>NC_050573.1:7179245-8379245 GCF_011100635.1 Trichosurus vulpecula
GGTCCAAGAAAGGAGGATAGTAGCTCAGAGGTTGGCCTTGGGGACAGAGAGCTACAGGCATGCCTGTGACCTCTGACCTCAGACCAGAGAGCAAGAACTAAAGACCTGGGTGACCTCTCTGGCCTTCAGGCAAATAAGGAGGCTGAGGCCATTCCAGGCACCCCACGATCCTTCACAGGCTCCTCCGCTGGGCAAAAAAGACACGAAATTCTTTTTCCTTCCTGTTTTTCCCCCACAGGCTTGTGGATAATCTCTCCCTGCCCCCACCCCCAATCTTCTCCTCTCACCTTTACCCTCACAGATCTGCTAGAAAAGTGAGGAAGTGAAGCCAAGCCTGGCCCCTAAAGCGCCCACTGCCACATAATGCCATCTAGTTATCTGAGGAGGTGCCTTCCGGCCCCCATGGGGCTGGGAGAGTATCGTAGCACAGGAAGGTGACAACAGGGGAACAAGGCAGCCCCCTGCCAAAAGCCGGGCTCAAGAAGGCTCCTCAGAAATGGTCCTGCTTTCCCCCTGGTCCCCTCAGACCACCCCAGAGTCAGATATGTCACTGAACTCTCTCCCAATGGCCTCCAGCCTCACCAGCAAAATGTGGCCAGGTGTGATAGCTCTCAACCAAGGAAGGGGACTAAGGCAGGCAGGGCATCCATATCCCAAATCCCAATCAAACTCCAAGTAAATGACTCCCCAAGTCACAGAATGCCCGAGCTGGGCAGGACCCTCTAAGCCGCCCAGTGAAACCCCTCTGTTGTACAGATGGGGAAGCTGAGACCCAGAGAGGCAAAGGTCCCACAACATGTTAGTGGCAGAAGAAGGAACTGAAATCAGATCCAACCCAGTGCTGGACTCTTCCCACCACAGTCCCACAATAGTCTAGAACCCTATGGGAAACAAGGCGGCCCGCTGCTCAGCGATGGTTTCTTAGGAACCCCAGAATGCCAGAGGGGGAAGGCCCATCCAAAGTCACCTACATCTGCCCTCTTCCTGACACATGGTTTGTAAGCTAGGGGTGTTGGGGATCAGACTCCCAAGACCAAGGAGCAGCAGGTGCACCCAGGTGCAGGCTAGGCCGCCTGCCACACCTACCCTCAGCAGCCCTCCACTCACCTCCTGTTCACGCTGCTGGGCCGCCCGCAGGAGGGGCAGGTTGTGGGGCCGGCAGGCCTGCTGGGCCTCCTTGTGCTTGTTCAGGAGGGTCTGCTTGAGCACTGAGGGGAGGAAGAGAGAAACAGAGGGCGGGGCTCAGGGCTCAAACCCAGACTGGCCTTCCCAGGGAGCCCCAGAGCCAGGTGTGATGATGCTCCTGTGTGCCAGACTCGCCAGGGTCACAGAGCTAGGAGGCAGCAGAAGCAGGGACTCTAGAGACAGGGGTAAGGAGGGAGGCAAGAGACCAGGAAGGCTCTAACAGACACAGCCTGGAAGGAAGCTCGGGCATGAGGCCTGGACAGGAAGAGGCTGGCAGTAATGCACTCTGCATGTCAACCAGAGAAGCCAACGTGGAAGGCTCGGAGGCAATGGGGAGCCGCTGAAGGTTATGAGGCAGGGTCAGTCCTGTGCTTTAGGGTGTTGGGCGGGGTCAGTTGAAAGTCTGGAGGCAGGAAAACCAACTCTGAAGCTCTTACAGTGGCCCAGGCGAGACCAGCCAGGACCGGAGCCACAGGCCTGGACACCGAGATGAGAGAAACCGGATTAGGAAACTGATCAGGTAGGAGGCAGCTGGGAGGGAGGCCACAGTGGGGAGAGCCCTGGCGTCAGGGAGACCCAAGTTCCAATTTGGCCTCAGACACTCCCTAGCTGGGTGACCCTGGGCCAGTCATCTGCCTCCCATGGTTGCGGTAAGGATCACAGGAGAGAATCTGTAAGCGCTTTACAATCCCTAAAGCCTCTGTAAATGCTAGCTAAGGTCACGGTCACTGCCAATAGACACCCACCAAGGTTATGAACCCGGGGACGATCCTGGAAGGGCAATCCTAAGGAAACCCTGAAGCGAATGAACAAGGTTTAGGCATCTCCACCTCCCCATATCTTTGCCCACATCCGGCTGAAAATGCCCAAGAGGCGGGCGGTGCTCAGGAGGGAGACCAGGCCTGGAGGCCGGAAGTGGGGTCCAGAGGCACGGAGATGGGGGCTGCCGAGGAAGGAGCCAGGAAGCAGAGGTCTTGGGGTCCCCGCTCTCCTCTGGGGCTGGAGGCTGTCAGCGCAGCGCCGTCTCAGAGAATGCCCCTCTGAGAACCAGGAGGCGCTGTTCGCGGAGCCTCGAGGGCTCCCCTGGGGCTGTCGGACCCGGGGGGCCTCCGCTCACCTCGGTGCTCACTCTGCAGCTTGAGCCGCTGGTTGTACAGGCTCTTCTCCGTGAGGTGTTGGATTTCCAGCAGCCCCTGCACGATCTCGAACACCGTGCCGTCGATCAGCACCAGGGCCAGGTCGCTGAGGGTGCTGTGGGACAAGCGCTGCTGGAAAGAACTGCGGGAGGAGAGGGAAGGGCAGGGTGAGCGCGGGGCCCCTTCCAGGAGAGATCAAGGCCGGCCCGGGGGCACCCCGGCACCTCGGGGACCCCTGCGCGGAAACATTGGGAAACCTCCTTCGTAGTGAAACTCCGGCCCAGCCAGAAGCACGGGGGTCCGCGCGGGGGGGGCTGGCCACATTCGGCTCCGCCTTTCTCCCATCACCGCGTCCCCGCCGCCAAGCAGGCGCGAGGGCCCCCGGCTAGCTGGTCAGCGTGGACGGCTCCCCCCGGCCCGGACACGGCCCCGACACACATCTCCAGCGGACTGAGCCCAGAGCGCCGCCTTGGCGTCGATGTCATTCCCCCAACGCGGACGACACCGGCACGTCCCCCGGCTCTGCCCCAGCACGACCCGGGACCAAGAGGCCAAGCGCGTGGAAGGGGGCTCCCAAGGCCTGCCCCCAGCCCGGCCTCACGGACGGAGAAGGAAGGAGCCCGCTCCACGATCCACCCCCGATAGGTCTGGCTGGAAGCCCTCCAGGGACGGGGAGCTCACTACCTTCAGAGTTCTAAGATGTGTGCGGGCGTGTGCCAGCGTGCGTGTGGGTGTGTGCGCGCGTGTGTCGGGGGCTGCTGGGCTCAGAGCGCTCAGGGGTCTGGGGGTCAGGTTGGGAGGGAGCCCTGGGTTCTGGGGTCAGAGGTCGACCCCTCTCAGCCCCGGCGCCCCGTCCCGCGCTCACCTGGGCAGCTCCTTGACGAGCCCCTGCAGCGCCGACAGCAGCTGGTAGTGCCGCTCCTGCTGCCGGGTGCCATCCCCCGCCTCCTCGTAGCCCCCCGCGTAGCGCTCCATGGTGACCGCCGAGGGCCCGGCTCCAGTCTCGCGCACTACTGCGCAGGCGCAGCGCCACAGAAAGACTGCCCCGCCTCTTCCAGAGCGCGTTTGGCTCCATCTGCGCCTGCGCGGCACGGCCCCACCGCCTCCGTAGCTTTCTGCGCAGGTGCGGGTCCACAAAAAGGCTGCCCGCTTCCCAGCCGGTATTCGGCAAGCTTTGGGTCCTCTTGCGCAGCCGCAGCTCCACAAAGGTGTGGCTGCACCCCTCCTCTAGGCCACACAAACCCTGCCCTTAGCAGCTAGACCCCACCCCTTTCTCGAGGCCCCGCCCCAGCTTCCTTCTAGGAGCCTCAGGAGGCTGTAATTCACTAAAGGCGTGCTGCGCACCTACTATGTGCTGGGCATTGCGCCGACAAGGGCGAGCAGTCCGGGACCTCCAGGAAATTAAGCTCGACAGGAGCACAAAAATATTAAATGCGAAATGATTTCCTGCGAGGGTCAGGCGGCGCTGGAGCTGAGCTCTGATGGAGCCAAAGATGCGGGGCCGCTAGGTGGCGCCATAGTGCTCGGAGCGCCAAGCCCAGAGTCAGGAGGACCAGAGTCCAAATCCAGCCTCAGACGCTTAGGCTGTGTGACCCTGCGCAAGTCATTTCACCCTGTTAGCCTCAGTTTCCTCATCTGTAAAATGAGCTGGAGAAGGAAAGGCCAAACCACTCCAGTATCTTTTCCAAGAAAGCCCCCAATGGGGTCACAGAGAGTCTGACATGACTGAAAACAACTAAACCACAAGGAAGATGGAAAAGGGAGGGCATTCCAGGCATAGAGGACAGCCAGGGCAAAGGCCCAGAGGGGGAGATGAAGGGTCACGTTTGGAGGCTTGCAGGCAGGAAAGCAATGTATCATCATTCTGGAAGTCAACCCGGAGCCAGATGATAAAATCATTTGTGATGCAGGAGAAGAGGTGAAGGGTGGGACAGTGCACACAAAGCAAACCAGGGGAACTGTGGGAGGCACAAGCCACGGCCTTCAGACACATTCTCCCCATTTTACAGAGGAGAAAACTGAGTCTGGAAGCTGGGCTGGGATTTGTCCAGGATCGCAAAAGTCAGTGTTTGACCCTGGCTTTCTAATTCAGGACCTCAAAGGGCATCCAATCCAACCCATCCTTGAACAGTCGAATTAAGTCAGAAAACAGTAAGTGCCCACTGTGTGCCAGGCACGGTTCTGAGCACCAGGGATAAAATAAAAATAAAAAAGCAAAGGGTGGTTCCTGCCATCCCCTGCTCCCGGCTCTGGGGCCCAGCCAATGAGGCTGGAACATGCCCTCCCTGCTCAGATTGTGGCTGGGCCTGAAGCTGGTGCCTGAGCAGGGCCGAGGCCTCCGGCTGAAGCATCTGGCAGGCCAGGGGCCGGGAGCCAGGCACCGAGACTGCAGCTGCCAGCAGGAAGCTCCCCGGGGACTCGGTTTTCCTGGCTCCTTTAGAGCTGGGTGGAAACACGGGATCCCCACCCACCCGCCCCCACCTGTGCCTTTGCCCACGCCTCATCGTCCACCGGCAGTCTCCCTGGGCTGGCCAAGTCTTAGGGTCTAACCAAGGTGTTTTCTCATTACTGTCCCTTCGTCAGGCGCAGGGAGAGAGCTCTGAAGTGGGATGGGAAGGCCTGGCTTGGCCCCTTAGCTGTGTGGCCTTAGACAAATGAGTTGCTCTCTCCGGGCCTCAGGGCTCCCATCTGTAAAATGGGGGTGATCACACCCGCACTTCCACTTCAGAGCCCTGTTGTTAGGTTCCATCAAGATTCCGTGTGTAACGCAACGCAACCTGGGTGATGGGCTGAGTCTGGACCCCTCCTGTGACTTCTGATAAAAATAGCTAACATTTACACAGGACCTTAAGGCTTGCAGAGGGATTTACAAACTCTATCTCATTTGATCCTCTCAACAGCCCTGGGAAGTAAATGCTGTTAGTATCCCCACTTTACAGACGAGAAAACTGAAGAAGACGGAGGTGGAATGACTTGCCCAGAGTCACACAACCAGGAAGTGTCAGTCAGCAACCCCTTGTTTGCTGCAAAGGAATTGTTGTTCGTCCTTCCTTTTAGAAGAGGACCAGTAACATCAAGAGGTGATGTCTTGACTTGCCCAGTGATTTGGATTTAAGTGAAGCAGAGTCGGGCAAAGTCTTCAGCCTCACTCTCTCTTCCAGAGCCAAGGAAGGAAAGAAAGAAAAAAAGAAAAGAAAAAGGGAAAGAGAGAGAAAGGAAGGAAGGAAGGAAAGAAAGAAAAGAAAAGAAAAGAAAAGAAAAGAAAAGAAAAGAAAAGAAAAGAAAAGAAAAGAAAAGAAAAGAAAAGAAAAGAAAAGAAGAGAAGAGAAGAGAAGAGAAGAGAAGAGAAGAGAAGAGAAGAGAAGAGAAAAGAAAAGAAAAGAAAAGAAAAGAAAAGAAAAGAAAAGAAAAGAAGAGAAAAGAAAAAGGGAGAGAGAGAAAGGAAGGAAGGAAAGAAAGAAAAAGAAAGAAAGAGAAAGGAAAGAAAGAGAGAAAGGAAGGAAGGAGAGAAAGAAACAAAGAAACAAAAAGAAAGGGAGGGAGGAAAGGAAGCAAGGCAGATGCTATTTATTATTTACATACAAAGACTCATGCTAAACACTGAGGATGCAGATAGCAAATTAGAAAAGTGGGAACATCCCATTCCCCAGGGAAGACAGCAGGGATGGGCTGGTTCAGTTGCAGGCCAGGTGGAAAGGTTGCACAGGAATGCTCACACCTCTCCTTGAGCACCTCCTTGAATCTGCCCTTGACTCAACCATCAGACAGGGCCAAGGACTTTGATGTCTGGGTCTTTGGTCACTGTGGCTTATGTGGCCGCCGGGGATACACCATTGCAGTGGTGCTTGCCAGCTCCCTCCTCCACAAGGGAGGGATAACAGCCTCAGAGGTTGTACTGGTATCAGGGCTGGTGGTCTGGCGGGGGCAAGGGCAGTCCTGGGGCCTGAAGGCTTACCTGCCCATCAGGGGTCAGTGTTCGTGGTGGCAAGGAAGGCGGTCCCCCCTCTTTATCACTCTGGGTGCCAGAGGGGTCTGGAGAGGTAGGAGGGTACTGGTCTGCCTGGGGCCCATCGGTGCCAGCTGGTCAGTGGTCAGGGTTCATGGTGGCAGGCATCCTCCTCCAGTAAGGGAGTTGTGGCTGCTGTCAGGGGCTCGTGTTGGTGTGGGCACCATCCTGGCAGGGCTGGGCTGAGGCTCCTGAGGGGCCTGGCTCTTGCCCACAGAGAGCAGCTGTTATCAGGGTACTTTGAATGCTGATTCCTCAGAACGCTCCTGTGGCTGACGGCCCACAGCTGAAAAGCCGAGGAAGACCCTAAACAGAGGCTTCTTACAGAAATCATGGCAAGATCATCCTTCAGCCTCTCAGCCACCCCTGAACACATGTTTGGTCCCCAAGGGGACAGAGAGAAAGCAGAGAGAGACAACCTGCTCTAGGCTCCATACCGTGCCTCCCTACCTTCCTCCAGGGATGGTCAACCTCCCTCCCCTACTACGAGTCTGGGGGGGGCAGAGGAATGAGGAGGACCTGTGTGTTGTAGGTGTGCACAAACATGAGCATATTGGCTCTGAACTGTGCGAGTGTGGCTGTGTGTATACAAGAGTCAGGGGGAGCCCCCTGTGCCTATGGGGAAAAGGTAAGGATTTGGAAGAAGGTTATCGCTGTGGGCATGTGTGCCTAACCTACATATTGGAAGTGTGTTTGTGAGAGACAGGGAAGTGCAGGGAATGTTACTGTAAGTATAGGAACGGTGTATGTTTGGGGGTATGGGTGTGTGGGAAGGGTTAGGAAGTGTAGGCACCTGTGTATGTCTGGGAGAGGGATGATCAGGGTAAGGGGTGTGCTCTGTGTGTGTCTGTGTCTGGCCTGTGTGTGTGTCTGTATTCGTGTCTGTGAGTGTGTCTGTGTCTGACATGTGTGTGTGTCTGACATGTGTGTGCCTGTGTGTGTCTGTATTTGGCATATGTGTGTGTCTGTATCTGGCATGTTTGTGTGTCTGAATCTGGCTTGTGTATGTGTCTGTGTCTGGCATGTGTTGTGTTTATGTGTATGTCTGTATCTGGTATGTGTGTCTGTGATGTGGCCTGTGTGTGTCTATATCTGGTGTGTGTGTGTGTGTGTGTGTGTCCCTATCTGGCCTGTGTCTGTATGGATGTGTCTGTGTGTGTATGTCCATATCTGGCATGTGTGTGTGTGTCTGTATGTGACCTGTGTGTGTCTGTATCTGGCATGTGTGTGTCTATGTGTGTCTGTATCTGGTATGTGTGTCTGTGATGTGGCCTGTGTGTGTCTATATCTGGTGTGTGTGTCTGTGTCCCTATCTGGCCTGTGTCTGTATGTGTGTGTCTGTGTGTGTATGTCCATATCTGGCATGTGTGTGTGTGTCTGTATGTGACCTGTGTGTGTCTGTATTTGGCATGTGTGTGTCTATGTGTGTCTGTATCTGGCATGTGTGTGTCTGTAATGTGGCCTGTGTGTGTCTATATCTGGTGTGTGTGTGTGTGTGTGTGTGTGTGTGTCCCTATCTGGCCTGTGTCTGTATGGGTGTGTCTGTGTGTGTCTGTCCATATCTGGCATGTGTATGCGTCTGTATGTGACCTGTGTGTGTCTGTATCTGGCATGTGTGTGTCTATGTGTGTCTGTATCTGGTATGTGTGTCTGTGATGTGGCCTGTGTGTGTCTATATCTGGTGTGTGTGTGTGTGTGTGTGTGTGTGTGTGTGTCCCTATCTGGCCTGTGTCTGTATGGGTGTGTCTGTGTGTGTATGTCCATATCTGGCATGTGTGTGTGTCTGTATGTGACCTGTGTGTGTCTGTATCTGGCATGTGTGTGTCTGTATGTGGCCTGTGTGGCCGCCTGGGAGCTGTCCACACAGCGCATGCCTGTGTGCCATGGAGGAGGGGGAGCCTGGGGGTGCATGTATTTGTCCGTGGGCTTGGGAACATGTCCAGCCCCTCCCTGAACCAGGGGAGGGGGAGGGGAATGGGGGGGGGGCAAAGAAGGCTGCCTCCAGACCCAGCAGGCCTCCCGGCTCCTCCGTTCTTTCTGCTACAGAAAATATTTGCTTTTTTCCACGACTCGTAATTTTTCTCCCCTCAATAACTACCAGATGTGAATTCTGTGGTCCCACATCCCCATGGCAACTGGAGGCTCCCACCACAGGGCATCCCATCAGGCCTGGCTGGCTGTGGGCACCGGCCCCTGCTCCAGCCCATTTCCTGCCTCCATCGTGTCCTCCCCCTTCCCCTCCTCTGCCCCTCACCCCAAGACTCCAGGCTACAAGGATGGGCCTGGGAGCTGGGGTCCAGGAAGGCCAGGCAGAGCTGGGTGGCCTTTGCTACTGGCTGCCCCACCACCCCCCTCCCGCCAGTGAGTGCCTCAGCTTGGCAACTGTCCGTGAAAGCCAGGAGAGGCAGAGGAAGATTGGGGGGAGGGGTGACCCCAGGGCCAGCCCATGTAGATCCTGGGTAAACACCAAGCCTAGCTCCCTGGGTAAGCTGTGGTGGGAGGAGATGCTGAGCTGGCAGCGCCTGAATGGGGGTGCCGGGCAGGGAATGGAGGGATCGGTGGCTGCCCCAGTGCTGGGGAAAGCAGTGCTTGGTCTGGGAGTGCGAGGGTGTGATCAAGGACCCCTAGCTCCCGGTCGGTCATCTGAAGCCAGAGAGGACCTTCTCCCAGAGCCGGAGAGGGCAGGACAGAGCCCGGACAAGCCGTTCAGCAGGCTTCTGAGATGGGGCTGGATCCCACTGAGAGCGTCCCCTGGGCAGGACCAAGGCTGGGTAGCCAGGATCCCAGAGGGAGGCCTCCCTCTCCCCCCTTTTTCAATTGCTTCAGTACCTGCCGCTTCACAGACCAGGTGCTGAGCACATGCCTGGTCCTGGCAGAAGGGAGGAGAGGGGAGGAAGAGACGGAGACCTTCCACCCCCAAGACTGAGAGGACATTGTAGGGTGGTCGGTCTACTCTGCCGGGGGCCGGGCCAGCAGAGCCAGGCTGACAGCAAGGACTGTGGGGGTGAGAGGGCAGAGCTCGGTGGGCTTCCTGGAGGCTGGGGAAGGTGGAGAGGAGGAAGCCAAAGGAGCTGTTCAGCCTCTTCCTGACCCTTACTCTGCATTCTCTCACTTCCCCCCTCCTTGTGGACTCACACATCCCTGCATTAACTTGTGAGCTGATTCATTGTCCATGTTTGCATGGGGTAGGGACTTCTCCCTACAAACACCCCAGAAGAGGCTGGAAAGCAATGTGGAAGCTCTTGCCGTGGCCAGCAGCAAGGCTCTCCCCTTCTCTGCACCTCAGTATTGTCCTCTGTACAGTGGGGATAACCACCTACATCCCTGGCATTTGAGAGGAAAGCCCCTCGGAATTCTTGGTCCCACAGTCTGCTACCTGTTCATCCCCTTCTCGGGGCCTCAGTTTACCCATCAGTTACTTGGGTTCAGAGGACCTAGAGTCAAAGCCCAGCTCTGCACCCACACTTACTACCAGTAACCTTAGGCAAGACACTTAATCTCTTGGGGCCTCAGTTCGCCCATTTGTAAAATAAAAGGGTTGCTCTGGACTCTAGGGCTGAATGTCTGGTTCTATGACCCTGTGACCTCTAAGCATCCTTGGCTCCTATGGGAAGGCCAACATCCAGAAGGGATTGCATTCTAGACAGCAAGCTGGGAGAGACCTCAGAGATCACTTCATTTTAGGAATTTGAGGGTTTCACTTTCAGGAAACTGAGGCCTCCCAGGTCACACACATTCCAAGACATTGAGACCAGAGGCTAAATGACTTGGCCAAGGTCACTGAGCTAGTCAACATCAGAGGGCAGATTCAAACTCAGCCCCAGGTTCAAGCCCAGGGTTCTCTTCTAAGGGCAACCCTTCTAGCCAGGAATCAAACCACATGTGGCCCCAGACACAGGCTCCTTTCCCCGTACTAGGTTGTGGTTGTGAATGAGGAGACAACAAGCTATGCCGAGCCCATCCCGAGGAGGCCCTGGAATGCCAGGCTTAGGCAACATCAGCCTTTACCTCAGGCCTGGTTGGGGGGTACCCTGGAGGGCGCAGGAGGGGAGGGAAGCTGGGCTGGGGGAGGGGCCGGCTCCAGGGCCTCCCACCCCCACCCCCCTTCCCCTGAACACGCAGGCTGGGGCCCGGCAGGGCCAGGAGGCTTCCTGCCTAAAGACAAGGAAGGACTGTGCAGAGAGGACAGTGGAGCTCTGCACTGGCTCTCCAGGGAACAGAATGTTTGCGCTGGAAGGGGCTGAGCCAGGGCCAAGCTGGGCCAGCCGCAGCTGCTACAGTCGGGAGGCCCCGGCGGGGGTAGCAGAGGAATGCAACAGGGCACAACCATCACCAGCTCCTCAGAGCTCTCCTTGCCTTGTCTCCTCCATTCAGAGCTGAAAGGTCCCTTGGTGGCCATCAAGGCAGACCTTCACTCTTTCCAGATAAGGAAACTGAGGCCCAGAGGAGTTAAGTGACTGTTCCAAGGTCACAAAGGCAATGCCAGAGGCAGGATTCAAACTCAGGGCCTCTGAGTCCTCATGTGACCTGCCCAGGGTCCCACAAGATTCACACTCAGGACCCCTCATTTCATAATCAGAACCACAGAATGTGATGCCAAGAAGAGACATCAAGGCTGGCTCGTCCAATCCGACCCTACACACCAATTCCCCCTCCATCCCCCCAACAAGCAGCCCCCCAGCCTCTGCTGGAAGTGCTCCAGGGATGGGGAGCCCACTTTCTCCTGAGGCAGTCCATTTTGCTTTGGGCCAGCCTCAATCTGGAGCCTTTCTCTTAAAATCAGGCCAAAATCTGCCTCCCAGTTACTCCCTACTGTTCCTGGGCCTGCCTTCTGGGCCCCAGCAGAAGAGAATTCATCCCTCCTCTGTCCCCCGTTCTTCTACCTCAGCATCCCCAGTTATAGCCCCAACTCCCATGGTACGTTCTCCAAAAACTGGTGCCCGGGATGGCTCTGACCAGGACAGGCAGGTAGGACGTCTCCCAAGCTCAAGAAAGATACACATCTTTATTCAGAAAGCTTTTAGCAAAGACCCTCCCCACATACACAAACACACACCTGTCGGAAACCCATCCCGCGGGGTATCTCCGCCAGAGGTGCCTGGCTCCTCCCGGAGCTAGCTCATAAATACACCTGTCCTCTGGACGTGGTCACAGGCATCTCCTCCCATGTCCACTGTGAAGCAGTCAATACCAGCTTGACTGCAGAGGAAGGCAGGGCTGGGGGCAGGGCTGGCAATGAGCAGGGGGCAGACAGAGGTGGGGAGGGGAGGGGAGTGAACAGGGCACAAAGCTCTCCCAGCCACAGCAGAGAGGGACAGCCAGGCTGGGCTAAGGCAGGCAGAAGGCAGAAGCAGGAGCTAGGGAACGCCAGCTCTCCTCCACGAGGTACAGTCAGCTAGGCTGACTGGAATGCTCCTGACCTTAGCCTAAAAAGAGGTTCTCCTGCTTGGGCACTTTCCTGGCTTTGGCCAATGAGGAGCCAGACTGGCCAGAGCTCCCTTAACAAGAAGGCAGTCCCTGGTCAGGGCTGTCCTGGCTTTGGCCAATGAGGAGCCAGACTGGCCAGGGCTCTCCTGGCTTTGGCCAACGAGCAACCAGACGCATCAGGGTTCTCCTGGTTTTGGCCAACAAGGAGCCAGACTGGCCAGGGCTCCCTTAACAAGAGGGCAGTCCCTGGCCGGGGCTCTCCCGGCTTTGGTCAATGAGAAGTCAGGCTGGGCCCAAGCCCAAACCCAGGTACAAATTACAGAGTACATCAGAGTAACAACGAACTTCCGGAGAAGACAAACAGGGATGCTGTTCCTTATAGCCCCAACAAAGGGCCTGAGGGCGGGGAAGAGGGGGACGGAAGGGTGTGGGTAGGGCCCCACCTCCCTCCCCCCAGGGGTACCCCGCCTCCCTCCCCCCAGGGGTGCCTATGGCGGGGAGGTGACAGCCTTGACCTGCTCCCCACTACCAGCCTCCCGGCTCTTTTTCCGGGGTGGTTTCTGTATGGGGGTCTTTTTCCTGGGCACCTCGGCCAAGTCAGATGGCTCTTGGCTTCCTGACCTGCCAGTGTCCAGCTTCCCGGCCCCAGGGCCAAGGAGGTCCCCAGAGGCAGCCAGGGTCTCCAGGCCAGACCCCTGGGGTTTGTGGTGGGCTGGGGAGGCGGAGGGACCAGCCTTCCGGGAGCCAGGCAAGCTGGAGCGCTTCGCCTTTTGGGGAGGGGCAGGCTTCTCCCGGTGGGGCTGGGGGGCCCCCAGCCCGTTCTGCTGGGTGCCCACCTCCCCTCGGCCAAGGCTCCCAGTCTTTTCCTTGAGCTGCATGGCCAGGAGCATGGCTGCCTCGGGAGACAGACGGGAGGACAGCCCCTCAGCCCGGGGCCTGTCACCTGGGCCTCCAGCCCCCAGCTTCTGCAAGCTGGCATCCATGGGCTCTGAGCTCCCCAGGCCCCTTTCCCGGGCCCGAGGGAGCCCCTGAGCTGACAACTCCTCCCCACCCCCCAGCCGGCCCTCAGGGACACTGGGGGGCTTCTGCCCCTTGTCCAGGCCCCTGGGGCTGCCCGGCTCCTCGCCCCGCCCGCGGAGGCCAGAGGATGTCTCGCTGGGGGTCCGTTTCCTTTTGCTCAGGCAGTGGCTGGCATCAGGGGCTTTGCTGGAGGCAGGCAAGGAATTAGACTGGTGGGAATTGTACCTCCCGTGGATCCAGGACACCTTTGGCTTGGTGGAGGGGTCTGGGGGTGGGGGTTTTCTTCTCTCAGGGGAGGGGGACAGGCCCTCAGCCTCGGCCCCAGGCTGTTTGGTGAGTCGGGCCACACGGGCGTAGAGTGCTGCTGCTGGGAGCTCTGGGCTCGAAGCTGACCTCTCGCTGTCAGAGGATCCCAGCAGCACTGTCTCCCGGCTGTCAGCAGCCCTGGAGGGGCACGTGTTGGCATCTTCCCCCTCCTTGGGTCCAGGAACCACAGGCACCTCAGTGGGGGCACCAGGGGGCTCTCCCTCCGGACTCTCAGGCACCGATTCTGTGAAGGAATGAGCAGAATCTTCTTACTTAAAACTGATATTACAGACACTTCAAGAATGACCCATCTTAAAGGCTCTTTGACCATAAAATATCATAACTGGGAAGGGTCTTAGAACAGGAGATGTCAGGGCTGGGAGTGGCTTTAGAACACAATACCAGAGTTGGGAAGAAGAGAATGCTCTGGGAGTGCCCTTAGAGATCATTTTATAGAGGCCCAGTGTGGGGCAATGATTTCTCTACATCATGTGCTGAGCCGGTGGCAGAGGTGCAGGGAGAGCCCAGTCCCCTCACCTCCTTGGCCAGCGCTTCCCCCCACCACCACCCCTGCCCACAGCTGCCTACATGTCTAGGGCTCTAGACCCCTTGCCTCCCCTGCCTCCGTGGATGGCACTACCACAGCTCCCAATGTGCCCAAGGATGTCTGTGTCCACCCTCTCCCTCATCGCCAAGGCTTTGACTCTTCCTGGCCAGGGTCCTCAAATCCTTCCTTGTCCCGGTATCTCTAAGGACCCTCCCCACAGGCTTATTTCTGAAGTTGTACACTCCACTCCCCAGACTTTCTGTGGGCTGCTCAATGGATATGGCTGAAAGGAAGCTGCATCCCAGGAGGAGGACCCCACCCCCACCCCCACCCCACCCCTGGCTCTGAGGACAGAGGCTGAGAAAGGAAGGAGGAGAGGAGGCCCCAGAGGCAGCTGCGGCTGAGGAAGACGCAGAGCAAGTAACCTGGGACTGGGGCTGCAAGTCTCTGAACCCACAGAGCAGAATCTCAGCTGGACCAGCCAGTCAGCCCAAAGCTGAACGAGACTCCCCCCTCCACCATTCCTTCCCAAAAAGCAGGCAGCCAGGCTCTGCTTAAACACTCCTTTCCAAGGTGGCTGATCGTGGCAACGGTCTTCCTGGAATCCCCTCAATCTGCCTGGCAGGGGCACCTCCTCATCATGCCGAACAGAACCAAGCTAACCCCACTCACCCCCACCTCCAGGATTCCCCAGTGGAGGCACATGGGGAGGAAATACCTCTGCCAAGGCCCCTCCACTCAGGAGGCCTGGCAGTGCCGCTGCCTGTGAAATGGGGCAGAAGGCCTGGCGAATGAGGATCTGCCCACTGACTAGGTCAGGATGTTTGGACTGAAGAAAACTTGGGGCAGGGGGAGGCAGGAGGGCAGAATGGAAGGGTAGCTGTCTTCATGGCCTGGGAGTGCTGGCCCAGAGACAGAGATCAGCCCTGTTCTGCTTGGCCCCTAAGGATGGGGCCAGGTAAGGCAGGTGGAAGGTGAGGACTGGCCAATTTTAGCTGGCTATGAGGATGGTGCTCAAGGGCCAAGTCAACCGGACCACCCCAGGAGGTCTGAGCTTCCATCCCTGGCACCAGCCTGTTACAGCAGGGCCTTAGGGGATGGCTGCTAGTTAGTGGAGTTTGGAAAGGCATCTGGGGCAGGCAGCCTCTGAGGTCACTTCTAAAACTCTGTGAGGACTCCACCCTGAACTGACCTTTCTCCCGGTCCTGAGTACAAGAAAGAACGCAGGGCTGGGGAAGGGAGGCAGTGAGCCTGGGCAGGGGTAACTGTCCAAGCACTGAGTCTGTCTATGCCCAGCCTTGGAGCAGGACTGGGGGAGGGGAGGGGACGCCCCAGCTTTGCGCCTCATCCGGACTCACGTCTCTCCAGCGGGATCCGGTTCTTTGGTCTAAAATGAATTCCTAAGTCCTCAGCCCCTCCTCTTTGTGCCTTGGGTGTCTCTTCCCCCCACCCCCCATTGGACCTGGGCTCTCTCCCATGAGAATGGAAGCTCCTTGAGGACAGGGACTGACCTGCTTTTCCCTTCTATCCCCAGCCTTGTCTCTCCTTCTTCAGAGTAGTGAGCTAGGAATGCAGTAGAAATGTGTGGCTGACAATTTTAGCATCTCCCTACACTTCAGTCCCTGAGTGAGAAATGAAATTCTGCCCTACAGGGGGTGAGCTTAGCAACATCCACACAGTCCACAAATAACATTCTCATATTTGAAAAAGAAAGTAGCTCTTTAAGGTTTGCAAAGTGCCTGATGTATGTGCTCTCCCTGGAGCCTCATTTTACAGACAAGAAGACTGAGGCAAACAGAGATGTTACCTAACTTGCCCAGGGACCCGGGTATCGCTTGCAGGCAGCAAAGCCTCTCCAGGCCCACTCACCTTCATGGGGCACACAATACACAGGACCCTCATCCGTAGTGTCAAAGGAGGAGAAGGAAGCCCTGGAAGACCAGGACGGGGAGGGTGGATCCAGGACAGAGGGCGGCTCCAGAAAGCTGCAATTCAGGGTGTTCTCTGGATCATGATGAGCCACTAGGGAGAGAAAAGGGGGCAGCTGCAGCCCTGCCCAGCTCTGAGCATCACCCACTACACCTGCTATTCCCTGACAAGCCAGGGCTGTGGAGGCTTCCAGTTCCCAAGAGGGTTGGGCCTGTGGTGGTCTGCACAGGACAGGGCCCTGAGGTGGGGCCTGCAGTGGTCTGCACAGGGCCCCCAGTGGTCCGCAAGGGGCCCCAGCTATCCCCACTGCTGCAGGATGGACCTGGCCCTGGGGAGACCTCAAGAAGAAGAAAAGTCTTCATTTGTTTCTTGTTTGGCCCAAAGACTTAACTTGGACTCTCAGAGACAAACATTCATCCAGTCCTGAATATGCCCAGCACTCTGGTAAATGCTGGTGGTGATGAGAAAAGCCGAGTGTCTGCCCTCAAGAGCCACAGAGAGGACAGAAGGTGATCTGAGAGGGAGATGCTCCTGGCCCCTTGGGAGGACCTGGCAGGGCTCCAGCACCAGGCCAGATTTGAGCTGACCCTTGAAGCCAGGGTTGCTAAGAAGGGGAGAGGAGGGAAGGAGAGGGGCGTCTGCAAAGACAGGAAAGGGAACGTTCTGGGTAAGGGAAGCAAGGAGCCATGTGGAGCTGGACCAGAGATGGGGAGGGGAGGAGAGCCCAAGAAGATGGGAAAGGGAGGAAGGGTGGAAGGCTTTCCATGCTAATGGTTTGATCCCAGAGGTAATAGGGAGCTACAGCACTCCTGGATTCATTAGCCCAGTGTTCCACCCCACTATTCCTCCTCCTTTGTTAAGATAAAGGAAACAAGCCAGCTGACCCTGGCTGGGAGCACTCCAGGAACCCTCCATCATCACTCAGCTTGAGAAGGTCCCAGAGGAGAACTGACTGGAAAACTTGTGTTCCACAGATCTGCCCTGGCCTGCCCTGCCCTGCTTCAATGGAACCCTCCTCCCTAGTGGACCTTCAGTTCACCTGACTCTTCCATCCCTGCCTCCCTCCCTCTGGTCTCTCTCTTTCTTTCTGTGTCTCTCATCTTCCCTTCCTCTCCTCCCTTTCTTTCTCCCTTCCTCCTATCTCTCTCCCTCCCCCCTCTCTCTCACTCTCCACCCTCTCCTTCCCTCCCTCCCCCTCTTATTCCTTCCCTTCCTTCTTTCCTTCCCCCTCTCTGCCCCTCCCCTCTCCCCTCTCCTATCTCTCTCCCTGCCTTTTTCCCATCTCTACCTCCCTCCCCCTCTCCCTCTCTCTTCCTTCTCTCCTCTCTCTCTCCTTCTCTCTCTCTCTCCATCTCTCTCTCTGTGTCTCTCTCTCCCTCTCTCCATCTCTCTCTCTCCTTCTCTCTCTCTGTCTCTGTCTCTCCTCTCTCCATCTCTCTCTCTGTGTCTCTCTCTCCATCTCTCTGTCTGTCTGTCTGTCTCTGTCTGTCTGTCTGTCTGTCTCTCTTTCTCTCTCTCTCTCTCTCCATCCCTCCTCCACCTCCCTGTCCCTCTCCCTCTCTCATCTCCCACACCCTTGACAAGCCTTGTCTGTCCAAACACCAGTATGTCTCCTAAATCCATGCCCTTCTCACCACCCCCTGCCAGGCCTTCCTCAAGTCCCCACCTGGGGTCCCACCTCTCCTTTCTCCCTTCTCCAGTGTGTCCTTCACAAAGTTCCAAACAGGTCTCTTTATGTACTCTTGTTGTAGCTGGGAAATAAATGGTCTGGTTATTCTGTAAAGCAGTTGGAACTCTGCCCCCAGATTGCTAGATAGTGACAGATCTTCTGACCCGACAGGACCCCTAGGAGGTCAAAGAGGAAAAGGGCCCAAGTCTACACAAATAGCCACAGCAGCTCATCAGGTGAAGGGTTATGCCACACACACACACACACACACACACACACACACACACACACACACATCCAAAGACACACTCCTGAGATAGGGGCAGAATATATGACTGTGATGGAATCCTATTGAATTGATAGAAATGATGGATGGGGATGGGTTCAGAGAAACCTGGGAAAACTTGTAGCAACTGATCCAACCTTTGCTTGCATGCCTCTAGTGACAAGGAAATCTCTATCTTGTGATATACTCTGCTTTGGGCCAGCTCTTATCCTTGGGAAGTAAATCTGCCTCTCTGTGACTTCCCACTCCCACGCCTGGGTTAGGTGTCTGGAGCCAAGCAGAACAAGGCTATCATGTGTCCTCAGGGTCATCTAGTCTGTCCCTGACTGAACAAAAGAAGACCTAACATCAAATGGAGTTGGAATGTTTCCAAGGGATAGCTGGAAAGTCCTCACACATGGGTCCAAAAAGTGAACCCACCTCACAAAAAATACAAGATGAGAGAAGCCTGGTGAGTTGGGAATTTGACTAAGAAGAAGATTTGAGAGTTAGAGTGGACCACAATTTCCATCTAAGTCAATTATGCTCCCAGAGTGAGTGTGATTTTGGGCTATGAGAGGGAAGGGGGAGCTCTTAGGAATAAGGAGATGATGGTCCCTCTGGTCCCTTCTCTGTTCAGATCGCCTGGGTCACAGTGGTCACTTCTGAGCCCCACAGCTTAGAAAGGACATTGATAACTTGGAGAAGGGCCAGAGGAGGATAACCAGAATGAGGAAGGGTCTGGTGTCTAGGGCAGAGCAACTAAAAGAAATGAGGAGAGCATGAGAGAGCCCCCCCCAACTCTGGTTCGGGTTCTGCCAAGCCCAGAGAGCGACGGTGCTAGACTGCCCCACAATGGTCATCTGGAATCGTGGACGTCTGGGGCTCCCACCCCAGCCCCTTGGGGAGAGAAGGGGAAACTAGGCTTCAGGAAACAGCCTCTGCGGTTGAGGGGACAGCTGCCAGACTGTGACTCCACATCTGGTCTCTGGACCCTTCTGATCCACCCCAGGCTAAATGCAGCTGGGAGAACTCAACCACTTCCTGCCTGGCTGGGGAGGGGGGGGGGCCAGGGGACAGCAGAGGAGCAGCGACTGGGAAAAGCCCTCTAGCACACCCCTAACACACACACGCGCGCGCGCACACACACACACACACACACACACACACACACACACACACACACACGCGCGCGCGCACACACACACACGCGCACACACACACACACGCGCGCACACACACACACGCGCGCGCGCGCACACACACACACACATTTCCAAAGACAAACTCCTGAGACAGGGGCAGAAGCTGGCAGGAGGAGCTAGCCAGGTTGGACTGGGGGAAGGGAAAGGCAGGGGGCAACTGGAAGGTTACCCTGAAAACAACTGCCCAGGAAGCTGGGCATCTTGACCTAGGGGGCCAAAACCAGGTCCCTGGCTCCCGCTTAGCCTCCCTGAGCCTGTGGCCAGTCTGTCTGTAGCCATGGTGGGTCACTGGACATGCCCAACCTAGTTGGGCCTTCTGGTACTATTGGTGGATCCCCACATCCCCCTCCTCAGGGCAGCCGAGGCCTGCCTCCCTGAACCTATAGGATTGGAGGGGGGAGGGAGTTCTTCCCCATCTCCCAGGGAAACCCAAGGTGAGTTTCCCAGTCCTGAGACATGGACTCTTTAGACCCCACACAGGGCAGGGGCTGGAAGATGAGGACTGGTCAATGGGCCCTGCCCAAAGCAGGTATGCCCAACTGGGGGAAGGGGCATAGAAGGATCAGTACTGAACAGCCCAAAGGTCTCCCAAGGACCAGGAACACAGGACCCTTGGAAGTGGCCCATGCCATTCTGGGTATTAGAAGTTCTTCCTAACATCAAGCCTAAATATGTCTCTCTGCAATGTCCCCTCTTCCTACCCTGGCAGAGCAAGGTGGGAAAGCCCTGAAGACTCTAATTATGGTCCCCCAAGTATTCTCAAGACTAAACATCTTCTGTTCCTTCATACTAACATGACTCCAGGCCCTTCCAAATCCTGGTTGTCCTCCTTGGGACATTCTCCAGCTTATCTAAGTCTTCAAATATGGCACCCACAACTGAACAGTGTCCTACAAGCCTTCAACCATGATGCCCACAACTGAACACAGTCCTCTGGACCTTCAAACATGGCACCCACAACTGAACACAGTCCTATGGGCCTTCAAACACACACAGTCCTCCAAGCCAGGCTCTAACCAGTGCAGATCATGGAAGGACCACCCCCCTACCTCCCTAGGGCTGGACTGGATCTAAGGTTAAGATCACTGACTTAGGTTGAGCTTATAATCTGTTAATGGTACCTGATGATGAATCCCCTCCCCCACATACAAATGTGAAGAATTAATTATCTGAACCCAAGTCCAAGGCTTTACATTTTCCCCATTAAATTGCCTCTGAGGAGATTCCACCCACCATCCAAGTCTATTAAGATCAGTTGGAATTCCTACTGTCATCCAAAGAATTCACCACTCCTTTTGATCTCTTATCCTTTAAGCATCTATGCTGCTATCCAAATCAGTGCCAGAAATGCTCAAGACTCCTGGGGCACAGCCCCCCTAGGCTAGAGCAGAGACCCCTGGGGCACAGCACCCCCCCAGGCTAGAGCAGAGACCCCTGGGGTATTGGGACACAAACCCCTGGGGTACTCCACTGGAGACCTGGTCCCTGCTTCCTCTTCCAGACACTTACTGGTCATCCTTTTAGTAGTAAGTTCTAGAATTTTGCCAAGGAATAATCATAGTATTTCTCTACTACTTTAAGTTTGCCTTATCTACGTTATCTCATGGGATCCTGAGGACAACTCCCAGAGACAGGGACTATCATTCCTGTTTTATAAATGAAGAAACTGAGACAACAAGAAGTTAAGTCAAGTCCCAAGTCCGAGGTCACACAGCTAGATTCAAACTCAGGTCCTGCTGAGCCCTAATCTGGGGATTTATGCATGGCCCTACCTAACAGCAGGTCAAGCTTACTAGCCTAGACTCTGTCTGGTGCTATGGCACCTCCCTGGCTTTTCATGGTGTGGCTCAGAAATCAAATCTTCCAATTCCGTCAGTATCTGAGGATCCAGTGCCTCTGGGTCTGGCTACTGGAAGTCACCCATGGTCTATGCTCTCTTTCTATATTTGTAAGATCCTTAATAAATGTTTGGGCAACTAGGTGGTGCCTATTCAGTGAGTAGGCCTCTTTAAGAAGTTAATCAAGGGATGGCCCCTTTAATTAGAAACAAGAAAAAAAAATCAAACTGGGAGGGGAAGACCCTCAGGGATCCTGGCCAAAAGAGAAACAGTTACTATTTAGTATTTACATTCTGTGCTAGGAGGGCGGGGACCTATTGTCCAATCTATGAGCTCCACAGTGAGTTGGGTTTAAGGCTTGGTTTTTGAGAAAGAAATCTAGCCAGTAAACTGAATGGGTCTTACCTTACTCAAAGTAAGAACCTGAAAAGACCTTAGCCTAAAAGGGCCAGGGTCTCCCAACGCATCCTGAGCCATCTCCAGTCCTCCTGATGAATATCTGGCCACTAGACCCAAATGGCTCTGGAGGAGAAAGTGAGGCTGGTGACCTTGGACAGCCCTCCCTCACTCAAATCAGTCAACTGTAAGTCATATCATCATTTCCTTGATGTCATGGTCCCCTTCGAGAACAAAGGACAAACACAACCTATGAGTACTCTCTCCCTCTCCCTGTCCATGCTCTGCCCAAAGGAAGGTACATTTCTGTAAAATGAGCCAGAGAAGAAAACGGCAACCACAAACAAGGTCACAAAGACACAACTGAAAACAACTAAACTCTTCTTCCCCCCCACCCCCTTCCTTATCTATCTTAGGTTTCCATTCCCTGCTGCCTTTCTTCCCTTCTAGTCCAAAGATTCTCCTTGGCAGAGAAAAAAGAATCAGAAGGAGCTGAGTAGTTCTGCCTTCCCTCTACCATCTGTTACCACTGGCCAAGCAGCAACCCTTTGCTCTGTTAATGCCTCTCATTACCCTTGCTACATCTTGAAAGGGAAAAGCAAGGCTTCATTTACCCTCATCCGCCTGCCTTGGCTCCTCCCTCGCCGTGGCTCTTGGACACGCTTCTCACGGGCCTGGGCATACAAACGTGTCCACCTCTGCCCTTTTCTGTCCTTGATTCCGGCTTCCGTACAAATCCCTTTAAATATCCGAGGTGTTGGATCAGCTTCCTACAAACCCACGTTGGTCTCTTTAGACAACCCACCTTTTCTACTCATTGGAATTGTCTCTCTTTAAGTCCTCAGGATTTTATTCCTGGGAGCGTCCCCTCCTTCCTGGTCTGACTACTCCCATTTTAGGCCACAGGGTCCCGCCTATAGTTCCCTGCATGCCTTTGAAATTTGCTTTCCTGAAATCCGATGTCCACTCAGACTGTGCCTGGCCTTCCTCAATTCCCAGGATGGAGTGGTCTCGTACCCGCCAAGATGTTCCAATTTCTACATCAGTAACCAGTTGCTCTGTGCAGAAGAGAATCAGACCCCAGATAGCTTTTTTTTTTATCTTTTAAAGAATAAAATCATCATTCAGGCCTAAAAAAAAAAATTTTAGTTTGGGAAAAGCCGAGTATAGTGATGTATTGTTGTTAAAACTGGGAAGTGGTCCAACTCCTCTTGATTTCAGTCTGGGATTATGCAAGGAAAGTGACTCAATTATCCATGCCCTTTGACCTGGCAGCTCCACTCCTGAGTATACAGGCCTCCCCCTACCCCAAGGAGTCAAGACAGAAACAATGGTCCCATAGAAACCAAAAATCATTCACAGCAGTATTTCTGGCATTAGCAAAAAGAGAAAGAAGAAGCCTGCAAACAAAAGTGGTGTCCATGGGTTAGGGAACGGCTAAAAAAAAACCCAAACAAAACTACGGCCCATGACCGTGCGAGCTATCCTTGTGCTAGAAGAATCACAGAAATGAGGAAAACAAAAGATGATGTCTGCGGACTTCTGCGGGCTGCACAAGCAGATCAAAGGGACCCATCTGCATCATGACTGGGGCCGTGTAAATGAAAAGATTATGCAAAGCAAGCCAGACTCTGGAATGATGGAAAAGCTAATGAAGCTCCTGGAGCAGAGAGCCAACCATGCCCCCTCCTCGTCATGGCCAGGCAGGTGGGGGCCTCCTGGGCCAGAAGAGTGCATCCACTGGCCACAACGCAGCAAGCCAGACTCTGGAGTGATGGAAAAGCTAATGAAGCTCCAGGAAGAGAGCCATGGCCAGGCAGGTGGGGGCCTCCTGGGCCAGAAGAGTGCATCCACTGGCCACAACGCAGCAAGCCAGACTCAGAATGATGGAAAAGCTAATGAAGCTCCAGGAGAAGAGAGCCATGGCCAGAGAGGCGGGGGCCTCCCGGGCCAGAAGAGCGTATCCACTGGCCACAACGGCGCTACAATGGGTGTTTTTGCTTAACTGCTTTCCTCTGCCTCTAGGAAGGGCCCAGTCTGAAGAAGAGAGTGGGGAATTAGGATGGACGGACAAAAGGCACCAGTAAAACTAGGCTTGGCATTTGGCTTTTGCAGGCACAGCCTCCATATGCCTACAAGCCTCATGTAGCCCCAAAGAAAAGTAACAACGGGGTGATAGGGACCAAATTTGTCATTTCCTTGGGATAGGGGACCGCCTGCCAGGTGAGGAGGCTCCCTCTGCCTATGAGGGTGAACCTTCAGAGAGCTGCCTTGCCACTGAGGTGCCTCGAACCTGGGGCCTTCTGGCACCAGGGCCAGCTCCCTCTCCACTGCCTGAAATAACAAGCCATTTAAGGTTTTCAAAGTGCTCAGCCTGCTGAAACACCCCATTACACACGGAGTATTATTGGGGGTTTTCATTGTGTTTTGGAGTCAGCCCCATATGATTTCATTAATATCCAAAGTTGCAGATCAGCAACTTACCACTGCCAGAGGGATCTTGCCTGCTCCACTCCCCTACTCAAGAAACGCCAGTGGCTCCCTAGCTTCTCCAGGATCAGAACCTCCCTTCCCAGCCCTTTTAGACCTCGATCTCCTCCCTGCACACTAAGGTCCAGCCAAACTGCCCCAGCTCTCCCCACCTCCACCTTTTGGAAAGCCTAGTTTCCAGCGCCCCCTCCTCCTTGAAGCCCTTCCTGCAGCCCCCAGCTTCTAATGCCTCCCCCATCCACATATATCTTGTGTCTGCACTCCTTGAGGGCAGGGATTGGCTCATTGTTGTCTTTGTTCACTCAGTCCAGAGCAGTGTTTGCACTGCCAAGAGGTTAAGTCCCAATGTGGCCCATATGTGTGAGAGGCAATACTTGAACCCATGACAACCTGACTCCCCGATGTGACAATGTCTCTCCTTATAGGCACCATTATTCCCATTTAACAGAGGAACAAACTACGGCTCAGTGGCTTGCCCATGGTCACCCAGCTAGCTAACATCGGGGAGGGATTCCAATCTGGGTCTCTACCAATCAATTAAAGAGCATTGATTAAGTGCTCACTGTGTGCCAAGGACTGAGGAGATCCCCACGCTTTAATGGGCGAGACAACCCCTAAATACCAAGGTCCGTGGAAGGTCCAGAGAGAGCAGATGGGGGTCAGATGACAGGGGAGGGCTTGTGGAGGGGTGGGGATCCTGGAAAGGCCTCCTGCAGAAGGTGAGGCTTGAGCTGGGCTCTGAATTAGGCCTGGGAAACCAAGGCAGAGGCAAGGATCCCAGAGCAAGAGGCACAGCCAGGCCAGCCCCTGGGACGTCTCTGTGTATGAGCACAATCTTTCTGACATCAGGGAGAAAGCAATGTCTCTGCATCTCCCACCACACTTGCCTGGACTTCTGTCCTGCCGCCAAGCTTCCATGACTCAGGAAGAGAGAGGGAAGCTGACAACTTGGCACACCCCTGCCTCACTTCAAGTGAGCCTAGTCAAGACAACGTCTGGGATGTCAATGGTTGTCTTCTAAGACGAAGGCCGAACAACCACCACGCTCCCAGCCCCTTCTCAGACTTGGAGGAGGAAGTCAAGCTCCTCCTAACACCCACAGTTCCTTGAAGCAACCCTGCTAAGGCCTAGTCTCCAGCTCCTTCCCCATTCTGGTGGTTTCTCCTGTGCCACTACACAGCTGTGCCCGGCTCCATCAGCCCCTTCCCCAGCATCCCAATATCCTAACCGCAGGAAGGCTTGGATGAAGTCATGGCCAAAGGTCTCCAGTTTGAGGAGGAGGCTGCTGAGGGGAGGGCAGACAACCTCAGGACTAGAAGAGCAAGCTCCTTGAGGGCAGGGACCATCTCATCTTTATCTCTGTATCCTCTGGACCTAGCACAGTGTGGAGGTTTGCCTGATGCTCCAGCCAGCCCCAGGCCCCAGCCTTACCCACAACCTTAGGCAGCTTCTGTCTCCGCAGGGGGATCCGGGGCAGCTTCATGCTGATGCGGCTAAAGCGGCCACAGAGACGCTGGGGACTCTTTTTCCTCCTCGGCTGGCAATCCCTGTAACACCAAGGGAGAAAGACTCAGCCTGGCGGTGGGCTGGAGTGGGGGAGGGGGGTGGGATGGCCACCTCGTATCCCTTGACTGGATTTCAGAGCTAGACGATGTTTAGGAACCATCCAGTCCAATCTGGCCATTTTATAGATGAAGAAACTGAGACTCAGAGAGGAGATAGGCCTTGCCCTCAGCCACACAGCTGGGGCCTGCCGTTCCCACTCCAAAGCTTGGGCTCTGTCCACCGATCTCCTGGAGCAGCTGGGAGGAAGGGATGAAGGAGGCAGAGCCCAGGTGAACTTACTGGCGGCCAGGGTCCTTGCTCCGGCAGACACAGCAGCAGCCCAGAAGCGAGAGGAGCAGGCCCAACAGGAGGATGAGGAGGGCCCCTGCCCCCATCACGCCCTGGCGCTGGTTGGTCTCTGTGGGAATAAAAGGAAGAATGCCCCCACTCAGCCCCCTGGGTCTCTGAGGGAGAGGTCCGGCCTCCCCTGGGCCCAGGAAGGAAGGTAACCTCCATCACAGGCCAAAAACGTCCAAGCAGTAAGGGCCTTAGTGATGGAGGTCACAGCAGGGGAAACTACCACCAAAGAGCACATGGTTAGCCAGTGGCCGAGCTGGGATTCAAACACGGGCCCCAGCAGGAGACTGGAATGTTCCACCAAGATCCTATCCCTGAACAAGGTCTCCCTGTAGCTCAGGCTGAGAAAGAGGCTCACCCATGTGGCAGGCTCCCGTCACAGGGTCACATGTGTCCTCATGGCAGCTGCATGTCTGGGCACAGTCCACTCCATGGTGGCCTGGGAGGCATGTCAGGTTACAGCTGCAGGGAGAGGACAGGGAGGGAGGGTCTGCAACAGATCCAGCAGCTTGAAGGCAGAAGGGGGGAGCAGTCTGGCCTTCCTAGCTCCAGATGCCCAGAGGAGGACAGTGGCTGAGAGTGACCCACAGGACCCACTGGGGTGGCATGGCAGAAGTAGGGACAGCAGTGTCAATTCAGGGAGGCTGCTGAACACTCCTCTTCCCCATGATTGTATGTGCCCTGATGCCCTAACACACTACCCATTCCAGCTATGGCCAGTTGTATTCCCTTCTAGGCAGAGAGGGAGGTAGTGAGCCAGCTGTAGCCAAGGGGGCCTAGTCTTGGGACCCAGGAGATTATCAGCTGGGCAAGAAAAAGGGCACAGAGGGAGCCTGCCTGGGGACCAAGGAGCCCAAAGCCCAAAGCCCTGGGAACATCCTCCATCCACCCGTCTGGCCTCCACTTGGTCTTGGGCTTGGTTATGTGAGCCGGCTCAAGTTTGGGGTTTGGGACTCATCAGGTTGGCTAGACCCTACATGGAGAAATATAGCTCTCATAGGATACCAGTGACCCAGCCTAGACACAAAGCAGAAGGAACGGGGGGGGCACTTTGGGGGGAGGGGAGGAGGCAGCGGATAAAGACTAGGGTCATCTACCAGCACTTTGCTGTTGGGACAATTACCCAGAAGACAAGGGTCACAGAGAAAAGAAGAGGGCTGCCAAAATCAGAGAGCTGAGAAGACATCTTGTCCAGCCCCACCCCCTACACACACACACACACACACACACACACACACACTCTCACACATACACACTCTCATACACACACACTCACACACACACACTCTCATACACACACACACACACACACACACACACACACACACACACACACACCATACACACTGTACAGCTAAGGAAACTGAGGCCCAGAAGGGACTTGCCAGAGGTTGAACAGCCATAGGCGAGAGGGAGGTCACAGGAGAGAATGAGGTCACAGGCAGGAACAAGGTCACAGGCCAGAGCTGAGGTCACAGCTAAGGAAAGAGCTCCAGGTCACAGTGGAGACACAGAGGGCACAGCCAACCTGGCCCCAAAGACGGCGGCTCTGCCCCAAGAGGAGCTGGAGCCTTTCTCTTGGGGGCAGGGGCTGCTTCCATCCAAAGAGCTCCCCCTTAGTCGGTGCCCCAGGCAAGGAGCTGGCAGCTGGCTGGCTGTCTTCTGTCTGCCCAGTGTCTTCTGCTCCAGGACCAGACTGAGCCCAGCTGGGAAGCAAACATGGCACCCACCCTCAGACCCAGCCTGGCCAAGAAACAGCAGCAGCAGGAGCGAGCGACAGCAGCAGAGGCGGCAGGAGTGTTGGCAGTAGCAGTAGTAGTGGTAGAGGCGGCGGTAGTAACAGTACTAGTAGTAGTAGTAGTAACTGACCTTTAAACCACATACAAGGTTTTCAAAGCGCTCTTACTTCATTTGAGTCTCAGAATAACCTCATGAGGGAGCTAACACAAGTTATGCCTGCTATATAGAGGGCAGGAAGAGCCCATCTCACACACCTATTTCCTAGCTGTGTGACCATGGGTAAGTCATTTGACTTCCCTGGTGCCCACAGAGTTGTCGAAAGCTTAAAGGAGGTGATGTTTGGAAAGGCCCCGTCTCCATTTCAGCTACCATTCCCACGACCCTCTGCTCCCTCCAAATGGGATATCTAATTGGGCCATTCTTGGAGATGCCATTTGAATGAGAACCGTACATGAAATAAACCTGACCCACTACATGGGTCCGTATCCATGTAACTGGCAGGCTCACTGCTCCTGTGGGTAAGCAGCCCAAACAGTACAGACAGAGGGTCTGATCTGCAGGCAGTACCACAAGTCTGCCCTTATCCTTCAGGAGACCCATCAGAAGAACCGTCAGGAGACCAGGAGACCCATCAGGAGACGTTAGAAGGCCCAGGGAAAGCCTCCCCATAGGACCCAGTGCTCCCCCAGGATAGCACCTAACCCAGAGCTCCCCAAAGTGTCTGGATCCCAGCAGCACCCACCCACCCACAAGCCACTCGGGCCAAAAGGAGGCATTTCTCAGTGGCCAGGCACAGAATCCTCACTCCATTATCACTGGCCAAACACACACCCACCACCCTATACTGACCAGCTCCAGCATAGGCTCTCGGCCCAATCCTGCCTCAACATGCCCAGACCCCAACACTGGTCAAAGCAAAATGTGCCCAGAACAGCACAGATCCAGAACCCCCCCAGTAATGACTGTACAGACCTCCACCCCACAGTGGCTGACCAGAGGCAAACAACCTCCCTTCCTGGGCAGTGACTCCCTTCCTAGCGTCCAGATCCACACAGTTCCTGGAAACAGATTCCCTCTCCACCCCTGTAATGCCCATACACAGACACTCACCTACTTTTCCTCTCCCTTTGAAACGCTGATGCCACACTAACTGCCTAGAAATGAACATCCCCCTCCACAGTGCCTGGATACACAGATACCCTTTCTTCATCCACCTAAGCAGAATTCCAGCCTCCCACCACCATCATCCCTAGATACACATGCACCTTCCCCACTTCCCTGCTCCTCCAGGACACATCCACTCCCCTTGTATTGGTAATTAAGGTGGGACTTTTTCTACTGTTTTAGAATGCTAAATTAATTGACTTTGATTGAGTCATACTAGGTGCAAAGCCCCAGGCTGGTCAGCTAACTAGTTTGCTAGTTTGAGAGAGGCAGGAAGCCCCCAGGGCCCTAAGTTCTGGTTGATCAGATGATGGCTAAGGACAGTACAAAAAGAGGGAACAGAGTTTGGGGCTCTCACTCCTGGAGGAGTGTTGATGTGGAGACTCTGGGCAGCTGCTCTAAGAGCCTCCCGGCTCATCAACCCAGATGTTGATGCTTTCCTGGTAACAATGAATTGTGTTTGTTCTGTTTCTAACGTATGTTTGTAATTTGTTTGTAACTGCTCTGAAGCTCGGGGTGCTGGCTTTTCCTCCTGAACTAAGTGAATGATATTTGTCGTTGGATTAAAGTAACTTTCCTTAGTAAAGCAGATCAAAGAACCTGTGCTGGCAGCTCTTGTTGTACCCCACAACAGTTGCTAGCCGAATTGTTGCTACATCCCTACACTGGCCAAAGACTGCCCCCAGAGAGTAAGAATTAATAACAATTATTATAGCAGCTACAAATAGATGTGTGAAGGTTTGAGAAGTGCTTTACATACATTATGATCGTATCTGATCCTCACCAAAACCCTTATGCTTTTATCATCCCCGTTTGACAGAGGATGAAGAAACTGAGTCTGAGGTTAAGTGACTTGACCAGGATCGCACAGCTAGTACACCTCTCAGGAAGTACTATAATTCAGCTCTTCCTGTTCTCAACCACTCGCGACACCTAGATATTAGACTCAGACCCCCAAGCGTCCAGAAAACAGCTCCAGTCTCCCTCTTTGCCTGGCCAGACCAAGCCCCGCCCACCATTCTTCTCCCACTCCCAGAAAAGGCACCTTCTCCGAGCTGGACACAGACCTTTGGTGTCCCCAGACACAGAGCATAGCTCGCCGTTGCCCGCACCCCCATCCCCGCACATCATCCAGTCACATACAAAACCCCCCATCCCATCCCCCACATAGCCAGCCCCTCCTCAGATTGGACACAGATCGTAGGTGTCCCCAGCATGCCCCTTCCCCCTTCCCAGACACAGATATCCCCTCATCCCTGTGTCCCCAGCCCAGCCCAGATACAGACCCTCCCTAGGCCCCGAACACGGCCGCCCCTGCCCCAGACTCCCCCAGTCCCTCTCCCTGGACAGGCCCCAGAGCGTCACTCACTGGGGGCCATGGGCGCCCGCACTGCACAGGCATCGCCCGGACTGGAAGTCGCAGCGGCCGCTGCTGCAGTCATTGCACACGAAGGCGCAGTCCTCGCCGTACGTCCCATTGCTGCACTTGGTCTCGCACCTGGGCACAGGGGACATAGAGAGGGCAGCCCATGAAGGTGCCACCTCCCCATTGGAGAGGCCGGGTCCCCAGGGATGGAGGGAGATGGACCAGAGCCCCCTGGTTCTTTCTCCTTCAGACAGGGGGCTGAACTAGACGACCTCTGAAGTCCCACCCCTCTCTGGGGTTGCAGGATCCTATCCCCTCAGATGCTAACGGGATGGGAACGTAGAGAGACCCACCCAAGCACGAAAACCGGGGAGAGCCCCCAGTCTTGAGTGGGGCTTTTTAGGGGGTGGAACTAACTCCTAAAGGTTAGGGATTGTTTGGGGGAGAGGCTATGATGGCAGGACAGCTCAGGAGGTGGGGCTGGGAAGTAGGGTGGAAGGCGGGGTGTACTATTATGGGGAGAACAGTGTCCACGGGCGGGGCTGTGGTGTGGGAGGGGCAGGCCGGTTCCTGGGGCTATTGAAAGGGTCTTGCTCCTGGAGGCGGTGCTGTGAGAGGTGGCAGGCTCTGAGGGGAGGGGCTTTGAAGAGGGCGACTCTTGGGGCGGAGCTATTAGGGGGTTCTAGTGGGGAGGAGACTAGTACAGGGTGGGGCAGGCTCCGGGGGCTGGGCTACGATGAGTGCCTGCTCCCGAGGAAGGGCCATAAGGGGAGAACAGGCCTCAGGAGGCGAGGCTATGATAAACAGCTATGAGAGGCAGCAGGCTCCAGTGACCGGGGCTTTAATGAAGGCGGCTCACTAGATTCCAGGGAGCAGGAGTATAGGGGGAGGAGATTACCGCGGGGCAGGGCAGTCCCCAGGGGGCGGGGCTACGATGAGAGCCTGCACCAAAGAGGGACCATTAGGAGAGTACAGATCCCGGGGGCGGGGCAGGCTCCAGGGGGCGGGGCCACGCTCCGGGGACAGGCTCCTCACCGGTCCCCGATCCAGCCAGCATTGCAGCGCGTGCATTTGCCGGTGATGTGGTTGCAGGTGTGGCCATCTCGGCAGGGCGGGCAGCGCTGCTCACAGCCCTCCCCATAGAAGCCGGGCCCGCAGGGCTGGTCGCACTTGGTCCCGTTCCAGCCCGCTTCGCAGGTGAGGCAGCGGCCCTCCGCCACCGTGCACGGCTGCTGGCCCTTGCACTGGCCGCACCTGCGGCCAGGCCAGGAAGAGGGGGTGAGACTCGGGAAGGCGGGCACCTCCCTCCCCAGCCCCACCCCTGCACCCTGGCAAGGCGACCCCAGCCTCGCGGAGGGCGCGGGCTCACCTGCGGCGGCAGCCCGGGCCATAGAAACCGGCAGGACAGGTCTCGCGGCAGTACTTGCCCCGGTAGCCCGGCTCGCAGGCGCACGCGCCGTCCAGGGGGTTGCAGCGGCCCCGAAAGCACTGGCAGTAGCGCTCGCAGCGCGCCCCGAACGTGCGCTCCCGGCACTGGCAGCGGCCGCTGAACTGCTCGCAGGGGGAGCCGTTGCACGAACACTGGTTGTTGCAGCTGCGGCCCCACCAGCCCGCGTGGCAGAGGCACGCGCCCGTCTGCGGCTCGCACTGGGACGTCTGGCTGCAGTAACAGGCGTTGGCGCACTGGGCGCCCCACCAGCCGGGCTCGCAGCGGCACGCGCCGCTCTGCGGGTGGCATGCGCCGTGCTGGCACAGGCACGCGTGCTCGCAGCGCGCGCCCCAGCGGTGCGCGTGGCACGTACACTGGCCTGTCACGTCCTCGCACTGCCCGTACGGGTGGCACACACACAGCTCCTTGCAATCAGGGCCCCAAAACTGGGGCGGGCACTCTGGGGGCGGCGGGGGAGGCGGGAGGAAGCGCCACGCGTCGGCTCAGCCTTGCCTCCACCGGCCCTTGAAGGACGCCCCCTCCCTTATGGGCGACGGCTGGAGGTCCAGGTCCCACCCCTTTTCTGGGTACAGCCACAGGCCCTAGGCTCCTCCCAACAGCTCATAACTCCGCCCCTTTAAGGGCTCGAGCCCTACTCCCACCACCCACACCACCACCAACACCACCACCACCACCACCCCATAGCCCTAGGCTCAGTCCCGGGCCCTGGTCTCATGCCCTTGCCACTCACTGGTGTCACAGGTGGCTCCAAAGTAGCCGTGGCGGCATCTGCACTCTCCAGGGCGCACACACACCTCGTTCTCCGAGCACGTGGAGTTCCCCTCACACAGGGCTGTCAACACGGACCAGGCCCGGGATAGATGAATGGACTGAAGGGAGGGACCCTCGCGTGGAAAACTCGGGCCTTTCCACCCCCACACCTTTTCCTTACCAATGACATTGCCGAGGGTCCCCTCCCCTATCTCTATGCTCCGAGCCCCTTTCCTTATCCCAAGCAGCCCTGCTTCACTCTATCACGGTCTCTTGATATGAGTCCCCCTTCCAACCTAATCAGGACTGCCCTTCAGGATTCCCTCTCCATCTCTCCATCAGGGACCTCTCCCCAGGGTCTCTTCTTCCCCCGTGCCTTCCCTCTTTTTCTTCTTCTCCCCGGGCTCTTTCCCCTCCGCTTCGCTCTGTTGCATGCGTGTGGAGGGGGCTGCTGGGCCTGCCTATGGCTCTTAGTGCCTGAAGGGCACATCCTCCCCTATCCTGGCCCCTCCAGGGGCTAGACCAACCTAGCGCCCAACTTACCAATGGTGCATTCCTCGCCTTGCTGTCTCCACCCTGCACAGCACATGAGGACTTGGGAACTGTGGGGAAGAAAAGGCACAGATTGAGTTCCGGCTGCCTCCACACAGGAGGAGAAAGTGGGGCCGGGTGGGCCTATCTGGAGCCCTCTGATTGCACGTACACACATGGGCACACCCCCACACATGCACATATACACCGATCCATGCTACACACACATGCACACTCACACATGCACGCACGTGCACACAGACAGCTACTGCACACATGTGCATGCCCACATATGCACACATACACAGACGCACACTGCACACGCGTGCACACACGTACACACATTGTGGCTGTTGGTCCTTCATTTCCAAGGAAAACCAGTGACATCACGTTGGAGTCAGTGTACTGTGTGTTGGGCTTGGAAGGCTCTACCAGAGACCGGCACAAGTGGTCCCTTAGAACTTGGAGGATGGAAGTGGCTCTGGGTCTGTATGCCCAGATCATGTTTCCTTTGCCATTCTACAATCCTGCTTTGCCCATGGAGTGCAGCCCCTTCTCTAACGAAGGCATGCCAAGCTGGATGATCCTGTGCCAGCGTTTCCTGCCTCACAGTCAATATTAAAATTCTTCAGAGAGACCCTGAGAGTGTCACTATACCGCTTCTTCTGACCACCATGTGAGCCCTTGCCATGGGTGCATTCTACATAACAGTTTTTCTGTGTAATCACACATTAGAGCAATGTGGCCAGCCCATCTGAGCTGCGCTCTCTGCAGTAGAGTGTGGCTGCTTGGCAGTTCAGCTAGAGAGAGGGACTTCAGAGTCCCTTCTCCTGCCAGGCGATCTTCAGGATCCTCCTGAGACAATTCAAATGGAAGCCATTCAGTTTCCTGGCATGGCACTGGCAGACTGTCAGGCTTCATACAACAATGAGGTCAGCACCATGGCTCTGTAGACCTTCAGTTCGGTAGTCAGTCTAATACCTCTTCTCTCCCACACTTTCCTTCAGAGCCCCCCACTGAGCTAGCTCTGGCAATGCGTGCATCAACCTCATTATCCATGTGTACGTCCCTGGAAAGTACACTACCAAGGTAAGTGAACTTATCCCCACACATACATGTGCACACATGCACACACACTCACACACATCCACGTGCACAAACACACTCCTCCCTTTGTCTCATTCCAGCTGGAAGAACAAACATTCCTAGCAATATCCACTCTTTAACGTACCCACTGACAGTCCCTGGAGGCAGCCCATTCTCATTTTGAACATCTCTAATTATTAGAAAGTTCGCTTGACAACAAACGGAAATCTCCCCCCTGGTATTCCTCTGGGGGTAAGGGTGGGTTGGGACAGACAGCTGACAGAGGCTAATTCCTGTTCCACAGAGAAAGCCCTATAAGTCAGCTCCCCCTCCTCTACCCCATTCCAGGGAAAGGAAGACTTTGGTCTCCTCTCTTCAGGTCAAATGACCCCAGTTCCTTCAGCTGTTCCTAGTATGGCAGTCTGCAATCCCTTCCCCATCCTGACTGTCCTGCTCCAGACATGATCCAATTTGTCAAAGTCCTTCTTTAAGCCCAGAATTATCCACCTCTCTCTCTCTCTCTCTCTCTCTCTCTCTCTCTCTCTCTCTCTCTCTCTCTCTCTCTCTCTCTCCAACCCTCTCTTTCTCTCTCTGTCTCACTCCCTCTCTCTCCTCTCTCTCTCCCCCCTCTCCCTCCCTCTCTCTCTCTCTCCCTCCCTCTCTTTCTCTCTCTCCCTCCCTCCTTCTCCCTCTCTTTCTCTCTCTCTGTCTCTGTCTCTCTCCCTCTCTCTCCTCTCTCTCTCCCCCCTCTCTCTCCCTCTCTCTCTCTCCCTCCCTCCCTCCCTCTCTCTCTCTCTCTCTCTCTCTCTCTCTCTCTCTCTCTCTCTCTCTCTCTCCCCCCTCTCTCTCCCCTTCCTCCCCCTCCCCCTTCTCAATCTCTCTCTCTCATCCTAGACTCACTTTTTCTCTCAGTGCAGCCTACACTTAGATTCAGTCTATAACTGCCTGGTGACAGTCTTGCCTCACACTGAGCTCACAGGTCCTGAAGTCCCCCAGACTCTTTTCACCCAGCCTTCAGTCTCACCACACGTCTTGTGCTGAATTGTTGCTGTTTGGTTGTTTTTCAGTCCTGTCTCACTCTCTGTGACCCCATTGGGGATTTTCTTGGAAGAGATCCTGGAGTGGTTTATCATTTCCTTCTCCAGCTCATTTTACAGATGAGGAAACTGAGGCAAACAGGGTGACGTGACTTGCCCAAAGTCACACAGCTAGTAAGAGTCTGAGGCTGGATTTGAACTCAGGGAGATGAGTCTTCCTGACTCCCAACCCAGCACTCTATCCACTGTAACACCAAGCTGCCCACCGTGCCGAATATTCATTGAGTAAATGATTAGATGGTCTCTGGCCCAGCCTTCTTTGACCATCTCCAATGGTTCAGGTTACAACGTGATCCAGTCAGACCCCATCATCACAGATTTTAAAGGGGGCTGGGGGGTTCTATTCAAACCCTTAAAATAGAGATGTGAGCATTCTCCCCCACTGGGCTAGCCGTGAGGGACCTAGCAGGGCTGAGAGATCTTATCCCCCGACCAGTGTTTTCTGGACAAGCCCCCAGACTGCCCCACCCTGGGGTGTTGATCACCTCAACTCTGCAGCACTTTCCCCCAGGGCAACACAGGACCATGAGATATCCTGGGATTCTGGTCCTGTTTCTGCCACTGACTGACTGTGTGACCTGAGGCCCTCTGAACATGAGGCTGGTGCCTCTGGTCCCTCTGACATTCTGTGATTCTAGAGTCAGCCATCTCTCCCTGTTTCATCCAAGACTTCAAGGGCACATGTCCCTTCTTGGGGAAGGAATGTTGGGATCATCAGTAAGCCTGATAAAGTTGAAATGACTGCTGGACCTGGCTACCTCAGTGCCATGATGGGGGCAGGGGAGAGAGGATTCACAGCTGCCAGGCAGATGTAGGAGGCCAATGCCCTCCCCCTACCCAAATATTCTATAGAAGTCTCTCCTGACTCCAGGAGTCTGTGTTCTCAGATCTTGGGCCCCCTCCCAGCTCTGGCATTATCTGTTCTGAGGCCCCTCCCAGCTTTGACATTCCCTGTTCTAAGGGACCCTCAGCTCTGACATCCCCTGTTCTAAAGTCCTCTGATATTCTGGGTTCTCCAATCTAAGGCCCCTCCCAGCTCAGCCATTCTCTATTCCAAGATCCATCCCCAGTTCTGACATTCTATGTTGCATGTTCAATGTCCCTTCTATCTCTGACATTTTATGTTCTAAGGTTCCTTCAAGCTCTGAAGTCCATCCCAGCTCTGATATTCTGTGTTCTGTGCTCTAAGATGTACTCCTGCTTTGATAGTCTGCTTAATATCCTAAGTTCTATCCAGCTCTGAGCAGGAATAGGGCATAAACAGCTACTATCCCTGGGAAACAGAGGGAGAAGCAGTATTTCTAAGGCTGAACCACCCCCCCCCATACCCGCCCAGGGACCTCAGGAGGTTCCAGCATGGAAGGCAGGTGGGCTCTTGTCACATGGAGGGGATGGGAAAACCTGTCTGAGAAGCAAATCCCTCTGAGACTTGCAAGGGAGAAGGTCCAGCCTGTCTCTTGGAGCAGTCTCTCTGTCCTCCAAATATCTCTTGATCAATTGTCTCTTGACTCTCTCCTTTGGGCCAAAGCATAGAGGCTCCATGTAAATACCGCTGGAGGGAAAGCCCAGCCAAGCAAGAACAAGTCTGTATTCCTTGGTCTACATAAAGCAGTTTGGAGGATGGCAGGACAGGGCCCAGAACAGAAATTTGAATGGTCAAGGGGACAAGAGGAGGGCTGGGATGGGAGGACAGAGGGGCAACACTGGGGGCTCAGAAACCAGACAACCCTGATTCCTCCTGTGAGTTCTCTTCAGTCATTACATATGACACCCTCCTCTCTCTCCCCAGGACCCCCACCATCACACATACAGGGGCTCATAACCACCTGCCTAGACTATTGCCACCACCATCTACCAGGCCTTCCCATCTTCACCTTATCCTTGCTTCCCTCCATGGCCCAAATTATCTTTCTCACACACATATCTGCTCAAAAATCTTCCTTGGCTCCCTATCACAAACCAGGTGTAGTTCAGATTTCTCACCTGGATATCAGAAGCCCTCCATAAAGTGGTTCCAACCTGCCTTTCTTACCTGATGTTATTTTCCTCCTCTCTTTGCTCCAGAAAGGCAGGGAAACTGGCCCCTGAATGTAGCAGGAAGGCAGTCTTTGCCTGAGCTGGGCCTGCCCTGGGTCTCCCCTCAGTCACGTGCTAATATCCTGCCCGTTCTTCAAAGGCCATCTAAAAGTTGCTACTTCCAGATAAAATATGTAAAGTGATTTGTAAACCTTGGAGTGCCAATATAGATGCTGGTTGTTCGTGTTCCTATTTCTTCTCACTATACACTGTGGGCTCCATGAAGAAGGGGGTGACTGTGTCAGATCGAATTTTCACTCTCCACCCCCTACCTCCACAGTAAGTGCTCTGACAGGTTTGCTTTATCTTCAACAGCCCTGGCAGATCACTGGTACAAGGATTAGTCATCACCATCTTACAGCCAGGGAAACTGAGGCTCTGAGAAGAGAAATCGCTTGCCACAGGTCAAAAATTCATGAATTGGCCCCAGAGCTGGAGCTGGAGCTGGAGTGGAGTGTCCATAGTTTTATACTTGGAAGATAAAGTTGGCAGGGTTCTAGCCACACTGAACTCTTTAACAACCAGAAAAAATGAGCTTGTTCTACAATAGTTAATAAAAGTAGTTACGATGGGAGGCTAGCAGGTAGTGGCTTTCTCCTCTCCAGTCCCTGGGGTACAGGGGAGCTCCTCTGCTGTCCCACCTGCCCTGCTCCCTCCTCTGGGAACAGACTCCCCAGCAGGGGCTTCCCAATGGCCTGAGGTCCCCTAAATGTAGGGGGTCTGTTCAGGGTCTCTTCCACCATGGGACATTGCATCCAAAGATGCTTCTCTCTCAGCTCTGCCTTCCCCAGGCACCAGAACAACTAGTTTTGCCTCTACTTGAACCCAGATCTCTTGATTTCCAGCCTAAGGCTTGCACCCAGGGGCTCCAGGAATGAGAGAGGCAGGAATGGGTGGTAAAAGGCAGACCCTGGGGGTCCGCTGGGCCAGCTCTGCTCCTAGGCTCTCCTTCCTCCCTGCACTGCCCTCAGACAAACAAGGAGCTTGCTCATTTGGCACATTCAAAAACATCTTGAAAACCTCTTTGTTTGGCACCAAGAAGGTGAAGGAGTGTCAACTGGGCCAATACCAAAAGGCAACCGGATGTTTGGGAAGGCACCAGCTGAGGTCTGAGAAAAGGCAGGAATAAAGCCTCAGGCTGGAGGAGGGAGGGAAGGGTGAGCCAAGAGACACATCCAGTCACTTTAACTGGGACCAGAAAGGAACAGGACAAATAGCACCAAAGGGCAGCTAGCTCCATGCTGCCTCCCCCCGCCTCAGCTCCTTCCTGCTGCTGCTGTGGAACGTACCATAGAGGAACCATCGGACCCATGGTGGAGCCTGCCTCCCAAGGGCGAGCCTGCCAGGTCCAGGGCCTGCTTCCCAAGGGTGTGCCTGCCGGGCTCCAAGGCCAAGGGCTGCAGGGCTGCCGGGCTCTACACGGCCGCTTTCTGAGTCTCCATCCTACACTGACTTGTTATGAGACCCAAAAGACTTCCTCTCCCACACAGGATTGTGGATTCAGAAGGAAAGGCCCCTTCTTATAGAAAAAGAAACTGAAGCCCTGAGAAGGGACATCACCAATAAGGCAGGACTAGGATCCTCTGCCTCGAAATCAGGTCCTCTCTCCTGCTGGGCCTATTTCCTGCTCTGTGAAATGAAGGGCCAGCCCAGAAGAGCTCTGAGGTTCTTCTGCCTCAAACATGCTACGGCATCTTCTTCAGTTTAGTACTTCTAATAGGAAACTATACATCCGGTGCTTCACAAACCTTAAAACACTCTAAAAATGTGGGTTGCTTGACCAGGCTTCTCCTTAGACAGCAGATAGACAACTCCTCCTCACACTCTTCCTCCCTCTCCTCCTCTTCCTCCTCCTCACACTCCTCCACCTCTTCCTCCTCCCCCTTCTGTCTTTCTCCCTTTGGCAGGAGCTGGGAGGCACAGCCTGCCAGACAGAGCCCAGGGTCACCTCCCAGATGTGTTGAGACATCAGAGGAGGAATTTTGCAGATGCTGATCCTTCCACAACAGGGCCCAGAGACCTCCCCAGTTTGAGCCCTGGACTAAAGCCCAACAGCCTCTTGCTAGCTTTGTGAACTTCAGGAAGCTAGCTCCTCTCTCTGGGCCTCAGTTTCCTCCGCTGTCAAAGAAGGGTCATAATACTTGTACTCCCTGTTTCCAGAGGCTCTTGTGAATAACATACTCTCTTCTTTGTGAACACAATCTCCTGTTTTTCCACAATTCCTTCTGCCCCTGCTCTTCATCCCCCTCCCCAGAGTCCCCTTCTCCTCACCATCACTTTGAATTTAATAACGGCTTTTGTTATTATGCCTAACCTTTATAGTACACTCACAACAATCCTAGAAGAGGGGTGAGGTTATCGCTTTTACATATTTATTATTTTGACCCATTTTACAGAGGAGGAAACTGAGACAATGAGCAAGGTTAAGGGTTAAGGGACTTGGCCAGGGTTATGTAGCTAGTAAGTGCTCTAGTAAGATTTGAACTCAGGTCCAACTGATGCTCTAACCACTGAGCCACCTAGCAACCCCAATTACGTACTTGGGAAGTACTTTGCAAACATGAAGGCACCACCTAAATGCTAGTTATTCTTTTTTAAATATTTTTATTGATGCTTTTTGTTCTGTTTATACTACAGTCAATTTCCAATAATTGTGCCTCCACTGGACCGATTCTCTCTTGTGACAAAGAAAATCAGTGGGCATGGAGCCAAAGCTGAGAGGGTATGCAGCATTCTTTTTAAAATTTTATTATCTTTTTTTTTGTTTGTTGTTATTGTTGGAGGGGGGAAGGCAGGGCGATTGGGGTTAAGTGACTTGCCCAAGGTCATACAGCTAGTAAGTGTGTCAAGTGTCTAAGGTCGGATTTGAACTCAGGTCCTCCTGACTCCAGAGCCGGTGCTCTACTCACTGCACCACCTAGCTGCCCCAGTGCTAGTTATTCTTATGGTTATTTACTTATATGTGTTTGTGTTCTCCCCCTTCATCAAATAAAAGCTGTTAGCGGGCAGAGACTTTCAGCAGCATACAGCACAGTGTCCAGTGCACAGTAGGGACAGGTCAAGACTGGCCCTGGGATTTTAGTGGTATATTGGGAACTCCTGGGTAAGGAATCTCACTCTAGTAAAAGTCTTCCCCGGGTCACACAACCACAACATGTCAGATGTGAAATCTGAACCCATATCTTTCTGGCTTTGAAGCCAGACCTCTCACCATTACATCTCTCCTACCCTGTAGACAGTTCTTTTCTTGATTGATAAATTGATTGACCCTTGTCCCAGCCTCCAGACCTGCCCATTCTCCATGTTCTGGCTTTACTTCCCTCCTTTCAGAGCTAACCCTAAAGTTACCCATTTCAACAAACCATTGACCATCACTTGAAGCCCTTGCCCCCTGGTCCTTTGGCTTCTCAGTGCTGGGGCACTCTGGCTCTCTACTTGACTGTTACTTCCCAGGTGCTGAATGCTATTAGAAGGAGCCAGGAGACCCTTGCTGATTGGATGCCCTAAAAACTCTAATCTCAATGGATCCTTCCAAAACTTAGCTCATTATCTTCCCTGCCCAAACTTCCAGCACCCCCCTCAGTACCTCCAAGTCATCTTTGTCTCTTCCTTGACACCCCCACCCCATTCTAGCATTCTAACTTCACAATGTCTCAACTCACACTGCCCAAACCCAACTTCAGTTTTCAGCACCTCCAACCTGGACAGCAACAACCCCTACTGTGTGCAGGGCACATAGGGAAAAGGTAGAAACTTGCCAGTACAGTGGAGTGGACAGCTACTTTCTGCCTGTGTGGTCATGGACCTAGTGATAGAGCATCAGAAGGGAAATCTGAAACCATTGAGTCCAAGCAATATCGGAACAAGAACTCTCCATGTAGCATCCCCTGCCTTTCCTTGAAGACCTCCATGGAGGGAGAACCTGCTCCACCTCACCCCAACCAGGCAGGCTATGATGCTTTGGGACAGCTCCCATTGTTAGAAACTTTGGGGGTTATTTTTTGACAACTTCCATGGATCGCTTCTAGTCCTGACCTCTTGGTCCAAGAAGAACAAGTTTAGTCTTTAGATTATAGATCAGAGTTTTAAAGCTAGAAAGGACCTCAGAGTCTAGTCCAGACTGTCACTGAAACTCCAGAAACACCTGGAGGGGGAGTATCTCTCCATCATGTATTGGTGAAGCTGATTTCTTGAGCTCAAGTGTGAGACTTTACATTTAACCCCATTAACTTCTTAGATTTGCTTCAATGTTCTAACCTGTTGAGATATTTTTGAATCCTGACTTTGTGTTGGGTAGCCCTCCTAATTGGTAAGCATGTCATCTATGTCCTTATCTGAGTCATCAATACAAATTTTAAACTGCATAGCACAAACCACCTTGTGTAGGCATGCCTCCCCCAATCATTAGTTATTTGAAGCATTTTTTTCATGTGGTTGTCAACGGTGTATAATTCTTCCTTTGAAAACCATTCACGTCCTTTAAATACTAGTTATATTGGGGAATGGTTCTGAATCTAGTAGATATTTGTGTCACTTAGCCTCTTAGGGACTCAGTTTCCCCATCTGTAAAAGGATAAGAAGCTGTGATGCTGTGAGGGAGGTACTTTGCAAACTTTAAAGCATTGTAGAGATTCGAGTTAATATCAGGCAACATCCTCCCTGCCCTTCAGAAAGCTTAGAGTACAGCAAAGGTCACACACTGATAACAACAGTAAGACCTGAAAAGTCCATCTGCGAGAGCAAAACCAAAGGTCTATGGGATGTCTGTGGTGAGAGGGTATTGAACAACATTAGTATCATTACTATCCTAGCCTCCTACCTGGTCTCCCTGCCTCCAGTCTCCCCCCTCTCCAGTTTTGGCCACAGAGCTGCTAACAATCTTACTAAGACATAGAACTCACATCTTGCCCCCTATTACCTCTCCCTGGCCTAGCCCTTAAGGACGGTAGAATCCAAGCCCCAGGACGAGAGAGACTACTTCATTTTTGCCTCTGTCTCCAGCCCCTCAGACATTTCTTTACATGTGTTTGTAAAACTGACTCGGACTGAATTAGGCCCTTCCACCATCTGGCTTGGAACGACCGTAACAGCGTTACGTTAACATTATTCTCTTTCCCCCACTCTATGCTCTAGTTAGACTGAACTGTGAGCCAGTCCCAAGCTCAGCATTCCACAGCCAGTTTCTTGGAATTCCCACAAACTGGTCCTTCTACCCAGAATTACTTTAATTCCTGGGAAAACTCTCACATGAATCATTAGAGAAAAGGTTAGTAAGTATCTGCAAAGGGAAGCAGGGATGAGTGAGAGCCAGCAGGGCTGTGTCAAGGGCAGGTCTTGCTAGACGACAAGGGTTACAAAGCCAGCACGGGGGACACCCTGGATGATGGAGTTAACAGGCCAGATGTTGCAGCACAGCCCACTGGGCTTGACAACGGGAAGACCTGAGTTAAAATCCAGCGTCAGACCCATCCTAGCTGCGGGACCCTGGGCCAGTCACAACCCGTCTGCCTCAGTTTCCTCATCTGTAAAACGGGAATAATAGCGCCTCCCAGGATTGTTGGGAGGATCAAATAAAGGCAGCGTTTGTGAAGTGCTTTGCTCAGTGCCTGGCGCGTAGTGGGTCCTCTATAAATGTCAGCTGCTCTCATCACCATCATCGTCATCATCGTCATCATCATCATCACCATCGTCATCGTCGTCATCATCGTCACCGTCATCGTCACCATCATCGTCATCGTCACCATCATCGTCATCATCATCATCACCATCATCGTCACCGTCACCATCATCATCATCATCGTCACCATCGTCATCGCCTGCCCTGGTCAAACCCCATCTAGAATACCGTGCTCGGTTCTGGGCACCCGAGCGTAGGAGGAATTCAGACAAGCTGGAGAGAGCTCATGGGCAGCCATCTGCAATGGTGACATGGCTTCTAGTCACGTATGCAGGTGGTCAAAGGGACCCAGGCCATTCAGTCTGGAGAAGAGACTACTTACAGCTCACACTGAGGTTAGCAGCGTGCTATATACGGCCTACTGTATCTCACTGGGGCCTCGCAGCAACCCTGGGTGCTAGACATTAGCATTATCCCCATTTTACAGACACACACACACACTCTCTTGAGGCTGCGAGTGATCATGTGACTGCAAGGTCACACGTACAATGCTTGAGGCAGGCTTTCCTGACTTCAGGCCCGATACTCTGCCCGCTGGGTTGCCTAGTTAACTGAGAAAGGACTGGGGGGGGAGGGCTGTCACATGAAGGTAGAATTAACTTTGTCCGTTTGACCCCGTAAGGCAGAATGAGGAGGAGCTTTAGGAGAAATTGCAGTGAACTTCCCGATGATGAGAGCTGAATGCAGAGGGAAGGAGCTGGCTCCGGAGATGGGGGGCGCCCCTTCCTTGTAGGATGTCAGGCCAATGATGAGATCACTCATCCAGATAGTCTAGTGAAAGGTCCTTGGGGGCACCGGGAAGACTAGTTCCACGTGCTCCCTCCCGACTCTGCAGCCCTAGGGCTCTGGAAATGCGCTCCTCCTTCTCACACTGCCAGGCTTAGCAAAGCGGCACCTCCTCCTCTCACCCCCAGCTCCGAGTCTCCCTCCTCAAGACTAGCAGTGACTCCTGTGCCCAAGTTCACAGGAGCATGGACTAGACCTGGAATGAAGTCCGACTGCTTTATTTTACAAATGAGGAAGCTTTCACACACACACACACACACACACACACACACACACACAAACTCTCACCCACGTACACACACACACAGACATACACACACACACACACACACAGTCACACTCGCACACACATAAACACACTCATACACACACATACACACTCGCACACACACACACACACACTCGCACACACACATGGGAATACAAGTTCCATGAGGACAGGATCTATTTCATCTACCTAAAGTTTGGCCATAGAAAGGGGAGCTGTGGTTTGGATGGGGGCGGGGTGGGGGGTGATTGACTCTCACCCCTCATGAAGGAGGCTCTGAGGTTGGCCTCAAGACAAGGCATCAGAGAGTCTGCCCCCACCCCGCCTCAGACATGGCTCTGTGGTCCCTTCCCCAATGTCCTCCATCCTCAAAGCCTGGAAGCATCCCTGACTCACCTTCCCCCGCTCCTTCTCTTGGGCTTAGGTCAGTCTACTGGGGGCTCCTGGAGGGCAGGGCCCTTTATGTCTTTCATTACACCAGCACTGAACTGGGCACATAGGAGGAAGTCAATAAATACTTGAATGAATGGATAGATGGATGAGTGAAGGGGTAGATAGATGGATGAGCAGATGGATGGATAAAACATGACTTTTATTACATCCTTTATTTATATATGGCTGCCTGATGCCCACAGGAGCGCAAGCCCAGACCCTATCATCCAGAATTCTCCTTCCGTCCATATGCCACACGCTGCCTCACCCTTCCTTGCCCCCTTTACTTATTCATGTATACGTTGTAGGTCAGCACAAGGACTGTTTCACTTTTGTCTCCACACCCTAGCACCTGGCACACAGTAGGTGCTTAAGAGATGCTGGCTGAATTGAAGTGAATTCAAGGTCACATCTTGATCCCCCACCATCCCCCCCCCATCCAGCCAGGCAGGGGGACCTCACTGGCCTACATGAGTTCCTGTGTTCCTACCCACATCTTATTCTATGTAACTGTCCAGGCTCCACTTACGTCCTCTAGCTTCTAGGGGGCTAGTCCTGGTCTCAAAACAGAGATCAGACACCCATTTGTCAGGAGTGCTGTAGTGAGAATTCTTGGTCAAGTCTGGGTTGGACCAGATGTCCCTGAGGACCCCTCCTCTCTGGAGAGTCTGGGTGTCCAATCAATGGTATTTGGATATCATTTTGCCAAGTTCTTCACGTATCTCATTGGAGCTTAACAACAACTGTGTCTGGTCCTTTATCTACCACATCAGGAGCCTTGGGCAGAGGTAAAACAGACTCTCTGCCACATCAACCCCATAGCTCCTGGTTCTGCTGCCCTTTGGGCCCAAACAGAACTGGTCTGCACCTCAGCTTGCAGCCAGAAGCAAGGCTGGGGAGGGGAGAGTCCTCAGGCTTCTTGGGCCCCTCCTCCCAAACTCCTAAGGCCAGCCTCCAGCCAGCTGGGTATGCACTTCAATGAGGGGATTCTGAGAAATGTGAATAATCATCCCACTGGATATGAAGGCATGGAGACATTTTGATCTGGGCCAAAATTTTCTAACCTGGGGTCTATGAACTTGTGTCTGGATACATACATACACACATACATAAATACATACATACAGAAACATAGGTGATAGACAATTGTATTTCAACATAAGTAGCTTCCTTTACATTTCTATATATTTTATTTTACGTATTTAATAACACTATTCTGAGAAAAGGTCCATAGGTCAGTCAGTCAACTAGCATTTCTTAAGCCCCTACTATGTGCTAAGCACTGTGCTAAGCTCTGGGCCTTCAACACCACACTGCCCATCCCCCCACCCCCACACACAATATTAAGAACCTTTTCATCTATACTAACCAGGCAGCAGGACCTTCTGAGAAAGCTCAGGATAGGCTGGAAATACTTGGAAAGAAAACACTTTGTTAACCCTCACAGCGAGGTACTGGTGGGAGTCCTTATGACTATTCAGTTAGATCCCCTCAATTCGCAAATGGAGACTTGGGGGAAAAGGAGTCATCCAAAGTTACCCACCAAGTAAGCGAACCATGTTGAAGAAGCTCAGCCCCCAAAAGGAAAAGGCTGAGGCTGGGAGGGGAAGGCATCAGCACCCACTGTCTCCTTCAACTCTCCTCTTTCTAGTCTCTGCAACTTAGGAACTAGGAAAGGCAGAAACAGAGCCAGGGAGAGGAGCCCTGGGCCCTTGGGCCCCCCTCCCCTGAGGAGAGCTGCTTCCCTGAGGCAGGAGCCCATCTTGGGATTGCTCCCAGGACCCAGGCCTCCTAGTCACCTCCTTATCTCCTTGACCTCACTCCACCCCAAAGAATCATGAGTGAAGTGACCTTCTTAGACCAAACTTTTCCATTTCAAGACCCTTTTACACTCCTAAAAATTAGTAAGGCCACACCCCCCCAACAGTTTTTGTTTATGTGGGTTATGACTATTGGTATTTACTATATTAGAAATTCAAAGGTCTTGGTAATATTATGAAAATCGTTTTGACCTCAGGGCCCCCCTGAAAGTATCTCTGAGACTCCCAGGAGTCCCAGGACACTTTGCATCTAGTCCAATCCCTTCATTTGACAGAGAAGGAAGCTGAGATCCAGAGAAGAGGGATGGCCTGGCCATGGTCACCCAGGTAATAAGAGGATGAGCTGAGATTTGAACCAGTCTTCTGATTCCAAAACCAAGCCCCACGTCCCCAACCCTTAAGCCTCTTTCTTTGAGCCTCTGGGCCATTTCCAAAGTCCCCAGTGCCAGGGAGCACATCAGGCTGGAGTATGTTAGGGCCTGGAGAGGAGGAGGGTCACAGACTCACAGAATGTCAGGGCTAGAAGTTAATAAAAATCCTACCAGTCTACTGTACAGGTCAGGGAAGTGAGGCCCAGAGAGGAAATCACTTCCCAGGGGTCACACAGCAAGTCACTGGTAGAGTTAGGTCTCCAGCTCAGGCTTCCTGGCTCTGTGGCCTGTGGACAGGGCCTGTGGGGTTCTCAAGGGTACCCCCAAACCCTATCAGAGGAGCTCACAAGGCCTTGGATCTACCCTCATAAGGAAGAGAATGCCCATAGAAGGGATATGGGGTAAGGGCCTGGGGTCACCTCCCTAAATCCAAGGAGAAGAGATTTGTGGGGACGAAGGGGCTAAGGAAGGCGGGAAACTGTGAATAGAGTTGCCTGAAAGGAGGAGTCCCAGGCCTCAGAACTCCCCAAGAACCCCCAGCCTCACTGGCCCCAGCACTACTGCCAGGGTGCGCAGCCAGCAGGAGGGGATGCTGAGGCGAGCTGCCCGAAGGGTGGGCTGCACACTGTGTGTGGGATGGGGGTGGGGGTTAGCTTCAGTATGCCTCAGGCCCCTCCCCACCAGTGTGCAATCCTGGACCCGAGAGGGGCGGGGTGTATGGGGAGCAGATGGCATGGCTTGTACTGGCTGGGGGCTGACTCCCTCGAACAGAAAGGGGGAAATCTGTCACAGAACTACAGGGTACCTCTATGGCAGAGGGGCCTAGATGAGGGAGGGGAGAGAGGCAGAGGGAGAAGATGGCTTTTGTGGAGGGGGTGGGTGTTGGGGAAGCAAACTGGGGAAAGGGATGGGGCAGAGTAGGCAGCTGCCTTGGAACCCACATGAGACAAGGGAAACTCTGTAATACGCTACCATATGTAATATATACACAAACTCACACATACATACACATATATAATATAGTCACGTATATCTATACATATCTATATGCACATAAATCTATATACGCGTCTAATACATAACATCTAAATGCACGTTTCAAGAGGCAGCCAGCTCTCTGGAGCCAGAGAGGGAGGGACGTGGACCTGGGGGCGGATCAGTGCGTAATGGGCAGGGGCAGATGGCCCCAATTATTCCCTAGGGCACTGGCAGTATCGCAGCCTGGCTGCCCAAGGGAGCCTAGGGGTCCCTCATCTTCCCCGTTCCTCTTTCCCTGCTCCTCCCCTGCCGAAACCCCAGGCTCACCCCCCACTCATCATTTTTGTCCCCTTCCTCCGTCCCGACCAGGCCCAGGCTCTTTCCACCTTTGTCCTCAAATGTCAGAATCTCCCCCCTTCCCATAAGAATCCCAGCCCCATTCTCTCGGCCTTTCGTCAAAGCCAGGACCCGCTCGTCACTCAGTCAAGCACTTCCCCGTTCCTACATCTCCGCTCATTGCCGACTTGTCCCCCTATCCCCCTATCCTGGCCTCTCCCCCATCCCCTAAACAGGCCTCACTCCCCAGGCCTTTCTCTCCCCGCCATCAAGCCCCAGCCTGGCCCCCGCACCCCCCACCACACACATCCACTTCGTCAGCCCGGCTTGCTGCCCATCCCAGCCTCCTCTCCCGGATTCTCCCTACCGCCCTGGCCAGGCCCGGTCCCATTCCGACCTTCTCTGCCCATCCCGGGGCCCCGCTCCCCCCTCGGCATTTTCCCTGGCCCTAGGCCCGCTCCCCAGCCGGGCCTCTCCTCCTCCCCGCCCCCCCCATCTCCCGGCCCCATTCCCCATCCTGGTCTCTACCCCTTCCCCCCTCCCTCCTCAGCCAAACCGCGCTCCCCAACCCGGCCTCTTCCTAACGGATTCCACTCCCCTTGGGCGCCCTTCTAGCCCCGCCGCTATTCCTCCGACTCCGATCTCTCCAAAAGGCCCTCCATCCAGCCCCGCCTCTCCATCCTTCTCGGCCCTCTCCCCTGGGCCCCCAAGTTGCCGTCCCGATCCCTGGGCCCCGGCCAGGGCCAGAAGCCGGGGGGTCTCGAGAGAGCGAGCGCGCGCGCAACGGGGCTCAGTCCTACCCGGGCGCCCGGCACACATTGCGTCCCCGCGGGCTCAGCTCCTGGGCAGCTCGCAGCGGAGGCGGCAGCGGCAGCAGCAGCAGCAGCAGCAGCGGTAGCAACAGGGGAGGCGGCGGGGGCTGCAGGAGTGGCCCCAACGGGCGGCCAGCGCGAGCCCCGGGGCCCCCCATGCCGGGCCGGGGGGCACGGGGCGCAGAGCGGCTGCAGGGAACGCGGCCGGAAGCCGAGTGCAAGGGGAGCAGAGGGCCGAGAGGCTAGAGGCGAGGCCCGGCGTGCGGAGAGGGGAGGAGAAGAGAGGGGAGGGGGCCGGACCCGGCAGGAAATTCCACATCGGCTCCCCTGATCCCTGGCCAGCCTCGGGCCGCCTCTGCGTAGCGCCGCCCAAACCCCACCCTCGCGGCGGGCCCTGCCCGGCCAGCCCCGGGACACTCCGAGAGGCCCTCCGACTCTGCCCCAGCCCCCTGCTACCCTGCGCCCCTGTCCTCACCTCCTCCCTTCTCGGTCCCAGTACCCAGTCCTTCCATCAGTCAGCCCCCTAGTATGCCTCCATCCCCCTCTCCACTACCTCCCCCTCCTCTGCCCTAGTCCCCGTCCAATCCAACGAGTATTTATTAAGCGCCCACTGTATGCTGAAGAGCGCTAGGCGATGGGGAGGGATTTGAAGACAAAATGACTCTGGTGGCCCTCTTCACTCTCACCTCATTTCTCTTGCTCCCTCCTCTCATATCCCCATTTCCTTCTACTGGTCCTCAATCACAATATTCCTCACTAAGATGATGAGAGGAGCCGGAAGCCTAAGGACAGGGACTGTGCCAGGGACAGAGAGAAGGCGTGGTGGGGGGCGGGGGGATGGAGGCTTCTGCTGGGGCCACTTGAGAAAATGACGGTGTATTCCCACGTGGAAAGGGTTAAGGCAGAGGGCACCCGAGACTGTTGGAGGCTCCTTCCCGTCTTTCACTTCCCTCTTTCCTGGAACAATCTCCTGTCAGACATTTACTAGCTGGGTGGGCCTCAGTTTCCTCATCTGTCCTTCTTTTAAATGACCAAAGGCATTTTATTAGAACGCTGAATCACCAAACTCCAGTGGTCGTTGGCACCGTCAGCCTGCTCCACTGTGCCTTTCTCAGGATAGATGCCATCCAAACTTTTTCTGACATCCTTGTTTTTTGATTGCAATGGCCTGTTGGGTCAGGTTAGCCGAGTGTGACACAAGTTCGTTATCATTCCCTTCAAGAATTGACTGATCTTTTGGAGTTTGAGAAGCAGCACAGCCAACACTTTGCCTCTGGCAGGTCCACTCTTCAGATGTTTCGCACCCAAGGGGTTTCGGACCTCACCCCTTGAGCTATTCTGTTAAATAACAGCATCGATGGGGAAGTGAACGCTGCAGACCTCATCTTGTAGGAGAACCTGGGGTAAGTAACACCACCTTGGAATCACGTTTTCCACATGGCTATAGATGGCACAAACTGTTGCAAGTTCTTCTGGGTATCTCCATCACTTGTCAACCTGGAGCCTTCTTCTCTTCTTTCCAAGATGCTGAACATTGATGTGGTTGAAATTCCTTTGTAGGATTCCTCCTGGGACCCTTCACAGTAACTGTCTGACCCTTCAGAGATGACAACATTTCCTGGGATGGTCACAGTCTGGCTTCCTTCTTTCTAGCTATGGATGAGCCAAAGCCAGCGCTATCAGTTAGGGTGGCTTAGGAACTAACCAGACAAGAGTGTGGTAGAAATTTCCAAAGGGATGTGTGCCTGGGAAAGGCACTGCCCACAAGGATAAAATGTGGATCCGTGGAATATGCAAGTCCAGATACGAAGCAGGTGGAAACTCAGCCGATCACTAATGTTGGAGGAGAAGAAAAAGGAAGGGGGGATGAAAAGGCAAGAGGGACTGTCCAAAGCAATGTCTTGGGAGACTAGATCCCAAGATCATAGCTTTAGAGTGGGACACCTGCAAGGTCTTCCCACCCAGGAGTCCTTCACCTTTTCAATGTTTGCCTCTCATATTCATAAATGCTAAATTATATAAGTGATATAGATGTCCCTTTTCTTGAAATCTCTCCCCAAGCTAAGAATTGCTCCTCTAGTCCAATGCCCCACTTTGACAGTTGAGGGAAGGGACGTCTTCCAAGGTCACAAAGTAGTATCAGAGGCAGGATCTGAACCCATGTCTGTTAAGCCCAAATTCACTGCTCCTTCCACTGCACCTTGGGTGGAAGTGTCAAAGTCTGGAGGAAGGGATGGGGTCATATGACACCCAGTATAAGCCTTCTGATTAGACTCAGGGCTGGGAGAGGCTTTGTGACACCTTGGGGAGTGGAGAGAGCAAGAAATCTTCTCCATGGCAACAAGGCAAACCAGAACACAGCTAGGGTGAGCAGACGTGCCCCATCCTACCCTCACCTTTATCTAAATGCACTCTCTCCTTTTCCCCACCCCCTACACTCCTCATCCATAAGCTATATATATACCCTCCCAGCACGGAAACATCTAGGTGTCAACATGGATATCATTCTGGCTTGGAATTGGGAAACCCCAAGTTTAAATCTTGCCTCAGATACTGCTACCCTGTGCAAATCACAGCCTCTCAGCCTGTTTCCCCATCTGGGAGTAAAGATAGAGTGACAAGGTTGGTCAACTGTCAAGCTTTGTTTTCAGAGGACCAAAATGACACCGCTACGTTGGAGTCGAGGTCCGGTGTGTCTGACTGTGGCTGATCAGACCAATACGAGCTCAGAAGGCTCCACCACAGGTTGGGCACAAATAGTGCATGTGAATATTGGTGATGTCTTCTGATTTGAGCATATATTGGATCTAAGTGAGGCAGAGTTGGGTCAGAAAGCCTCACTCTCTCTGGTTGCAGAGTCCTTGGAAGTGCTTCACAAACCTTAAAGCATATAAATGCTAGCGCCGCTCCCCTCCTTTGGGATCAGAGGAACCCAGGAGCAGTGTTCTTTCTACTACCACATCCTTATTCAATTAGAACAATACCTGTGTGACCCTGGGCAAGTCACTCCACCTCAATTTCAAGATCTGTCAAGTGAGGGAGTTGGACTAGCCAGCCTGAATTCTGTTCCAGCTCAAGACCCTGTGCTTCACACTCTCACCTCATCCCCTCCTTAATGCACACTTAAGGCATGCCAGGTGCCACCTTCTCCATGAAGTCTTCCCTGATCACCTCAATGCCCAACAACCAGTCCTTCCTCCGACGCTAGGAAGGGATCAGCATCACTGGCATATCTGCGCCTCCCAATGGAATCTACATAGAGCAGAAACTGTTGGATTTGTTGACTGGTTCACTCCCTTCTGCCACCAGAAAAGATCATGGCAAACATCAGTTTTACCCTTGCCCCCCCCCGCCCCCCGCCAAGAATAAAACCTCATATACCCTATTCCCTCCACAGATTGAGGAACATGTGTGAACTCAGCAAAGAGCCCCTGTCTACAAGTAAGCAAGAGCAGCACCCCCGGCACTTCCAGGCACCTCCGCTCCCTCTCATTCCTCCTCCATCACCAGAACGGGCCATGGTCTCACTGGCCAAGGGAGGTTAGGAAGAGGGAGCCTCAAAGCAGGGCTGACCCGGCTAGGTCTGGGCAGGGAGAGGGGCCTTGATTTTTAGTGAAAAGTTCCTTTTAAAAAATTCAAGCAAGGGAATTGTTTTCTACCTGGGTCAGGGGCAGGAAGTTTACCCTCACCAATCATGAGTGAAAAAAAGGATATCCTTCCAATCAGTATCGATTACTTGGATTTCTTTTTAGTTTGACTGTAGGACTGAGCTCCCTTCTTTAAGAAAAGTTGGCCCCGACAGCTAAGCCAGACTAACAAAGACTCTCTCTTAAGTCTAGGTTACCAACAGATTTAGTGAATAGATGGAAAAGACTACTCCATGTAGTAGCAGATATCTTAGAGTGAGCCATATCTTTGTAGAAATAAAATAATCACAGGATTAAGCCTCTTTTTAAGGGCTTAATTTCTCCTTCCTAGAAGCTGGAGAAAGCAAGCTTGGCTAACAGCTAAGTTCCTCTTTCCAGCCTTCTCAGTGGATAGCCCGCTTTTTGAGCTGGAATCTTCTAAGGCTGGCGGTTGGAAAATGGCAGATACTGCTATCTACAGACCACAAGTTCCTCTTTCCTGGAAGCTTTGTGGTTACAAAAGGCATCACCTAGAGGGCAAGGATTTCTGGGGTAATTTCGATGTTACTGTTGGGTTAAGAAAGCCTGTGAGAAACACGCCAGTCAGATGACCTGCCTTGTCCAATTGGATTGTGTTTAAAACGACTTTCTGTATTCTTTTTAATTCCTCTCTTCCGTCATAAAAATCAACTCTGTACTACAATCACTCCTTGTAGAGACCGCGGAGGAGTCAGAAGACCTGATGCACATGATAGCTTTGCAAATCCAATCGTAAATGTTCAGTAACTTTGTACCTCAGTTTCTTTTTATTTCAGAAACTAATTTTAACAGGGGTTAGCTTTGGATGGCCACCCCTTTCCACATGGGCACTCCTTCCCCTCGACAGTCCCTCCTTCTGCATCAAAGCAAGAACACCGCTCGTTCCCACTAAGTCACCACAGCAGGAGAGAAGGGATCAATCACACAAAGGCTGAGGGCTTTGGAAATGGAGTCTGAAGGCATGAGACGATGTAGAAGCGGGAAGCTCTCAGAGCTTTGTGCCTGGGAGGGGGTAGTGACCCAGCCCAGACATTCCCATGGATGCCCCACCTTCCTGGCTTACAAAGGGAAGTTAACAGTAATTCAGTTTGCATGGTTGGGGTCCATAAAAGTGCATCAACTGAAGAAAACCTCAGCTTAAGTAAGGAGGTGAAATCTGGCAAGCAGTGGGTGGGTGAGTGAGCTCAATGAATGCAAGGATGACATTCATCCTGCCAGGGTGGGCCTGACGCTTGGAAATCAGGGTCCTGTCCATTTTAGACATGTAATTAAAGGCACAGAAAAAGAAAGATCAAGACCTAGTCCTAGGAATGCAATAAAGATCTCCTATGGGATTTTATTATGTCATTTATGAACTGTATGGTTTTGAAAAAGCCCCCACCCCCACCCCCCAGTAATCCATGCCCTTTCCATCTTCAGAACTGGTTCTAACCCTCCTGTCTTGCTTGCTCTGTGCCTTGGGGAATTCTGGTGTCCACCCCTCTGGGTCAAAGTGCTTGTCCTCAGAGGGCCTTGCTGCTTTAGGCCTCCACCAGTCAGCTCCATTCCTTACTTCCAGAAGTCTCTGCTTCAGAAGGAGGATTCCTTCCCGAAAGACTGAGCCCAAGGCCACCAGTCTGCTCAAGACACTGAGAGCTGCAGGCAGGAGGGAGAGCTATAAAATTACTCAAAGGTTTAAAATCTCTCTTTTTAAAATCCTGTTTGCACATCTTTCCACATAGTTCAGATCCCTTTCCTCAAAGAGCTCCTGGAGCCTGGGCTGCTTTTGAGTCACACATGGCCAATGATGAGAAAGAGATATTGGAGGGCATTTGGAGGTGAGGCAGCCAGGTCTCAAGTGCTAAACTTTCTTGCCCCACTGAGGCTTTGTCACTTTCAAAGGCCCCTGCCATCCTTCCCTCTGAAAACCAAGAGGGGGCTCGTCCCAAGGTTCAGTCTTCACTGGAGTTATCGAACTCTTCCCAGTCAGACACGCTCATCACCTCCGAGCCCAGGTCAGGGTCACGCTGCCCCCGGTCTGCGTGCCAGCTAGGGGTTCTCCGGGCAGGGTCTGTGAGCAGAGATCTGGGCAGAGTAAGCACACATGCGGCCAGACCAGAAATGGCATTCTCCAGCTGAGGCCCTTCTTCCCAACAGTCCTTCTCCACGTCATAGATGTGAACGTAGCTCATGCGGCTGCCTCGGTTGTGGGAGCGGCCCCCCAAAACGTAGATCTTATTGTCCAGGACAGCGATGCCCGGCTCGCCATGCCCAGCAGGGAGTGGATAGACTGCTGTCCACTGCCTGGTGCTTGGACTGTAGCATACAACCTGCAAAGGAAAATGCCAGCGCTGAGATGAACGAAAGATGCACTAGTCTCCTGTACCATGCCCAGCTCTGGGGATACAGACAGAAAACTGGAGACACCGCACAGGGCTGTCCCAAGTACACAGCAGACAAGCAGACAGCTGTTTCTTTTCTTTCACGTCATGTCTGCTGAAGACGGCCCATCAGTTTCCAGTGCTGGACCACAGGACAGGGCCGAGGGGTCTGGTGACCACAACTCCATCTTGGGCCTTCAGGAGCCGCAGCTGGGCCCTGCGCAATGCCCGTGGACCATGACATTCTCTACCCAGGTGGTTCCTCCTCTCTACCTCTTACCTGTCCTTCAAGTCCCCCAGCCCAGGATGACCAGATTCCACCCCTCCACCTCAGAGCTCATCACTGAAGACTCCCACAGGGATCCCCAACTACACTGAGAGCAGAAACCCGAGCACCTCCAATTGAGGAGCAGCCCGCACAGTGCTGGGGGCTCCTAGCACTGGGCTCATTCCCAGCCGGTCACCTGAAAGACTTGCTCGGTAACTGGTAGGAGAGGGGGAAAGGAAGACAGCGTGTTATCCCGTGGCAGCCTTTGAAGCCCTATGAGGATGGGGCCCAAATGTAGCTAAACTGTGCATCTTCCCAAGTGTCTAGCACAGGGCTCTGCACACAGGAGGTGCTTAATAAATGTCTGCTCTAACTGAATTGTTCAACTGGAAATAAACAGCACAGGATTTGGAGTCAGAATGCTCGGTTTGGCTTCAGCACCACCTAGACAGTGGTAAATGACACACCGTCCCCTGCTCTCCCCATCTCCCGGGGCAGCTGAGGCCGCACAGATTTGAGTGCAAAGACAAGGATTCCTAGGCAGGAAGGGGGGAGAACAGCCTCAGTAAGGCTCCCCACCACCCCCGCTCCCCCTTCCCTCTCACCTGGTGGACGTCCCTCCGGTAGCCTGAGTCGTTGTTGCTACCACCGATCACGTAGAGTTTGCCCAGCAGGGTGGCCATGCCGTGCCAGGCGCGTCGGATGGGGCCATCGGCCAGCGCCTCCCAGCAGTTGGAGTCTGGGTCATAGCAGTGAAGCTCCTTGAGGTAGTCCTCCCCTCGCCTGCCACAGGTGATGTACATCTTCCCATCCAGAGTGGCCCCTGCATGGGCATACACCTACATGGAGACAAGGTGGGCAGCAGGTGAGACAGGCAGGGACGAACAGGGATGACATCCTGGGTCCTTTTTCTTGCAAGGCAGTACACAGAATGGAGAATGACAACTGGTCGTTGGACTCTTGAGTCCCAGCTGGAATGTAGCACCTTGTCCCTGCCCTTCCAGAGTCTTTCTCTTGTCCGAAGGCTCGACTTGTCCTCCAGAAGGTTGCTTCGGCAACCCCAATGCCCTGGCATGCCTGGCATGCCTACAGCAGGAGCTGATGAAGGGGCTTAACATTTGTGATGAATGGACAAGCCCTGGACCACAAGTCACAGAACCTACACTCAAGTCTGACATGTGGGGGAAAGCTGGGCGGTCCCTGCAGTGCCCCCTCATGGAAGGATAGTGGGGTGCAGAGGCTCTGCATGGGGGTGCTACTGTGAAAACCAATGTAGGAAGGGGACGGCCCCATACTCTGCTGGGTGAGCTCACCACAACATCCTGGCATTTCCTTCCCCAGGGAGCCCATGTTTGCTCTCTGTGCCTCACTAGGGGTGTTCAGTGTCAGGGAAGCAGAGACAGGGGATACCCTGCCCTTCCCTGGAGGACCCCCTTCCTTCATCCTACATGGGCTGGGGGAGGGGGACACTGGTGAGAGAAAGGAACATGTGCTCAAAGGAGAAGTCATGGGGGAAATTCTGGGAGGAAGAGATCCCTTTTGGCTCAGTGTGGCCAAGTACATGGGCACAGGGGAGCAAGAAGAGGTCAAGAGGAAGCAGCACTAGAGGGAAAAATGGATGTTCCAGAGGGCAGAGGAGAGGGGAAGGAGCAGACTCTGGGCTGTATGAAGGGGAGCAGGGAGGAGGCCGGCAGGCAGCCCCACCACCTGAGCCACATCCTCCCTGCTCCCCAAAGGCCTCTGGGATCTTCCTGGAGTGGCTCCCTAGGGCCTCCAGGTCCAGACGGGCGCTGCTACAAGCCAGGCTCAGTCTCCCTTTCGGCACCATCGCTATCGGGCTCCCTCTCACACTCTTCAGTCCAAGACAAATAAGGCACCTCTGGGCACTTTCCGCCTTGGTGACTTTGCCCATGCTGCTCCCCTCACCTAGTACACACTTCTCTTCCTCCACCTCTTATTCAGTATTATTTCTTATATAATATTATCGAGTTTCTTGTTTCCTTCAAGACTCAGCTCAAGAACCACTCATATGAAAGCTTTCCTGACACTCTCAACTATCAGCTCCCGTCTTACTTTGCATTTATTCTAAATACACTCTCTCTCTCTCCATCTCTCTATAGATGTTGAATGTCTCTCCCTTCCCCCAATGTGGGAAAGGCTTGTTCATCTTTGTCTCTGTATCCCCAAGACCTCCAGCACAATGTCTGGTACACAGTAGGCACCCTGAAGTTCTGGCTGCACTCAGTCTTTGCTCCCAAGACTGGGGCCTTGAAGGGCCACACGCACAGATTCACTGATTCCACTCAGCAAACACACAGGAAGGGCCAGCTGCTCCCAAGGGGACCTTGGCTCCAGCCTCCAGGGAACCTAAGCCAGGACCCTCTGTGGTCTCTTCTATCAATCAGGTCCCCTTTCCTCCCCAGGCATCCCCCGCCCCCCAACAACCTTACTTCCTGCTCTGGAGCAGTGCATGCTGGCCCCACCCAGAACATCTCACTCTAGAACAGAAGCTCCCCAAGGGCAGGTACCATTTCTCACTCTGCCCACAGCGAACACCCGGGGCGTGTTGCTGAATGAAGGACTAGGACGTCGAGCCACACCGAGCCACAGACACAGGGGATCCAGCCTAAATCCACCTTCCAGGCTGCACCCAGTTAGATTTGGTTCTGCCCTCTGGGGAAAACCCAAGACTCCAGGAGTGTGAACAGAGCACTGGTTTGAGTCAGCAGGTCTGGGGCCAACCTCGGTCCTGTCACTAACTATTGGACCTTAAATCAATCACCAGCCCTCCGTGTGTGACTCAGTTTTCTCACCTGTAAACTGGGATACTACCTGTCCTATCTATACCACAGGGCAATTGGGAAGAACAGATAATGTCAGGGCCCTGCCCCAGACCCTCCTTTCTCTTCCATGATCCCCCTTAACTAGTACAGCTCTCACCCCAATTCTTTAGGATCAACAGTATTTTGGAGTTGGAAGAGAGCTGGGAGACTGCGTGCTTCAACGCCTTCACTTGACAAAGGAGGAAACCAAACGCCAGGGCTGGGCAGGGAAAGGCCCAAGCCACGGTCACAGATGAAGCTCCCCTGACTTCCCACTGTATTAGCTCTGTGCCCAAGCCTCGGTCACGGACTGCTTCAACTTGGTCTACAAAACAGTTTTGTTGTGTGTGTTGTGTGAGGTCTCCCCAAGCCCGGCCAGCACGCCCTCAGACCTTCCTGGACCCATCATCCATCACCCATCATCTCCTCCTACGGGAGCCTGAGATGCTGCAGAGAACCTGGCATGCCCTGAAAGGCCAGAAGGGGGCAGGAAGTTTAGTTATCACCTCCTACCAATAATAACCCACATGGCTGCACACAGCTGGAGCACACATCTCTCCTCCCATCTGCATGCGGATACCTGCTGCAAGCCTGCTCCCAACAGCTACCTACCCAACCAGGTCAACTGCCACCTATTCCTAAAAGCCCACCCTGATCTTACTGCCAACCCCTGCCCCTTAGAGGCAGCTGGTAGTGCAGTGGAGAGCATGCTGGGCTGGGCATCAGGAAGACCTGAGTTCCAATCTGAACTCCGACATTCAACTACCTCCAAGACCCTGGGCAAGTCATTTAGCCTATCTGCCTCAGTTTCTACAACTGTACAATGGGGACAAGAGGATGTGCCTCCTAGAATTGTGGCAAGGATCAAATGGGATCATATTCACCTGATGCCTTCTGCTGCCTTCTCCCCTTCACCACCCCCCCCACCTACATCTCACATGAGGAAGATGTCTTACTCCTTTACCAAGGCTAACCTTTCTACTTATTCAAGTGACCTTATTCCCTCCCATCTTTCCCGGGAGCCTTCAGCCACTGTCACGCCCACTCAGTCACTACTGGCTCTTTCCCTTCTGCCTACAAACACGCCCACATCTCCATCATCTTGAAAAAAGTCCTCACTTGATCCTTCCATCCCTAAAGCTAAACTCCTCAAAGGGGCCCACTCTAACAGCCTCCCCTTCCACTTTCCTTAGGAACTTCATCCTTCAATGGAAACTGCTCTCTCCAAAGTGACCAACGAACCATCTCTTAGACGCCAGGTCCAAAGGCCTCTTCTCCGTCCTCCTTCCCCTGGCCTCTCTGCAGCCTTGGCACTGCCCACCACTCTCTCCTCCTTGGCATTCTCTTCCCTCTTCCTCTTCTGACCATTCCTCTCAGACCACTCCTTCCATCTCCTTGGCTGGATCCTCCTCCAGATCATGACCTCTAACCACAGGTGTCCCTCAGGGCTCTGACCTGGGCCCTCTTCTCCTCTCTCTGTACAACTTCACCTGGTAACCTCATCAGCTCCCACTGACTCAGTTCGCATCGGAATATCTGCCCTTCCCTCCTGTGACAGAGCTGCCTCTACCCTAGTACAGCCCCTCACCCCTGGACTACTGCAGTAACTGTGTGGGGCCCGCCTACCTCACATCTCTCCGCTTGATCGTGTCTCTCTCCCTTCGCCCCTCCCCGCTCCAGGGGCTCCCTGCTGCCTTCAGTAGCTTTGTTTGGCCTTCAAGGCCCTTCACAGGCTGCCCCCTCCTCCCTTACAATCTTCTTAGGAACCTTATCTCCCACCATGTCCTCTGCAATGCAGTGACCCTGACAAGGCCCTGGCTTCTCCACCACCAAGACCCTCCATCTCTGGCCATCCCCAGGCCTGGGCCACTCTCCTTCCTCCACTCCTGACTGCTGACCTCCCTGGCCCAGCCTCCACAGGAAACCCTTCCTCACCCCTCTGAATTCCAGGGCCTTTCTCTGCTAATCCTTTCCTATTTATCCTGTATACAGCTTGCTTTGTATACATTTGTTTACTTGTTGTCTCTCCATTAGACTGTAAGCTCCTTGAGACCAGGGTCTGTCTTTTGCCTCTTTCTGCATCCCCAGCACTTAGCACAGCGCCAGACATGGACAATGAGAACATTTCAGTGGCTGTCACCACCAAGACAAGCCTTTTGACCCCTAGCTGGAAGTTGCTATTCTCAAGACAGGTTCCAATCGTGCCTGTGACATCTATCAGATTACTCATCCTCTCTAGGCCTAAAACTCCTCCTCTATAAAATGAAGAGATCCTCTGGGATGAAGGAAGTGGTCCCTAATCCCATCTTGCTCTATCTACTTCTAGGATCCAGTGACGAAAATTCTCATTCCAAAAAGAAGCCATTTTATCTGGTATGCATGATGCTAGTGACGCTAACATTTCCTTTCCAACTAACAGAATTCTAAATCATAAAACGGAATTTTTTTAACGAAAACAAGCAGAAAAGTGCACTGTTCTTGGGAAACGGGAAATGTGGGTGTGAATCCTGGCTAACACTCAGGAGCTGTTACACTGAGCCAACCACCCCAGCTCTCTGAGCCTTGCTTCCCCCAGCTGTAAAATGCAGACCTAGTGCTTGTGCTCTGGAGGAGTGCTGGGAAGAAATCACCGCCGACCTTGCAGAGCTACAGAAACGAGGGGATTCGGTGACTGCAGAAGCACTTTCAGCGTCCTAAGCATAAAGTACCAGGCCACAACAATAAGAGAAGACGATGCCAGGCGGGTCCTCAGGAGAGAAGCTGGTGAGAATGACACTGCCACACTAGGAGCAGGTGCTGGGGGCGCCAGAATGCAGAAAGCACCGAGCCTGTGACCCTGGCCAAGTCAGCCTCAGCTTCCTCATCTGTCAAACGAGCTGGAGAAGGAAATGGCAAATCACTCCAGTATCTCAGCCGAGAAAACCGCAGATGGGGTCGTGAAGAGTCAGACAGGACCAAACCAAAAAGCTAGCTTCCTAGCATAAACTCGGAGAGAGAGACAGACAGATAGAGAAACAGAGAGAGAGAGAGAGAGAGAGAGAGAGAGAGAGAGAGAGAAGGAGGGAGGGAGAGGGAGAGAACAGAGAGACAGACAGATTGAGCTCATGTGCTCCAGGCCCAGGATCTGCCTTAAGCAGCTCCAAACTAGCTTCAATGATCCAACTTTAACAAAAATATGTATATATTTTGTACATATGGTCCTTGCCTTTTTCCTTTGATCTCTTTGGGGTACAAAAATATTTCTAGCAGCTCTTTTTGTGAGAGCAAAGAACTGGAAACTGCGGGGATGCCCATCAACTGAAGAATGGCTGAACAAGTCATGGTATTGAAATAGGATGGAAAATGACTGTGCTCTAAGAAAAGACGAGGAGAATGGTTTCAGAAAACCCTTGGACAACTAATATGAGCCGATGCAGAGGGAAGGGAGCAGAACCAGGAGAACGCTGTGCACAGTAACAGCCACACTGTGCGATGATTAGCTGTGAAACGCTTAGCTTCTCTGATCCAAGACAATCCTGAAGGACTCATAAGGAAAAACGCTGTCCACCTCCAGAGAGGTGCGGACAGAAGCGCTTTTTTTTAACATTTTATTTTTCTTGCTTTTCTTCCCCACACAACATGGCTAAAGTGGACATATGTTTTGCATGACTTCCCATTGTGTAACGGGTATCATGATGCATGCCTTCTCAATAGGTAGGGGAAGGGGTGGAGAAAATCTGGAACTAAAAATAAAAATTAAAAAAAATAAATTTACCAAATATGTTTCTGCACGGTAAATACGTCCGATGGTTTAGCTTGGGCCCATAGATGTTTTTCTTTCAAGGGCTCTCACCTGGGGACAAAGGCGGCACTTGAGCTGGAGAATCTAAATAAAAAGCCCATTTCGGGCAAAGGCCCAGAGGGAAAAGGGAAGTGGTCTGCAACAAGTCTGGAAAGGCAGGATGGCTCTGAGCTGGAAAGGGGCTTTAAAAGCCAAATGGTGGGGACGCAGGGGGGGGGTTGGTTGTTAACCTGAGGGTAGGAGGAACCCCTAGAGTTTGGGGCAGCTGGCACACAGTCAGCCCTGTGCTTTTGAACCCCTGGGCAGCCGTGTGGAGGGAGTGGTGCAGGCAAGGACTGCAGGCCAGGGCAGACGGCAACAGCAGGGCCTGCCCTACAGGGGGGTACAGTATGAGCCAGGCAGAGAGAGATGGGAAATCCAAAGAAGGGAACACAAGGAGCTGAGAAAGAATCCAAGATGGCAGAGCTGGATGACTGGAGGCACCATCCAAAGAAATGGGGGAGGTGAGGGGAGAAGCAAAGAGAATGTTCTGGCCGATGCTAAGTTTAAGGTGCCTATAGGCCTAGATGGCTGGAGACGCAAGACTGGAGCCCGGGTGACAGAGAAGGTGGGAGACTGGGACTCATCACTAGGCTGAGAGAGGTCAGAATAAAGAAGCAGACCTAGGGCAAAGCCTGGGGGCACAACCTGTAGGAGGCAATGACCAGACAGGCAGGAGGAACACTGAGACAAGGGCATCCAGGCTGGTGCTGCAGTGCTCCCCCGCCATCCCCTCCCGTTCACAAGTGAGGAGCATCTCTCCCAGGAGCATGGGGATGAGAGCGTGCAGATGAGGGGTGCCTCAGCAAGTTGGCCAACAGTTCAAAGAGATTGGCTCAGCTAAAGGAGGCGGCCGCTAGGTGGCGCCATAGTGCCCAGAGCGAAGGGCCTGGGATGGAAAAGACTCATTGTTCTGAAAAGCCGGCCTCAGACCTTGTACTAGCTGTGGGACCCTGGGCAAGTCACTTAACTGTTTGCCTCAGTTTTCTCATCTATAGATGAGCTGGAAAAGACACTCCAGTATCTTTGCCCAGAAAACTCGACATGGGGTCACGCAAAGTGGGACTCACCAGAACAACAAAAAGAGGAGGACGTTCAACAAGAACATGCCCTCAGGACCCTTCAAGGGCATTCACTAGCAAGGCTCCTCAGCCTCTGAGCTGCGCTTCGAGGGTCACCAGCTAAACCTCAGAGAGAACCTACAGCTCCAGAGGCCCAGGCTGGAAGCCAAAGACCTGAGTTCAAATCCAGCCCCAGGCCCTCCCTAGCTGGGTGACCCTGGGCTAGTCCCCACACTTTAGTCTGCCTCAGTTTTCTCAACCACAAAGTGGAGTTAAGCACAGCACATCCTCCCCAGGGCAGAATCGAGGATCCACAAGATCATATTTGTGAAGCCCTGGCACACTGCCCCCCACACGCAGAAGGGGCTTAATCAAGGCTTCGTAGCTGTTCGGTCGTGTCTGACTCCTCACGTTTTCTCAGGGGTCTGCCATTTCCTTCTCCAGCTCATTCTGCAGATGAGGAAACTGAGGCCAGCAAGTGTCAGAGGCCAGATCTGAACTCAGACCTTCCTGGCCCTAGGCCCGGCATTCTGCTCACTGTGCCACCTGGCTGCCCCATCCTAATCAGTGCTCAGGTGACTGGGAAGTGAACTCAACAAGCTGACCCAGGCCGGTTTCAGAACATTTAAGGAGAAGCAAGCCTGCCACGCACCAAGGGAGGTGTCTACAAGCCCTCTACCCTCTCGGGGCGGCTCCCTCCAGCCTCCTGACTGGTCTGTGAATGGTACACACCGGCCCCTCACCCAGGCTGCCAGGCTGGCGGCCTGCTCACCTCTCTCTTGAGGGGTGCCACGTAGTCCCACGTATTGGTGTCAGGGTCATAGCGCTCCACCTCCTTCAGGTCTGCATGGTAGTCTCGCCCAGCAACGGCGTAGATGTACTTGCCCAGGACACACACACACAGGTCAGCATGTTCTTGCTGCAGCGACTGGATCTGAAACCACCTGTTGTGCCTTGGATCATACCTTGGAAAAGGAGACAAGGAGTCAGGGCTGGGATAGTCCAGCTAAGCAGAGGCTGCAAGCCGCCCCCTCAGACAGAGCCACCCAGCCCCACCCCACCTCTGTCAAGGAGAGCAGGATGCCCAGAGAAGCCCTCCCCCGACAGCGCTACCCGAACCCATCAATGTCCTTCCTGAGACATGTCCTCCAGAGTAGCAAGTAGCGCCTCCTCTTTTCAGCAGCCTGCCCTTCTTCAAAGCCCAGCTCAGGCACCGGCTCCTCCTCTACCCTCTCCCCTCCCAATGCTCTGGTGTTTGCTTTCCATTTACTTGGCAGGTGTGCAGGCGCTCTCCCCAGACAGAACAGAAGCTCCTGTGCTCTGACCTTGTCTTGGGATGCTTAGCGGCAGCACATAGTAGGGGCTTCATTGATGTTTGTCTAATTACACATAGAACATCTACTCCATTCCCCCTGTGATGCTCATGATAAGCACAGGCCCCCAAACCTACCAGGAGGCATTTACTAGGCACCTACCCTGTGCAGGCCTAGGACAGAAGGACAAAGAATGAACTTATCCCTCATCTCCAGGAGCTGACCCTAACAAGGGAGCCAGCGAGGATGTACCCACAGGATAAATCCACTGAAGGTCGAGTCAAGGCCTAGGCCAGGCACAGGGGGCAGGAGACAAAGCCGCCAAGAGGGCAGGAAGGAGAGTCAGGGCCAGTCAGGCTGGCACGGTAGGCTGAGTACTTGGGTGGGAGACAGAGCCGCCAAGAGGACAGGAAGGAGAGCCAGGTCATCAGGCTGGGATGGTGGGCCAGGTACCTGGTCTGCAGGGGTTTAAAGCTAACTCAAAGGGGTGAGAGGAAGCCCCTGGATATCTCTGAGCAGAGACAAAATGCGGCCCCCAAGACACTTAAGGAAAATGCCCTGGGCAACTGTGTATGGGACAGAAGAAATGGGAAGAAGTGATGAGGCAGGGAGGCCGAGGCGGCCCAGACAGTGCTGGGGGCTGCGTGAGATGTGCAGAGGCTGAATGGGCTGAGAAGAGTGAGGAGTCGAGACAACGATGAATTAAGCAAACCTGGGAGATGGGAAGGACAGGGGGCCATTGACCCAAATAGGGAAGGTTGGAGGCAAAGAGAATACCTCCATCTCAGACACCTTGAGGGTGAGGAGTCTCCAGGACGCTCAGGGGGAAACGTCCAACAGGTGGCTGGCTACTCTGGGCAGGAACAGAAAGATCTGGGGGTCACCAGACAAAGTCACCAAGAGAGTCTGGAGAGGAAGAGAAGGAGGCCGAGGGCGCGGCCCTAGGAAATACTTCCAGTTACCGGGTGTGATCTGGAGGAACAAAAGGAGACCGAGAAGGAACAGGCCCCCAAGTCTCCTCAGAGAGAGAACAGGATCAGCAGCGCCCACCCAGAAGAGGGGACAGAGGAAAGCCCACACTACATAGCAACAAGGAGCATGGCAGCCCCTTTGGAGAAGGCCTTTGGGGAGGGACCTCTGAGCCGACCACCCGTGGTCAGGGAGGCTGTTCCTGCCCCCCCACCCATTGCTCTCATGTCCATCCTCCCTTCCCTAATGTAGCCCTGCTCTCCAGGTTAACTTCACTAGAGCCCCAAAGGCCTGATCTTGGGCCCTCCAACCCACCCCGGTGGCCCTCACCTCGCCAAACACAATCCCCCAGGAAAGCTCTGACCAGGGCTGAGCATGCCAGGGCCCTTCTCTCTCTCAGTCCAGTTTTCTGCCTCTGTCCCTACGGTGGTTTGCCATTGCCCAAGGCAGGAGAGGCCAAACCTTCCCCTCAGTTTCCTAAGCAGCCCTGACCTGGGACCTGCTGCCAGGACACCTGCTCAGTTCCTCTGCATCTAGCACCCAGCCCAGCTCACAGGGCTCTTGACACATAACCCTGGGCAAATACCAAAGCCTCAGTCTCCATCTGCAAAATTCAGATCTAATGGCATCGCCAGGCTGAAGTGGAGGGCAGGGCACATTCCTTTCCTTTTTTCCAAAGCTGCTCCCCAGCTCCAGCCCCCCTGGCCTCTCTTCCTTTCTAGAAGGATTCCTGTACAGCTGGAAAGCCCTCCACACATGAACAAATGATGTACAGTTTAGAACAGGTTTGTAAACAACTGGAGCAGGGAAGGCCAAGCCCCCTACCGGGCCACAGTGTCTGCCTCCCCAGGGTGGGGCAGCCAGGTGACCAGGGAGGCAAGAAAAATGAGCCCAAATGGGTCCTCAGACCCATTGCTCCACCTCTGTCTGCCTGGATTGCCAGCTGTAAAATGGGAAGATCAGCCACCCTGCCCTTGGGAAGGTGAGATGATGCCAGGCGCAAAGCCCTCTGCCAACCTCCCAATGCACTAAGGTAGTTCTCATCATCAGCGCCCTCCTCACTCTGGCCCGGCCAGTCCACCTCCCCTCCACCTGCATCACTGGGCTCAGCTTTGCAACAGGGACCCTGGGCAGCGGGAGCCATATTGGGATCTTATGTACTGAATGCTTTACTGCTGTGATGAACTGGGCAGATGTCTTATAGGATCTGGTTCTCTGGTGTCTGAATAAATGATTTATTTCTTGTACCTTCTACGTGGAAAGTCTCATATACTTTGCGATACAGAACCACATAGGCATTGACAATTATCATCTACGTTGTTATGACTGCCTTACGGATACAACAAGAAAAGATTGATAGAAGCTGCAAAGAGGTGAATTCAGGTGTGATGTCAAGAAACACGGCCTCCAATGCAAAGCTGTCCCAGTGAGGAGCAGCCACCCTGGAGGCAGCACAATGCCTGGGCTCACCGTCCTGCAACCGAGAAAGAGCTGCTAGGCTCCACGGGCCGCGTCTCCTAACCTCTCTGGGTCACAGCTGTCCTGCCTCCCGGGCCCCTTCTGGGTCCAAATCCAGGCCCTTCTGACCCTGAAAAGATGTGTGAACTGGGGGGGAGGGGTACCAGCTGAATCACACTCTAAAGGACTAAGGGCTGTCTGTCCAGATGATAATGTGGCTGCAGGAGTCTGGCTCTCCTGCCCCCGGCCCTGGGAGTCCCCAACACCAGCTGCCTGGAATAGCAAAGGGCAGTCCCCAAGGCTCCTGAGGTGCACCTACCTCCAACATCGGGATTCGGCACGGAAGCCTCGGACGTTGTTATCCCCACCGATCAAGTACACAAAGTTATGCAGGACAGCCACGCCCTGATTGGACATGCGGGGTGCCAAGGCAGCGGTGAAGTGGCGCCACTCCCCCAGCGTGGGGTGCAGGTACTTAGCCTGGTCACTGAGGACCGTGGATGGGGTCGAGTGCATGCCTCCAAAACCCACCACACAGCGGAACTCGGAGCGCAGGGCCGTGTGGGAGCTCTGCAGGCTAGGCTGCAGGATCTCCTGGCGGTGGTAACGCAGGGCGCTGCCCACCGTGTCTCGCAGCGGGCACGGGCTCAGCTTGTCGTGGAGCTTCTGCAGGAGCTGGAGCTCCATGAGGGGGAAGCGCACGGTCTCTAGCAGCTTGGGGGGCTCCATCAGAGACACCTGGTCAGTTTCAATCTGCTCCTGGGTGTAGTGGTAAAGGAGGGCACCCTCGTAGACCTCATTCTCACAGCTGACCTCCAGCCGGTCACTGCTGAGCAGGGAATAGACCTTGTCAAGGGGCAGCTGGCGGTACTTGTCAGTCCTACAGAAGGCCACGAAGTTTCTGAGGATGTACGAGTCCAGCTGCTCCGTCAGCCGGCCCAGCTCAAAGAGGTCGGCCAGCTTGTATACGTCCAGAATGTTCTCCTCGTCCACCCAGGACATGAGGAAGTCACAGCAGAAGTGGATGATTTCTGGGATCTGAGGGGGAGAGAGACAGAGAGAGAAAGGAGCTCACTGAGGGAGGCCTGGCTGAGCCCTTTGGAGGCCCCTGGAGCTAACCCTGACCCAAAACCACAGCTAAGAATTGTCCAAGCAGCCCCTGAGCCAGGGAAGCCCAGGACACCAGGCCAAACAGCAACACCAGAAGGGCCCTGGAGACCACTGAAGCAGCCGCTTCCCTTCGGAGGCCCAGGTCTGAGAAGCCACATACCTCCCAACGTCGTCCTTTTCAGTCTGATTTTGCTCTAACTGAGCATACGGCAAAAACAAATCCATCAGCAAAAGTTATCTGTTGCACTCTTTGATATTAAAACATTGGAAAATCTTTGGGATTTGGGAACAAACAATCTAGCCCAATCCCCTCATTTTACAAGAGGAGAAACTGAGGCCCTCCTGATGAAATGACTTGCCTAGAGTCACACTGGCAAAGCTATGACTCACCTCGGGCCCAAAGACTCCCCAAGGCCTGGGGGGGGGGGGGGGGCGGCGCAGCGGAGGGACCCTTGGGCTGCTCCACAGGCCCCTGGCTCCTGGCTCTCAAGCAGTGATCATGGCTCGAGCTCCCCAAAGCATTCCACAACCCAGCCCCCGCCCCCAACACACCCCTCAGAATGACAACCAGGCCCGTTCACAGGGACAAGTGGAGACAGAGGAGCTACGCTCTCTCCCAACACTGCTCGCGTTTTAACAGGCAAGGGAAACAGCCTCAAGCTCCAGGTGAAGGGGGCAGCTAGGGGGCGCCGCAGTGCACAGAGCGCCAGGCCTCAAGACAGGAGGACTCCTCGTCCTGAGTTCAAATCCAGCCTCAGACACTTCCTAGCTGCATGACCCTGGGCCAGTCACTTTACCCTGTTTCCCTCAGTTTACTCATCTGTATAATGAGCCAGAGAAGGAAATGGCAAACCCCTCCAGCATCTCTGCCAAAAAAGCCCCAAGCAGGGTCACAAAGTGTTGCCCACGACTGAAAAGAACCAATCGATGTCCACTGAGGACAAAGATTTTTCTGAAACCAAATGGCCCAAGGCCACACCACTAGTTGGTGCCCTGGGCCACCCCCTACCCTCAGGCCCTGAGAATAGCACGAGCAGGATTCCCCCAGGCTCCATCTGTGGACCTCCGGCTGCAGCCCTTGCTAAGTGAGAGGTTTCAGCTGGTCCAAAGATCACAACCTTCTTCGCTGCTGTTCTTGGAGATGGGGGTGGATGGAGCCTCACTCCTTGCTTTCCCACCAACCCGTTGGATGACCCTAGATCACCTTCCAGGTGGCCAGCCCTCAGGTGCCAAGAAAGCAGAGCTGGCTATCTCTGCAATGTTTCTAATGCTAACATTCACAGATTGCAGGACCATTAAGGCAAGCCCCCGTCTATCTGTTCTGTATTACCTCCAGGCCTCTGCTCAGTGCTTGGCAAATAGTCAGGGCTTAAGCCATGCTGACACAGTGGGAAGTTCTGCCTTAGAGAGAGCTGAAATCTCTCTACCTACTGTACTCCCAGACACACGTCTGCATGAGGGAAACACAAATCAAAGGTGTCCAACTCACTGGCCAGAAATGGGGGAAGGGGGCGGTACAAGCAGCCCAGACCCACAGCAGGAAAACCAGATTTAAAAGAAATTAGGAAATGCTTAACACATTCAACAAGAACACAACACAACAGAGAGAATATTGGTCTGTGGCTCTCCTGGAGTCTGACCCTGCCAGCCAGGATGGCTCCTGGGGTCTCAAGGTGTGCCAAGGGGATGCCTGCCCCCCACCCCGGCCTGGATGTCCCTGGTAATTCCGCCCCCAGTGAGGCAGCTCCCTGAGAACTGCCTGGAGCATGGAGACTTGAAGCCTGCCCAGGGACCCATGGCCAGCCCTCTCTCCACCAGGCAGCCTCTCACATTGCCCAATGCAGAGATGCAGCACAGAGTGGGAAGAACACTAGACTGAGTCAGGAGGGGCCTGGATTCAATTCCCACCCCAACACCAAGAGGCCTTGGCCAAGCCACCACCCCTCACTTGGGCTTCAATTCCTCACTTGTAAAATGGAATAAGATCACCTCACAGAGAGGTCAGGAAGATAAAGCTCTGAGGACCTTCACACACTCTGGAGGAACGTTAAGGCATTAGTATTACTGTTCTTCCATCTTCTCCTACTGCAAAACCTTTAGAATTCCACAGGAAAATGCACCGTAATCGGTCATGTGAAGATCCTCTGACAGAGAGAGAAGGTGGGATTTCCTTGGCACAGACGGCACGGAGAACAGCGTCTGATTTAGCAGATGCCCCCGTTGGAAGAGCTGGCTGAGGAGAAGAGGGGAAAGTCCACCCCCTGTACAGAGCCCCAAGGGGACGAGACCAGTCAGAGCTGAGCGCTGATGCAGGGCAGGCCGGCCAGCAGCCCAGGATGGAAGGGGGCGCGGTGGCTCCTCCCAGTGCCCCCGCCCCCATCCGTCTGCTCCTCCAGTCCATGGCCTGTAATGCCAAGTGGGCAGAGCTTTTTGTTTCCTGTTCATTTTAAAAACTGCTATGTCCAACACTACGTAGCTCCTTCTTAGAATGAATCCCCCTTTCCTTTGGACGTTTTTATCTGTGGGACAGAGTCCTTTGAAGTAAAGGCCCCCTGTACCATGAGAGACAGCCACTGAGACTCAGAGTCAGAGAGAGAGACAGAGACAAAGAGGATGCCACACAAGAGCATGGACCAACCCAGAGGGAACATGGATGACCGACAGGGGCCACTGGAGCCCATGAGGAGGAGGCAATCCCAAGACGAGGGTCACTGAAATGAAGGAGGGAAAGTTTCCCAGGAGTTGGGCCATGGTATCAAAAAGTGCCTGACGACAGAAAAGAGACAAGCACGTGGTCCCCAAGGACGAGCCAGCAGACCATCTCAGCAGAGAGGACAGAAGGCAGACCACAAAGAGCTACAGGGAGAAAAGACACCCTGGTAGTGAAGGAGAAGGGGTGGCAGGAGGCAGCTGAAGAGATCCTCTAGAGGCGCCAAGCAGAGATAACGGGAAGCCTGTGCGTAGCTGATGGCGAAGGCAGAGAGTGCAGTGAAGAAAGGGCTCAGGGTGAAAGCAGGGCAAAAAGTGGGGTGTTAGGAACCACAGCCAAGGGAAAATCCTGCCATCCAAGCCGCTGGTGAAGCACGAAGGCCTCAGGCCTTCTGTCTCTTCAGTTCATTTCCCTCCTTGGCGATGCCAGCTCTCCTGGCCACCCGTGGTGCCCTGCTATGGCACAGGGCTTGCCTCTGCTCCCAGCCCAGGCTCTCACCTGAAGCTGGCAGGCCGCCACCAGGGTCTCCTGGACATTGTGCAGACTAAGTTCCAGCTCCGAAGTGTAAATGAAATTCAGAATCTGGCACATGGCATTATAGGAAACGCCATGGATCAGGACCTCTTCCTGCTCCATTTCCCGCAGTCCTCCTGCAAACATGCCTCTGAAAAATGAAGACACAAAGGAAGAGGTTAAGGCCATTCACTCTGAACCTGAGGACCCAGGCGAGAAGAGGACAAAAGGCTGGCTGAAAAGATGCCCAGACACCAAATGACCTAAAGGCACCACCAAGGTCAAATGGGAAAGGACGGACTTTGGGTGGGCTAGACTCGACAGAATGTCACCCAAAGGAAGCCACACAAGCATCCACCCAAAGGTACCACCTTTGGGGCCAGCCATCTGGCACTAAGCTGCCCTCCCCTGAGCCAGGCAGGCCACGAATGGCAGAGCCACATGCTGTCACCATCTTGGGAGAACCTGCTCCAGTAGCATCTCTACTGGCAGATCCGTGGGTGACCTCCATGTAGCGAGGACCATGGCTGGCAACAAGCCATACATAGCCAAGTAGGAGAATCTATGAACCACTCCATACTTTACCAGTCCAGACATTTATGGCCTAAATGACTTCTCCCCTCTCTGGCTAGTGATGAACTAAAAGGCCAGGTGAGAATTCAGTCATAAAGAGATACAGGTTCAATTCCAAAGAGTCTCTAAGCCATCCAAAAGCTCGGTGCCAAGCCTAGCATCCCAGCCCCTCAGCAGCCTCAGCCTCCTCCGCCTGGGCTTTGGCCCTGGGTCCCAGCGGCTTCCCTTCAGCCGTCATTCTCTTTGTATCCGGCCAGCACCTTCTATACCCACCCCCATGGCCCCACAGATCCCTGACAGGAAAGGAGAGGAAAGGGGAAGGGGCCGAGCGTTTACATAACGCTTCCTATGTAGCAGGCACCAGGCCCTGGGCCGAGCGCTTTACAAATATGATCTCATTTGACCCTCACAACAACTTTGCGAGGGAAGTGCTATTACTACACTCATGTTACAGTGGAGGACACTGAGGGAAACAAAGTAAGCGAAGTGCTCAGGGTCACAAAGCTGGTGAGTATCTGAGTATGGATTCGAACTCTGGGCTTTCTGACCCAGGTGGCAGGCTGAGACAGGAAGGCACTACCAGCAGTGAAGAGCCAGAGGATGGGGGTTGAACAGAGCAGAATTCAAGTCTTGCCACTGTCCCTTGCTACTGTATCACCCTGGTTAAGTCACTCGCTTTCCTCTGCTGTAAAATGGGGTGGACCTGGAGGGTATGCAGATCCACTGACTTCTGAGGCTCCTTCCCAAGGCTAGGTCCGCTCACCCTCTGTTCCAGACCCCTTCTGGTTCATGCCCTCCAGGACCCCCCAGATCTGCCCTGGCTCCTGGCAGGCCTCCCCTCCAGAGCCTTCCCTCACAGGCCTCTCACTCACTTGCAAAGAAGTCAGGGCACCACCGGCGGACAGAAGGAACCTGGCTCTCATTGAGGGCAGGGGGCCCGGGCTGACTCGAGCTCTGGAGAGGGAGGCAGGGCAGAGAGAACCATGGAGGGGGAAGGCCCCAGAGAGGAGAGTCTACTACCAGCAATGCCTGAATGTTCCCATCCAGGAGGTCAGGTAAAGCATAACAGCCACCTCACTGAACCTCTCTCTCACTAGGATCCCTCCCAAGGCTGTCGTGTGTACGGGAACACCACTAATACCAAGGGAGCAGACAGCCACCAAGTCTTCTGAAGGTGTCACTGCTCTAGTCAATAGCCCTGAGGAGCTCCCCAGCACCCTCAGGACAAACAGGCCGTCCACCTTTCCAGACACCTGTCTCACAGCCCCCCTCTGCACCGTGGGCAGTCCCGCTGAGCCACCACCACAACTGCTGTCCTATCTCCATCTGCACACCTCAGCCCAGGCTCTCCTCCAGGCCCAGAATGCATTCCCTCGCTCCCCTGCGGCTCTTACAGTCACTGGCTTCTTTCAAGGCTCAGCCCAGGCACCGCCTCCTCCAGGAAGCTTTGCCTGATCCCCTGTCTTCAAATCACCAAGTCAGGTCGACAGTGTTTGTTTGAGGCTGGGCCCCTCGAGAGTGGGAGCTCCTGCGACTCACTAGTACCTCCAACAGTGCTAACAAGCAGCAGGTGCTCGCCAGGTGCATGTGTAGTCTTGGGTGGGTTACTTTGTCTTGCTTCCTTTTTTATTCTTTGTTCTAAGAGAGCTCTCTGGGCTGAGGAGGAGAGAAGAGCATGAGCGCCGGGAAATGGGGGCGGGGAGAGGGCTGTAAAAACCAGTTATCAAAGGTTTATTTTTCAAAAACTGTTTGTTCAATTAGATTCTGCTGGTAAAGCACAAATGCTTAGTGGATTCACTCTCCAGAACCAAACAGATTCTCCAGCTTTTGACCAACAGCAAAAGATCATGATGCTGACGACTGAGTAACACAAAGTTATTAATAACAATAAAAGCGGCTCACAAGGGTGTGACAATTTAGGGTTACAAACTGCTTGTCTGGAATTCTCATTTAATTCTAACTAATGCAACAAACACGGATTTAGCACATACTCTGTGGAAGATCCCCAGCCAGGGCTGGGCACTCCAGAAAAGACTGTCTTTCCCAGTGGAGTTGAGTCCCTGAACTGCCAGAGCCCAGCAGTACTCCAGAATCCAACGGCACTCCAGAACCCAGGGGTGCTCTAGAACCAGGGGCATGCTCCAGAACCCAGTGTGCTCTAGAATCCAGCGGCACTCCAGAACCCGACAGTGCTCCGCAACCTGGTGGCACTCCAGAACTCAGGGGCACTGTGGAATCCAGCAGCACTCCCACTCTGTGAAAGTGGCTTGGAAGCACGGCCACAGAAGGAAGGGAGGGAGGAGGCAAAAGGCTGTACAATGAACAAGACACATGTTGCAGAAGGAAATCCGGGCTTTCAGCTGGAAAAGGAGCATTAAAAGGAAGCTCTTCAGCTCCCTCCACTCCATGCAGATGACTCCAGGCTCCCAGAATCGGCCCTCCAGCTGGCATACCATACCATACCATATCCCAAAGGCCAAAGCCCCTCCCTTGAACCTTCCCTGTGACTGGAGAGGGCACCCCAGCCTCCTCAGCTCCTCCCTCTCTCACCCCTATACCCCCAGGTGCTAAGGCCCATCCAGTTTACCTCAGCAGCATCTCTCCAACACATCCCTTTCTCTCCCCTGGTGGCTGCCACTTCCCTGGTGCCAGCTCTCAGCCTTCACACCTGGACTGTTGCTAGAGCCTGGGGTGAGGGTAGGGGTCTCTCCCCAAAGGGATTCTCCTGAAGCCCAGGTCTGACCACATCCTGCTTCTCCTCAAGCATTCCCGTGGCTCCCTATCACCTCCAGGGTCCAAAATAAAGAATTTGGTCGGTGCTCTACAACCAGGGCCCCTCCATTCTCCTGTCTCCATGGCACCTCCCTCCGCTCTGCCTCCCAGCTCTTCAAGACTCATCTCCAATCCTGCCTCCCTCCAGCAGTCTCGGCCTCAACCCCTCACCACCTGCTGGCACCTCGCCTGAGACTGCCCGCCATTCGGGCTGCAGCAACTGTGGCGACACAGAGCTGTTTGTTGGTGGGCTGTCTCCCCCATGGGGATGTGAGCTCCCTGAGGCCAGAGGCCGTGCGTGTGTTCTTCTTTGTATTGTGGCACAGAGGAAGCTACTGATAAATGCTTGTTGACTGACTCAGCTCCATCTTCACTGAAGGGCTGCCACACAACGGAAGGAACGGCAGCTTGCTGAGTTGCTCCACAGAGGAGAGGCTCATTTAGGCTCCACAGTAGGATTCAAGTTCTAGCAAACAGAGCTGTCCGACTCGTGACAGGCAGCCAAGTGTGCCGGGCACACGGTACAAGGTGCTAGACATACGTGTACGAAGTACAGAGGAAGGAATGATCACTATCCAAAGAAGTTTACTTTCTACTGGAAGGTGCAAGTTCAGATAAAAACACACGTAGAGAGGAAACACAGATACAAACCTAGAAGTTAAGGGAAGGCAGCGCAGGCCCAGAGGGCACAGACTGAGCAGGTGGATGGAGTATCGTGTGAGAGAAACAGAGAGAGGCCAGCATGGCTGGACCACAGGTCTTAGGAGGGGGCTGAGGCCAGGTTAGGAAAGTCTCTGAAAGCTGACCAGGGGACTTAAATCTTCTAGTGGTGATAAGAAGCCACCAACGAGGAGAGTCAACTGCTCGGCTCTGTGTCTAACGAAAGTCACTCCGGCAGCAGTATGGACAATGTTCTACAGCAGGGAGACACTTGAGGCAGAAAAACCAAGCGGGAGGAGATGTGGTGAGGACCTGAACCAAGGCGGTCAGATGGGAGATACTGTCAGAGCAGAAATAGAAAGATTTGGCAACCGACAGGACATGGGAGAGTCCAGGAGAATGCCAGGGTCATGAACCTGGGAGATCTAGCGATGGCATCATGGAGTGACATCCTGGCTCGCCCATGAACTAGACGGAAATGAGGCAGACCTGCACTCTCTTCTCCAGAGTCACCAAGTCCAATGGCAAGATAGACATCAGGACGATGGCTCGGGATGTAGGGGGTGACAGTCTCCACTAGCTGACCAAGCTCTAAGCTCCCACAGTGCCTGCTTCAGCTGCCTTCATGACCACTGGAACAAACTGTTCTCATCCGCCCATTCTGCCTCGGGGAGACTTCACATGCTTAGGGCAGACACCCCCCTAGCTCACCAATGGGCTGGAGATCTGTCGGTTACCCTTAACCTAGTTTAACCTGTCTGCCAAGATGGTTTACCAGGGTGTGGCTTCCTGGAGCCACAGGCCAGAGTTGGGTGAGAGATGGAAACAAAGCTGGATGAGCAGCTCTCCCACTGGAGGCACTGGTCCTCCCTCAACACCCTACACACCCCTGCACCTAGATGCCGCCGTGGATAGAGTGCTACTAGCTGGATAACCTTGGGAGAGTCACTCAATTTCTGTCAGGCTGTTTCTTCATCTGCAGAAGGGGAGTAAGGGTTGTCATGAAGATCAATGACTTTCAGAGGTATAGCACAGTCTGGAAGAGGGGCAGGTTTGAGGGGGAAGAAACCAAGTTCACTTCTGGCCATGGAGAGTTTAGGACGCCCATGGGATATCTATCCCATTTGAAATGTCTAGTAGGCAACTGGTGCTGTAAGAAGCAGCTCAGGGTGGATACGGGGTGGGGGGGGGGGGCAGGATACGTCAATCTGATCGTTAAACCCACGGGAGCTACCCCAAAGAGAGGGCGTGGAAAGAAGAGGGCCTAGGACAAAACCTCGGGTCCTGCTCACACTAGGGAGCGTGATCCAGATGGTGAGCCTGGGAAGGGTGGTCAGACAAGGGCAACGTCCCAAAACCCCAGAAGGCCGAAGCTGTCCAGGGGAGAGGGGGTCAACAGGGACAGAGGCAGCAGGTAGGTCAAACCCTCAGCTAAGAGAGATAACCAACGACTCTCAGAGAGCAGCTTCGGAAGAGTGTGGGGTTAGGAGCCAGACTGAAAGGGCGCAGGAGCAAGAGGGGAGGGAGTGCAGGCGCCCAGCAGAAACAGCTTGGCCGAGGGGTGCGGCCAAATGGGAAGAGGGATATGGGCCGGCCAGTAAGGTCGAGGCCAGGGTTATTAAGGACAGAGCACACTGGGGTGTGTTTGAATGCAGCAAGGAAAGAACAGTGGAGATGAAAGAAAGAGACAGAGACAAGAGAGAGAAGGCGGGACTGAGGAATCCACTTGCCAGAGAAAGTGCAGGAAAGGGGATCAGGTGGGCACGTAAAAGCACTGGCCCTGGCAAGAAGGGAAAGAGAGAAGAGAGCAGGGGTGATGATGTCAAGAAGTTCCGAGAGAGTTCAAAGGATATGAACAGGCAGTTTTCAGAAAAAGAAAACAAAGCCATCAACTGTCATAAGGAAACATGTTCTACATCACTAATAATTTTGTAGTTCAGTCATCTCAGTCGTGCCCGACTCGACTCTTCACGACCCCATTTGGGGTTTTCTTGGCAGAGACACTGGAGTGGTTTGCCATTTCCTTCTCCAGCTCATGTGACAGATGAGGAAACTGAGGCAAATGAAGTGACTTGCCCAGGGTCACACAGCTGCTAAGTGTCTGAGGCCAGATCTGAACACCGGAAGATGAGTCTTCCTGCCTCCAGACCCAGCACTCGAGCCCTACACTACCCCCTAGCTGCCTCACTAATAATTAGAGAAATGTAAATTAAAATCACACTGAAACACTGCCTCCCGCCCACCAAAACGGCAAAGATGACAGAAAAGGAAAGAGACAAATGCTGGAGGAGATGTGAGAAAACAGGCCCATTAATGCACTGTGAAGAACCATTCCAGAAAGCCAATTAGAACATTGTGCACAAGGCCATCAGAGCCTTCACCCCAGCCACACTGTTACTAGGTCCACACCCAAAGAGATCAAGAAAGAGCAAACGCAAGCACATGGACAAATATTTCTAGCAGCTCTTTTTGTGCTGGCAATGAACTGGAAGCTGGGGGGATGGATGCCCATCGACTGGGGAACAGCTGAACAAGACGGAATGCTGTTGTGCTGGAAGAAATGACGAGCAGGATGGTTTCAGAAAACCCTGGGAAGGTTTGTATGAACTGATCCAGAAGGAAGTGAGCAGAGCCAGGAGAAGTAAAAACAATACTGTAAAAATGATGAATATGAAAGATTTGGGAACTCTGCTCCACACAATGGCCCATCCCAATTCCAAAGAACCCATGATGAAAGAGGCTTCCCTTCTCCAGAGAAAGAGCTGGCAGCCTCAAGGGGCAGAGGGAAGCTTGCCTGCTTGCTTGCTTTCTTTCTTTTTCTTGCCTTTTTTTGAGGATGGGGCTAATGTAGAAACATGCTTAGCAGATTATGCAATTTTTAATGGGTTTTTGGTTTTGTTGAGTTGGGGGTTTGGTTTTTGGTTTGGTTTTTTGTTGTTTTTTTTTTGCTTTTTCATTGTGTGAGGGAGGGAGAAAGAGAAGGGAATTTGGAACTAAAAAAATTTTAAAGTGCTTTAAAAAAAGACGCAATTTTGAGATAAAGGCATCGGGAGAAGAGGGAGCTAATAGCACATGGACTCAATTGTCTCAGTAAGGAGTCAAGGTCTTCGACTGAGGGGAAAGATGCAGGACTCTGTAAGGAAGAGAAAGTTTAGAATCGTGTCTGGGGGGAGTGTGGTAGGGAATCAATCAGGAAGGAATAGAAGGACTGCCTTGCTGCAGTGAGGGCCCAGTCAGCATCAGGGTAAGAATTCCTCCAGCTCCTGAATAAGAGCAGAGGAAGACTAAGGCAGAGGAATGGAGCAACGAAGCCAAGAAGCAAGGGGCTGGAGAGCACAGGACAAAATGGAAGGGAAATGGCCAACAAAAGGATTGAGACTGAAGAGACAGGAAAGTGAAGTCAGAGCAAGGCTAAGAGAACACAGAGGGACAGAGGGATGAGAAGTCTCGATGGGGGCAAAGTCAAAGCAGATCACAAGCATTAGGGACGACAAGGAACTGGGAGGTTCAGGAGCTCCAGAGTGCATCTATGTGAACCATCAGGTCTCCCAGTACAACGGCGGTTGTAGAGGAAAGGAAGATGGTAGGACTAGAGCCAAGTTCCTTGAGAAAGGAGAGAGAATCCCCTGGGAGTCAGTATACCACAACCACCATCATGTGGACTGGGCAGACTTCAAGAAGAATCAATATAACAGTGTAATATCAATTAAGTAGGGACTTTCTTACTTTTTTAAAATGATTAATTCAGTGTCTTTGATTGAGTCTTACTAGGTGCTAAGCCCCAGGCCCAAACCCCTATCTATTAGGTGCTAAGCCTATGTGGGTGTGAATTGGTAACTAAGGTGGGGCTCCCCATGGGCCCAATGAAAGGAGGTCTGATTATATCTTCACTCCCAAGTAGGCCCCAAACCCCTAGCTATTAGGTGCTAAGTGGGTGTGGGCATGAAGCCCTCGAGGTCCTAGGGGGAGGTGCTAACTCCAGAGCCAATAGTAAGAGCTTAAGTTCTGGTGGCTCAGATGATGTTTAATGATGGCTAAAGAGTGCATAAAAAGGGAAGACAGAGCTATTTGCTTAGGGCTCTCACTCTTGGTGGCCCGCTAATGTGGAGACTCTGGGCAACTGTAGCTAAGAGCCCTCCAGCTTGCCCGGATGTTTGGACTTGGTTAAACTCTGGTAACTATGAATTGGGATTTGAATCAGACAAGGTCTGTCTGTTGATGTTTGTAATTTGTTTGGATTTGCTCTGAAGTTCAGGGTGCTGGCTTTTTCCCCTGAACTAAGTGAATGATATTTGTATGCTGGATTAAAGTAAGATTGTTAACCCCTTAACACTGCTTTCCTTAGTAAAGCAGATCAAAAGAACCTGGGCTTGCAGCGTTCTGTGAGCTGGTTGTTGTTGGTTTTACACCTCCATAGCAGCTGCTAGCTGGATTGTTGAAACAGACAGGGGGAGTGAGGAGTGCTCCCTGTGAGGTAAATAGTGAGCTACCAGCCACTGCTGGTATTCAATAGAAGTCACAATCCCTTGTAAGGCGGGGAGGCCTCATAAAGGCCCCTGGCACCCCTGGGATGGGTGCAAGTTACTGAGAGGCAGAGCAAGAGTGAGCTACATGGACTCCTGCATCGAGGAGAGGCTGCACTAGATGCACCGCCCCCTCCTCATGCACTCAGCCCAAAGTGTGGCCATTGAAGCATAAAAGAAAAAGAAAGAAAAACGAAGTTGCATCAAACTCACCGGAAGTAGTCGCAGGACGCAGCCAGGAGGATGCGATGGGCTTCTATTTGCTTGCCTTCCACCACCAAGACGACATCAAAGAGAATCCCGCTGTCTCGAAGAGCCAGAAGCCCACTAAGTAGGGCCTGGGAATGCTGGGCGCTCCGGTATGTGTTGCTGTTGCAGTGCTGAGCCATGGGCTCAGGGGCCACCTGGCCCAGCTGAGAGGGCTCCTGGTCTTCTGCCATCCCAAGCAAGGTGGCACCAGCCAGCTAGGAGGGCACAGAACAGAAGGGATAAGCGCCAGAGCAGAGGCCACCCAATCCGATCCCCTCCTGAAAAGGGCATTCAGGCCACGTGGGTCGGAGCATCTCTAGGTGAGGCAGCCCCCTCCACTTGGGAACGGCCCTCATCCAGGGCTCCCCATAGCCCTTGGCTTTCAGTAACCCCTCCCATACCCCATCTTATTCCATAGGGCAGGAAAGAAAGTCTAGCATCTAAAAATAAAATAAAGAGATTGTCTCAAGAAGATTATCGGCTGCTTTTCTAATTTTCACAAATAAATCAATCAACAAGCATTTATGAAGCTTTTACAATAGGATAAGCCCTGGGAAAACAAACAAAAACCAACAACAACAAAAAAAACCCTCTGCCCTCAAGCAGACATTCTAATGGGAGAGACAAAATCCAAGGGAAAAGATTCCCATTCAATGACTATGCTACTGTCTGATAAACCCAAATACCCCAGCTTCTGGGATAAGAACTCACTATTTAACAAAAACTGCCGGGAAAACTAGAGAACAGTGTGGCGGAAATGAGGCACGGACTGGCATCTTACACCGTACACTAAGATAAAGATTTAGACATAAAGGCTGGTGTTATGAGCAAACTAGGAGAGCAAGGAGTAGTTTACACATCAGATTTCTGGAGAAAGAAAGAATTTATGACTAGACAGGAGAAAGAGAACATTACAAAATGCAAAATGGATAATTTTGATTACATTAAATTGAGAAGTTTTTTTTCACAAAGCCAATGCAACCAAAATTAGAAGGCTGGGAAACATTTTTTACAGCCAGTGTCTCTGATGAAGGCCTCATTACTAAAATATAGAGAGAAATGAGTCAAATCTATAAGAATATAAGTCATTCCCCAACTGATAGATGGTCAAAGGATATCAACAGGCAGTTTTCAGAGGAAGAAATTAAAAATATCTATAGTCATATAAAAAAATGCTCAAAATCACTATTGATTAGAGAAATGCAAATTAAAACAGCTCTTAGGTACCACATCTGTATTATGAAGGCAGAATTTATGATTTCAAAGAGAATCATATATATGTCTGAACGGTTCAGAACCCCAGGATATAAGGAATTCTCTAAGTAGAAGGCAGAAGAATTAAAGCATTTATTCAAGCTCCAAAGTAATAGACCCATGAACCAGCATCCCCATTTTGATATTTTGATCAAAAGCTTCCAGGCCCAATAAGTCCGCCTCGCAAGAGTAACCAGGAGGCCACAGAAAAACATGATGGCATTAAACCAAATCATATTCATGCTTCCCCTCTCCGGTAAGAAGATTACCCACTGGCCTCAAGTCCTTGCTCAGGGTCGGCTCTGCTATGGCAGCTCCTGGTTCAGCTGCAGCTGTCTCTGGCTCCAACAAAAAATCAATCTTCAAGCTGTCTTCTCTCCTCTTATAGAGTTTTTGACGTCACCAAGCGTCATCTGAATCTCTGGTGATTGGTTCTTGAGTTGGCCCCTCCCCTTAGGACCCTGGGAGGTTCACATCCACATAGGTTAGGTTAACACCTAATAGGGCATGGCTCTGGAGTTAGAACCTCCCCTTAGCCAGCCCCAGCTTGGGCCCCACCCCAGTCACCAATCCACACCCACATAGGTTCCACACCTAATAGGGCTTTGGGCCTGGGGCTTAGCACCTAGTAAGGCTCAACGAAATACACTGAGTTACTCAAAGAAAACAAAGGCCATTTTGCTTACCAACACAACATCACACCTACCAGACTGGCTAACATGACAAAACAGGAAAATGATAAATGTTGGAGAAGATGTGGGAAAAGTGGAACTAATGCATTGTTGGTGGAGCTGTGAGCAGATCCAATCATTCTGGAGAACAATTTGGAACTATGCCCAAAGGGCTATAAAACTGTGCATCCCCTTTGACCCAGAAATACCACTTCTAGGTCTGTATCCCAAAGAGATCATGAAAAAGGAAAAAGGACCCACATACACAAAAATATTTATAGCAGCTCTTTCTGTGATGGCCAAGAATTGGAAATTGAGGGGATGCCCATCAGCTAGGGAATGGCTGAACAAGTTGTGGTATATGAATGTAATGGAATACTATTGTGCTATAAGAAATGAGGAGCAGGCAGACTTCAGAAAAACCTGGAAAGACTTATATGAACTGATGCTGGGTCAAGTGAACAGAATCAGGAGAACACTATACGCAGTAACAGCCACACTGTTCGATGACCAACTTTGATAGACTTGGCTCTTCTCAGCAACACAAGGATCCAAGACAACTCCAAAAGACTCACGATGGAAAATGCCAAGCACATCCAGGGACAGAATTATAGAGTTTGAGTGCAGACCGAAGCAGACGATTTGCTCTCATTTTTTTCTGTTTTGTTTCTTCTTTCTTGTGGTTCCTCCTATTGGTTCTAACTCTTCTTTACCACATGACTAATGTGAAACTGTTTAACAGGAATGTATATGTAGAGCCTATATCAGATTGCATGCTGTCTTGGGGAGGGGGGAGGAGAGGGAGGGGGAGAAAATTAAAACTCAAAATCTTACAGAAGGGAATGTTGAAAACTAAAAATAAATTAATTTAAATAAAAAGATCCACATAAAAAATATGAAGGCTAGATGGAAAGGAAAGCCTAACCAGCTGGAGAGAACAGGAAAGGCTGCCTGCCTAAGGTGGTGGCTAAGTGGAGTCTTGATGTGAACCAGAAATTCTCAGAGATGGAAGTAAGCAAGATGATGCACCCCAAGCATGGGGGACAGCCAGCAGGAAGCCATAGAGGCAGGAGTATCAGACTGGAGGGGCAGCACTCACCAGGTAGGAGGGCAGAACCAGAGAGTGTGTGAGAGTCAGGGGTCAAAAGGCTAGAAAGGGAAGAAGGATAGAAACTGTAAAAAGTTTTAAATGCCAGAGGAGAGTGTAGACGTGATTGGGGTGGGGGGGGGGAGATGGAGATGGAGAGAGAGAGAGAGACAGAGGAGAGGGAGGTAAGCAGGGAGAGAGAAGAGAGAGGGGAGAGGGAGGAGGGAGGAAGAAAGAGAAAGAATATGCATTGGGGGGTTCGAACAGGTTGACATGACAGTCCCCTTAAAAATACATTTTAGAATTTCACAAGGAACTGAAGTCAAGTTCACTGGCCTAAAACATGCCAACACCATTCTCTTTCCTTGTTTGAAAACCAGGACACTGGTTCACCCTTCTCCAATTCTGTCGTATTTTCCCTATACCTATTCCCATCCCCTTTCTCACCCAGGCTGGAAGCTCAGGAGCTATTCCAAGGGCACCATGCCATCCATTCTAGGCCAGGTTTCCTGTCCTTGGACAGCCTGATGGGCCCTGCTCCTGACGGCGAGAGCTCAGCCCACTGAGTTCAGAACCACCCAAGCTCAAGCTCCACCAGCCTCAGCCTTGCCTCCAGCAGCAGAGATAACAAGGGCGAGGCCCAGTTATCTAGGATCAAAAATCACTAACATTTGTTACAGCAGTGTGGGGTTTTTGTAGAAGGATGTTAAAAAAAAATACTTGATAACAGAAAGAAATTAATTTCAAAAACTCACTGCCAGCGTGGGTCAAGACTGCCATGTGCCAGTTCTGCAGCAGAAGCCTAGGATCTGGCTCATGGGGTCTGGGCAGCAAAGACAGATGTAGGCAGCAAGTCTTCTCTATCTCTTCCCGAGGCCTAGCTACCAGCTGCCCCTTAGAGTCCATGGGAAACTAGCTTTCCTCTGAAGTTTAGAAAATCTGCTCTCCCTTAATCTAATCTTTCCTTCTTCCTTTTCCCCTCCTACTCACCAGCCTCCTCGGTCTCGCTCACCATGCCTTCCTGGAGCTAAAGCAATCTGTGCCAAAAAAATACCCACTTGTTACATATTCCCCAAGCCCTGATCTCCTACCAAGCGAAGACAAGCCCTTAGCATAGCGCCAGGCACACAGTAGGTGTCCTATGAATGCTGCTTCCCTTCCTTTCCTTACCCAGGCTACTGACTTCTCAGGGTTATCATAGAGATCAAATTCACAACAGAGGAAACTGCTTTGTAAGCCATAAAGCACTACACCAAAATGAGCTTTTATTACCAGGTCAGCTCTAAGGTCTCCTGAGCCCAGGTGGCAGTCCTCTTACTCACTCTCTGCAGGAGGCACATGGGTGTGTGCCCAGCCAGCTCTGAGAGGCAAGTGAGATTCTGGGCCTGCAGGGGGGACTCTGAACTGGTCGAGAAAAGCTCAAAACCGTCCCAAAGCCAGGCTTCCAGTTGTGAGTGAGGCTAGAAAAGCTCTAGATGAGCTCGGCTGCTGCCAGGCTGCTGCCAGGCTCAAAAGGGGGCCAAATTCTTGTGCCATACCAAGGCATGGAAAGTCAGAACATTCAAGACTGAGGGCTGAGAGTGGCCTCCAAAGGCCTAACGCGGCTCAGTGACCTGCTCCATATCACCAAGGCAATAAGTGGCTGGGAAAATTGCTTCTTGCTCTAGACCCTGATGTTACACAGCTAACGATGGGACACCTATATTAGCTGCCTTACAGGGTCTCTGCAATTTATTTTAAGATGTAGGCATCTTCTTCCTATTGCTCAGTGTCTAATCAAAGAATATAAATAATTTTAATAACAATATTCTCTTAAGTATAGGCAACTTAGCATAAGAGATAGATTTGGCCTCAGAGTCCAAAAGACATAGATCCCAGTCCTGCTTCTGACATGGCCTGGCTGTGGGCCCTAAGCGAGGAACAGTAATGCATTGTTGGTGGAGCTGTGAACTGGTCCAACCATTCTGGAAAACAATTTGGAACTATGCCCAAAGGACTATAAAACTGTGCATCCCCTTCGACCCAGCAATAACACTGCTAGATCTGTATCCCAAAGAGATCAAAGAAAAAGGAAGAGGATCTATTTGTACAAAAATATTCTTAGTAGCTCTATTTGTGCTGGCAAAGAACTGGAAATTGATGTGCTCTAAGAAATGACAAGCAGGATGGTTTCAGAAAAAGCTGGGAAGACTTGTATAAGCTGATGCAAAGTAAGGTGAGCAGAACCAGGAGAACTCTGACCACAGTAACAGCACTATTGTGTGAAGATCAACTGTGAATAACTTGGCTACTCTGATCAATACAATGATCCAAGACAATTCCAAAGAACTCATGGTGTTATCCACCTCCAGAAAAAGAACTAATGGAGTCTGTATGAAGATGGAAGCATAATTTTTTCACTTTATTTTTCTTGTTTTGGAGGGTTTGGTTTTTTTGCAACATGGCTAACATGGAAATGTTTTCCATGATTTCACATGTATAACCGCTATCATATTTCAAGTCTTCACAACAGGTTGGAAGGGGGAAAGGAGGTAGAGAATTCAGAATGCAAAAAAAAAATTTAAATGAACGTTAAAAATGAATAATAACTTTTAAAAAAATTCTCTATTCTAATAAAAATCATGGGTTCAGGCCCTGAAATAATTAGGAAGACACATGATTGAAAAATCACTTCCATGATCCACTCAGAAGTCAGTGATAAGTGAATATACAACATGTGCTATTACAACTCAAACACAGGGCTGGTCTCCATATCTCAGTCCATCCTCTTCTCCCATCTCAGAGGAACAGGTGTTCCTTTTCCTCCTCCTCCTTACAAGGCCTAGCCTTCTTCGCCATGCTCTTAGTTCCCCTCTCCCTTCTCCAGGATCCCCCAACAATTACTCCCACTTTCTTTTATTAATCTATTTTAAACTTAAATAAAAAAATTTAAATACACAGTAAGAACAGAAAAAGAAACATTATCAACTTAAATATTAAAACAAATACAAAATAAGAAAAGAAAAAAAATTTCCATGTGCACAGCAGAATGTACGAGAGGATTCAAAATATACAGCAATAAATTCATTTCAACAAAGCCTATATAATAAATGCTACACATTGTGGAGAGAGCTGTCCATTTTTTCTTTGCTTCCTTGTAAATTTTCTTTTGTCCTCTGCTGTGCATTTTACTTTGTTCTTTTCTTCCCCCTTCCCCCGCCACTCCCAAGAATGTACAATTAAGCACAGAGATATATATGTGTATGTAAATATACACACATACATGTAATATGCATATGTATACATATATACACATACACAGACATATCTATAATCATATCCTTATACATACATTCATACATATCTATGTAAGCCTGTACTGTACTTATTCATCCTCTGGTTCTCTGAAGGTGGGTAACATCTTCCTTCATAAGTCTGAGTCTTTCCATATCTTTCCAAGTCCACCCAACTCATCATTTCCTAAACCAGAGCAATATTCCATCTTTATACGTCTAATTATTTTAACTAGTCTAAAACAGTATTGATTAACATGGCTGACATAGTGTAGTTTCCCTATTTTTCTCTTATGATTAAATCTATTTTAGCTTAAACTTTGTCTCAGATCATGATTACTACCCCTGCTTTTTTCCCTAATAAATTCTACTCCCGATCTTTATTTTATGTTATTAGCTCTTATTTCCCATACCTCCTGACTCGTCTGCTTTGCTTCTACCAGGTATCTTGCCTTCCTATTACTTAACCTACCCTCCCTTCAAGGATCTCTCCTTTGTCCTCCCATTCCTGTTAATCTAAACAACCTTTTAGTACCCCCCCTTCTCCTATTCCCTCCCCTCCCCTCTAAAAATCCCTCCCTTATCCTCTTCCGCTCCCTACCCCCTTAGCCTTTTCTTTCTTTCTAAAGCTAGAAGACCTTTATACTCTTCTAGATATGTATGTATTGTTCCCTCTTAAACCCATTCCTGGTGAAAAGCACAATTCCAGAACTACCAGCCTTCCTTCCCCATCTAATTCCTCTGTGTCAGTTTTTCCTCTCACACCTCATTTGTATAAGATAGTCACTCTTTTTAGTTGTTCCTAAATGGTTATAATTGACATCATATCATACTCAGGTCTACCCCAGTCTTTCTTACAAACTACCCAATTACTAATGACAATCTTAGACATACATTTTACATTTCTTCATATAAAAGGTAAACAGTCTGTCTTTATTGAGTCCCTTATAATCGGCTTTTGATATGTACTGCATATTTCTCTTGGATCTTATATGTCAAATCTTCTATTAAATTCAGGTTTGGCTTTTTTTTTTTTTAACAAAACACTGAAAGTCTGACTATGCATTAAATGCCCATTTTTTTCATTCAGGATTATGCTTAACTTTGCTGGGTATGATTATTTTCAGCTGCAACGCTGGTTCTTTTGCTCTTCAATATATAGTGTTCCAAGACCTATGGTCTTTTAGTGTCACCACTGCTAGGTCTTGTGTAATTCTAATTGTGCCACAGCCATATTTAAATTGTTTTTTCCCTTGTTGTTCATAAAATTTTATCCTTGAACTGGGGGTTTCAGAATTTAACTATGATATTCCTTTTGGTTTTCCTCATAGAATCTCTTTCAGGTGGTGATCAGCGAATTTTTTTCTATTTCTACTTCCCCCTCTTGTTCTAATTCTTCAGGACAATTTTCTTTAATTATTTCTTGTATTATTGTAACAAGATTCTTTTTTAGATCGTAGCTTCAGCTAGTCTGATGATTCTTATGTTTTCTCTTCTTGATCTGTTCTTTACATCAGTTGCTTTTCTTATAAGATGTTTCACATTCTCTTCTATTTTTTCATTCTTTATTTTTTGGTCTATTTCTTCCCCTTGCCCAATTCTGATTTCCAAGGAGTTGTTTTCTTCCTTAAGATTCTGGATCTCAGGAATATTGCAGCCAAATTCTAGAGTTCCCAGGTCAAGGAGAAAATATTGCAAGCAGCTAGAAAGAAACAACTCAAGGATTGTCGAAACACAATCAGGATAACACAAGATCTAGCAGCTTCTACATTAAGGAATCGGAGGGCTTGGAATATGATATTCCCGAGATCAAAGGACCTAGGATTAAAACCAAAAATCACCTACCCAGCAAAACTGAGTATGATACTCCAGGGCAAAATATGGACTTTCAGTGAAATAGAGGGCTTTCAAGCATTCTTGATGAAAAGATCAGAGGTGAATAGAAAATGTGACTTTCAAATACAAGAATCAAGAGAAGCATGAAAAGGTAAACAGGAATGAGAAATCATAAGGGACTTACTAAAGTTGAACTGTTTACATTCCTACATGGAAAGATGATATTTGTAACTCATGAGACTTTTTTCATTATTAGGATAGTTGAAGGGAATACACATATATATGAACTGAGGGCATAGGGTGAGTTGAATATGAAGTGATGATATCTAAAAAATAAAATTAAGGGGGTGAGAGGAATATATTGGGAGGAGAAGGGGAGAGATAGAATGGGGCAAATTATCTCACATAAAAGAGTCAGGAAAAGCTCTTATAATGGAAGAGAAGAGGGGGCAGGGGAAAGGGCATGAGTAAACCTTACTCTCATTGGATTTGGTTTAAGGAGGGAATAATATACACACTCAATTGGGTATCTTACCCTACAGGAAAGTAGGGGGGAAGGGGATAAGAGAGGGGGGGGATGATAGAAAGGAGGACAGATTGGAGGAGAAGATAGTCAGAAGCAAACACTTTTGAAAAGGGACAGGGTCAAAGGAGAAAATTGAATAAATGGGGGACGGGATAGGATGGTGAGAAATATAGTTAGTCTTTCATGACATGATTATAGAAGTGTTTTGTAAATTGATACATGTATAACCTATATTGATTTGCTTGCCTTCTCAAGGAGGAGGGTGGGGAGGGAAGAAGGGAGAGAATTTGGAACTCAAAGTTCTAAAAACAAATGTTAAAAACTGTATTTACATGCAACTGGGAAATAAGATATAGAGGAAATGGGGTATAGAAATCTATCTCGCCCTACGAGTAAGGGGAAAGGGGATGGGGGGGGTGATAGAAGAGTGGGCAGACTGGGGAAAGGGGCAATCAGAATACATGCCATCTTGGGGTAGGGGGAGGGGAGAGGAGAGAAAATTTGTAACTCAAAATCTTGCGGAAATGAATGTTGAAAACTAAAAATAAATTAATCTTAAAAAATAAAATAAAATAATTTTTTTAAAGATTCTGGATCTCCTTTTGTGATCGGTTGCCTTTCTTTTCATAATCTTGTTTTTCTTGGATTGTTCTTATTTTTTTTTATTTTTTCTCAATCTCTCTCATCTGATTTTTAAAGTCTTTTTAAAGTTCTTCTATGAATTTTGGGGGGGGGCAGGTAACCATTTGACATTACTCTTTGGGGTAGGAAAGGCTTTTTTGCTTCAGTATCCTCCTCTGAAGATGAATCCCAGTCTTCTCTATTCTCATAGTAACTTTCTTTGGTTGGATTCTTTCTCTTCTGCCTGCTCATTATTTTTAATTTGTAGCAGTTTATTTTTTGTAATCACCTCTAGTCCTGGGGTATGGGGGATGGTGCCTCAGAAACAGAGAACTCTGCCCTCCTCTAAGTGTCCACAGCCAGAAGGTCCCTGCCCCACTGCTTCTACACTCATGGGGTTACGCGCTGGTTTCTTTTCCCCTCACCCCAATTTACTTCTCACCCATGGCGGCATCTTGGCAGCACAGCTGAGTCTGGGGTTCCTTATCAGCAGAGGTTCCCTTAATCCTCCCTGGCTCAGAGCCCGACTCCACACCCAATCTAGGAGGTGAAAGTTCTGTGGCTGAGGCCACATCCCGACCCAGCTAGCCCCAGGGCTCACCACTGTTGTTTAAGAGGAACTAGCCTGGAGGTGTTTACACTTCACAAGGACCAAACCTGGTCCAGGGATTTTGGTCCTGAGATTTTTCTTCAGATCTTCTAAGGTGGTCACAGGAGTCCCCAACTCTGGTTTATTTTTACCACTTTATGTTTGCCCTAAGGTGCTAGTTTATCTTGTTTGTGGGGGAAATCTGGAGAGCAGGGAATTTTCTGACCTACTCCACCATCTGCCCAGAATCCTCTTCTTCTGCTTTCCTTGTCTCAGCCTGGACAACTGGCTCCTTCTACGGTAATACTGTACATACAGGCCTCCTCTGTCTTAACCCCCCACAATATCCTTCTCACTGCTGCCTTCCCCCCTCTCTTCCTCCTTTCCTTAGCCAACTCCGCAAAGGGCTCTTTACTTCCCCCTTAGCCTCACCTGCTTCGTGGGCTTTGGCCACCATTCAACTCAAGCTGCTTTCGAGAGTTCCCAGTACATCATCCCCTGACCTTTTCTCAGCCTGGGCTGGGCCTCATTTACCACAAACTCCCTCAACCTGTATCTTCCATGACACCACTGTGCTGACTTCTCTTCATTCCTCTCCCTGACTCCTGTCAGTCACTAGATTCTTCTTCTCCCTCCTCTGTAAACAGCGGTGTTTCCCAAATGTCTCAACTCCCGCCACTGCAACGGTCACCCTCTATCCACTCACTGGCAGCAGCTGTGGCTAGGACTGCCCCTCCAGACTGGGCCTACCTGACATTCTCACCCAGATACCCAATTAACACCTTGAACACCCCAGGTGACAAAAACCAAGCTCACCTCTGCCTGCAAACCAATTCTTCTGGACTTAGCATCCCTGTCTCACAGTCCCGCCCCCCTCAATTTTGGACTCTCCAGATATCCAAATCTAATTAATCAACTCCAATAGCACAATAGCTTCCTGACCTGTCACCCTGAGGCCAGCCTCTCTCTGTACTGGAAAGGCTGCCAGATTAATCTAGCAAAAACAAAACTCTGACCAGACCACACTTCCACCAAAAAAACCTATGGCTGATACAGGTCACCAGCTGAACTCCTTCACTTGGATTTCAAGATCCTCTGGGAGCTGCCCCCACCTCACTTTCCAGGCTGACCTCATCTGGGGCTTGCTTTCCCCTCTCTTCTCCAAGTCTTCAGCCCTGAGATACCCTGAAGGCTTGGAGAGCTACAGCCTGTCCCTTCTCCCACAACTCCAGCCTTCCACAGCCTCACCTTCCTTTCAGCTCCTGCAGTTTACCATCACTCTGTCATTTAGTGCTTTCTAAGGGCCAGCTTGTGACATCTCCATAGTCTATTTTAATTGAACTCAATGTGTGTTTATCTTGTCTGTTCAACTAGACTGTAAGCTCCCTGAAGGCAAGGTTTACATCTTATGCTTCCTTGTAATCCTCATTGTAGCTAACGGGGTAATATAACTGATAAATACCAATAAAAATTTGATTTCTGCCCCGTGCCCCAGAAAAAAGCTTTCTGGCCTCTGTTCTGCTACAGCGTTTCCTTGTCCCTGGAATTGCCATCTCACCCCAGCTCACCATGTCCTGGCTGTATTTCACAGCCCAGATAAAATGCCACCTCCGCCCCCACCCACAAGATATTTCTTTCCCCCATACTCCTCTGGCCCATCACTCAACAAACACTTATTAAGGGCCTACTATCTGGCAGGCATTGTGCTATGTACTGGGGATACAAAAATCCTCCCCCCGCCAAACGCACACACACATACATTCTCTTCTGAACTACAGTCACACATCTCTAATGCCATTCATGGGGACATCTGAAAACAGACGTCCCACACACAAACAATCCAACTACACATCCAAAGGAGAATTCACTATCTTCCCTACTAAACTCTCCCCTCATCCCAATCTCTTACTGTCAAGGATCCCACCACCCACCTAGTCACTGAGGCTTACAACCAGCCTTGTGTTAGCCTCGACCTCTCTCACTCAGCCCACACATCCAATTCCCTGCAAAAGCTTGGCATTTCTACCTCCACTAGGCCCTCACCACCTCTCATCTGGACTGCTGAGCCATCCTGCAAAATCCACATCACTGCTCACTGAGGTCCAATAGTACCCTGTTAACACCAGGATCAAAACCAAAGTCCTCAGATTGGCATAAAATTTGTCCTACCCTGGCCCCCTCCCAGCTTTCCAGCCTTCTACCTGACTCTATCCCAGTTCCACTGGCCTCCTGGCTGCTCCTTTACCTCCCAAGTGGAGGCATTTTTACTGGCTGATCCCCATGCCTGGAACACTCTCCTTCCTCACTTCCAACTCCTAGTTATCCTGGCTCCCTTTAATAGGCAGCTCAAACCCCACTTTCTGCCAGAAGACCTTTCCAGGTCTCCCCAGCTGCTTAGGGGCAGACTCCCTCCCTTTCTACTCTGTATATATTTTCTATGTACCTAGTTGTTTTTTAATTAAATTTTATTTAATTAAGAGCTACTTCCTCTTCCCCCTGATGAGAAAGCAAAAACAAAAAACCCTGTTGCAAGCAAGTATAGTCAAGCAAAAGAAATTCCCAATTGGCTATACCCAAAAAAATATGCCTTGATCCACACTCAGTCCATCACCTCTCAATAGGATGAAAGCAGATGATCAACTGTGAATGGCTGAGCTATTCTCAGATTCCAAAGAACGTATGCTGAAAAAAGTTATCCACCTCCAGAAAAAGAACTGGTGGAGCCTGAATGCAGATCGAAGCAGACTATTTTCCACTTTATTTTTTTAATTTGGATCTATGTCTTCTTTCACAACATGACTAATATGGAAATATGTTTCGCATGATGGCATTTGGGAGGGGGAAAATTTGGAACTCAAAGTTGTTTTTTTAAATGAATGTTACATGCAACCTTTACATGTAATTGGGGAGAAAAACAAAAATATTATTTACAGAAAATAAATAAGGCACGAATGCAGGCATCCAGCTTCATCATGAGCCCCCTGGCATCATGGTCAGTCACTGTGCGGAGCACAGTTTCTAAGACTTTCAAAGGTGTATGTCTTTATAATACTGTTGGTATTGTAGAAATTGTCCTCCTGGTTCTGCTCATTTCACTTGGCATCAGTTTGTGCAGGTCTTCTCAGGCTTCTCTGAAACCATCTCCCTCCTTAGCATTTCTTACAATGCCAGACATCCTTAGGTATTTCCCTGCTGTTTTTCTTAGAATGGACAGAAATCTGGTTTTTTGCTTTGCCTCAGTGTCCCCAGCACTCAGCACAGTGCCTGGCACGTGGTAAATGCCTTCTGAACAACACTCTGAGGGGTCCAGGTAAACATCTAAATAAATATACTGGAGGGAGGGCCACTTACCACATGCCCTCTTATCCTATAACTATTCCCCGCCCCCCCAATAACGCTAGAACAGTCTATGGTTCTCCCAGTGCCCTTATAAGGCTGCTTGGTCAGCTGGATTACATTACTAGCCCAAGTGCTTATCTCAAGAAACCTGAGGGCAAGAACATATGCCTAACCCTTAAGATTTCGCTTTCTATGTATTATCCAATTGCATGCTTACACCAATTTGAGATATTAGGATCCAGGTTTCAAAGACTAGGAAACTCAGGCTGAGGCAAAGCAAGGAACTTGCCCGTGGTCCCGAAGAGAGGACAAACCAGAGACCCACACTGGACCCAGCTGTCTCCCATGCACTCTAAAGACACCAGCACCAGCGTTCTATACACCTCTTTCTACACAGGGCCTTAGCCCAACACTTTGTACAAGACTGAGGCAAACAGCTATTGAGGGGATGACTGGGAAGAAGTGGAAGAATATCTGGAAATGATGCAGCTAGGTCCTTACTGGTTGAGTTTGGACATGCCCCACCGCAAGGAGCATTCAGAACGTCTTCCTCTTCTCGGGCTCCAAGCTCGTACACTGCCCCCACTTCCAACTCTAGCTCTGAGAAGAGAAACCAACCAGATCAACCAACAAGAAACCCAGCTTCTTGGCCGCTTCTGTCCTCTCCTGGAGGGAGAGTCTTGTATTTAATGTGCCCCAGTGCTTGCCATAGAGCCAGGCCAAGGGTAAGCACTTAGATGCTTTTTCATTCATAATGGCTAAAGTTCCTCTAAAAAAACCCCGTAATTTCCTTATTACTCCCTTATTGCTAACTCATGAAAAGTGGCGGTATTGTTTCTAATTTCTGTTTCTGTGTTTCTATGTTTCTTTTGAGGTAAGCGGTGAGAAGGGCAGGTTAGGTGATCCACATCCCACCCCCTCCACATTCTCCTCTGCCTGAAAAAGCTTCTAAGCCACAGAGCCAGTCCAGGGACCCTTCCTTCTTTCTCCAGAACATTCTGAAGACTGCATCATGTCATGGAAAGTGATCTACATGTGGAGCCCAAAGGTACCCAGGAGCAGCTACCCCACAAGGGCTCTTGGTGAAGGGCCTCAGGCTGTCTCTCTCCATCTGGCTCCATGAGGACCTGCAGGGGCCAAGAGCAGCTTTCCAGAACAGAAGCTACAGATGCATGGCTGTTCCGTTCAGGGTCTGAGTAGAGATGGGGGAGGGCTGGAATCTGTCTAGCACATGCCGCCTCCCATCTCTCTCCCAGGGTGCCCAGCTGTTTCGGGCCCTGTGGATGGCAGTTGGTGGGGATGACTGGCCCCTCACCACAGAGGCGGCTTCCCCAGAAGCAGGACATAGATCTGGGAGGTGCCACCACTCGCAGGGTTCTTGTGCCTTTCTGACAGTTGGTGGCAGTTGGTCAGCAATTGCTGCTGGTGGTGAGAAGGAAGGTGGGCCCCTCAATAGTGGCTCAGGGCATGGGCTCAAGCCAGTTAGGGAAGTTTTTTTTAGCTGGGGAGGGGGCTCTGCCATTCCCTAGGCTCTTGGCTTCAGGGTCCTGGGTTGTCTCCACTGAGGGCTAAGGGGAGATGGTCAGAGTAGAGTATTTCTTTTCTGGTATGAGGTCACTGAGTTTCCTTCCCACTCTAAAACCCTAAGACTGATTAGGGAGGGGTTGAAAGAGAAAGTGGCTAAACCCCTTGAGGATGACAGAAGCACTAGGGCTTAAGCTGGGAAAGTGAAATGGGCTCTGGTCTTGCCCTGGTAGGTAAACTGAGGGACTTGGAATTTGGAAGACAGCAGCTGAAATCCTGCCTCAGTCATTTAATAGCTATTTGTATGATCCTGGGCAAATCACTTCACCTCTGTGCCTCAGTTTCCTCACCTGTAAAATGGACATAATTGTACCAACACCTAGAGTTGCTGTGAGGATCAAAGGAGATAAAATATGTAAAGCCCCTCACAAGTCTTCAAGCAATAGGAAAATGCTGGCCGGTATCTCGATAATCTTGTAAGAGCCACAACTGGGACCTTCTCCTTCTCAAAGCCTGGTTACCCCACTGTCACAAGTTCACCAGCCACGCAATCACCGCGCTAACACCAAAAACGCCACCACCAGCACCTGCACCTTTTTCCATCCCCACACCTGGTTCCTGCTGTCACAGGCACCATCCCCCACCCCGCCCCAGCCTGGCCACTGCCCCCCACAAGCCTCCCAAACCTGGTGACTGCCACGGAAGGACCGCGGACCAGCTAACAGGCCTACGGAATCTAACCTGTCCGCAGTGACTGAGTTGGGACAGAGGAGGCGGAAGCAGCCAGACCCCCTTCCACTACACCGGCTGCCCCAAGGCCACAAGCTTCACAGCAGAGGCAAAAGCGCCCTCCCACGGGAACAGCCCGAAAACCGGTGGTGTTTGGGGCCACACCTCGCAGTCCAGCCGGCCCAGAGCAGAGAGGACCCCACGACCTGAGCCAACAAGTCACAGGCCGGGTGTGAGCTGACAGGGAAGGCAGGACCCTGGAGAAAGCAAGCAGGGTGAAGGGCCTGGTCCCTGGAGATCGAGGGCGGGGTGCATAGGACAGGGGCGTCCAGCCCGCAGAGCACAAGGCTGGAGGGCAGAACAGCAGCTGTCTGCTCCAGGGGAAGGACTGCCACCCAGCAGAGCTGGTGCCCGCCCTGGAGGGCATGGGCGGGAGACGCCGAGTGTGGCAGGGAAGGAAAGGTGCCCTGCAAAGGGGCAAAGCCTTCTGCCACCCGCTCCCCATCAGACCACCACTCCCCCGCTCCAGCGGGTATCATGGCTCCCTATGGCCCTAGCTGGGACTTGGAGCTTGCACGACCCCGCGGTGCTCGCCTTCCCCGCGAAGTGGCCCGGGGGTGGTTCCTGGCCTCCGCGCCTTTGCCTGTAGGCTGGGATCCCCCCGGCCTCGCGTACATTCCCACCTCCCCGGCGCAGCCAGGGGCTTCCCGGGCCCCTCTCGGTGTCCCCGGTTGGCCGGCAGGGCTGGAGGCAGGCCGCCTCCCTTCTGCCCCGCTGTGGACCCCAGCGGCGGCCCCACCTGGCATACAGCAGGTGCATACTACGTCCGAGACGCGACAAGTGCAAAGGGCCCGGAGGGGGGAGGGGGAGGCTCTGAGGTCATGCACCTGGTGCCCCCCCCGGGGGCGGCCCCTACAGCGGGGCGGGGCGCCCACAGGTAGTCGGCGAGGGCACAGGCGGGCAGGGGGCCTGACGCTTGGAGATCCCCCGAGAACCGACGAGGGCCCGCGAGACCGTGACCCCCCCCAAGGTCACCGAAGAGGGGGAGAGCACTTGGGGGGGGGGTCGGAAACCAGGCGAGCACGCCCCCGCCCCAGGCCTGCCAAGCCGCCCGCCTGCACCCATCCATTAGGCGCCTGCTGTGTGCCCGCCCTGAGGGCAGACCCCCCCCCCCGAGGGGGGGGCAGGAGGGGAGGGGCGGGGGCGCCCCGGGCTCGGCCTTTTCGGCGCCCGGCCCAGCTCACACTCACCCGCTCGGCTCCGGCTCCGCTGCCGCCTTGGCCCGCTTGCTCCTTCGCTTGCCGGGGGGCCGAAGCCGCTTCCTCAGCCCGAGCTGCGAAGACGCCGCGACCACAGCCACCTCTGCCGCCTCTGCCTCCTCCGGGGGCGGGGCCGAGCGGGGGCGGGGCGAGCACGTGACCAGGACTCCCCGCGCCGCGCACGCGCCCTGAGCCCGAGGCTGTCTTGGCCCGAGATGGGGAGGGGCGAAGAGAGAGGAGGAGGAGGACGAGGGGGAGGGGAGGGAGGAGAGGGAGGAGGGAAGAGAGAGGGGGGGGACGGGAGGGGGAGGGAGAAGAGGGGGAGGGAGGAGGGGAGAGGAGGAGAAAGGGGAGGAGTGGGAGAGAGGAGGAAGGGGGAAGAAAGAGAGGAAGGGATGGGGAGAGAGGAGGGAGGGGGAAGGAGAGGAGGAAGGAGGAAAGAGAGAGAAGAGGAGGAGAAGGGGAGGGCTGGGAGGAGGGAGAGGGAGGAGGAGGAGTGGGAGAGAGGAGGAAGGGGAAGAGAGAAAAAAAGAGTAGAGGAGGGAGAGAGAGGAGGGAGGAAGGAGGAAAGGGAGAGAAGAGGAGAAGGGGGAGGGGTGGAAAATGGAGAGGGAGGGGGAGGAATGGGAGGGGGAGAGAGAAGAAGAAAGAGGAAGAGAGGAAGGGAGGGAAAGAGATAGGAAGGGAGAAAGGAGGGAGGAAGAGAGAGGAGAGGGGGAGGAAAGAGAGAAAGAAGAGAAGGAGAGGGGGAGGGGAGAGAGGAGAAGGAAGGAGGGAGGGAGAGAGAAAAGGAGGGAAAGAGGAGGGAAGGGACAGAGGAGGAGGAAGGAGGCAGGGAGAGGAGAAGGGGGAGGGGAGGAGGGATGAGGGAGGGAGGAGAGGAAGGAGCAAGTAAGAGAGAAAGGAGGAAAAGGAGATTGAGAGGAAGAGAGGACAAGTACTTGCAAATACTGTGTCTGAGAGGAAGCTGAGTCTTCCTGACCCAAGCCCAGCCCTGTCTCCATTTCGCCACCTTGACAGGCCAAAAACTGTGCCCTCCCTTAGAAGAGGGGTTAGGAGGGCTGGAGGAGGGGAGAAGAAGGATGAGGAAGGGAGGACTGAGGGAGCGGAGGAGGAACCTGTTTCTTCTAGGACAAGGAGGGCAAAGAGGACAGGCATCCCTCCAGACCAGAAAAGGGGAAGAAAGGGAGGAAGAAAGGAAGGAGAGGGCAGATGGGGGTGAGGGGGCAGCTGGAGCCGTCCAGCCTTTCAACCCCTTCCACTCTCCCTGATTTCTTCTTGACAATATCTTCAATAAAATACCCTCCAAAAATAGGAGTACCCACAATTACACAAACCAAGGAGATGGGAGAAAAGTGTGAGACACATGGGAGATCTTCATCTTGTCTGGAAGATTGGAGCCTAGAAGCATTAGGGGAGGGGCAGAGCGGGGCGGGAAGCCCTGGTTTTGGAGTCAGAACCTGAATTCATATCCTGCCTGGATAAATCACTTAACCTCTCTTTCATTCAGTTTTCTCTTCTGTGGACATTAGACCATGTCTGAATCAGGTGAAAATGTCATCGGGAAGTATTTAATAAAATTCTAATCCAACACAGATAATGTTCATGTCATTATGCTGCCCCACCCCAGGATGGTTCAGGGGTCCCTGTTCTATTTGAATGCAACACCACTGGGCTAGGGGCCCCTTCCATTTCTCCACTTATAAACCTGTGACTGTGAACAATTCTTATTTCTCAAATATTCCAATGGATTTGAGATCTCCCCTCCATTCCACAGTGCAGATCAGAACCCTTCCATGGCTGCCCTACCCAATCATTCTTGTCCATGGTCTCTCAAAGGAGACCTCGGTATGACAGCATCCCCTGAACCCCCATTCATTCCTGCTTTCAGCCCAGTCCAGCCAACCATCCTCCAAGGAAGCAACTCCTGTGGAGAAAGGGTCAGTCATCTCCACCAGGTGCCAAGCAAGCTGACCCAGCTGGAGCAGCAAGGCAGAGTGAGGGAGTGAGGAGGCAGCAGGTGCCAGGCAAGGCAAATCATCACTCCCCTCTCTAACTGCCATGTTCCCTCAGACCCTGGTGGAGACAGCCCAGGACTCTGATCCTGAGAGCCCTAGGGATGGTGGCATTAAGTCATTAAATGATGACGTTCAATTATGCCCTAAACACCATGGGACGTGGAGCCTATATGTGTTGTCTCCCCATGAAACAGTGACTCTCTTGAGCACCATTTTTGCTATTTCTACCTCTAGTGCTATGCACACAGTAAACACTTCATAAATGCTTTACTCAGTCATTGAAAGTCTGCCATAGGGCAAGGGCTCCACCTGATACGCTGGAGGTCTCCCTTGCTTTCTCCCAACATCTCCAGGGTACCAGCGGGTGGGACCTGGATGTCTGCTTGCCGTGTGACAAGCCCATCTTCTCTTCATGTCATACAATTCTTCAATGACGTCCTTTATTCCTGTTCTTCAGTTGTTGGTTACATGTTATAGCCTGCTCACATCCGCTGTCTCCAAAGATGCACGCATACATCTCATTACCACGCAGCGACAGCACTTTTCAATGTTAGTATGGGAAAGAGGGACCCTGGCTGAGTTCAGTAAAGAGATCTTTGCAATCACTCCCAAACAGTCTAGGCCTCTCTCCCCTCCTTTCCAACTCGAGGCCCAACTCATCGTCTCTTTGTTCCATTTGGAAGGTTGGACAGATTGTACAGGGTCCTCATTTCTCGCTCGGCCACAACACTCCAGGACTTCTCTAATATCTCCCTGGGCCCCAGGACTTGTCCCTCCCCTATTATTGGGGAAACGTCATCATCTTGTAAGATCCCAAAAGCTGTGGGATTCTACTTCATCACCAGCCTGGTCCCTCTGATCGAAGGGCGGAGCGTGGCACTTAGCATGACACCAGGTAGGCCTGAATAAATGTTGACTGACTGACTGAATGAACGAATGACTGGAGCCATGAACTCTAAAAGCTCCATCCAAGGAGGGAGTTCAGCTCAGACAGCTCATTTCTCCCCTGGCTGTAATACTTTGGGACTTCTCTGCTTTTTCCACCGTGCCCTCACGTTGGATACCGCCCCCAGTTCCTTTTTCTCCCTTCTCCCCTTTTTTATGTCTTTCTCCATTAGACTATAAGCTTTTCGAAGGCAAGAATCCTTTTTCCTTTTTTGTATTTGTATCCCTAGCCTTTAGTACAGTACCTCACACATAGTAGGTGCTTCATAAATGGTTTGTGGTCTTTTTTTTTTTTGACTGACAGGGCATTGAAACAGTAAGGCAATCATAACCACATAGATGATAATTGTTAAGATGCCTATGTAGTTCTGTATGGCAAAGTATACCGGACTCTCCACACAGAAAATAGAAGAGGTAAACCATTTATTCAGACACCAGAGACCCACATCCTATAACCAAATGCTCAGCTCCCGCAGCCAGTCAGTCCACTTCATCATAACAGCAAGGAACCCAAAACATTCAATACAGAGTATCACCACATGGAGCCTCTAACCCCCTGCTGGGGTCTTCCCCAAAACAAACTCACAGTACAGCTAGGTCAGCCTGCTCGGTTCCAACAATCACAAAGGCAGCCCTTAGCAACCATATTGTCTTTCTCTCTGAGCGTTTCTGTGACATCACTTCCTTTTCCTGTCAGGAAGCTCCTCCCACCGTGTAATTTAGGCTTCTTGTGACGTAAGCAGGTCACACGGCCTATTAATGGGTGGGAAAGCTCTTCAAATCAAAATTGCTAGTACAGGCATCTATCCAAATCCATACTGAGACGTATATATTAGTCCTTATCCACTTAATATTCCTTATGTGGATGGTCAGGTCAAATGATTTTGAGAGATTATAGGTTTCTTCTTCTTCAGTGTCTTGAGGCTTGATGTCAATGGAAAAGCGAAACATACGGAGGATCTACATAGATTCCACACCGGATCTTCAGCACAGGACAGGCAAGGTACCGTCTCCTCCTGACCAGACTCTCATGCCTCTGCCTGCTCCTGCCCGGGTGGAAGTGGCGCTTGCATTCACTCTACTGTCCATTGGCAGCCAGTTTCAACTCCATAGAACCAGCTGCCCCTGAGCAGGGTGCCCCCAGCTTCTACCCCACCTTTCCAGCTTCCTTCCATTTGTTGTCGTCCTTTATTAGATTGGAAGCTCCTTGAAGGAAAGAATTGTCTGTCTTTTTCTTATTTGTATCCCCAAGGCTTAGCATAGTGCTGAGCACATAGTAAGCACTTAATAAATGTTTATTGAATTGAAGGCCTCATAGGGCACCATATCATCACGTGCCATGACGTTGGACTTCACACTACAATCAAACACTGTGGCTCCTTTGATGAGCCTCCTGTAACCACTAATACTCTGCCTAGACAAGCACCACTGTGAATATTGTATTTCTACCCCCACATCCTCCTTATCCCAGAGATTCTGAAGTCCCTACCTGCCCATGTACAAACCTAGTCCCCCAGGGCCAAACTGGTCACTCCCTTACTTCTATAGAACAGCCTTTCCCCCTCAATGCCCCTACTCCTTATCTGCCTGCCCCTTCCACTGCGAACGAGTGAATGAATGAATGAATGCAAAAAAGCATTTATTGAGCTCTTACTATGTGCAGGGCGCTAGGCTCAGTGCTAGGGGGACAAGCGGAAAAATAGGACAGAAGCTCACGTTCTAATGGAGGAGACAATAATAGAAGGTTTCAGTCGCAAGCCGGAGGGAAAGGTCCCATGGTTCTTAGGGCTGAGCAGATGGTCAGGCCTCGTCTCCACTGATGAAATGAGATCAGTTTCTAATAGAGAACCAGCATTTTCTGTTCTGTTCTGGGTCTTCGGCAGCTGTATCTGTAGCTCCTGCAGGAACAGTCACCAGGCTGCGAATAATGTCAATTGTCAGGACTTTTTTTTTTTTTTACTGTTTTAGAATAATAAATTAATTAAGTGTCTTTGATTGAGCCTTACTAGGTGCAAAGCCCCAGGCCCAAACCCCTATCTACTAGGTGCTAAGCCCATGTGGGTGTGAAGCGCTCAGGGTCCTAAGGGGAGTTGCTAAGACCAGAGCCAATAGTAAGAGCCTAAGTTCTGGTTGCTCAGATGACGTTTGATGACGGCTAAAAAATGTATAAAAAGAGAGAACAGAGCTACTTGCGAGGGGCTCTCACTCTTGGAGGACTGTTAATGTGGAGACTCTGGGCAGCTGTAGTTAAGAGCCCTCCAGCTTGTGAACCCAGATGTTGATGCCTTCTTGGTAACTATGAATTCTATTTGGTCTGTTTATAATGTATGTTTGTAATTTGCTCTGAAGTTCAGGGAGCTGGCTTTTTCCCCTCAACCAAGTGAGTTTATATGTTTAAGTTGGATTAAAGTAGGATTGTTAACCTGATAAAGCTATTTTCCTTAGTAAAGCAGATCAAAGAGCTTGTGCTGGCAGCATTCTTGTTGGCCTTTCACCCCCACAGCGGCTGCTAGCCGAAGAAGACATCTCTAGCCTCTTCTCCCCTCATTCTTCTCTAAGGGAGACTCATTGCCCCCAGGAGGGGAAACAGGAAGTTAGGTCTAGAGGTGGTTGCCATTTTGCTCTCCTCAGAGAAAGGGGGTACTGAGCTAGAATTGTGTCTATCTCCTTCCTTTAATATTGTTAGTCTAAGGGTTAAGTGACTTGCCCAGGATCATACGTCTAGTAAGTATTACAGACCAGATTTGAACCTCCTGACTCCAGGGCTGTATTCTATTTGCTGTGCTACCTAGCTGCCCACATCTTTCCAGTCTTCTTAAATCTTTCTTGTCTCCCTGAACTCAGACTTTCAGTGACATCATACTGCGGATCACAGACTGAGCACAAGATGCTCCAACTTGGTGACGTGTGGCCATCTCCCACAGGTCTCCTCCCTGGAGGACATGCTCTGTCCCAGTCTCCTAACTTTATCCGTTCTCCAAGCCTGGAGTTCTCTCCCTCCTCAGCTCCACTTTCTGACTTCAAGTTCCAGCTAAAATTCTGCCTTCTGCCAATAGCCTTTTCTAGTTCCCCTGAATCTTAATTCTTTCCTGTGAGAAAATCTCCAATTTACCTTAGATATGTCTTGTTGGTGCACATTGTCTCTCCCATTGTATGGTGAGCTCCTTGAGGGAGGGATTGTGGGGTTTTGGTCTTTTTTTTGTATCCCCGGTGCTCAACACAGTGCCTGGAACATTTGTGTTTCAGTAGTTTTAGTCAGTAAGCGTTGGAGGCTGGGGTTTCCTCACTCTTAAGTCCAGCATTTTATCCTCTACACCATATGGCTTCTGTTTACCTGATTAGAACTCCAAAGCAGCAGAACCAACCCTGAATAAGGCCCAGCAGTGTACTGACCAATATTTAACAACAGGCTCTTTGGCCAAAAAATAAAAGTACACACAACATATTTTAAACTTTAATTAGCATCATTAACATTTCTTCCATCACTTTCTTTAGACGACCCATAGAACAAGAAATTAAGCCCTGACTTGTAGCATTCGCCAATTTCTGAGGCTTAAACACTCATGATGAAAATTTAACAAGCAGTTCTCAGTACAAACTGTCTTTAGCCCATCCCTGGCAGGGCCTGAAGGCTCAGATCTTTCTACCCTTCTCTTCTACGCTCTGACTAGCCATCAGTTATCACAGAGGCCAGCAACTCTAAGGACCTGTTGCCAAGTACTGCCAAATCTCACAGTCTCAAGGAGCAAAGAAATGGAAAATTCATCTAGTCAAGCCCAGGTTACTTTGCTCCTCACCTCCTGGAATTAGAAAGCATCCTGGTATGGTGCAAAGAGTCCTGTCTCTTGAGTCAAAAGACACAAGTTCAAATCCTGACACCAACAAATCATTAAACCTCCCTGGGCCTCAGTTTCTAAATCTGGAAAATGCAAGGGCAAGTTCCTTCTAGCTCTGAATCTAGAATTCTATCATGTTGGCCAGCAAGTTATGAAAAATGTTTCCTACAGTAGATTTCCCTAACCTCTCTTAATCCCAGTGCCTCTCCTCTGTTAATTATTTCCTATTTGTTTTATATAATTAGCTTTGTGGGGCAGCTAGGTGGTACAGTGAGTAGAACACTGGCCTTGGAATCAGGAGGGCCTGAGTTCAAATCCAGCCTCAAACACTTGACATACCAGCTGTGTGACCTTGGGCAAGTCATTTAACCCCAATTGCCCTGCCTTCTCCCCTCAAAAAAACATTTGCTTTGTATAGATTTGTTCACATATTAGATTATAAGCCCCTTGAGGGCACAGACTGTCCTTTGCCGCTTCTTGTAGTTTCAGAGCTTAAAATAGTGCTTGGCACATGTTGGTGTGTTCAGTCATTTTTCAGTTACATCTGACCCTTCATGTCCCCATTTGGGGTTTCCTTGGCAAAGATACTGGAGTGATTTGCCATTTCCTTCTCTAGCTCATTTGACAGATGAGGAAACTGAGGCAAACAGTGTTAAGCCCAGGATCATACAGCTAGTAAGGGTCTGAGGGGGGATTTGAACTCAGGAAGATGAGTCTTCCTGACTCCAGGCCCAGCGCTCTGTGCGTTATGGATCCACCAAGCGGCCCCTCTTGTGTTATATGCTGGGTACATCTGCCACTGCCAGCAACCCGGCAGGAGCAGCTGATGTGGATGGCCCCTCTGAGTCTGCATTTCCTTCTTTGTGAGACTATAATGACATGTCCCTCGTGCATTGCCCAGGATGCGTGTGATGATCAAATGAGCTAACGTGTGTAAAGGGCATTGGAAACCTTAATGCAATATATAAATGTCAGCTCTTTGTCAGCCTTGATGAATTATTATTAATATGTAACCCAAGTGGGGGAGGGGAGGGGCAGCCCTAGCTGTGTGTTTCGGGGGAGATGTGACTCTGAATCGGTGGAGAGAAGGCTACTCATAACCAGGTACCAGGCATCTGTATAAGCGTCCCAGGTTCTTCAGAGAGAGACACGTAGGGGTCCAGAGATTCTTTGAGAGAGAGAAAAGTGAGAGGAAAAGATTCTGGAAGCCTCAGACATGTAAGGCAAGACAACATGTCCCTGAGGTTCAGCTCACCTTCCCAGAGGGAGAGCTTTTTGGACCAGATGGGATCTTTCCCTTGGTTTAAGCTGAGATCTTATTTTACTCCCATCCAAAGAGCTCATTCACTCTTGTGTATTTTCTGGTCTATTTGAATCCATAGAACTTCCCAGATTTTTGTCTGTCTTTTGCTTAGATGAACTAGTTTACTTTGTATTAGGTGCAGTGAGGCTGCCCCCTCCTCCCCATGTAGCATGAGGGTGTTGTGTGCCTCAAAGGGAAGCAGAGCAGACACATCGAGGCGCTTCTTCCTCTACTCACTTTTTTAGTTTGCGGATTTGGCTGAACTTCATTAGTTCCTTTTTCTTTCTTCCTTTTATCCACTTCTTTAGTTCTTGTCCTCTTTTTTTCTCTTAAGTATTCAAGTGAAATCTTCTGTTTTCTCCTCTTCAACTTGTTTTGTTCATAAGCTGAAATTTTTTTAATTTTCGGTGTCTTTTTCTAAAAAGATTTCTTTTCTTCATTCTCCTCATGATTTATCTCCCTTTCTGTCTACTCTAGTGTTTTTTTTTTATTCTTTGATTCATGGCCCTTACATTCATTTAGCTCTTCTTTAGTCTCTGTGTCGCTATTGGGATAAAAACTTTTGAAGTGCCTATTTTGGGTTCTGTCTTCTCTGCAGGTTCTGTGTTATTGAGATATTATTTGTGAAGTGCACATAATATTATGTAAAGTGCACATAACATTATGTAAATACTCATTCCCTTCCCCTGCCCTTTTTCCTTGAGGATCTTGCCCCTAGTCCCTTTTTTCCTTTGTTCCTTACTCTTAGAAATAATAATTCCTGTACATGATGGAGAAGCTATTACCCCAAGCTAGGAATTCCCCTCTGTCACTGATTATGTAGTTCCTTATTTAACTTTGCCCTTCTCAGAGTCATTTTTTTCCCCATTTGCTATGCACTCTCCTACCTGAGTCCACGCTCTCCTACTCTTCATGGTATCAGTTGCCATTTGCCTTTTCCTGGAGTAGGATGAGTAGCCTTCCTCCACACAAAATCCCTACAGGTTATGCCCACTGTGAGGTCTTCATCTCCCTTTATAGAATCTTTCTTTCCCCTGGGATCATCATGGTGGTACTCTGTGAGAGTGGCACTCTTCCCCACTGCCGAAACAAGATTTCCTCTTTTCTTTCCCCTTGTTTCAATCCCTCCTTTTGTTTTCTAGTTCATTCTCCCATGGGCTCCCTTCTTCCTAAGAGATGAGGAGCTATTTTCCCCTCATCATTAACCTTTGACTTTATCAGCATACATGACATATTCCACACTATTCTCTTCCTCTCCTCTTACCTTTTTTGGGTGCATGTCCTCCATTTCTGTAATTTAGCTCCACAAAAACAAAAACAAACCAGTGGTTCACTGTAGGCAGTGTATTGTATACTCCACCACGGCATCTATTTGCTTTCTGCTTTCACATCTGTATCCTTAAGAATTTTTTTAAGAGAAATCTCTTGATGGTCTCTATTGTTATTTTGTTGTTCTTGGTTGATACATTTGTTTACCCTTTTTGAATTTTGAGATTTGCTTTCTTTCTAGAAATGCTAGAAATGTCCATTTAAAAAAATATGGCTAGACTTAGGTTTGCAGTGTAGGTCACTTTAGGTTATAGCCTCTGTTCTTCAGAACATATTATTTCGTTCCCTCCTAAGGTTTTTAGTGGGTGCAGAATAGTTTTGTGTTATTTCAATTTCCTTTCCTTTGTATTTAAGGTGTTTCTCCTGGTTACTCGAAGGACTTGTTGTTTGCTGCTGCAATTGTTAAATTTAACCTCTGTATGTCTTGTACTTTGCAGCACGGGCTGTTTGTTTGCTTTTTCTGTGGACTTAGATTGGCACTTTGTTACCAGAGCTCCTCCTAGATCCTCAGGTTGAAGAGGGCACCCTGGGAATTCACTCTATCATCTACCACCTGGCTACTTTCTTACATTTCCCACTGCTTCCTTAAACTTCAGGAGCAAGATGAAATCACCTAGGAAACTCTCACTTCCTCAAATCATTTCTTACCCTGGATGCAGGACTTAATTCTCCTCCCCCACCCAGCCCAACCCCACATTCTTCCCCTTTCTTTAACCATTCCTCCTCTTTTCAGATTCTTTTTATGGGTTGCCTTCCCCCATTAGATTGTGAGCTTCTTAAGGGCAGGGGTTGTCTGTTTTTCTTTATATTTCCAGTGCATAGCACTATGTGGTAGGCACTTAATAAATATTTATTGATAACTTTGTTTTCTGTGTTCAGAAGTTCTGTGAAGTTTTATTGTATTATTTCTTGCATTATGGTGTCCAATTTTTTTTACTGCCATGTTCTTCTGAGAGATCTAGAATACTTAAATTATCTTTATGTATTGTCTTCAAGATCAATATGTTTTGCTTTTAGAGAGATTGTGTTTTCTTTTAACATCATGATTTTTTTTTTGCTTCTCTTCTCTCCAGATTATCTTTCATTTCTGCATATTTACATTCCCAATCAGTTATTTTCTCTTTCATTTCTTTATTGAGACTTGCCACCATGGATTCAAGTTTTCTATTGTGCCAATTATTTCTGCAGCGTGGTATAAATTCTGCTTTAACAATTCTTATTTCACTTTTGGAAACATCCTGCTATGATTCCATGTTCTCTTGGGAACACGTAGGTTCCTGGGCTTCATCAGGTATTAATTCATTTTCCTATGTCTGGAAACATTCATAGATGCCTGGACTCTTTTGGCTGATCTGGAAGCCATACACCCCTCTGTTATAAATACCTTCCTTGGTTTCTTTGCTTACACTCAAGGTTTTTAATGGTTTTCTTCTTCCTGAGATCTTTGGTAATTTAAGTCCCATGTTACCCATATGAGACAATTTACATTTATCAAGTGTGGTTGTTGACCTGAAAGTTTGGTTAAAAGCGGCAAATAGGCTAAGTGATATATATATTTATATTATTTATTCCCTTAAAGCTAGCAGAATACATGCATGGAGCCAGAGCTTGAATTCTGTCTGATAAAAAGAATAAGAAGGCTTAAATACATTTAGAACAATCCCCAACTCAGGATGTCTATGTCACTCAAATTTATGATCTCCATATATATTTAACCATAGTATGAGAAAGGAATTTTCTTAATTGAATAGGTGGTAAATACAATAGGATAAGACACTGACAAAGTGTCAACTGAAAATACAACCCAGGATATGTGTTCTCTTTACCATTAACACGCCATAAGAAAAGTCCCATTATACAAGGTCGTGTCTCGGTTTAAAGTCTTCATCCTTAGTGGTCATAAACAGAGGGAAATGCTCTTAGCTCCTTCGTGCCTTGTTGACACAGGAAGAGGCATCCTCTGAGTCTACTCAGAGAACAAAGAAGGGACATCCGTTGGGTCGAGGTTCTTCTGGTTGATTGGTTCCGGCCTTGGTGCCAAGGCACTTCTTCTGATTCGTTAGTTCACGCTTTGGCCTTTTATTGGGGTTCAAATGATATTAAATAATTATCAATGTCTATACCCAAGTGACTTCTGGGGACAGAAATGGTCCTGGGTGGATGTTATGCTCACTCCCTCGGTCACATACACCATGTCCTGTCCCAGGTGTCTGTCTTCCTTAGTTCTCTGACTGAGCTCTATCAAACAACAGAGTGTTGGCATTTTGCTCTCCCCACCAAAGCAAGCTTCTGTACTTTGGTTTTCTCCGGTCCTCTGAGGAAGAGTGGTAGAATTGTGTCTTGTTGAAAACCTGTTAAGTGGGCTTGTGGAGTTCTGTAGGCTTAGTGAGCTGTAGTTGGTGGAGGAGGGCGTGGAGGTATTGAGCGAATTAGGGGTTGGGGATAAGCCTTTTCTGCTGCTCTTAGAAGCTCATTAGGATTCTTGCTGTCTTAGACCTTGGAGACAGCTGAAACTGCTTTATGTCTTGAACATAATTCCTATTTTGGAGAGGTTTGACAGGTTAGGAAGATCAGAGAAAACATTGAGTCCACCATCTTATTCAGAGATATCTTTCATTGCCACTGGCCAGACAAATCTACATTTTTAAACAGCCTATGTGGACATATCTATCCTAGGAGGGAATCTTGCAGGTGTTATTATCATTATTATTATTATTATTATTATGAGAGTCAGGATCCAGAAGGATCTTGCCAGGTTAGCAGCACAGGTTGAATCTGAAAGATGAAATTTGGCACATAAATACAAAATCTTACACTTGGTTAAAAAAACAAATTTGATTAAGTACACGGTATGCTTAAATAACAGTTTCTGTGAAAATGGCCTTTTTTAAAAAACAAGAAGTGGGCTGAGGCTGGATCTGAGTCAACAGTGGGCCAAACCTGCCAAGAAAAGATGGGTGCAATCTCGGGCAGGACTAAGGAGGGATGTGCTTGTTCTGCTGCCCCCTCCCCCCAACCCCCTGGTCAGATCACAGCTGGGGCGTTCTGTTCCTTCCTGGACAGGCACTGCGTCTTGGGAAGGAAACAGCGCCCAGAGGTGGACAAGCAGGAGAGTGATGGGCTTCCAGTAAGGGGTATGGAAAAGCCAGGCGCCCGGGTGGGGCTTGAGGGGGGGCTTTGGGATTGGAAGGTGGGATCAGGCATCTTCACTTGGGGGGAGGGGCCGAGGACACAACCAGAAGCTGGGGGACTCAGAGTCCGCAGCCCCAGCATGGAGCCCGCGTGGCGCAGGGCTTCGTCAGGGCCGAGTGACTTTTCCAGGGTGTCAGGCCGCCCTTCTCCCGGGGGTGGAATGCTCCGAGTCGGGCTTGGGCTCCCAGGCCAGGGCCTTGGATAGCGGTCACGGTCCTTCGTGCACACAACGTGCCTGTGGCTGTCCGCCCGCGCGCGCCCACGTGCTGCGCTCGGGACTACGCTTCCCGGCATGCCGCGGCGGCCGCGCAGGCGCACTCTGGGCCCCGGCCTCTCCGCGCCGCCTTCCCTTCCGGGTCGGGCTCCGCGGCCCTGGCGGCTTCCGGATCGGACTGTTCCCAGCGGTGGCAGCGGCTGCGCCTGAGGCGAGAGGCGGGAGCCGAGCCGAGGCCAGGGCAGGCCGCGTACCATGGACGTCTCGGGCCAGGAGAGCGACTGGCGCAGCGCCTCCTTCCGCCAGAAGCTGGTCAGTCAAATGTGAGTAGAACCGCGGCCCCGGTCCGGCGGGGCGTCCCCTCCCTCATCTGTCACCGGGGCTCGGACCCGGATCCGGCCTCCCGCTGTTCGCTTGCGTCCCCGATCCCAGGTCCGCCGGGGGCGCCGGAACCGGGGCGGGGGCCGGGGCTCTCCGAGACCCTCCCCAGGCCTCAGTTTCCCCCTCAGGCGGACAGCTGGTGCTCCGGGCTGGAGGGACCAGAGGAAGTCCGCGGGGCAGGGGCTCCTCGTGTGTCCGAGCCGGGCAAAGGCGCGGAGGTGGGACGTGGGAGGGCGGGACGCGCCTGGGGCCGTCATGGCTCCCCACGTAAGAAAAACTGGAGCCCCCAGACAGGTTGGCGTCCCAGGCCGTGCCTCTCCTCCCCCGGCCCCCCCCTCCGCCCGGAAGGACGAGACGGGACGAGACAGGACGACCCCCATTCTGCGCTTGTGGATCCTTGCTGCGGTCTGGGAGGAGCTGCCGTGACTGGCTTTTTGACCTGCCGCTCCGCCCCCCTGGACATCCCCACCCCGCCGCACCCTGGGCTGGGTGACTCATGCCCTTTGTATGCGGCTCAGCCCCGGCCTGGGGGGCCCGTCGGATCTGGGGGGGAGTTATTTGAGGAGTGGGCTCCTTGTGCACCATATGGAGATCAGTGGAGAGGGGTGCGAGGTGCTCCGAGACTGGCTGCACCATCCCTCCCCTCCCCCCCCGGGGGAGGTCTTCAGGACCGCGGTGGGGGGGGGGTCCTGCTGCCCTCCGTCTGGCGGGCCCCCCCAGTCTGGGTGGGCCTGGCCTCGAATCCTGGCTTTTCCCCCAAGCTGGCTTTGGGCTTCACCTAGCAGGACCCGCAGGTTTCCCCCCTCCTGTAACGTGGGGGGCGGGGAGGCTTGGACCCCCCCACTCTGCCTCAGTGCTTTTAAAAAATATTATTTACTGAGGCCTTTGGGGGTTCAAACCATAGTCACTTCATGGTGTTTTTGGAAACAGGAGCATTATCCAGTGGAAGAAGCCCCCGGCCCTGTAGCGTGGGCACCGGGTTCAAAGCCCACACCCGCCTCTCCTCACGTTTATGAGCTCCAATGAGGCACAGCTCCCCAGGTCCTTCTGTGAAAGCTGGGGCTTGAACCAGGCGCCTTCTGAGGTCACTTCCAGCTGGGAGCGGCTGTCCGGGTGGAAGGCCTTTGCTCTGACCTTCCCCTCCACCAGAGGCTGGAAGGACGGGATTGCCTTTGGCCATTTGGGCTGTTTGTGCTGCTCACTGCGCTCACCTACTGGGAGTCAGCTCCTGCTGCAGAGCTTCCCAAGCTTCTCCACGTTTCCCTTAGCTGCTGCTTCTTCCCCCAGGCTTTCCCTGTATGCCAGATCTGCTGGTGTTTTCCTGGGAGCCAGCCCTGGCTTGATTTCTGGGGCCTTACCGAATGAAGAAAAGTCAGGCTTTCAATAAACGTTAAGCTGTGTGCTACGCACTGTGCTGAGCATTGGGTTACAAGTTTGGAAATAGCACAGTCCTTCCCTCAGGGAGCTTAAAATCCAGCATACAAAAGGAAGCTGGAAAGCAGGCGAGGAATGAGGGGCTCCCTCCTTAAATGGAGTACCTAGCTCCACCCTCCAATCCAAGGGACTATAACGATAGCTAACATGTATGTAGTGAGTCTTGTGTGCCACGCACTGGGCTAAGCCCTTTATGATGCTCTCGTTTCATCCTTACAACAACCTTCATTTTACACATGAGGAAACTGAGGCAAACAGACATGGTGATGAAGTGAAGTCCCAAGGCAGATGGGATCTTGCAGGATGAGGAGGTTTTCCCAATAATGAGCTTCTGGGGTATGGGAAGAAGTCAGAGAAATCTCGGAGTAGTGAGAAGGAAAGCATTCTGCTGTCCAGTGCCCGGTGCCTGTCTTGGCCTTGGCAGCCCAGAAAGCCTGGAGAGGTGCCTGCCCTGGGGCTAAGCAGCTAGTAAGAAAGAGGCTAAAAAGAGGAATTTGAACTCAAGTCTGTGCAACAAGTTCAGGTGAAGGGCTTTGGCCTTGTAGCTGCTTCCACATCTTCCAAATTCCCCTCCCTTGCCACCGATCTTCCAGTGACTCAGCACCGCTTACTAAATCAAGTCCCAACTCTGGCATGCAATTCATCAAGGGCTTATGAAGTGCCTACTGTATTGGTGGGGCTAAGAGACAAAGAGGAGCCGCCTCCTAGGAGCTTCCTTCCCTTCTCTGCTCAGACAAAGGCCACATTCCTCCAGAGGAGGAAGGGCACTCATGGGCTTTCCACCTTTGTGTGGTTCCAGCTCACGATGGCAGCATGAATGAAACCTTCTGTGAGCTAGCCAGAGTGAGCGCTTGCTTTTTCCTGGTCTCTGAAGCTCACTGCCAGGCCTCCTTCATCTGTTTAATGATTGGACTGGACAGCTTTTGAGATCCTTTCCCATTCTAGATCTAAAACCCTGTGATCCTTTTCAGGTGCCTTCAGCACCTCGCCCAGTGTCTGGCCAGTAGGAGCATTTAGCCAAGGCTTGGCCCTTGTTTCTTGATGGGCCATTTTCTGTCTTCATGCTCTCTCTCCCCATGAACTTTACTCTGGAATGGACTCCTCTCCAACCACCACCTAGAAATCCTTCTATTCTCCATGACTTTCATTGATCCTCCTCAGATGGAAGTCAATCCTTCCTGCCTCCTTTTGCTTCCTAGATTTTAATGTGTTGTAACAATAGCCAGCATGTACATTGTCCTTTAAGGTTTAGAAGCAAGCTCGTGGAGGGCAGGAATTGTGGTATATTTCATTTTGAGATCTCCAACCAATCAATCATCCCTGGATTTATTAAGCACCTACTATGTGCCAGGCTAAGAGCTGGGGATGCAAAAAGGTGACAGTGCCTACCCTCAAGAAGCTTACAGTCTAACGGGGGAGACAACATGCAAATAAAATATCCAGAGCAGGCTATCAACAGGCTAAATAGGAAATAATTATCCGAGGGAAGACACTGGAATTAAGGGGAGTTGGGAATACTTTCTGTCAAAGGTGGGATTTTAGTTGGGACTTAAAGGAAGCCAGGAACTTGGGAGGTGAAGCAAAGGAGAAAGAGCCTGGGAGTTTGGGCATGGGAGACAGGGGAGAGAATGGACAGAACTGACAGATGAAGTGTCCTGTTTGTGGTGCAGTTGGGAGGCCAGTGTCTCTGGGCCAGAGAGTATATGTTGGGGAGTAAGAAAAAAGGCTGGAAAAGTTTCCCAGAGGCTAGTTTAAGAAGGGATTTGAATGCCAACGAGCATTTTGTATTTGCTTCTGGAGGCAATAGAGAGCCAGTAGAGTTTGAGTCTTGGAGTGACAGGATCAGACCTGTGTTTTAGGGAAATCACTGTAGTGGCTGATTGGAGGATAGGTTGGGATGGGGAGAAACTCCCGGCAGGCTGACCTGAGCAGCTAAAGATCCAGGCTGGAGCAGTAGCAGTGTCAGAGGAGAGAAGGGGGCATATTTCAGAGATGCTGCAAAGGGGAAATCGTCCGGCCTTGTCAACAGCTTGGATATGGGGAGGTGGGGTCCAGGATGTACTCCTGGGGTGAGAGCCTGGGGAACTGGGGAGATCATGTTGCCCCCTCCAGTAATAGGTAATGGGGCTTTAGGCAGAAAGATAATGGGGTTCAGTTATAGATGTACTGAGTTTAAGATGTCTGCTAGACAGCCAATATTTGAAAGGTAGTTGGAAATACAAGATTGGAGGTCTGCAGAGAGAGTGGCCTGGGTATAGTAGATACTTAATAAGCCTTTTAAAAACTGAATTATTTGGAGAACAGAGCATATCTTGTGGGGTCAGAACTGAAGTCAGAGTTGTTGGGTTATTGCTTTAGAAATCTTCGTTCAAGTATTACCACGTGAGGGAGATTTATGTATGTTCAGTTTTTAGTGTGGAAAATACAGAGGTAGTTTGTAGAAGTCAACAGTTCGTTAATTCCAAAACTCTTAGTTTATTCCCTAGTGATTCTCCTAGAACACCCCTAATTAACAGTCCAGCATGGGAATCATATGAAGAATTGAAAAATCATACAAGACCCTGGGGTGCTTTGAATAGGTCCAATACTTGCTTTGAGTGACTACTGATTCTGAGGACCTCTTTTGCTCCAAACCTGTGGAATGCTGTGGTTTTGAGCGAGTGCTGGAGAGCAGATGGCTGATTTTAGCCTCCCTGAAGGCATCCTGGCCAGGCAGAGTACCTGGGAGTAGTCGAATTTTGAATGCTTTTTGTTGTTGATATCTTTCAGTTTTAATCACTGTTTCCAGATACATTTCTTCTTCTTTACCCAGTAAGTCATCTCTGGTTACAGAAGAAGTGGAAAAGAAAAGGAAAACAGAAGTTTAGCAAAAGTAAATTCCGTCAGTTGAATTAGGACAGCATATGCAGTGTTCCATATCCAGAAGACCCTCACTTTTCCAGTGAAGGGAAGGCAGAATCCTGGTGGCTAGCTGGGAGGTGGCCTGTGGGAGGGTGGAAGATGCTTGTGGGAGATGCTGAGGTACTAAAATAAGAAAGGAAGTCCGACAACTTAGACTGCGACCTAGTCTTAGGGAATGTGCTGCTCAGTCACGCGGTGGTCATTCTTTAGGTCCCTTATCTTTGCTGAGTTCTGTGCTAGGTGTTACGGGAAGAAATAAAAGGAAACAAGTCTTCATCCTTACCCTCACTCACTGATCTTATAGTTACAGGGAAGCCAAAGGGAGCACCTAGTTAGAATGCAGAATGGTCAGCAGAGAGGGTCGAGGGGTGAGGAGAGAGGGGTCAGAAGGCTTTGTTGAGGATTTGGCAACTCTTCCCTAAAATTACTTGGAAGGGTGGGTGGGCAAGGTTTAAAGAGGTGGGAGTGATCAGGTCTTCTCAGCCAGAAGAAATAGCCTCATCAAAGGCAAGTGAAATCAGAGGCTGGGTTTGCCCAGGGGAGGGTCCAGTTTGGAACATTGCATATTATCTCCCCTGATAGAATGTCATCACCTTGAAGCCAGGGCCTGTTTCATTTTTGTCTCTGTATGGCCTGTGCCTGGGGCAGAGAGGTCCTTATTAAATGCCTGCTGATCGTTGATGTTGACAGGAGGAATGGTGTGAGATGAGGCTGGAAAGGTTTGGAGGTGTCACATAGGTTGGCATCCATGCTTAGACTGATGCCTTCAATGCACATAGAAAGGTTCAGATGAGGGGTGGCCTTGGGAGTGAAGAATAAGTTCTCTCTTGGACATGTCTTGTTTGAGATGCCTCTGAGATCCGTCCAACTAGAGATGCCTAGCAGCTGGTTGGTAACATGGGACCTGGCACTGAGGAGAGACTGTGAGGAGGGTGAAGACCCAGCAAAGGAGATGTTGAAGGGAGTGCTCAGAGAAGTGAGGAGAGAACTTAGATCAGTGAGTGCTCTGGGGAATTGGGTGATGTGCTTTCAAATAGAGGAAGGACTGAACGACCTAGGCCTTTGCCCCTAGCTGGTAGCTGGGGTTGCACAGGGTGGTAGCACATACAGTGAAGCGGGGAAGGAAGAGATTTGGAGTAAGGAAACCTGGCTTTGAGCCCTGCTGGAAGACTGGACAGTTCTGCCCATAAGCCCTCAGAGCCTCAGTGAACTTTGGTAAATGGGCATGAGAAGGAGGCTTGTACCAGCCACCCCACAGGAAGGATTGTGAGGAAAGTATTTTGCAAACCTTAATTTGCTTCCATACATGTAAGCTGCTGCTGTTGTAATTACAGGTGCTCCTTATGGTCGTCCCTTCTGGTGTTAGGACAAGCCACCCTCATGTCTGTAGAGTGCATGGAGCATGTTGTGTTACAATTGACGAAACAAACTGCTTCTGAGAGGTTGAGTGCCCAGGCCACACATCACATACTCCTAAAATAATTTTAAAAGGTTTTTTCCAATTACATGTAAAAAAGTTTTAACATTTATTTTTAAAAATTTTGAGTTTCAAATTCTCTGCCTCTTCTTTCCCCACCTCCCATTGAGAAGGCAAGCAATTTTATATAGGTTATACATGTGCAGTCATGCAAACCATATTTCTGTACTAGTCATGTTGTGAAAGAAAGCACAGACCAGAAAAAGAAAGTTAAAACAGTCTGCTTTGGTCTGCATTCAGATTCTTTTTCTGAAGCTGGAGAGCATTTTTCATTATGGGGCCTTTGGGATTGTCTTGGATCATTGTATTGCTGAGAATAGCTAAGCCATTCACAGCTGATCATTGGACAATGTCACTGTTATGGTGCACAATGTTCTCTTGACTCCACTTTTTATCAATTCATATAAGTCTTCCCAGATTTTCCGAAGCCATCCTGCTTGTCATTTCTTATAGCATGATAGTATTCCATTACAATCATATACCACAACTTGTTCAGCCATTCTCCAGCTGATGGGCATCCCCTCAGTTTCCAATTCTTGGCTACCACAAAAAGAGCTGCTAGAATTATTTTTGTACATGCGGGTCCTTTTCCTTTTTGTTTTTTATTTCTTTGGGATACAGACCTAGCAAGGATATTGCTAGGTCAAAGGGTGTGCACAGATTTATAACCCTTTGGGCGTAGTTCCAGATTGTTCTCCAGAATGGTTGGACCAGTTCACAGCTCCACCGACAATCATATACCTGTGTATTCACCGTCTCTCTTACAAGAACAGTGAGGAGACTGACAGCCCAGTTTTTAAATGGTTGGGGGAAAAAACTCAGAAGAATAATGTTTTATCATCCCCGAAAATTATATGAAAGTCATGTTTTAATGCCCACGAATAAAGTTTTATCAGAACACAGCCACGCTCACTAGTTTCTGTTGTCTGTGGCTGCTTTTTCAAGAGCAAAGCGAGGTAGTTCCTACCAAGACCCTCCACATGTGCTGCTCTGGATGCTCGGCACTCCTGTAGCACACTCGAAGTGGCAGTGATGCGGTTATAACTCCAGCAGCATTTTGAGTGCCGTGCGTATTGCCATAACATTTGATTTAACAGCGCATACTGATTTTGTCAAAACAAGAAAAGGGGAAAAATTATTACGATTTTTTGAGCTCAGAGCTAAAATTGACTTTTTTCCTGAATGAGAACAGCCCTGAATCACTTTAGCAAAATCCTGAATGGGTGTGGCAATTAGCTCTTGCTGCAGACTTGGTAATGTTTCTTAGTGAATTCAGCCTAAAATTACAAGGCAAAAACAGCATTTATCTGCAAAGCTTCTGCTGCAGTAAACTCAGTTCAACACCAGCAAACATGGCTTGAATCACAAGTAATGCCAAGAAACATTGTTTTCTTGCGCTGCTGAGATGGAAACAAGAAGCCAGATTCCCATTGCTGCACACATTTTCAGGGGTCTGTTTGCCAAAGTCAGACTCCCATTCTGGCTGGGCTTTCTCAATTCAGATGCAAAAGAATTTCCATATTGCAAAATCCATTTTAACTATTCTGTTAAAGAGTTGCCACCCAACCTTCAATTGGAAGTGATTACCCTGTAATGTAATGACACACCGAAGGCAGATAACAGGAGAAGACTCTAATAGAATTCTAGAAACGCCCTAAGCAATGAATGCTCAGTGAAAATCATATGCTCTTGTACTGATAGCAGCATACAGCAATACCTATCTGTGTGAAGAGACATTTTCAAAAATGAAATATGTAAAAAAAAAAAGCTCATCACACATCAGCATTAACAGATGAGCATTTGCATTTGAGTTTGATGATAGGGAACACCAGCTTTGAATCCCAGGTAAGCAAAATGTAACTTCCTCAAAAAGAATTCCACTCTTTTCTGTCATTAGTAGGCCTATATTACCAAAAAAAAAAAGTATTCAATTATATTTTGAGTTTTGTGGATAGAAATTTTGTGGAAATTGGGGTTTTTTTGTTATTTAAGTACCTATATAATATCCTCAATTTTTCTTCTTGGTCCACAAAGCCTAAAATATTTACCATCTGGCTCTATACAGGAAAAATTTACCAGCCTCTGTTGTAGACAGCTAGACTGCCAAAGCACCATGATCTCATTGCTCATAGGATTCAAAGCTGGCCAGGATTTGGGCTAACATCAGACCTTTTCAGCGTTTCTGCTCGCAAGATCCCCTTACACTCTTAAAAACTATTGAGGGCCCCCCTCCCCAAAAGCTGTTGTTTATGTGGGCTGTATCTTTCAATATTTGCTATATTAGAATTGCAAAAATTTTAGTGTTACAGAAAAGTTTTAACCCAGAGGGCTTCTCATTTTGCAGAGGAGAAAGTAGGCAGACATTGCTTTTGGAAAGACTATGTCGGCTGAATTCCCTATGATCACACCCCCCTGGCATGGCTATCCAGGCTATCCAGGTCTCCCATTACAAAGATTCTTAACCTTTTTCATGTCCTGGCTCACTATGGCGGTCGCACACAACATGAAGCACTCGCCTCTGACCCAGATGCAGGACCCCTTGGGTCATATGGTGCTTCCTGTTTCCTCCCTCCATACTTTAGTCAGCGATCCTCATCTCCTGGTGGCCAACCTCTGAGCCCAGGTTGGCTGATATTTGCACGGCAGATGACGGCATGGTGTCCCCTTGGTGCAGTTTGAGAGAGCCAAGTGTTACCTCTAGGAAAAGGAGTGGGAGGAGGAGGCTGGGTAGAGTAAGCGACTATGGAACCAAAGAGAGCTGGAAATCTCAGTCAAGACACTGTATATGCTAGAAAGGGGGGCTCCTGAAAGGAAGAGGCCATCATAGATTGAGCACTGGCTCTCTGTGCCAAACACTGGGCAGAGGGCTGGGGATCTAGAGTCTACCAACAGGCAATCTAGGTTTTTTACAAGAGAAATGAATGGGCAGGTGGAATCCAAAGAGTTCACAGTCCAAACAGAAATTTGCATGTTTATAGCAGTAGAGCAAAAGAGAAGAAACCAAACTCCATCTAAAGGGGTGTGGCCTGGGAGGTGGAAAAAGCCAAAGCCCCACCAGAAGGGGAAGAGCCGGAGACAAGCATAGCCATAGCAAAAGCCACATTCTTTTCCCTTGGGAGCTGCCAGACTGTGAAGAAGGGCTGGGCTGCTGTCTCCAAGGGTCCCAGCTACACAAGCAGTTTTCCAGCTAGTGCAGACTGACTGGCACCTGTCTTGACTCCCACTGACACGCAGACAGTCCAGCTTGGGATACAAGCAGCACATTATGTCAGTTCAGGGGGAGCTTAATCCTTGACACATTCAGGGCCTCCTGCATACTGTGGGTCCAGTGTTTTTAGAAAATATGGCTATTTAAAAAGACAAGTTCAGGGGACCCCCCCCCCCGCAACATTCCTTAACAAGTCAAGTGAGGTAGCTCCTTCAGTGAGTCAGGTTACGTTTTAGTAGGGCAAGGGAGTCTCTGAACTTGTTTTTAAAAAATATCCTGATCATTGTATTTCAATACCATTGATTTTCTTTGTAATCCCCGTGTATTTTGTTTTATGCATTTAGAAACACTCTTCTAATAATAGCATTTATAGAGCTCTTTGAGGTTTACAAAGCACTTTACAAATATTATCTCATTTTATTCTCACAACAACACTAGAGAGACCGATACCCACTTTATAGATGAGGGGATCCATAGACTTCACCAGACGGCCATAGTGAGCCAGGGCATGAAAAAGGTTAAGAATCTTTGTGATGGGAGACAAGACCTGGGTAGCCATGCGGGGAGGTGTGATCATAGGGAACTCGGCCACGTAGTCTTTTCAAAAGCAATGGAAATGTTGATCTGATAACTATGCTCAGAATAAGAGGTGTGTGTGTGGGCATGGGGTATGGGGACGTGCGTGTGCTTGGCACCCTGGCTTTCCCTTGATTTCATCTAGAAGCAGGCCTCCTGCCTGCTACTTAGTTCATTCATCATTCATTCATGTGACAGCATGCAGATGGCAGGATGGAGGGGAAGGGATGAGGAGGTAGAGCGGGTTCTAGTGTCAGGCCTGGAGCTGATTGGCAGAGTTGTCTGAGTATTTCTGTGCTCCCTCTGTTACCAGTACAGATAGTGAGGCCTCAGAGCGTGAGTTCCAGAAATGAGGCGATGAACTTCCTCTGCCATTAGGAGCAGAGGTATCAAACTCACAAGCGTTCTGGGACCAGATTAAGATGTAATTGGGGAATGTTTAACAAAATAAATAGAACAACAACAAATGTAGAGAATGTTCTTTTTTGATTTCCTAGTCTATATGCGGCTAGCTTGGCTTCAATTTGAATATGACCCCGCAGTTCTGGAGGGCCAAGTGGGAGTCCTGTGGGGAAATGGGGTAGGCAGTGGCTGGTAAAGGAGGAACACAGTCTAAAATGGGTTGGGACACTGCTGCCTGGTTTTGTATGGCCCATGAGCTAAGAATGCTTTTTATGTTTTAAAATGATTTTATTGTACTTAAAAATATAAAAACCATTCTTTGTTCAAGCCATACTAAAAACAGGCAGCAGGCCATAGTTTGTGGACCCCTTCCCCCTCATCTAAAATGTTGAAAGAATGCGGTCATGATTTCAGATGAGCGAGGACTTCTTAAAGAGGCAGAGGAGAGAATTGGTTTTTAACGTGATCGCTTTGGGAGGATTTGTCAGAAAAACAACTGAGCAGAAGTATAGAGGTACCATTCTAGTTCTTGAGCTGGTAGGGAATTCCGAGGACTTGGAGAACATCATCCAGTCCGGTCCCTTCATTGGGCAGATGAAAATTTCAAGGCTTGGTTCACAGGCTTTCTCTCTTCCCCAACGCTTGCCCTCACACCAGGGGACTTCAGCATCCCTCAAATCCTATAACCTCTCAGTTCTTCAACTTACTTCCCATGACCTCCATTGTACCTAGGCTGCACATAGAGATGGCATCACCCACAAGTGTTCCACTTCCATATTCAAGAACTCTGAAATTCCTTTGTCTAATCATAATCTGTTGTTCTTCCGCCTCACCCCCTGGTTTGCAGCCCCAGACTCTATTCTTATGACCTTCCAGATCTCCACCAGGCCTCACTCCTGCAGAGGCTGTACTCTTCTCCCTTCCCCATCTCAATTCCTTGGTGAGTGAGTTCAATTTTACACTGTCCTCTTCTCTTGAGTCTCTTACCCCCTTATATTGCCAGTCTTGCCCTGTCAAGCCTCAGCCATGGATCACTCCCATCACCAAGCCTTTGAACTTGCTCACATGCTGCTGAACAGAGCAGAAAACCATGAACCCAATCACTGTAAGTTTGTTACATTATCTGAACTGGGTCCTCACTGCAGCAAGGCAATCTATTTACCCCTCTCTTCATAATTGACTCACTCCTCCATAGCAACTCTTCCAAACCTTTTCATCCCTCCTTAAACTCCCTATGGTCCCTGCTCTTCCCACCCTCTCAGATGAGAATCTGGCTTCATATTGCACTGACAAAATTGAAGCCATTCACTGAGATCTCCCTCTTTTCCCTTCCTTCTCAGTTGCCTTCCCCTACTATCTCCTCCTTCAGCTTGGTCTCACATGAACAGGCGACCCTTACTTCTTGCCAAGGCAAGCCCCTCTACCTGCACAAATGATCCCATTCCATCCCATCTTCTCCACCACATCGTCTTTCTCACTCTTTCTCACTACTCTTCAATCTTTCCTGTCTACCGGCTGCCTCCCTACTGCCTACAAACATGCCCATGTCTCCCCCATCCTCCGAAAACCTCCACCTGATCCATCTGCCCCCAGTGGCTATCTTCTTAGAGCTCTGCCTCTCATGGCTAAACTTTGGAAATCCTTCTCCAGTCAGTACCTTCACCTACTTTCCCCTCACTCTCTTCTTAGCTCTCCAGTCTGGCTTCTGACCACATCATTCAGTTGATGAAACTGCTCTCCCATGTTACCAGGGAACTCTCTAACTGCCGGATCTTGAGGCCTTTTTTCAGTCCTTATCCTTCTCGACTCCAGCAGCATTTGACACCGTCGATCACTCTCTTCTTGATATTCTTCTAACGCTGCTCTCTCCTGGTTCTCCTATACTCTCTCACCTGCTTTTCTCACTCTCTTGCTGAATTTTCTTTTCATCCAGATCAAACCCATTAACCTCGAATGTCCCCAAGTACTCTCTCCTGGGCCCTCTTTTCCCTCTATGCTGTTTTGTTTGGTGATCTCGTAAGCTTCCATGAATTCAGTTATTATCTTTATGCTGATGGCTCTCAGATCTCTACCCCCCGTTGGACCTCTTGAACTCGATGTTCTCTCTTAAATTCAGCATGTTCAAAACTGACCTCTCCTTTCCCTTCAAACCTTTCCTCTCTTCCTGACTTCCTGTTATTTGTGAGGGTGCCATTTTCTTTCCAGTAACCCAGGAGACCTCTAGGTCAATCTTGACCCTCTCTGTCTCTCTCCCCGTCTCCCCGCCCTCATCTAATCACCTGTCCCTGTGGATCCTAATTTCACAGCGTCTCTCTTGTACATGCCCCGTTCTTTACCCCCTCAAGGCTGGACTACTGCTGTAGCCTTCTGCTTGGTGTCTCCACTGTGACCAATGCGCTACTCTCAGTTCTCAAATTGCTCTTCTTAAAGTGCAGGTTTGACCGTCGCTCCCCATTCAGTAAAGTCTGTGGCTTCCTCTTCTCTCGAGGATCAAGTATAAAATCCTCTGTTGTCTCTTGTAGCCCATCGTAAGCTGGGCCCTTGCTCCCTTTATAGGCCTCTCAAGCCTGACTCTCCTTCATGTGCTCTGCATCTCAGTGCCACTGGCTCTTTTGCTGCTCCATCTCCTGACTTGATTGTACGTTCTCACTGGCTGTCTGTCCCTCCCATCTTCCTGGCTTCCTTCAGGTCTTTGCACAAAGTCTTTCCCAGTGTCCCTCAATGCTGAGCCATCCCTCTGTTGATTATCTTCATCTCATCCTGTATAGATCTTGTTTGCACAGAGTTAGTTGCATGTTGATATCCCCATTAGACTCTGAGCTCTCGGAGGGTAGGGACTGTGGTGGTCTTATTATTTTTATTTTTTTTTTTCCTTTTTGTCCCTAGCACAGTGCCTGGCACACAGTAGGTGCTTAACAAATGCTTATTAACTGAGTGATCTATAGGAAGCCTTGGTGCGTAATGAATTCTTGATAACTTGACTTGAAGAAGCTAAAGGCCAGAGGGAGTCTGAGAGGTGCCAGGCTCACAAGGTAATTTGTGGTGTCAGGATCAGGATTCCCACTCACATCTGGGAATGGCAAGACTTGCCTGTCACTGGAAGGAAACTAGTTTGATTGGCATAGTGACTGTTGGGAAGTTACAGCTGGTATAGGAAAGGCGGAGATAACGGAAGGAGGTAGGAGACTATTTTAGTGGAAAGAGTGTTGGATTTTTAGAAAGAAAACCTGGCTTTGCTTCCTGCCACTGATTAGCCATGTGACCTTAGGCAATGGATGCGCATCTCCAGGCCTCAGTTTCCTGGTATTATCTGATTGGGCTGGACTCAGTACTTCTGTTCTCACTGCCTGACTCAGATGCCTCCTTTTCTTCTTCCTGACTCATCAGCCTAGTCTGTCCTTGGATCCCCAGGTGCCTGTGGGGCATTTCCTTTGGCTTTCTAGCTAGTTCCTTCAACCCCAACGTTCCACGTACCAGACTCTTTCAGCAGAGTATGGTTGGGAAGGGCCAGAACCAGGACTTCTGAGACCTGGACTTCTAGGTCTGTTGTTGCCATTATGTGCACTTGGGCCCAGCCAATGAATTATTTCCATGGTAGGTTCTAGCCAAACTAGACTATTAGCTGTTCCCCATTTCTGAGGGAAAAAAGCAGGCACAGTCCCTTCTCTCCTACCTGGAATGCCTTCCTCCTTATCTCTGCCTTTCTAAATCTTCCTCATCCTTAGATTCAGCTCAGCCTCCACCTCCACCTCCACCTCCACCATCAGCCTTCCCTGATTCCTCCCTGCCCTAGGTTGGTTTGAGATGAGGGTTGCCCTACACTGGTGCTCTCTCTCTGCTCACATTTCTTCATAGTATGCTTGTGTGTTCAGGAAGCACAGCATAGCTTTGTAGAAGGAAAGAGCATGGACTTGGAGGCTAGGAATTAGGAGAAGCCAGGGTTCATATTCTGCCTCCCAGCCTATTTACAGACCTACCTCTGAATTTCTCTCTTTCCTATCGTCTTTCTTTCCCATAAGCCTCTGCTCCAAGCCATTACTAATGGTCTACTGGGCAGAGAGATGGGTGTTGGAAGGGGAGGCCCTTCTCCCTTCCCATGGCTGGGTTTATTACCTGAGTAACCTCAGACAACTCCCTTCTCTCAGTCTTCATTTTTTTCCACATTCAGTCAGGGATTAGTGAATATTTTTAAAAGCTTTTAGCAACTACATTTCATCATAATTAGTTTCCTCTGTATTCCTGTATATTAGATTTTCTGCATTTAAAATCAGCCTGGGGGAGGGGAGCAAAGTGAAAAAAACAGGTGAAGTCCCCCTGGGCCGGCTGGCCTGGGGCCTCCCAATTCCATGTTCTTGGTTCTTCAGGCTAGGAAAAGGTGGATCTTGGAAGTGGCCCCCAAGGACTGTGGGAGTTTGTTTCCTCATGGGCAAAATGGGCAGAATGTAGTGATTTTGCTCAGAGATTGTTTTTAGGATCAGATGTGATAGTAATCCAGTGCTTTAGAAATCTTATAGGAATATTAGCTATTATGAGAATGGATGAAGGAAAAAATGTTTGTGAAATCTGTCGTCAGTGCCAGGCACTGTGCTGGGCACTGGGGATACAAGTGATACAAGAGAGAATCCTTGCTCTTAGCACGATGCCTGGCACACAGTGAGTGGTTAAAAATGCCTCCTTCCTTCAAGAGATTTTATTCTAATAGTAATGAAGGAAAAAGAGATGGAAGAGGGGAAGGGTGTGCAGGAAGGTGAGAGGGCCTGGGGGGAGGGCTGGGTGGCAGGATGGGCTGGTGCCAGCCAGCTGGTTTGTGCTCACTCAGTCTAACTATGGTATTGGGCCCGAGGCCTGAGGTGCCAAAGATGAGTGAATTCGCTTCCCGAGGAGCTGGGGACATGAATCTTGGGGTCCGGTGAAGGAACGCAGGGCAGTGCAGGAAGGCCGGTGCTGAGATGATCTTTCCAGGAGAAGGTCAGCTCTGAGGGGCTGGGGCCATTTTGGCTTTGTGTCCCTGGGTGGCATTTACTGAGTTGGGTTTTTTAAAAAATTAAACTGAGGCAGAGTTATGGTGCAGTGGAAAGAGCACGTGTTCAAGTCCTTCCTCTAACACTTACTTGTATGATCTTGGACAAGTCATTCGATGTCAGGCTTCGGGTTCCTTGTCTATAAAAATAAGGTGTGAAGGCCTGGATAGTTGGTCTTTGAAGTCTCTTCTGGGTCTGTGATCCCTTAAAATTTGAGGGGATCGTGCCTGGCAAATAGTAGGTGCTTCATGTTTATTGACTAACTGACTAACTTCCTTTCCTCTCTCACTCTCTTCTTAACTCTGTACAGTCTGGCTTCTAACCTAATCATCCAACTGAAATCACTCTCCCCAGAATTACTAAGGATCTCTCACCTGCTAAATTTAACGACCTTTTCTCAGGCCTCATCCTCCTTGGCCTCTCTGTCTGGCCATCACCCTCTTTTCTGTGAGATTGCCTTCTCTCTAGGTTTTCATGATGCTCCTTTCTTCTAGTTCTCCTTCCTACCTGGCCACTTCTCAGTTTCCTTTGTGGATCTTCATCCAGGTCACCCCTACTTGGCTTGAGCATCCACAGAGCTCTGTCCTCTTCTCCCTCTGTCATACTTTGCTTGTTATTATTAATAAAACTCAAAGGCTTCTTGGGTCCAGGCTGGCTCTCTGGCCACCTGGTGGGCTCAGGGATCAGCTTCCAAATTGCTCCTTTGGAGGTTTTCTAAGAATTTTTTTGTAAATGCTGCTAATAAATATGAGAAGTGACTAAGCTTCTCTGGGAGGCTTGGTGCAGAGCGGCTTCCTCCAGCGCCCTTCCAAGCTCCTTCCCCAAATTTATTTCTTCTTTCTTCCTTGAAATCGATACCCAAGCTGTTTGTATGCTGCTTCTACAGTTTTCTTAGGGCTTTACAGAAAGAATGTGAAGTGGTAACTCTGGGCAAGACATGAGGAACTAGGCCTTTCTTCCTTCCCCTCCCTCCCTCAGTCTTTAACTCTCTGGCATTTTCGCCTTTTTCACTAAAGTCTCCCAGAGAAATGTATTCATCCGAGTGACCTACTGGGATCTTCAGGTGCCAGGTAACTGAAGTAAGGGCGATCTGCCTTTGTGTCTCCCTTTGCATTAACTCGCATCATCACGCCCCCCCTTCTTCCTTTGCCGATGTCACTGGGCTTCCTACATAATCTCTCCACTCTGCAGACCATCGTTTTCATTGCTGCTTGTAACACTGATCCGCTCCTGTTATTTGGAACTTTCTGTGGCCTCGCTGCATATTGGGTAGAGTATAGCATCTGGATCCTGGCATTCAAGGCCTCCTACAAGCTGCGTGTCCAGGCTGCTTCCTGTTCTGATTTTATCTAGAATTATTCCCCGTCTTGTCTGTGTTCTGTGTTCTGGTCCTACTTCTTCCTCTCCCCTGGCCTTTGTTTGCCCTATTTCATCACCCAGAATGGATTCCTCCTCCCTCCGTCCTCGGCACCTGTCCGTGTTCCCACCACATTCCATCTTCCTCCAGGAAGCCTAGAGGCTGTGGGTGTGTGGTCTTTCCCAGAGGAGGGGCATGTGCTGGCTTGAGACCTTGGGCAAGTCTCTCATTGCTCCTGTGTCTTGGTTTCCTTCGCTGTGGGCAAAAAGAGGGGAGGTTCTAGACCTAAGTTCTAGGTCTCGTCGCCCCAGCTGGCATCTCTCTCATTTCCAAAGCTACTTGTGCTTTCATCTCACTTTCCCTTAGATAGTAGTTGGGCTGTACACTTGTGTACTTGTCTTCCTTCAGGCTGTAAGGTCCTTGAGGGTAGACCCTGGGCCTTATCGAGCTCTGGATTCCCAGCCTTTTGTACCCCCCAGTCTTGTGCTTTTGCTAGCTGCTTTTTACCTGTTGTTTGGGTTAAACTTAGTGCTGTTCCGGAAGCTAAGCCCTTGGAGGCTTTTCTGGCCAGGGTCTAGGTCTCTAGGGAAAGAGCAGGGGAACGAAAAGTTCCAGGGAACTGGGCGCCAGTGGCTATCAGCCTGAAGGAAAGGAAATACTTATTTTGAGGATTGGGGAGTAAAGGAGGTTCTGGGGGACTTGGCCAAACTCCTCTCCTCGGGGCTAATCCTGCCTTCTAACGGTAGAATGGAACCTCCATCTCCATTTAACCTTGCTGATGCACTCCTGCCATCCGGTGGTGAAGCAAAGAATTTCTCTGTAGTTTTTCTAGACAAGTTTTTCCTACCTGGAAAGGACATCATACAGCCTGTGTCTAGACCCTTGTAAGGAAACAGGCTGCGAGATGGAGACGAGAGCTTCAATGCTGTTCAGTAAGCATTTTATTAAGCACCCTCTCTGTGCAGGCAGTGGACACACAGCACCCCAAATGAAAGTCCCCGTCCTTAAAGAACTTACTATGTTCTCTAGGTGTAGACATAAAATGTCTACACCTGATCACATGCAAAATAAATGCCAGGTCATTTTGGGAGGGAGGCACTAGCAGCTGGAGTATCAAGTTAGGTCTCATGTAGGAGTTGATGCTTGGACTGATCTTTGAAAGAAGCCAGGAATTCCAAGAGCTGGAGAGAGGAAAGGGGGTACGATACATTCCAGGCAAAGGCCCAGAGGTGGGAGATGGAATGTCCTGTGTGAGGACCTGTAAAGAGGTGAGTTTGGGCATTTCTAAGTGCTTGCTATGTGCCAAACCTTGGGCTTCATGCTGGGCATGCACACCCTCGAGGAGCATGAAAAGAGTGATGTGTGACGAGGCTTGAAAAGGGAAGTGGAAGCCAGGTTGGTTGTAATTGGGTGTAACCTCTCAAATTCCCTTGTTTGATCCCAATCCGTTGTTGTTCCATCTCCCCTCCTCCAGTCCCTCAGGCCATCCGTCTGCACAGGCTACATTCTCCTCCCTTCCTCATTTTGACCCCTTGGTGAAAGAGCTCCAGTCTGCACTGTCCTCTTGAATCCCTTACTCCTTTTTCTCATGTTGCCAGTCTTGCCCTGCCAGGCATCAGCCATGGATCACTCCCACCATCTGCTACCTTTGCACTTGCTCACATGCTGCTGAACAGAAGAAGAAAAATACATGAGCCCAGGCTGACTGGATCAGCTACCGATTTCTGAGCTGGGCCCTCGCTGCAGCAAAGCGATCCATTCACCTCACCTCCATAACTGACTCACTCTCCCAAACTTTTTCATCCCTCCTTAAGCCCACCATGCCCCCCCGACCCTTCCCCACCTCTGAGATGAGAATCTGGCCTTATACTTCATTGACAAAACTGAGGCCATTCATGGAGAGCTCCCTCTTCACCTCCTCCTCGATTGCCTCCCCCCGCGCTCTCCTCTTTCACTCCTAATTCTCGTGAACAGGTGGCCCTTTCTTCTTGCCAAGGCAAACCCCTCTGCCTGCTTAAACCCCCCATTCCATCCCATCTTCTCCAGCACATCATCCCCTCTATCATGCCTCTTTCTCACTACTCGTCAGTCTTTCCCTGTCTATTGGCTGCTTCCCTACAACTGTGCCCAGGTCTCCCCCATCCTTGGAAAAATCAGATGAGGACCCTGATACATTCACCTCCAATAGCCATCTCTGAGATTTCTCCTCCCTTTTTGTAGCTGAACTCTTTGAGAAGGTGCCTTCCACTTTGTTCTTGCCTTTCTTTCTATCCTGGCTGCTCAGCACAGGGCCTGGCCCATAGCAGGAGTGGTGAATACATGTTTCCTGTCTCCTTAGTGACTTGGGCAGCCCTGTGCTTTAGGAATGTCACTTTGTCAGCTGTGTGGGAGGTGACTTGGGGGAGGTGGGGTGGTGGAGTTGAGGACAGGAGAGCCATTCTGACCTGAGCTAGGCTGGTGTCTGTGTGAGTAGAGAAAATGGAAATGATGTGGCCAAGACAGGATTTGGCTGGTGCTTGTACATATGGGTGAGGGGCAGGAGATCGTCTGAGGTGAGGAAGCGTGGAGGTATGCTCAACTGAGCAGGGACTTGTGGGAGAGGGCAGCGCAGTAGAGACTTGAATACAGGTCTTAGCCAGCTTTGCTCCTTCTTGTGCTAGGCCATGTTAAAAATTGGTGCCTTCCTCTAGTCTGAACCTAGACAATGCCACATCCTCTTTGCCCAATAAGTAATTTGTTGATTTCACCTTTGGGGAAGGTTATCCTAGTTGGGTAGTTAGGTACAGATCATGGAGACACTGAAGGCTGAGACACCAGTTAGGAATGAATGAAATAGCACAAGAGTCTGTGTCCTCAAGGAGCTAAGATTCTCATAGAGAGAGAGCATACAAGTCCCAGAATGACATGGTTTAAGAGTTGGGAGAGACCTCAGTGGCCATCTCGTCCAGCCCCTGAGTGAAAGGAGGCCCTGCTAGAACCTGTGGAGGAAGTGGTTTCTGCAGACCTCCAGGGAGGAAGAGCTGGCATCCTTTGAAGCAGCATGTGCCACTTTTGGATAGTTGAAATCAGAAGGAAGTTTTTCCTGACATCTAGCCTGAATTTGCCCCTTTGCAGCTTCCACCATGACTCCTAGTTCTGCCCTCTGGGGATGAACAGAACGGTCTGATTTCTCCTTCTGTATGCCAGCCCTTTGGATACTTGAACACAGCTGTCCTGTTCACTCCCTTCCCCAGCCTCCTAGTCTTCTCTTTTCCAGGCTAAACATATGCGGTTCCTTCAACCAGTGCTGTATAACCTAGACTTCCTGGTTACAAACTCCTGCCTGAGGGCCAGTCTGACCTCTTTGCTGGTTTTTGAGACCAGAGAAAGAACTGAGAATGCTTTGTAGTTTTAAATACAATAAAACTATTTGATAATTTAAAACATTCTTAGTTGGGGGTTGCACAGAACCAGGACTTGGCCCGAGCTCCAGAGCCTGTCCAGTTTATCAGTGTCCTTCCTAAGCTACTCCCAGAACTGAACCCAGTGCTTCAGATGAGGAGGGCAGATTGCAACAAGACTTCCCCTCCCCCCTTTCCTAGGTGCTTTGCCCCTCTTAATATAGCCCAGATACATTTTTCTGCTGAGATTCATTGAGCTGGCAGTCCCCCCCAACCCTCCTGCCATCTAATTGGGCCTTTGGTAACGTATTTGTGAAGCTTCATTTACATACTTGGCAAGACTTGACATTTTCACTAATTGAATTTCACCTTATTTGGTTTAGGCAAGGGTCTAACCCAGGGTAGTCAGGGCCCCTCAGCTAAGAATTTTTTTGGTTGATTATCAAGTTCTTTTTGGATCCAGTGTTAGGTATTCTTCCCAGTTTGATGTCATCTGCCAGTTTGATAAGCAAACCTTCTATTCCTTTATTCAGAACCTTGAGAAGAATGCTAAACAGTTTGGGGTCTAGTACAGATCCCTGGGGCCCTCCCCTGCAGACTTCCTGCCATGTCAACACTGAGTCTGGCCAGCCAGTCTGATTGGGTTCCCATTCATATCACTCCCTCATTCTCCATGAGAATAACAGGAGATAGTAAATCAAAAGCATAGGGAAAATGCACGTAAACTATATCCAAAATATACCCCTCATCTGTTCGGTGAGTGATCCTGTTAAAAAAAAAAAAGAGGCTGTGAAGTTAATCTGGCATGATCTGTGCTTGTTGAAGCCCAGCTGGGTCTCTGAGATGGATCACTAGATCGATTGCTGTTCCGCTTTCTCATGGGCCAGCCATTCCACTTGAGAATTTCCCCAGGAATCCAAGGCAGTGTCCCTGGCCTAGAGTTTGGCTCTGAGGTCTTTTAAAGATTGGGGCAATGCTTGGCTTTCTTCAGTCTTGTGGCCCCTCTAATTTTCCCTGTGCTTTCCAGTCATTGCTGACAGTGGCTTGGCGGGCCCATCTGCCAGTTCTTCCAGGACTTGGCTCATCTGGGCCAGGGAGGCCTGGTGCTCTTATCCTATTGCCCACCTCATCTTGGGAAGCACCTCCTCGTTAAGCATTTTGTTCTGTCACTTACAGGGTAAAAGTCACTCTTTGCAGAGAAAACAGAAAGAGCATCCCGTTGGTAAAGGTCCTCTGTCATTCCCCCCACTTTTCTGCTGTCCCAGCCATCCCATCCCATCTCCATCCTAGCATTCCAACCCCAGGATTGGAAGTGAGGCCCAAGGGTAGTATTGACATGAACCAGAGGTAGAAAGCAGGGGATGGGGTCAGGGAGAGCTTTATTCATGGAGTGGGTGGTGAGCCCAGGTGGCCTCCCACTCCCCCCACATGGATGGGATGTAAAATCACAGTTCGATGGGCTGGTCTTGGTGGGCTAGATATTGTAAAGTCTTTTTGTTGATTATATGACTCTGGCTTTCCAGTGGTTTCTCCGCCTCCTAGGTGTATAGTTAAGCAAGCAAGGCCATTTCTTGAGCCCTTTGGACCGATATGGAGGGTCTGCTTTCTTCTGCACCTCCCTCTACTTGTGGGAGAGAGGTGTAGTTATGGGGAACCCACTAATGTGGAGATTCCTCAATTGTCTCGCACAGAATGAGATAGACTTTTTGGATTTGGCCAATGTGGAAATTTCGTTTTCATGACTAGGAATATTTATGATGAAGGTTTTATTTATTTTTATTATTATTTAATTGGAAAGTGGGACAAGGACACAAAGACTGGTGGCCTTGTGCCCAGAGTGCTTATCTCTGTACTTTATGTCCCAGCTTCTGGTTTTGTCCTGCCTTGCCTTGTGTCTGCCGTTGTTCATACCAAGAATGTGGGACTCCCTTTCCCTCTTCTCCTTTCTTCCACACCCTACAATCTCTCCTATCCATCCAGGCTCAGCCCTATGTGCCCCAGGCTTCTTTAGGCCTTCCCCAACTCTTGTTAGCTGGAAGGAAGCTCCATTTCTGGCTTCAGCCTCTCTTTGGCCCCCCCCCCCCCATTTCCCCTTTACCGTAGTTGGATACAGGCCTTCTCTGCTGGAGGGCATGGCCTGAGTTGCCATCTACCTCTTTCCCATCCTACCCCCCATTCCTCTTGGCTTTTTTCTTGAGCAGAGCACAGGGACTGGAGACCCCAAAGGCAAGCAGCAGGTCCCAAAAAGGCATCCTTTTTGCTTAGATTATGCAGTGTGGTAGAAGGATTAGTGGGTTTGGGGCAGGAGCCAGAGGTTGAGTTCACAGTGGCATAGAATCCCCTCTGTTCCCGCTGGACAGGTAGTCTTCTAGGCTTTGTTTGCAGACCCCTAGTAAGGGGAAACCCTTCTCTCCTGAGGCACCCCGTTTCATCTTTGGGTAGGTATAAGTGTTAAAAGTCTTTTTGCTTTTTAAAATAAAGTTTTATTTTATTTTGAAGTCTTCATTTTCTCCCTCTCACTCTCCCTCCAATGTACCACCTCCCCCCCAAAAAAAACCCAAGAGAAATGAAAGGAGTGAAAGACTATGTCCGGTCAAACAAAACCAATTCCTGAATTGTAGGAGTGAGTGTCTTCACCTGTGCCCTGAAGCCCTCCAGAGCTGGGGGCCTGGTTCATCATGAGTGCTTTGGAATTGGACTTGCTCATTCTGTCAGTCAGTGTTAGAAAGGTTTTCTCATGCTTTCAAGCTTAAATGTTCCTCTCTAAAGCTTATCAGTGGCCTTCCAGAAATGGGCCAGCCAGAACTAAACATCCAGGTTTTGCCCACTAAAGTAGGTGTGCCCCAGGCTTCTGTCCTGGGCTTCTCTTCTCTCTCCATACTGCTTCACTTGGTGAGCTTGTCAGCTCCCATGAATTCAGTTTTTATCTATCTGCGGAGGACTCTAAAATCTACTCGTCCGGCTCCAACCTACCTCCCAGCCTCAAAGCTGCTTGTTAAACATCTTTAATTGGACATCCCATAGACATCTTAAACTCAGCATGTCCCAAACAGAACTTGTTAGCTTTCCCACCACCTTTGCTATTATCATTGAGGCACCAGTGTTCACTTAGTCATCCAGGCTCACCCTTTGGGTGTCCTCCTCAACTTCTCTGTTACACTCACCCACATAACCATTTAGTGCCATGCTTCCCCCCATCTCCTGTGTCCCTGCTTCTCTACTCCTACGGTCAGTACCATGGTATAGGCCCTTGCCACCTTGTGCCTAGACCATCATCATAGCCTGCTTCAATCCTTTCCCCATCCTCCATCACCTGCCAGAGTGATCTTCCTAAAGATTGGGTGTCACCATGTCACACCGCTCCCACCCAAATTCTTCTTTTTCCCGCTCTAAGGCCTTCTGAACCTGCCCCCTTCATGCCTTTGCAGTCTTCTCCATGTGTCCTGTGATCCAGCAGCACTGACCTTCTTGCTGTTGCTCCCACAGAACACTCCATCTTTGGATTCTGGGCTTTTTCACTGAATGCTTCCCTCCCCATCTCCGGAATCATTCCCCCTGAATGGATCTTGGTACATAGTCTTGTAAATCCTCTCTTCCGTAAGAATGTCAGCTCTGTGAAGGGGAGAGTAACTCCTGCTGCTTTTCTCCGGATCCTCAGCTAGTGAGTGTTGATAAATGTTGATTAATTCGCCGATTGAGTAGGAAGTCACATGGTCTTAAATCACATGCACTTAAGGACAATCACTGGCAATTGGGTGGCAGTGGGTGAGAGTAGGGGAGAGGCCTGAGGCAGGGAGACCCCTTAGGAAGTTCCCGCTGTGGCCACTTGAGAGAGGGGGTGGGGGATGTGTGAGTATAGAGGCCAGGTAGCATGTGAAAGATGTAGTGGAGGTAGAAACAGCAAGATCTGAGCGTTTGGTTAGATATACTGGGGTGAGAAGGAGTGAGGAGAGGATTAATACTGAGAAAGACAGGTCAGTTTAGGGCTTTCAGGGTTTTGTGAAGTGGAGAACTGAACTCTGTCACCTTGGAGGCCCTGTCGAGCTCCAAATGTTAGGTTTTTATGGTTCTAAGTTCTCCCAGCTTTTTAAGTTCTCTCAGATGTTCCACATATGGCAGTGTTTCCAGATGCCTCTCCAACCTGGTCCTAGCCCTCCCCTTTTCCGCCCCAGCTTTACAGTGCCTTTCTGAAAATGCAGCTCCTAGAGCTCGAGGCAGGTCTTTTGAGCAGGTAGCAGCAAGGCGGCCCTCTTCCTCTTCCTCTGTCTGGGTTTATAGGCTAAGATCACAGCTCTTTGGCCTATGAATTGAGCCTCATCAACTAAACCCCCCAGGTCTTTGTCCCCAGTGCATTTCCAGCAGATGCAATAATTTTGGTTGCCTAATGCATTTTGGAATATAATTTATACTTGTTTCTATATTGTTAATTTTCTTTCACATAAGGGAGTTCATTCAGTTGATTTGATGGGCCTTCACACACACATCCACAACCATGTTTCTTAAATACTTGGATTGATTTTTGATGGATTTTAACCCTTCTATATCTTCTTATTCTATATAATTTTTGCCTGTGTTTTTCTGCAGCTCCTCCATGGAGTATCTAACATGTTGGTGGCTTTTTTTTTTCTAAACTCAGTTTTATTTTCAGTTAGAAATTCTCTCCCTTCCCCTAGTGAAGGCAAGAAAAACAATTATTGCAAAACACATTTCCACATTAGTCATGTGGAATCAGTCAGTCAGTAAACATTTATTAGGTACCTGCTGTGTACCAGGAACTGTGTTGGGCAAAAAGAGGCAGAAGCCAGTGTCTGCCCTCAAGGAGCTTACATGGGAGAAATGACATGCAAACTACATACAAAGTAAGGTATGTGCGGGAGAAATAGGGTATAATTAACAAGGTACTGGAACTGAGGGGTCACTGGAAAGGCTTCCTGTAGAAGGTGGGATTTTAGGACTTAGAGGAAGCCAGGGAGGTCAGTAGTTAGAATAGAGAAGGAGGCAGAGCCTTCCAGTCATGGAGGACAGCCAGAGAAAATGTCCGGAGTGGAAGGATGGAGTGTTTTGTTCAAGGAACAATGAGGAGGCTGGTGTCACTGGATAAAAGAGTTTGTGTTGGGGAGTAAGGTGTAAGAAGACTGGAAAGGTAGTAGGAGGCTAGGAATGGAGAGATGAGGGCGCATTGTTGCAGAGGTGAAATCAATAGGCCTTGGTAGTAGTTTGGTTATGGGGAGTGAGAGGTAATGAGGGATACAGGATGACTCCAAGCCTGGGGGCCTAGAAGGTGGTGGTGCCCTCACAGTAGTAATAGGGAAGATAGCAGGAGGGGAGAGTTCAGGGGGAAAGATTCCATTTTGGTTTTGCTGAATGTAAGACGTCTGCTAGACATCCAGTTTGAGGTGTCAGAAAGTCTGGGGTAGGAGAGGTGGATTTGAGAGTCATAGCCTAGAGATAGTCATTTAATCCATAGAATCTGATGAGTGAAGTTGTATAGGGGGAGAGGAGAAGAAGGCCCAGGACAGACCCCCAAGAGACACCCGCAATTGATCTAGAGAAACATTCAGCAAAGGAGACAGAGAAGCAGTGGTCAGAGAGGGAGTAGGAGAAAGGGGGTGGGGGGGGTGTTGGCCTAAAAAACCCAGGGAAGAGAGAGTGATGGAGAGTGTCCAAGGCTGCAGAGAGGCCAAGGAGAATGAGGATGGAGAAGAGGCTGTTGGATTTGGCAACTTGAGGTCATTAGTTACTTTGGAGAGAGCAGCTTCAGTGGAATGATGAAGTAGGAAGATGGATTGTATGGGGTTAAGAAAAGAGTTAGGGGCAGCTAGGTGGCACAGTGAGTAGATGTAAATGAAAGGTATTTCCAGGGCACCGGCCCTGGAGTCAGGAGGACGACCTGAGCTCAAATCCTGCCTCAGACCCTTGACATACTTACTAGCTGTGTGACCTTGGGCAAGTCACTTAACCCCAATTGCCCTGCCTTCTCCCCTCCAAAAAAAAAAAAGAGTGAGAGGGGAGAAAGTAGAGGCCCCAGTGAAGGCAGCTTTTCCAGGAGTTTAGCTACAAAGGGCAGAGGAGATATGAGATGATAGTTAGCAGGGATGGAAGGATCAAGTGCGAAGGTTTTCAGGACGGGGAAGACATGGGTAGGTTTGCAGCCAATAGGAAATGAGCCAGTGGAGAGGGAGAGATGGAAGAGAAAGTGATATAGTGGGGTTGGGGTGGGGGAGCAGTCTGTTGGAGGAGAGGGGATGGAATTGGGGTTGGTTTTGGCATGAGTGAGACCACTTCACCCTGTGAGATGGGGTGAAGGAGGAGAAGGTGGCACAAGACAGCTGAGGGATGGGAGATGTGGAGAAGAGGGAGCTCACAGTGAATGGCTGCAAATTTTATCTGCAAAATAGGAGGCAGGTTCTCAGCCAAGAGGGAGGAGGAGAGGCAGGTTTGGGAGGTTTGGAAGAGCTGCTGTATAGGGTGGGAGAGTGAGTTGGTACAGGAGGTATAGAAAGATTGCCTGCCAGCATTGAGGGCCCGAATGAGGTGGAACATCAATCTGTAATAGACCCAGTCAGAAGCAAGAAAATATGCTTCAGTCTGCACTGTGTGCCAGTTCTCTCTCTGGAGGTGGGCAGCAGGTTTTATTATGAATCATTCGGAATTGTCGTTGGTCATTGTGTTGTTCAATTACTCAGTCTTTTTGTAGCTGCTTATCCTTACAGTGTTGCTGTTTCTGCATCAGTTTCTGTACCTCCTGGTCCTGCCCACTTCACTCTGTTCTGGCAAGCCTTCCCAGGTTTTCCTGAGGGCACCCTGCTCATCGCTTCTTGTAGCACAGTAGTGTTCCATCGCAATCACATGCCACAGTTTGTTCAGCTGTTCCTCAGTTGATGGGCATGCCCTCAGTTTCCAATTCTTTGCCACCACAAAAAGAGCTGCTACATACACAGGTCCTTTTTTTATTCTTTGATCTCTTTGGGTTGTAGCATTATTGCTAGGTCAAAGGACAGGCCTAATTTAGTAGCTTTTTGAACATAATTCCAAATTGTTTCTGGGGTGGTTAGATTTGTTCATGACTCTACCATCAGTACAGTAGTATACCTGTTTTCTCATGTCCCCTCCAGCATTTGTCATTTTCCTTTTCATCGTCTTAGACAGTCGGATGGGTGTGAGGTGATACCTCGGATTATTGTTCATCTCTCTCTAATTAGTAATGATTTGGAGCATTTTTTTACATGGCTATCGATAGTGTTAATTTCTTTTTCTGTGAAAACAGCTTGTTCATATCCTTTGACCATTTATCAATTGAGGAATGGCTTATTCTTGTAAATTTGACTCAGTTCCACACATACTTTTAAAATAAAAGCAGTGTCAGAAAACTTCATGCAAAGATTTTCCCCTCCTCAGTTTCCTGCTTTTCTTCTAATTTTAGTTGTATTGGTTTTGTTTGTCCAAAAACTCTTAAAGTTTTATGTAATCAAAACCATACATTTTACCTCCCGTGAACCTTTCTGTCTCTTGTTTGGTCACAAACTTTTCCTCCATTCATAAATCTGACAAATGATTTCTTTCATACTGCACTAATTTGTTTATAATATCACTCCTTCAGTCTAAGTCACGTGCCCATTTTGAGATTATTTTGGTAAACAATGTACATGTTGGCTTTGTGCCTAGTTTCCACCAGACTCCTTTCCCATTTTCCAAACAGTTTTTTTTCACCCAGTGAGTTCTGGCCCCAATACATGGGATCTCTCAGTTGATCAAATACCAAGTTACTGCTCTCACCACTCTGGCTTCTGTCTGTCGCACACCTGACGTCTTCCACTGGGGGCCTTTGAGGAGGAGGAGGATAATAAAAGAACCAGAGAAAGTCTACAGGGCAGGGGGTGAGGGGGTGAGCTTGGGCTGTCGTTTACTCCTCCACTCTTATTATACATGTTCCTCTGTCCTACTTTCCCAGAATGTTTTAAACTCCTTCCCCAGCAACTGGTACACTAATCTCTACACAGTGGACAGTGAATAAATATTTGTTGGCTGCATGACTGATCTCTGTGGTTTGCTTGTGCGTCACTCTGGTGGGAACTTTGACCCCGCCACCTTTGTGGCCTGTGAGGTGGGCCCTCCCCCTAGATCCACTGCCTGCCTCCCCATGACAAGCCCTGAGCCTTTCCCTTGCCCTGGACACAGGGGAGGGGGCCCGGCCCCTCCTTCCTTCTGACCTGAAGCTGACACTGCCCTGAGCCTGGCTGCATCCCTGGGCTGCTCGGGAACAGGAACAGGAGAAGCGAGCATCAGGACTGCTCCAAGTAACCCCTTTTCTGCCTTTTGTGTTACAGTGAAGACGCCATGAGGAAGGCTGGAGTAGCCCACAGCAAATCCAGCAAGGACATGGAAAGCCATGTGTTCTTGAAGGCCAAAACCCGGGTAAGGCACTAATGGAAGAGGAGGGCCGAGGGTGGGAGGCAGGTGGGGGAGCAGCTGAAGGAAGGGGTAGCTCCTTTGTATGGTGTGCCAGACTTTCTTCACAATGACCCTGCCAGGGACACAGGTGAGGGTCACTGAGGCCGAAGGAAGGGGCTTGTCCAGGGTCACCTTCTGACTGTAGCCCCAGAACCCCTCACCGTATTTCAGGTCACCTGTTTAGCTTGTCTCTATTTTTGTAAAAATGAAATCTTTTTGGAGGCTCATTTCTGTAACAACAATAAAAAGAATCATGATACCTTTCATTTACATAGTTTTCAGAGTGCTTTTATGCATATTATTTTAGTGGCCATGGTGGGGAACTTCCTCATCTGGGGCACTCTGTGAGAAGCCGATGTTTCCAGAGGCCAAGGTGATGGTGTTGTTGGGGTGACTTGCTGACAAGTGAGGTTGGGAGCACTCGGGAGCCAAGGGAGTAGCAGGCAGTGCGAGGATCAACCTGCCAACTGCCAGGTATAAGACATGCAATGATGGGCTAGGCACACCTACCACTTCGAGAAGTTGTGGGCATGGTGGGTGCCACCACATTGAATGCCGGCCATCACTTTGATGCTGCTGCCCCTGTGCCACGAGCTCTTTCTCTAAGTCTGTCATGCATTATTAGCCATCATGTGGCAGGAGGTAGAAAGTATTGAATGATGTGGGCTTGATTCTCAGCTTTTTCTACCAGCACTGAGGTCAAGGGTGAGTCATTTCACTTCAGTGAAACTCAGTTTTCTCATCTGTAAAAGGGGCACAGTGCTCCTTGCATCACTGACTCAGCCAGTTGTGAAGGTTCCAAATGAGAATTGGAACCAGCCCTTGAACCCTGTGTTCTGTGAACTGTCACTGGAAATTTCCTGTTGGGCGTCTCTCTAGGAGAGAGACTGTCTGGGATTGATGTAATCCAGAGGAGAGGGAAGCAGGCAAGGCTTTTGTCCCCTCTGAAACCCTCCAATGCCCAGAAAGATGGAGGCCCCTTCAAATGGCTAGGACTACAGAGGTCAGCTAGGTTCCTGGGATGGCTCATAGACACAGAGCTCAGGGGGACCTTAGCGGTCATCTAGGTGAACCTTGGCACTTGTGCTTTGTAAGGGTTATTACATCTGCCATTTCTGGGTCTTCTGGTATAATTAAGTCCTTCCTTTGTGACCCCATCTAAGCCCCAGTGAAGCCACAGAATGATCCCCTCAATCCTATCCAGTAGCTCTTCTCATGAAGGGGTGTGCCTGGGGGTTCATTCCCTCTTCCCTTTTGCCAATGCTTTTATTCCACAGAGGTAGAACCTGGGGCCCATAGAGGGGAAGGTCACAGAAAGAGCAGGAGTCCCTTCCAGAGTATTCTTCCCAAGTGGTGATGCACTCCATGGGGGAGCCTCGAGGCCATCTCTGCTATCTTTGGGACATGGGGCGGGGGGTGCTGGGTAGAGGCAGTTTTCTGCGAAGCTACAGGGTGGCAGAATGGGTTATGATCTGCAGGAACCCCTGACCCCAAAATGGCCCTGGGTCTTTCACTTTCCAGTGTTCTCAGATTCTGACTTCCCTTCTAGCCATGCAGCCCAAAGGTAAGGACAGAGAAGGGGGAAGTGGACAGAGACCATGTAAGACACACACATGCACATGCACACGCACACACACATGCACACATACACATGATCATATTGGATCAGAACTGGAAGGACGCAATTCACTGCTAATTGTCAGGGTTTCAGAGCTGCCTTGCGTTGGCCAAGGCTGGCCTTCCACAGCCTTCATGCACGCTAGAGCCTGTCTTTCCTTTACAGGACATTCTGTTACAGGACATGCCCCGGGCTTAGAGGACCCGGGTGCTAGGCCTTCGTCTACCCCCTGTTAGTCCTGGGACCCCAGTCAAGTCACTTCCTTCCTCTGAGACTCACTTTCCATGTCTGTAGAATGGGGCTGACATTACTTCTGCTTTCTTCAGCACAGCCATGTGTAAACTATCCATCGCTGGAGCAAGCAAACTGTTGTTATACTGGGGGTACTTCAGAAGTCCTGGCTGTGGAGAGACCAGTCTGTAAACAAGTGAAGAATCAGCGGTGGAAAGTCATTGGATACTCGCTAGCTGACATCTCCGTAGTGCTCATGGTTAACAAAGTGTGTTTGTACAGAGTAGGCATTATTAGTCCTGTTTACGGGTGAGGTGACTGAGGCTCGTAGAGTTTAAATGTTGCAGAAGAATTGACTCTGAACTGTCGGCCATAAAGCACCACGGAGGTGTCATCTAGAGTCTGCCAGAAATAATTTTCATTTATTTAGTATTACTCTAAGTCCTGGAATTTCTAACTTGGAGAGAGAAGTGTCTAGAGCAACCTCTTTCCCTCCCTGGTCCTTGAACTTCTCTGTCCTAGAATCTTGAATAGGGAAAAGGATCATAAGAGGTTCAAGTAGTCTTTTGGGTTAGCATTCCAAGAACAAAATTGTCTTCAACTACTCAGTTTCTTCTGTGGGATTTAAAGGCCTCCTCTCTGTGATCAAGATCAAGATTATAACCCTTTCTGAGCGGCTAAAAAGAGAGCTGTTCCCTCCAAGTGGGAAGTGGGCCAGGGAACCAACTGGAGCTACTTCTGCCCTGTGTCTAGTTTCCTTTAGTATGAATTCCATTTAAAAAAAAGTGTTTTGTTTTGTTTTTTCTTAACCTAATCTGCCTTCCTGAGACAACAAATCTGGAAAGGGTTTTTTGATTGAGAGAGTGACAAGGACGTTTAATCTGCTTCCCGTAGCTGAACTCTGATTGGCGCCTAGGGCCTCTGACTGCAACTGCAGGGCTGCTCTCTCCCTTCCCCTCCCCGGACCTCGGCTTCCCCTCTTTAGAATGAGGAGATTGGTCCCATCCACATCCGACCTTCCGGGGTCCTCCCAGCTCGAGCACTCCACGTCCTGTGTTCAGAGGTGCTCACCCAGCCGTAGCAGTCAGATCTGAAGAAAATGGGCAGTATGTTGAACCCAAGTTTTGCATCCCTGCATCTTCCCCCTTTGTCTTGGCCCCCTCCTTCCTCTCAGCCCATTTTTGGCCTGCTCGCTTAGGCTCTGATGACTTTTTCTCCCCACATGGGTCCTCAGTGTCTGTGCTCCAGCCCCTGCCATCTGTCAGTGTGTGGCTCAACTGGCCCGCAGGAAGAAGGGAAGGGAAATGGTGAGTCACTAAATGCCTGTCTTCATTTTGGATTAAACTGCTTCCTGTTTTTTAATTTCAGGACGAATATCTTTCCCTTGTGGCCAGGCTCATTATCCATTTCCGAGACATTCGTAAGTAACAACTTTTGTATTTCTTGGCTTTTGGGAGCCATTGGGAAGTGCCCTGAGAACAAGCTGGGGTGGGGGGGAGGGGTGGAAGGGGCATCTGGTTCTTGTCTAGAGAGGTTCTGCTGGCCACACTGAGCACAAGTTTTTAGCTTAGGAGTTCCTGTCCTTTATTCAGGAGCTGCTGCTAGGTCCTGGGGACCCAAAGACAAAACAAAAAGCCTGATGAGACAGGCCCTGCCCTCAGAGAGCTTACAGGACAGTCGGTGACATTCCCTTCGATCTGCAGCCGTGGCCTTCCCCCTTCTCTTCCATCTTCTTGGCTCCAACAGGTCACACGACTGACTTAAGATCCTTTGTATCACGGCCCCTTCGCCTTGTTCTTTGCTTACCGCTCCTCTCCATCTGGATTTGAATCCTGTTATTTCCTAGCTGTGTGACTCGCGCTCTCAGTTGCCTTTTTCTTTACAAATGAGAGCCGTCTTCAGCTCAGGCCTGCTCAGACCCTCTTAGGAGCAAGTGCAAATGCACATGCACAGCATTCTTTCCTCCGTAGATCCCTTCATGTAAATTAACAAGCACCTCCCACCCACCTAACACTTACACAAGCAGAAAGGAACCCTGAGACAAAGCTGGTGTCCAGCATGGATATCTCCTTCTGCGTTTGAGTCTCACTTCTGAAGCAAGACTTGGAAGAGAGCGTTGGGCAGAGTCCACAAAGCTTTTCCAGTTGTTTTTCTTTATGATGCTGTTCTCCTGTTCTGCTCACTTTCCTCACCAATTCATGGAGCCTTCCATCCCAGTTTCCTCAGGAGCCGTGCCCCTTGTCGTTTCTTGTAGCACTTGGCTGTTCCTTAGCCATTTGAGGGTACCCCTTTCGTTTCCACTTTGGGGCTACTTGAAGAGAGTTGCTACAAATAGGACACATGAGCCCTTTTTCTCTTTCTTGGATCTATTTGGGGTATGGCATGAAGTTCTTTAAGACTCACTGCTTTTCTAGAGCAGAAACTTATCTTTTAGTTAATAGCTCCAACTTCCTCAGACCTCTGAGGCTTGAGATTGATATTTTTAGAAAAACATCATCTTTTATTCTTCAAATCAGTGGCATTTCCCATTGTAACCATCCACCCCCCTGCCTCCAATCCCACTCCTTAGAATAAAAAGGGAAGAAATCAATATTGAACAAATGACACGTAGTGTTTCACACCACGATCTTCCACTTTTGCCAAGAAGCCTGGGAAGCCCCTTCTCAGTATGGCTGTGGCCGTACTGCTATGTAGTAGGGACAAGAATGCATCCAAGCTTGTCTGATCTGGAACCTCAGCAGGGTTGAACCTGGTTATTACTTAGGTGGAAGGTTTCCTTGGGGCAGCTAGGTGGCACAGTAATAGAGCACTGGCCCTGGAGTCATGAGGACCTGAGTTCAAATGCTTCCTCAGACACTCGACACGTACTGGCTGTGTGACCTTGGGCAAGTCATTTAACCCCAATTGTCTTGCCTTCCTCCCTCCAAAAAAAAAGATTTCCAATTTAAGTGAATGGTTCCTGATTTGTTCCCTGGCCTATAGTATGAGAAAGGAAAGGGAACCAGATTGGGAGATCTGGGGCTCTGGGTTCTAGGCCCAGCTTTGCCATAGACTTTCTGTGGGACCTTGGGTAAATCACTTCCCTTTCCTGGGTTTCAGTCAATTAATCAACAAACCTTCATTAAGCTCTTGTTATATGCCAGGCACTGGTTTCAAGTTCATTATCTCTGACAAAAGAGGAGGTTGAAGGAGGACATTTCTCAAGTGCCTTTCAACTTAGAAAATCTCCTGTTCTTTAGTTCCGTGCTACTGTTATGAGTAGTCACCAGGACGACACTGGCTCCATTATGGTGAGCCTTCGTCACTTCCTTTCTCGTTTCCCCTTGGTTCTCTTTGGTCTGGGCTGGCCATGGGTCCGTTCAGCACAAGTATGACTTGTGTGACTTAGAGGGAGTCTTGGGTCAGGTTCTCTTGAGCTGGATCAGATGCTATCTTCAGGTGCCTTTCTAGCTCAGAAGTTCTTTGCAGACTTTCCAGTCTTGGAGTCCTCAGCATCCTTCAGGGGTGGTCACCAGGCTGCACTCTGGGTTGTATCCCCCTTGCCCACACGCACAGCCAGATTCTCTCTTACAGCTGTGCATGTTAGTCTTGGTAAGTGGAGGAACAAGGAACTAGGTCACTGCTAACCTCAGAGATGAAGATCTTCGGTGAGAGTCACAGCTTCCTCCCACAGTCAGCCCCTCCTTTTTACGGGCAGCCAGTTGAATTTCATCTGTTTTTCCTTCCTCTGCTATTCTGAAATGAAAGTGCTCTAAGAATTAAGTACATGAATTATCTACTGATTAGAGAATCATCTCTGTTAAGCCTTGTTTATAGGTATTTGATTATTTGAGTATAGCAATAGTCCTGGCTCTGCCATTGACTGGTGGTGTGACCTTGGGCGAGTCACTACTCCTCTCAGTGTATTGTGGGGAATATGTAACTGGATCGACTAGTAATGTTAGGAGGTCACAGCTGATCCTGTCACTTCCCTGCTTATGAAGATTTAGTCAGTCCCAGTAGGGAGGCAGATGAATTCCTGAGCTCACATTCCTTGGCCCTTTGCTGGCCTTCTCAGGTTCTTACCCATTATTCCCTGTCATGAGCACACTTCTAACCAAACCGGCCTACTTGGTGTGTTCCCTAAACTTGGCAGTCCATTTAGGTGCCTTTGCAAGGACCATTCCCCAGGCCTCAAACATCCTTCCTCTTACCTTCGGACAAGCTCTTTTTGATCCTCCCAGCTCCGCTGTGAGTACTGTCTCCTGCTTCTCCACACCATCATGTAGAAGTCCACCTGTTGACATGTCGTGTCCCTCTAGTAGAATGTAAGGCCTCCAAGAACAGAGACTGTTTTTCCTTTCGTTTTTATGTCCCCAGGAACTATTGCAATACGTTGGAGGTAGTAGGTGCTTAATAAATGCTTGTTGGATTAGATTGGATGATCTAGTCAGAGGAAGTCAGTACTTAGATAGGACCCTGAGGTTAAGGGAAGATATATTTTCTATAGGTTGTAGTAGGGATCTCTGCATCCCCCAGGGGTTTTGGAACTAGCTGACCTCTTCCTCTGAGGGTCTCTAATCCTGTGACTCACCACAATCTCTGGGTCAGAAGAGGCTCCTGAGGCATCTTGGCCACCTGCACCTGAAGGAGCCTCTGGTACAGGGAGCCTGCCACCTCCCAGGATCCTGGGCCATCTTACCAACAGCTGTCCTCTAACATCCAGCCTACGCTGGCCAGACCGAGCAGGGCTGAGCACTGTCACACATGGCGGCCCTTGGAGGCTTCAAAGACTACCAGCTGAATAGCCCTGGTTCCTTCACCAGGTTCTCAGGGTGTACCCTCCAGGGTCTTCCCCATCCTAGTTGCGTCCTCAGGATTCCAGTTTTCTCCTCCTTAGCATGGTCCCTCCTAAAATGATGAATCTCCTATGAAGCTCGTGTGGAATATGTTTGTGTTGTCTGATACTGTCTTGGAGTGACTGACTGATCTCTGCCCAAACAGAGCATTTCAGCAGGGCCACCTTGCTGATGGCTCGTGCTCTCGTCACCAGCTCCTTGTTTGACTTTGGGCTGTCAGAGATAGAGACTTTAGAGCCACAAGGAAACCTGGAGATCAGCTAGTAGAATGCCCTTATTGTAGCCGAGGAAACAGAGGTGACAGAAGCCTCGAGGCAGACTAAGTGACCCGACCAAGGCCAACCAGGTTTAAGCCCGGCTCCTCTGGGTTCAGATCCAGTGCTTTTCCCACTACCCCACACTGCCTCTTAGCCTTTCTTGTCTCAGTTTCCCCCTCTATTACAAAGAGGTGATTGGGCTTGGTGATCTCCTTTAAGATAGAGCTCTTATTTCTGTCACTTGAGGGTCCTTCTTAGAGCTTTTTGGAGAGAGGCTTATCTCTACTTTGATAAGGACATAAAGCCTAGAGGAGTGAGCTGCCTTGGCCAAGGTTACACAGCTCACATCTGTCTGAGCTGGGTCCCCTCTGGGTCCAAAATCTGAAATTCTCTGACTTCTAGGTCTGGGGCAGTCCCAGGACATGGAGGATTGTGGCCAGGAAGGCCTCAGATCGTTTAGACCCTGTGAGCCCTGGGAGTCTGGGTCAGTTGTGGGGCTGACCTTGATATGCATGAACTTCTGGGCATACCCCCCAGCCATCCAGCTTAGTTGAGCACTTCTTAAGCTCCTGTGGACACCATTTTGTGACTCTGGACGCTTCATTGTTTCCATAAGCAGTGCCTTCTTGAGATAGACTCTTGGTTCCTGGAGAACAGTGTGTGCTCCTTGGGGAGTCCCCAGGCTCCCGGAAGGGCTGGACTTGCTGCCCCCTGAGGTGACCCGAAGCAGCGCAGGGTCTGGATGGTCCTCGGCCGGACACTGGGCTGTCCTTCTTTGGGAGCCTCATCTTGTCGGCTTATGTGACCCTCTAAAAGCCTAGGCAGACTTCAGGCTGAGCTGCTCACGGTTAGGAGGGCATATACTCTAGAACTATGTGCTTCTGAGGGTTCGTCTTTGTGTTTTTTCTTTAACAGATAACAAGAAATCTCAGGCTTCTGTTAGCGGTAAGAACCTCCTTCCCCCACCCCCACCCCCACCCTTCACCCAGTTCCATATTGTGATCAGTCATTTAGAGATGGGGAGGGAGAGAGGGAGGGTGAGCCTTGGGAATGTGTTTGTGAGCTAGATGCCTTTCCCCATGAACAGATGAACAGCTTTTCAAAGACACTGTCAGGGCAGGCTCTCGAGGTCACCTCCTGCTTCTGGGCACTAAATTCATTCATTTAATTGCTCAGGGGATTGAGAGCTTCTTTCTTATACCAAGACATTCCACTTGTCTTAGCAAAAAAAAAGAAAAGAAAGCTCCCCCCCCCCCCCCCAAAATGAGACAACTATTTGCAGACTGGGGCACTTGTCTTCTCTCTGCCGGGCTTGCGTACCCTGCTTCTCTTGTTCAGTGCTTCCTTGTCCCTATGTGCAGCTGGTATGTAGGACTAGAATTAACCCAGCTTGGAACTTTCTGGATTATACCCTATTCAAAGAGAGAGTTCTGTTATTTCCCAGTACATCTTTGGGGCCTGAACTCAAGCATCTTCTCCAGTATCCAAGGGCCCCTCTGGCACCTCCAGTCTCTCTCTTAGCATGCTGCTTTTCTGGCTCCCTCCATCCTTCAGAAGAGGGGGGTGTCCTCTGGGCCAAAAGGTGTCAGAACCCCAAGAAGTGTCCAGCGAATGAGCAGGCCATGAAGCCCCGCTGAGCTTGGCTTTGTGGGGGTGGCGGGGGGAGCTCTACTCGGCAGCCTTTTGGCTAGGTGGGTGACAAGGTGCTCTTGTTTGGTGGGGTTGCTGGTGGACAGCCCCCACTTTGGACCAGGCTCTTGTTTAGCCTAACCTCACAGAGACTCAGTTAATGAGGAGCAGTGAGGTATTTAAATTGACGGATTGCTGCTAACTTCATGGCTTTGGCTGTAGGGAAGAACTTCTTTTTGCTCAATCCTGTTCAGTGCCAGGAACATGGGATCTGCTTAGTTTATCCCCAGGGGGTGGTTGGGGGAGGGCTCATTTTAGGTAGAGCAGTGGGACACCAGCATTCAAGGTCCCACACTGGCTGGGTGACCCTGGGCACCCAGACTCTTAAGTTACAGGGGAGTTGTAGATCCCATCCGTGGAGGGCATTTTCCACACCAGTTCCGTACACTAATGAAATCACAGATCTGGACCCCCAAAAAAGAAAGAAAGCTTATGGACAGTGAGGGGACTGGGTTTTGTTTTGGCAATGGTGACACCCCACCCCCCCAGGGCAGAGCAGGGTAACCAGCCTGAGCCTTCCCTTTTGAGCAGTGGTGCCATTTCCCCCCCCTCCCCTCATCCCCCCCACAGATCCTATGAATGCCCTACAGAACCTCACAGGTGGACCCCCAACTGGAACGACTGGAATTGGGATGGCGTCTCGGGGCCCAGGCCAATCACTGGGCGGGATAAGTGGGCTTGGAGGAGTGGGCCAGCCAATGGCCCTCTCAGGACAACCACCACCTGGCACTTCAGCAATGCCCCCTCATGGTATGTCTCTTGTTTCTGCCACCATTCAGCCGAGTAAGTACTGTGACTTAGCTACTTCTTGGGAATTACCTTGGGAATTACCAACCTGATGTTGATAGTGTCCCTGAGCATGTAACCTTATCTCTTGTCCCCTCTGTCAGGGATCATGAAAAGGGCTAAGGAAGCCCTGACACAGTTTCAGCTAGATGTTGGATCCCTTGGTTTACGTTTGTGGTGAATGGGAAAGAAAGAAGCAAGACTTTGCTTGGATCCCCCAAAAGCAGAATGACCCTAGAAACTGTGTTGGGATGTTGTTGGAGGGGTGTTCAGGCTGGGGTGCTGAGCATCTGACTGCCTGGGTCATGGGGTATTCCTTCATTTCAAGGATCATCAGCCCTTTGACATTATAGTGAGACTCAGGTGAGAAGGTTAGCTTGGATTTGGGATTAGGAGACCTGGTTTCTAGTGTAGCTTCTGCCATGTATGATCTGGGTGACCTTGGGTGAGCACCATCTTTTCCCAAGGCTTCAGCTTCTTCTTGTGTAAAAAGAGGGGATCATGCTGGCTAGCATCTGTGGTCTCTTTCCAGCTCTAAAATCTGACCTTAGGACCGAATTGGTTTCCTTCCTCCCTCCTGTCGATGGCAGTGTTGGACCTTGTTTCTCAGCTGTCTCTTGCCTTGGGTCCCAGTGATCCTGCAACTTCTGTGGCCATCATTCAGTCAACAAGCATTTCGGAGGCACCTGCAGGTGCCTATATCCACAGTGATATTAGTGGCATTCTGCTGGTCACTGGGGATGGAGAGACAGTGGATTAAACAATCTCCACTGAGGAACAGATTATTCTATCTCGTTGCTCCCTTTTCTGTCCAAAGTCGAAGTAAAGCTGCAGGGTGCAGGCCCCCAAGCAATAAATAGATAGGAGCATTTCCAGAAGAAGTGTTGATTTGGAGGAATTAGAGTGAAGGGCGAGGGTGCAGGGTCCCATGAAGATCACTGGCCTGTGCCATCCCTGCAGGAAGGAGATGGCACCTGAGGTCATGAAAGGGACATTGATTTGGGATTAGGAGACCTAAGAGAGGTGGGGGAAGGAGGGAAGGAGGGAGAGAGAAAGAAGAGAAAGAGAAATGTTTTACAGATTTCCATAGTTGAAGAGAGGTAATGTTTGTAGGCATCACAGCTTTAAACTCCAACAACAAAATGTTACCTGATGGAGTAAATAAAGGTAATTGGTAATTAGTGTATCTATTGGTTGTTTATTGGTAATGTAGAATGATTTTAAAACAATTCTTTTAAAGAAAGGTTTTTTTATTACTATCAACATTTTGTTTTTATATCACCTAGATTTCCTTTGTATCCCTCTTCTCCCCTCGCCCGGTGAGTCATCCTTTATAATAAGGAATTTTTTATAAAAAAAAATCAAACTAAGAAAGTATTTTTAAGCAAAACTGATCAACAAGGGGCAGCTAGGTGGCGCAGTGGGTAGAGCACCGGCCCTGGAGTCAGGAGGACCTGAGTTCAAATGTGGCCTCAGATGCTGGGCACTTGTACTAGCTGTGTGACCTTGGGCAGTCATTTAACCCCAGTTGCCCTGCCAAAAAGCAAAAAAAACCGATCAGCAAAACCCCAGAGGAGTAGGAGGTGTCTCTTCTTTGGAACTAAGCTGGTTCTTCATAATTTTTCAACATTCTGTCTTGTTATTTTGGGGGAGTTCTTTCTGTTTCTATAGTTGTGGTCATTGTGTCAATTGTCTTCCTGATTTTCCACTAGTTCATGCAGGTCTTCCCAGGCTTTTTTGGATCCGTCACGTACATCATTTCTTACAGCACAGTCATATTCCATTATATCGGTGTACCATCATTCATTTAGCCATTTCCCAATGGATGGACGTCGACTATATGAAGGAAGGATCTTTTTTTTAAATCAATTTTAACATATCCCTGCGTTCATCTTGCCTGTACTGGTGTTTTGTGTCCTGAAGAAGGAGTTGAATAAAGACAGCCGGCATCCCCGCCTAGCTTCTGGGCCTTCAGCTTTCCTTGGCTACATCTTTGTATCCGTCTATCCTATCTAGCACAAGATAGGACTCTATCAAGGCTATTCAGTCATGCTGTCTCCCACATAGTATCTATGACTTTGGGCAGTTCACCTAAGAGGTGGTGTAGTAATAATGAAGTTAGCTGTGTGACCCTGGGAAAGCCATTAACCCTTTTTGTGTCTTGGCTTCTCCTTCTATAAAAAGAGGGGGCTGTCCTCAGTGGCCCCCCAGGCCCTTCCAAACCTAACCGTGTGTCCTCTGATCTTTCCAGACCTTAGATTCCCCAGCTATAGATGAAGGAATTGGACCAGCTCTTCAGTCTCTTAGTTTCTAGCTCTGACTTCTGTGACTGTGAAACATTTGTTCTATGTCAGTAAGGTGGTCTGGAGAAGCTCTGACCCAAAGGGGCGTTTCTGGAGTGCCTTTGCCCAGCCATGCTCACCTCTGTTATCCCAGCCCCTGTGGTTGTAGCTGCCCTTCTCCCCAGCACCTGGTACCTCTGGCTCTGCTGGTTCCCTGATTGGCATTCATGTCAGGAATGGAACGTGAGCCAGTGTGGACGAGACCCAGGGAGTCTCAAAACAGTTCAGAGAAGTTCCCTGACAGGAAAAAGTTGCACTTTGGCTGCAGCAGCTGGGCCCCTTCTTGCCTGGGTTCCTTCTCTTGGTTGGGCTGGCTGTGGTGGGGGTGGTCATGAGGGGCTTTTCAGCTGGACAGCCCCATACTTTCCTGCTCCCTTGGAGCCTGCTGAGTTTGTGGGAGAAGCGAGCTTGGGCCTTCCTCATCTTCCTAGTCCCTGCCACCGAGCTCGCCTCTTGCCGGTGTCCCCGCTCTTCATAAGGAAGGCTTCATTCTGTTGTTGACAGAATTAAGGCACAGAAGGTGGAAGAAGAGGAAGCATTACTGTGTCCCCTTTCTCTGGTTTCTCTCTAGACCATCCGGTCCAGAATGTCCTGCTGTTTCTGAAGTTACTAGTCTTGATCTTGGACATGATTCCTGAGGATAGGGGGTTATTTCCCACCCCCATTGCTTTTGGATGGGATCTGTCATTTCAGCTGTGTAGGGAGGTCTTGGTGAGGAGCGCTGTGTGACTGCTTGCTGGTACACATCACCGCCTGTGCTGAGACTTCCAGGCTTAATGATGTCTGAGTGACCAAGAAGTTAAGCAGTGTGCTTGGGTCTGGACCTGCTGCTGGGGGGACTTTCTTCTACACCATGCTGCCCTTCCCCAGCTCTCCAGGGGTGAAGAGGATCAGAGATTTCCGCCAGGGCCACTTGGGGCCAGTGGAGTCACAGATGTGGGGCAAGGTTTCCTAAAGCCATTTTTGTAGGGTGTTTTGGGAATGCCTGGTGTTTTTGGCCATGCCTAAGGCTCAGGAGGGCTCCTCTTAGAAGACCAAGGCTAGCTGGCCATTCTAAGGCACTGCTAGAGAAGAAGGAAAGCCTGGTTTGTTTTTTTTTTTAATTAACAGAAATTTATTTTCTCTCCTTCCCACATCTTCCCACCTCCAGTGACAAAAAAAGAAAAACAAAATACTTGTAATGACTATGCTTGTCAAGCAAAACACCCCACCCTCCCACCCCAGATTGGCCATGCCCAAAAATAGTGTCTGGTTCCTTTCTGTCAGGAGGTGGGCAGTGGGCTTTGATCTGAGTCCTTAGGGTGTTCAGAGTGGCTCCCGTCTGTGATGGTGGTGGTGTTGTCTCAGTTGTCCTCCTTGCCTCCCTCTGAGTCAGTTGATGGAAGTCTTCTTGGGCTTTTCTCAATCCTCCCCTTGTTGTTTCTCACCCCTCAATAGCGTGCCCTCTCATTCCCCTGCCCCACTCACCTTCCATCTGCTACTTCCCACAGAAGGAGCTGCCCTCCTTGGCACACTACCTCTTCCCTCTCTTGGGGGAGGTATGACTGGGTCAGAGGGCAGGCAGAGTTCAGCAGATTGCTTTGGGGGGGCTTAGTCAGGAGCAGACTTGGGGCAAGAAAGCTGGCAGCAGCTGGATGGGCAGTGCCAGGGTGATCCTGGGCCTTAGAGGCTTTTTCGACAGGGTGGGCTCTGTCTTTGCAGCCCAGCTCCAGCTGCAACAGGTGGCTCTGCAGCAGCAGCAGCAGCAGCAGCAGCAGCAGTTCCAGACCCAGCAGCAGGTGGCTCTGCAGCAGCAGCAGCAGCAGCAGCAGCAGCAGCAGCAGTTCCAGGCCCAGCAGAGTGCTATGCAGCAGCAGCAGCAGCAGTTCCAGGTGGCCGTGCAGCAGCAGCAGCAGCTGCAAGTAGCTGTGCAGCAGCAGCAAGTAGCTGTGCAGCAGCAGCAGCAGCAGCAGCAGCAGCACCTGCTGAAATTCCACCATCAGAGCCAGCAGCAGGTAAGGTCTTGCTGACCGAGCTTTGGCCGCAGCTGCCAAAAAGCCTCAGAGGTAGTGAGCTCCCCATCCTGAGATTTCCAGGCCAGGGAGGGAAGGATGTGAGGCTAGATCCCCTGCTGAGGTCCAGCTCTCTGATGAGCCTTCTGACTCTGAGATTCTGCTAGAGATGGAAAGTTGGTTTTTACTGCCTTCAGTTTAGTAGAATGATAACCATTGATCCTGGTTTCTCCGGTCTGCAAGGAATTTCAGAAATTCCTTTGTTACAGCCCCTCTGTATTGGTGAGGCAATTTTGGCTCAGCCACGGTGATTTAACACACATTAGTCAGGCACCCCCCATCATCTGTTCCTTTCCCCTTTTCCTCCCGCCCCCACCCCAAGCCTTGACACCTATACACCCAAGCTCAGTACCAGAGAGGACGAGAGAGGGACGGATGCCATCGCAGCCTTCCCTCTGAGAGACTGATTTAGCAGAAGCTGGAGCTGCCAAGGAAGGAGGAAGAAGACACATTCACACGGCTTCTGGGAATTGTTCCTGAATCGGGAGGGAAGGGAAGAGAACAAGTATCATAAAGCACTGCTGTGTGCTGATTGACTGGAGTGACTGAGGAAACAAAGGTTTGAGTTTCCAGGCGCGTCAGTTTATTAAGCAGTGGATGCCAGTTGCTTGACAAATTGGGACCAGTTCCCCTTTTGACTCATTTTGATTGAAAATTCTCCATTTCCATTCATGCCTCCTCCACCCATGGATCACTTACCTATAAGCCAAATTTCTAAGGTTTTTAATGTATTTGTAATCAGAATTACACAGATCAGGCTACAGATCAAAATACTTAGAAGACCCACAATGGACTGATTTTGAGAGGGGAGATTTACACGTCACCAAGGTAACCGAGAAAACTCAGCAGATACAAACACCATGAAACAAAAGGCCAAAGCAATACAATGATGATCATCAATATTAAATAATATGTAAGTCTCCTTGTATCCTAGCAACCCACTCCCAATGTCTATTTAATCATTTCCTCTTGAGTCCAGGATGTCCCATGTAGTCATCTGGTCCCTGGAAATATCTTCTCTTAAACATTCTGGAATAAGTCTCATTCTCAGAACAGCTCTGAAGGGGGCTCTGCTTCTCTGTTTTCAAATTATTTGAGAGATTCCTGGATAATTCTAAAATCCACCAGTAACCAGACTTAATACATTTTAGTGTACATTCTCTCAAATTGGGCTCTCCAAATCTGAAATTTCAGAGAAGTTAAGTATTTAATACACCCCTAGCTGTTTCTATCTTTATCTAAACTCTACGTGATATAGGAATCTAAAAAAAAAATTCATGAGTGTCCAACTGCAAATGATTTCTTCTGTCATTTAAAATTATCAGACAGATACTTTAGAAATGGGAAAATAATTTCATTTTCTTAATATAAAAATTTTTTTTTACATTTAAGTTTTTATATGTAAAATCCATAATCCTATTTTGAGAACTTATTACTAAAACCTGAATTTCCCTACTAGATACATTTAGAAGTCAATCATATATATATATGTATATATACATATATGTGTGTATGTATATATCTAGTTCTTAGAGAAAACAGTCAAATCCTGTTGCATTCTCAAGATTTGTTATTCCATTTAATTAGTAAACTTTTACATTACATCTTTGTCTTAAAAATTGTAAGATTTTTCAATGCTTGCATCCTGTTGTAGTAACTCAGAGATATTCCAGTATCAATCTATTCATTAACAGATTTACTATTGTATGTACAAAGCCCCTACTGTTCACCTGCCCTGATTATAGAAATTTTCTATGAAAGGAAAAGGAGGAATGTCAAGATTTGTCCCCTTAAGGGCACAGACTGACCTGACATATAATGGGGGGAAGTACCTTTAGTTCTTTTTGATTCCATGCACAAGTCATATGGACAGCCAGTCTTGTAATCACAGGGTATCAAAAGCCAGGCTCAGGATTAACCAGGTGGGAAGATTTTCTGTTCAGAAAGAAAATAGTACAATTGGGAAACTTCTTGTTTAAAAAGAAAGGCTCCTACCTTAGGCCTCACCAAGGTCATACCAGGGACAGACATCTACCTGTAGTTGTTCTCAGATTGCAGCTCATGCTGTTTTCTGCTGTTGTCTTTGTGACAATTCAGATAACCATCTCTGTGTAATCAAAACTCAAGAATATTTTTCCACAAAGACCAAAATTTTACTAATTACAACTTAGGGCTTGAGTGCTATTAATATTCTCATGTTTCCCTAATAGATATATTTCATTTATCCTTGCTTATAAATTAAAACTAACCACATCCTGGGGTTTCAGACATAGTGCTGCACTTATCCTAGCTGGCTCACCAAAAATGGTTGTGTGAGATTTTTGCTTCAGAGCATGTTGATTTATTAAGCAATGCATGCCACTTCATGAGAGATTGAGACCAGGCCTCAGCAGCTTGACACTGGACCATGAATATGGGGGGAGACAGATTTTTATATTAAAAGATAACAGTAAGCAGGATACAAAATAGGATGTTTAATTATGTAATCTGATTTCTAAATGGAGGAAAGATTAGGGGCTTTTTGAGTTGGGAGGGGGAGAGTAAACAGGTGCAATTCCCTGAAATCAGAAAGAGAGGTGTCCAATATCCCCCAAGAGTCAGTATTCAGTCGAAGGAACATGGAAACGGTAGCTGGTCAGTATGAGGCCAGTTTTCAAGTGAGACCATTGGGCTGCTTGAGATGCACAATTGTGAGAAAATTCGTTGCATTGGCCTTTGGGTTGGGCTGAGTTTCTGATCAGCGTGACGGAGGTGCTATGCAGCAGGGAGAGGTGGCCTCGCTTCCCAGCTGCACAGGGCCAGGGGCAGACAATGCAGCAGAGTTTTACCCAATTTCCGTAATTGAATAGAAGGAGAACTTAAGCAGATGTAGAATTGAGTCACAAGTTGGAGCCAGGGGGCTCAGTGTGCTGAGTGCTTCACAATCATCACCTCCTCTGGTCCTCACAACAGTCCTAGCAGGCTGGTGTTGTTTCATTATCTTCATTTTACAGTTAAGGAAGCTGTACAGGGTTTTCAGGTCTCCTGGCTCTCCCTACTTGTGCCCCCGGCCTTCTCCATTCTTGAAGGGAGGAGGGGCATTCAAGCAGACACGGAGTCTTCCAGGAATAAAAGACAGTGCAGATGGGGAGGGGGAGATGAGACTGGAAAACAGCCTGGTTTGCCTGGATCATAGCTTTTATGCCAAGGTGGAAGGGGCTTATAAATTAAGGTAGGAAAAAAAAAAGAATGTTGGACCTTGGTTCTAGTCGGGCTCCCAAGTTTATCCTTGATTCTGTAAGCAATGGGGAGTGACCTGGTGAGAGCAGTGGTGACAGGAAGATGGCATGGACAGTGATGTGAGGGCTGGGTGGGAGTCAGGATAGACCAAAGGAGGGAAGCCAGTGGGGAGGCTCTTTGGATAGGCACTGGTGGGACTGGTGAGTTTAGAAAGGAGGGGCCAGAGAGATGTGGAGCGAGAATAGAAAGGACTTGACAAGAGATTTAGGAAGGGGAAGGGGACTCAAAGGAAGGAAATGGACACTGATTAAATGCCTACTATGTGTAGTCATCTCTTGCTTAAATCCAGTTCACCTTCCTGATGTCATGGCCCTCATCCAGAATGAAGGACAAACAGCAACGACAAAAGAGGCCGTTCGTCGCCTCATTTCTAGCCATAATCAATGAATGAGCATTGCCTCAGTCAGACTGAGACCTGGGAAAGGCCTTAACTTAAAAAGGCTAAGGTCTCCCAGCGCATCTGGGGCCATCTCCAGTCGTCCTGATCTGTGTCTGGCCTTGGGACCCAGATGGCTTTGGAGGAGAGAGTGAGGCTGGTGACTCATTTAAATCCAATTCACTAGCGAGTCATGGCATCACCTTCCTGAGGCCATGGTCCTCTATGAGAGCGAAGGACAGGCAACAACAACTATGTGCCAGGCCCTGTGCTAAGCCCTTTACAAATATTATCTCATTTGGTCTTCATAGCAGCTCTTGGAGGTATTACGATGCCCATTTTACGGTTCAGGAAACTGAGGCAGGCAGCTTTGCCCAGGGTCACACAGCTACGAAGTGCCCAAGCCTGGATTTTAACTCAGGTCTCTCCAAGTCCAGGCCCTGTGCTCTAGCTACTGGGCCATCAGCTGCCATCCTTCAGCCTCTTTGTGAAATAGGGATCCTCTGAAACAGCAGCACCTTTCGTTGCTGTTCAGCTCTGATGTTTGGAAAGGTCTGCCATCTTGTCACTTGCACTGACTAGTCAGTCAGCAAGCATTGATTAAGCTCCTGTGGTGTGCCAGACACTGATAGGCGCTTGGAATACAGAAACAAAGAATGAAGTGGTCTTTGCTCTCGAGAAGCTGACTGTTGTTAACCATCTGTTAGAATATCAGGAAACAAGCACAGTAAATGCCAGATCATGTGCAGAGGTGGGGCCCTCACTATGGTGAGTCAGGGGGAAAGCAGGAAAGGCTTCATGTAGGCATTTCTTGTGCCCTATTGAAGAAAGTGAGGGCCGGAGTGAGCAGTACAGAGGAGCAGAGGTGGGGGGAGGGGGCTGGCAAGAAGGGCACTTTGGCTCTCCTACAGGGTATGGGGCAGCCGTGGGAAGCCAGAGGGGGACCTCGTCAGACCCACACTGTAGTGGCTCTGTGGATGATGACTGGGAGTGGGCAGAGGCCAAAGGCAGGGAGGCTAGTAAAGAGGTTGTAGTGGTTCAGGGGAGTGCCATATGGCTCAGGAGGAGACACATGTAAGAGAAGGGGGAATAGCAATGAGCCTTGGCAATTGACTGACTGTATGGGCAGAGGAAGAAGAGGAGTTCAGGGAAACTAGAAGAGGATTGTGTGTTGAGGGAAAGATCATTCTGTTTGGGGCATGTTGAGTTTGAGATGTTTATGGGACAGCCACTTTGAACTATCTAGTAGCCGGGTGGTGATGTGAGACAGGCTAGATACATAGATGTGAGGGTCGTCTGCCTAGAGCTGAGAAGTAAGTGGTGAAGCTGTTGAGGTTCCCAAGAGAGAGGCTTGCCCAGGGCAGAGCCTTGGAGCACACCCACGGTGGGGATGGAGAAGGACCAAGCAAGCCTGGAGGGCCGGACAGGGTGGGCAGCAATGTTGGGCTGCAGAGAACCCCTGGAGCCAGGAAGGAGAGGGTGGGACCCTCAGGCACCCTCAAAGGGCTCCTCCCTGAGGATTTCCTGCCCTCTGGGGCCCAATAGAACCAAGCTACCTCTTCCCCACTAGGCCCTGCAAATAGCTGTGGGGCTCAGTGCCCCCAGATGAGGGCAGAGGGCAGGGATGAGCTAGACCGTCACTACCTGTGGGACCTTTCTGGACTTTTTCCCTCCTCTGTAGAGTGGGCATAATCATCTGTGTCTCATTTCTCTGACAAGTGGTTGTGAGATCTTGTAATCACATTTCCCTGTCAATCTTAAGGTCCCTGTATGGATTTTAGCAGATAAGCTTTTATTTAGCAAGGTAGGAAACTGTGTCAGGGCTGAGCACCTGAAGACTGGCTGGAGGCTCTTGTCTGGGGTGGCACTGGCAGGTAGCCTGCCTTTCAAGTTCGTGGCAGACCCCAGCCTTCGAAGAGAGCTGTTGGTTTAGCTGAAATAAGGCCCTAGCTACATTGTCTGGGGAGGGGCTTGGCCTCTGGTGTTCCAGAGGTGAATTGCCCTTGGGGGAAGGGCCGATGTCGTCCTTGGCTGCATTAATGGAAGGTCATTGTGCGGACACCGGGGACCTGGGGCAGGCAGTCTTAAAAGACCATGTTCAGCTCTTCTGAGCGGTGGCAGGTCCAAAAGAGTGAGCCGATGGGATAGGGGGCAGGTGTCCAGGCGCTCTGAGAAACTGAAAACTGCTATGTGGGAGGATCAGGTCCCATCCCTGTGTCTGATTGGTCCCTCCCTCTGATGTCACAGGCAGGGAAGGTTCTAGAAAAGGGGCATGGCAGTGGTGCCTGGCAGAAGGAGACAGAGAGCAAGGGCCAGTTCTGAAAACCTTTTCCCAACTCTAGCAAGGTCAGAGTGGGGACAGGTTTGGGCTCAACATAAGGACGGAACGTTGTCATAAGTCAGGTGGGCATCCAGTGAGTGTGGGTCTGTGGCCAGAGGCATCAGAGTCCATGAGCTGGGGGAGGGACCGCATTCTCATGGCTGTGTGCTCTGACCCCCTCCTTCTATGGGTCAAATGATGAGCCTGGGGCTCCTGTGGTAGTGAGTTAATAGAGGTCAGGCTTGAGGCCGGTTCCTTGGCTTGCCAGGTCAGGTTCCAGGTAGCTCTGGACTCAATCCTCTTTAATTCCCTTACGGTGCTTCTAAGGAAAGAAAGGAAAAGGTCTTGGCAGCAACGGCTGCCTGCTCTCAGCTCCAGCAAGTGGTTGGGACAATTGGGGATGAGGCCATTGACTTCTTCTCAGGTTACAGACATCTCAGAGCGTTGTGGGCCAGAACAGGATGGCTTTGCCAGGGTCACGCGGGCAGGCCTTGTGCTTGGTCATGTGACACGAAGACAGGGAATCTTGTCCTCAGAGGGCTTCCCTTCCTTGGAGGGGCCAGCACGTCCTTGGACAGGCGCGTGCACATGTCTCTCCTTTGCCCCCACACACGGAGACATGTAGGGACACATGCACCCACAGGAGATCTACATGGGCTCATATGTACACACATGGAGTCACACACAGACACCAAGAGACACCAGGACACGCATGTGTACACAGAGATATACTATACACACACAAACACATATAAAAGCGTATAAAAATGTACAAAACCTGTACCAGGTAATTTTTGTGGGAAGGCAAGGTCCAGGCAGCGGAGGGGATCATTTATGAGGTGGCCCCTGAGCCAAGCCCTGAAGGAGCCACACAGGCAGAGAGATTGCTTGTACAACGTCTCTGGTGTTGGAGGAGGGGGTGTCTGTCATGTGTTAAGAATGGCCCAGAGGCCAGATTGGCGAGACCGTTGCCTCTCTGGAGGAATACTACATTGTGAGGTTGTGAAAGCAAGAGATGAGTGTAGTGGATGGGGCACAGGATCCAGAGTCAAAGACCTGAGTTCAAATCCAGCCTTGGATGCTCACTAGCTGTGTGCCTCTGGGCAAGCCACTTAACTACCCTCTCTGCCTCAGTTTCCTCTTCTGTAAAAAGGGGATCATAACAGCACCTGCCTCCTAGGGTTGTCATAAGGGTCCCACAAGATCATATTTGTAAAAAGCGTTCAGGAAAGCACCCAGCACACAGCAGGTGCCCTATAAAGCTTATTTCTCTTCAAGGCCTTTAAATGCCAACCGAGGAGCTAATAGAAGATCGGGGGAGGTGGCATAGGCAGATTTGTGCTTTAGAAATAGGGCTCAGGGATATGTATGGAAGAGGAATGAGCACGGCTCCATCCTAGCCAGGGCTCCGTCCCAGCCACGGCTGTGTGAGTGGGGAAGGGCATGATAGGAAAGACAAGGCTTAGCAGCCAATGGATTGTGTGGGGTGAGAGGCCCACCAGAAGCTAATTCCCCTTTTCCAAGGGTATTCCTGCCTACTTTTTTTGTTGACTCTTTAAAAATAACTCTGCAATCGTCTTTTCTTTTTAAACCTTCAATTTGATTTTATATTATTTTCAGCTCTGCAGTCTCTCCCTAGCTCCAGTCAGCTCTCATTCTCTGCCTTTGTTAGACCCTATCCATCATTCGGTTTGCCTCCTCATTGTCTCAGCAGAGATGTGGAATGGTAGCGTATCTAGGCTAGGGGCTTGTCCGTAACTGAGGGTCTGCAGAAGGTCGGCCACTAGATCGTGACTTCTTTTGGACGAGCCACTCGGAGAAGCCGGCTTCTCGGGTAGAGAGAGCGAGGATGCCTTGGCAGGGACTGGACACCTCTGCTCTCCCCAACGGATCAGCAGGTCTTTAGGAAGTTCCTGCTATGTGCCAGTCACTGAACCTGCATATAGAAAGGGGAAGCAGTCCCTTCTTCCAGGGATCTGGCACTGATAGAACACATATCTGGATCTACGTGGCAGCCATAGAAAGCGAACACATCCAGATTCTCTAAAGTAGTTAACAAATACCAGGTTGTTTGGTGGGAAGGGGAGAGGAGAGCACGTGAGGCTATGTGCTGAAGCTGGAGGCCAGCAGGGAGCGTCAGGGATGAGGAGCAGAGGGGCAGCCAGCTGGTCTGGGTCCCGAGTGTGGGCCATGACTGCAGCAGAGTGGACATCTTTGCAAACAGCATCCGCTCCCATTGTGGTTACAAAGAGAACTCAGGACAGCTCTTTAACCTAGAGCGGGCAGTCATTGTCTCCACTTTTCAGATTAGGAAACTGAGTCAGAGAGATTGGGGCTTAGGTTGTAAATGACCTGTCTGGGGGTTTGAGCCGGCTCTTCTGCTTGGCCCTCACTGCCTCAGTTATACCTGGTCTGTGACTACACAGACTGGAACACTAACAGAGGCTTCTGGAGCCAGACTGGGAGGTCTGCGCCACCTTCTAGATCCTCTAGACCCTGCCTAGAGTTACGGCAGCACAGTACTTTTGTGCTAACTTCGATGTTTTATTATTTTTAAGAGTTCTGTTGATCCCTTTTTTTGTTACATGAAGGTCCTCACCCCTCTCTCCTTGAGCCCCACCAGGTTAGCCCCGCCCCTTCCCCCCCACGGTGACCACGGATTCCGTCAGCTGTTCCTACATGATAAGTAACTCGGCCTCATCGCCCTTGGTAACATCGTTCCCCTGGACCCCGGGGCTCTCTTGGAGCAGCTGGAGCTCGGTGGTGCCTGGCTGGGCTCATGGCTCTCCCCTGCAGCTAACCAGGACACATGCCTGTTTTTTGGCTTTCAGCAGCAGCAGCTGCGAATTGCCCAGCTCCAGCTCCAGCAGCAGCAGCAGGCCATGCAGCCCCAGCAGCCGCCCCAGCAGCCACCGTCTCAGGCGCCGCCGACCTCCCAAGCCATGCAGCAGCAGCTCCAGCAGCTGCACCACCATCCGCCGCCGCCGCAGACGCAGGTACCGCCGCCCCAGCAGCAGCAGGCGGCTCAGAACCAGCAGCCCCAGCTCCCGCCTCAGGCGCAGCCAGCGCAGCCTCTGGTCCCTCCAGCCCAGTCGCTCTCCGGGCAGATGATGCTTACCCCACAGCAGCTCAAAGTGATGCAGGTAAGGCTGTGAGGGGACGAGGGGAGCTGAGACCCCCTTGTAGGCTCGTTTAGTATTGGGTTGGGATGAGACTGTTCTGGACACTTCTTAGAGATGAGATGAGGGCTGCCTGGAGGGGCTTCAGGGGTGCTGGGAGCCCCCAGGTCTCATCAGCTTTTCTGTTCACTTTTCTCAGTAAGGAGCATCCCCAGTTTTACAGAAAGAGAAATGGAGGTGCGGGGAATGTAAGCAGCTTGCCCATGTTCCTCAACTCCCGACAGAGCCTAGGTCCCAGGGGCCAGCCCAGTCCTGGCACCCTGAGCCCTTGGGCCATCACAGGATCAAAGCCCAGGGCTTCCCTCCTGACCTTTTCTGGTGCCCGAGGTCGTGTTTTGTGCACGATGCATTCTCAGGCCGAGGTGACCTACAGGCCAGCACTTCCTCACTTTCTCCCTCAAGGTCCGAGCCCAGATGGTCGTGCAGCAGCAGCAGCAGCAGCAGCAGCAGCAGCAGCAGCAGCAGCAGCAGGTGGCTGCGGCCCAGGCAGCCCAAGTCGCTCAGATGGCCGCCGCTGCAGCGGCAGCTGCCGCCGCCGCCGCAGGGGGACAGGTAAGGGAAGGCGGGTGCGTGGAGTCAGGCCTCAGGGAGCTTTCTTCCGCAGGAGACTGGACTTGTTGCATTGGAGTTCCATTGGGTTCCATTGGAGGCAGCATGCTTCTTGCATGTCTGTCCTGAGGAGTGGGGACTCTGGGATGTACGTCAGTGATGCTGGTCTGCATCTAGCAGAGGAGAACATGGGCATGTCACACCTTCTCCTTCTGCCTCTGGCTTTCTTCTCTCGTCTTTCTGCCCCGCCTGTGAGATTGTGAGATTTTGGGGTCATGAAGGACCATCCCGAGAAATAGCAGAGGGGATGAAGCACCAGAGAGGCGACAGGCGCCTGTGCCTCCGTCCTGAGTGTCCCTTCTCCCTCACCTCACAACACCCTCCATCTTCCCCTCATCTCCCCCTTTCTTCTGAAGTGTGCAGCAAGCTTTGAGGGGCTGGCAGGGTGAAGGCCTGAGTGGGGCCTCCTTACTCTCCTTCTCCTGTGGTGAGGCCTGTTCCTCAGATGGGTTCAAGGCCGTAGTCACAAGCTCTGGGCCTTTTAGAGAGGACTAGAGGCCAGTTCGGCGGGGCTGAGGCCAGGGTGCCTCGCTGCTGGAAGGCTCCACTCAGGAAATCCACAGACTTGAGCCCCGGCCCCCTCGTCTGCTCAGCCCATGGGGCAAGGTTGGGATGAGACTGGCCCTAAGAGGCTTCTCATCCTTCCATCTCCTTGCATTCAGACTCTGAGGAGTTGGGGTGTGGTTGGATCACTAGCATGGGACATGGCAAGGCGATTCCTCGATGTGGATTCTATCAGGGACCATGATCCTCTGTACGTGAGACAGCCCCAGGGGTGCTTCATCTTCCAGGCTACTGTGGGAGGGCCCTGAGAGCTGGTGACTGATCTTTCATTCCTTCAGTTCATCCCCTCACTTAGGAAGCACTCACTGTGCACGGTATTTGGAAGTATCAAACTGGAAATATGTGCAGAAGAGACCTTGGGCAAGTTCCTTCCCCACGTGAGCCTGTTCCCTCTTCCGCAGTGTGAGGTCATTAGTCTCTAGCTGGTGTCTGAAGCGCCTTTCAGCCCAGGCTGATTCTGAACTTTTGAAGGGTTCATCCATTCTTCCTGTTTGGGGAAATTGCCAAAACCCTGGGTCAGTTACCTGAATCTGTTTGCTGGGGCCAGTGATGGGGCAGGGAGCCCATGACCAACCAGGGGATCTGGAGGGTCCAAGACCCTGTTCTTGTGGGCATAGCTGGGCAGGGCGCCCAGGTTGGCCTCCATAAAATCCCTTGGAATCAGGTTGGCTTTATGGATGGGCTGTGTCCCAGATTCAGCTGAGCAGTGTGGCCATCACAAGGCAGAGCCTGGCTCTCCCTCACGGCCTTTCTACAGTTAATTCTCATGCAAGCCATCCAACACAAGCTGTTGAGAGGAGCCTGCTGTCGTGTTCATGCTGCCCCTGGCCCTTGGTGGGGGCTGGAAGCAGCCACAGCAGCAACATTGGCGGGGCGGGGTGGGGGTCCCCAGGGGTCCCAGCTTCAGGCAGGATTCTCCTGACATCTTTGGACTCAGCCATCCTTTTGTGTCTTCATGCAAGGCAGGGCTCTCCCTGGCCCCCCAGCTCTGCCCACAGTGGGCCCTCTTCTCTTCCCACCTTCCTTCCTTCCCTGCCTTTTTTTCCTCCACTGCCCTCCAAAGTAGCCATTGCTCACCTCAGGGTCTGGTCTGAGTCGGCCTGTCAGCGTTGGGAGCGCTGTACTGGGCGTGCATCCATCCAAAATGAAAACCAGAGAGAGGAAAGTGTGGCCACCCTGGTGTGGACAGTGACCCCCTGCTCCCCCCCCCCCAGGGGAGCCTTCGTGTGTACCCTTCATTGTTTAGACAAACAGCCGGACTGGCTGGCTCCTTGGGCTCTTTGCGTGGGAGCTTGGTGGCCTTTCCTGGGAGGGAGCTTTTGGCTTGTGACCTCAGTGAACTTTGGTGGGGGGGGGTCCCTGTTCCCTGGCTGAGTATGTCTGACTCTAAGCCTCCTCAGAACACTGTGGAGGAGGAAGAGAAGGACGGCCACAGGGCTGGTTTGCTGGTGGCCCTGCCACGGCCAGGGGAGTCTGGGTGCTCTCTTCTTTCCTTGGCCACCCTCCCTGGAGGGGGCCTATGCAGGGTCTCTCCCCTCAGGACTCGGGGGCAGGGCAGTTGCAGTGCTTGAGTTGGTAAGGCTTTCTGAAGGTTTCTGTCAACAGGTAAATCCTGTTCCTGGCCAGGCCAGGCTCAAGGTGAGCTTCCCTGGTGCGTGGCGTTCCCTTTGAGATCTTCTGTTAAGCGGCTTTGCGTCAGAGGGCTGCACCAGCTCCTGGAGCCATCCCAAGCCACCAGAAGCTTAAATAGGGTTTGCAGGGGGGCAGGAATACTTTGTCTGGAAGCCCAAGCTGGAGCCACGGAGAATTGGATGCTTATGTGGTAGGGCCCTCACTGCTCCCTTAGTGAAGTTGGCAGGCTGCGTCAGCAGGTCCCTTTGTGGCCACGGGACAGGCCATCCATACGCGTTGTGATGTGGCTCGAGAGGAGCCACCTTCCTCTGGTTAAGTGGCCCCCTTTCCAGAGTTTGAGCTCCCATGGGTGTGACCCCCAGCTTACCAGCTGCCTGTTGTAGCTGAGGACTGGGGGCAGGGACGGGGCATAGAGGGAGGGCAGATGGGCCTCCAGAGGCTTGGTGGTGTGTCAGTATCTGCTTGTTGTTGGAGCCGTGCTCCCCACGTGGCAATGGGGCGGCCCAGAAGCTCCAGCAGGTCCCTGGACATTGACTCTGCCCCTTCCCTGGGTCCATGAGAGCAGCTCCCTGGAGCAAGGGCCAGCAGGCATGGTTGGTCTGGCAAGTTTGTGGCAGCTGTAGCCAGAGCTGGACCCACGTTGGCTTTCCCAGTGGGGAAGGGCCTCTTTCTTAGCACAGAGACCAAGGCAGCGTGTGATGGCCTGCAGAGCCTCCATCTGATCTTCGGCAAATTGGGGAGAAGAATCCTTGTGGCACCTTCCTCACAGGGATGTCATGAAGCCAGCATTGGGGGATTGGGCAGCCCCGGAGCAAGGGGCATGGGCGGTGTTCTGCTGAGATTCCAAGAGGATCAGTGACCCCCTGTTCAGGTGCCCCTCCGCATGAAGCTCTTTTAGTCCATTGCTTACATAGTCTAATTACAAAGAATTCCTCTTGTTGCCAGAGAACACTCTCTGCTGGGCCGCACGTCATCAGCCCAGTTAGTCTGCCTTATTTTAGGTATAATGCTAGAGGAGAGAGGGCTGGCCTAGGGGTGGGGAGACCCTGCTTTCTGGCCTTGCCCACCGGGACCTTGTCTGTCTAGTCCAGTTCTAACTCTCGAGGTCCTGAGTACTGAGCCATCCTTTCCGGTTCCTCTCTCAAACCATGAGGGGACAAAAGTGCCTTCTTCCCATCCCGGTCTCTGATGGCTACTTGGAGGCTTAGTTGTTGGCATCTAAGTGTGTGACTCCTTCTGTCGTCAGAGGTGGCTTGTTTCTGTTCCCCTGGGCACAAGGTGGAGCCTGAGGCGTGAGCAGTATGCTGGAGCGTCCCAGCCTGGCTCTGGGGTCCGGACAGTCCCACTTCTTGTCCTGGGCCTCATGCCAGTGGCTTTTTCTTTTGAAATCCTGCTTCTGCCCCTCTTGCTGCCCAGAATGAAGGCCAGAGAGCTCACCCTGGACTGATGGGATGTCTGCTCGTGCACTCTGCTGCTTCCCGCTTCTCTTTGTCACTCGTGCTCTGTCCTTACTGGGCTTAGTTAATCTTAACAGTTGTCAAGCACACCATCTTCTCCCTGTCTAGAGAGGGGCTGCCTGCCTCCCTCCCTCCCCTTTCACCTGCTCCTTCCCTGGAATGTGGCTGAGCAGACCCTGGGAGAGTGAGTGCCTGACTCCAGGTGACAACAGAGGACTCTGACAGTGCGCGCGCGCGCACACACACACGCACATGCACATTTTTGTCAGGCTTACATGAGTCTGAAATGACTTTTAAAAAACTTTGTTTAAAAACTCTAGCAGACCCCAAGTGCCTGCCCCTCTCTATCCTCCTCCCATGCTGGGAGGAACCCAAAGCCCTTGAAACGACCCTTCGGGGGCCTCTCCTTTGGACCCTTTTCCGCCATATCTAGGGGAAGGGGAGGAAAGATGAGATTTTTCATAGAACCTGTTTGTGAGCTCAGTCCTTTGGAGCAGAGCCAAGGGAGGGGATGTGCTTAGTCAGAGCTGCCTCTGGGTTCTGGAGGTGGTCGCTGCAGCAGGGGAAGCCACCTTCTGAAATCTTCCTCAAGGAGCTGAATTTACCAGCTCCCTTGCCACGTTGCCGGCAGGGCCATCCAGGGCCTCAGCTGAGGCCTGAGTCCCTCATCTCCTTCTCTTCTCTTTGGCCTTGGACAGACCCCTCCCGCTCTCTGAGCCTCAGCCTCTTGTAAAAGTAGCAGGTTGGACTCGATGACTCCTAAGGTCCTTTCAAGCCCTGTGCTCTTATTTTTTGCATATGTACTTCCCAAGATTTGTTTCAAACTCAAGATGTTTGGAATTTTAAAAAAGGAAACTGAAAGAGAAGGAGCCCAACTTTCCCCAAAGAAAGCTTTTTTTCTATGCTGCCGAATCTCCTTATCAGTTGCTTCAGGACCTTGAAGCTCCCGGAGAGGCCTCTCATCTCTCCAGCTGCCTGGGGCTGCCAAGGCCAAGGCCTGCTGCCCGTCAATCTGCCCAAAGCTTGCTGGCATTCCCTTCCCAGAGCCTGCATGTGCTTCTCTCTGTCTTGCCCAGAGCCTCTCTCCATTTCCTGTTTCGCAATTACTTTTATCTGTTGTCCCTCTGTCCTGAAAGATGATGGCTGCAGCCATGCCCCGAGGTGGGATGCAGATAAAACCACAGTTCCCGCCTGCCACTTCTGAGTCCTCCATATCACCTGTCACCTTTCCTGTGGGTGGACAGCCAGTGCCACAGGTATTTATGGAGTTATTACCAGGCTGCTCTGGAGGACAGCAGGCATTGAAGCTGGGGGGTGTCAGTCAGTGGTTTAGAGAGTAAAGGGCCAACTTGAATGGGAGAACCAAGTCAAAGGGACCTCCTCACTTCTGGGGGAAGGCTCCCCCCCAACCCTGTTAGGAATCACACACTCTCCATGTGATCCAGAAGAAGCCCTCAGCTTTCTAGGATTCCAGATGAAGCCTTCTCTGTGCTCTGAGCATCCCTCAGTCACGTCAGGGCCATGTGTGCCTCATACCACATGGTCTGTACGGACTGTGCTGGGACGGGAAGCTCTGAGCAGACATTTAAGTGAGCTATGAAACCTGATGAACAAAATGGATGTTGGTTTTTATACATGTTTATTTTCTTGTTGAAACAAATTCAAGTGTTAATGTCTGTGCCCTGGAGTCCCCCTGGAGGACTCTGTGAGGGGCACTCAGCCTCCTCATCCACAATGTGGCACGGTTGGTATGAGCTGGGGAGGCAGGTGAGCCAGCGCACTGGGCGGCGGCTGCCCTGGCAGCTAGAGGCTGGGGCTGAATCTGCTTAGATCGGAGTCAGCTGCTGCGTTTCTGTTTGGGGTGAGTTGCGTCTGAGTACAGGGTGGAGGCCATTGATGGGGAAAAGCCTTGCCAGAGATGCTTGAGGTGCGGCAGAGGGGATTGGGGCTGTGGAGAGTCCAGCAGCCAGCACCTCCCGGAGCTAACAGGCTGTGTCCCAGAAGAGGGATTGGCCTTGTTCTGCCTCCAGAGGGGCAGCTAGGACTGACGGATAGGGCCAGACTGCAGAGAGGCCATCATTGTAGGAATAGGCTGTATCTGACGGTAGATGGGGAGGCCTCCCTTGAGGTCTTCAGGCAGAGACTAGGCAATTGTTGCCTATGCCGAGGGGCCAATTCTTGGTTAGGTTTAGGTTGGATTAGGGGCCTTGGAGGTTCCTTCCAATACTCACCACTCTGTCAGCCAGAGGACCACAGAGTGCAGGGAAGGACTGGGAGAAGAGGTGGAGAAGACTCCCCTCCCAGACTGTCCCCAGCAACAGCACAGGCATGTTAACTAGAACCTAGTCCAGATCCCCAGGATGTCAGAGCTCTGCAGCACTTTGTCAAAAGGGTGGGAGAAAAAGACCGGGGCACATACTGTAGCTGGGAGACATGAGGGGGAACTTTCCTCTGTCTCTCCCTCTTTCCCCTTCTCCCTCCCTCCTTTTCTTCCTGCCTACCAACCTACAACATAACAGTGTTCAGCAGGATAGCGCCGTAAGCAAGAGCTCTTTGCTCTGAAACATGGATTTGGTCAGTTCACACTCACACCCACACCCGCACAGGCACTCCTACACACACACACACACACACACACACACACACACACACACACACACACACGCACTCCTACACATACACCCACACACACCCACACACACAGGCACTCCTACACATACACCCACACACACACACAGGCACTCCTACACATACATACACACACACACACACACACACACACACACACACACACACAGGCACTCCTACACATACACCCACACACACACACACCCACCCACACACACACACACACACACTCCTGCCCTGAAATTCATTTCTTCATGTCCCAAATAATTCTATCTTCCAAATCTCCTTCTCTTTCTCCTAGATTTCCTCCTTTAAAAGTTTTCCTGTATGCCCCGTGTTATTTTTTAAAAATTAAACAAGCTAGCAAAACTCTTTTCTCTTCCAGTGTTATCACCATGGAAGGACACATTGTCCTCCCCTATCCCTTATTTACATTCAGCTCAAATTTTTGGAAGGCCTCTTGTGTGCCAGGTGCTCTGCTAGGCTCAGAGGGGTACAGAGATAAAGATAAAAATGTCTCAGCCCTTGGGGAGTTTCCATTTTACTCCAGAAACAATGATGTATAAGAAGTAAATCAAAGTAATTTGGGAGGGAGCACTGATAGAGTGATTGGGGAAAAGCCTCCTTTTGTAAGGGGTGGGGGGTGGGCACTGAGCCTTGCAGGAAGCCTCCATTACCAGAGAAGCTGGGGGAGGGTGTTCCAGGTGGAGGAACTAACTGTCTCTTAGGCACGGTGGTGAGACACAGCCTGTTTTGTGTGGGACAGGTTAGCTGAGTGTGAAGTGCTATGAATTCAGCCAGAAAAGCTGGGCCAAATTGTTATCTGCTTCAGATACCAAGAGAGAAATGGCCTTTAGTTCGAGGGGTATGGTGGGAGGGAAATGCGGCATTTCCTGAGCAGAGAGTGGCACAGGCGGATCTGTCTTTTAGGGTCTTAGGAGAGAGACCGAGAGGGAGGTAAGAGGTAAAGTCGTTTTGAGCTCTACTGGTGGTTCTGAGAAGGGAGAAAAAAGGCCAGACGCCTTGAAGTGATGTCGTGGAGGTGGGATGGAAAAGCCAGGCAACATATTGAGGGTGGGGAGATGATGGAGAAAGAAAGGTCTGGGGATGGCTCTGAAGCAGCAGGTCTGGGGTATTAAAAGGAGGGAAGGAGGAAGAGGAGTACTTTGAAGATTAAAGGTAACAGGTTGTATCCTGGACATGTTGAATTGGAGATGCCTCTGAGGCTTCTCAGTGGAGGCTTTTGGTGTTGCTGAGCAAAGAGAGTCCAGGGCTTAGCATGAAGGTTTGGAAGTCATTGATGTTGAAGGGTTTAGGGAACCCACAGGAGCTGATAATTGCTCTGAGAAGAAAGAGGGCTTGGCACAGAGCCTGTGATCGCACCAGGTGAGGACTCTACCAAGAAGACTGCCGAGAAAGCTCTCAGCGAGGAGGAGGAAAGCCAAGGGTGGTGGCATGAAGACTCAGGGAGAAGAGAGCATCTGGGAGAAGAAGGCTGTTCAGAAAGGCTGAGGACTGAGAAAAACCGTTGGCTTAAACAGTGATCAGTGACCTTGAAGAGAGCCAGCTCAGTGTGGTGATGGGGCTGAAGCCAGGTGTGAGCATGAGGAGGTGGTCATGCCTGCTGACAGCTTTTTCTCTGAGGGTGGTTTTGGAAGTGAACAGAGAGAGAGGGCTAGCTAGTGAGGATGATCGGTCAATGAGAGACACCCAGGAATCTTAAGTATCAAGTAGAAAGTGTCGTGACCAGGAATAATCCCTTCCTTTTCCAAAGGAAGGAAGTAGAGGACCAGGCAGGACAAACCAATGTATCCAAGGTGGCCAGGCTGGAAGTGGCCAAGCTGGGAATCAGATCTGCACCTCCCAATTCAAACCTCCAGGCTCTTTTCTGCTCTCTCTCCTTCTCCTGGTATATTGTCCTGTCATTTAGCTGAGTGGCTCTGAGGCCCATGGGAGACATGGTAGGAATTTGGAGATCTCTGGGAGCAGAGCCACTGGAGGAAGGAACAATCTGTTGCTACATTTTATCACCATGATTAGAAGATCATAGAATTAGGGACTTTAATGAATGATTTTTGAAGCCCAGAGGAGAAATGAAGAGGAGAAAATAAATAGTGGTTTGCATTTAATCTAAGTGACTTGTTCAGGATCACCCAGAAAATAAGTAACAGCTGAGATAGGAACCTAAGGCGCGAGGGCCTGGGCCCTTTCCATGGCACCATATGGAGACTGTGAGTGGCACTGTTGTCACAGGCATCACTAATCCAGAGAAGGCAGCTTGGCCTAGCCTGTTTCATGAAGACCTTGTGCCGATGCACATTGGAAGGGAGAGGGATTTAAGCATCTAGAGTTTTGGGCATTAGATGAGGATTGAGAGAAAAATGCCCTCTATGTCTCCCTTATGCCAGGAATCCATGAAGGTCCATATACACTTTCCCACCAGTCACCTTTGTGTCTGCTCTCTGTGATACCAGGGATGGCCTGCCCTGTGATCTTTCCATCTTGATAGGCCCGTTCCACAAGGCGTCAGTGCTCCGTGAAGCCTTCCCAAGCCTCCCATTTCCCTCAAGCCGGAAGGAGGGAGCCCTCTTGCTTGTGACATTCTTCTTCTAATTTATGCTTTCCAGACTCTTACTCTGCTGTCACTGAGTTTTTAGGAGAATAATGTGCACACAATGCAGCAAAGATATCCTCTGTGAAAGGGCAAAAGCAGCTGGAGCTTGCATTGGACTCACCACATTGTACACGGACTCGGAGGGGCAGAGTGCAGGACAACGCACTGCTTCTGAGGAAGAATTCCCACTCTGTAGAGTGAGATCCCCCTCCAAGGTTCTCTTTATGCTGTGGCATGTGAAAGAAGCCTCTCACGTGTCTGTCAGAATCATACAGGACTCCTTCAGAGATTCACAGCACAGTGAACTTCATTCAGCACTCTGCATGTTAATAACGTAAGGTGGAAGTGTGCTTGCCACCTAGAGAGGAGAGCCAGCTTAGTGGCCTAATTGGGGAGAATTCCTTCTCAAGGTTCTTCACATGCTCATGTTTTCAGATGACACTGCATCGATGCATCAGGCTCTAAGACGTGGTAGAGCCTCTTGAATGACATCTAAATCATTCCAGAATTTGGCGTGACACATGGGAAAAACCAAGTGGAAAACAAGCATCTGCTCTTTAGGCCACTCCAAGTGAAATCTCATCGGGAAGCAACAAGAAAACATAGAAACATTCCATTTTAAAAGTAATTCACAGTATGAGCTGCAGGGATCCTTCTGTGCCGTTTAGAGGCCTCATTTCTATTTTAATTTGACACCCCTGGTCTAGAGACAGCAAGATACAGTTGGCTGGGCCGACCCTGGGCAGAACTTCGTGTCGGTCCATTTACTGTGAGCAGGCACCACAAAAGGATACTGAGTCCAATCAGAAGAGTAGAGTAGTCTACATTCATTGCCTTTGGGAAATGGCTTGCAGTTTTCCCATAAACAAAGGCCTGTCTTTTTAAGCACCAGGATTCTGATAATGATGGAGTACTAGAAGTTGGTCAGTAGTGGACACCAAAGAAAACTGAAAGCTAGGCAGGCAGGAACCAGCTGTAACGGTGTACAGGAGACAGGCTGGAAGAGCTGTGTGAGGCCTGTTGTCACAGGCATTGCTAATCCAGGAAGAAGGTAGGTTGGTCCAACAGCTGGATAGCTCCTATCCTCCACGGGTGGCTGGCCTGGCGGTCATGGGCAGAACTGCCGGCCTGCATCCTGCCCTGTTGCTGGGGTTGCCCATTGTAGTGGGCCAGAGATCCAGAAGAGCAACAGTTCCCTGGTAGGGTTCATGCTGAACCTAGGGCCTCACAGTGGGTGCTTTATCCACAGTAGTTGGGGAGGGCTGGAGCCATGTTGGCTGTCAGTGTCACAGAAGGGATTCTTGTTCAAGCATGGATTGTAATAGGTGCTTTTAGTGGGTCCTCAAGCAGATTCATGTTCAGCCTAGTAGACCTGGGTTGGCATCCTCACGATTCCCAGGGTCTGGAAATGAATGACCTATAGCTTTAGGGATTTGGGTGAATTCAGTAAAACTGTGATGTACAAAACATGAGCTGAGGGATCAGCCCTCAAAGCTTCAGAATGCAAGTCTAGAACAGACTTGTTCATACATGGAAGAGCTGCCTTCTATGGCAAGGAAGGAACATGGGGTGTTCTGGGAAGAGCATTGGCATTCAAGCCTACCTGATAGCCTGGGTGCTAGCCTTGGCTCTCCTATGAGGCTGTGGTCTCAGATTAAATTGCTCCTCTCCCTAGGGCACTTGGATCCCTGCGTAGGCTTTGCTGCTAATCTCCAGGATGGTGGGAATGCCATTGAACCTCCTTCCCGCTGTGGACCTTTCTTCCTTTTTGAGATGTGTCCCCTGCCAGTTCATCATGCAGTCCCATCATACCCTGCCCCCAGCCACCCAAGGAGCTGTGAAGCTGACTGAGGTCAGCCAGGCTCCAGAAGACTTTTCCCTGTGCTTCCGGTGCTGCCCTGGCCCTTCTGCCTCCCTGCCCGCCTGCTGTGTCTGGCCTCCCCTTCTTTGTCAGGCTCTGCCCCTGAGTTAAAGCCCAAGTGCGATGCTCTCTCCTTCCCTTTCACAGCTTCCTCTCCACTCTGGTTTTTTTTCACAATAGTCTCACTCATCATTTAATATTAGGGATTTGTAGTTATCTCATTTTGTGTCTTAGCTCTTGCTAGATTTGGCTGCCCCAGCACTGAGCACAGGGGTCCCATTCAGTGTTTTGCTTCTGTAATTATTTGATCAGTGAGAAACTCATCTCCTAACATTTCCCTTTATTTCCGGGCCATTCCAGTTAGAGACTCACCTTCCTCGTGAGTTGCCTGCCTTCTCCAGCCATGGTCTGTGCCATCTCCCCACTTTCTCATTTCTCTCCCTTTCTTCCAGCCTTTACTTGTTGCAATACTTCCCTCTCTTCCTAGTTCAGACTCCCATTCCTTCTTCACCCCCCATGTGAGCCAGACCGTCGTGACCTCTCCTTAGCAAGGACCTCCTCCTTCAGATTTCTCATACCCCTCTGACCTAACCTTTCCTTCACTGACCCTGTTCACTGGTCTATGTATATGTAGAGGATGTCTCCAAAGTCTTAGTGAAATTTTAAGCTTTGTATTAAAGAAGATACCCTCCACTCACGTAATACATAATTAGGAGGCTCATACATTTTCATAGACTCTTTGACCTTCACCTACTACCCAGAAGGCTCAGCTCAGGCTGTCCCCATTTCCTACTAAGTAGCCTACCCACCTCCCTTTTCCTCCAGCACGGGTTGGCCTTTACCAGGTCAGGGGAAAGTGTCTGACTCTCCCCACCACCTCCAAACCCGGTGGGGTTTTGAGATTCAGAAAGCTCCCATTAGATCCTATGAGGAGAAGCAGAAGGCCTTGATATGCTCCCTTAACCACTGAACAAGACCTTAGATCACCTTTCTGCCCCCCAAACTGGCCCCTTGGTTACACTGGGTCCCTTTGGGCTCAATAAAATCCTTTTGGAACTAAGTGGAAAAAAGACACATGATGAACTGTGTCACAGCTCTACACTGCCTTCAGACTTTGGGGACACCTTATACCCACATAATATACTCTGTGTCACAGCTCTGTGCTGTCCTCAGTCTTTGGAGATACCTTACACCCACACAAAACACTCTGTCAGAGCTCTATGCTGCCATCAGACTTTGGGGACACCTTACACTCACCTAATACACTCTGTGTCATAGCTCTACACTGCCCTCAGAGTTTGGGGACACCTTCAATACACTCTGTCATAGCTCTGCGCTGCCCTCAGACTTTAGGGACACCTCACACCCACCTAATACACTCTGTCACAGCTCTGCGCTGCCCTCAGACTTTGGGGACACCTCACATCCACCTAATACACTCTGTCACAGCTCTGCGCTGCCCTCAGACTTTGGGGACACCTCACACCCACCTAATACACTCTGTCACAGCTCTGCGCTGCCCTCAGACTTTGGGGACACCTCACACCCACCTAATACACTCTGTCACAGCTCTGCGCTGCCCTCAGACTTTGGGGACACCTCACACCCACCTAATACACTCTGTCACAGCTCTGCGCTGCCCTCAGACTTTGGGGACACCTCACACCCACCTAATACACTGTCATAGCTCTGCGCTGCCCTCAGACTTTGGGGACACCTCACACCCACCTAATACACTCTGTCACAGCTCTGCGCTGCCCTCAGACTTTGGGGACACCTCACACCCACCTAATACACTCTGTCACAGCTCTGCGCTGCCCTCAGACTTTGGGGACACATCACACCCACCTAATACACTCTGTCACAGCTCTGCGCTGCCCTCAGACTTTGGGGACACCTCACACCCACCTAATACACTCTGTCACAGCTCTGCGCTGCCCTCAGACTTTGGGGACACCTTACACTCACCTAATACACTCTGTGTCATAGCTCTACACTGCCCTCAGAGTTTGGGGACACCTTCAATACACTCTGTCATAGCTCTGCGCTGCCCTCAGACTTTAGGGACACCTCACACCCACCTAATACACTGTCATAGCTCTGCGCTGCCCTCAGACTTTGGGGACACCTCACACCCACCTAATACACTCTGTCACAGCTCTGCGCTGCCCTCAGACTTTGGGGACACCTCACACCCACCTAATACACTCTGTCACAGCTCTGCGCTGCCCTCAGACTTTGGGGACACCTCACACCCACCTAATACACTCTGTCACAGCTCTGCGCTGCCCTCAGACTTTGGGGACACCTCACACCCACCTAATACACTGTCACAGCTCTGCGCTGCCCTCAGACTTTGGGGACACCTCACACCCACCTAATACACTGTCATAGCTCTACACTGCCCTCAGAGTTTGGGGACACCTTCAATACACTCTGTCACAGCTCTGCGCTGCCCTCAGACTTTGGGGACACCTCACACCCACCTAATACACTCTGTCACAGCTCTGCGCTGCCCTCAGACTTTGGGGACACCTCACACCCACCTAATACACTCTGTCACAGCTCTGCGCTGCCCTCAGACTTTGGGGACACCTCACATCCACCTAATACACTCTGTCACAGCTCTGCGCTGCCCTCAGACTTTGGGGACACCTCACACCCACCTAATACACTGTCACAGCTCTGCGCTGCCCTCAGACTTTGGGGACACCTCACACCCACCTAATACACTGTCATAGCTCTGCGCTGCCCTCAGACTTTGGGGACACCTCACACCCACCTAATACACTCTGTCACAGCTCTGCGCTGCCCTCAGACTTTGGGGACACCTCACATCCACCTAATACACTCTGTCACAGCTCTGCGCTGCCCTCAGACTTTGGGGACACCTCACATCCACCTAATACACTCTGTCACAGCTCTGCGCTGCCCTCAGACTTTGGGGACACCTCACATCCACCTAATACACTGTCATAGCTCTGTGCTGCCCTCAGACTTTGGGGACACCTCACATCCACCTAATACACTCTGTCACAGCTCTGCGCTGCCCTCAGACTTTGGGGACACCTCACATCCACCTAATACACTCTGTCACAGCTCTGCGCTGCCCTCAGACTTTGGGGACTCTCTGTACTTATCCTAGCTTTCCCTTTGAACTGTAATCGTCTCGAGGGCAGGTGAAGCATTTGCTTTCATTTTGTAACCCTAGCAGCTAACCCAGAGATTGTAAATGTTCATTGAAAGCAGTTATGTTGCCAAGTTGTTGTTATTTGTCTTTCATTCTCAAAGGGGACCATGCCGTCAAGAAGGTGATGCCATGACTTGAAAGTGAATTGGATTGAAGTGCAAAGTCACCAGCCTCATTCTTTTTTCTGGGTCCAGTGGCCAGATACAGGTCAGGAAGACAGGAGATGGCCCCAGATACAGTGGGAGGCCTTGGCCAAGGTCTTTCCCAGGTCTCAGTTTGTCTGAGGCAACACCCATTCAGTGATGGCTTGGTAAAAATCAGGTAAAGAATGGCCTTTTACCTAGTCAGAAAAAAAAAAAGCCAATCTAGGAGGGGAAGACCTTCAGGATTTCTGGCCAAAATAGCCATCAGAATCCATACAGTGACCTAGTGAGGCTTGGGCTGGGACCCATTGTTGGCCAGTCAATGAGAGTGGAGTGATTTGGGTTTGTAAAAAAGAAATCTAGATATCAAAATTTAGCAAAATATCTTGCTAAATCCAATCCAATGCACTTTTCCAAGTGCCGAGAAACAAAAGACTGGCTGCCTGCCCACCCCCTGCTGCCCTGCCTTGGACAAGGAAGCGAGTCTGCCGAGAAGCCACTCTGTGAGGGAGGCTCTGCAGCTGTCGGCCTCCCCATTGGACTGTTGGCACCGTGGGAGTGAAGGGAGCCAAAGTGACCTGCCTGTAGTCCATCAGTGCTGCATGCCCACTGACCATTCTTTTCGTTTCAAACCCTGGTTAAAACTGGACCCAAATCTCTTTTAAAACAATTTTTTTTTTGAGAGGAGAAGGCAGGGCAATTGGGGTTAAGTGACTTGCCCAAGGTCACACAGCTAGTAAGTGTGTCAAGTGTCTGAAAGTGGATTTGAACTCAGGTCTTCCTGACTCCAGGGCCGGTGCTCTACTCACTGCCCCACCTAGCTGCTCCCTAAAACAATTTTCAATTCAGAGAGACTTTGGGGGAAGGAACCTGGCACAGACTGGATGTGGGCACTTTCTTGTGGATTAATGAAGCTCTGATACCTGCTGTGTGACCCCTAGACAAATCACCCTCTCTGTGCCTGGGGATCACAGCCCATTCTTGTGCTGCTGCGTCCTGAGGTGATAGTCAGGGCAGTGCTTTGTGACCCTTCTACTCCATCACTGATGCACAGGGTGTGGAAGAGACTTGCCTGTCTTCCCCAAGCACAGGCCAAGAAAGATCGGATGTTGGAGATGAAACAAAGGCCAGACAGGTGGAGGTCCAGTGGCTGGAGGCAGGAGGGGGCCTCTGTGGCTGCTCACTACGTGTTCTTGCCTCCTCCTAGGGCTTTAGTGCTTGGATGAAGGCCCCATGTGTTCTCCTTGCCTAAGATGGCCTTTCTCCTCCACCCACTAGCACTTAGGGTTACTGAGGGATTCCTTCCTCACAGTAGCCCTGTGAGCTAGGTGTGTCAAGAACTGGTCCACTCCCCTGCCGAGGAGGACACAGAGGTCAGGAGGGCCCTCAGCTTAAAGGTGGAGGAGCCATGCCTCCTTGTTCTCCTCTTTCCTACCTTGCAACAGTGACTGCTTTGTCATGTACTGAGACTCTGGGTAGGCCAGGCTAAGCACACCAGCATGGGGCAGCACACCATAGTTGGAACAAGGAAGGCCTAGATGTGGATCTTGACCCTTCTCCTCTGCCTCCTCCCATCTTTTGGCTGCATGCCCTGTGGTTTGTAGGGTCAGCTTTCAGTCGGTTCTGCTCCGGCTCTGCCCTTGTTCACCTTCACCTTGAGTTAGGCAGGCAGGAAGCTTTTATTAAGCTTCTACCGGGGCTGGTCACAGTGCTAAGCAGCCAGGTCCTTCCCTTCCCTGACCCTCCCATATCCTCATGCGTAAAGTGAGGGGATGTCTTTGCCTCTCATCATCCATCAGTTTCCTGGGCAGCTGCACATCTTGTCTCCCACATTGCTTGAGGCTGCAGGACAGGTGCCCATCAGGGTCCCCAGAGACGCTGTCTGTGACAAAGAAAGCATGAGTCTTGTCCCAAACCCAGAAGGCCAGCAGCTGCTGCAAGGTTGCCACCCAAAATGCGCACTGTTTGTGCTTCGTCAATAAGGGGCATTCCAGCGATGAGAAGTAGAGTCCTCCGAGGCTCCAGCAGTTCATTCTCCTCCTCTTTTTGAAATGTCTGTGCTGATCTCGTTTTCACATCGCCTTCATTTGCCAGTAAATAATATTAATAATAGCTGGTATTCATGGAGCACTGACCATCGCTGCACAGCCGATAGTTTCCCTTTATGGCTTCTTTCTATTTTCCTTGTCGCATTTACTGTGCATATTGTCCTTCTGGGGTTGCTTCTGTGGCTCAGCAGCATGTCGGGTCAACGTCTCCCATTCCTCCGTGAAGAAATAGAGCCAGTGCAGCTTTTAGAGCTGATCTGTAGCTCTGTATGTTTTAACTGTCTGATTGAGTTGTGAAAACCCTGCAAAAAGGCACTTTGGGGCTATAGGAGGAGAGGAGAGAAAATTAGGCTAGAAAACATCAGACAACTGATTTCTAAAAGGCCGCATATGTGTGGGTCCTATGTGCCTGAGTGTGTGAGACTGTATGTGTCTTTGTGGGTGATTGTGTGTGTGTTGTGGCATGAGTGGTGTGGGGGGCTATGCGTGAGTGGGTATGTACGTGTGTGTGTATGGGGGCCCCGTGTATGAGACTGAGTGTGTGCATTGGGGTGTGTATATCTGGACCATTTCCCTTTCTCCTTCCCCGATCTCACACTCATTTGACATGTATGTATAAAATGACATATTTGGGTGTATGCGTATATAGAGATACAGACATATAAAACCGTACCAGGCATAGTTCTGTTTATCAGCTCTTTCTCTGGAGGTGTGGATAGCATCTTCTGAGAGAAATGATAGCTCCTTTGTAGTTGATTGGAGTATTGATAATACTCAAAATAACTTAGTCATTCCCAGCCGTTCTTCGTACAGCGTTGCCGTTACTGTATACAGCGTTCTCTTGGTTCTGCTCATTCCACTCTCCCTTATTTCACACGAGTCTTCCGTGTTTTTCTAAGATTGCTGAATTCACCATTTCTTATAGCCTAGCAGTATTCCATCATGATCACATACCACAACCCATCCCCCCCTTGATGGGCATCCCCTCACTTTCCAGTTCTTTGCCACCACAAAGAGAGCTGCTGCAAACATTTTAGAAAATAGCGGTTCTTTTGCTTTTTTCTTGATCACCTTGGGAAGCAGACCTATAGTGGCATTGCCGGGTCTGAGACTATCCCCAGCCGATTGTGCCTGGATTTGGTTTGTACGTAGTTGTTTGCATGTCGTCTCCCCTGTTGGACTCCGGAGAACAGAGAACATCTTCTTCCTTCCCTTGTGTCCTCATTGTTTCACGTAGGGCCTGAAAGAAGAAAAGGAGGGGGGACATTTTCCCAAAAAATCAGTGAACAAATTGAAGAAAACCAGACATTAATACATTGTTCCATGCTCGTGAACCTCCCACTTCTGCACAGCAGGTGGAGGGCAGGGAAAAGACATCTTCTTATCTGTCTTCACTGGGGCCGACCTTGTTCTTTAGGAAACTAATGGAAAACGATACCCCCAGCAAAGCTGTCAGCTATAAAACAAACCCATTAAGATGAATAGACCTATAAAATAGTAACAAAATCTCGGAGACAGTAGTAGAAAAGGAAGGTTCCACTTAAAATGAATACAAAATGCGTGAAATATTGGGAATTCAGTCTACTAAAACACACCTATTATTTGTATAGGTTCAGTAAGAAAGTCCTCCTCAGAGAAATAAAAGGCAGTTTAGCTGGAGAAGTGTTCAGTGCTCATGGCTGGGTCTTGCCAATACCATAGAAATGATAGTACTACCAAAGTTAATTTACAGACTTAATACTCTGCCATTCACTCTATTGAAGGGATACCTGACATCAGTAGAGACGAAATAATACTCATTGATTTGGAGAGGAACAAAGAAAATGATGATGAAAGGTACAAGTGAAGAGGAATCGCTTTTCAGGCCTCGAGCTGTATTATAAAGCAGAAATCAGAACCATGTGGTACTGGTTAATAAATTGAAAAAGAGATCAGTGAAAGAGAGTAGACAGGGAAGAATCAGCAGTGATTGAACAGTAAACCAGTGTTTGGTAAAACTCACAACATAAATTAACTAAAGTGAACTCCCTCCTAACAAGTTCTGGGAATATCGGAGAGTAGTCTGTTAGGCATGAAACCCACTTCTAATGCCGTGTGACTGACAATGACCTGTATCTTAAAGATTTCACCACCCAGAGTCAGAAGAGAAGCTGATGCTACTTTTCACAGGTATTCATAGGGGGCTTATTCTGAAAGAAAGGTGAGAAGCAATTTATGAGACTGCAGAGCTTTTCAGAATCACAGTTGACAAATCTAATGTCATTGGGGGGTGGCTCTTTTAAAGTGTATTCCCAGGAATTAGAGCTTTAGCGTTTGTTGAATTCAGTAGTGTTGGCTGGTGAGGAAGGTGGGTTACCCTTGTTGTGCTCGGCCACAGAAAGCAGAACTAGACTCGGGAGGCAGTGTGAGCTGACCAGAAGGTCTGGGATGACCAGCAGGGAAGGAGGGTCTTTAGGGAGGTCTTTTGGGTTCGGGCATGAATTGGACAAAATCCTGGGGTTCCAGGAGAGCATTGGAGTGAGTCAAACATGGAGCCTTTCGAGCCTGGGCCTGGATGTTCAGACCCCAGGCAGCTCTTGGCTGTGGTCCTTCCATAGCCTCTGTGTCGTTGCCAGTACTTTTAATCAGGGTTGGATTAGAGGATCTGGTAAGCTCTACGCAGCGTGGTTTAATGAAGAGGGCAATGAACTTGGGATCAAAATCTAGGGTTCAAATCCTTATGCTCACACTTGCCAGATAGGGTCAAATCATGCTCCTCTGGGGCTCATTTTTCTCCTTTCTGAAACAGGGATCACAGGAAGTGTGTAAGCTGCCTCAGAAAGGTTTCTGGAGGCTGGTATTTTGTAATCCCTTAAATCAAATCGAGGCAGGAACTCATCTCAGTGGTTGGCATCATGTGGGTGAGGTTTGTCTGATGAGAAACACAGGACCAGAGGCAGGCGGGATGGCTCAGCTTCGGTGGGCTTTGGCCAGGTTCAGTGTCCCTGTAATATTTGTCTTGGGTGTGTGCATTGACATAGTTGGCAAATGGGAGGAAAGCTTGAGTAGAGGAATTGAGGTTAAGGGAATATTCTCTGTGATTTTCATAAACAAAAATATTTGACAAAATATTTTCTAGATTGTTATGGCCAAAAAATGTTATCACTTTGTGGCCAGCTTTAGGTAGCAGATGGGCAAGAGTCTCAGAAGATATTCAGACCATCCCAGACTCATTCACATGTAGGAGTTACAGACAGGTAGTGTCTGCAGAGATGCTACCAGATCCTGTAGTCCAACCCTGATTAAAAGGACCGGCAAGGACACAGAGGCTACGGAAGGACCACAGCCAAGAGTAGGCCTGGAGTCTGAACATCCAGGCCCTGGCTCAAAAGGCTCCATGTTTGACTCACTCCAGCAAGTGCTACAATGTTTGTTCTTTTTCAGATTTGTTTTTTACCACTATAAACAATACCTTTGACAAAATCCCCTAACAAAGCAGGGAAGGAATCCTCACATATTTGTGTTTTTGTCCATGTTGCCTGTGGACTAACCCAGAAACGACCAGGTTCAATACAAGAATGTAGGAGGGCCAGAAAGTGAGTCAGGAGGGAAGTGGTGGAAAAGCCCCAGTTTTGGAGTCCGAGGAAATCCTCGCTTTATGCCAAAGGGTCGTACATCCCTAGGATTCAGAGGTGCAAGTAACCCAGGTCATCTGGTCTGCCTCTTTCCTTGTCCAGAGGAGGAAGGCAAGACCCAGAAGGGCTCACCCAAGGGCCCAGGACTTTTTCCTGGGTGCCGTAGTGCTGCTTGTTGGGTTTGTGAACCCCAGTGGCTTCACTCTGTTCCCTCCTCTGTGGATTGAGGAAATTGTACAAGATGATCTCTAAGGCCCCCATCGTAGGCTACACTAACTAGATCCTTCACTCATTGTTACTTGGACTGGCTTCTTTCCGGCCTCTCGCCCTCTCTTACGTAGTCCTAGGATTCCTTAGCCCTGCCTTTCTTTAACAGGCCCAGGGCGTTGAAGTCACTGATGGAATCATTCTTTCCTCTTCACATTGGTTGGCTAAGATGACGGTTCTTTGTAAGGTGCCTCTCAGAAGACAGAAAAGGGGCTTTAAATCGAGTTGCTGAGTGACGTCGCTGGACCTTGACTGTAGTGTAGGATGCCACGTGGTTGATTCATTTATTGTAGGAGTTTGGAACAGGCCCTAAAAAGCCTTCTGTCATACTATTCCAACTCCTAGGAATTGCTGAAAATGTCTTTTAGGTAGAGGACAAGGGTCTGTTTCTCTCTTTTTGGCCTGCTCCTTCCCAGGTCACATGCGGGCTGCGCCCTCTGCCAAGAAGAGAGCTCTTGGATAGGCCTGTGTCAAGGAGGTCAGGTGGAGAGAACCGAGGCCTAGTGTAAGTGGCAACAGAGTGCTTGGTCAGTAGGCAGTATGAGCAGAGGGATGACTAGGGTCAGGACCCGGCCCATGCCATGGGAAGAGCACGGGAAGGAGAAGCCTGGGAAATGGAAGGGCTGCCATGTGGGAGAGGAGGACCTGACTGGCTGGGAATGTAGCAGACAGGATTGGCGTCAGGGTCTAGATCAGCTGGGGTAAGGAGGCGTACATAAGAGACACATGTAAGAGTGGACTTGGCTGTGCTGTTCTCGGCCCTAGACAGCCGTGGTTGGGGAGGCAGGTAGAGCGATGGGGATTGTTTTCAGGGAGGTCATTGAGCAAGCCTTTATTAAGCTTGTACTGTGTACAGAGCGGGACACTGGAAGGGAAGAGATAAAGAAAAGAATTTGAAGTCAATCCCTGCCACCTAGAGGTGTGACCCTGGATAAGTACCTTGCCTTTCTCATCTGTAAATCAGGATGATAACACTTACAGCACAGATTCCAATGAGATAATCTATGTGAAGCATTTGGCAAACCTCCGTGGGTTGGCTATTCTTTTTGTGAGTCGGAGGCTAAGAGCTGGGTACCCTGTGACACGATGTCCCAAGTTAAGTGCGTTTGAGAGGCTGTGTGAAATCTCAGGAATGGGTGGTGGATGTGGGGAGAAACTGGGCAGGCTTTCTGGGTGGGGAGATGGGAATGTGCTTTAGAGGCAAGAGAAGACAGGGAGACTAAGCTGCTTGGGGAGGCAGTACTGACCTCAGAAGATGCGGAGTGGTGGAATGCCATGAGCTGACCAAAGCAGGTTATTCTTTCATTGAAGAATCAGAGAGGGACTGAAAGTGGGCATCCCCACGAGGAGGCCGTTGAGATCATTGGATTCCAATGGTAGCAAAGAGGGACTGGCTAGGAATGTGGTACTGGAGATTCGTCCTGCTCAGCTCAGACAATAAAGGCCTTCTGGTGCCAGAAATCAGGAGAAGCTAGGGGAGTCAGTGAAGGCCCACTGCCTCGGGAATCAGAGAGCTGCGTTCATGTCCTCTCTCCACTGCCTGCTTACCTGCCCATGTAACCTCGGAAAATCACCTGACCTCCCCAGGCCCTGTGTCCTTCTCTGTAAAAAGGAGGGTTGGACTGGATGGCCTCTGAGGGCTTCCCACTCTGGAGCTGGGACCTTGTGATTGTTAGAAAATAAAAGACTGACGCTAGGGGGTATGAGAGAGAGAGAGAGAGAGAGAGAGAGAGAGAGAGAGAGAATGTATGTATGTATATATGTGTGTGTGTGTGTGTGTGTGTAAAGACTGACCCTAGGGGGTGGAGTGTGTGTAAGAGATGCAGAGACCAGTGGGGGCTGGGGGCAGACAGTGCTCCACGGGCTGCCTGAGCACACCCATGAGTGGCAGGGAATGTGACACTATCTCCTTTCCTTTTCAGGTCAGCCAGAGCAGCATGACCATGATGTCTTCACCATCCCCTGTCCAGCAAGCCCAGACCCCCCAGGCGATGCCACCTCCCCCACAGCCATCTCCTCAGCCTGGCCAGCCTTCCTCGCAGCCCAACTCCAACGTGAGGTAGGCTCCCAGATGTCTTTGTGCTTTCCCTGGAGACGGTACCTTTATTTGTTGTGATCGTGGCACTTACTCCATGACTTCAGCTCCTTCTGGTTTCTGGCCTCCCTGTTCCTCCCAATCTTTTCTCCCCCCTCCTCCCGACCTGTTAGGCATTGACTACCCTCTTCAGCTCACCCAGCTGGCCTTCATTGGGGGTGGCCTCAGCCCTCATCAGCTGGCTTCTTTGGCCTTCCATGAGCTCCCCTCAGTTGGAGGCGTGTTGTCCCCTTTTCCTTGTGCAGTTCTGGTCCGGCTCCATCTCCCAGCAGCTTCCTGCCCAGCCCCTCTCCACAGCCTTCTCAGAGTCCAGCTTCTGCCCGAACTCCGCAGACCTTCAGTGTTCCATCCCCCGGGCCACTCAACACCCCTGGTGAGTCCCCATGGGGTGAGAGGCAGTGGCTGGCCTGCTTCCTGTGGTCTGGATGGGGCAGGCAGGGCTGGACTGTCTTCTTGGTTGGGATTTGACTGGAATGTGGTGGTTCCCCTATTTGAGCAGAAAAGTGTTATGGAGAGTGCCAGGTCTGTATGAGCCCCCACACTATTGGGAGCAAGCCACTGTGGGCAGGGCCATGGGTCCTGAGGAACCAGGAGCCCAGAGATGGTCAGCAGGTCCTCCCTGAAATCTAAATCCATAGCTCTGAACTCGCCCAGTGATGTGTGTGCTCACGGTGTCCTGGGCTGTGCTGTGGGTCCCCAAGTCTGTGCTGGCTGTGGAGACCTGGGCAAGTCTGCCCTCCCTTCCTGCCTCCTCCCGTCCATGAGGCCTTGGGACACCTGGATCCTGTCAGAGAGCGTGTCGAGATGAGTTGGTTTCTAAAACTCTCCAGCTTCCTAATCGAGCCGCCCCATTCCCACCCATGCCATCCTGCCTTCAGGCTCTATTTTTTTGCAAAGACCATCTGTTGAGCCTAGGACTTGTTTGGCAAACATTAATCACCTGTTGTGTGCAGTGTACAGTCCTCAGTCCCAAATGGGATGCAACAGTCACAACTTGTGGTGCTTCCTTCTAAGGAGCTTACAGTCTTAGGGGTAGAGGGACGAGATGCCCTGCAGACAACTGAAGGCTGTTCCTCTTCGTCAGACTAGGTCCCAAGAGGAATGCTGGGGACCAGGGGCCAGAGTTAGCTAGTGGGGGAGCTGTGGGAAACTGCAGAAGCATTGTTTTTCTTTTGCTATCTTCCATCGCAGTGAACCCCAGCTCAGTCCTAAGTCCAGCCAGCTCCAGCCAGGCTGAGGAGCAACAGTACCTGGAAAAGCTGAAGCAGCTGTCCAAATACATTGAACCCCTCCGACGCATGATCAACAAAATTGACAAGAACGAAGGTACCCTGGCCTGTGCTACACGAGGTAGAAGGGAGAGGGGAGGAGGCCCGGGAGCTCTTGCTGTGGGCAGAATCACCCATGGCTAAAATCCTCCAGGGTCCCTGGACACCATCTGCCTGCAGCCTCATGCTGCTGTGGCCTCCTGCCGGGTTGGAGCTCCTGGATAGGCGGGCTGTTGACAGTCCTTACTGGCCTCTGCTTCTTTTTCAGAACGGAAGAAGGACCTCAGTAAGATGAAGAGCTTGTTAGACATTCTTACAGACCCATCCAAGCGGTGAGCGGCATCCCTGGTCCTCTCTCCCCTTCCCTTTGCTGGGCCTACATGAAGTATTCTATGACAGGCATCCCAAGTGGGTATAACTGTCTGTTCCTTCTCTCCCAGACTGAGCATACAACCATACAACTTGGACTCTTTTAGATATTCAGTTTTATTTTGTTTTCAGCACAGACTAAGTCTTGGAGTCAGGGTGTTCGAAGTGTGAACTTCCACAGATCAGGGGTTCTTTTTTGATGTCATGGGCCCCATCTGGTGAAGCTTGTGGATTCTTCTGAGAAGGCTGTTTTTCAATGCATAAAATAAAATGCTAGAATTACAAAGAAAATCAGTCATATGTTAGAATTATCAAAATACTCTGGAAAGCCGAGCCTCAGCCTCCAGGCCCAGATGCCCTCCCCTCAAGGTGAACCAGCCTGGCCCCTCTCTAGCGATCACGTTCCCAAGAGCACTCGGCGAGTCTTGTGAGTCTTCTGAAACCTTCGGATAGAGAGATCTCGTCTGTCCTGGAGGAGACATGCCCCCCCCCCCCCCCCTCCCCCCCGTGAGGAAGCACGTCTTCTTGTGAAAAAGCTCCTCCTCACATCAAACTGAAATCTGCTTTCCTGCATCTTCTCCATGGTAGTTCTAGTTCTGTCTTGTGATGGATCTTCAGAAATTCAAAGCTGGCCGTTGTAGTCTTCCTTCTTTAGTCTTCTCCAGGCTAAATATCCCCATGGGCAGTTCACTGATTCTTAGTTGACACAGAACTTCCTGGCTTCCTCCCTTTCATCTGGGGCCGTGCCTGAACTGAATGCAGAGATACAGTTGTGGGCTGACCAGGGTGGGAGGTGGCAGAGCAGGCCTAGGGCCTGCCAACCCTGTTCCCTCATCTGGGACTGGTCGGCCCTGAGTCTGTGCGGGCATACAGGCAGGGAGATGGTTACAGTTCCTACATTGCTGCTGGGGGGACTGCATGGGAACAGCCAAGGTGAGGCCCTGGGTCAGAGTGGTCCCAACTGCAGCTCCTATTTCTAGCCCCACATGTACCTGGGGTCAGGCTGATGGCTGTCTTCTCTTGTCCCAGGTGTCCCTTGAAAACACTCCAAAAATGTGAGATTGCTCTGGAGAAACTAAAGAATGACATGGCTGTGGTGAGTATTGGGTCCAGGCCCAGGGACCTGATGTGGGTATGGGGAGCCCATGAGGCTAGCTGGAGAGCCCTCTGTGGCACTCAGGGTCTTGTTCAGGCCTTGCTGGTCCTGCTGGAGGTAGGGGGAGATGTTCAAGCAACCTCAGAGCAGAAAGGAAAGCCTAGGGACCCTATGCTCACAGCCCAAAACCAACACATGGACACAAGGTGCTTTGTGTAGAATTTATCTAATGAATAGAGCCTCATGCACGTCAGGCCTAGGGAGGGCACTAGAGTCAAGTCTTGGGCATAGGCCCTTGCTTCTCGGGCATCAAGAAGCGCAGTATCGCTTAGGAGGATGTTGTCTCTAGGCGTGTTCAGAGTCTCTCACAATGGCAGAATGTCCAACCGAGGCCCTCATATCTTTTAATGAAAGGGTTTTTTTTCCTTTCTCCATCCTCACCAAACCTGGAAAAAGAAAAGCAACACCCTTGTAACATTTAAGCAATCACATGAAACAAATTGCCGTATTGGTCACATCCAGAACTGCTTCGTTCTGCATCTTGAGGTCATCCCACCTTGTCAGGATCTTGCTTCCATCACCGTCAGTCCTCTGGAATCACGATTGAGCAGAGTCCTGAAATCCTTCAGACTTGTTTGTCTTTAGTGCTGTAGTTGTCGTACATACTGTTCTCCTGACTCTGCTCCCTTCCCTCTGCAGTCTTCCTCATTTGCTCTGAATCCATCCCCTTCAACAGTACGGTGATATTCCTTGACACTCATAGACTGTGTTCCTCCTCTTCCTTTCTCTTTATAAGAAATTTATTTGAGATTTTCAGTTCCACATTTTTTCTCCCTCTACCCTGTTCCTCACCAGTTGAGAAGGCAAGAAATACGATACCCTTTATACATATGAAGTCATGCAAAACATTTCTGAAACAGCTATGTTGCAAAAAAAAAACCAGGAAAAATTAAGAAAAAATATACTTTATTCTGCACTCAGTCTATCGGCTCTCTGTGGATATGGATAGCATTTTCCGTCATGTTAAAATATTGCTGTTACTGTATACAGTGCCCTCCTGGTTCTAGTCCCTTCACTTTGCATCAGTTCATATACCAGTCTTCCCAGGTTTTTCTGAAACCCTCCTACTTGTCATTTCTTATCGTACAATAATATTACAATCATATGGCGCAGCTGGTTCAGCCATTCCCCAGTTGCATCCCCTCAGTTTCTAAGACTTTGTCACCACAAAATGCTGCTAGAAATGTTTTTCTTTGGGATACGGACCTAGAAGTGGTATTGCTGGGTTAAAGGATATACACAGTTTTATAGCCCTTTGGGTATAATTACAAAATTAGTGTCCCAGTTTTTCCACATCCCCTACAGCATTTGCCCTTTTCTGTCATGTTATCCAACCTGAGAGGTGTGAGATGGTTCCTCAGAGTTGTGTTTCTCTAATTATTAGTGATTTAGAGCATTTTTTCACATGACTATTGATAGCTTTGATTTCTTCTGAAAACTGGCTGTTCATATCCTTTGGTCATTTATCAATTGGGGAATGGCTCTTATTTTTTTATAAATTGGGCTCAGTTTCCTATATATTTGAAAAAGGAGTCCTTTGTCAGAGAAACTTGTGAAATTTTTCCCCCGGTTTCCTGCTTTCCTTCTAATTTTGGCTATTTGGGGGGTTTTTTGTTTGGTTTGGTTTTTTATTTGTGCAAAAACTTGTGAGTTTAATTTAATCTAATCTAAATTATCTGTTTTACCTCCCATGATCCTCTCTGTCTCTTATTTGGTCATAAACTCTTCACTTGCTTATAAATCTGACAGGCACACTTTTCCATGCTCCACTAATTTGCGTATGAGATCACCCTTTACGTCTAAACCATTAATCCATTATGACCTCATGTTGGTGTACAGCAGGAGATGTTAGCCTGCATCTGATTTCTCCCAAATTGCTTTCCTGTTTCCTCAGCCTGTCAGATGGTGTGTTCTTTCCCTAAAAGAATAAATCTTCGGGTCACTCAAACACCGCATTATTGTGGCTATTTACCTACACGTGCGTACTGTGTGCCTGAACTGTCCCGCTGGTCCGCCGCTCTGCGTCTCGGATAGTACCAGAGTGTTCTGACGGTTGCCGTTTTGTATTATACTTTGAAATCTGAAATGACCAGGCCGCCTTCCTTCCCACTTTCTCCCGTGGAATTCCCTTGATCTGTCTTTGTTTGTGTGAAGCGTGTTTTGTGATTGTGTCCATGTGTTTGTCCTAACAGGCAGGCTCCCGAGCGCTTTACACTGCCTGCAGTTACTTTAAATGGGATCTCTCTCTTCTTACTGGGTTTGTTGTATCCTGCCACTTGGCTGAAGTCAGTCCTTGCTTCAGCTAGTTTGTTTTAATTGATTCTCTCAGTGTGCCGTCATATTGTCTGCGGGGAGAGGTGGTTTTGTTTCCTCGTTGCCTAGTGTGATCCCTTCACTTTTTCTTCTCTTACTGCTAAAGCTGACACTTCTAGCACAATATAGAAGGCTTCTCGTTTCTCCCCATTACAGACAATGCTGGCCCTTGGTTTTAGAAAAGTCTGATTTATTCCTCTGCTGTGTACTGTGTTAATAGGGATGGATGTTGTAATTTTTCTGTACCTATCGAGATGATCGGGATTTCTGTCGTTCTTGTCACTGATAAGGTCAGTCATGCCGATGTTGCTGTTCGGTTGTCTCAGTCGTCTCTGACTCTCCATGACCCCACTGGGGGTTTTCTTGGCAAAGATGCTGGAGTGTTTGCCGTTTCCTTCTCCAGATCATTTTACAGATGAGGAAACTGAGGCAAACAGGGTGAAGTGACTTGCCCAGAGTCACAGATTTGAACTCAGGAAGATGAGTCTTCCTGACTCCAGGCCCAGCGCTTGGTGCACTGTGGCGCCCCCTAGCAGTCCCTAATTATGATGCTGACTTTGCTAATATTGAACCAGCCCTGAGTTCCTACTATCATTCCAGCCTGGTCATATTGTATAATCTTTTGATATTCTGCTGATCTCCTTGAAGATATTTTCTTTAAATTTTTTGCACCATCATTCATTAGGAATATTGGTCTGTCTCTGTTTTTTCTTTCTCTGGTTTAGGCATCAAAATCGTATTTGTGTCCTGGAAGGAATTTGGTAGAACTCTGCCTCTGTTTGGGTGAATTATTCTGTAGTGTTCGGTAGAAGTCACTCGTAAATCCATCGATCCTGGAGCTTTTGTCCTAGGGACCTCTTTCATGGCTTGTTCAGTTTCTTTTTATAAGATAAGAGTTATTAGGGGCAAGACTGGCCCTGGAGTCAGGAGGCCCTGAGTTCAAATGTTGATTTCATTATGTTTTTTCTGCTGTTACTCTGGGCAGCTCATGTTTTTGTAAATATCGGCCCACTCCTTTTAGAGTGCTCTTCTTCTTAGAATATAATTAGGTAAGGTGGCTCCTAACAGCTTTAATTTCATCTTCATTGGTGGTGCATTCCTTTTCATTTTTTGAGACTAGTAATTTTGTTTTCTTCTTTCTTTTTTAAAATTAGCCAGTTGTTTGTCTGTTTCATTGTGGTTCGCCCCCCGCCCCTCCGAAACCAGCTCCTAGTTTTATTTATTATGGAACAGCTCTAGGTGGCTCAGTGGATAGAGCACCAGGCTTGGAGTCAGGAGGACCTGAGTTCAATTCTGGCCTCAAATACAAGCTGTGTGACAAGTCACTTAACACTATTTGCCTCAATTTCCTTATTTGTAAAATGAAGTAGAGAAGGAAATGGCAAATCACTTGAGTATCTTTGCCAAGAAAATATTTTATTTACTATTTCAGTGATGTGGTTTTTTACTTTCACTTTTATTAATCTCTCCTTTGACTCTCAAGATTTCCATTTTGGTATTTAATTAGGGATTTAAATTTTGTTCTTTTTCTGGTTTTTTTTAGTTGCACGACCAGTTCATTGGTCTGCTTTTCTCTGTTTTTTTGATGTCAGCATTTAGAGATATAGATTTGCCCTTGTACTGTTTTAACTGCATCCCACAAATTTTGTCGTGTTGTCTCATTGCTGTCAGTATTTTTAATGAAATGATTGTTTCTATGATTTGTTGTTTGACCCGTTCATTCTTTAGGATTAGATAATTTAGTTTCCAATTAGTTTTTAAATCTCTGCTTCCAGGGTCCTTTATTCAATATAATTTTTATTTCAAAAAGATTCATTTAACATTTCTGATTTTCTGTTTTTGTTCATGAGGTTTTTAATACCCTAATAAATGGTTACTTTTTGGGAAGGTGCCATGTGCCATTCTTGAGATCATGAAGACATAACAGGAAAACTCCTAGGGCTTGTCTTATCAGACGCCCTCTGTGGCCCCTGAATGACATTAGGATTCACATGTATCATCTTCTCATATTTGGATATCCATTATTAGTGTTCATGGATGTCGGCCTTTTTATGTTGCTCTTCACTCTTGTGTTTGAGCTTCAAAGTTTTCCCACAGCTCTAGTCATTTCATCAGGGATGCTTGGAAGTCCCTTGTGTCATTAAAGGTCCCTTTTCCCCCATAGCACTATACTTGGTTCTCCTTGGCTTTCCCCCACATTCTTTGCCTTCTGGAGTATCTTGTTCCACATTCTCTGCTCCTTTCTAGTGGTGGCTATTTAGTCCTTATGTGATCCTGACTGTGGCTCCTCGGGACTTGAATTCTTTATTTCCGGCTGTGCACAGTACTTTTCTTTGACCAGGAAGCTCTAGGTTTTGACTATAATATTCCCAGTTTTCATTTGGAGATTTTTTCAGGAGGTGACCAGTGGATTTTAATTCTACCTCGCCCTCTAGATCTGCACATTTTTTGTTCAATACTTTGTTCTGGTACTTCTTATTGCCTCAGGATTCATTGGTTTCTGTTTGGTCCATTTTTGGTTTTCAGGGAGTCTGTTGCCTGGGCAAGGTTTTGTATCTTTTGTGCCAAGCTGTTGATTCCCTTTCCAGTTCTTTCTTCCATAGCTCTCATTTCTTTTCCAATTTTTTTCTTCAAGTACTCTGAGTTCATTTATAAAAACATTTTTCCCTTTTTTTCCTTTTCCCCCTCTCTCCTGCATCTCTTTAAGGCAGTTTAGTTGAGTTTTGTGTTTTTCACTGAGATTTTGCTCAGTCGCTCGTTCTTCCAGTCTATTTCCCAGCTTCAGACTTGATGCCTGGACTCTGTGGCACTTCTGGAGGGAACATCTGACCTGGTTCTACTCTAATATCACTTCTTGGGGTATTGACTATTGTGTGATTCCAGAATCTCATGGACAGACTGAAGACCTGACAGTTTTTGATGCAGTGACCACAGTGGTGTAATCTAGGGCACAGTTGGTTTGGTCCTCCCTACCCTTTTCTGAGCTCTGCAGAGTACAATGATGATGAGTCTCCCTATCAGCCAGCTGGAAAACTGCTGATTCAGAGCAACAGAAATGTAGGCTTCTGTTTGGTCCAGTACTCCTGCCTTGGCTCTTCTTCTGCAGGCCAGGCCACACGCTCTGGGCCTCTGCTGCTGCTGCCGCCAGCTCCTAAACTCTGTCCTTTCTCCATCCACCACCCAGGGAGGCTGCTACCAAGCCCCATCTCCCTCGAGTCTTTGACCTGGAACTGAGTAGTTTGTGACAAAGATGCCAGTTTGCAACTGTCCCTGTTACAATATTTGCATATGGGTTTGTGGGTGCCCCAGAAGGGGTCTAGGACATCTTGCCCTGGTACACAACCTCTTCCTGCATGCAGGCATGCTCAGGGTGTCTGCTTTTGACCCTGACCCTTTTCCTAGTGTCCCCAGTGTTCTCTGTCTGTCTCCCTTTGCTGACCTGGACTAGACAAATGACTCACTATGATCTTTTCTGGATTTTCCCATCAGGATTAGGTCTGGTGCATTTTCTAGGATTGTTTGGAGGAGTTTTGTGGGCAGTCATGAGCCATGTTGCTTCCTACCACTCTGCCATCTTGGCTCCACCCCAGGAGCTCAGTTTTGGAAGAGTTAAATTTAGGATATCTGTAGTGGAGCCAGTTTGAAATGTCCAGTAGGCAGTTGCAGAGATGAGCCAAAGCACAGGAGAAAGCATAGAGCTGAGGGAGTAAATCTGAGAATCATCAGCATAGAATGATAATTGAATCCTTAGGGACTGGTGAGATCACCAAGTGAAATTGTAGAGAAAAAGAAGAGAAGAGGACCTGGAACAGAACTCTGAGGGACCCCAGGGCTATTGGGCCAGAGCTGGATGAAGAGCTGGCAAAGGAAGTGGAGGAGGAGCAGGAGAGTGGGCATCAGGAAAATCTAGAGAAATGGGGATCAGGGAGATCAGAAAGGAAGGAGACTGAGGAAGGGCCATTATATGGGCAACTAGGAGATGGTCGGTCACTTTGGAGAATGATGAGGTTGGAAGCCAGAGTTAAGAAGAAAGTGAGAGGAAAGACATTGGAGGCCTGATTGTAGGAGGCCTTATAAAAGAGTCTGGCCCTGAAAGAGAGAAGCGATGTTGGACATTAGCTGCAGGAAAGGAAGGAGCAAGTTAGGGGTTTTCAAGGACAGGAGAGATGTGGGGCTATTTGTGATCACAGTGGGGAGGCTTCCAGTAGACTGGGAGAGATTCAGATGAATGAGGAGGAGGATGGGGGGGAATGTGCTGGAGAAGACAGGATGGAAGGTAGAGGGCTTGGCCTGGGCAAGAAGGGCCCCCTTGTCATTTGAGACAAGAGGGAAGGGGGCCGTTGTGGGGGACACACCTGAGTGATAGGAGATAGGGAATGGGGGAGACAAATACAAGGAAGGGCTCTCAGCTGGGGAGAGTGGGGAAAGAGGAGCCATGGGAAGTTTGGGAAAGGATGTCAGGGTTTGTAAAAGCTGTTGGTGGGGTTGGGATGGCAAGTCAGAGGTGAAACGCCAGTGTGCATGGACCCCATCAGCTTAGCGTTGTGACTTTCTGCATGGGCTGTGCCCTTCTCTGCCTCCCCTAGCCCACCCCTCCACCACCTCCTGTGCCGCCCACCAAGCAGCAGTACCTGTGCCAACCCCTCTTGGACGCCGTTCTTGCCAACATCCGCTCCCCGGTCTTCAACCATTCCCTGTACCGCACCTTTGTACCAGCCATGGAGGCCATCCACGGCCCTCCCATCACGTATGTGCTGGGGAGGCCTGAACATTGTGTTGGGGATGGGGGGATGGGGGTGGGGCGAGGCTGGCCTGTGCTGTCCCAGCTGCCAATTGGGGTGAATTTCCCTCAGAGCTCCGGTCATCTCCCCTCGGAAACGTAAATACGAAGATGATGAAAAGCAGACAATCCCAAATGTGTTACAAGGAGAAGTGGCCCGGCTGAATCCGAAATTCTTGGTGAACCTGAACCCCTCCCATTGCAGTAACAACGGCACCGTGCATCTCATCTGTAAGCTGGGTGAGTCCTCCCCAGGCACTCTGGGTGTTCTCTCGGATGAGGAGGACAAGGAGGCAGCGGCAGTGGCAGACGTGGGCAGTGGGGCCAGGCTCCATTAGAAACAGGCCGCCGATGTGTGCAGAAGGATCGCTGTTTTAAAATGTAATGTTACCTATGTCTTACTGCATATTTATTTATTTATTTATTGCTAAGTATTTCCCATTTATATCGAGCCATCAGCCAGCACCTCCATGTGGGGCCATGTCCTAGCTTGGGAGAGACCTGTGTACCCCCTGGTGTACTTGCCTCTTAGGCATCTCATGGGAAGCCAGAGCCTTGCTGGCTACAGGGGCTGACCCCACTGCCTAAAAGCTCTCAGATGTGGGAGGGCTTCCAAGAGATCGAGAGCGAGAGAGAGATCCTGTTAGACAAGGACATAGGAGTTGGGCAGGAGGCCTCATTTCAGATGGCAGTGCGTAAGAGGTGACTGCTGATCAGGGGCCTCTGAGGGCCCCCTGTCTAGCCCTGGGGGAGTCTCCAGTTAGATTTTGGAAGCTATGAATTCAGGTTCCAGATTCCCCAGAGGAGATGGAAGAATTGGAGTGTTACCTAGGTGTCTTTTTAAGTCATAGACTTTTTATGTCACCTTGATTTCCTTCTGAATCCCTTTCCCCTCTTCTCTCCCAGAAAAGCCACCTCTTAAAAAGAAAAACATTGTTTTTAATGAAAGGGAAAAAACACATAAAACCGATCAACACGTCTCCCCAAAAATCTGATTGTTATATCTGGTGTAGACCTCCCTACCCCCTTGCAGAGAAACAAAGGGAAGTGTCTTCTGAGAGCTCCTCTTGGGGAAGAACTGCTGGTGAACTCTCTGTGGGAAGGCAGGGGAGGGGTGTGGCACAGCGGGAAGCCAACCCCGGCCGTGGAGGGCTGCCCCTGCTCGGCCCTGTTGGGGACCACCCGGTGTCTTGTGTTGTGTGTAGATGACAAGAACCTTCCCAGCGTCCCGCCACTAGAGCTCAGTGTTCCCGCAGACTACCCGGCCCAGAGCCCTCTATGGATAGACAAGCACTGGCAATATGGTACGTCCCTCTCCTGAAGCTAATGGGGGCAGGAAAGGGAAGGAGCCTCAGCCATAGTGCCACAGGGCATTATGGGTGAGGTTGTCCCTGCCATCTGCCATCCTCCTTGGCTTCAGGGGTATCTGATCTCAGCAGGGAGCGAGGGGCTGATTCCTGGGGCTGAGAGGTCGGGATGAGGAGCTTTGTGGTCTGTTTGTGCATCTTCAACACTGGTGCATGGGAGGAGGAGTCCCAAAGAAGTCACCAAGGGACATATCCTCCCTCGGACAACTTGACTCTGGTTAGGGCAGGGGCTCTTAACTCCTTGGGGAGCCATGGACAGGTTGGAAAATAAATGGATGGGAAATCAATTGCTTTTGTTTTTTTTCTAACTAAAATTTAGCATTTCCTTCTATTATGAAATTGTTAAAAACACTCCAAGAAAGAGTTACTGGGCCTCATTGGTTGGCCAGAGTGGTTCATGACACAGAGAGGCTAATGATCCCCTGCCTTCTGGAGACAGGATGTGCCCACAGCCAGAAAAAAGGGCCTCTTTGGCTGGGAGCCAGTAGACCTTGGGGTCAATCATCTCTGAGGTCCCTTTCCTCCCTTGACATGCTGTGATCTCCAAGGGGTATAATCAAGTGATGCATAGGGTCAGGGGGTGAGACTAGGGTGGGCTGTAGCAGTCAGGGAAGACTTGGGGGAGGTGCTTCTTAGTCATAGAGACCAAAAAATCAGAGATGGTCAGGGCTGGAAGGTTCCTTGGGGAGCTTCTGAGCCAACCCCCCTCATCTGGCAGACCCAGAGACTATGAGAGGGACAAGGAGTCCCTTGGTCACAGTCACCTCCAGGGAGGGACTTGCTTGACTAGGTTTGACTCTCAGGGGAGGCCATGAGCTCAGTCTTTAGAAGAGGGTATGGATGGACTTGGATGACCCGAGGGGAGGTGGTGAGCAAGTCAGAATGCCTTCTGGGCATTGGCATTCACAGCTGGGTGGAGAAATACTGTAGGGCTTAGACAGCCAGTGACAGAGTTGATTCCTGAGTGGGTAATGTGAGGGACAAGTGGAGAGGGGTGCAGGGTCAGTCCTGTGCCCTTAACGTGATCCTGTCTAGGGGAGAGTCAGGAGAGCCAAGGGAAGTCACAAATGGAAAGCCTCCCATGTGGTGACTGGGGGCATTTGGCAACCGGAAAGGAGATGGGGGAGCAGGTGCACAGGAAGCCCCAAAGTCAATCCTGAGGGAAAGTCTGGAAGTGGCAACCCCTTCCCCTTTGTTTCCTTTCCAGAAGCCAACCCCTTCCTCCAGTCTGTGCATCAGTACATGACTTCCAAGCTGCTTCAGCTCCCCGACAAGCATTCGGTCACCGCTCTTCTCAACACGTGGGCGCAGAGTATCCGGCAGGCCTGCCTCTCGGCTGCGTAGCCCCCTCCCCTCCAGCCGGGCCGAACCTTGGTGTGAGAGGAGCCTGGTGGTGGCAGCGGCTGGTGGCGCTCCCCAGAGAGCCCAGGCTATAGGTTGAGCTTCCCCTCCTCTCCTCCTTCCACCCTTGTACTGCTTGCCTGGCATCTTGAATCATTTCTGCAGGCTACGTAATGGTTTGTGAACGGCTAATCTTAGGGAGACTTGATTGGTCACCTTGTAGATCCCAGCCCGGGAGTCACTCTTCCAGAGAGACGGGCCCCCTGCCTTGTCTCAGCCTCACTGCTGCTCTCCCTCTGTGATGTAGTCCCCCTGCTGAAATCCACTGCGGCACCTGGCCCCAACCTCCTCTCTGGCTACCACATCCCTCCTTGTTAAGGGGAGCTCTCAGGGCCGGGATGGCTCTTCTTCCACGCTAGATTACAAATGCAAGTGGCCATAGTGGAGAAAGTCAAGAACATAGGAAGCTTCTTTTTTGTTTAATTCTTTTCTGAGTTCAATTTGGGTTCATACAGACCCACGTCATCACCTTTGTTTGTGGAACATGGAGGCAGCTTAAAAAATAAATTCCGAGGGGTCCTCTGTGAGCTCTGACACAGAGCCAGACATCCAGAGATCCAGCCTCCCTCCTCGGCTTTGTAGTCATGGTGCCAAGGCCTGGTTGGCTTGCTTCCTGCTCCACTCCACCCAGCACAGCCAGGGAGCCTCCCTAGCCATGTGGCCTGGACCGCCAACTCCCCTATGGCCCTGGGTCGTCACTAGCCTCCCCCTTTCTTGGGCCCTGTTGTGAGGTCTCGTGATGAGATGACTCCTGGAGAGTCAAAGGTGATCACCTTGTAGTCAATCCCTAGCTGTCTGTCTGAGTCGATTTATGACTCTTCATTCATTCCTGGGCTTTTGATGACCAAAGGTTCTGGTGGTCACTGGCTTCCCCTGGGGTGTAGAGATGGAGCTCAGGACTGGGAATTGGAAGCATGGAGGGCTGGGAGCCAGGCTTCTCAACCATGGAAGAAGCAGCCCCCTTCCCCTGGACTAAGCTGTAGGATCCCTGGGCACTGGTCCCTCCCTCGAGGCTGCCATTTTGGCTCTTTGGCAGCCCCCGTGGTGGAGAGTGGGGGCAACATTTTGTACACATACTTATACGTTATTTGTCGTTTGGATTATTATAATAAATTTATTCCTGTGTTTGACATGAAGTTATTTTTACTCATTTTCGACATAACTGGCACCAGAATGGAGGCTGCCCCATCACTTAGCTCACAGGATGGTCACTCACTGGTTGATCTCATAACGTTGTTGTGTCCAAATACTAGCAACTCATTTGTTGCCCTGTGGCCCATAGATACTGCGCGTAGGACCTTGGGAAAGTCACAAATGAGGGGCTTGGTCTGGGTGATGTGTCTAGAGTGGTCACTGGTAACCTGAACTAACCACGTGCTTTTCAGAATAAAACAAAGGACATGGACATTCTCATCGCCATCTTGGTGTGATTCCCTAGTGCCTTCCCTTGTAGTTGGACCCACTCACAGCTCCGTCAATGGCAGCTGTATCGGCAGGCCTCCACATTGACCATTCCCATCATCCGCCACCTCTACCTGTTTTCTGAGTGTGAGGTGGGGCCTGGGGGACCTTTTTCTTTTTTAAAAATTTTTTATCTATTTTTAGTTTTTAACATTTACTTCCATAAGATTTGGGGGTTCTGAATTTTCTCCCCATCCCCCCGCAAGATGGGATGCAGTCTGATACAGGCTCCACTTACACATTCATATTAAACCTATTTTCACATTAGTCACGTTGTAGAGAAGAAATAGAGCTACAGAAAAAGAAAGCAAAGAGTCTGCTTTCATCTGCATTCAGACTCCATAGTTGTGGCATTTCCATCGTGAGTCCTTTGGAGTTGTCTTAGATCTTTGCATTGCTGAGAAGAGCAAAGTCTATCACGGTCAGATTGCACAAGGTGGCTATTACTGGGTACAACGGTTACCTTCTTCTTATTAGTGACAGAGTATTTCTTCCTATGGTTTTATAAGAAAGCATATGGAGCTGGATGGAGAAACAGCCACCTGCCTCCCCACTCATGTCCCAGCCAGGCTGTCTCCCCACCCCGGCCTTCGCACAGGCTGTTCTGAGTCCCCTTGCTGACTTAGCTCAGATGCTGCCTCCTCGATGAGGCCCTTCTGGATTCCCCCAGAGAGCTCCCTCTTGTATTTGCATTGTAGACCCACCCAAGTGGTTTTCTCCCCATCGCAGGAAGGGGCTGTTTCCTTCTGGTCTTTATCAATGTGGCCTGGCACAGCTGGGGTGGCTGGGGGCACCATAGCACACAGAGCACCAGGCCTGGAGTCAGAAGAGTCATCTTCATGAGTTCAAATCTGGCCTCAGCCATTCACTAGCCATGTGAACCTTGGCAAGTCACTTCACCCTGTTTGCCTCAGTTTTCTCATCTGTAAAATGAGCCGGGGAAGGACATGGCAAACCACTCTAGCACCTTTGCCAAGGAAACCCCCAATGGGGTCACAAAGAGTTGGACATGACAAAAACAACACCCTGGCATGGTGCCTCATGTCTAGACATTTGTCCAACTAGATTTATCCCTCAGGAACACAGAGTTCAGGGAGAGGAAGGGGAAAAAAGCATGAGAAAGACCCTCTTCGTTAAGAGGTAGCTTGCGTGGTCAGGAAGAGCAAAGTCAAGGTGGAAGGATGCCCAAGGAGTAGCTTGCAGACATCGCCTCTTTGCAGAAAGGTGCCACCCACGCCTAGGCTCAGTTACAGCATCACACAGAACCAGTGGTGAGCCCTGTGTGGTGCTGATGGGCAGAAGCTCCAGGGCCACTCACCCGCTGGGCCTAGCAAAGCTGCCTGACTTTGTAGAGCCAGGTGAGGTGTTTAGAAAGAGGCTGAGGCAGGCTCTACTGACAGGGTCCACTGGGTCTGAGGGTTCTTTGGTGCAGCCAAAAGCTGCTCCCCAAAATCAAACTCTTTGGATGGAGGAAAGTCTAATAGACCCGAGCCTCTGGCCAAAGTTGCCCATATTTAAATGTGGGTCTGATGGAGTCTCTGCCTGCCCCAATATCCATTGCTTCGTGCCTTTCTTGGGCCGAAGAGACAGGGCTGTCTAGCCTGTCTGGACCCTGACAGAGTCTTGTGCTCTGGGGGAGACCACGGAGGCTTTGAAAAATGTTTTGCATGCCACCTTCTGGTTTTACACAGGCCAGATTAGAGTAACCTATGCCCATCTTCACACTGTTGTATAAACGGGAGCTCCATGGGTGGGCTTGGGGGCACAGCTCCTGACAGGTGGCAGAGCAGTCAAGCCCCTCAGCCACAGAAGGGGAGGGCTACCTGGGCCTGCTGATGCCAGAGTATCATGGTAGTGGGGCTCCCCCCAAGATTTAAGACCAATTCATGAAGGAACGCAAGGATAAGGAGATTTAATTCACAATCTCTAGCTGGTAGGGAAATAGTAATTTCTAATTCATTTTTGTGTTGGTGTATGTTTTGGGGAGAATAGCGGCAGGCTTGTGCCAGGAGGCCAGGGAGGAAGCGTTGACACGTTGTCATTGATGAGAACTGGAAGGTCAGAGGTCAAGTGTGACCTGGCCTTAGAATGCATCTGCTCTGGCTGCTGTGCCCCCAGTGCTCTCGAGTTCCCACTCCCCAGCCCCCTAGTCCGAACCAGCCTCGCGTCTGTTACAGGACTGTGCGGTGGAGACGGCGACTCTGGATGGCCTGCATTTTCTTCTGTCTCTCAGCAAAGCTATTTCTCAAGGTTTGCTTCAGGGCTGGCAAGACTGCTCTCTCTGGCCCAGGTATTGGAGCTAGGATCAAACTGGGTAACGAGGAGAGAAGAGAACTGTGTCATTGGGGTGGTCGGTCCATCTGCTTCCATGAGGCCAAAGCTGGTGGTGGGCACCCCTGCCTGACCTCCACCTGCCTTACTGGGGCCTTCCTCACTGAGGAGCTGGCTTCAGAGTGAGCGAGGAGGGTCATGGCCAACTGTCTTGGAAGCTTGAATTCTGACAGTGCCGCCAGGGAATCGAGCCCATGAAGGGAACAGGAGAGAGCTGACCGGCGGCTCCGGGCTTTCTCTGTCGTGCTCAGTGTCAGCGAGGCCAGAGCAGCCTGGGGTCAGGCCAGTGGGGCTGGACACCTGCCCCTACAGGGTCATGGTTCATGCTCCATAAGCCAGTTACTTACCATTTTTTTGCTGCACTCTTATCAGCGACTTTGGGAAACTGCATACCTTCCTGATGCCTGAGTGAAGAAAATGTTTGCCCTGAGATATGGGGCAAGCTGGAGGAAGAAGCTGGGAATGTGAGCAGTGCTGACCCCACTGGGCCAGGGCAGAGCCCCAGGGCCCACCTGCACTTCATGTCTGCATCGCAGTAATAGCCAGGAAGAGTCAGTGCCCGATTCCCCTCTGATGCTGGTGGCCTGGTGCTCATCTCATCATAAGCCAGGGGAAGAGCCATGTTTTATCCACAGAGAATTTCTTTACCAGGAAGGGCTTAGGCTTCCCATTCTGTGCACCCTGTACCCACGCATTTTATATGTATACTTGGGGCTCTTTCTGGGCTTCTATCCTGTGAGGCTCCATCCCCAGAGAAGAATCCTATCCTTGTGACCTTTGGAGAAGGAAGATTCCCCACCCCCTTCACCCCCCAAGAGTGGGGCAGAAGCAGGGAGGTATCCACTGATGCAGCCCGGCTTCACTCCTGCCACTTCGAGGGTATATCGGGAACCCATGGGCCAAGTCTTTGCTGGCCTGCCTTTCAACCCCTGTACCTGGCACAGGACCCTGCAGAGAACGCACACTGATGGGTATTTTTTTCTCCAAACGCCCTCCTTTTGAGAAAATAAAAAAGGAAGCAGGTTATATCTAGTTCTGAGCAGGCCCTGAGCCAGCAGGACCCTGCCCGTCCTCTACCAGACCACTTACTTGGAATGGGTGGCTGGAAGGCCATCAGCTGTCTGTCCAGTGCCATCTTCCAGGACCGATTTCAGGCGTTGCAGCTGAAGGACGTGGACAGAAAGGCCACTGAGGACATGCTCTGCAGAGCCATGCCCTGTGTGGGTGCCCAAGCAGGATGGTGGGATGGGGGATCACCTCTTGGGCCTGCAGGTGGTTGGCATTCCACAGCTGCCGAATGACCAGCTCACACTGCCGAAGAGTGGACAGCTTCCGCGTGTGTGGGGGGAGCTTCAGAGAGGACGTGATCCCCAGGATGTGTTTGAACGGGGGCTGGCAGGACATCATGGGGATCAGTGTGGAGGTTGGCGCTCCGTCTTCTGCTCTAAAACAACAACCAACCAGAAGCATGTTTCCAGTTGGTGCCGGAGCTGGCTCTCACCACTTCTCCTCTCAGACCAGCAATGCCCAGGGGCTTGGATCGCTTAAGAGAGCACCCCAGGTTAGACTGAGAGCTCCCTGTGGGCAGGCACTGCCTTTTACTTTTCTTCCTGTCCCCAGTGCCCGACACAAAGTTGGCGCTCAATAAACGCTTATGGACCGAGGAGAAATGTGGGAGAATTTGAGAAAAGGTTGAGTCCTCGATCTTATTAGGCCGTCTACATTAGCAGTCTCCTCTTTACCTCCTCTCCTTAACCCCTTCCAGTCTGGCTTCCAAACCCATCATTCCACTGAAGCTCCTCTTCCCAAAGTGACCAGATCCAGTGACCTCTGCAGCTTGGGATACTCACTGTCCAGCACTCTCTCTCCTCCTGGATCCTCTCCTCTCTGAGCATCAGGACACCAGTTCTCCTGGGTCTTCCTCCCCCTCTGACCTGGGCTCCTTCTATTCCCTTCTATTCCCCCTCTACTTCACTGGGTGACCTCCTCAGCTGCCTCGGATCGAATGACCTTCCCTCTGCTGATTACTCTTCCTGTCCTGCCCCAATCTCTGCTCACCTTCAATCTTGCATCCCCACCTGCTTCTCAGACGAGATGTCCAGGAGTCGTCCTGCACTCCCTACGTCCAAAACTGAGCACATTCTCTTTCCCCCAAACCTTCCTCCGTCCTACCTTCCCTATTACTATGGAGAGCATCCCCCTCCTCCGAGGCCCTCAGGCTGACAACCCAGGGGTCATCCCAGACTCCTCACTCCCCCAACATCCAATATGGTGCCAAGGCCTCTCCATTTCACCTCTGGAGCATCTCTCCAGTACGCTCCCCTCTCTTCTCTGATGCCAGTGCAGACCCTCATCACCTTCCACCTGGACTGTTACAACCACCTGCTGATGGCTCTGCCTGCCTCAGGTCTCTCTCTACTTCAAGCCATCCTTCTTTCAGCCACCGTTCAGGTCTGACCCTGTCACCCCACTCCATAAACTGCTGTAGCTGCTGCCCCCTCCCACCTCGCTCCTCAGCACTACTCGGATCCAGTGCCCCCAGCCAACCCCCAGCCTGGATGCTGTCCCTCCTCAGCTGCTGCCACCAACCCACCTGGCTTCCTCTAAGTCCCCACCCCTCCGAATCCTGGTGTCTTCCCTCTGTCAATCCTCTCCTGTTTCTCTGGTCTAGAGCTGGTTTGTATGTGTGTGTCTGCTCTATCCCCAGTGCCTTGTGCAGGTCCTGGCCCAGTCAGTGTTTACTGACTGATCTTAAGGAGGAAAAGGACTGAGGAGAAATGATACAGACAGGAGGAGGATTGAAGAAGGCAACTGGTAAGATAGAGTGGGTGGGAAAAGGTTAAGTAAATTTGTGAAAACAAAGTAAGCACAGGCTAGTGAAAGGAAGCTGTGTGAGGCAACCCCGCGAATAGGGCTATAGCACTGTATAAAGGTGTCTGAGAAAGGGACCTGAGTGTAAAACACCTCCCCAGGAGCCTCAAGGCTAAGGACTGAGGACCCCCTGTATGGACAGCTGGGAAGTGCTGTGGCAACAGCCAGCCTTGAGTGCGACACTGCCCGGACACCACTCTTTGCTTTTCTCTTCCCAGACAGATGATTAAGGAAGGAATACCTCCATCGATGGATTGATTCTAGGGTCTGGAGGGGCAGAAGGGAAGGAGATCCCATGGAGAAGGAATGGAAGGCCCACTGTACACCTGGAGGCGAGAACCCCTTATCAGGCTTCTCAAGAGGAAAGCGGGAGATGCTGAGGCAGAAGGAGCTGCTTGTGGTCTAGAGAATGATGAGGTTGAGCCCTGGGGCTGCCAGGTGCTGGGGTCCTCCAGGAAGAGCTAGACCCCCAGGGGTGTGGGGGGGGGCAGGGGAAAGTGCACATGTCAAGGCCTGATGGACTTTTATCAAAACAGAACCCCCACCTGTGGGCACAAATATGTTGCCAGGAGGCCCCAGAAAAACATTCCTGGCTAAGACTACACAGCATCATGGCCCGGGGTCTTCCTCCCAGGCATCCCCGAAGGCCAGGGATGCACCAGAGAAAGCCATGACTGAGAATGGGATTCGGGTTTTTAGACCACGCGTAAGAGAATGCATCTGATGAAGGGTGGTGAGGGGCTTCAGACTGAAGAGGTCGGGGGCATGGAGATGGAAACGATCCATCTACCTGCTAAGGGAGAGACCGGGGAGGAGCTACAGCAGCCGAGACGCAAGCTTACAGTGGAGGAAACCCAGTAAGGAAGCTGAGCGTAAAATCTCAAACGCTTCCGTGTGCTGGGCCTTGTGCTAAGCCCTCTACAAATACTGTCTTAACGGATCCTCACAACAACCCCGGGAGGCAGATGCCATGATTATCCCCATTTTACAGTTGAGGAAACTGAGGCAAACTAAAGGGAGTGCCAAGGGTCACCAAGCTCCTGTCTGAGGCTGGATTTGAACTCGGGTCTTCCTGACTCAGTTTGCCTTCAAGGGCAAACACCAAGGCATGGTGGGACAGACCCATGGCTAAGATACGGCCTTTGACAGGTAAACTGTATTCACAAGAACCAGATGGTAAAAATGCGGGTGGGCAGCGCTGCGCAGCCCAAAGGTGGAGTTGTGGGAGCAACGGTGGAAGCAGCAGGGGAATTTGTCATCAGAACAGCCAGAAAGGAAAGGAGACAAAGACCCCGACCCCGGCCGGGCCCCTGGGCTGACTGTCATGGACGCCTCTGGCCATCCCTTGACCCAAGCAGAGCGGCTCCTAACTTCTGGACTGGCCTTGATGATAACGAGGGCCAATTCTACTCTGGATCTGATTCTCACCAATGAACAAACCAAGGGTTTAGAGTTCAGAAGGAGCAGGTACAGGACCTCAGGGATGTCAGCAGAGAAAGGGTGAATGTCTGAAGAGGCCGGCATGCACAGGGCCCTTGCCAGACAGCTTTGACTTTGTTTTCCATGTCCATTAGAAGAGAAGGGAGATCCAGGAGGCTGGTTCAGTCCTACAAAGAAGAGGGCCAAGGGTGCCAAAGGCCCGAAGGAGCTGAGGCAGAAAGCAAAACCACGGGCACTGAAGCGAGTCTTTGATCAAGGAAGGGATTTGTTTCTTTTTGGCAAAATACTAGGGAAAAGCGAAAGAAGAAGTAAGGGCCGCAAGTCTGGCCTGGGCTGGATGGGACGGTGCTGTGAGGAGAAAGCAGCTGCTGTTCCCTCAGTATCTCTGCCAAGATGACCCCCAAACTGAACAGCAAAGCCAAGATGGCCAAAAGCTCTCCACAACTAGAGAGCACCTCACCGTTCTGGTGAATTCAATCCCCTGGATCAGGGCTGGGAAAAACAAGCAGGTATCTGAGCCACCGCCAGTATCTGACTCGGCCGAATATCATTCTCGGTGGTATCAGAAAGATCATGGCAGATGGGAAGGGATCCTGCAGGAGGGATCCGAGAAGGGCAAAGAAAGGAAGAGGGCAGACAGTGTGCCAGCTACAAGCCAGCAACCATGACTTTGGTTGATGCCAAAACTCCAAAACATAGGATTAAAGGGATGGTCAGTGGCCATGGAGAAGAGGGAGCAGGGCTCCCACAGAGCCAGCGGGGCTGCCCCAGAACCAAGGCATTCCAGACCAGCCTTGGGTCCTTTTTGGATGGTTACAAATGGTAAGTCAGGGGATGTTGCAGAGATAGGCTTTTCATGCTCTTCTCATGGAAAAGATGGGACAGACATGGGCTAACCAAGAAGACAGTTGGTCAGACGCAGGAACTTGCAGAAAGGTTGGGTCTTAGTGGTTCAACGTCGACTGATCTTGAAAACCCCATGGGGGAGGCCCCACGTGGGGCTGCGCTGCTTAACCTCTCCCTCAGTGACTGGGGGGGAAGAAGGTGGCCAGGATGTCCTTATCCAGTCCACGGACAGCCCAAAGCTGGGAGGAACAGTCGGCACACTGGATGACAGCCAGGATCCAATGAGATCCACAGGCAAAGACCCAGGAAATTCACTAGGCGTAAATGTAAAGTCCTGCAGTTGCACTAAAAACATCAACTTCATGGGGAAAGATGAGTTAGTCAGCATTTAGGAAAAGGTTTGGGAGTAGGCCTGAGGACAGCAAAAGACCCAGAATCCATGTCATATAAACACTGATGAAAGCACCTGGGGAAAAGGCAGGGTCAGGGGGCAGCATGGGAGCTGTGCGCAGGCCTGCTAAGGGACCAGAGTGCCTTGGGCTGCCTCCTGACCCTCTCATCAGGAGTCTTTATTTCAGATACAGGTTTTATGGTGGCTGCTGAGGTTCCTTCTAGCTCTGAGATTCTGGGCTCCCCCTCTCTTTCCCAAAGACGCTTTCAAACCTGGGTTTTCTGACTCCAGACCTAAGTGGACTTTCCAACCAATCCCTGAACAGAAAGGGGGTCCTCCATTCATGCCTAGGGTTGGTTCCACCTCTGTGGGTCTCAGCTCTCCACTGAAGTACTTGGAAGGAACATGAGCCATCACTCACCTGGTCCAAGTCCCTCATTTGACAGGGAAGCTCCTGAGGCCTAAGCAGGTGAAGGGATCTGCCTGACGTTGGGACTGGACCCTTCCTCCAACTCACTGGCTGGATAACGTGCTCTTTGTTCTCTCTCAGGGCTCTCTGGTGAGAGAAGCCACCAAGGTAACTGTCACAGCCCACGGGGCCACTGGCTAGACCTTACAGCTGGAGGCCAAGGGCCACAGCTTTGGTTCAGAGCCTTCAGGACAAGCTGGACTCCTTCGGCTCCTAGGAGCTTACTAAATCCCAGGAACCTTGAATGGGCAGAATGTGTCTGTGAACAAGGGTCCTCCCCAATGCCCTGCCTAAAAGCTGTCACACCAACCACAGGTTCCTCTGAATAAGCTTCCCTTTCAATGTGAACAACACTGGGAAGGGTGGAGGACACCTCAGCTCCTGTTCTTGGTGGGGTGGGGGTTAGGGGGAAAAATGAGTTCAAATGAAGTGAAGAATGTTTGTAAGCAATGTTGTTTTGGTCAGTGTCCAACTCTGCTTCCCGTCCCCATCCATTCGGGCTTAGCCAGAGCCTACCCAGCCAGGCCTTTCTCCATCTTGATGCTGGGGCCCTGCTTCTCTTCTCCGGACTCCCCTGCCTCTTGTCTCTTTGGGCAGCAAAATGAGTGTTTGGCTTTGGATGCTGAGCAACCTGCAGTCCAAACATGGAGCAAGAGATTGAGTGTTGGGGGCGTGCAGAAGCAGCCTGGGGCACCTGACACTGGACACAACCATTTCTCACGGGCAGGGCTGGATGCATCAGGGGAGCTCTGACTGACCACTTGTTCTCAGCCCTCACAGACCAGACCAGGGCTGTGAATGCTCGTCTGAAATCCTGCTGGTCGTGGCCAAAGACTCCAGAGCTGGAAGGGTCTGGGACTACCCTTTCTGCTGCTGCCCTGAACACAGCAAGTATGGATGACAGCAGATTCAAACGAGCGGAACTGCCCTGGTCTGGAAGCCAGCAGTTGGCCAGGGTTCGAATGCTGGCTAACCCTTTACTTTGTGACGTTGGGCAAGGGCCTCCCCTCCTCTGTGACATGACCTCATCTCTAAGGTCCCTTCTATCCCCGTATGCTGGGCTGACTTCTGCCTTCTGGGTTTGCTGTGCTTGTAGTGCTGGGTCTCCAAGGGGTGTATACGGCCCTTGTATGGGGCACATGGCCCTTCCCTGGAAAAGGTTCCCTCCTCTGCCCAGCCCACAGGGGACCTCCAAGGGGTGTACGTGGCCCTTGTAGGGGGCACACAGCCCTTCCTTAGAAAGGGCTCCCTCCTCTGTATGCCTGCAGGCCACGGGGCAAGCATAGTCATAGGTGGGCCACAGCTGCACCACTCCATCCATTCCACAGCCTAACTAGCAAATGCGCACTTTTCTCTGAGTCTCACCTGACGGCACCACACCTGAGCTGGACTTGAGAAAATGGGAACTGGAAGAAGTCACACCTACAGGGAGACATGGAGGAGTCAATGCCCAGTGTGAGCCGGGCTGGTGGCACCACGGAGAGCCTTGAACACTTCACTGTATGACCCGGGCAAGTCACTTCACACTTCACCTCTGTTCGCCTCAGTTTCCTCAAACGTCAAGTAGTGACAATATTAACAACATCTCCCACCCTGGGTTGTTGTGAGAAGCTTGACACAGCGCCTTGCGCAGAGCAGGCGCTACATTCCCCTCTTCTGCACTCCCAGGGCGACCCATGAAGCCCCAGGGCTGGGAATCAAGACGGCTGAGATTGAGCCCCAAGCTCTGCCACTAATTTACAGTGGGATCTTGGACGAGTCACCTTACCCTGGGCCTTCCCTTCTTTTCTGTTAAATGAAAGAGGTACTGGATACTTTCAAGCTCTGACATTGCGTAATTTACCAAAAAAGCGAGCTCTCAGATGGCTCTACCATCGGCTCCTGCCAGCTCAATGCCATGACCCTGTGGAACCTTGTGGAGGCCAGACAGAGCTGAGCTCCAATCCAGCCTCAGACATTTACTAGCTAGCTAACTCTGCATAAGTTGCTGGACCTCTGCCTCAGTTTCCTCATCTGTAATGTAATAGCACCTGTCTCGTGGGGCTGCCTTGAGGATCAGATGAGATGATGCATGGGAAAGTGCTTACAAACCTCTCAATGCTGTTATTACTAAGTATTACTACTGGTTTCTCTGAGTTGTCCTTTCCCCCATAAAGTCATTCTCAAACTAGTGTGAAGGGACTTTGGAGAGCTTGTACCTGAGCAGGAGTCCCCTCTAGAACCTCAGGACCCAAGCAGACCTCCCCTCCAGAATGTCAGGACCTGAGCAGGCCTCTGCTCTAGAACCTCAGGGGCCAAGCAGGCATTCCCTCTGAGCAGGCCTCCCCTCTAAGAGTCAAGGACAAAGGGCACTTCAGCCCCGGCTTCAAGATCTCCAGGGAGGGGAGGTGCATGACTCCCAGCATGGCCCAGTCAGCTTTGGAGGCTCTTATGGGGATGAAGCTTAGAAGTGTTTCTCTGCAACTTCTTCTACTTATCTCCAACAAACATTAAGCACCTATGGTATGCAAAGACCTCATGCTGGATGGAGATGATAAAGAAGAAAACAAAATAGCCCTTGCCTTCAACAAGCAGGGAATTCAATGCTGGGGGACTGGAGGGTTACAACAATGCAAAAAATGGGTAAGGATGGAGAGGGAGAGGAGGGGGGGGGGGGAAGGGAGATGAGAGGAAGAGAAAGGGGCAGGGGAGAGAGGAGAGGGACGGGGAGAAGGGGAGGGGGAAGGGAGAGGAGAAGGAAAAGGATGAGAGAGACAAAGGAGGAAGGAGAAAGAAGGGCAGAGGGGACAAAGAGAAGGAAGGGAAGGAGAGAGAAAAGAGAGGGGGAGAGAAGAGAGAGCAATTGGAGGAAAGGAAGGGGAGCATAGGGGGTGGGGAGAGGGGCTCAGAGATGGCCCCAGAGCTCATCTTCCAGGGCCTAGAAGGTGAAGCTGTAGCAGCAGGACGTTCCAAGGATGGAAGACGGGGTCCTGGATGAAGGTGCAGCAGGAGGGGGAGATGGCGAAGGCCAAAGACCTGGCCTCCTGGCAGCTCCCCCACGGCTCACAAACAACCCCCATCATTCTTATTTCTGTCTGTGTTTTATGTTGTAGAAACAGCCCTTGGAATCCCAAGGCCTGGGTGTGAATCCTGCCTTTGCCATTTCTTGCGGGTGAACAGCTGGTGGTGCAGTGGAGAGTGTCGGGAGCCAGGAAGCCATGAGTTCAATCTGAGCTCAGACAAGTCACTTCACCTCTGACTGCCTTGTTTTCCTCAACTGCAAAAGGGGGATCATGCCATTACCTGCCTCCCTGGGTGGTTGTGAGGACACGCCCTCCCTCACCCCACCCTGGCATGACCCTGGGCAAGTAAGTCACTGCAGGCAACAGTCCTTGCTGACAGTTTCCCTCTGGTCTCCTGGGATGCCTAGAACCAGGCTGGGTCCTTAGGCTACACTCATCTTCACTGGTGCGGCAGCCCTGATCGGGAGGAGGACGGCACTAAACTCGCGCTCTGGGGCCTGGCAGGGCTGCTGTCCAAGCCCCTGGCTCTGGGTCCCTCACACTAAGCTTCCTTCAGGTCACATACCTTTCCGCTGCGGCTTCTGATTCATTATGAGTTTGTAGTGAAGGTCTGAAAGCAAGCAAAGAGAGGGATGTCTTCCGGCTGCCTCGTCTGTCTCCCCTCAAAAGAACGACACGTGTTTGACAACATGCCCAGGGACCAGCCCCTCACATCCCAGGCTCAGAATCTTTCCCCAACCACCCTGGGACACAGCGGACTCCAAAGGGCTCGCCAACAGAACAGGCTAAGTTACACAGGCTGTTTGTGGGGTGTACAGTCAAGATACAAACTTTGGTTTCACCCAAGACAGGCCTGGTCCAGTGGGCAGGGCACGGGATGGAACCGAGCCATGTTCAAGCATTCTAGCTTCACTCTGCCTCAGGTCCCCAGCTAAATCTCAAACTCCATAAACCTGTTTCCTCATCTGTAAAACAGGGTTGTTGTGGGGACATTGTGGTAAGTGCCAGCTGTAATGGTCTCCAAAGCCATGCACTGACCCCCAGATGGAAAGGTTAGTATTGGATGGATTGCATCGGTCATCCCAGCACCTGCCCAGCTGTGAAACCTTTCGGGAGGGACTCTCAGAGCACTGGGCGGCTAGGCAAACCGAGCCAGGGCTGGGGAAAGGTGGAAAGAGTCCAGCCAGGAAGCCCCATCTCCTAAGCCACGGTCAAGTTCGGGAAGTGACAGGCGGGCAGGTCCCACACCTGGAGAAGAAAGGCAGGCGGGAAGGTCCCTGCACATGGGATCCCTCGGCTGCCCTAATCAACAACTGCTACATGCCTGGCACCGTGCCTAGCACTTGGGATACAAAGAAGGGCAAAACCAGGGTGCCTGCCCTCAAGAAGCTCCTAGTCTAGTGGAGGGGGGGAGGAGGGACACGCCCACGTAAGATAGCTCGGTGTAAGCAGAGGGAGAGGCTCTGGGACGCGAAGGTTGGGTATGCCTGGTCTGGGGGCTCTCCTGCCTATCAGAGCAACCAGAGCCCTCCCATCCAAATGCCAAGATTTGTCCATTCCTTCCCAACTGGTCACTGCCTCTGGTTCCCAGATCCGGGGTTTTCGGTCATTACATAGCACTGCCCCGGGGAGGTTTCTGCGGATCGATCACCACTTCCTTGAGGGTCGTTTGGTAGCTTTCTTCCAGTCCCCCCTCCCCCCTCCCGGCTGCCCTGCTCCCAGACCCCCTTCTCCGGCCGCCCCGCCCCGCCCCGGCGCTCACCGCGGTTGTCCCGGCGCAGCTGATCCACCTCGGCGTGCAGGCTCAGCAGGGTGTCGGCGTGCTGCTGCTGCACGAACTGCAGGCTCTTCTCCAGGTCCAGCACGCGCTTCTGCAGCTCGGGCGCCCCGGGCAGGGCCGCGGGCGGAGCCGTCACCACGGGCGCGGGGCCGATGCCCAGGAGCCCCAGGGGCGGCCCGGGCCTGGGCGGCGGCGGCGGTTGCGGCACCGACCCGACCCGCAGCCGGCTCGGGACGGCCGGGGCGGCCGAGGCCGGTGGGCCGGGGCCTTCCGCCAGCCCCTGGCAGCTCATGGCTGCGCCGCCCAGGCCCGGGCCCTCACATGCGGGCCGCCCGCGGGGCTCGCCCCCGGCGCAGCCGACCGCCCCGCTCCGCACCGCCGCGACCGCGACCGCGACCGCCCCGGGCCGCTGCGCGAATGTCCCCGGCTCCCGGACCCTGACCCCGGACCGGTTTCTCGGCCTCCGCCACCGCCTCCTCCTCGGGGGCCCGTCGCGTTACCACGGTCACCGCCGGCCAAGCAGCCGCTCCGCCCCGGGCCGCGAGCCGAGCTCCCATTGGCTGGGCCGCCTAGAGCGCACGGAGGCTGGGGGCGCGAGCCTGGCTCCGACTGGCTGCACACCAGGGGCGTGCTCGGGGCGGGGAGAGCGATCCGAACTCCCATTGGCTGAAATTCTGAGGGCGTGAGAATTGGTCGGAGGAGGGGACGAGGTCTTCATTAATGTTGGCAAGGAAAATCTTCGTGCCGAAAGCGAAAAGAGGCGTGCCCGAAGTCTCGAGCCTCACCCCATTGGCTGATCTCCGACCGCACGCAAGAGCCAGTTCAAGTCGCTCATTGGCGAGGTAGTGCGCGAGGGGGAGGGAGCGGTTCCCTATTGGTCTACTCGCACGCTCCCTTCGTGATTGGTTGGCGATCGGGGGGGGCGGGGACCACTGTGATTGGTTGAGTCCTTTGGCGAGTGTTGTGCTGCTAGGGCTGGGGCTGCTCGGGCCGCGCGCATTGATTAAGCTCCTGCTGTGTGCCAGACACCGGCCAAGGTGCCCGGGATCTGAAGGGAAGGCGGCACGCGGAGAGCTCGGTGTAAAGAAGACTGGGGGCCCCGAACGCTGTGGCCGCAGAAGGGGGCCAGCTGCCGCTCACTCTGACCACGACCCCGGGGCCTCCACCCGAAGCCTCCAGAAGCTTCTCACGCCCCGGAGCGTGGGGGCGACCGGGCCGAGCGCCGGGGAGAACGCGGAGGCGACAAGCGGGAAGCCCTGCTCCTCGTAAATGGCCCCGTGCAGTGCGACCCCCGACCCCTGACGTGGGAGGGAGGACACCGGGTGGGGGACGGAGAGGGTGAGCCGTCCATCCGTCATCCTTCCAAGCATCAGCCCCGCGGCCGTGTGTCCATTCGTTATCCCTCCATCCATCTGTCCATCCATCATCCCTCCCCCCGCCTGCCCGTCATTCCTTCCTCCATCATTGGCGTGTAGGGAAGACTCCCCGGGCAGCTGCGGGGACAGACTGGAGCCCACTGAGCCTTGGCTGTGTCATGGCCCAAACATGAGGCTGGGGGCAGGTCCCTCTTGGCCTGGGTATCCCGCACTGCTCTGGAAGTCACACGTATGGTCCGGTACCCTCTAGAGGCCCTGTGGTTGTCCTTCCTATCCTTTTCTTTCGCTCCGAATCCATCTTTTTCTGCTTCTTTTCTTCTGTCTTTTAATGGTCCCTTCTCCTACAATCCTTTGTTTACTCAACTTGTTCCTCCCAGGTGGGATTCTCCACTAAGCTGCCACCTTGCCAGAAACCTTGCTGCCTTCATCAAGGTTCTAAGGTCCCTCTCCTCGCTCCGAGGCACTTTCAGCAAGCGCATTGATCTGAATTCTAGGTTGCTCAACCCTAATTCTTGGTGGGGGGGGGGGGAATTATCACAAACCACAATATTACAAAACCATTTCCTCGTTGAGTAAAGGCTAGTGGTGCCGCAGCCTGGATCTGGTGTAGTGGAGAACACAAGCAGGGCGTCGGGAAAGCCCTTACCTTCTGTGAGCCCGTCTCCTCGTATGTGATGTGACAGTGGAACTGCGATCTTTAAAGGTCCTTCCGCTCTTCCGTTTTCTTAGCGGTTCTCAAACAGGGAGTCTTTACGCCAGTCATTTGTGTTCTCGGGGTTATCAAACATGGGACTTACAAACAAAAACCTTTCCATTTCCGTATATCTAGTCTGTTTCATTGGTTTATTTTGTAGCCACTATCAAATATTTTTTATGAATACTGCCATATAGATTTGGTAAAAGTAATAATCGACCAGAATATAAAGGGTCACATGTCACATCATGAACAATTTGGAAGGAAACGGGATCAGATACTGACAAATTTCACAACCACGAGTAGCGTGTGATGAGAAAATCAACCCTTCTGACTACATGCAATTAAAAAAAAGCATCTACACAAATAAAATTCATATGGCCAGAAGAGAATCTGACATAGATGGGGAAGGTATTTGCATTTAACATCACCGATAAGAGTTAGATATCCAAAATACACTAAGAATCATCTTCCAAAAGAGAAGTGTTCAAAGAACTGGAAATTTTCAGATGAAAACGGTACAAACTATTAATGGCCGTATAGAAACATTCTCCCTCTCGTTAATAAGGGTTTGGAGCCACCCTTGTGATTTCACTGGCATAGGGAACTCTCAGATGAGGGAACTCCTACCAACATAGGCTGGCCCTTGAGAAGTTAAATGATGTCAGAGGTAAGAGTTGAACCCAGGTCTTCCTGGCTTTAAGACTGACTCCATCCACTACACCAGACTCTCTCAATAAGAGAATTATTCAATGAAGCAAGCTCTAGCATTTTACCTCATTCCACACAAACTGGTGAAGATGACAAAAGATGAGGCATTTAATGCTGGAGGAGTTGTGAAGACAGGCACGTTCATGTAGTCGGAGGAGCGCCCAAGTGTCCAACTACTAAGCCAGCCTCTGCCTCTGCTGGGCCTGGGTTCCAAGGACGGCAGGGACAGAAAGAAGCAAAGGCCCAATACTGATACTCACAGAGACCCAAATTCTGAGAGCAGCCCTCTGGGGGCTTTTATTGACAGCCTTTGTTTTCTACATCATCTTCATTTTCAGACACATCCCTCCACCCCCAAGATAGCCATCCCTCCTAACAAAGAATTTAAAAAAGAAAAAAACAACAAAGGCTCCTGCCTGTCATGTGAGCCTGACCAAGTAGGCCACACAGTTCACCCAGTCTCCCCACGATTCTCTCAATCTATATTGTTTCTTACAGCCCAGGAACATTCCTAGAACATGATTTGTTTCCTGTTCTAGGACTCTTTACGTCAGTGAAGAAGTGTAAGCAAAGGAGGCACGCACAGGGACCAAAGAAATGGCACCACTTAGAAAGGCCAAGTGTGCGATGAGTAGGCACTAATGCAGAGCCAAAGATGCAGGGGATGCCAGGGAAGGCCCAGACAGGAGGCTATGATTCTATGCTCACCTTCACGGGAGAGGTGGGGGATGACCAGGACAGAACACCATGTATGTCAGACAGGGTTTCCGCATGGAATGTTTTTGCTTAACTGTTTTGTCACAAGGAAGTGCTCAATCTGGGAAGGGGTTAGAAAACAGCACGTAAACGGGAAAAGACATCAACAGAATGTAGAATTACAAGAGGCAGCAGGACGGGAGAAGAACTGGATTTAAATCACGGTTCTACTGTGACCACCAGAGGGAACTAACCTCTCTTCTATGGCATCGTGGACACACGATCATCTCCAAAGTCCCTGCCAGCTCTAAACCCTATGATTCTCTATTGTCTTTGTTACTACTCTGATCTGGAAATTAAGAACTGTGCTCCCTGACCTAGACTCCTTGGGAGGACACAGGAGACTCCAAGGACAGTGGACATTCTGCGCTGCCCACCAAGGGGAAGGGATGGTGTGGGCATTTGCAGCAAGTCCACTATGACTTCTACCGCTGCTGCTCTAAAGCGAGATTTCACACAATTTTGGGGCTGGAAGAAACTCCAGAGGAACAGCTTCAATGGCATGAGGCCAGCAGTGCTTGAAGACTGATGTCACTGAGCCTTCAAAGTGCACACTTCAAAGGTTTCAGACAACCCAAAGTATGATCTTGTTTTAATCTGAGCACAAAACTTTTCCAGCAGAATGTCTTTGGTTTCATAATGGAAACTCATTAGGAAAACAGGACTCACTCAACCACAACTCCACTTTACGCCGAGTTTGCCAGAACACCTTCAGAGACACCCACAAATTGCTTCTAAATAAATGCTCCAGAAAGGCCAGGCTTGATGCACAGATTGCTCAGGGGCACTCCCAGGAATGACATTCAAAGAAGTAAAGACAGGGTTTGTGCACCTTGAATACTATGAAGGCGACAAGGCTGCTGAGCATCCGCTGCCTTCCCCTGTGCAAGTATGACTGCCCACCTTCCTGAACAATGTTGGTTTCATATCCACAAAAGAAAATGAGGGGCCAGTAACCTCTGAGGAAAACAGCTTCCCCAGGTAAGGGAGGAGGCAGGGCAGGGGAGGAGAGGGGAGAGAAGGCACCCCGCCTTGTCTCAGCCACACTGAGCTTTGAGGATAATCAATGGCAGGCTTGGGATTTCCCTGTGATGAGTTTTAGGTTTCTCTTTTAAGGTCTGTGATGGGGAAATCCAAGATGGGGCAGACAATCACCATCACAAGACAAGGTTCAGCCTGGTGATGGAAGGGGCCCCTCTGGGTAGGGCTGAGAATAAAGGAAAGTGAGGAAGAGTCTGTGACACTCCCAGATCTCCTCCTGCCCAGAGTCAGGACAGCCGGCACAATATCAAGCTGGAAATGTCTATCCTTCAGCCCCTAGCTGTTCAACCCTCCTCTGCCCTCCATCCCCAGGGATCCCAAACACAGAGGTTTTGAATATGTATGGAGACCTCACTGTGGTTTTGCCGAGTAACCAGAAGCACCCAAAAGTAAGAGTGTGAACCCTATAAAGATAAAATCTGAGAGGATAACGAAGAGCCTGGGTCATCTCTGTCCCTGTCCCTATCACTCCTGGCACATTCAAAACCTCTATTGGAAGGTTATTACGGCTGGTTGGGGAGCGACGCTGCCCCAAGAAGCAGAGCAGGAAGGGAAGGATGGCCAGGAGGAGCAATAGCCGGCCCCTGTCTGGCTGCTATCACCTCACCCAAGCAAAGGTCTCCTTGGTCCTGGTCTTCCTGTCCTACCACAACCCTGCCCAGTAAAATGCAGGCCATGATGGCTCCTTGGTCCTGAGGTCCCTGCTGCCCATTACAGGAAAAGGACACCCACAAAACATGGGCCCAGACCCACCCTTCATGAAATGTCCAATGTGCCACGAGGTGGACTCCCAGTCAGCCCTCTGCCAGAGGGCACCTGTAGGTCCACACAAGCCTGATATGCCGAATACCCCTCCTTCCAGCTGCCCGACACAACAGCAGCTTCACAAATGTGCGCAGCTGTATTATTAAAAAAATACATTACAAGATGTGTGGTAACCATGAGCCACAGTGCCCTCAGGTCTAGAGGCCCGGGCGGGGGGGGGAAGGCTGGTCCCTGGGCAAGCAATAAGCCTGCTGCTGGCCATTTCAGCGCTGGTGAGGTTTCAGCTTCTGAGTGACCACTGTCATCACGATGGCGTACAGAAGGTATATGACAAAGATGAGGACCGTGCAGACTATGGGTCCGATGCCAAACAAGGATGCAATGAAGAAAACTATCAGCAAGGAGAACAGCGTCTGGTAGCTGGCCAGGAAGCGCAGGCTGATCCGGGGGCCAGAAGTGCGGATGGCCCGGTGCGGCACCACAGGGCTCAGCCTGGTCTTCTCAGCCTGGGATGAGTCAATGAGGTGGAAGCGACAGAAGGCCCCGAGGAAGTCATCCCGTGAGCAGAGGGCTTCCATCTGGCCTGCGAACTGAAGCAGAGCAAAGTGGGGTCAGGACTGCGCCAGCTGCCTGAACGAGCAGTGGCAAGTCACTGAAGGCAGGGTGGGGGGGTGGTGGTGGTAGTGGTGTGTGTGACCTTGGCTGATTGGGGCCAACTAGGGCACGCTGCTTTATGCCTCCAGTACAAGAAAGGTCTGGCCATCCTGTGGAGTACAGGGAAGGATGCGGTCACTTCCTACGGCTGGGCAGGCCCCACCCAAACCACTTTTTCTAAAACAGCTCCCCACTCTCAGAATGGAATATGCAATCTTCCTGCTTTCCGACTGCTAAAGTCTCCCTGGGCCTGGACAACACTCCTTCCACTCCCCTGCCTGCCACCCCCACCCCCTTCTCTTCCTTCCATGCTCGGCCTGGGTCCCTTCCTCCAGCCCCCCAAGCCCACCTGTATACCTCCTTCCCATTTCTGTAGTATCTAGAGCTCTAGAGTGACCATTTTACAGGTCAACATACCAAGGTCGCTCAAGGAGTTATCCCAGGTCTCACAGCTAGGCAAAGAGTTGAGATCAGAGCCCAGGTCTCAAGACAATGCCCCTGGGGCAACCATGGACATATAAGCCACCCCCACTCATGCTTCTCTGGCCTTCGTCTTAACCCAGTAGCCCTACAACTGTGCTCCTGTGAGGGGCAGGGGAACACCCACAAATCCAGGAGTCACAGTGCAAGAAAGGAAACCCCTGAAGCATGTGTAGCCTGAAGAAGAGCAAGCGGCCATGGGGCCAGCAGAGGAAGAGCAGCCCAGGCAGAAACGAGACTAATGGCCGAGGAGACTGACGAGCCCTGCATGGCAGAGCCGGCGGATGAGACCTAGGTGGGAGTGGACCTGCAAGCCTGCTCCAAAAGTCTTTGCCTGAGTTTCCAAAGGAGCCACAAGGGAACAGGGCATGAGTAGAGCCTCCCGAATGCCCTAAAGGTTCCAGGCTCAGGCAGCCAAGATGAACTCCACTGCTGCACTGTTCACTATGAGGCCCCTTGCCACAGGTGTGGGATGGGGGCCAACAGGACAGAATAAAGGTCCAGAGACACTGGTGGGAGCCAGCCCAGGGCCCGACAGGGGATTCTGTCATTGGCACTGCCACAGAACTGCTAAACAGTCTAAGGAACAGGTGCCAAGCCTGGCGGGGCAACCAATTGTCTTCATGATGGGGGGAAGGGGTGGGAGCAGTGCGAGTCCACATGCACACTCTCTCTCCCCAAGGGAGGGCCACCAAACAACTTCCTGGCTTGTCTTAGTCATTTCACCCTGCAAAAAACCACAATTCTGGACCTGAGTCTCAACCAGGAGGAAGCGATGGCAGGGTGAAAAGGACCAGAGTCCCGGGTAAGTGACCACTGGACAAAAGAAGAAACAAAGAGAAGGGGGAGGGGCTGAGCCAGGGTTCAAGGAGCCCAGTGAGCACTGGCAGACAAAATGCCCCTCCTCCTCCTTCCCACCCCGGCCCCGCCTCTGCACCCACTCACCCGGCAGTTGATGGTGGATGACACCTGGAAGAGCAGACGCACCAGAGGGGCTATCTCGTAGCTGCGGATGGGCTGCAGTTCTGTGTCTCCTTGGTACTCAATTTCAAACTTCCGCAGTCCATTGATGATCTACAAGCAAGGAAGAAGGCCCTGGGTGTCAGCACACATCCTCCATCTGCCCACATGGCAGGCTAGCGCTAACCATGAGGTCAGCTGGAGGGGCAGGGCCGAAGCCCAGAAGCCTTGGGGCCAGAGGGGCAGAGGAACAGCCTTGTTTGGCTCCTAAGGGCAGTAGTGCAGTAGTAAATGACCCAATGACACACTTGTACTTTATAAAAGGCTGCCCAAACATTACATGGTCCCATTTTAGAGATGATGAAACTGAGGTAGGGAGGTCGAGTGACTTGCATAATGTCCCACAACTAACATGCGGCAGGTCTGGGTCTCCTTCCTAGCCAAGTGAGTTCTCCCCTCAAGCATACACGGCTGCCTCAGTGGCACATCCACCAAATGTATAGATTAGAGCAGAAAGGGACCTTTCACAAAGGAGGGAACTGAGGCCCCAAGAAGTCCCAAACATGAAGGTCAGTCTGTGGCAAAGCCAGGCCTGGGAACCAGACCTGCAGCTGCCTGCCCTGGCCCTGCGGCTCTCCGCCCCCGCACTCTTCATCGCCAGTCTTATGAGATTCACAGAGCATCCTCGCAGGAGGCTGGGCTGGGGAGCCCTGCCCCTTCCCAAACCCCAAGGAAGCTGGCAGCCGCTGGATACCCAGGGCCAGGCGGCAGCCGCTGACCCAGCACACACCAAAGTGACCACACAGGGGAGCAGGGCCTGTCTTCAGGCTCCACCCGGGAGAGCATGTGTGCGCACCCACTTCCAAGGGGATGAGGTCCTCTGCTGGACCCTGGGTGACCAGCACTAGGATGGGGGCCGAGGTGGGGGGGTGGGGTCCTGCTCAGCTGGGCCACCTCCACGTCCATTTAGATGCTGAGGCAGGCTCCAGCCACTGAGCTTAACCCCGCAGGACCACGGCACTCAACCTGAGTGTCCTCATCTCTAAGATGGGGATGGGAACAGCAGCTATAGCACTTTGTCCCTCAGATCTGGCGAGGCTGAGGTGAGATGAGTAAATGAACACCAGCATTCGCGGTTATGGCCCAGTCCTGACCTGGTATCTGCCGAGTGGGGTAAGGACTGGTCCGGCATCGCTCATGATGCAGTCAGGAAGCTGTTTCTTCCCATTCTCATCAGGCACAGCGCCCACGTTCATCATGAGCTGAGTGAGCTGGGCTTCGCTGAGCTGTGGTACACACAGGGAAGCAGGTCAGTCATGGAGAGCCTACGTTTAGCTGGCCCTGATCAAGTCGTCCTCCAGAAGGACCCCATGGCACATCACCGCCATCTCCCACCTGCCCATCATGTGCAGGGCCCCCCAGACTCTGCTCCTCCCTCCCTCTTTTCTTCCTTCCTCCCTCCCTCCTTTCTCTTCCCTTCCTCCCTCCCTCCCTCCTTCCTGCCTTCCATCATCCCCCCTTTCATTCCTGACTGCCCAAGAGGAGAGGGCCCTGAGGGGAGGAGCTGCTGCTCTTGGAAGTGACCCTGCCCACTGGATCTGCCTGTCCATTCCAGGACCACTCAAGATTCTTCCCCCTGCCCAGGAGGACTGAACGTACTCGAAATATCTGGCACAAGTACTCCAGGGCCTTCTCCAGGTACTCATCTGTCTTCTTGATGCTGTCCTGGCCCAGCTCATCGAGATCATTAGTGCAGTAGGTACCATTCATATCAATGGGGCAAAATCCCAGCCAGGAGAGAAAGGACCGGTTGGCTGAGTTCTCACTTGAGTAATCCGAGAGTGAATTTGCCGTCTGTTTGGCCTGGGCAATCATTTGGGCCAATCTCAGCACCTAAAACCCAGACATAGATCCATCAGACAACCCAACGAGCCGCCTCCTTCCTGAAGCCTCCTCTGATTGCCCTGGTGGGAAGCCAGAGCCCTCCTTCCCTTCCCCCACATGCTTAGTACAGACTAATGAGCATCACACACTGGCCTATGTACGGCCTCCTCCCCTTCATTAACTCTGAGTTCCTTCAGGGAGTGGCCTGTATCCCCCTCATCTGCCCAGGCAGGCAGTCAATGTATGAAATCCCAACAAACTCTCTGGGCCCTTGTGATGGGGACGTGTTGGGGGGCCCCTGAAGCTAGCTGACCACTTCATACCAAACCAGGCAGGTCCCCTCAGGCCGAGGAGGAATCCGTAAGCCGGTTCCTTATAAAGGAATTCAGAGATTTTTAGGAGCTACATTTCTCCATGGAGGCCTGGTGGATGGGCCCCTTCCTTCTGGGGAAACTGATCTAACCCAGCCAGCCAAGAAGAAGCCTGCTCTTAAACAGCAGCATCTCTATTTCAGTCAGCAATGCTAGGTCATTCCCACTGGTGGGCAGGGACCACATCGAAGCTCCACGTGGAGCCCGAGTGAGAAATGAGTCCCAAAGGAGGGACTCTCCAGGTGGCAGCTGCCTGGCTCAGGGCGGGTATGCTGGGTCCTGGCCAAGCTGCCCTGATGAGGAAGGATGGGGCCTTTGGTAAAGCCAGGGGTCACCTGGACCTTCCTAATTTCCCCCTTTAGTTCTCCCCCATCAGACGCAAATCTTGGAGAACAGGACCTCTTGACAGCATTACCTCTCGCATCCCAGCCCAGGCCAGAGGCACTTACTAAGTAGTTAAATAGTGATGGACTGGGAAGCAGAGGCCAAGCACCCAGCAGGGATTAATCTTCTTTCTGGCCTGTCTCTCTCCCTCAGGCCCCTGCCCCACCCCATCTCCACCTTTCCTCCTCCCCAGACTGGTTTCAATCCCTCCTTCACCCCCCACCCACCTCCCAGTGACCACTGCTGGGGAAAGAAGTTTCCTTTCCCCTGTATAGTTCAACTATGGGACCACCACAGAGCTCCCCCCATGGCTCCTCGCTGAATGGAAGGTAGCCTCGGTTCTTAAAGGGGATGCCAGCAAAGAAGCCAGCCAGCGCTGGCCAGCTGCCCCAGGGCTAACCCAACTAAATGCCCAAAGGCTCCTTGCCAGAGGACTCAGAAGACCATCCGGCAGGACACGCAGGGGATGCACGGCTAAGAAACGTTTGACAAGCAGATGAAGCCCCTCAGAACTCAGGCTGCTTTGGCTCAGTCAATTCAATGAGTATGGATAAGGCACGCAATATGTACTGGCCCCATGCTGGGTGCTGGAGGTAGAAGAAAAGGCCTTGCCCTTGGCAGCTCACAGCTGCTGGGAAGGAAGACTAGAGGAAAAAGGCAGTTGGGCTGGCGGGGTCTGCGGCTGGCTGGTACACAGACTGACGATGACTCCAGCAGAAGGAGGCAGACCTGCTCAGGTCTTAGGGAGGAGGACACGAGCGACTGAAAAGTGACTAGGGAGGGGTGGCTGAGGCTGAAGACAGCAGAGAGAAGCGGGCTCCCCTCACGTACACCGAGAGGGAAGGTGGGGGAGGGGTGGGGGGAGGGCCAGGCCTCGAGGGGACTGTGCTCTCAGGATGCCCGGGCATCCGAGTAAGTCCCCACATGCCTGTCCCTGGACTCGGAAGGGCCAGCAAGCTCTTCCCCTACACTGGGCCCAACTTAAAAGTTCACTTCTGAAATAAAGGCTTATGTTCCTGAGACATGCCTTCCTTACAGCTGGCTCTCCTGGGGCTCCACAGGGCAGAGGGCAAAGGGGAAAAGGCCACACATGTGGGACCCGGGCCTGGCCTGTCCAGGTCCAGGCCAAGCTCCCGTCACCTCTGGCAGCAACACATCTACCAGGAGCAAGCGTGAACAATCCAGCCTCTGAATCAGACCACTATCCAGAGGGAAGGACCGACCCCCTCCAGACTCAAGACTCACCAGGGTTCGGACTTCGGGGCCAAACATCTGCTTGTACTGACCGTCCTGGCCCTCCAAGCTGTAGACATGGCTCTTCACCTTGAAGGAGGCATCGGTGACGGCGGGGGGCCAGGAGGAGAGGAGGTTCCCTGGGAAGGGCGGTGTCATGAAGACCCGATGCTGGCGGTGTGGGATGACCAGCTCCGGCTCCAGGAACAGCTGCTCTCCTGTTGGGGGAAGGGTGGATTAGGGCTTAGAGGCCTGGAAGTTGCCCACTCGACAATGCCTTCTGTCACATCCCTCACAACCAGGACCAGAGCTTGCTCACCGCCCCCCTGAAGAGACCAGCCCATCAACAAGTGTTCTCTATCCAGCTCTGGGCTGGGCACAGGGACTACAACAACAAACTAAAATAATCCCTGCCCTCCTCTAAAGAAAGGCTGAACTGAGCCTTGGAAGAAGCAGGGAGTGAAGGGGGGGACACTCCAGGCATGGAGCACAGCCAGTGCAAACACATGGAGGTGGGAGATGGGAGCGCTATGGACAAGGAGCAATGAGGTCATTCTGGGCGGGGCTTGGGAGTCCTAGGGAAGGGCATGAGGTGGCTTGTGGCCCCAGGGCACAGGGAGGGCACGGAGGGAAGGCTTTCTCCGACTGTGTGGGCACACGAGTTGACGCTGCTGCAAGGTCTTTCTTAAAATGGAAAACTGTACACACAAGAAGCAACATAAAGACAAGCAGGGCCTCTAAGGCCGTGAGATCCGACCCATCCCTGACATCACAAAGACCAGGACAGCCACAGTGACGAAACCCACAGGGCCGGACCCTCCATTCCAGGGCTAAGAAGGGGAGCTCCTGTCGATGTCAGCCCTGGGCAGCAAGGGGATGGAGGTGTGGAGAGGCAGCGAAACACATGGACGCAATGAGGTCTTGGGATGAGAAGGCCAGCGTGCGAATCTGACCTCTTGCCCCCGGTATACATCCCTTCCCCCGCCCAGCTCAGCTCCCAATGTATGGAACAAAACAGGGCCTGTCCTCCTTATATTCTACAGCAGGGCTGTCCAACCTTAGGTTTTTATTGAAACAAGAGACAATATATTTTGATTTGCCATTTTAGCAAGAGCTCTGCAGTAGCTTGGCTACATTTACTAAAGCATTTATGTAAATTCTATGCTTGTGGGCAGGCCGCGTAAATCGCACTGCGGGCCACATTTTGGACAGGCCTGTTCTAAAATGTGTGTATGTGTGTACTTGCATGTGCGTGTGTGTGTGCACGTGTGCATGTGTGACAACAGGCAGAGAGATAAGCCACAGGTGATCATCTGGGGGATGGGAGAACATGGACCACTCTGGCTCAGGGGAGGCTTCCTGGAGGAGGTGGCTCCTCTGCCCAGCCTTGAGAGAAGCCAGAGGGAGGTAAGGAGGGCAGGCCTGGCAGACAAACGCAAGGCTGGGGGCATCAAGGAGACCGCCTAGATGGTGCGAGGTGAGCCCCCCAGTCAGCCAATGTCCCCGGCTCCTGTCACCATCTCCTGTGGCCCCCCAGCTCCCAAGGCTCTTTCCCCAAGGTGCGTGTGGGACCAGAAGTGGGAGAAGGAAAGGCTGCCAGCCTGCAGAGAGTGACTCACATGGGCCAAGAACCTTGGACAAAACAGACTCAGCTTCAAGTCTCAGCAAGGCCACCATGGGCAAGGCCCACAGTTTCAGCTTCCTTCTGCTCACCTGAAAATGAGAGGAGTAATCCCCCTCCCAGGTGCCCTAGACCAGTGCCATGGTGGGGAGGAGCTGAGCAACAGGGAAGGCCCCCGAAGAGCAGTAGGGGAGGCGGTCACTCACCCTTCTGAATCATCTCTGCCAGGTTGGGCTGGGCAAAGACCTTGGCGACACGGAACACCATGAGCGCATTCTTCGGGCTCACCAGATCCGTGCGCAGGGCACGGTTGAGAAAGCCTATGAAGAGCTTGGTGTACATCAGCAGGTTTTCCTGCACAAAAGGAGCCCTGGAATAGCAGCAACAGCAGGAGCCGGGTCAGCCCAGAGGGAGGGCTCAGCAGCCGACAAGGGTATCCCCACCTGTGGACACACGGGGCCAGAGAGCCTCCTCGAGCTAGAAGGGACGCCCAGGATGTTGGGCTCAGTTTTCCAGGGGCAGCCTCTTGGCACGTGGCATCAGTGAGGGGATGACCTCTTGACGGCAGCCCCCTCCTGTACAGCTCGAATGGCCATTTCACACTCCTTCCTCTACCTTGACCTACTGTCTCTCTGACGGAACCAGAGGCTTTGTCCCCCCTGACACAAGATTTTGGACCCCCTAGTCTACTAAGGACACTACTCTGGGCAGGGAGACGGCAGCCCTTTGGGGCCTCTCAGTCCTTTCACTGAACTGCTGCATTCCTGGGGGGTAGGAAAGAATCAGAACCACGTTCCTGGTCCTTGTGGAGCCCACAAGTGGGGGAATGGGGGTTACCAAGGGAAGAGGGACTAAGTAGGATATGGTGGAGGAGAAGAACACCTGCCATCTCCCTGTTCCAGGGCCCCATGAGAGGTAGCTGTGGACCCAGAATGAGGGGACGGAGGGAGCTGGGGAAGAGAACAGAAACCTTAACCCAAGGCAGGTCAGGAACCTTGGGAGACCCCACCCAGGACACTCACCACTTTTCAGGGATGCTTCGAGGCTGAGGGTCTGCAGTCACAAACTGTTTCTCTGGAGCGTATCTCCACGGCTGTAAGTAGCTCAACCACATCTCCAGGACCTGGCAGGGAAGACACACGTGTTACACGAGCTGTTCCTTTGCAGCTCTGACGTTCCCTGTTCTAAGGCTCCTCCCGGCCTTGATCTCCCCTGTTCTAAGGCCCCTCCAGGCCCTGACATTCCCTGTTCTAAGGCTCCTCCAGGCCCTGACATTCCTTGTTCTAAGGCCCCTCCCTCCAGGCCCCGATGTCCCTGTTCTAAGGCTGCTCAAGGCCCTGATGTTCTCTGTCCTAGGGCCCCTAAGAACCAAACACGGAGTCCCCTCAGCTTCAGGTTGAGCCTCTGTTTGGGGCCCTCCCTGTCTGTCTCAGCATCAGGTCCGGCACCCAGCCATTGCTTAACAAAGGCCTGTGGAAGGAGACTCAACCAGCCTCCTTGTGGGGGAGCCCATTCCCATGTGTTGAGTGAAGCCTGCCTCCTCCTCAGACATCTAACCTCACTTGACTCAGTGAGGACAGCTTTCAGAATTCTACACCCCCCATCTTGGGGGCTGCCAACAGCTCGCACCAGCCTGACCCACCACCAAGTCTCGTCTTGAAGCTAAACAGGCCTCATTTGTCCACCAGTCCCCTACTCTCACCCCAGCTCGGGTGCCCAGAACCAAACACAAGAAGCCCCCTCCTAGAGCTAGCCAGGGCCCCCCAGTTTCACCACCCATCAGGCACAGGGGTGCCAACAGTGAGATGAACAGCAGAGGCTGTGGCATGTGGGTGCAGGGCCCGCCCTCTAGGTCAGTTCCCAGGGAAGGCACCAAGTGCAGCCCATACGTACTGCTCGGAAAGAAGCATCCAGGGGCCAGTGGCCAAAGCAGTGCTGAAGGAAGATGTAGAGCTTCTGCTGGACAAAGCGAGGGATGACCACTCTGCAGCAGAGGGCACAAGAAAGTCAACACAGCATCAAGTGGGGACCAAAAGTATCGATACCAGCCTCCAACAAGCACCGAGCCCCTATGTCCACAGGGCTCAGGTGCATCCCAGCTGGCTGACCCTGGGCAAGCTGCTCTGTCAGTCTGCCTCAGTTTCCATCCCCTGAGGTTGCACTTGTACAAAGCGCCCAGCACGTAGCAGGAGCCACCTCAGGGCAGCTACTGCGGTCACGACCACTGCTCTGATGTCGCTGTGTGGGTGGGGGTGAACAGGGGAGCCAGGCTCATGTCCTGCTGTGTTGGAGCCCCTGAGTCACAGACCCTCACACGAGAAGGGGACCGGGCAGAGGCCTGCTGCACCGATTCTGGGTGTGGCAGCCCATCCTGGCAGGTGGGGGCTCACGCCAGTGCTTGGCTCCTTAAGAAACATCGGAAGCAGCTGGCGGCACCGTGGGTCCAGCGCCGGGCCTGGAGTCAAATCCAGCCTCAGACACTCCTGGCATGTCACTGAACTTGTCTGCCTCAGTACCCTCATCTATAAAATGGGGGAGACAACAGTCCCTCCCTCCCAGGGTTGTCGTGAGGACCCAATGAGAGCCCGTCAAGTGCTTAGCATCTGCCTGGCGCGTAGTAGGTACTCTGGTAATGCTTATTCCCCTCCCTCACTGAGCCTCCTGTGAGCAGAGACAGAGGGCAGGTGTGAAGGACTCTTCCATCTCTGCGAGGCCCGTGGGAGGCCATGACCAGGTGGGGGAGGCCGTGCCCATGTGGGGGAGGCCATGTTTTCCCAGCATGCCAGCCGCCCCAGTGGGGACCAGGGGTTCGCCTCCAATGTCACAGACAGTGCCAGGTCCAGGGAAGACCTGGAGTGCCAGGCTGGACCCACAACTAGGAGTCCCCTTGGGCCAGAGGGCACAGGAGTGGGCAGAGCTGGGAACGACACGTGGAAGAATTTGTCTTATTTGAGGGGCGATGGGGAGACAATGATGACTTGGGGGGAGGGCAGACCATGGCCACATTCACTGCACAAAGTGAGAACTGCAAAGGGTTTAAGAATGAGCAGGTGGGGAGGAAGCTGCCCAGGGCAGTGACTATGCATGCCTGGCGGGTGCCACAGCCGGGGAGAGGGCAGAGGAAAAGAGGAGGTCGGCAGCATGGCTGCTGCCCAGGGGCATGGTGAACAGCAGGGCAGAGGCACTGCTGGGGGCCCCAGTCCCATCTTCGGAAAATCTCAACACTGTCCACCAGGAGGAGGCCCCCAGGGGTGGAGCCGAGGGGCCACCGCCAGTCCTCATAGGAAGCAGGGGAGAGCCCACTCACCTTTTGAACTCCTCCAGGGGGCTGGCTGTGTGTGAGTGGGCAGAGGGGGACACCTGCTCCGGCTTCAGGCTGTTGGAGAAGGCATGCAGGTGCTTCAGAAGCAGCCTGACCACCAACACGTGCTCTTCGGTGGGCTTAAATGATTCCTGTGTGCAGAGTGAAAGGAAAGAAATGTGGAGGCCCAACGGAGGAACCCCAGGCATGGACGGGCTCCTCTCTCCTCACCACTGTCCAGGGGGTAACTAGTACAGATGTATTAGCCTCACTTTGCAGATGTGTAAACTGAGGCCCAGAGAGAAAGCGAGTGGCCAGAGTGCCTGGGCCTCCCACCCCCACTGGAAACCCTAAGACTGGCCAACAAACTTCTTGGCAGGAAGAACCCAAGCTTTAAACACCTCCATCCACGGGAGCACTTCAGGTTGGCCTGAGTGCCCACAATCTCTGTCTGACCCTGCGTGGTTACTACTGGGCATATTTGGGGACATGGAACATTAATCCCACAAATCATGACAAAGCCCTCAATCTGGGAGGTACCCAATGGAAAACTCTCTAGGAGGGGACTGCCTCTAGCTGGCAAGCCCCTTCCTTGTCCTGGCCTAGAGGGCTAAAGGCTCTTCCAAGCTTAAGCCAAAGAGATGGGAGCGGCCCATAGCCCAAGACTACAGGTTTCTACAAAGAGCAGAAATTCTTCTCCCCTAATTAAAGTTTTCTGACCCTGTTTCTTCATCTGTAGAGTGGAGATGATAATATAGGCACCAGATACCCCCTAGGGTTACTAGGTGAACTAGGAGGGAGTTCCACAAAGGGAGCGTACATGCTTGGAAGCTGATGGAGGTCAGGAACATTCACATGTTCTTTAATACCCTTAAAGAGCTGTTAGAACTAAGAGTTGGAAAAAATAAAATAAAATAAAAAATAAATTAAAAAAAAAAAGAACTAAGAGTTGGGAAAGCATGAGTGGGAATCTGGTTCTGCCACTGGCTGGTTGTGAGACCACAAAGTAGCAGACATATCTGTGACCTTGAAGGATTGTTTTGGGCCCCGAAAGAGTGTCTATCAAGAGGTAAAGCACCATCTGAATGCACACTACCAAGATGCTTACAGGCAGTGATCCCTGCCCAAGGTCCATGGGGATGAATGGCAGAATCCTAACCCGGAGTGTTCTTCCCATCACCCCACGCTCACTTCTGCCATCAGGGCCTGCTCTTCCTTCCCCCCAGTGCTGGCAAGGAAACATCCAGTTTCATCCAGTGAAGGTCCTTCTCCTATCCTCCCCCCCTCCCTGGAGCTTTGCACCCCAGCTCCTCCCACCTGTTTGGCTCCAGGACACTCTCTGCTGTCCTCAGTACCTGCCCCAGGAGCCCAAGCTATGGTCAGCACCCAAAGGCTCTCTTCCTACTTCTTCCCCATACTCTGGCTACTATGTCTTCTAAGAATGACAATCATGAAATGACATCAAATGGCAACTGCGCTCTGATAAGATATAATGACCGATGATTTCAGAGAACACATAAAACCTCTCCCTTTCCCATACCTAGGTGCTGTACCAACTGGCTTTGATGGTTCTGCTCAGTAACAAGGGAAGGTACCACAGTGGGTATAGGGAAGGGGGTTATGGTGATAATGTAATTAAAGATCTTCCCCACCCATTAATCCCATTAATAGGTCTTAGGTAGAGCTAGTTAAGGGAAGGTTGATTAGGAGAGGCTTGTTTGTAGGAAGGCCCACCCCCTTTTGCTAATTAGATCAGGAGGGCTGTGAAGCCCTGGGGCTCTAAAAAAGGTACATATACTAGGGTAGCAGTTAAGCTCAGAACTCAGGGAGGGGAGGAGAGGATGTAGGCAAGCAGACAGCTAGGATTTGTGAGTGTTTATGGGAAGGCCCCAGCAGAGGGGAAGGTCACGGGATGGTTTGGCTCCCTGCTGTGATATTGTGTTTTAAGTTCTTTGCTGTTATGATGAAGGGGACTTAATGGTTTTGGGATATAATTGCTACTATGTTGAAATGGAGTTATTGGTTTGGGGATTTGATCATCTGGTGTCTGAATAAATGTTTTACTTCTTCTGCCTTCTATATGGAGAGTCTCTTATATTCTGCGATACAGAATTATACAGGCACATTCATGGTCACCATCAAAATTGTGATACTTGCCTTAATGATACAGGGGTCTGCAGAACATCACTGGCACAGAAAACAAGGGAACAATGACATTTTTTTAAAAAGTGTCACAGAATGTTCTCAGAAGGGGCCTCTTTGAGGTCTTCTGGTCCAACTTCCCACCCAATTCAAGTCTGTGCCAGGTGCTGTGAGGTGATTCAAAGACACGAATAGCCCCCTCTCCAGTACCTAGCCTCTGCTCACACATCACTGGGATGTGGGGCTTGTGACCACCCTGGACTGCTGATTGTCACAAAGTTAAACTTTGTTTGGCTGAGCTGAAGCCTGCCACTCTGTTACTTCCCCAGAGGGCTGCCTCTGGCCTGGCCAGGAACCCACAATGGCCCTTCAGGGAAGATCTGCTTCTTGCAAAAGATTCTCTTCCTCCAGCTGGCCTTACCAGTGTTCCTCTCAAAAGACAGCATGCCCACAACTCAGCACGACTCTCCAGGTGTCCTCAGGCCAGACCACAGGCTGGGGATGACCCCTTAATTTCCCATAAGCACTCATAACTAACAGTATCAAAGGCCTTGGTCAAATCTACAAATATTGTGTACAGTCCTCTGTTCTGCTCCTGACATTTTCCTGGAGATGTCAGCAGCAAACACCATATTGACTGTTTTTCAGCCCTTTCTGAAGCCACACTGGCTCTCAGGTAGATGACCATCTTCCAGGTGAAGGATGAGCCTATTAAGGAGGACTCTGGCAATTGTCTTGCCAGCAATGACTAAGAGAGAGACTTCCTTGTGATTATCACAGTACAATCTACTTCCTTTACCTTTATAGAGATGGACAATGGAGATGTCAAACTCCTGGGTTTGCCGCATAACCTGGAATATTTCAGTCAGTTTTTGTATGAGCAGTGGATCCCCTGCTTTATGAATCTCAGCTGGAATAGAGTCAGCAGCAGGTGCTTTTCCACAGGAGAGGACCCTAATGGCATTCAAAACCTCTTCTTCAGTTGGAAGTTCAGCTAGATATGGATTAACTTCAACCTGAGATAAACAGTCAATGGCTTCAGTGTTGATTAATGAAGAAGGTCTGTTGAGAACACTATGGAAGTGTTCAGCCCATCTCTCCAGGATCATGTCCTTATCACTAATCAATGTGGCTCCATCAGCACTGAGTAGTTGAGAAGCACCATAGATCTTGGGCCCATAAATAGCCTTTAGGGCATCATAAAAACGCTTTGGATTGTTACTATTGGCATAAAACTGAATTCATCTGCCTTCTTACTAAGCAAGAGTCTTGCATCTCTCTAAGCTTTGCTTGTACATTACTTTTGATGGAATTAAATGCTGCCTTCTTAGAGATGGATGAACTATCCTGCTGGTAAACCCTGTAGAGTTCTCATTTTTCATTTAGCAGCTTCTGAATTTCCCCATCATTTTCACCATTTCGTCAATATTGTACATTGATTTCACGACGGCATGCTTGCTCAAGTTCTGGATAATGGACGATGCTCTCAAGCTTTCCCACTCACTAATGGAGTGAAACAAGGCTGTGTGCTTGCTCCCGTGCTTTTGAGCATGATGTTTTCTGTGATGTTGTAGGATGCTTTCAATCAGGATGAACGTGGCATCAAGGTCAGCTACCACACTAATGGCAAATTCTTCAACCTGAAAAGGCCACAAGCCAAGACCAAAGTGGAGGGAGTGTTGGGGCATGATTTTCTGTTTGCAGGTGATTGTGCACTCAATGCAGCCTCTGAAGCTTAGATGCAACAAAGGATGGATCAGTTCTTTGCTGCTTGTGCTAATTTTGGCCTAACAATTAACACCAAGAAAACACAGGTGCTCCATCAGCCACCATCACACCATCCATATGCGGAACCATCACTCATAGCAAATGGAGAAGTTTTGAAGGCTGTGTTTAAGTTCACTTACATTGGAAGTGTACTCTCCAGGGATGTAAATGTTAATAATGAGGTTAACGCACGCATTGCCAGAGCTAGCTCAGTGTTTGGGAGGCTCTGAAGGAAAGTGTGGGAGAGAAGAGTCATTAGAATGACCACCAAACTGAAGGCCTACAGAGCATTAGCGCTGACCTCATTGTTGTATGAAACCTGGACAGTCTACCAGTGCCACGCCAGGAAACTGAATCGCTTCCATTTGAATTGTCTTAGGAAGATTCTGAAGATCACCTGGCAGGAGACGGTACCAGACACTGAGGTCCTTTCTTGAACTAAAATGCCAAGCAATCGAACCCTACTGCAGAGCGCACAGCTCTGATAGGCTGGCCACATTGTTTGAATTCCAAAGGTACACTTGCCCAACAGACTATTTTGCAAGAACTCACAGAAGGCAAGTACTCCCATGGAAGTCAGAAGAAGCAATACAAGGATACTCTCAAGGTCCCTCTTAAGAACTTTGGAATTGATTGTGTGACATGGGATACACTGGCACAGGACCGCTCACCATGGCGTGCCCTCATCAGAGAAGGTGCTGTGCTCTGAGCAAAGCAGAATTGAAACAGCTCAAAAGAAATGCAAGATGAGCAAATTTAGAGAATTGACCCAAACATTTACATGGACCATTTGTGCCCAATGTGGTGGAGCATTCCAAGCTTGTATTGGTCTGATCAGTCACAGTCAGACGCAATGAAACTTGACTCTAACATAGTGATGCGATTTCAGTCCTCTTCAAGAAGGAAGGACAACCACCACCTCAACTGCAAATGAGGATAATGATCTCTCCTTGCCTTGCCCAGGCCACTGAGCTGCTATGAGGCTCAAATGCAATTAGGAATGGCAAAGTGCCTTGTAAACAGCAGCATGCTAGAGAAGTGCCAGGTGGCATTACGATGTAATGATCATTATCATTGGTACTGATGCCAGTCAAGCCTGGTCAAATAAAACCTCCTTACTGTGTACACACGGCTCCCTCCATCCTCCCTTCTTTTACACAGTAGATTTTTGGAATCTAAGCACCGTGCATTAACACTCATCCTACTGAAACTGCACCGTGTTAACAGGCCTTACACTGTATAACTTTTAGATGAAAAAGAGAACATCTAGTTTCAATATCGACTAAGGATGTGCAGAGTGTTCCACACACATCATTTCCTATCCCGACTGTCATCAGCAAATGCAGTCCCCTGGCTCTCCCCAGCCCTGGACAGCCCAGCTCCCGTCACCAGGATTCTGTCCTTCCTGTCTGGAGTGCAACTTCTCCCCACCTCCACCTCTGAGAATGCCCAGAGTCCTTCAACACTCAGTCTGAGAGCAGCCTTCTATGAGCAACTTTCCCCATCTCCGCCCTCCAGACCAGTGCCAAGGAAAGGAAGATTCTCCCTTGGTTAGGTTTTGTGTATATGACCTTACATAAATCCAAGTTGTCTCCCCCAAAAGGATAAATCTCCCTCAGAGCGGGAATCATTTTACTGACGTCTCTGTAACCCCAGCCCATGGCACAATCCCAGGGACACTGGAGGCCTTGTGGCAGATCCAGCAAAATCAGTGCTGCACCCAGACCCACATTTGTACACAGCTATACTACTAATAAAGAAGGCCTTGTCAGGATTTTTATACCATGTACTTGCCTGATGGAATCTGAGTTAGCATTTCACATGAAGAATCCCAAGGATGAGCCTTAGATTCTTCAAAAGAGCAAATAGTCCAAGGCCACTATCTGGTCCCTTGCCAGAAATTGGCACATTTTTTGTAATTGTTCACTGTCCCCACAGTTTTTTGCATTTACCTCTAAAAGCAGCCAAGGCTTCCCCTCCTTTCCCTAAAAATCCACCTCAAAGACAGAAGTAGTGAGGGCCCCAGAACACTGTTAGCACGGCCAGCAGCCTCCACGTCCCCCTTGTTAGCTAAGCTGGAGTAAATTCTAGAACATTTATTCCATGTTCATCTCTCCCAACAAGTTACGGCACTCAAAGGTTTCCAAGGGTGGATCTGAGCTCAGAAGTGGCTGACACCATGCTCCCCACCAAAAGACGGTGCATCTCCCACACCTGTCAGAGGTGGGTCTCTTCCCAGACAAAAGGTGGAACCAGAGGACTCATCTTTGGAGCAGCTGCCCCAGCACTGGCCCGCCCTGATCTGGACACGGGCCTGGAGGCCCCAGCACTGGCCTGCCCTGATCTGGACATGGATCAAAGTCAGAGCTGGGGGATGCTTGGGTCTTCCCATCATCAATGAGGTATTTACTGCCAAATGAGGGCACTAAAACGGGTAGGAGAGACTCATCAAGTCTCAGCAAGATGCCCTAATAGAGCCTAATAAATACTTATTGATTAATGGCGCTCCCCAAGCTCCCAGCTCCACCCCAGCCCTGGCCCAAAGGAGAGGTGATTAAAAATGCTGACTCAGAAGAGCTCGGTAAGATGCTCCAGAGTCAGGGGTTCGGAACCCCTGGGATCTGTGTGCTTATTCTTTTAACATTCTGACAACTGAATCTCAACAGAACTGCTTTCCTTTGCAATCCTAAGTATCTTACTGTATGTGTTCAAAGCTATGATTACCCTGACAAAGGGTCCATAGGCTGCCCAGACTGCCCAAGGAGGCAAAGAGCTCTTCCAGTCTGGTGAACATCACTGGACAGCGTAATCTAAGGTTGCCACCAGCCAGGAAGCCACAAGGTCACATATCATGAGCTGGAAGGGTAGGCGAAGTCACTTTGGCCCATAGGGTCACACAGGGCAGGGATCTGAACCCACACCCCGACTGAATTCAGGGTTCTTTGCACTTCACCCCCTGACATGCTTTAGAAATCCCTTTCCCTTTCTGAGTCCCCAATTTTCCAAACAGGCTGCTAAACCCAGCAGAGCCACACACTGCCCTAGAAAACCTTATGTTGATGCCGCCTGTCCTCTGCCCAATACTTCCCAGTCACATCTGACTCTGCACAAGGCTGCACTCGGGAGCGGAGCGTGATGGGGCGGCCCAGCAGCAGGTCTGACGTCTCTGCTCCAGGCGGCTGCCCAGGCCTCACATGCCTCTGCTACCGAGCAGGGACCTGGCGCAGCCAGCACAGGCCTTGGAGCCACACAGACCTGGGGCAATGCCAAGCCCGACTGATGCCCACTGTGCTGGCGATCCAGCCAAGCCCTCTGGGAGCTTCCATTCTTTCCCGGGTAAAACAGGGAATGATCATACCAGGGCAGATAAGAAGCTCAAAGGAGACAATGTCCAGAGCATGTTCTGTAAAACCTTGAAGCTCTACAGAAATAACAAGGATTGTCATCAACATCATCATCATCGTATCAAACAGAAGGAACGTTTTTGAAAACGAGCGAATGCCAGTCAGGAACACATGAGTGACTTGGTGCCTCCCAAGACCAATCTCTGAGCTACTCATTCCTCAAACGGCTCCCAAATCTTTCAGCGCATGAACCTGGGTACCTGCACTGATGGGAAGGTCAGCACAGGGTCAACTAGTATCCCCTCAAACATCACCCCCACCCCCTCCCAATGGCCTTTAGAATCCTGGCCTCCTGGCCTGTCCCAGCCCCAGCCTCACCCTCCTTGAGCAAACACCTCCCCCCCACCCCCACCCCCAATGCAGGACTGACTGAAAGGAGTGTAGAGGAACACATGGCAGGAGGAGGTGGTCAGAGCATAGCATATGCGCGCACACACACACACGCACACACACATGTCCTTACACTAGGCTCTGGCAAAGCTCTGAGCCCACCCAATGCTGAGTTCTGATCTGTTCTGATGGGCCTTCTTAAACCCCCTGGAAACCAGTGCCCAGCTACCCCAGGGGTCTTCCTCTGCAGGCCATGCTCTCACACACACACTCTCTGCAGAGTGACAGCAAGAAATAAAAAAGGAAACCAAACAAAAAGATGTTGTACTTGGTACGCGTGGAGGGCCTGGTAGCTGGGTTGGGCAGGAGAACTGTGGAGGCTACTGGAGATACTGAGTCGGTAGTGGAGAACCTCCAGCTGAGAGACAACAAAAACAAGAGGGGAAAACGGAGGGGAAAGGGAGAGGGGTCCAGAGAAAGAGAGGAGAGGAGGGCAGCAAAGGGCAGGGAGGAGAGGGAAAGGAGGACAGATGAGGGGATGGGGGAGGAGAGGAAGAAAGGGAGGGAAGAAAGAGTGAAAAACAGGAAGGGAAAGAAATCAAGAAGAGGAAGGGGAGGAGGAGAAGGAGGGGCAGAGAGGAGGAAGAGGAAGGAGGGGGTAAGGGTAGAGACAAAGGAGGAACAGGGACAGGGACGGGGAAGGAGATAAGGTTAAGGAAAAGGGAGAGGTGGAGAAGAGAAAGAGAAAGAGAAAAAGTAAGAATAAGCCCAAGAAAAGGAAAAAGACAACAAAAAACAAAAACAAACACAGTCAGTGCCAATCCAGTCCAACATTGCAGCCACAGACCCTCACTCCAACAACAGGAGCCTTCGCTTGCTGCTTCTCTACCCGCCTGCCTGGGCCTGGTCCCGGGAGCTGCTCACCTTCGCCCTTACCAGCCTGGGGCCCCAGGTGGTGGGTGGGCAGCGGAGGGTGAGGGTCAGAGTCTGAACAGGGCCGGGCTATGAGCCTGGGGCTGACTCAGCCAAGGCAACCCGGTCTCCGCTGGGACAGGGGCCTAAGCTTTTCAGAGGGCTGGCTCCTGAGCTGAGGGCACTGGGGACACAAGGCTTCCTCTTCTTGGGCTCCTTTAGTGGGCGTCCCCTCAGGGCGCGGCCTGGCCAGATCAACAGAGCAGGTGCATCGTCACCCTTGCAGAAAGCAACAAGGGCTGGCAGGGAATGGGGGATGCCAGACTCTCATTTCACCAGAAAAGCAGGCTGGGGAGTTTCTTTGGAAAGCTCTCTCCACCCCACAGGTCACTGGGCAGCACTCGGGGATGTCACTGTATGTCACTTTCTGAGAACAGGACAACAAATCCTCGAGGTGAGAGGGTCTCGGGGCTCACAAGGGCCCATGTCAACCAATATTTATTGCTCTGCCTGCTTAGGACATGAGCTCTCATGGGAGGGTTTTCTTCCTGGAAGAGGAGACAGAGGTTCAGAGAGGTTCAGTGAGTCACTGGGCCTAGACCCTGAATCTCCTGCTCTATGCTTTAGCACATGCTTGGTCTCAGTCACCCAGACCCAACTCTTCCGGATAAATGAGAGTCTGCTGGATAAAGTTCCCACGAGAATCTGGATAAAGGATAAAAGCAGCCTGACGCTGTTCTGGCCAGGCCTGGCTCTGGGCAAGGTCCTAGTGGCAGAGCTGACCACCGCCCTCACAAGGCAGATGTTAGTACAGCAGGAAGGAGTTAGGAGGGCAAGCCACAGCAGTGAGGTAACAGGAAAGGAGAACCCAGAGTCAGTCAGAAAGAGCCAAGTCAGCACCAAGACGCCCGGGCAGCCCAAGCACTGGCCTAGGCCCAGCCACCCTCAAGGCATCTCTGCAGAGGGATCCCACTGCACTGGACACAACATTGAAGGACGGCAGGCCAGGCACAGACAGGCTGACCGTCTTCCTGAGGCCATCTGACCCAAGCCTCAGGCACATGACACTAATGTCCTGGATGACTGGCCATCCAAGCTTCCTCCCTCCCAATGGAGGATGGCCCATTCCAGAGCAGCTGCTGGCCCTCCAAGCTCCTCCCTGGACACCCCGCCTCCACCCCGTGGTTCTTCCATTACGAGCGTAGTACCGAGTGCTCAGCGCCACCACCTCCCTAAACATTTACTCTACAGCGATGGCGAGATCAGGCCAACAGGGGGTGGGGGGACCCTGGAGCAGAGCCAAGACCATCAACCTACAACCTGGGTGACTCAGGACAAGTCATCACCGCTTGGGCCTCAGGCTCTTGGGGTTGGGAGGGAAGACAGAGTTGAGGCCCCTTATTTTATAGGAGGCCCAGGCAGACTGATGCTTGCACTGGTTACCTGGTGGTTAAGGGGAGGGGGTGGTGCCAGAGAGGATGGAGCCAAAGTGGGCTATGACCACTGTCAGGCAGTCACCACTCAGGACAGTACCACCAGAGGTGTGCAGAGCATTCGGGCTGCCAGGACAAGGTGAGGGCCCGGCCAACCAAGGGTAGGAGGGCGGTCTGATAGGGATAGCAGGCAGGGCTGCAGCTGGTTCAGGACGCCCCGCCGCCCTCCTCCCAGGGCAGCTCAGTAGGATTTGCACGCCCTGAGGTGGTCATGGAGAGGCCAGGGGGCCTTCTGTGATACAGCAGGCAGGGATCTATGGACATGGGGAAACCTGTGCAACATCTGTTAGCTGCCAATGGCTGGACTAGGGCCTGACCCATGGGAGGAGGACCAGAAAAACAGGGGAAGGGAAGGTCCCCTGGTTTAACTGCATTCCAAACGAGGAGCCCCAAAGTCTTTCCTCACCCCTCCAGCCCCCTAGAACCACGGCTAGGCTGCCTGCCTATGCTAGCACATCCAGCAAGGAAACACCCGCCCTCTAGACAGAACAAGCAGACAGAAGGCAGACTGAAAGCAATGCGCAGTCCGAATACTTCTGCAAGGCCAAGCCACATGCAGGAAGAGAGAAGAGACCATGCTCATTCACCAAGCACCCATGGTGAGGGGTGAGAAGGCACCCCCTCCTGGAATCTGGGGGTTGGGGGGAACAAAAGAAAAGGCCCATGAGCCCCGGCCTGCTCAGTGCTGGATGGCCCTACCACTGCACAGCAGACTTATTTGTAAACCAAGGGGCTGTGGGGGTCTGCCCCTAGGCTCATCCTGCACCTCTCCAAACCTTCCTTGGAGGTCTTAGCCTGTCAGGTAGGAGGGCAGCAGAAGGAAGAGGGTTCAGGAGGCCATCAGTGTGGCAGTCTGCCCCTGCAGAGCTGATTAGCGTTACCATCTCGGGCCTAGCCCTGCCTTACAGAGGACATGAAGAATCCCTGGGCCGGGGACACCTCAGCTGGCAGAACCCTCAGCCACTGACCAAAGCAGGAATTGGCCCTGGGGCAGGAACTACATCCATCCCCAAGTACCTGGAAAACATCTAGGTCTATTACTCTGCACTGTGTATTGGGAAACTCCATCCAGGGAGCCCCAAGCCTGCCAGATTGGGCCCAACTTTGATAGTCCTCCCTCTGGAGAGAGCCTGAGGAGGGTGCCTCTGGAACCAGGGCACCGACCTTGCCTCCAGGGAGCGAGTTGGAGGAAAGTGGCCATTGGGCTGTTAGTGTGAGCCAAGGTGGGAGCTGAAGCACGGCCCCCAGCCAGCTAAGCGGCCCTGGGCTTCCAAGACCAAGGTGAAGTTGGGGAGCCCTTCGCAAGGGCAGCCCTGGATAATGAGGGTCAGCAGGCACTCGGGGGTCAAAGCCAATGAGGGCAGAACCCGTGGTCTTACCTTGGCATGAGGGGACTGCATTTTCTGATACATCTCTAGGGAATAATGGTGAAGCCACATCTCAACAAAGACCTAGGGAGGAGCAGAGGCATCTGTCAGTTGTCAGCAGGGGAGCCCCACCGCAGGCTCCCTGTGGGGTCTCTGAATCCCCGAATGTCAGAGGTGGAGAGGGAGCACCAAGAACACCTGGCCCTCCCCTGCCAGACCCCCTGGGATCTTCTGGGCTACATTCCTGACCACGAAACCACTTCAACACCTCCAGGGACAGGAAACTCAATCCCTTCACAAGAAGCTTGTTCATCCCTGGCTGGACAGCTTTCAGCTCGGACTGGAAGTGACCTGGCTTCTGTTTGGCCTCTGTCACTTCCTTGCACTGACCCTAGAACCAATGTAATGTTTGTCCCCCTGGCTGGCTCTTCAGACATTCAAAGAAAATGCAGCAGTAGAATGAAGGCCTCACTGGGTGCCAGAGTAAGAAGACCCCCAGGGCTCCAGGAGGGTCCCTGGCACAGGGGATAGGCATCGCCACAGCCAGAGCACTGTGTGCTGTCCGAGGCAGGACATGGGGCTGGGGAAAGGCTGGGGGGCCGGGCTGCCATCCAGGAGCAGCTGAGAAGTCTTGTTCTGTCTAACCCCAGGACGCTGCAGAGGCAGATGTCTGTCTGACAATGGAGGCTGTTCCAGAGGGGAGTCCTATCACTGGAGGCAGACAGCGGCACCAGACGGCCTCTGAGGTCCCTTCTGGTGCCAAGACTGTCCCTGGATTCCAGGTCACTGCTCCAGGAAGACCCCCTTCCCCTGCTGAAAGCCTGACTTCATCCTTCAAGGCCCAGCACCTCCATGAAGACTTTCCCAATCCCTTAAGCCCACTCCCTCTGTCTGAACCCTTATCACAGAGATTCTAGCCTCTGGACAAATCTCATTTTCCCCACAAGAACGTCAACTCCATGAGGACGTGAGTACAGCTCATTCATTTCCCTCCCTCAGAGCCTGTCATAAGGCCATTGACAGCAGCTGAACATGTGTCTCCCAAGTGAAAAAGCAACCCCACAGAACAAAGGAAGCTCTCTCCTCACAGGATACTCTGAAAGGCGCCATTGTGGGTGGTCGGCTTCATTGCCATCACCAGCCCTCCCAGTCCCGACTGAGCTGGCCACACTGTCCATTTGAAATCCGAGCCAGAGCATCTTACCTGGAGCAGAGTTTCTGATCGCCATATCTCCTGCGAGGCAGGGTCTGCATTCACTGACGGCTGATGAGAAATGTGCCGCTTCAGCAAGCTCGTGTGGTGCAGGCCGTAGGAAGTAAAAGGTACAGCGGGGGTCCTGGGAGAAGAAGCAAACACTCATGTGGAGTGATAAAGAGGCCTTCCCAACCCAAGTTTGCTTTCCAAACCACTTTGTTCCCCATCAAGATGAGCAGTCAAGAATTTCACTGGCCCAACCCTGTGCCCTAGGAGCTGGCTTTGCAATCAGCCAGACTCACTGCTCACTGCCCGACAAGCCCAGCAAAGCCACCAGCATTTGCTTTCTTCATCCACGAAGTGAAGAGACTGGGCTGGTTTACCACTGGGGCACTGCCCAGGCCTGAGTCTAGAAGGGGCCAATCCCTTGGGCCCCAGGAAAGCCCTGACCGTGCAGCCACAAACAAACTGACATCAGCAAGTACAGTGTGCATGCCGCCTGTCTACACTAACCTTGTGGCCTGACCTGTCTCACCCAGTCACCCCTCCACAGGCAACGCAGATCCTTCCATGTTCCTATGGGACACATGCACATGTGTGCTGGGGGTTATGCTTAACATACATGTGCATATATATGGGGGTGAGAATGTCTGAGTGAGGGGGAGTCGGTAAATGGGTAGGAGCAAAGAAAGTGACTGGCATGTGTGCACACAAATGGGCAGTTTAGAATAAATGTGTGTGTGGGAGCTGGAATACCCATGAGTGTGCATACATGTGAGTGAGAATACAATACGTGGGGGTGGGAGGCATCTTCTTCCTTATAATGACAATTCCAGTCAAATCTGCCACCCATCCCATCCCCCACTGCCCATAGCCAGTGAGTGGCCACATCCCCCCCCAGCCCAGTACAGGCCCCATCTCCTCCCCCAGGCCACCCCACCAGTGCCTCCACTCCATCTTCTGAGCTATCAGGCTGCTGTCCCTCCCCTGCTCCTCGGTGGCTGGTCAGCCCAGCCTCCTTTCCGGCAAGTTCACCTTCTTCCTCCCCCTCCCACACACTCTGTGCCCAGCTGCCATCTCAGAGTGTGTGTTCACACTAAACTGTAGGCTCCCTGAAGCCAGTTCATATCTGAGGGCAGAACCTTCCGTCTCCCCCTGGCACAATGCTCTGCCCACCATAAGGCCTAAAAGAAAGGCTCATGGGTGCCCAAATGCAGACTGCTTTTGCACAGTCAGACCAATAAGAGGAGCCCAGACATTCAGCCCGAAGGGGCTGGCCTTGGGAACCTCACCTGGGAGTGGGAGAAGGGATGGTGCCACCCAGAGTGGTCGAAGGCGGAGGGACGACGTTTCCTTCTGTGGGTAAGAACCATGTCAGGTAGCGGTCCACTAGGATGAAATAGGCACAGTCGGAAGTTCGGACGTGAACGGACAAAGGAAAATTCTGAAAGACAAAGAGGGCCTTGATTATGCCTCCTATCACAGCGGGAGAGCCAGGGACCAGCACGGAAATCCAAATGAACTTAAGACAACTTGGGGGACAGGGTGGGTTTCTCCTGGGACCCATGTCACATGGCTCAGACCCACACCCACCTGGGCCGCTGTTTCAAATGTGAGGCTGTGCATCTCCACCAATCTCCCTCCACCTCATCACCATCCTCTGAGCCAACCCGAACACGTCCAACCTCTTCTGGACAACACAGCCTTCTAACTGCTGGGAACCAGTTATCACAGCCCGATCTGCACCCTGAGGTGTGTTCACTTCTGGACCCTTCCACAACGCGCCTTCAGACATGGTCACCCGGCCGCCCCCAGCCCCAGCAGGGATGTGCAGAGGAGCAGAGGCTCCAGGCAGTCGGGTTTGGTGACTGCTCTCTTTACCCTTCTCTCTCTGTGCAAGGTCTCCCCAATCTGCAATCCATTGGCAGAAGGGCTCCATGCAGTGCCCTCCAGGCCCACCACCACCACTACACATAACTCAGCCTTCATCACCTCTTGCCTGCCCACCCAATCCACTCTCTGCCTGGCTACCCCAGGGACTGTCTTAAAGCTCAGGTCTGAGGATGGCACTCCCTACTGCCTCTAAGAACAAACTCTTCTGCCTGGCATTTGAATCTTTCACAAACCAGCCCCAACCTGCTTTTCTACCCTCATTACAGAGGATGTTCCAAAAGCCTTAGTGCATTTTTAAGCTATTAAAACTTAAAACTGCACCAAGAAACTCTGGGACATTGTATGTATACAAGTCCTATTCCACACTTGGGTCTGGCCATGCCAACCTTGCTGTTCCTTACAGATGACCCCCATCTCCCACCTCCCAACCTTTGTGACAGTCAACCCCCACCTGCCTCAGAATAATTCCTCACTTCCTTCAAGCTTCAGTTCAAATGTCACCTTCCACACCCCCACACCATGCCCTCATACGTCCCAGTATCTGCCCCAAACTCTGTGCATACCCCCCACAACCTCGTACAACGCCACTGCCCACCCAAACCTTCTTCACTGCTCCCCCCAATATGCACTGTGCCCAAGACTCCCATCCCATCTTCATAAACTCGAACCCTCCATGCCTAGCCCTCCACATTGGCACCCCTTCCACCACTTGCAGCCTTTCTCTTCACTGTAGCCCCCAGTCCCACCCTCTGTACCACACCTGTCTCCAACCACTCAGAAGCTGATCCCACATACTCCCCAATCACTCCCACCCCCCAGCCCTCTTTCTAGTCCATCTGTGCCCTCATGTTCCCACAGGTCTGTATACCCACACATAACTCCCACCCCCAAACCCCAGCCCTCTACCCCATCACTGACAGCATGTTCCAATACAGCCAAGCAGCCGTCTGTAAAACCTGGCGCCTGCTCTTACACGGACCGCTTCCTAGCACAACACATAGCCTACCTCATGTATCCACATAGCCAAACCTTGGTACCCCACATGAACAGCTACTCACAGCTGCCTCCCAACCAGCCCCAAGGCAGACACATCTACCCACAGCACCCCACCGGGATGGTGAGAGCTGAAATGACCCCCTATCTCTGACCCTCTGGGGCTACCCTATGTGCCAAGTCTTCAGATGCTCAGAGACAACAACCACAGCCCTTACAAGCCTTCTCTTCAGGCTCAGCAGCCTTCACTCAACAGATCCCTCCCTGACGTATCTGCCCTATCCTCCTCTGGATGGGTGCAACACCGGAGACCTGGCCCCCAGGCCCAAAGCCCCCACCAGTGGTCACAACCCCATCTGGAAATGAAAGATCATCATTAAAACAAGATGGGGGGAGTCATACCCTTTGTGTGAGGAGGCTCAGTGCAAAGAAGAACATGTAGTATTCAAACGGATATGAGGCAGAGGTTAAGGACAAATAGCACGTGTGTATGAGCGAGCAGGGCACTTGAGCCACCAGAGCCTCCCTCCTCCCACCTCCAGCGACAACCACAGGAAGGATACTGAGAGCCAAATGCAGGCCCTGAGCGCCAGCTGCCGGGAGCTGGACCTTGTTGTGGTAGAGCGGGCACTCTGGGAGGATGCGCTCCTGGATGCACGCTCGCACAGGCTCCTGAAAGAGAGGGAGTCATGAGCAGAGGTGCCGAGGCCACCGAGCACTGGGTTGGTCAGCATACTGCCTGCATGCACAGCCCATGCTAGGCAACAGGGACCGAGGGGGCATAGCACCAACAGGCAGTGGGGCAAGCCCACAGACCCAAGTAAACAGAATACAAATGAAGAGTACCCAGGTGAGGGCAAACACAAAGCCACAGGAAGCACTGAGACAGGGTGCTCCACTTCAGGTGCTAAGATTGGGAAGCCTTCTTACAGGCTGACAGGAGAAGCACCTTGGGCAAAAAGGGCATTTCCCAGCTGTAGGAAAGAAGCACCAAGACCAGGGCAGACAAGGGCAGGATGAACTCAGGTAACAGAACAGAGAAGCCCATTCTGATGGAAGGGCCTTGAATGCCAGAGAAAGGAGTGTGGATGTCACCCTTTTTTCAGGGCGGGAGAGTTGTACCAGGCACAGAAGAAGTTTGGGCAGTGTCTGACCTCAGACTGTCCCCACAGACACAAGCACTTCTCTCCTACCCCCCTCTGTAGCACGCAGAAGTCAGTGTGATTATCCCAGACTACAAAGGACACCTCTCAAGCCCAAAGGGAAGTGACCTGTGCCCACCTGGGGTGGCACCAATGTGACTGCACTGTGCTGGTGGGAAAGGCCAGCTGGCCTTCTGACAGTCAGATGGGGGTCATCCCACCCCCCACCTCCTCCACAAGCTTGGGCCCACCCTCCCCAGCTGTCTAGTCACTTACAGGAAGGTAGGACACAGGAAAATCATACTTATAATCCTCAGCCTGGAGTTTGTACACCAGCTTCATCATTGGCCCACTGTACAAGGAATCAAAGGAACAGTGTGAGCGGACCCTAGACTCCGAGTGTGGCCAAATGGGACACCCACCCACAGCCGGGCCTACAGGACATCCACCTGCCTGGGGTCCAGAAACTCCATGGCCATGCTGTACTCTATGGGGTTCACTCTCCCTTGCAAACACCGGAGGTTCCAGCCGACCAGGATGCCGTCCAAACTGCCAAAAATGTTTTCTACAAGCCATGGGAAAATGCAGTGCAGCTCCTGATGGGGGGGGAAACAGAGCATGCTCAGAGGAAGGGACAGCACTTTAAAAATACATGCTGGCCATGCCTGTGGTCCTTACGTTGCTTACATTTCCCCCTTACCCCTCCCCTCCCAGAGCCACTGAAGAGGATTAAGACTGGGAAAACCAGCCAAAATCAATCCATCCATTGGGAGAACCTGATAACATCTGCAATGTTCCTGCACAGGGCAGAGGATGGCCTTCTCCTATCCTCAAGGCCCAGAGCTCCCCAGGAGGGCATCTCTCAGAGGGCCCAACCGCAGACAGAGAGGGGAGTGCATGCCAAGGCAAGTGGAGGGAAAGGAGACAAGCTTGCTCGAGCGGCTACTGGGGGCAGGCACAAAGAGCCAGGCCTCTTGGCCTGTGGTTGCTAAAAGGCAAACTCTGATGAACGAGAAATCAGTGAGAGCCATCGCAGAGAGGAGACAGAAAACATATGTGGGGAGGGGAGATGGGGGTGCCTAGGAAACATCAGAATAGAACAGAACAGTAAGTAATGTGCTCATGTCCAGGGGGTTCTGGCTTCTTTCTCTCTGTCATGGGCAGTAAGGGGCAGGGCTGAAATCCCACACTATGACACAAAGACAAAAGGGAGTTCTGGCTTGGGCCACAAGAAGCCACTTGTAATTCATTTTGAATTTGGCCTGTACAAATATTGATTTTGTGCTGTGTGTGTTACTTTTAACTTGTGTAGCTGAGGGCCTCTCCTGAGGGGGTTTGTTTTGGCATAAAAAGAAAGAAAACAAAAAGATAAAGTGATGACTATAATGACTTATTATTCTCATCCCATGTAATTAATTCTACACACAACCAGACACTGCAGCGTGGAGGAGCAGAGGAGCAGAGCCAGGCCTGGGCTCGAGGGCAGCGTTAGGCCCCAAGCAAGTGCTTCCTATCCGCCCTGGGCCACGCTCTGCTGAGATCCCAGCCTGCAGGGACAGTGACCATGCCCTGGGGGGAGAGGCACCACGTCAGTGCCACGAGTGGGGTTTTAATGCAAACAAGAGCATCAACTCCTACAACAACTAGAGAAAATCAGCATTTTCTGAGTCCTCTAAGATCACACATTGGGACTGCCACTAAACCTTCTAATTCAGGGAACATGAGCCACCATCCTGGGCTTGGGAGGTAAAAGGGCTCCTCCAATGAGAGGCCCTCGGAGCTCAGAGAATACATATATGCACGGGCGGGCGGGCACGCGCACGCACGCACACACACACCCCTACCCACAGTATATGCACACATGCATGCACACACACACCCCTACCCACAGTATATGCACACACGTACGCACACACATTCACACACACCCCTACCCACAGTATATGCACACATGCATGCACACACACACCCCTACCCACAGTATATGCACACACGTACGCACACACATTCACCCATACACACACCCCTACCCACAGCATATGCACACATGTACACTCATACACCCCTACCCACAGTATATGTACACATGCATGCATACACATAGCCCTACCCACAGTATATGCACACACGCATGCACACACATACACACACCCCTACCCACAGTATATGCACACACGTATGCACACACATTCACATACATACACACACCCCTACCCACAGTATATGCACACATGTACACACACACACCCCTACCCACAGTATATGCACACACGTACGCACACACATTCACACATACACACACCCCTACCCACAGTATATGCATACATGTACACTCACATACCCCTACCCATAGTATATGCACACACCTACGCACACACTCACACGCCCCTACCCACAGTATATGCACACATGCATACATACACACCTACCCACACTATATGCACACATGCATGCACACACACTCACACCCCTACCCACAGTATATGCACACATGTATGCACACACACACCCCTACCCACAGTATATGCACACATGCATGTACACACACTCACACACACACCCCTACCCACAGTATATGCACACATGCATGCACACACATTCACACACACCTACCCACAGTATATACACACATGTACGCACACACACTCACACACGCGCCCCTACCCACAGTATATGCACACATGTACGCACGCACACACACATACACACACACTCACTCCTACCCACAGTATATGCACACATGTACGCGCACACACACACATACACGCACACACACTCACACACGCACGTCTCTGTCTACCTTGGCTGGAAAGTCCTCAATCACCTTCACCAGGTCGTGGCACCGCTGAGTGAAGGGCTTGCTCACACAATCCGCTTTCAAACTCGCCTAGGAGAGAGACCACAGTCACTGAGCCGCAGGGAAGGAGTCAAAGACCTCGGCCGGCTCTGCTGGACCTAAAGTATCAGAATGGCCAAGAGAGGCCTGGAAGGTGCCTCCGAGCACTTTCGGTGGGCAGGACGCAGGTCCTAGGGTCCAGCGGCCCTCCAGCTCCAGGCAAGGCCCTCACCCCTTCACTCCAATACCACCTGTGCTGCCCGTCCTGCCCCCCCAAGGCCTCAGCAGGGTATAGGCAAGAGTGTATGAGCTTCCGACCAGCCTCGCTTCTGCTGTCCAGGCTCTCTTTGTAGAGTGACAACAGAGGTGGGGGCAGCATGCAGGCTGAAGTCAGGAGGACCTGTGTTCAGATCCTGCCACTAACAGAGGCTAGCTGGGGGACCCTGGGCAGCTCACTTAACTTTTCTGTTTCCTCCTCCACAAAATGAGGGAGTGGGAAGAGATCCCTTGCAGGGTCCCTTCTGCACTAGCTCCAAGATTCAATGCCCAGCCCTTCTAAATGAAGAGAGACCCAGTCTCAAATAGGCAAGGATCTTTTTTTGCCAACTCAAAAAGACCACCTGGTAAGGACCATCCCTCCCCCTCCAACAACGGAGGGAAGAGACACCACAAAACCTCTATGCACTCACGGCATGTCATAGAAAGAGCCCTAGGTTCATGCGAAGTCAGAAAGCCTGGCCAAGGCCTCCCAGCTGGCAGCGCCCACCTGTGCAACCCTGATCTGGGCCCCTGAGCCTGCCTCCTACTCTGAACCCAAACACTGCCTCGAGTTCAAAACCAGAGTTGGGCACGTGGCTGTCCTGCTGCTCTGTTGAGGGATTTAGTCAAAGGGAATGGAAACCATGCAGGTCCCAGCTCAGGAGGGCAGAAGCAAGGCACGGCCAGACTGGCTGCTCTATGGGGCCACCCAAAAGCTTTGGCTTCTCAGTCCTTTGAGGTGTCTGGGGAAGGGCTGGGGAAGGACACCACAGGGTCACACTGGGCCTAGTTCTGGGAGGACAGACCTTGAGAGCAAACATTTGTTTTGGTGTAGCCAGCCTGGGGAGGAGCCTTCGACCTTTCTGGGCAGATGCTCAGACAGCGAACAGCCAGGGGGTCCCTGGGCCTGGCTCAAAGCTCCTCCAGCCTGGCAGAACCTGCCACCCCTGGGTGCAATCTTGAAGACCCTGGGGCCACCTCTGTGCCAGGAGGAGGAATCAGAGCATCCTTCCCCCCTTTCCTCGAGCTTGGCCAGCTCCCAATGATCTCACTTGGGGGTGACCCACCTCAGGCCAGGTGCTTCCCCTCCCTGGGCCTCTTTCTTCATCTCTAAAGAGACAGGCTTAGACTTAACCTCTGAAGCCCTCTCACTTGCCCAAACTTGGAGGCCTGGAGTGCTGGCTACAAAGCAATTTAAACCCAGCACTGCAGCTGATTCTCTCCCCAGCCCTAGGAAGAAACAGGGCGAGGACCACCATTCCCATTTTATAGAGGAAGAAACCCAGGGTCCAGATTACAGAGCTAATAAGTGGCAGGGCCAAGACTCAAACCCAGGTCAGCTGACCCCTGACACCATCCTCTCTTCCAATAAGTCCCTGGATAACAGAAAACTAGAGAAATGAATGATGGGGAATTGGCATACTTTCAAGCGCCTAGCTACCCTGCAGACAGTGTGGTGCAGTGCAAAGTGAAGCAGGCCTAGACTTGAGGTCTTGGCTCCGGATCCTGGCTCCTCCACTCACCACCTGAAGGCCTCTGTGTCTTGGGCTTCAGTGAGGTCTGACTAGATGTCTTTAAAGCCATTCCCAACTCTAAGGCTATGACCTTACACTACCTGTCCTTATGGGGCGCAGTACTGGCAGGTTTGTACAAATTTGTATCCAACAGCTCTCCCTGTGAGGGAGCGAGCTGCTCCAGACAACAGGTGCCCACCTTGAAAATGAGGAAACTGAGGCCGAGATGGGTCCCCCAGCTCCAGCACCGAGGTCCGGCTGCCATGAAGTCGTATCACAAGGCCTGTGTGCAGAGGACTGCTCCCACCTCCAAGTCCCCCTCCCTCCAGGACCGGACACTCACCAGTAAGAAGCTCGGGGGCTGCACATGTGGAAGAGCCATGACAATCTCCTGGGGAGAATCTAAAAATTCTGTCGTCTTAGGAAGGCACTACGGAAAATCAAGAGAGGCACGAGTGTCAGAATGCAGTAACAACAGCTAGCAGATAGGGAGCAAATATGATCGCACTGGAGGTAGATGCTGTTATCCCCATCTTACAGATGACGAAATGGAGGCAGCCAGGGGTGCCGTGGCTAGGGTGTCTGAGGCTGGATCTGAACCCAGGCCCAGCACTGCCCGCACCGTGGCGCTACCAGCAGCCAGTCAGCCAGCAATCCCCAGAACTGTCGGCTCCTGGAAGGCAGCCGCTCTCACTTCATGGTATCTGGCACATAGAGGACACTTAACTGTTTGCTGGCTGACTGACTGCGGATGGCATCACTTATTTCCCTGAAAGCCCCACTTCAGGAACAACCATATCATGGTGAGTGAGACGGAGTCAACGCAAACATACGGCTACCCTTCCACCCCACGGCTGAAGGCTGTGCCACCTCCTCCTTTATCTAGAAAGGTGGAAGCTGTTTGCCACAAGCTCCCTCTCTTCCTCACGTAAAATTCCACTAAGCTCATCCCACTCCACAATTCCCTGCTTTCCACTGATAAAGAAGTGCTCCTTCTCTTCATCAGGGCCAGCCTGAGGGCCTGGAAGGACAGCAGTTAACTGGACAGAGAGAGCAAAGTTTGGAAGAGGAGCAGGTCTGGGGGAAAGATGACAAATTCTGTCTTGGCTATGATGTAAGTTTGAGATGCCTTCAGGACATTAATGAAGATCAAAATGCCCAAGAGGCATTTGGTGACGTATGATGATGGAGCCAAGGAGAGGCAAGAGCAGTGAGACAGCAGATCAGGGAGGGAGCCACAAAAACAGAAGAGCGAAGGTCTCAAAGAGGGCGGTCAGCAGGGTCCAGTGTGCCAGTACCGATGGGTCAAGGGAGAGCATGAGATAAGCCGGGACTTGGAAAGGACAGGCTGGCTACTCAGAACCAAATACACACATGGGGAAGAGAAGCTTCGTCCCGGCTCCACGCTATCTTTGCCCCAAACCAGCTTGCCTCCTCGGCTTAGCCACTTCCATTACTGGCACGCCTGGCCTTGTTTTGTTCCTGGTTAAGGCACAGGCTTGAGGCGAGGTTTATCCTGCACTAGGAAGAGGCCAAGGCTTTTCTAGCCAGAAGGGACCAGAAGCTCTGGGTGAGTCTGGCTGGGCAAAGCAGGGAGATGGAAGCAGGCTTTCTGCCTCAGTGATTGGCGGCCACCACTAGCATCAACAGGGTTCAGAGAACAGGGGTCCAAGGTCAGATAGAAGAGCCTGATACCAAGAGAACAAGAGGGACTCGAGTTTCACTTAACAACCAAGACCATCTGCCACACTTGCGGGCGAAGGCTCCCATCCCCCCAAGGAGCCATTCAGGCTGCTAGTCCTCATAGCCGGCCGCAGGACCAGAGTGGGTCTCGAAGGGGCAGCAGACTGCTGAGACTCGAACCAACATCTGCCTCTGCAAAGCCAATCCCCATCAGAGGCCTCAATCTGTCCCCAGCCCGTGGACTGAGCTGGTTCAAAGAACCCCTACACTCTATGACATGGAGCTGTCAGTCACGCTCTTCCAGGTGGATCCCTTCCTACCCGCACAGGGAGGCCCCGAGGGACCTTCGGGGCTAAGGCACCCACCTTTGCCTCTCCCCCTGGGCCTGGCGCTGGCCTTTCTTTAACGAAAGCCCCGCGGGTGACTCTGCAGCTCCCCGCACCCGTGTCTCCTTCACTCACAGCAGGCCCCCTCTGAGCCGCGCCATGCGGGGGTCCTAGCCCAGAACCCCCTGACTCTGGGAAGGCTCCCCACTACCAGGAAGCCCCCCACAAAGACCCGCAGCCTCGGGGAGCGGGAGCCATCGCAGGAAAAGCCCAGATCCTCTCAAGGGTTTGCAAACGGCTGCTACCAAATTCCACGAGTGGGGGGGTCAATGTGGCCCAGCTGGGCCACAGGACCGAGACTGGACGGCCCTGGGGAGCCCCAGGGGGGCTGAAGACACCCTGCCCCAGGGCATCTCCCAGGTCCCTTCCAGCCCCGAGCCCTGCCCCCTCCTACAAGCGGCACTGTTGGGGGGTGGTCTCAGCTGCTTTGGGGGCATTGGGAGGGGCCCCACGCAGCCCCCGCCCTCAATGACGGGTGGGCCTACAGCCTTAGACCCCCGATCCTCTGGAGTCTCCCGAGCACTCCAGGGCCGCTGCCACCCGGAAGGCCGGCCAGTGGTGGTTGGGGGAGAACAGACTTGGGGAGGCACGTCCACATGGCTGGAGGAGGGGGCGGTCCCTGCACAGGCAGTTACATCTAGGGCTGTTTTCTGGGGGGAAGGTGCCCGTCTGAGCCAGGGCTGGTGGCAGCGATTCAAGGGGGGCCGTCAGGGCTCACGGGGCATCCTGGCCCCTGACGGATGGGGGTGGTAACGTTTGTGCCCCCTGGAATCACGAGATGGGGCCGTACCCTTCAGGAATGGACGACCCCGCATCCTCCAAACACTGAAGGAATGGAGAGTGGGGGTCAGATTCCCCTCAAGTGGGGGCGGGGTCATGGCCCCACCTGGAAGGGGGGCGGGGATCCCTATCTGGGGAATGGGGGAGGGAGCTCAGGCACCTCACAATAGGGGGCAAGGGTCATGCCCCGCCCCGGAACGAAGGCTTTCTGACCCCCCTCAGATCGTGGGCGTGGGTCCCTGTCTCAGGAATTGGGGAGGGGTGTTCAGGTGCTTCACAAGAGGGGGCGGGGGGTCGTAGCCTCACCGGAATGAGGGGGTGTGGCCACCTCAGAAGGGGGCGAGCTCTGTCTCGGGGCGGGGAGTCGTGACCACTAAGAATGGGGTGGGCCCTGGTTCCCCCTCAGAGCAGAGGCGCGGGCGCCAGGTTTGCTCACCTGCAGACCCAGCTGCCCCAGCCTCTTCACCGCCAGTCACAGCCGCCATCCCAAGGAGCCCGGGTCGCAGTAGCTTGCGTCATCAACCCGCGTCTCAGGCTCCGCCTCCAGGAATGGCGGGAAGGGGTCAAAAGCCCGCCTCCTAGTCTGCGCATGCGTAGACCACGTGGACTCCCGGCTCTGCTTCCTCCTCCTCCCACATCACGCTTGCGCACTGGCGCACCGCTTGTGGGCGGGGAGAGGGCCCGCGTTCCTTCCTGCGCACGCGCACAAGGGCCTCTTTCCGCGCTGCAGCTTCTGCCCGCCTCTGTTTCCTTATCTGTCTAGAATTGGCAGTCACCGAGCCTCCCCCCACCTCACAGAGCTCTTGGGAGGAGCCAGTGAAACAATAAAGGGGCGGGGGGGGGGCGGGGCGGAAGGCGCAGACCCTTCTAGGAGGCCCCTTGCCGGTCTCCCCGTCCCCTTCGCATTTTTCCCATCCCTCATTCTCCTGCAATCTCCATGCTTTTACCCAAGCCGTGCCCATGCCTGCCTAGGCTCCCTGTGGAGTTGACACGTTCCTTTTTGAATGACGTCGCTGGGGGAACAAGGATGATCTGTTTTACAGACGCAGAAAATGAGGCCTGGAGGAGAAATGACACATGCAAAATGTCAGACCCGCAGACTCCAGTTGGCACAGTGTCCTTGCCAGCTCTCCCGGCATCTCATGACATTTCCTCCAGGCCCCTCAGATCCCTCGTCATCCACGAGGCTTCCTTCTGTAATACTGGAAAAATTAGGAACCCCTGAGAAACCCCTAGCTACTGACAAGCACCCCCAGAAAGAATGGCCTCATCTCTCTGGCATTTAGCAGAAATCCCTGGGGCCTGGTGACTCCTCCAAGTGTAAGAAATGGGAGAAGGAGTTTTGTTTCCACAGAACTAAAGGTGTGCTTCCCTGCCCTCCCCCACCCCAGCTTTAGCAGAGACCAGGCCTCAAGGTCGGTCAGGTGAGAGGTCAGAGGCTTGTACTCATGTGCATACTTTTTGAGAAGGCAGTCTGGGGAATTAGAGAGGCCAAACCCACTTGAACCTGTTCAAGCTTATCTAGGGTCTGGTCTTGGTCAAGAATCCAGGCCTACAGATTTGCATCATTTGCATATGTTAAAGAGGGAAAGTAGGGGAAGTAAAAGAATATAGTTTAATCCTAAACTAGGACAAGGAAAATCTAATTAACTTCACTTTTGCTTCTGTATCCTTATTATCCTATTTATGTAAACTGTATAACCTAGGAAAACTATGTAAAAAAACAAAGATTGTAAACTAACCATGACTCTAGCAGGAGTGGAGGGAATGGTTACCCCTGCTCCTGCAGCTGTGTCAGTGTGTGAGTGTTCCCGTGAGCACTGCACCTGCTCTCCCGGGGAGTGTAATAAAGATGCCTTCCTCTGCCCACTCTGGTCCTGAATTCTTTGGGTGTAAGTGGGCAAGTCACATGGATTTTCCTAAGGTCAAGTGAAGGGAAGCAACAGGCACTGGAAGCTTGCCAGGCTTACTCCTGGATCTTGTCTTGGGGTGTCCTGTGATCCCCACTGCGGTGTTAAGAAGGCTACCACTCTGGATTCCCTTGGGGAACCCTGTGGTCTGCACGGCCTTCTTAAGGGGACATCACATGGGACTTTGGGCCCTGTCTCGGGAGCCTTGTGATCTTACTGCCATCCTAAGGGGCCATCGCTTGGGTATTCCTTAGGGTCTGACCCCTAGGAGGCCCTGTGATCCCCACAGATTTAAGGGATGGCTACCACTTGGTCTTTCTCTGGGAGTCCTGTGGTCTGTACAACCTTCCCTAGGGATTATCACAGGGTTCTTCTTCAGGACTTTGGCCCTGCCTAGGAAGTCCAGTGATCCCCAAAACCACGTTTCTCACACAAGGAATGTCAATAGATAGGACCATCCCACTGAAGGATAACCTGGCAGACCCTTTCTGTCTAGTGGATATCCCTGGGGCTCCGTGACTCCACCAAGGAATGTCAATAAGATTATATAACCTGACTGAATCTTTTGATCAGCCAGGACCTTTGTTCCTGTTCCTCCCACCCTGTGACCTGGCCTGCAGGTTCCAGGAGATAATTAACCACTGTACCCCCATGTCCTGTATAAGTCACACCTGCACCCCAACACGGGGCCCCGATGGCTGCTGACTAATAAATTCTCCATTTAAAACTTATACTCTGTGACATGTCTCACTCGCTTCTGGTACAACACTTCACCCTCTCCCAGATTCCTCACACCCCTGGACCTGGACCTGTAGGTTCAAGAAGGAAATAGGAAATAATCTTTTACCCAAGGGCACAGACAAATGAACGGGGGAGCCACTTGAAGCTACGTCTGTTATGTATCTATTTTGCACATTATAAGTGAAAGGAGATAGGAGAGATAGGAAGGAAACAAAATGCATTAAGCACCTACTACGTGCCAGGTTAGTAGGTACTTTACAAATATTATCTCATTTGATCCTAACAACAAATCCTAGGAGGTAGGTGCTATTATTATTACCTGAGGCAGACAGGTTAAGTGACTTGCCTAGGGTCACACAGCTAGTATGTGTCTGAAGCCAGATATGAACTCAGGTCGTTCTGACTCCAGGCCCACCTCTATTTATCATATTCGTAAAGGACAGGAAGCTGGAAGAGAAAGCTAACACCTGGGACCTTATTCTCACTAGGAGCATCCCTGCACCTGGGCTCAGGCCAGCCAGATTCCTTTCTCTCCCAACTATGCTTCCAACCCTCTGGATTTCACCACTACGCTGCCTTACAGGCACCTCTCTACCTCTGACTTTTTGTCTTTCCCCATGAGAATGTGAGGGCGTGGACTGTCTTCTTGCTTATTTTTGAATCCCCCAGCACTTAGCAAGGTGCCAGGTTCGTGGTAACTATTTAAATTGCTCGTTGCCTGTCTGCCTCTCCTGGATGAAAAAATCGAGATCGAAAAAAAAAAGGTGGGGGGGGTGTTCTGGAAAGATGGTTTGAAGGAAAAAAAATGAACCTAGTAGGTATCAATTAAAAAGATCCCAACCTCTGAGCTCAAAAAGTCAGTTTCACAAGCACAGGATGGACCAGACAGCAAAGTTCGTGGGAAATGGAAGTAGAAGTGCGAGGAAGTCAGCGGGGCATACGACAGCCAGTGGTCATCTTGCGTGGCCTTAACTTCAAAGTCCAGGAGGTGAATATCCTGCTACCTCTGCCCTGGTCAGATTCCGTTGGGTAATTGGAGCATCTGCCTCTGCGGGAGGCTAGCCGAAGGAGGAAGGAGCTCCAGAAACGGACAACCAGGATAGGGAGGGGAGGGGATTCTGGGAGGGGAGGGGATTCTGGGAGGAGGGAACCCTGCAAAATAGCACTAGCCAAGCGAGTGGGAAGGGCTGGCAGGTGGGTGGGGAACTGGGTTTGTTCTACTTGGTCGAGGGCGGGAAGACAAAGTCCGGTCCCGGGCAGAATTTGCAGAGGTACACCGTGGCGCAATCTAAAGTCGACCGTCTTAGCGATCACAGGGTTCCGATCCAGGGAAGGGACCGCAAAGTTGGAAGGGGTCTCAGAGAGTATCCAGTCCGACAGACGCTTGACAAAAAGCCTTCTCCACTGGGGGGGGGGGGGGGCGGTGTCATCCCGTCATCTCCGTCTGAAGATCTCCAGGGCTGGGGAGCCCTCGTCACTTTGAGACAGATCTAATCGTTAGGGAATTTCTCCCTACATCAGTCCTAAATTTGGGGCAGCTAGGTGGTGCAGTGGACAGAGCGTCGCACCTGTAATCACCATGACTAGTTCAAATCCATCCCCAGACCTTCGCCGGCTGGGCAAGCCACTGATGTGCCCAGCTCCCTCCACCGTAAAGAGGGGATAGATAATAAGAACCCCCACCTCCCAGGTTGTTGTGAAGATCAAATGAGACAGTATTTGTAAAGCGAGACGCAAACACTAGACTGCCACAGAAGTTCTGGCTTTTCTTAAATCTGCCACTTCCAGGCTGCACCCTAGGTGGTGAGTTCCTTGTCGGGGAAGTGTCCAAGGCAGGCTGGAGGAGCCCTGGTCTGGGACGCCACTGAGCAGATTCCTGGCCTGGCCTGTCTCCTGAGGCAGAAGGTGTGCTCTCTGAGGACAGGCCGGGTCCGCTTTAGTCTCAATCCCCAGCGGTTGTGGGTGGGTGTCGGTGGATGCGCCGTTCGACTGGGAGGGAGCTGCATTAAGACGGCTCTGCGCACCGGTGCGCTTGGCTGGGCCAGAACGTGCTGGGGGGGGGGAGGGACCGGGCAGCGCAGCCGCAGCAGGAGCCGGAGCGGGAGCGGGGGGGGCGCTGTGCCCCAGGGGGCCTGGGGGCGGGGCCTCCGCGTGACTGACGCAGGACTAGCGGTATCTAGGGGGCGGGGCCTACCTAGAGGGCGGGACTGACACCGCCAAGCCGTCTCCGGGTTGGGCCAGGTCGGGGGGCGTGGCTCAGTACGGGCTCAGGACCGGCCCAGGATGGCTGCTGCGGCGGCGGCGGCGGCGGCTGGGGGTGCGGGCGCGGCGGGCCCTGGGGTGGGGACCGGGGGAGGCCCCGGGGCGGGCGGGCCGGGCCCGGGCCCCCCGGGGCTGGAGGCTGCGCTTCAGAAGCTGGCGCTGCGGCGGAAGAAGGTGCTCAACGCCGAGGAAACAGAGCTCTACGAGCTCGCCCTGGCGGCCGGCGGAGCCATCGACCCCGACGTGTTCAAGTGAGCCGGCCCGGGGCGGGGAGGGACGGGGCGGGGGTGGAGAGAGGGAGAGCGCCGGGAGGAGGAAGGGCCGGGTTGGGGGAAAGCGCGCAGGAGGAGAAGCAGATCTCCCCGGTGGGGCGGGGGCTGCAGACCGGAGGGGGCGGGTAGGGAGGCCTGAGGCAGGACCAAGTGTTTGCCGGGAGGGATGGAGAAGGAAGAAAGGGGGAGGAGGGGGCTCGAGGGGCGCTGGGAGCTCCCAGAGGTGGGGAGGTCACTAAGAGAGGAAGCTGCCGGCACCTCGGGGAGGAGCGGGACCTGACAGGTGCCAGGAGGGCTGGAGGAGGGGGACCAAGGGACGCCAAAAGAAGGGGATGGGGGATTGGTGGGAGGAACGGGGGAGGAGGGTAGCGAGGGGAAGGAACTGGGGGGGAGAGGGAGCTTCACCTGCTGGGTAAATGTCAGCGACTGTCACTGTCGAGGGACAACCTGAAGCTCAGGAAGGACCTGGGTTCAAGTCTCACTTGGGATGTGTCGTGGCTCCGGATGCGTCCTAACCTTTAAATGCCCTAGTGTCTCTCTGAGCCTCCCCGTGCAGGTGAGATGTCAGCCTGCACTGGTTCAGGGAGTTTCCACATCTGCCAGGGAAATCTCAGGGAGTGATTCCTTCTGACCGGAAAGCAAAGTCTCAGCTATCAAGAGACCGACCTGGGAGGCCCCTGGCGTACAGCAGGACAGGCTGGAACATCCGGGAAACTACCCGGGCCCATGAGAGTCAGAGAGAGGGTCCTATCATCCATCCTTAGCATTTTCCGAGAATTTCAAGTTTTTTCCTCTAAACCGAGTTGTCTCCAAATGCTGGGATCACCTGGCTTCCCAGAAGGAATACCAGCTGGCATTGACAGTGCCCTTTGAGGTCTGCAGATTGCTGCACAAACATGATCTCATTTAATCCTCACAGTAACCCTGGGAGATAGGTGCTCTTAGTACCTTATACTACAGATGAGAAAACTGCCCAGGGTCACGCAGCTAGTGTCTGCTTCCAGATCAGAACTCGGATTTCCCAACCCTGAGCCAGGATTGTTGAGGGAGAAAACCCAGGGATTCAGGAATCCTAAAACTAAAGTTCCCAGGTTGAGGGGGAGTGCCCCTCAAGCACCAGAGTACTGGAGAGGGTCAGGGTCATCCGGAATGAATTCGCAATCTCAAGCATTCTTTAAGTCAAGGTGTCAAAGATTTATTATGCTTTACAGTGGGCAAGAGTTCTTAGGGAACCTGCAACCTTAGAGGGGTGCAGGGAGAGCTTTTATAAGAGATTTAGAGGTGAAACATGTCAATTAGGTGTTTTGGGGTGGGATTAGGGAGTGGTTAAGGGGTGGTCAGTTCTTAAAGGAACATGCACTTTTTATATCCACTGCGCAGGTATATTACCCAGAGTTCACTGGGAAATAGCCCAAGGTGGGGCTGCTAGGAGGAGTGGTTTTGACTGTGAAACTAGAGGGCAGGGCTGACTGGGAATATCTAGGTGGCTTTCATCAAATGTCTTGTTAGACAAAATAAATGTAAAAGAATATACATTTGACTATGTCTAGGATACATATCAGTAAGGTCAGTAGGTACTGAATATGGTCATGACCCAGTGCACAGCCAATTATCAGTATGCAGGCTGCCTACTGTGAAAGGAGTAGAGATAAATGTGTTGCTGGGGCATGCTGCCCTTGAGCTAGAGAGACAGTATTTTGAGGCTAGGGACAGATGTGATTTTAGAACTAGATGTGGTTTTGGAATTGGGGTTCAGGCACAGGCACCCAAGCAGAGGCTGTTAGAATTAGGGTCCAAGCACAAGCACCCAAGCACCCCATAAGGATGGTGCTGGGTTCAAGAGCTGATTGTTAAATTGTTACCGTGGGTATTTACACCTTGGAAATTGGCAAACGCTACAGATCAGGGCTTAATTCATTGTTCTGTTGATTGTCTAGACTTAAAAAAGTGATAGAGAAAATATGAATACCAGATCAAACTTAAAACTGGGTCATGGGTATTCCCCCCACCCCACCCCCAACCTGGTTGTTAAACATTTACCAGCATACCTCTGACACACAATTCAACAAACATACATGCTCTCTGTACCTGGGGGAAATGCCAGGTATGGCTAAAGCATGGCATCTGCCTTCATGGAGCTTGTGTTCTAGAAGGGGAATAGCTGGCTGACAAATCATTTATTAAGCTCCTACTGTTTGCCAGGCAGTGGGCCAAGTGCTGGGGATACAAGATCCAAAGTGAGGCAGCCCTTGCCCTCAAGGAGCTTCCATGCCACCTTTTCCTTTCATGTCTACACGGCATGAGCAGACCACTGATTATGAAGGCTGAGGTCATTGTAGAGGCAGGTCCAAACACGTGGTCTGAGAGGCAGCGTGATGCTGTAGATGGGAGCTGGCCTAAATCAGCTCAAGGCTCGCCTCACCTCTGACATGTGTGTGCTGGCTGTGTAACCTTGGGTAAGTCCCATGACTCCTCAGTGCAACTTTCCAAGACTGAATTGTGGAGAGGGTTCCTATCTGCAGTGATAGAGGGAACTTCCTTCCTGGGAGATCCTTGTGCCAATGAAATCACAGATTTAGGCCATGTAAACCAAAAAAATCAGAAGAGATTTCCAGAACCCTACCCAGATCAGGACTTTTCTTGACCCCCAATTCTGGCCTCCCCAGTAGGCTCGGGAGGAAGGCTGAGGGGGGCCTGTTTGCTCACATGACCTGGATAGCTCAACATTCAGTTCAGCCGGCATACTTGAGTCCCGATTCTGCAGAAGTCCTCGAGAAACTTACAGTCTAGAAGAGGAGAGAAACTATTTGCTCCAAGAATATTGCTACTAGTTAGAATACAATAAGCACAAGTCAGCAAGCATTTATTAAGTGCCCACTGTGTACCAGGCGATGCTAAGCATTGGGATACCAGTACGAAAGGAAATAATTCCTTCTCTCAAGAAGCTTAGGAAAAATCTATGGTAAGCATGTTCATGAGCTCAAACCAGAGGGTTATGGGAAGTTTGAGGAGAGAGTGGTCATGGATAGAACTGGGAGAGATGGAAAAATATTCATGAAGAATTCAGCAGGTGGAGACGGTGGTACTTTGGGCCCGCCATGAGCGAAGGCCAGGAGATGGGAGAAAAACTAAGACAAGAAAGTAACACAGAGCATGGGGGCATGATGAAGTCATGTTGCCAGATAAGGCAAGAAGGGTCAGTCCCCCATAGCCAATGTTAGGGGGGTTCCATTGCCTGTCCACAGAGCAGACATTAATATTGGACTGGCACTGGGGAATCACCAAAAGCTTTCCAGAGAGCCAGGGACATGATCCCATATGTTCAGTAGGAAGATGATCTTAGCAGCATACACGTAGAGGCAGGCGACGCAGGGACAGGCGGACCACTGTGAGGTCACCCATCGCCTCTGTTACAGAGCCTGTTGTGGGAGGGGAGGGCAGGGAAGGGGACAGAATGGGGCTGAGGAACGTTGCCATGACGACTGAGGGGCAGTGGGCACCATGCTGGCCTCTGTGTCTCTGGCTGCCCTTTGTCATGGGATCGGGGAGAAGAGTAAGATAAGGGAAAAGAATATATGTGTGTGTATGTGCATACATATTTATACATATATACACAGGTATAAGAGATAAGAATATATATGTATGCCTATACATCCACACACATATATACTTATCTGTGTGTGTAAAATATAAACATATGCATATAGACATGCACATATCTGTGGTATATAAAATATATAGAAGGTGTAAGAGATAAGATCAGGTATAAGAATATCTACACACATGCATATACATACACACACACACACACACACATATATATATATAGACATATGCGTGAAATAGTAACATGTGCAATCAGACATGTGTATATACACACCTCTGTGTTATGTAAGAATACGGAGAAGGTTTAAGAGATAAGATCAGGTATAACAATCACCCATGTGCTGGGTTCTCCCCAACAGGATCTTGGTGGATTTGCTGAAGCTGAACGTGGCCCCGCTGGCCGTCTTCCAGATGCTCAAGTCCATGTGTGCGGGGCAGCGGCTGGCCATGGACCCTTCTGGGCCCGAGAGCATGGGATCCGCTCTGCCGCCACCCACCTTGCCTGACGCAAGAGGTCAGGAACAGGCTGGTTTCCCTTTGGGGCTGGGGGAGGTAGGGGAGCTATGGGCCGCATTGAGCAGGCTCCCACGTTTCTGTGTCTCTTGTCTTCTTCTGACCTTAAGGAAGCCGCCTCCTCTTGTCTTATTGGCCGGAGAGCCCTTCTTGAGTGTTTCCCATGCTTTCTTTGGTAAGGTGACCCTGCCTCTGACCCTTCCTTCTTGAGCCTGGAGCCTCCCCCTTCACCATGGGCCTACGCTTTCTGTGGGCGCTAGGCCTTTTCAAGACAAACGAGCAGTTCAGAAGCTCTGCTCTATGCCAGGCATTAGAGACACACCCAGGGACTTAAGTTCTAATGGAATTCTGTGTGTGTCCCAGAGGCCTAGGGCCAGTTGGGCTTTACTCAGGGCCACATTTTGTGCCTGTGGGACATCACGGAGAGTTATCGGTCAGTGGTTTGGGACTGGGAGCATTGCGTGCCCAGTATCCCCACTCCTGTCCTGGAGGCCCTCAGCTGGGGGTGGGGTGGGGTATGTGCCCAAGAATCGTCTGGGCTGGAATTCATCTCTTCAGATGTAGAAAAATGTACCGTGTTGAGGTGTCAGATATGTCTGCCTCAGCAACTAAAATATAATTGAGAAATAGCAAAATAAATGAAAGTCCGGCAGGAATCTCTATTTGAGGGACACCCCTGTGGCTCCTCGTGACACCCCCTCCCAAATCCAGGCCCAGTGAGGACCTCACCTCATTTGTCTTGGTTTCTGGGTGAGCTACCCAGAAACACCCAACATCATAGACTTGAAGATGCCCTGATAAAGTTTGAAATTCTGGAGAAATTCAGGTGATGGTGTCCATGCTCCCGAGAAGGGCTCTCTCAGGCAGGTACCTGGGGCTGAGGTTCAAGAGGTCTGAGTTACTAGTCCTGAAGACTCTGATAAGTGACCTTGGGCCAGCCCCAGATCCTCTCTGAGCCTTGTCTATCATATGTGGTCTAGACCAGATAATCCCTAAGGTGCCTTCAGCTCCAGAGAGCCTCAACTCTGAATTCTCTATGTCTGGAACCTAAAATCTGGGTTTCAATCAATGCTAAGCATCCCCAGCAGAATCTCCTTGGAGCAGCAGCTGACAGAGGGCCCCAGTACTATTGGTCAGTCATAAAAAAGGAGGGCTATGCCCTAAATAATGCCCAGGATTTCCATCTAGCCATGGAACAGGGGCAGGACTGCAGCATTTCCTGTAGGGTTCTTGTCTTAGGGCCTTCTTCTGAGTTGTAACTGAGTTGCTAGGGTGGGGCAATCAGAGCTCAGTCACTGAGTGCTGACATTTAAAGGGGGCACAGGTGGCACTTTCAGCCCAGCAGTGCTATAAAAACGACAGAGTGTGGCCACCTAGTTGGCAGGAGTGATTAGCTAAAATAGAGTACTTCTCCCTTCCTGTCTTAAGTAACATCTTTCCCAAACTGGCCTCTTCCTGGATCTAGCCTCATTGAGATTTACAGTGTCCACACCCCCCGCCGCTGGCACTGAACTGAAGGAGTATTTTGTCCTTCTGTTCTTAACTCCACAAAGCATTTCTAGCAAAGTGGTGAAATTGTTCTTTGGAACAGTCTTCTCATAGGTGGAAGGTCCTTTTAAGGAAGGAGTGTGGTGCAGTGGACAGCTCTGGCCCTAAGATGTCTGCAGACTTGGGTTTAAAACCCACCCCCTTACTACCTTCGAGACTGAGCAAGTCACTTCCCTCAGGGGCTTGGCTTCTTCTTCTGTAAATGATCAGTCAGACTAGAAGTCCTTTCCTCCCAGCACTAATCTGTGAACAGACCTGGGGGTGGCCACGATTCAAAAGAGAAATGCTTTCTAGCAGAGGGAGGGCAAGAAGCATCTCTCCTTTCTTGGCGCTGGGGGAGACTGGGGGGGGCCGGGGGGCCCTGCCTCGGGGCTTTATTGACCCCCTGAAATCCCTGGGTCCCTAAAGGAGAACATAGAGGGAACCTGGGGGAGCACAGCCCCAGGAGCAGCAGGTCCAGCCCCCGGGCCCCTGGAAGTCTGCCGGGGCTCCCTCTCCCTCCTTCCTGACTGACGCCACATGTGTTTGCTGTGTTTGTGTCTCTCTCTGAACTCTAGAGGGCTCATTTGTCTCTGCCAAGAACAGTAAAAACCCCACGGCGCCCTCCTTTTCCTCAGCCCTCCGGCCTTCTCCTCGCCAGGCCACCGCAGCCGCCGCCGCCACTCAGACTGTGCCGGGCAGCCCCGCCACCACTGCCGCCCTTTGTCCGCCTCACTCTCACAGGGCCCCAGGTTCCTTCCAGTTTTCTTGCTGCCTGTTCTCTCCTTTCGCAGGTTGCGTTTATTAGTTTCTTTACTGGGGTTGGCGCTGTCTGGTGTTTCCATAGGAACAGAGTCAGCATCCAGGCGTAGGCCAGATGGAATCAGATGGCAGTCTTAGTAGGGAGAGATGGAAAGCCCCTCACCTAGGTGGGAAAAAAAGTCACCTCCCCAAGGGAAGATTCCAAGCCTGGGAAAGTGCCCAGAGGTGGGAGAGCAGGTTGAAGCCAGGGGTATAGAGTCCATGCCGGGAAATCAGGTGAAAGGAGGCCAGAGATGGGTGGGGCAGGGGCTTCAGTACCAGGCTGTGGAGTTTTCTCGTGGAGGCAGTGGGGAGCCACTGATGAGCAGAGGAGTCACCGATTAGACAGCTTCTTTGGATTGGAGTGTGGGACAGGGAAGTTCCTCCAGAAGTCCAGGAGAGAGGTAGTGATCTAGGAGACCCCGAAGCTCCCACACGAGATCGTGCGGCTCTTGCTCGGCACCTATTTGTCCCACTCACGTGCTCTCCCGTTGTGAATTGTGAGATGGCCCCTGAGCATTGTTTGAGCTGAGGCCTTCTCACCGTCCTGCCTTGGGGAGCAGTAGGAGGATGAGTCGTGCTCCCCCTAGAGGCCTGTTCTGTAGCTTCTGGGCTGCCAGGTCCCCATCGCTCTTCTCTTTATCCATCTGGACCCTCCGCTCTCCCATCAGCTGTCTCATCTCAACCTGAGCCAGACCCACTGCCCTAGAGGAAGACTTACATGTCTACAGTGACCTCCTATCCTCTCATCCTTTAGTCTTCATCTCAGGCATCATCCAAGAGACAGTGGGAGCCAGCTACATCGCCTTCTGTATTGGCTCACGTTGGCCCAAACTTTAACTGTTGAGTTTCTAGCACAAAATTGCCATTTGAAGAACACTTATTAAGCAGAACCATGTGCCTAGGTGCTGGGGAAGACCCAGTTTAGAGAAGACATGGTTGTGGTTGTTCCGTTGTATTAGACTCATTGTGACCCCATATGGGGTTTTCTCGGCAGAGATACTGGAGTGGTCTGCCATTTCCTTTTCCAGCTCATTTTACAAATGAGGAAAGTGAGGCAAACAGGGTAAAGTAAATTGCCTAGGGTCACACAGCTACTAAGTGTCTAAGGCCAGATTTGAACTCAGGTCTTCCTGACTCCAGGTCTGGTGCTCTGTCCACTGTGCCACCTAACTGATCTCACTATGAAGTTTACATTTTAGCAAATGGATCTAGCACCCCCATTAAATGTTGACTAAGTTCATTAAAGAGGCATAAGCAAAGTGCTAACTGAAAATCAAGGAAGAGAAAAGTTATGAAACAAGGGGTACTCTGCATTCTGGGAGCTTCCTGGAGGAGGTGGTGTTTAGTCAAAGCTTTAAAGAGTGGGTAGGAATTCAGCAGACTAAGGGAAGAAGGACATTACAGGTGTAAGGAAAAGCATTATCAGTCACAGAGGCCGGAAAGTCCCCTGTGTATGGGGACTGGCCAGGAGGTGAGTTTGGTTTGGAGGATAAGGGTGTGGATGATAATAGGGGGACACAAGACTAAAGGAAAGCCTTGGGTGTAGAGAGCACCACCTTCCTCCTTGTGCCCACCTCGGGGCCAGTGGTCTGGCCGGTGCTCAGGAGATTCGCATTGATTGGCCCAGCAGAAACTCAGGGACCCGGAAGAACACAGCAACCTGATCTGTGAAGGAGGAAGGTGAAGTGTGGCAGGAGCCTGAGAGAATTGGGGGGAGGCAGGAGGAGCTGGTAGGAGGTTAGAGGAGGAGGCATCACCCCAGAGCATCATAGGAAGGAAGGGGTGGATGGGAGCCTGTGCAGAGGCAGGAGGACCATTGCCACCAAGGCCCAAGAAGAAGTGACTGTGTTGCCTGGGGCACCAGCGGGTGCCATCAGTGAATGGCAAGAGTGATTCAGGAACACCGAGGAGAGGGGGTGGGGCAGAAGCAGAGGCATGGCTCCATCTGTGGTCTCTTGGTAGGAGTACTCTCGCCCCATCCCCATCTGTGATGCTTCCAGCATCTTTCCCTCATACCCTCCCACTCAATCAAGGCTTCTTGGGCAGCATCGGTATTCTTGCTGTCCACGCTATAGAATGCCCCACCAAAGTCCTACCCGGATAGGTGGGCCACACCCAATGGAGTCTATGATCTGGTGATTCCTCCCAGCCAGGAAAGGTTTCAAGGATGGGTCTGGTTGGCAGAGGCCAGCCTGGATACATTTGGAGAGTCTGATGGCCAGTGTGACTGCAGGGGGATACTGTCTTTGGCCCTGGCAGCCCTTGAGCACCCTCGGGGCTGGGGGCAGAAATGCCCAGACTGGAGGGAATTGCCCAATCTGTGAGCTGTAAAGTATGTGACAGGCAGAGGCAGCCCGCAACCCAGGATTTCTCACACCAACTCTAGGCCTCTTCCCATCAGATCCTGCCGCCTTTCTAAGCCAGACAGAAAACTCCTTTCTAGAGTTTGGCTGCGAATTGGAAGAGAAGAGACAGTGACGGCTGGGATGGAGGGGACCGTCCTCTTCTGGTTCCACCTCTCATTGCCACTGGCCTGGAGCATCATAGCAGCTTTCTGACCAGCCTTTCTTCCTCCAACCATGCTGCACATCTGGCCAGAATAAGTTCCACAGGTTCATAGATTTAAGGACAGAAGGCCTTAGGGGCCACCTGGGCCAACCTGTTCATGTAGTAAATAAGGAAATTGAGGCCCAAGGGAGGTGACAGCTCCATTTCTTCATCTGTAAAATGAGCTGGAGAAGGAACAAGCTGCTGCAGTGTCTTTGGCAAGAAAACCCCAAATGGGGTCAGGAAGAGAAGAGTTGTTAGACACAACTGATGGGGATGATACCAAGTGAAAATGGCCCTGCCCTCAGGGAGCTTATGTTCTCATTGGACTGGAGGTGCCTCCCTGGCAATCACACAAGCACTTATTAAGCACCTGCTATGATTCAGGCTCTAGGTTAGGCACTGGATGGGGAAGCAGTGAGCATTCTAACAGAAGACTGAATCCAAAACTTGGTAAAGGTTCTGATGGCAGCGAGGGGGCGCCACAGAGAAGACGGAAGTTCAGATCCAGCTTCAAGCTTCCTGACCCTGGAGACAAGTCACTTCACCTGTGTCTGCCTGGCCTTCCTCATCTGTAAAGTGGAGATGATAAAAGCACTTCCCTCCCAAGGGGGTTGTGAGGACCAAAGGAGAGAACATTTGGTAACATGCTCTGCAGACCTTAACACACCATATCTGTGGTCGCTGTAGGACCTCACCACCACTGACTCCCACTTGTTTAAAATCAGAGGGAAGAACTAGCCCCAGCACCGTGAATGAAGTTGGTAGCTGATTTAGAATCAGAATTAAGTTTAAGGACATTGAGAGGTCAGGCTGTGATCTTCAAGCTCATGTCAGAATCTGAAAAGCTCTGGGTTCGAATCTTTAGTTGTCTCTTTTATTTAAACTACCCACAAGAGCTCTGGAACCTGTCTGGGCTTCAGTTCTCTCCTCTGTAAAATGGAGCCGGTTCAGATGACCTCAGAGTATCCGTCCAGCTCTAAAGTCTGTCACCCAGGTAGACGTGCAGATCAATCCTTCAGAAAGGGCCAGAGGCAAGTCTTGTTTGCCCCCAGAGTCAGGGGTTTTCATGGAGGAGATGAACCCTGGTTAGGAGAACGTTCCTCGTAGACTATGCCACTGGGGCCAGTTGTTGTCTAGAGGCCTGGGGAGGGGAAGGGAGGAGGAAGAGGAAGAGGAGCAGGAAACCCCAGAAGTGAGGAGGGAGGATGGAGGTCTTCGGGGAACCATTCCAGCTGATCTGCCTCTGCCAAGTGGGCTTGAGAGGCAGAGGTGGACTTAGGAACCTGAGCTTGAGAAACAAGATGCTCGCCAGTGTACAGGGTCATTTAGTAGTTATCAGACAGGATGGAATCAAAGGGAGAGGACTGAGGCATCAGGAGAAATGTCCCAAGAGGCTAACAAGTGATGGTGTCATCTTGGGCAAGCCACATGTGTCTTGGTATTGGACTAGACATTCTTTGAGGTCCTTCCATCTTCTCATTTTCCAAATTATACTGACAAATCACAGCTTGTGATAACCACAGCTGCCCCCAGATGGAACAGGCAGCCTTTAGAAGTAGTGAGCTCCTCATCACAGGCTTCAGGTAGAGGCAAGATAGTATTGACGTTGAGGGGATTAATGCAGGCCAGGTTTGGAGCAGACACCAGTTCTCCTCCCCCTTAAAACCCTATTCTTTGAGTTAGCCTAGTCGACTCCTTGGTAGGCGGATTGTAGGATCATCTAGGCCTGACCCCAGCAGGATGGACTGAGCGGCCCAGGTTTTGTTCTAAATAATTCTGGTCCCATTTTTCCTGCTGTTGAGTAGGCAAGTGCATGACCAAACAGAGAGAGTGTTTTTGTGGCCTGGATGGGAAGGGGAAGAAGGGTGGATTCCTGGGGAGATGGGGGCGTTGAGGAGACCAGCTGCCTCTCCGAGGGTGCCCCTACAGCCCCTTAATTGGCCCAAACCATCTCCTTGGGGACGACATCGGCGTTTCCACCACAAAAACACTCCCTCTCTCCCAGGTGCAGCTTGAATGTCTGGCCGCCTCATGCAGTTGTTGGCAAGCATGTTCGCCTGTGTTCTTGGGGGAAGGGCTTGTGTCCATCCCCCCAACTTGAACCTACAAGTCTCTGGCTCTTGGAAATGCATTCCTGGCTGCTTCTCAGGGTGCTTGTGTTCCTGTGAGTCCATTGCAAGGGGCTTCCTGTCAACCTTCTGATGACGGCCCTGCCTCCGCGGATGGCTTCTGTGAAAATGTCTCAGCATTGAAACGTGCCCAGGGGGGATGTTGGGGGGATGGATTGCCGTAAGAACCCCCATCAAGGCCCTAACGGTTAACGTTTTGTGTCCCCTCAGGGAGAAACAAGAGCAGTGGGGCAGCCGTGCTGGGGGAGCGTGGTGGCCGAGAAGGATCGAGCCAGCGGATGCCCAGGCAGCCCAGTGCCAGCCGGCTGCCCAAGGGGGGCAGCACTGGCAAGAGCCCCACTCGGAACAGTAACTGAGGGGGCACGAGGGTACCATCTTTCACTCAGCACTCATACTGATCCTGAAATACTTAAGATGGGATTTGGCATAAATAAAGAGTCGTAGAGATGTCATTTAATAGACTGGAAGACAAGGGACGACATTCTAGGCAACAGGAGAAATGTCCTCTTGGCTTATGTCTCCTTCCATTAATAATAAACCATGTTGTGAAATAGAAGCTGTTGGATTGAGACCTTATGCCTCTTTCTTATTCATTTTCAACAGTGTCACTGAATTCATTATTTCATGTGGTAAAAATAAGTGTTTCTGTGGCCCTTTAAGGTTTGCAAAGCCCTTTTAAATGCATAATCTGGTTGAATAGGTGTCATTCAGGAGGCAGTTGTGGCATAGGGCAAAGAACACTGGATTTGGACTCAGAGGACCTGGGTTCAAATCCTGCCTTTGGTATTTAGTACCGTTGTAACTTTGGGCAAGTCACTTACTCATTGAGACTCCTTTTTCTTATGAGAAGGCTGGAGTAGGTGACCCCTCAGGCCCTTTTCCTGCTTTAAATCTGTGAACATTGGGCAGATAAGGATATCGGCCTAATACCTACCCAACACACACAGTTATGGGTTCCTATGTACATTATCTGTAAAGCAGCTAAAAAATAGACTCCTCTCTAGACACACAAAGAAGTTGAGGGCTCTGAGAGGTAAGTAGAGATGGGACTGCCTCAAATCCAGACCATTATACTTGAGGATTTTGCATTTACATTATATTCAGCCCTTCCCCCTCTTCTGACCCCCAAGGTCACTAAAGCGCATACCATGGAAACCAAAAGGGTGCCATAAATTCTGGAGTAGTTGAATCATGGTGTATTATTGTGCTGTAAGAAATGAGATGAGATAGATCCAGAGAAACCTGGGAAGATTTAGATGAACTGATACAGAGTGAAAGGAACAGAACCAGGAGAGTGATCTCTGCAATGACTGCCACATTGTAAAGGAGAACAGCTTGGGATGACTGAAGAACCCTGATCAATTATGAAATGACCAATCCCAAGCCCAGGAGCAGAGCAAGAGGCACTGAATGGACAAGCAGGTATATAATGAGATAGCTTTCAGGTATTACTACTATGTGAATTTGTTTTGCTTGGCCATGTTTATTAATACAATGGAGGGCTTTTACTTGGGTGGGGCAGGGGAGAGGGAAGGAAGTAAAGAGTTTTGGAGGGGAGTTGTGAGATAGTGATAATAATGCAAAAAAAAAAAACCCAAAATCCCAACCCATCAATAAAACACTTAAAAATGCCCAGAAAAGGCAGAAGGAAATTGGGAAGGGCAGCATTTGTATTGGAGTGTTCAATTCAGTATGCTTTATAAACAAGCTCTACACAATATTCACAATTGCTCTTATAATCCTTTTCTTCATACATGAAAATGTTCATGTTTATTGGTGTTTTTCAGGTTTGTAATAAAAAATTTTAATGGACTCTACTGCCTTTCTCTGACCTCCTTTAGAAGGTTGAAGAGTTACGATAATAATCCCCTCCAAAAGATAAGAACCATACTTGAAGCCATGCCGACCCTTCATAAAACCCCTCCTCTTTCTAGATATTTGCTGACAATGTCTGTTCCATCATTTTCCCAGGAACTGCCATTAAGCTCCCTGATCTGTAAGTTCATAGACTCTGTTTCCCTTTTCTGAAAACTTAGGTTTGCCCTTCTCTAGGGTAGGTCTCTTTCCATATTCCCTGGTTTCTCAAAGATCATTGACAGTGACTGGGGAACCACCTCCGCCAGTTCTCTGAGGACCCCAGTCCATCAGCTGAGAAAACATGTAAACCAACAGGTAAATCTGAAAGCACTATAGAAGTGCTAGCTTGTTTCCATCTAGGTCAGGTGACTTCATCCATCAAGGGTACCTAGGGGCTCTCTGATTGTTTTGTTAGAAAGATAAAAACTTCTCATCAGCCATTTTGTGGTTCTATCATTTCCAGTGCAAAGGTCATCTTCCTTGGCAGAGAAGACAGGTCTGCCATTTATCTGCTATCATCCTACCCAACCCAAGCAGTAATTTGATCCATTCCTTGATCCCCCAGCGTAGCTTTAAAAACTCTTTTGAATGCCTTTCATATCCCTTGGCAGCCTCAGCTCCTTCTGAGCTTGAAGTTTGGTTTTATACGGCAGCACCACACTTTATATTCATGCTCTTAATTAAGCATCCTTGAGCTTAATATTTATTACTGATTGGCCTTTCTCTGTTCCTTTTTAAAATCCAAGTTGACTGGCAAGTTCCCTCTGCATCAGTAGCTTCAGACAAAGGCTGCTTTTCTTTCTACACTGCAATGGGTTCTCTTCATATCTTCAGAATTCCATTGTGAAGTGTAGGTCATTCTTCTGTTCAGTAAACTAAGGTGTCCCCCTTTTACCTCCAAGATAAAACGTAAAATCCTGTTTGACATTTAAAGCCCTTCACAACCTGGCCCCTTCCTGCCTTTTTCCAGTCTTCTTACACCAGACTCCCCAACAAGTATTCTTTGGTCCAGTGACCCCAGCCTCCTCCATCTCTTGGCTCTGGGCTGTCCCCCAGGCCTGGAATGTTCTTCCTTGGCTTCCTTCAAGACTCTAATATATCTCCCAGAGGCCTTTGCTTGTGCCCCACCTCCTTGATCCTCTCATTCACACCGTGGATAGCTTGTACTGCTTCTCCTGTTATGTGAGCTTCCAGAGGGATAGATTGTTTCTGCTTTTCTTTGTGCTCCAAAAAACCATTTCATCAATGCTTGTCCAATTCTGCATTTTGCATCCTTCCTGGGCTGACTTCTGGTAGTAATTTTTAGGCCGTGGAATGCTTCTGAACCCTCTGAAATCCATTCTTCCAAATTTTAGGACACATGTCCAAATCTACCCAGTTTTGTTTTTAACCTTTAGAAGGCTGTAGCCACTGCTCTGCGAAAGACCTGCCATTCCCACTCCCCAAGTCCTCTCTATTAATAATAGAGCATCATGGTGCTCCAGTATGAACTTCTCCTTTTCAAGGGATGACATTTTCTCTAAGTTGGGAAGTTTTTGCTAGCTGCTCTGCATTGCCAGCAGATGTATGGATCAACACCCCCATCCTTCCCATCTCCTGCCTCTGCCAGGCCTGGGATCCATCCGTTCCCCAAACTCATTCAGCTCTTCTTTGTCCTGGTAGTTTACAGTATGTGCCAATGACAGAACTACCCCAATGCTTCCCCCCACATTTACCTTCTCCGGGTTTCCTTATGTCTATTCCATGCATGATTCCCTTTTTGACCCAGCCTACTTCTTTTGAACTAAGAGCCAGAATCCAGATGTGTTTCATCTCAACAAGCCTCCATGACACCTGAGGCCAAATTTGCTTTTGCATGAGGGCTTCTAGTTCCTCTTACTCATTGAGCTATTGGCATTCGTGTACAGATGCATAAAAGTTCATCTTCAGATCGGGTCTAACTGTATTTTCCGTTTCTCTGTTACCCTTTGGTTCCAGAAACACCTTGAGAGCAAGACAATCTAAGTTACAAAAACCTTTTATTCTTAGTAAGTGGCACTTTAATTATTCATTAAATTCTGTTTTCTTTTTCAATTGAAAATCTTGTTAACAGTCCATATAAGAAGACATCTTTAGGAAGTGAATGTTGGAGGGGCTACAGAGGGACACTTGGTAGAGCTGTGAACTGGTATAACTATGGTGAAAGGCAATTTGGGATTACAGAAATAAAATGACCAAAATTGGATTTAATCCAGAGATTTCACTGCTGGACATATAATAACCACCAAGGATGTCACTGACAAAAATTACCAAACATATTTTAGCAGCATTAGATATGCATGGTTTGAAGGATGAAATTGTAATACACAAATTTAATGGAGTATTGTGCTGTCAGACCAAAAGGATGAATACAAAGAAGCCTAGAAAGGATATGAACTGATGTGAAATGAAACATGCAGAACTACACAAACAATATACATTAAAATGTAAATGGAACAAAAAAACCCCCGAAACTCAATATTGAGAAATGATAGTGACCAAAGATGGCCCTAAAATGACATGAGAAAAACTCCACTCCCCATTTCATTTGCTGAAGTGGGGGTCCACAGGTGTGGAATACGATATATCATGGCAGACTTCTTTCATGTGTTGATCGGCTGGACAATTTAGAAATTGCTATTTTAGTGATGGCTTTCTGGGAAGGGGGAAGAAGGGAGCAGAGGGAAATGTAGGTGTTAAAAAGACAAAAAAAATCAATAAAAATCTATTGAAAAAGAAACCACTCTCATCTACATTACCTCGTGGATGCTCCCAACAGGTACCCAAGACATAACATTTCTACCAGGTGGCCACCCTCCACCTTCATCTGAAGTCGCCTTCGCAGGTAGGTGCATGGAGTGGCAAGCTCCCAACTCCTCTATTACCTGTGTCCTAGATGTCTGCCTCAGGGAGTTGCTAAGGGCTACAGGAATTAATTTGGCTGAAACACTGATCAATGTAAAGAGCGCTTCAAGCTATTATTACTCTGGATTCTATCACAGTCAATGTGGAAGGCTAAGTTATTTTCTCTGAGTCAAAATTCTAGGGGAAAGCCTTACTTGGCCCAGAGAAGGACAGCCCAAGGGGACACAAGGGCCATCATTTGCATGAAAGATGAGCCTTGTTCAGCTTGGTCTGAGTGCAGAACCAGGAGCAATGGGGGGAAGATGCCACGAGTAATTTAGGCTGGAAGTCAGGAAACACTTCCTAATGATGGTGGGCCAGAAGTGAAGTTCATCCTCGAGAAGAGGCTGATCATTATGAGGATGCTGGAGGGATGATTTATTTAGTATGGGTTGGACAAGAGATCCTTTCCAGCTCTGTGACTCTGCTTGCCTAGACATTTGCTTCTCCTTTACACCGAGCTGTCTATAATGCAATGGGCTGCCTCAGTCACTCCAGATTCTTACTGGAAGTGTCTGGAGAGGATTTTGCACCAAGGAAGAGAGGGGAATTGAAGACTGCCCCTTGGACCCCAGCCAAGCTAAATCTATACACGAAGTTTTGTGAGACTAAAGAGAAAAGGCCAAACTCTGCTTTAAAAGGGAAACATTTATTCATAAACAAATTATGTAACCAGGTATACTGTAGGGGGCGGGCTTGCACCCTAGTACTCTTCCCCTTCCTCAGCCTCTGCCTCCACTGAGTCGACGCCCACCTCCTCATAATCTTTCTCCAGAGCTGCCAGATCCTCTCGGGCCTCCGAGAACTCTCCTTCCTCCATGCCTTCCCCCACGTACCAGTGGACAAAGGCCCGCTTGGCGTACATCAGGTCAAACTTGTGGTCCAGCCGTGCCCACGCTTCTGCGATCGCTGTGGTGTTACTCAGCATGCACACGGCCCGCTGCACCTTGGCCAGGTCACCGCCAGGCACTACGGTGGGAGGCTGGTAGTTGATGCCCACCTGTCAAGAAGAGGGAAAAAGACTGTAATTGTTAAACTACCATTGGTAATCACTAAGACTGACCCTGGGACTTATGTGTTCTCCTGACTCCTATCATTCATACCTTCTCCCCAGACTGTCACAACACTAAAACTAGCCCAGAAACGTCCTTCCATTTTCTGCTTTAGGCACAAATCCAGGCTAGTGCTTTGACCTTCCAAGGGCAAGGTTTTTCTATTCACACCAGAGACAGTGAAAGTGCTATTCCCTCCACCCTGTAATTTTATGTCAGTTGCCCTGGAGCTTTCACAGGCCCATGTGCCAATGTTGCTGAGGTGCAGGGTAACTCATTCTGAACCTAACGGCCTGACAGGAAAGCCAGAAGAGCCCCCACGGTGTGCACACACTGACCACAGGGGCAGGCATCACGGGAATGGCAGACTCAAGGGTGCCAAGTCCAGGAGCTGTGGGTGCTGGGACAGCTGGAGACCACAGCACCAGTCCAGCCCTCTGCCTTGCCTTCCAACAACACAGGCAGCACCCGGGCTCCAGCGCCCCCTTTTACTAGAAGCCTATCTATGGAGGAGCACACCTGAAGCAAATTCATCATGAGAACACATCTTTCACCCTCCCAACGCTGTGCCTTTGGGGCCGCTGCTTCCTATGCCTGCAGAACCTGACCTCTGCCAAATGACACCCCAGCCCCTCATTCTTCCAGATTCAGCTAAGCCTCTTTCTTCCTGGAAGCCTTCCCTGACCTCCATCAGCAGGACATGACCTTGGGCACCCGCCAACACACACAGTCACGCAACCCGCACCCTGGGCTCCCCCCAGTTTTGTATTCTATTTATAGACATGTCTCATTTTGGGGCATCTGGCATTCCATATATCTCCAGGGTGACAAAAACCAGGTAGGAAGAGCCTCTCGAGTACGCACCATCATACCGGGGTCTACTTCCTGCTCAATGTGTGTGGGGCTGAAGAAGTGTCCTTAAAGGATTTCATATAGCATTTTCCTAAACCTATGGTTTCATGCAACTAAAACATGACTTCACGGAGCTCAGATTACCTTGAATCCAGTGGGGCACCAATCCACAAACTGAATTGTACGCTTTGTCTTGATGGTGGCGATCGCAGCGTTCACGTCTTTGGGGACCACGTCCCCTCGGTACAACATACAGCAGGCCATGTACTTGCCATGGCGGGGGTCACACTTGACCATCTGGTTGGCAGGCTCGAAGCAGGCGTTGGTGATCTCTGCCACAGACAGCTGCTCATGATACGCCTTCTCAGCGGATATGACAGGAGCGTAGGTAGCCAGGGGGAAGTGGATACGAGGATAGGGCACTAGGTTGGTCTGGAATTCTGTCAGGTCGACATTCAGTGCCCCATCGAAGCGCAAGGAAGCCGTGATAGAGGAGACAATCTGCCCGATCAGACGATTCAGGTTGGTGTATGTAGGCCGTTCAATATCGAGGTTACGCCGACATATGTCATATATGGCTTCGTTGTCGACCATGAAGGCACAGTCGGAGTGTTCCAGGGTCGTATGAGTGGTGAGGATGGAGTTGTAGGGCTCCACGACTGCCGTGGAAACCTGAGGGGCTGGGTAAATGGCAAATTCAAGCTTGGACTTCTTGCCGTAGTCAACAGAGAGCCTCTCCATGAGCAGAGAGGCGAAGCCAGAGCCGGTACCTCCCCCAAAGCTATGGAAGATGAGGAAACCCTGCAGCCCAGTGCACAGATCTGCCTGAGGGAGGAAGGGGGAGAAACCCCGTCAGTCCCAGACACAGAAAGGCTGCCAGCAGGCTCCCAGACCTTCCTACCCAGTGGCTGAAACACTGACTTATCCTACAGGGTTAGAAAGTGATTCCAGATAGCCTCAAAGGGTCCCGTCTAAAACTTTCATCTAAAACATATGCCCCATTCCATCTGCATGGAACTAAATTGATAAAAAAAAATTATTCTTATTCACCCATCCCAACTGTTGTAAGGCTGTCACTGCTACAGAATCAAGCCCAGCCCTAGCTTTTCTACTCACCAAGGAATAACATCAAAGCACCTATGTTAACCACTATGTTAAGAAGTAGATGGGGCTTAGAATATGATATTCTGAAGGGCAAAGGAGCAAGGATTACAACCAGGAACCACCTGCACAGGAAAACTGAGTATAATCCTTCAGGGGAAAAAAATGGATATTCAATGAGATAGAGGACTTTCAAACATTCTTGATGAAAAGATCAAATCTGACTTTCAAATACAAGGCTCAAGAGAAGCATAAAAAGGTAAACTGGAAAGGGAAATCATAAGGGATTTAATAAGGCTAAACTGTTTACATTCCTACATGGGGAAGATGATAATTTCTAACTCATAAGACCTTTCTCATTATTAGGGTAGTTAGGAGGAACACACATAGACAGAGGGTACAGGTGTGAGTTCAATATGAAAGGATGATAATCTAAAAAGTAAAATGAAGGGTTCAGAGAGGAAAATACTGGAACAAAGAAAAGGAGAAGTAGAATACAGTAAATTATCACATAAAAGAGACAAGAAAAAGCTTCTACAGTGGAGGGGAAAAGAGAGGAAGTGAGTGAACCTTTTTCTCATCGGAATTGGCTCAAAGAGAGAATAACATACCCACTCAATTGGGTATAGAAATCTATCTTACCCTATAGGAAAGTAAGATGGGAAGAGGATAAGAGAAGGGGGGGCGGTGATAGAAAAGAGGGCAGACTGGAGGAGGGAGTAGTCAGAAGCAAAACACTTTAGAGGAGGGACAGGGTAAAATGAGAGAGAATAGAATAAATGGGGGTGGGAAGAACAGGATGGAGGGAAATAGTTAGCAACAGTAACTGTGAAAAAAATTCTGAAGCAAGTTTCTCTGATACAGGCCTCATTTCTGAAACACATGGAGAACTGAGTCAAATTTATAAAAATAAGAGCCATTCTCCAATTGATAAATGATCAAAAGATTTAATTAGTTTTCGAGTGAAGTAATCAAAGCTATCTATAGCCATAGGAAAAAAATATTCTAACTCACTATTGATTGGAGAAATGTGAATAAAACAATTCTGAGGTACTATCTCCTATTAAGATTGTCTAATAGGACAGAAAATGGAGGGGATGTGGGAAAAAAATGAGACATTAATGCATTGTTGGTGGAGTTGTGAACTGATTCAACTGTTCTGTAGAGAAATTTGGAACTATGACCAAATGGCTATAAAACCAGGCATATCCTTTGACCTATATACCATACCCAGTAGCAATACCACTACTAGGTCTGTATCCAAAAAGAGATAAAAAATAGAAAGGAAAATGACCTATATGTACAAAAAATATTTATAACAACTCTTTGCGGGGGTAAAGAACTAGAAATCTAGGGGATGACCATTAACTGGCGAATGGTTGAACAAGCTGCGGCATATGATTAGATGTACTCTAAGAAATGACGAGCAGGACGCTCTCAGAAAAACCTGGAAAGACTTTGCATGAGTGATGCAAAATGCAATGTACTGTGTACAAAGCAACAGCGATACTGTAAAATGATCAGCTGTGAATGACTTAGGATGAAAAATGCTCTCCATCCCAGAGAAAGAACCGATGGTGTCTGAATACACACTGAAGCAGACTTTTTAACTTTATTTTTCCATGTTTCCTTTCACAACATGACTATTATGGATATTTTCCATGACTACACACACATACCTGTATCAAATTGCTTGCCTCCTCAATGTAGGGGGGCGGGTGGGTGGAGGAAAGGAGAGAATTTGGAACTCAAAGTTTTAAAAACGTTAAAAATGGTTTTAACAGGTAACTGGGGAAAAATAAAATACTAAGTAAATACAAAAAAAGAATTTTTTTAAAAAGTAGGGGGCCCAGTAGAGTAACCCAACCCTAACCCTAAACTCATCAACACTCTCCATCTCCACATCTTTACTCATTTCTACAGTGGAGTCTCTCCTTATTTCTAACATCCAAGCCCAGCTTCAGTGCCACCTCCTTCCTCATGAAGCTATCCCTGATTGCCTCCTCTCACTCCCCCTTCTCAGAATTTCACTGCACTTTGAAGTTTTTATGATTACTCTGTGAATAAGTCCTCCTGCACAGAAGACCCTCTTCAGTGACCCTTGGGGTTCAGCACACTCTTAAGAAGCCAAGGAAAGCCTACTTCTGTCATGTGAGGAGCTGCTCAGCTCAGTGTGGAGATGTCCAGCAGGCACCAGCCGGCAAGCTCCCACCTCAACTCATAATCATCCCCCAACCAAGGCAGGGAAGAAGGAACAGGCTGAGCTGGTAGAGGGAACATGCACACCCAGATGAATCGCAGATCCTCAGAATATGATTCAGGCAGATGCCATCCACATCTTACCTCCCCTACTAGACTGAAGGCATCCTGAGGGCAGGAGATGTTTGGTTTTGGAACCTTTGCTCCTCCTATGCTTTAAAACATATCTCTCAGGACAAGTGTTTGCTGAATTCCAACAAACAAGATGTCACCAATGGAAAAAGCCTTCCACCTGGGGCCAGGAGGACCTTGTCTCAGACCCAGCAGCTATGTAAGCGTGACGAGAGCCCCTCTGCAGCTTAGGGCACTGTCAACCACCCCCAAGCTCCCCAGATACGCTCTCCACTCTCATGATCCTGCTTCTCCCTCTGGCTCCTCATCAGAGTCCTGGCCTCTAACAGGGGGTATAGGTACCTCCAGGCTTTGCCCTGGGTCTTCTTTCCATACTCTCCCACTTGGTGACCACATTAGCGCCCACTGATTTAGCTCTATCTATACTGATGACTCCTGGGCTATACATCCACCCCCTTGTCTCTCCTGAGCTCAGGCACACATCACCAACTGCTTGGTTGATACCTTTCCACCCCTGCTCCTTTCTGTTGCCTAGGCTGTGGTCCAGCCACACTGGCTTCCCGACTGTTCCAAACAATACTCCCTCACACTCCGCACCCTTCTACAGGCTGCCTGTCCTCAGGCCTGGAATGCAGCCCCTTCTCACCCCTACCCTCTGGAACCCCTGGTTTTCTTCAACTCATGTGGAACCTTCTGCATTCTTGGGCTGCCCAGCAACTAGGTTCTTCTCCCCAGGGTTACTCTAGGCTTTGCATATACTTATAAAATGTGCCTGTTGTCTCCTTCATTCAAATGTAAGCCCTCAGAGAGGGTCTTTCTATCCCCACAATAGTACCTGGAATATAGTGGGTGGTTAATAAATGCCTATTGATTTAAGTGCTTTGGAACACTAGTTATACGTCATCTGTAAATAAAATAAACAACGTTCAACTTAGAAGCCCTCTGCGACAAGGTAGCGAGTTGGCGTGTGTGTGGCCCGTTAAGGGCTGCAACGGTAACGCATCTAGTGAATACTGAGACGAGAGCTGAATCCGCAGCTCCTGGCTCTAAGACCCTCTCATGTGGTCTCCTGGCGCTTACCAGTTTGCGAATCCGATCGAGGACCAGATCAACAATCTCCTTGCCGATGGTATAGTGGCCTCGGGCGTAATTGTTGGCCGCATCCTCCTTTCCAGTTATCAGCTGCTCAGGATGGAAGAGCTGCCTGTACGTGCCCGTACGGACTTCATCTACGACAAGAGCATGTTTGGGGCTGGTTATTTCACGTACTTGATTGCCCTCACTGTGCTCAAGTAGGGCACAAGAACAACTTCAGATTCTGCAAAGGGGTGTATGCTCACTAAAGGCCAAAGAATCTGAGATTCAGAAAACTCCTCTGGGAGAATGTTGTAGGACAAGAGTGGGGAGAGAGAGAGGAGGACTCGGGTGAGTAAGAAGGCAACTGTGTAGGTGACCCAGAATTTTAACTAGTAATCAACAGTACCTAGCATTCATAGACCGCTTTGAGGTTTGCAGAAAGCTTTACCAATATCTCCTTAGAGCTGGCACATAAGAATTCATAAGGAACTGTGGACAAAGGGTCATAACACTGCACAGGAGGCAGCAACAAAAAAAAAAAAACAACCCCCAAGAAAAAGAAAAGAAAGCAAAATGGTGTCTCATGAGGCTTTGCCAACAGCAGAGGAAAGAAGGGAAAGATATAGCCAGCTGAATGTAGAATTCCAGAGAGCAGCAAGGAGAGATGCAGTTTTCTTAAGTGAGCAATGTAAAGAAAATAGAAGAAAACAACAGAATTGCAAAGCAAAGAGACCTCTTCAAGAAAATTAAGAGATATCAATGGAACATCTCATGCAAAAAAAAATGTGTATGACAAAAAGGCCAAAATGATAGGAACCTCACATAAGCAGAAGAGGCGACAAGAATGCACAAAACTATATGAGGAAGCTCTTAACATCACTGATAACCACCGACACTGTGATGCTACTAGATCTAGAGCCAGACATCCGGGAAAATGAAGTCAGATGGGCCTTGGGAAGCACTGCTAACAATAAGCCTGGTGGAGGTGACGGGATACCAGCTGAGCCATTTAAAACCCTAAAAGGGGATGATCTTGAAGGGCTGCACTCAATATGCAGCAAATTTGGAAAACCTAACAGTGGCCACTGGTTTGGGGAAAGATCAGTTTACGTCCCAACCCTACAGAAGGGCAATGTCCAGGAATGTTCGCATTACCAAACAACTGAGTAAGGTCATGCTTTGGCTTCAGCTACATGTGAACTGAGAATTACCAGGAGAGCAGGCTGGTTTTCAGAGGAAGAGGTAACTAGAGACCAAACTGCCAACATTCGCTGGATTATGGAGAAAGCAAGGGAGCTCCAGAAAAACATCTACTTCTGCCTCACTGACTACACTAAAGCCTTCGACTGTATGGATCACAACAAAATGTGGCCAAGTCCCCAGAGACAGGAAGACCAGATCGTCTTGTCTCCTGAGAAGCCTGTATGTGGGTCAAAAAGCAACAGAACCGAATATGGAAGAACTGATTGGTTTAAGATTGGAATAGGAATACGACAAGGCTGCATATTATCACCTTATTTAACTTATATGCAGAGTACATCATGTGAAATGCCAGGCTGAATGAATCAAAAGCCAGAATTAAGGTTGCCAGGAGAAATTTCAACAATCTTAGATGGCAGAAAATGAAGAGGAATTAAAAGTCTCTTTATAAGGGTGAAAGAGGAGACTGTAAAAGCTGGCTTGAAGCTTAACATCAAAAAATAGATAAATAAAATAAATAAAAACTAAGATCTTGGCAACTGGTCCCATCACTTCCTGGTAAATAGGAGAAGAAATGGAAGCAACGTCAGATTTTATATTCTTGGGCTCAAAGATCACTGCAGATGGCGAGTGCAGCCACAAAATTAAAAGACCCTCGTTCCTTAGAAGGAAAGCTATGGCAAATCTGGACAGCAGACTAAAAAGCAGAGGCATCACCTTGCCCACAAAGGTCCACATAGTCAAAGCTATGGTTTTTCCCAAAGTGAGGTATGGCTGTAAGAAGGGGACTATAAGGAAAGCTAAGCGCTGCAGAATCAATGCATTTGAATTGTGGTGCCAGAGGAGACTTCTGAGAGTCCCTTGGACAGTAAGGAGATCAAATCAGTCAATACTTGAAGAAACTAATTCAAACTATTCACTGGAAGGTCAAATACAGAAGCTGAAGCTTAAATACTTTGGCCACACAGTGAGAAGACAGGACTCACTGGGAAAGATTGAAGGCAAAAGGAAAAGAGCATGGCAGAAGAGGAGATGGCTAGATGGTGTCATGGAAGCAACACAAATGAGCTTGGATAGACTCTGACAGACAGTGCCGAGCAGAAGGGCCTGGCATGCTATGGCCCACGGTGTCGCAAAGAGCCAGACGTAACCAAACAACAGTCTATCCTGACAAGAGGGGGGCTGCTTCCCTCCGAGGGCTGTTCGTCAAGCACTTTGCAGACTTTAAAGTGGTCTCTGTAAATGCTATTATTGGGACACCTCTAGGAAGCGGATGCTGTTATCATCCTCACTTTACAGATGAGGAAACTGAGGCAGGAGTGAAGTGAACAGGCCTGGGATCACAGGACTACAAAGTGCCTGAGCCCCTATCTGAACCAAGGTCTTTTTGATTCCAGACCCAGCACTCTATCTAAGGCTGAATTTGGGGAGAATAAATTGAGGCCAATGTGAAGGCTGACAATCTTGCAGGCCAAGGTATTGGTCCAGGTTCTCCTTCCTGGCTGGAAAAGGAGCAGCAGAGTGGAGGGCAATTCAGAATATAAAAGGCTTGGCTGAGAAGAATCAAGCAGGATTGCAGAATAGAGACTGAAGAGGTAGGCTCTAGGAGAAGGGGAGACAGAGCAATTAGGGGGGAAACCATGGGCTGACTGGCCAAAATGAGAGAAAGAAGGTGCCAGGCTGAAGGGAAAGGGGGCACAGCTCAGGAGCTGCTGAACAAGGCCAAGGAGAGCACGTTGAGTGGAACTGTCAATTTATGAGGTAAACAAACATCAGCAAGTGTGGCTCGGTAGAAACTGTGCTACGGAAAGCCCAAATTCAAATCCTACTACTATCATTACTTATTGCCTTGGACAAGTCAACTCACCTCAGTCCTCAGTTTCCACATCTGTTGCACTAGATGGCCTCTGAGGCACCCGTCAGCTCCAACTCTATGATCCGTTAGCCTGAATGCTCCCTGGGCATTTAAAGTCAAAACCAAAAGCTCTTCCTCTTAAGGAACAGGAAACTAGGATGTGCAAACATGTACACAGGTAAGTGTGGTTCTCAGCAGGGAGCCAGGGAACAAATGATCCAAATTAGCTATGAATGTCTGAGAAGGGAGAGGTCATTTTCAGTGTGTGTGTGGAGGGGGGGAGGGTTATAAAAGGCCATACAGGGGAGGGAGGAGGTGTCAGTCACTGGAGCAAAGCCAGGAAGGAAGACCAGCAATCTGAATTCTGGTCCAGGGGAAAGCCCACATTTATTCACGGAGGTGGGAGGTGGCAAACTCAACTGGAAAAGTTACTCTCGTTTGGCCCAATCACAGAATGCTAGTAACCAAGCTTAGCCATTAAGCCCCAAAATGCAGTTGTAATGGAGAGAAGCGTCAATACTATAGCAGTACAGATAACCACCAAACCCAGGTATGTTATTTCAGGTATAGTGTAGCACATTCAAATTCTCCATGCTCTAATTTTCCCTTCATTGGGACACCTGGGCCAACTCTTTGATCTGTAAGGTTTATTTACAGATTCATATTATGATATACGTCATCATGTTATGTTCATAGACAATATACAATGTTCAGTCATGTCCAACACGTCATGCCCCATCTGGGGTATCTTGACAAAGATACTGGAGTGATTGGTCATTTCCTTTTCACTCATTTTACAAAGGAGGAGACTGAGGCAAACAGGATACGTGACTTGCCCAGGGTTACACATCTACTTAAGTGTCTAAGGCTAGATTTGAACTTAGAAGATGTGTTTTCCTGACTCCAGGCCTGGTGCGCTATCCACTGCACCACCTGGCTGCCTATGATAACGATACATAATACAACAATGAATGACTCATTATTCTCAACGGCCAACTTGTCACAGATATCAATTCTCCAGCAGGAAACAGTTTAAAAGACTCAATATCCATGAGGCTAAGTAGAAACAGGATTACTAGGGGGAGAGTGTGTGTGTCTTTTGTATCTCTTTACCCCAAGATTTGTACCATTTTGGTTTCCTGTTACTCCTTCCCTGAATTACAAAAAAGTCCTGTTTTGCCCAGGATCACAGGCCTCAGACCTGATTTAAGACCTAGGAGAGAATCTACCCAATTGTTCCTGACCAGGGCCCATTTATATAACAATCCCATTAAGTGCTTATTCAGGCATCATTTGAACAGTTCTTGTGATGGGAAACCCTGTATCTAAGGCATCTGATTCCACTTTTGGACAGCTAACTGTTAGTCCCCTTCTTTTTTTCATGGAAAAGAGGAGAAAGAAGGTTGTTTCTTGCCGGACCCAAAGAACCAGCAATCTCCTTAAGTCTCTCCAAAGAATCCTGCAATGCAGGTACCACAGGTTCACACCACAGAGCTCTTGCTATTAAAGCAGAAACCAGTATTAAAAAACTAAGTGCTCTGGAGGTTTAATCTTTGAGAACCTGTCTCTTCCATGACATGGAGAGACTAACCCAACCGACATTAGCTTCGTTGAGAAAATTCTAAGACTCATGGCATACAGGAAGAGCTTAATAAATGTTAGTTTCTCAGCTTGAACACTGCTGCCAATCAGCTAACAATGTTCATGAGGTACAGACTAACAGCACTGGCACATAGTAAGCACTTAATGATCGCTAACTTTTGATTTTCCACATTTAACTGTGAATCCAAACTGGGACAATTACAGGGAATCGGACAAGTTCAGATCAACCTTGCCCCCAGTAGGTATTAGATTCCACATTTATTGACATGCCTTTGATCCCCACCCCCTTAGGTTGTCGTGCCCCGTGTTACTTTCCCTCCACTTTCAATTCTATGCCCAAATAGCACATGTTCTCATACGCTTTTCAACATCACGTCTTACAATGGAATCTAGAAAACAGGAAGTCCCTCCATCGTTGTGGTTAAAATATTCATTCAACCGCTGAAATACGTACCAACTACAGTTGGCTCCAGGTCCACAAACACAGCTCTGGGCACGTGCTTGCCCGCCCCGGTCTCACTGAAGAACGTGTTAAAGGAATCATCCCCACCGCCGATGGTTTTATCACTTGGCATCTGACCATCAGGCTGAATTCCATGCTCGAGACAATACAATTCCCAGCAGGCATTGCCAATCTGAACCCCTGCCTGTCCAACATGGATGGAGATACACTCACGCTATGAACAAAAATACAGAATTACAAGTTAATCTTCCAGGTGTGAGAAATGATTGATACTTTTTTTTTCCCACAGAAGTCATGTAATACCTGACTTAGGAAACCCAGGGATTGCCTCTCTTCTGTCAACAACTAAGGGCCAGATGAAGTTAGGAGAATTTCTCTGCCTACGGCCATTAAGGATGATGAAGTATTTAAACAGGGACACTGTCCACATAGATTAGTACTAGACTATCTTCTAGCACAAGGGGGAAATTGAGAGGCATAAGGAGAAATGTGTTTCCATAAATTCGAAATGACAGTCAGCAGAACTAGAAACGTAACAAAGCAAGATCCAACTGGTTTTGTCCTGTCTTGAGGTTAGAAGTCAGTTAAGTAGAGTAAAAGTTAGGTCTTGCTTGGAATACTCATGCGTTCTAAGTGCATCAATATTAGCTTCTCTGGGAGGCGGCACCGCCTAACAGGCCTAGGGGAAGCTGTACACCCTGTCTGATCCAGCAGCTTGCTTTTGTTGACAAGGGGCGTCTATTTCATGACCCCCCCCTCCCCCCCACTGCAGTCCTGCTTCTTCGCCCCTCTGGAGCCTCAGTCACTCATCACACCCTCACCTTTCTACACTAACAGGGAAGAATCTGAGCCTTCTGGATCTTTGCCCGCTCCCTTCTTGTTTCACCCAAGCTCAGCGTTTGTACGAACGAATATCAAAGGCCTCAGTACAAGTTCTAATCCCAACTACAGCCTAAGATAGGACCGCAGGCAAGTCCCTGACGGATAAAAGCCTCGGCTTCCTCGCTTGTCAGACAAGGGTCTTGTGAACCGTCAGTCTCCAGAGTAACCAACAAAGGCCTCGAACGTTCACAGAGCCGCGCCTCACCGGAGCCTCCAACAATGCTACGAGGCGACCATCAGAGGCATCGCCCCCATTCTACAGATAAGGCCACTGAGGCACGGAGGGGCCACAGGCATCTCAGACACGACCTAACCCACGTCTATAGATGAGAAAAGTCAGGGTCCGAACCCAGCCCTTCATTCTCCCCGCCCCCCTCTCCTCGGACCAGGCCCGCCCCGCGCTACGGCGTCTCGGGGGGGGGGGGTCCCTAACCTGCCGATTACCACCATTTTAAAAAAAGGCTTCAACTCCGAAGCAGCCCCTTTCCGGGGAAGCCCCCAGGCTGCTCACGTGCCCGGTGGCCTCCAGCCCCCGCCCCGTCCAAATTTCTCCTTCACCGCGGGCTTTTCACACCCACAGGCCAGGCACTTGCAACGCGCCCAAGGAGACCCTCGCGAGGCCCCTCATCCACGCCTCCCCCGCCCCGCAGGACGCCGAACTGACCCCCACCTAACGCCCCGGCCCGGCCGCCCCCGCGCTGAGTGGCTCCGTTTCCCAGCTCGAGCCTCAGCGCTACCCCCCGCCCCGTACCCTCCGCAATCCTCGGGGTTCCCCCCTCTTCGTCCTTGATTCCCCAGGGGCCCCGCCCTGGGGTGGGGGGCACCCTCAATCTTTGGGGTTCGCCCCCTCCCCCACCGGCTCCCTCGGCTCGCTCACGGCGGCTCCCCCAAAGAGGCTCAGGCAGGGCCCGGGGCCGGGGTCAAGCAGAGGCCCCGAAGCAGGGAGGACGGGAGGAGGGAAGCGGGTTGGGGCCCGGGGTCCGCGGGGGTCCGGCCGCCCCTACCATGATGAGACGCCGACGCAGACACCTCCGCCCTCAACGACCAACGACCGACTGAACGCGCGCGGGGCTCCGGTGCGACCGCCCGGGGCGCGCCGCCCTCTGATTGGCCGAGCCGCCGGAGCGCCGCCGCCCATTGGCTGAGCCGGCCGAGGTGCGCGTGGAGGGAGCGTGCCACGAGGCTCGGCGCGGGACGGGAGGCGCGAGCTACTGCGCCTGCGCAAGAGCCGGGCAGTGGGAGAGGGCGCGAGGTCAAGCTCCGAAAAAGGCGCTGTGGCTGCTGCCGCGCGGACGGCGGTTGGGCATGGGGGGAGGGGCGGGGAGGGCACGAGCTGACTGCGCCTGTGGGGGAACGAGCCGGATGGGCGAGAAAGCCCCCGCCTTGCCTCCTCCCTGGGCCCTCGGCTTTCCCCATCTGTAAAGTGGGCCCTGGGAGCCGGCATGACCCCGAGGTCATTTCTGCCTTTTCAACGTCCAAGGGGCCGTCTGGGTGTCAGTCCGGGTGGGATCCACATGAGCTTAGACCCCTGCGGTGGAAGCCTCCACCACGCAACAGGACCTGGCCCTCCCAGAGCTGCACAGCCCTAGGAACCCTTCACACACTTTGTCTCCTGCCGTGGGTGGGTGGGTGGGCGGGCGGAAACACTCCTGTGCCCATTATACAGACGAGGAAACTGAGGCACAGAGGGGCAGGAGGACTCTGGCGTACAAGCCTTGGCTTTGCTTCACAATCTGCCCTCCCTCGGCCTCCCCACCCCACCAAAGCACGTGGTTTACAAAAGGGGTGGGGCAATAGAGCCCCGCCCCCCACATCCCTCTGTAGTTTGGCCAAACAAATGCCCACACTGAGCGTGCGTCCCTTCTCTGGCCAGGAGGCTGTCTGGATCCCAGCTTTATGGCTCAGCCCTGGCACACAGTAGGCGCTTAATAAATGCTCATTCACTGATACAACATTGCTATCACTGTCTGAAGTGTCTTAGGGCTCCTGGGGAACCTCCCGGGTCTATTCCGAGGTCGTTGAAGATCTGAATTCAAGGTCAGCCTGGGTGTCTCTCCATCCACACTCTCCAGGTTATCCACGTCCACTGCAAAACTGAACCTAGGAGTCCGAGGTGGTCTAACTGGGGCAGACGCCCTGAAATAGACTCCCCTCTTATTCCAACCGTCTCTGATGACTGATCCCTTCTGGAGTTTCCCCAGGAATTGATCTATGGCTTGCAGATTCTTTATTCTCCCTTTTTTTTTTCCCGAAAATCAGAACTTTTGGCTTCACTGATCCGGAGACACCTGCACAGGGTCACACAGCTGGTCAGTGTCTGAGGCTGGATTTGAACTCGGCTCTTCCTGACTCCAGGCCTGGCACTGTATCCACTGCGCCATCCAGCTGCCCAAAGTCCCGCAGTTGTGAGTCTAGAGCCCCAGACCACTCCTGAGCCTGAAAAGCCAGCCCCGCCAGGTGCAGGACCCCTCCTCAGCCCACCCTGGACCTGTGATCCAGAGCTGGTGGGTCACATTGTTGAGGGATGAGGGACGAGGTCTAGGAACCCCAAGATGGGAGTTCCCAGACAGGGTAGTTGAGGGAGAGTACCCCCGGCTTGTCATCCCAGATGTTGGGAGTTTGTTAAACCCTGGTAACTGTGCATTGAGATTTGAACCAGACAAGGTCTGTCTGTCGATGTTTGTAATTTATTTGTATTTGCTCTGAAGCTCAGGGTGCTGGCTTTCTCCCCTGAACTAAGTGAATGATATTTGCACGCTGGATTAATGTAAGATTGTTAACCCCCTAATGTTACTTTCCTTAGTAAAGCAGATCAAAGGACCTGTGCTGGCAGCTCTTGTTAGGGCTCATTTCTCTCCTCCTGACACAGCAGCCAGCTGCACCCCATCAACCCCAGGTCTGACCCTGTGCCAGCTCCTCTCTGCTGCACCAGGGCCTCTCCCACCCTGGAGGATCCACCCACCCCAGCCTCAGGAGCTGCCCGGTCCTCGGCCTGGGAAAGTGACTCACTCTAATCCTGGTTTTTCTTGGGCTTTCTCCTCGTGATTTGGTCCGGTGTGTTTTCTAGATCTGTCTGCACATGTTGTGGTGGAGCCACTGTTCCTGGCACCTCTGCCGTCTTGGTTCTGGGCCCTTCCCAGTCCCACCCTGGACTTCTCCTGAATTAGGCGTATTTGTCCAAAATCATTGGTTTCATACCGCTGAGCCTCCACGGTGCAGCGTGTGGAGCCCTGGCCGTGGAGCCAGGAAGATGTGAGTTCAAATCCAGCCTCAGTTGCTAGCTATCTGACCTCGGCAAATCCCTTAACCCCTGTCTGCCTCAGTTTCCTCGTCTGTTAAGTGGCGATAATAATAGCAGCTACCTCCCGGGCTTGTTGTGAGGCTCCAATGGGATAATAATTTTAAAACGTTTAGCGCAGTGCCCGGCACATAGTAGGCACTATAGAATGCTAGTTAACTTTTATGAGTCACTGCTCTTTATGGTTTCTAACTTGGGGAATATACTTAGTGAGCCTTCTCCCTCCTCCGTTCTTTTTAATGTCCTTTTCATTGGATTTGTAAGATGCTCACAAAACACAGACAGATGTACATGTGTGTATATATATATATATATATATATATATTATATGCACGTACATACATACACATACAGACACACATACGCATACAGACACTCATACATGCATATACACACACATACACACACATACATACACACATATGCATACATACACTCATACATACATATACACACATACAGACACACATACACATACATACACTCATACATACATATATACATACATACACACACATACATACACATATACATACATATACATACATACATACATACATGCATACACACATGCATGCATTAACGCCTATATTTTCACCCATAGTCCCGAGGACTTTCAAATCGCATTCTCAGACCCCTCATTTCTAACCAGCTCTTCATTCCCCAAATCAGTCTTTCTTTCCTGGTACTTCCCTTACATGGGAGACTGTGGAAAACATGACCTGTTCCCTGGCCTTCAGTTTCTTGCAGCAGACCTTAACATATTTTTTTGAAATTATATTTTATTTGCTTTCAATCAGTAAAAATCTCGCTTCTCACCCTCCCTCCCACTTCCAGCCCTGTATCATGGAGAACAAAAGAAAACCAAAACCTTTGTGATAAACAAGTATATGTAATTAAGTAAAACAGATGTCCACCTGGACCACACAGCTCTCTGGGGTCTTGGCCTCTGTTATCAGGAGGTAGCTAGTGCGGTTCATCACTAATCCTCAGGAGTCGTGGTTGCCCAGACCTTAACACAGTCAATGCTTACTAAGGTTCCTTCTGGTAGAGCTGTTTGTGCCCAAATGAATCACCAGGAGTGGGTGGTTGTCTTCCGTTTTGATAAATCCCGGCTGATTCTCTGTTAAGATCTTGGAGATTTGAGCTTTCTAATGTTGTCGTTGGGTTTACAGAGCTACTCAGTACCACCCCCCGCCCCCCCACCCCCCAGAAGGCAACAGTGGTCACTCTTCTTCCTTTGACTCTGTCTTTTTCTGTTTTTTCCGGTGCCCAGCGCACAGCAAGGGGCCATCTTCTTCCTTTGGCCCTGGCCCCGTGGCTCCTGTGGCTTCATGGGGTCATTCTTGGAGGAACAAACAGTTTGTTTCTCCTTGGAGCATCCAGCTCCCTTGTCTTCACAAAGAAGCTCAAACCTGTTTGTTCAGCCCTAATGGCTCAACCATCTTTCTTCTTTCCTTTTTTCTTGGCTTGGCACGTCCATTCTCCAGCCAACCTGACCTCTGCTCCTCCCTCTCAGGCCCCTTGTTTCCTCATTGAAGTTTTGCTTCTGATCCTTTAGAAACGCTCATCATTCCTTCCAACCACAGGCTTGGAGAGGTCGAAAGCGAGTTCCCCTCCCCTTTTCCTGGGTGGGGGAGGGGAAGGGGGACAATCTGTTGACGCAGAACACAGGTGAGTCACTTGGCTGTGTCTGAAGCTATTTCTGTGGTCCAGGAAATAAACCAGTGTCTTGTGCCTGATACACATACAGGTAATTAAGGTATTTTTCTAGAAGTCAGTCAGTTAGTATACACATTTATTAAGTGCCTACTGTGTGCCAGGCTCCACGCTGAGCACTGACTAGACAAAGAAAGGCAAAAGGCAGTCCCTGTTCTCAAGGAGCTCAGACAACATCCAAACCACGGTGGGCAGAGTCATGTTTGTTGTTCAGTTGTGACTGAGTCTTCATGACCCCATGTGGCGTTTTCTTTGCAAAGATACTGAAGTGATTTGCCATTTCCTTCTTATATTCAGGTGCAATCAAACATTAGGCAATAGCTAACTATAAAGAGCATTCCATCAACAAGCAGTTATTATTTATTTATTAAGAGGCACTTCATAAATGCTGATTGAATTTAAAAGTCAATGCCCAAGTGCCTGGGGAGTGGTTTTTCCATTTTCTTCTCCAGCTCAGCTTACAGTTGAGGAGACTGAGGCAAATAGGGAGAGGTGACTTGTCCAAGGTCACACAGCTACTGAGTGCCTGAAGCCGGATTTGAATTCAGGTCTTCCTCACTCCAGGCCAGGTGCTTATTACACTGAGCCACCTAGCTGCCCATGGTTGGTTGGTTGGTTGTTGTCCTTCATTCTCAGAGGACCAAAAAGACATCACTACACTAGTGAAGTTACAGTGTGTCTGACAGTGGCTGATCAGACCAATGTGAGCTCAGAATGCTCTCCCACAGCTTGGGCACAAATAGTCCACGTGAACAGGCCACGCTGGGCGACGGTCCTGTGCCAGCGTCTCACATGTCACACAATCAATTCCAAAGTTCTCAAGAGAAACCTGGAGAGTGTCCTTGTATCGCTTCTGCTGACCACTATGGGAAAGCTTGTCCTGTGCGAGTTCTCTGCAAAAGAGTGTTTTAGGCAAACGTTGGAACCATGCGGCCAGCCCATCGGAGCTGCGCTCTCTGAAGCAGAGTTTGAATGCTTGGCACTTTAGTTCAAATAAGAACCTCTGTGTCTGGTACCTCACCCTACCAGGTGGTCTTCAGAATCTTCCTAAGACAGTTCAAACCACACCATCCACAGGTAGAACCATCAGTCACAGCAAATGGAGAAGTTTTGAATGCTGTGGGTAAGTTCACTTACCTTGGTAGTGTACTCTCTGGTGACAGAGGAGAGAAGCAGGGAGAGCAAGAGCGAGAGAGAGCGAGAGAGAGCGAGAGAGAGAGAGAGAGAGAGAGAGAGAGAGAGAGAGAGCAAGAGAGAGAGAGAGAGAGCGAGAGAGAGAGAGAGAGAGAGAGAGAGAGAGAGAGAGAGCAAGAGAGAGAGAGAGCGAGAGAGAGAGAGAGAGAGAGAGAGAGAGAGAGAGAGAGAGAATCAGCCAGTACATGAGTACATGAAGCTAGATGAGATTCCAATACCAAGGTCTAAATTATAATACGCCTCCCTCCTGGACACCCATGTAACCAATGGTGTCCAACTTCGTGGTACTTTATAGAAAGTATTTGAAATACATTATTGACCTGGGTTCCAAGAGAATAAATCCTTCACTCTGTATTAGCCGCTATATATTCCTATGTGTACTTTCTCTGATTTCTGCTTGACTATTCAATTGAATAAATGAATTCTCTTTAATAAATAAATTTAAAAAATAAAAACATATTCCGGGAGTCATTCACCATCTTTCGGCTCCTGCCCCGTACATTGTCCGCGAGATCAGGTCCTTTGCTAGGCAAAGGCCTGGGGCTTGGGAGGAACCCCGAGTATAGTTGCGAGGCTTCGGGAGCCCGTAACAAGTGGCGCCCAAAAACGTGGGGCAACTACACGGTCCGTTCACACCCGTGTGCACCCGCGGCACCCAAGGTGCCTCCTTCTGGGAGCAGGAAGGAGACGACAGGAGGGAAGACTACGCGCACGCACAGCCTTGGGCCAGGTTCAACACACTCAGCGAGAAACGCTTTATCTTCTCGTCTCCGCGGACAACTCAGTTTCATAACCACAACTCAGCAAAGCTGATGAGATTCTGATTCCACCCTAAAACAATTCAGCCTTTTTGACCTTATCCCAGAAGCTGATAAGTTGAAAGGTTACTATCGATACTGGGGTTCCCTCACTACTCCACAATGCGAAGAGAAGGTCATCTGGACTGTGTTTCATGAACGTATCCCTCTCCGTAGTAGTCAAATCTTAGAATTCTCCACTAGCCTGTTCTATAATTTGGAGGAGGAGATGGAAGCTACAATGATGCCCATCGTAGACAACTACCGGAAAACACAGCCACTAGGGGACCGCCAGGTCTTTACCTCCGGGGTAGGAATATTATTGCCCCAAGCCTGGCCCATGCTTCTGGCCCCTCTGCTGACCTACCTCCTGACTCTCTTCCTCTACTGAGAGGCCATGGACTTGGGACCTCTGATCCCTGGACATTTGATCTGCTGGACTCTGGGTTTTCACAAATATACTGTATAGGTGTGTATATTTTTTAGATAAATGTTTCCACAGCACCTTAAAAAAAATAAAATAAAATAAAAACATATTCCTCTTTTTTTCAGAAACTCAAACACCATTATTCTGGGGGCGGAGCCAAGATGGCGGCTGGAAAGCAGGGACTAGAGTGAGCTCCCTGCCAAGTCCCTCCAAAAACCTATAAAAAATGGCTCTGAACCAATTCTAGAACTGCAGAACCCACAAAATAGCATGGGCCATGTGGACCAATCAGACCAGGAGCTGGGCGGAGCGTGCCCTAGCCCCTTGAATCAGTGAGCTGCAGCAGTTACCAGACTTTTCAACCCACAAACACCAAAGACAACAGAGAAGGTTAGTGGGAAAACCTGCTGGGGACAGGGTGATAGAGTTCGCAGTTCAGCCACCACCCCAGGGGCAGCGGAGGTGGGGCAGCTACAGAACTACAGCTGCAGTTGCTTCTGGCCCCAAGCCCACCTGGTGCAAGGAATTAGGTGGCAGATCAGAGCAGGAGTACAGAGCCTACTGAAGATCTAAGTCCAGTCCAGGTTGGGGGGTTTTTGGGGAAGGAAGAGTGCTGGTGTGGCAGAGCTGGCTGTAATAGCTCTGAAATCAACAGCGCATCCCCCCAAGGTTGGAACAAAATATTCTTTACTCTACAAGCAGTCATACCCTGCTGAAAAACTCAAGGGTCAAGTAAGTTGGCTGGGAACATGGCCAGGCAGCGAAAATGCACCCAGATTCAGTCTCAGACTTTGGAATCTTTCTTTGGTGACAAAGAAGACCAAAACATACAGCCAGAAGAAGTCAACAAAGTCAAAGAGCCTACAACAAAAGCCTCCAAGAAAAACATGAACTGGTCTGAGGCCATGGAAGAGCTCAAAAAGGATTTGGAAAAGCAAGTTAGAAAAGTAGAGGAAAAATTGGGAAGAGAAATGAGAATGATGTGAGAAAACCATGAAAAACAAGTCAATGACTTGCTAAAGGAGACCCAAAAAAATACTGAAAAATATACTGAAGAAAACAACACCTTAAAAAACAGACTAACTCAAATGGGAAAAGAGCTCCAAAAAGCCAATGAGGAGAAGAATGCCTTGAAAGGCAGAATTGGCCAAATGGAAAAGGAGGTCCAAAAGACCACTGAAGAAAATACTACCTTAAAAAAATTAGACTGCAGCAAGTGGAAGCTAGTGACTTTATGAGAAATCAAGGTATTATAAAACAGAACCAAAGGAATGAAAAAGTGGAAGACAATGTCAAATATCTCATTAGAAAAACCACTGACCTGGAAAATAGATGCAGGAGAGATAATTTAAAAATTATTGGACTACCTGAAAGCCATGATCATAAAAAGAGCCCAGATATTATCTTTCAAGAAATTATCAAGGAGAACTGCCCTGATATTCTAGAGCCACAGGGCAAAATAGAAATTGAAAGAATCCACTGATTGCCTTCTCAAATAGATCCCAAAAAGAAATCTCCTAGGAATATTGTCGCCAAATTCCAGAGCTCCCAGATCGAGGAGAAAATATTGTAAGCAGCCAGAAAGAAACAATTTGAGTATTGTGGAAACACAATCAGAATAACCCACGATCTAGCAGCTTCTACATTAAGAGATCGAAGGGCTTGGAATACGATATTCCGGAGGTCAATGGAGCTAGGATTAGAACCAAGAATCACCTACCCAGCAAAACTGAGTATCATGCTCCAAGGCAAAATATGGATTTTCAATAAAATAGAGGACTTTCAATCTTTCTCAGTGAAAAGACCAGAACTAAATAGAAAATCTGACTTTCAAACACAAGAATCAAGAGAAGCATGAAAAGGTAAATAAGAAAGAGAAATTGCAAGGGACTTACTAAAGTTGAACTGTTTTGTTTACATTCCTACATGGGAAAATGATGTGTATGATTCATGAGACCTCAGTATTAGCGTAGCTGAAGGGAATATGCATATACATATGTTTATGTATATATATATATATATGTGTGTGTGTGTGTATATGTATGTATATATGTATATGTGTGTGTGTGTGTGTGTGTATATATATATATATATATATATATATATACAGAGAGAGAGAGAGAGAGGGCACAGGGTGAGTTGAAGATGAAGGGATGATATCTAAAAGAAAAGAAATAAAATCAAATTAAGGGATGAGAGAGGAATATATTGAGAGAGGGAGAAAGGGAGAGATAGAATGGGGTAAATTATCTTGCATAAAAGTGGCAAGAAAAAGCAGTTCTGTAGGAAGAGAAGAGAAGGCAGGTGAGGGGGAATGAGTGAATCTTGCTCTCATCAGATGTGACCTGAGGAGGGAATACCATACACATTCAATTGGGTATCTTACCCCACAGGAAAGAAGGAGGAAGAAGATAAAAAAGGAGGGGATGATGGAGGGGAGGGCAGATGGGGGTGGAGGTAATCAAAAACAAACACTTTCAAAAAGGGACAGGGTCAAGGGAGAAAATTCAATAACGCGGATAGGTTAGGAAGGAGCAAAATATAGTGAGTCTTTCACAACATGAGTTTTGTGGAAGGGTTTTACATAATGATATGCATGTGGCCTATGTTGAATTGCTTGACTTCTTAGGGAGGGTGGGTGGGAAGGGAAGAGGGGAGAGAATTTGGAACTCAAAGTTTTAAAAACAGATGTTCAAAAACAACAAAAAAAATATTTTGCATGCAACTAGAAAATAAGATACACAGGCAATGGGGTGTAGAAATTTATCTTGCCCTACAAGAAAGGAAGGGAAAAGGGGATGGGAGGGGAGTGGGGTGACAGAAGGGAGGGCTGACTGGGGAACAGGGCAACCAGAATATACGCCATCTTGGAGTGGGGGGAGGGTAGAAATGGGGAGAAAATTTGTAATTCAAACTCTTGTGAAAATCAATGCTGAAAACTAAATATATTAAATAAATTAAATTTTTTTTAAAAAGGGAAATAAAACAATAAAAAAATTGCTTTCACATATGTACACAGTAAAAAAAAATACCATCATTCTTTTGTCCTACACTCTCTCTTTGGTCTCTAAAATAGAAGGCAACATGTTGGATAAGGAGCCAGTGGGTCAGCGAGATACACAGCCCCTGTTTGCTACATAAAGATACATGAAAAATAAATTCTCTAAATTTTACCTGAGTTCACAGTGCTCCACAGAGTTAGCCCCTGAGAGCTGGAAGGGACTTCCAATCCACACCTGAAAGGAATCTCCATTGTGGGATTCCTGAAAAATGGTCCCCCAGCCTCAGCCGACTATGGCCTTCAAGGGAAGCACAGCCACACTGTCTGGAGACAGCTCCTTCCTCTTTGGGACATCTCTGCTCCTTCCCAAGGCCCTCCTGACTTTCAGCCTAACTTGGCCTCTGCAGTTTCCAAATTGGTTCTCATTCTTGGGGCCAACTAAGTGTGCTTCCGGAGGGGCTAAGAGGATGAATGAGAATGCATGCGTGTGCACACACATGCACGCATGCATGCACATGCACATGCATACACACACACATGCGCGTGTGCACATATACACACATGCACGCATATGCAGACACAGACACGCAGACATATGTCTATATACGAGTGACTTACCATCCTTAGAACTCTGAATAAATATTAGTTGCTCTAATCCTCCTTTTCACTTTTTTCAAACTTTTGTTGTTTTGGGCGTTTGCACATAAGGATAGCCTTAGTCCAGGGGTTTGTTTCGTTTTGTTTTGCTTTTGTAGAAGTTCCTCAAACACTTTTCTTTTGTTAAATATCTATATATTTGAATCGACCATCAGGTGTAGATTTGCAGAAGTATTTTATGCTTTTTTTTTTTTCATTTTCAGGGCTGCAGCCTGAATTTGTGCACTGTACCTCGGTAACTCTTGAGGGCAGGGGTTGTTTCATCCTTGTGTTTGTACTCACAGGACTTAGCTCAGTGTCCAGTCACAAGGGGTATTTAAATCCTTGTTGGACTGAATGGTGGAATTGAAATTTGCTTAAACTTGGAGTGGGATAGATGTGTCACTATGGTCTGATCCCATGGACTGGCTTCTGGGCCAGACTGGACCCTGAGATGTCAAGCCTTCCTTCACCTTCCCACCCTAGTTCCATTTCTTGCTTGACTTTTGGCCAAGAAATAGGCGGTTTATGCCGGGGTGATGAAGAGAAAGGAATTTCAGATTGATTTTGTCTTTAATAGCAATATCCCAAAAGGCCACGAGGTGGCACCCTGACTCTTGGCCGAACGAAGATCCTCCTTGTAGAAGGGACCAGGGGCCAGCTGGTCCAACCAACCCACTCCTACAGATGAGGAAACCAAAGCCCATGGAAGTTAAGTGACCAGCTCAAGGTCGCACAGGCAGCATCACAGGCAGGACTGGAACCCAAGGCCTCTGAAGCTGGCATCTGTAGCTGAAAGCGAGTAGGCATTTATAGAGCACTCTACAATGACTGAGAGGTCAGTGCTGTATTACACACATTTTACGGTTGAGGAAACTGAAGCAAAAAGGTTAAGTGACTTGCCCAGGGTTGCACAGCTGAATTCCAGGTTCTCCTTCTATCCACTGTGCACTATGTTGCCTCAGTACCAGCCTTCTCATTGTAGTCAGTCCCTCGTTGAATAAACATTGATAAAGGGACTACTGGGTGCGGTTCACTGTGTCCAGCTTCCTGTTCTAGAGTAAGAAGTTAGGGGTTTTCTCACTGGAAATGAAGGGAAGAAAGGACCTCACAAGGGTCAGTGCTTCCAGACTCTAGGGAGAAGCAAAAACATTTTACAGAACAAATTCAGGGTGTCCTGGCCCCAGAATGAAGCCCTTCCTCTGCCTCTTCCTAGCAATGCGGCCTTAGACAAAGTCACTCTACCCCCGCCCCCCACCCCCCGAGCCTCAGACTCCTCTTCTTTGAAATGGGACTGATTGGGGCAGCTAGGTGGGTGCAGTGAGTAGAGCACTGGCCCTGGAGTCAGGAGGACCTGAGTTCAAATCCAGCCTCAGACACTTGGCACACTTACTAGCTGTGTGACCTTGGGCAAGTCACTTAACCCCAATTGCCCTGCCTTCCCCCCTCAAAAAAAAGAAACGAGGATGATGTCAACTCTTTTTTAATTTTAAATTTATTTTTTATTTTTAGTTTACAACACTGAGTTCCACAAGTTTCTGGGTTCCAAATTTTCTCTCCCTCTCCTCCTCCCTCCCCCTCAAGATGGCATGTAATCCAATGAAGGTTCTACATGTACCTTCACATTAAACTTATTTACACAACAATCCATTTGTAAAGAAGAATTATAACCAATGGAGTGAATCATGAGAAAGGAGAAACGAAACCAAAAAAGGAAGGGAAAAAAAGAGAGAGAGAGCAAATAGCTTGCTTTAGTCTGCATTCGGACTCCATAATTCTTTCTCTGGAGGTGCACGACTTTTTCCATCATGAGTCTTTTGGAGCTGTCTTTGAACCTTGCATTGATGAGAGGAGCCAAGTCTATAAAGTTAGTCCTTACAGACACCGTGTGTCTGTAATCATGTATAATGTTCTCCTGGTTCTGCTCCCCCCACTCAGTATCAGATCATGTAGGTCTTCCCAGGTTATTATGAAGTCCGTATCTTCCCCATTTCTTAAAGCACAATAGCATTCCATTACCTTCATATACCACAACTTGTTCAGCCATTCCCCAATTGGGGCATCCCCTTGATTTCCAATGCTTTGCTACCACAAAAAGAGCTGTTAGAAATATTTTTGTACATACTGGTCCGTTTTCCACTTGTGTGATCTCTTTTGGATACAGCCCTAGAAGTGGTATTGCTGGGTCAAAGGGTGTGAACATTTTTATAGCCTTTTGGATCAATTGACAACTCCACCAACAATGCATTAGTGCTCTAATTTTTTCACGTCTTCTCCAGCAGTTATCATTTTCCTGTTTTGTCATGTTAGCCTATCTGACAGGAGAGATGTGGTACCTAAGAGTTGTTTTGATTTACATTTCTCTAATCAATAGTGATTTAGAGCATTTTTCATATGCCTATAGATATCTTTAATTTCTTCCTCTGAAAACTGCCTGTCCATATCCTTTGACCATTTCTTAATTGGGGAATGACTTGTATTCCTATAAATTTGGATGATGTCATCAACTGTTGACATCACAGGGGTGTGGTGAGGATGATCTGAGAAGATGATGGTGGTGGTGTAATTGGGGCGGACTTTTGGTTTCATCGGTAGATGGGGAGAACCCCCTCTCCCAATAAAGGACCAGCCTCAGCAGGGTGTTGAGGTCACACAGCCAGTCTGTGTGAGAAGCTGGCCTCTCACTAGGGCTTTGGGCTTTGGAAGCCAGGTCGTTACTCACTGCACCATGTTGCCTCTTGCTCACGATAACTCTAACTCACATTTCTCTGGTGACTATGCTTCCCATATGTCATCTCCCTTGTTCTCACCATAGCCCTGTGAGATAAGAGTATTATTCTCCCCATTTTAGAGAGGAAGAAATTGAGATTCAGAGATGAAGGTGTTTACCTACCTACCTCGGGCCCTGCCCCATTTACGGACTGGTGCCTTTCTCATGCCTTTCCCCAACAGGACGGCTCAGTGCCTTTTACACAAGGCCAGAGAACAGCTCGCATCTGTGAGTAGTCAGGTATATGCTCCCAGGGCCTTGGGAACACAGCTGCTCTTCCCTTGCCAGGTCCTGCCAGGGATGGTTGCTTCTGAGAACAATGCGATGAGCGGATCAAGGCTGGAGATGATTGGCCTATCATTGGGCGTGTTTGAGCTGTGTCCCCTTTAGCTGGAGGCACCCAAGGAAGAAGTGGGACAGGCAGGGAAAGGGATCAGAGCAGCTCAAGGAGAACCACATGTCCATTCGAACTAGAGAAGTCTCTATACCCCCTCACACATCCCCATCCCCAGCAAGAGTCTGGCTAATGACTCCAGAGGAGGTCTGGTCCAAGACCAGGGAAGGATACACCCAGAATGTTGGCAGGCCTTCAGGGCCTGGAAGGACAGGCGGAATCCGCAGTGGTCTAGGTCTCTTGGTCCCACTCTCGGGGTAGCTCACTTTGCTCAGGGGTCACAGCAGTCCTGTGATCAAAGGGGCTCACAATAACCTCCTTCTCAGGTAGGTCTGATTGGTCATAAGCAGACAGGCACCAATCAGCCAGGATAGCAGGTCCACACATTGGGGTAGGAGGGTTCCAGAAAAGGGCCAGGGCAGGAGGCAAAGGGAGCATGTCAGCCAGTCATTCAATAAACATTTATTAAGTGCCTACGATATGCCAGGCTCTGGCCTAAGGGAGGGCATTAGGCTGGGGAACAGGCAGCCTGTTGGACAGAGGAAGACAAGGCCTGAACAAAAGCAGAAGACCCCCTTGACTTGCATGGTGTCCGGAGCCTCCATCAAGGCTAGAGATTCCATTACCAGGTTCTACCCCAAGGAGATCCTTGGTAAAAAGAAGACCCAAAGACACCAAAATATCGATTGCAAATGATGATAAGCAAAGAATTAGGAACAAAGTCCATGCCCATCGGTTGGGGGGTATGTACATAAATCACGGTCCGTGAATATAATGGATCATCACTGTGCTGCCAGGATGGTAACCATAACCGGATGCCCAGATATCCCCACCTGTTCAAATAGCAGCTCGAATCTCATAAAATGACATGTGACATGGGCAGATGTGAAGTCTGGGCTCCCTATGTGCAAGATCTGGGGGGCAAGAAAATGCTGGACGGTTAGAGTTGAGCACGCCCTGTCTGTAAGCAGAAACAAGGGGGAGAATCAAAGAATGCGTGACTTCTAAGTAGTGCTACCAACCCCTGAGTTTCTTATCCAGCTTACTTACCCATAAACGGTGTATTCAAAGGTGCCTGGAGTTGGCGCATTTGTAAAATACCTTACTTCCTTTTGTCTACCTCACATAAAACCCCACATGCCCTGACTCCACCACACTGCTGCAAGGTGGTCTGGGGTTCTGAACAGCCAATCGATTAGGAAACAGGCATTTAGTAAGTGCCTACTATGCGCTAGGCACTCAGCTAGGCTCTAGGGACCCAAGTACAAAGAATGAAACAACAACCAAAAAAGCGAAGCTGATTTCTTGGGTTATAGTTATGTGTGCCCCAACTACCCATGATGATAACAACAAAGCTATTATGATAACATAGCTAGCCTTTCTAAAGCACTTCAAGGTCCCTAACAACCTTTATATCATCTAATTTGATTGTCACAACAACCTTGGGAAGTAGGCGCTAGCACTGTTTCACAGATGAGGAAACGGAGACAGGCAGGTGTTAGATGACGCACCCAGTTTCACACAGTAAATGTCTAAGGCTGGATTGACCTCTGGTCTTCCTAAATCTAAGTACAGCACACTATCCCTTGTGCTTTCCAGCTGCCCTGAAGAATAAGATTGGGACTCATGGGTACTGGCACCTCCTCAGGAGCCTCTCCCTCCCTCTGATTAGAGAGGATGGAGCGGGGACATTGGAGAGCTCCCTAATCTTCCCCTGCCATTTACACCCAGGAGGTTCTCATTTCCCACCAGGACTTCACGCTCTCCAAAAACTCAACATTCTACATGATGAAATCAGCCCTGAAACGCCCCCCTCCTCATTCATTTCTCACCCTGGCCTTGCAACTTCATCATGCCCCTACACCCTTCTCAGTTTCTTTTCATGTGTTGTCTCTCTGTTAGAGTGTAAGCTCCTCGAGGGCAGGGACTGTTATGCCTTTCTTTGTATCTCCAGCCCTTAGCACAGTGCCTGGCACACAGTAGGTGCTTAATAAAGGTTTCTTGACTCTAGTAGTAAAATAGAACCATGTGGCTCCTTGCATCGTTTGTTTTTAATTTATTAGTGGGTGGTTTCTATGCTATTGATACAGTCCATAAAATTCTATGCTATTGGCTGTTTTTCTGCTCCCTGAGAGCCAGAAGCTGATTAAGCCAGATTCCTAAAGAACAATGCATCTAAAAAGGAATAGTGGAGACTGGAGGGTGTACGCACCTCAGCCGTGCATTGGAGGAGCCAAAAAAGTCATGCCATCTCAAGCTATAATAACAGGGACAGAATAAACAGGAGCAGCTAAGGTAGCACCTGGAGTCAGGACAACCTGAGTTCAAATCTGGCCCAAGACACTTATTAGCCGTGTGGCCTTGGGTAAGTCACTTCACCTGTGGCTGTCTGCCTCAGTTTCCTCACCTGTAAAGGGGAGGTGATAATAATAATACCACTCCCTCCCAGGGTTGTTGAGGGAATCAAAAGAGATATTTGTAAAGAACTTAGGCACAGTTTGTCATTGTGATTGTTTCATCATTTCAATCATGTCTGACACCTCATGACCCTGCCTCAGGTTTTCTTGGCAAAGATACTACAGTGGCTTGCCATTTCCTTCTCCAGCTCATTTTACAGATGAGGAAACTGAGGCAAACAGGGTGAAGCAACTTGCCCAGGGTCACATAGCTAGTGAGAATCTGAGGCTGGATTTGATCTTAGGAAGGTGAGTTTTCCTGACTCCACGTCCAGTGCTCTATGCACCATGGTGCCCCATAGCTGCCCCTGGCAGCTATGGTGCTTAATAAATGTTTATTGACTGTTCATTGACTGACTGACAATCCCTTGGCATTCAAAGCCCTTCATAACCTGCCCCTCTTCCAGGTCTCTTGTACCTTACCGCTCCCATCAGGCTTTGCAAACCTCCCATACCAGCCACACGGGCCTCCTGGCTGTGTGTCCTCCCACAAAACATTCCTTTTCCTGACCACAGGCATTTTTTTCTGGCTGTGCTCCAAGCCTGGGACCCTGTCCCTCCTCATCTCCATCCCCTGGATTCCCTAACTTCCTTCAGGTCCTCACTAAAACCCTACTTTCTACAAGAGCCTTTCCTGACCCTCCTAAAGGCTGGTACCTCCCCTCTGTCGATTATCCCCAACTTATTTGGCATCTGCCTTGTTTGTCCACAACTGTTGGCAGATTGTCTCCTCCGTTTGACTGTGGGCTCCTTGAGGGCGGGGGATGGGTTTTCTGTTGTCTGTTTTTGCTTTCTTTGTACCCATGGGGGTTGGCACAGTTCCTGACACTAGATACTTCAGAAATGTTTGTTGACTGACTGACTGACCATGTCACTCCCCTGCTGAAGGGGCGTCTGTGGCTCTGTCTTGGCTCCAGGTTAAAATGCACGCTTCCCTGTTAGACATTTAAATCCCCTACTCATCTTGGAGAATCTTTCTTTCTTTAAAAAAAATCAATATTATTTTATCCTCGGACCCAAATTCTCTTACTCTCCCTTCTCCCTCTCTCACCCATTGAGAAGGCAAGAAAAACAAAGCCCATTACAAACATGTGTCATCATATGGAACAAATCCTCCCCATCTGCCATGTTCAAAAAAGAAAGAAAAGAAAACCTCCTCCTGCCTGCTCTCTGAGCCCATCAGTTCTCTGTCCAAAGAGCCGTAGCACATCTAACCTGTCCTTTCATGATGGTTTATATCACTCTCCCAACGGACTCTAAGGTCCAGTCAAACTGGACCTCGTATTGTTCCCATTGACCTCCTGCCTCTGCATCTTTGCCTAGGCTGTGCCCCATGCTTGGAAGGCTCTCCCCTCTCTTCTGTCCCTATTCTGCATATAGGCATTTATTCAGTGGTTGTCTCTCCCTAGAGTAGGGAGTACCTCATTCTTTGTACTTTGTACTTCCCAGGGCCTCTTCGGTGTGAAGTCAGTGCTCGCTTGGGATCTCTATCTCCTTCCAGGCTCAGCCCAGCAGCCGCCTCTCCCAAGCCCTTCATCATCCCCCCAGCTCACTCTTGCACGTTGCCTCTATTTACTTTCCTTCTCCACAGCTTCCTCCCAGGGAGGATGTAAGCTTCTTGAGGGCAGGGCCATTTTTTTTTCCTTTTATGTTTGTGTCTCCATCTCTTAGTACAGTGCCTAGCACTCAGCAAACACTTCACACATGCTCGTTGGATCAGAATGGGCTGATGATGTTTCCTGTGAGGGGGCGCTGTGAGCATGAAGACAGTGAGGAAGGTCTCTGAGGGGCCATGGAGTGAGGTCACAGCGGCATTAGCAAGGGACCACTGTAGGGAGGCTGACGGAGGGAGGGTAGGTGGGGCAAAGAGGGTATGGGAATGGGAAAGGGGCAGCGAGAGGTCAGGGTTGGCACAGAGGGGATGGGGGGGATCAGTTGGAAAGAATTTGTGAAAGATCAGTGGGAGCAGTGGGGAGTTAGCCACTGGTGGGGAGGGTGAGGATTGGTAGACATAGGCCAGTGAGGAATTAGGGTCGGTATGGAGACACCAGAGAGGCACTAAAGATCAATGGAGATGGGTCAGTGGGGAGTGTGAGGGTTAGGGATCGGCACAGAGGAGCCCGTTGGGGGATAAGAGTCAGTATGGAGGAACTAATGGGGGTGTGAGGGTCAGTACAAAGGACCAGTGGGAAAGGTGAGGATTAGTGTGGAGGGGCAAGTGGGAATGCTATGATCAGTAGGGAGGGGTCAGTGGGAGTGAGGGTCAGTAGATATGGGGGGTCAGTAGAGGTGAGTCAGTGGGGAGGGAGGGGGGGTCAGTAGAGATGAGCCAGTGGTGAGGGAGGGGGGGTCAGTAGAGATGAGCCAGTGGGGGGTGGTCAGTACGGAGGACCCTTCTCCCTCCTCACTCCCATCGGAACCACACGAGGGTGCTGGGGAGCGTTCTTCTCGGCCTCGCCCGCCCCTGTCCTGGATGGGCGGACCTGCCCGGTAGGTGGGGCGGGGCTGAACGGTCTGGGGCGGGTCTAGAGCCCTGGAGGAGCCGCGCCGCAGAGGCTGCAGGTGGGTCTCTTGCTCCGCAGCATCCCCTTCGTGCCCCCTCTCCCATCCCCACTCGTGGATTACCTGCTTACAGCTCCTCCCGTCTCAACCTGTCCCTCACCCCTCTCTGGCCTGGGGGGCGACAGTCGGAAATATCTGGGATCCGGAACAGCCGGAGAGGGCCCTAGGACTCGGGATGGAGAGGAGGAGGCCTGGGGGCTGAAAGAGCAGGTCTGGGACGCGGTGGGTGCCTCGGGGCAGGACTGGGCAGAGCTGTGCGGTGTGGGGCAGTCCGGCGGTTCCGGAGCTGGCTGTGGTGCTGAGCGGCGTGGGGCCGCTGTAGAGACCGCAGCAGCGTGGCCATAGCCCTGGCTGACTTGGGGTGGGGTCCCCGGGTGGGCGGGTCCCTCCCCAGCATCGTGACACCTCCCCAGTTAGGAGAGTCTGACCTGAACCCTCAGGGCGGGTCGGGGAGATCTGGAAAAGTTGAGGGACAAGTCCTCCCCCCTGCCCCGTTCCGTCCCCGTGCCCTCCCCCTCCCCCATCACACACACACACACACACACACACACACACACACACACACACACACACACCACACCCCTGGCTAAAGGAGCAGCCTTGCTCTCGAACTGTGCCCAGTGACTCTCTACCCTGAAGCTTCCTAGCTGAGAGCGAGGGGGGACCCTCTTTTCAAGAGACTAGATGGGGAAAGCTATATCCCTCTTGGGTCCTTTTGCCCCCAGGCCCTGGCCTGCCTGGCTGCCAACCTGACTCCATTTTGATCTCCAGGAGAAAAGCTGTCTCCAGGGCTGTCCTCCAACCCCACCTGCTCCACCCCGGCTTTCCCTTCTCCATCATGCTGTTCCTCTCCACTCCCCAAACTGCTAAACTTAGCCTAATCTGACAGTGATGGGGTGGGGGAGGAGGATGCAGCCTCCAAGGGCTGCCTTCTGTCAGCTCCTGCCTCCCCCTCTTCTCTCCCAGAGCAATTAGTGCCAGAGGATGTGAGGGAGACGGAAGCAGACTAGGGGCCTGAGGCCTGAATCGTAGATGAGCAGAGCCTAAATACCGCCAAAAGAGCGGGGGGAAGGGTGAGGATAGGAGAGGAGAAGACGAGAAGAGGTGTGAAAGGCATGATTAACCCTATGGGGGAGAGGAGCTGGAAGAGAGTGCTGGACAGAAGTGAAGGACAAGGTTGAGGGGAATGCTTGGAGGATGAAGGGGAGAGAGGAAGGGTGCACAAAGGTGGTGACTGGATGAGGACTAGGCTGCAGAGAGGAAGGGTAGAAACTAGGGACAGGTGGGATGCCTAGAGGTGAGGCCAGAGAGGAGAGGGAGAGTTGGGGGTTGGGCAGAGATGAGGCTTTGGTGAAGGGGAAGAGAAGAGAATGGGATGGAGGGGGAGGCAGGGCTGAGGGCCAAGTCGAGCGTAGGCAGGGGTGGATGGCAGTCGCTACAGGGACTTGGCCCTCTGTCAGAAAGCACAGATGGCAGCTGCTACAGGCTCCTGGGAGACGCCCCTGCCCAGCAGCAGTGGCAGAGGTAGAGAGGCTCTTAGCTGGGGTTCCCCCTGTTTCCTTGGAGAAAGGGGGAGGCTCTAGCTTTGGTCTCTCCAGAACTGCCCGGAGTTGATGACACACACTGAAGTCTCAGGTTTCTTAGCTTCTGGTCAAGGAAGAAAGTCTCCCAGGGGGCCAGTTCCTTTTCCTCCAGCCCCACCCCATAAAAGGGCGTCCCCACCTGATCCCTGTCCTGCTCCAGTGGAAACAAATCCAGCCTAGCTGCCTGACTCCCACTAGTGGAGAGAGATCCAGTCTGGTCCCTCCCCAGGAAGGAGAGACAGAGACAGAGAGAAGGAGAGAGAGAAAAACAGAGAGACAGGGAGAGAGAGAGAGAGAGAGAGAGAGAGAGAGAGAGAGAGAGAGAGAGAGAGAGAGAGAGAGAGAGAGAGAGAGAGAGGAGAGACAGAGATCTGGCTTTCCCTGCCCTCTTTAAAGGAGAAATTCAGCCCTGGCTGTGGAGAGAGGCCAGGCAGGCTGGTGAGACTGGATGGGGCAGCTGGATCTGGTGAGGGGCTGTGTTTGTCTACATGTGCCTGGAAAGTAGGGATGGAGCTGAAGAATAAATTGGGAGGTGGGCTACCTCTATGGACTGAGCAGTGCCCTGGATTCCTCATGCCTTCCTTCCTCTCAGCTGTCCCCCTCCCACTTCAGTCTACAGAGGTATCCAGAAGCTTCTCTGGGCCCTTCCTGCAGCTCAGATCCGCTCTGGTTTAGGAGAGGGAGCAGAGGAGGGCAAACTTTAGTCCAGACTTGGAAAACACCCCAATCTATCACTCAATCAGCAACAAACATTTACTGTGCCCCAGGCACTGGGGATATAAATACAAAGAATGAAAAAGCCTCTTCTCTTCTCAAGGATCTTACCCTACATTCCAATGGGGGAGATGGCAAGGGAAGACATACATCTGTATACATACATATACATACACACTCTTCATGCAACATACAGTACATTAATATATATATATATGTATCCTGCAAATATATACACACATATATACATGTCTGTGCCTCCTGCAAATACACACCCATTTTTATATGTGTGTATGTATATACATGTGTGTTGTTAAACCTGAAAGTTGGTTGAAGGAAACAAACAAGCTAAGTGATAGAAAAAAATTCATACTGCTTATACATTTATTTATTCATTCATTCATTCCCTTTAAACTTAGCAGATACATGCATGCTTGAGGGCCAGACTAAGTCTGACTCCCTGAACAAAGAAATGAGTAAGCTTACATGCATTTTTTTTAGTCCCAACACAGCAGCCTGCATTACATCACTTTTATGACCCCCATGTATGTTAATTATGATACAAGACAAGGATTTTCGTTAATGGAATAGATTGTAAATACAACAAATTGGATAGTTGACAAAGTGTCAATTGGAATTACAACCCAGGATCTCTGTGTTTAATTTGCCATTAACATTCCATAACATAGTATATGCCCATAAAATATTAAGATAAGGAAAAGTCACATAATTCAAGACAGTGTCTGGGGTCAAGGTTTTCACCCTCAATGGCCATGGACAGAGCAAGAAATGCTCCATCTGGGTTTGTTGACATAAGATAGAGATATCTCTGAGCTTACTCAGAGAACAAAGAGACTGTTAGGATCAGGCTTTTCTTCTGGTTAAGTAGTTCAGGCCCTGAGTCTTATTGAAATTACAAAAATGATATAAAATGGTATAAAATGTTCCATAGTGTGTAAATATTAAGTTCAGCTGTTCAGTTCTTCAGTCATATCTGACTCGTTGTGACCCCATTTAGGCTTTTCTTGTCAGAGATACTGGACTGGTTTGCCATTTCCTTCTCTAGTTCATTTTACAAATGAGGAAACTGAGGCAAACAGGGTGAAGTGACTTGCCCAGGGTTACCCAGCTCATAAGTATCTGAGGCCAAATTTGAACTCAGGTCCTCCTGGCTCCAGAGCCAGTGCTCTATCCACTGCACCAAATACAGGCACATATGCTCCCACATATGGAACAGGTCTAAAGCTAGGAAATGGAGAATAGTGAAATCCTGAGGGAGAGCACAAGCAGCTTCGGGCAGCAGAGAGGCTGCATGTAGAAAGTGGTACCTGATTTGCATCTTGAAGGAAGGGAGGGACTCTTTGAGGTGCAGGTGAGGAGGGACGGTGCTCCAGGCATGGGGAACAGCCCATGCAAAGGCAAGAAGATGGGAGACAGTGTCTTGTGTAAAGAACAAAGGCCAGTTTGGCTGGCCTGCAGAGTGTAGGAAGGTGAGGGATCTCCTGGGAAGCTCAAAGACAGGGCAGCTGGTGCTGATATTTGATTCTAGACACAAGAAGGAGCAACTGGGATTTACAAGGCAGGAGAGTGATGGGACACTTAAGGAAAACCACTTGGCCAGCAGGGCAGGCCATAGAATGATCTGGGGGACAGTCCAGGGGTGCAGCTAGGAGGTCATTGTGGTAAGCCAGGCCAGGGGCAATAAGGGATTTTCAGTGGCTTGGTGAGGAGAGAGAAGGGGAGATGTGGGAGAGATGTTGTGGAGGATTTGGCCACTGCCTGGGTCTGTGGGGTGAGGGACAGGGAGGAGCCAAATAGACACAATCCTGGGAGACTGAAGGGTGGTCATGTCTTTGACCGATACTGTGAGGTTTGGAAGAGGGGCTGATTTGGCGGGAAAGAGAATGATTGATTTGGACTTGACTTTGAGATGGGTCCTGGACATGCAGCCTGAAATGCCAAGTAAACAACTGGGGTTGAAGGCTTGACATTCAGGGGAGAGACTGGGGCTGGGTGTAGACATCTGTAAGTCGTCTCTATGGAGAAGATCATTAAATTCATGGTAGGTCACCGAGAATGAGTGTAGACAGAGGAGGAGAGAGCCTGAGACCAATGCTTGGAGAATGCCCCGGGGGAGGAGGCAGGATGCTGGGAGGAGGGGATGGGCATGGGAGACTGAGGAGGAGGAAGGTGAGAAGAATCTGGAGAGAGAAAGGAGAAAGCACCCAGGAAGAGAGGGTGAGAGGCAGTGTGGAACTTGGCCTAGATGTCCAGGAGGCTTACGCCGCCTGATTCAGCCATTGAGAGACTGTTGGTAACTTGGGAGGGAAGCCAGAGTGCAGAGCCAGGGATCGAGAGGGGGCAGGTGGGGCGGGCTAGAGATGGCTCTTGGGAGGAGTTTGGCTGAGGAGGGGGCAGAGACATGGGACAGCAGCTGAGGAGAACAACAGGGTCTAGGGAAGGCTCCCCAAGACTTGCCAAGCACTTTACAAACACTGGCCCATTTGATCCTCACTTTGGGCCCAGCACCCTATACATTGCATCCTGGAGCCGCTTCTCTGTTGTAAGTGTGTCTGTCTGCCTGTCTAGCTGTCTATTTTCTGTGTGTGTGTGTGTTTGTCTGTCTACATCTGTCTGTCTGTCTATGATTATTTCCTGTCTGTCTATATACATGTATATTACATATTTCTGTCTGTATCTATATAACTATGTTTGTCTCTTTATATCTGTCCATTTATTTGCTATTTAATCTATATCTGTCTATAGATATCTATGCTGTCTCTCCACCTATTTGGGCCTGTCTATCCCTATCTATCTCTAGTCTAGAGCTCTCTCTCTCTCTCTCTCCTTCCCCCTCCCCCTTTCTTCCTCCCTCCCTCTCCCTTGCTTTCTCTCTCCCCTCCCCCCCTCCCTGTTTCTCTCCCTCCCCCTACCTCTCTCCTTTCCCCTTCACTCTCCCCTTCTCCCTCTCTTCTCTCTCTCTTCCTCTCCTCTCCCTCCATCTCTTTCTCCCTCTCCCTCCCCTCTCTCTCCCTCCCCCACCCTTTCTCATCCTGTAGAACAGGGATTACCCTCCCTCTGCTTGTCCCCATGGGCAGCACAGTGGGCTGCAGCGGGCACAGCGAGTGGGAGTCACAGAAGCAAGTTTCATCCCAAATCAAAGGCAAGCCCACTACAAGGCCCAATGAGGAAGTGCATGGTGGGCATGGGAGACTGGGAGCCTGGCAAGGGGGACTTACCCTGGAGAAGTGGGGTAAAGGCTGCCATGAGAGGAATGTCTGACCAGATCATGAGGCAGGCCTCGGTGGTAGGTGCCAGGCTTCACTGACCAATGGCCAGCCCATGAGTTCCACTGACATCCCTCCTTGTGGGATCAAAATGCGTGGGATGAAAGACCCTCACCAATTAAAAGTTAATAAGGAGCCACCTCAGGGTGGGAACAGAAACAAATTTTATTCCATTCTTGAGAATAGGGCGTTCCCTGCTAGCACAGAGAGGAACCAGCAAAGGAGGTGCTTTACAAGGTGCAAGGCACCCGTAATTATACCTAACCCAAGAGAATTCCCGCCCACCTCTGACCTTTCTCACCATTGGCTGGGAGGTGGGCTTACAATCTGAGCTCAAAAGCTAGACAAAGAACCGGGAAATCCAGCACAGAAACTCCAATTCCCATTCTCTTAGTTAATGATTACAACTGAGGTGACATCTATAAATCTGAAGAAGGAGAATAGGATAAGGGGAGGGGGAGACCCTCTCCATTCTCTTACAGTACTTTCACAGTAAAGGAAAGCAGGTCACAGTGACCCTATTCTTACTGAGCAAATCTTTAAACCAGAACCAGAAGAAAGAACAAAAAGTTTCAGGGTAAACTTTCCCAGAGGCTGAGCCTTCAGACTCTCATGGCCTCAGATTTTTTTTTTAACTTCCGTATTTCTTGATTTTTAAACATTTCTTAGTATAGATATAAATATATATTTATACATATCTTTCCTATGAAGTCTTCATATTTTATTTATCTCTCACAAAAAGAAGCCTGTGGACATTGGGCCCCCTCTCTCACCACCACCATTCCCACTGCTGTGGTAAACTTGGGGGGTGGAGCAGATGAGGCTGAGGATGGACAGCCAGGGATGGCTTGGGGTCTGAAGCTTTAGAGGGCTGGCACTTCCTGATCCACGAGGGCATGGATTCACCGAAGTATTGACTTGGGATGAAAAACCTTCCAACAGCCAGAAGTGTGCAAGAGAGGACTGGGCTGCTAGGGGGAGTGTGAACTCCCCATCACTAGAAGCATTCAAGAGAGGGTGAATGATCCCCTATCTGCCATGTTGTAGAAGGTCCTCCTCTTCCAGAGAAGTGAGGTGACCCTTGAGGCTCCTCCCAATGCTGAAATTCTGGGGAGGATGGGATGGTATTGAGCTAGCCTAGGGACAAGAAAAAGGATTGGGCTAGCCTGGGGCTGAGGCTTGGGGACAGTGCCTGGGCTAGCCTAGGAATGGGACCAGAGGTCAAAGGAGAGAGGAGACTGGGATTTCCCAACCTTCCCAGAGTCAGAACCTTCCTTGAGATTACCTTGCTTTTACACTACATGTGTCATGGATGTTCTCAATTATTTGCATTATTATTAATGATTATTAATTATTTTTCTTTTCTTTATATTCATAGCACTTAACATGGTGTCTGGTGAATAGTAAGCCTTAGTAAATATTTGTAGATTCACTGACCAACTGACTAACACGGGGTAAGGATAGGCTGGGGTTGAATGGCAGGTGGGTAGGGCCCACATCTGGAGCTCAGACACTCTCTGTTCTTTCTGCCCCTATCAGACAGGTGCTGGCTCTGTGCCCCTCCTCCACCTCCTCCTTGCTCAGGCCCTTGGGCCCAGCCACTCCCCCAGTATGGCATGGGGATTGCCCAGTGCTGCCAGCCTGGCCCGTCTCTGCCAGAAGCTCAACCGGCTGAAGCCATTGGAAGATGCCATGATGGAGACTTCCCTGAGACGCTGCCTGTCTACACTGGACCTGGCGCTGCTGGGCATCGGTGGCATGGTGGGCTCGGGTCTCTATGTGCTCACCGGCACAGTGGCTAAAGAAATGGCTGGCCCGGCAGTGATCATCTCCTTTGCTGTGGCCGCTGTGGCCTCGCTGCTGGCAGCCCTGTGTTACGCAGAGTTTGGGGCTCGTGTGCCACGCACGGGCTCAGCCTACATGTTCACCTATGTGTCCATGGGTGAGCTCTGGGCCTTCCTCATTGGCTGGAATGTGCTGCTGGAGTACATGATCGGGGGTGCTGCTGTGGCCCGAGCTTGGAGTGGCTACCTCGATTCCATCTTCAGCCACCACATCCGGAATTTTACAGAGACCCATGTGGGCGCGTGGCAGGTACCCTTCCTTGCCCGCTACCCAGACTTCTTGGCTGCGGGCATCCTGCTGATCGCTGCTGCCTTTGTTTCCTGTGGGGCCCGTGTCTCCTCTTGGCTGAACCATATCTTCTCTGCCCTCAGCCTGGGTGTCATCGTCTTCATCGTCATACTGGGCTTTGTGCTGGCCCAGCCCAGGAACTGGAGCACGCAGGAGGGTGGCTTTGCCCCTTTTGGTTTCTCGGGCATCCTGGCGGGCACGGCCACATGCTTCTATGCCTTTGTGGGCTTCGATGTCATCGCCGCCTCCAGCGAAGAGGCCAGGAACCCCAAGCGGGCAGTGCCCATGGCCATCGCCATCTCCCTAAGCCTGGTGGCTGGTGCCTACATCCTGGTGTCCATGGTCTTGACTCTGATGGTGCCCTGGCACAGCCTGGACCCTGAGTCAGCCCTGGCTGATGCCTTCTACCGGCGTGGCTATGGCTGGGCTGGCTTCATTGTGGCTGTGGGATCCATCTGTGGTGAGTGGCAGGAGGGCAGAGGGATACCATCCAGCCCTGGGTCTTAGACCCAACTGGCATCCTTGTTCTCGTAGGGTTCACATGTGGGGTTCCCTCAGCTCTGCCCTGGGCCCAGTAAGGCCTGTCCAAGGCTCCAGTGAGTCTCGCTAGCCTTGTCATGTTTTTTTTTTTCAGTGAGGTTCACCCCTCTGTCCTTCCCTGTGGTCAAGTGGGAGTAGTCCTGGCCTAGCCATTATGAGGCCTTCTAGGGTGGTCTGAGTGTAGGGCCAAGTAAGGGACTAACCATGCCACAATAACCACCAGATGGACAACCTAAAATGTAAAAGGTCAAGTCACAAATGAGGCCACTAAGGGGCACATTCAATAAGAGTACTGGGTCTGGAGTCAGGGAGATCTGAGTTCAAATCCTGCCTCAGACATGTTAGTTGTGTGACCCTGGGCAAGTCACTTAACCTCTCTGGGTCTCAGTTGGTTTGTCTGTCAAATAGATAATAATAGTACCTATTTCCCATGGTCATTGTGGGGATTAAGTGAGACAACATATGAAAGCATTTTGGGAAAGTTAAAGCTTTGTAGAAATGTTAGTTTGATGACGACGATGATGATAAAAAGTCAGAGACAGCTTTCACGACTATGGATTAACCAAAGAGGAGAGTGGTCATTTTAAAAGCTGAAATAGGCAATTTCAATTACACCAAAGCAAAAAGGCTTTTATGTGAGTAAAATCAATATAGCTGTAATAAAAGGCGTACCCATAGAATGGGAAAAAACAATTTAGGCCTCGAATACAGCTAATAAAAGTCTGTTTTGCAAAGTCTGTTGGGAATTGATACAAATATTTAAGACCAAGAGCCCTTTCCCAATGGATGAGAAGGGACATGAACTGATATGATACGAGTGAGAAAGAGGGAGACCGAGAGACAAAGAGAGAGAGACAGAGACAGAAGCAACCCAACAACAAAGCGAGGGGTGGGCGGGAAACATGAGACAGTTCACAGGCCTCTTCAAAGACTATCATAGGATCACAGGGCTTAGAAAACACCTAGACCAACCCTGTCATTTGACAGATGGGGATGTCGAAGCCTAGGCAGATTGAGGGAGGGTACCTGCCTGCCACTTTCCCATTGAGGGCTCTCACTGACTACAGAACCTAAAACAGCCAGCTGGGTGTCATAGCAGATGGAGTATTGGAGTCCCCACCATCTGAACCAGCTTCAGACTATTGACTAGGTGTGTGGCCCTGGGCAGGTCATTTACCTCCGTTGGCCTCCTCTGTAAAATGGGGATGATAATAACACTTATCTCAAAGGATTCTTTTGGAGATCCAGTGAGATAACATAGGAGGGTGTGTGTGTGTGTGTGATTATTATTAGCCCTCAGTGGTCAGGTGGGGATTGGAGGAGCAGCAGCAGCTCTCCAGGGACCCAGATGCCAGTGGCCACACCTAAAGGAACCAGCCAAGCTCCCTGCCCCAGCCCCATTGGACTTGTCTGTGATGTCCCTCTCTCGTTCCCCACTCCCATTCTGAGCTGACCTGGTTCTGGGCCTCTCCCACAGCCATGAACACTGTACTGCTCAGCAACCTCTTCTCCCTGCCGAGAATCGTCTACGCCATGGCCGCTGATGGACTCTTCTTCCAGGTGTTTGCCCACGTGCACCCCAAGACCCAGGTGCCGGTAGTGGCCATTGTTGTGTTTGGAAGCCTCATGGCAGTGCTGGCCCTGATCCTAGACCTCGAGGCTCTGGTCCAGTTCTTGTCTATTGGAACGCTGCTGGCCTACACCTTCGTGGCGGCCAGCATTATCATCCTTCGCTTCCAGAGAGTCCCAGCCCCTGGCTCACCACCAGCCCTACCCAGCCCAAGCCCCCCGTCCAAGCAGTATGAGTCCTTCTCTGACAGGCTGCAACTGGTGGGGGCCACCCAGGCTGAGGCCCCTGAGCCAGGCCAGCTCAAGCTAGCCTGGCGGCCCTACCTGCCCTTTCTGAGCTCCCGCTGTGGCTCAGGGGCTTCTGTGACCTGGGCGTTGGGGGGCCTCATGGTGTCTGCCATTGGGCTCAGCTGTGTGCTTATCTTTGGGGATTCCACCCTGCACCTGCCCCGCTGGTGCTCCACCTTCTTGCTGGTTCTCTGCAGCCTTGCCTTCCTGTTCAGCCTCCTTCTCCTTGGCGCCCATCAGCAGCAGCCAAGCCAGGACACTTTCCAGGTAACTTTCCTCCCCCAGCTGCCTCCTCTCTCTTCCTCAGCCCTTTTGCTCTTCCTTCTAATTTTCCTCCTTCCAGAAATCATAGTCCTTGCCCTCAAGGGGCTTCCATTCTAGGAAAAGGGGTGATATGTCAATAACTAGATACATCCACAGTGGTTTGAAGGCAACCTGAAACGGGGGCTGGGGAAGGCCTGCTGCAGAAGGTGGGATTTCAGCTGAGTCTTGAAGGAAGCAAGGAGTGAGGATCAGTCGGTGAGTCAGCAGATAACAGTTTGTTAAGCACTTGTATGCCAGGCACTTGTGCTACCTGCTGGGCATACATAAGAAGGCAAAAACAAAGTCCTTTCCTGCCCTCAAGGAGCTCACAGTCTAATGGGGGAGATAACTAGGCACAAACAAGCTATTTGCAGGATGAACTAAAGATAATAACAGAGGGAAGCCTCCAGCATTAAAAGGGGTTGGGAAAGCTTCCTGCAGAAGATGAGATTTTAGCTGGGACTTAAAGGAAGTCAGGGAGGTGAGTAGTCAGAGCAGAGAAGGGAGAGTGTCTCAGGCATGGGGGATGGTCAGAGAGAATGCCCAGAGCAGAGAGATGGAGGGTCTTGTTTGTGGAATGGCCAGGAGGCTAGTGTCACCAGAGCAAAGAGAATGTGTTGAAGAGAATAAGGTAAAAGGAAGACTGGAAAGGTGGGAGGGGTCAAGGTTATAGAGGGCTCTCTGAATGCCAAACGAAACATTTTGTATTTGATCTCCGAGGTGATAGGAAGTCACTGGAGTTTATTGAGTAAGGGGTGACATGGCTGAACCTGGCCTTTGGGAAAATCACTTTGGTGGCTGAGGGGAGGATGGATTGGAAGGGGAGAGACTCAAGGCAGTCAGACCGCCCCTTACCCACCCCCAGCAGCTATTGAGCTATTGCCATAGTCCAGGTGGGAGGTGATAAGGGTCTGCCCTAGGATGGAGGCAGTAGCAGAGGAGAGAAGGGGCATATATATATATATATATATATATATATATATATATATATATATATATATATATGCAAGTGATGTTGCAAAGGTGAAATGGACAAGAGATGCTGCATAGGTGAAATCAAGGAGACATGTTGCAAAGGTGAAATGGACAAGAGATGCTGCATAGGTGAAATCAAGGAGACATGTTGCAAAGGTGAAATGGACAAGAGGTGCTGCATAGGTGAAATCAAGGAGACATGTTGCAAAGGTGAAATGGACAAGAGGTGCTGCATAGGTGAAATCAAGGAGACATGTTGCAAAGGTGAAATGGACAAGAGGTGCTGCATAGGTGAAATCAAGGAGACATGTTGCAAAGGTGAAATGGACAAGAGGTGCTGCATAGGTGAAATCAAGGAGACATGTTGCAAAGGTGAAATGGACAAGAGATGCTGCATAGGTGAAATCAACATACCTTGGCACCAGCCTAGATTTGTGTGGGGTAGGTGTGAGAGATAGTGAGGAGTCCAGGATGACCCCTGGCTTGGGAGCCTGAGGGATTGGGAGGAGAACGATGCCCTTGACTGCAATAGGGAAGGGGGGGATGGTGGAGGTTAGGCAAAAGATAAGGAGTTTGGTTTATTTAGCCTAGGGCTTGTCTGATAGTGCTTCATAGATAGTTTTTTGATCATTCATTCCCAAGGAATACTCACACACTTATGCACAATGCCCCAGTGTTTAGCACAATGTCTAACACATAGTAGGCACTTATATCTGCTTGTTGACTGACTAAATGACTGCCTCAGCACACGTTCTGACTCCTCTACCTGGGTGTAAATCCTTCCCACACTCACCTCTGGGATCCCTGGAATCCCTTTTAGGACACACCTGCCCACTCCCATACCTACCAAGTCACATCTTGGCACCTGCGGGTTCTTAGCTTAGCTGCTCCAGCTTCTGTTTGACTGTATATTTCTAAACAAAATTGGTTTCAGAGCCAATGATGACTCTCTTCACCCTTGGTGCATGCTGAAGGGGTTGTTTTGAGGTGGGGAAAGAGAATTCACCAGTGCAGGTGAAGCTGATAACAACCCTGGTACTCCTGTGTCCACACCTGAGCCACTCCAGTGCATGGTGGGGGGTTGCTGAACAGATCATACCCCCACCTGTCTAGTTCTGCTCTCCCCTCTCTCCCTACTACCCGTACTTCAGCCTTGCCCTCTCCTGATTCCTAGATCCCTTGGGTGCCTCTGACTCCGGCTCTGAGCATCCTTCTGAACATCTGTCTCATGCTGAAACTGAGCTATATGACCTGGCTGCGCTTCGCTATCTGGTTACTGGCAGGTGAGTGTCCAAGTGAGCTCTGGCTTCTCATTCTGAGGGGCTGAGGAATCTCTTCAGGGCTGGGAACCATTGTCATCTCCACACCCCACTGTCCTTCAATACAGCAGACATCTACTGTGGGCCAGGTGCTTTGTGAGGCCCTGGAGAAGCAAAGACAAAAATGAAATGTCCCCTGTTCTCTAGAGGCTTCTAGTCTACATTCTGTCCCCGTCCTGAGGAGGAGGCCTTATACCTTTCAAATGAACTGTGACCATTTTAATATCTGATTGGGGCTCACTTTAAGGTTGGGGAGGAGGAGGGAGTACAGAGTAGAAGCTTCAATAAACCTAAGTTTATCTGGTCTTGTCTGATTGGACCCTCCCCTCCTGACCCCAGGCTCTCTAGCAGAATCAGAGGCTCTTGGTTACCTGGCACCTTGAAGGAGAGAGAGTATGTAAATCTGGGTGGGTGAATCTGACCAGGCTGTTTGTGGCAGTCTGGCAACCTCTTCTCACAATAATGTTTTTAAATGCACAAAACAAAATACACAGGTTTATAAAGGAAATCCCTAATATTGAAATAGTTGTCAAAATATTTTTTAAAAGGAGTTCTTAATGCCCTGTTAAGGATCGCTGTTTTATGCCAGCTTCTGGGACCATGAAGGAGTCATCTGACCTCTGTGGGAAGACCCGAAGTCATGGGGAGCTCATGACCTCTGGGGCAGCCCCATCCTCTTGTGGACACCTTTCACTGTTAGGCAGTGTCTCCTTATGTGAAGCCCTGCGACTCCTTTACCAATGGGAGGGTTCTGCCCTCTAGAACCAAACAGAACAGACTGAACGTCTCTTTCCCATGACAGCCCCGTCAGATTGTTGAACATTGCTGTATTTCTGTTTGATGTCAGGAAAACCTTATTAACAGTTAGAATGGGCTGCCTCAAAAGGGAGTGAGTTGCCCATGCCTGGAGGTGTTCAGGCAGAGGCTGGGTGATGCTTGGATGCTTTGCCTGATTGCATAGTGTTTAGACCAGAAGCCTCTGACATCTCTGCTAGCTTGGACACTTTGGGGGCTCCATGTCCTCTCGAGCCTTCTCTCCTCCTGGCTCCTTTGATGACTCCTGGTATGACCCGGTCTCTGGGTGCCCAGCTGCCTGGCTAGACCTCACCTCATCCCAGGTCTCCTGGGGAGCCTAACCTTTCTTCCCCTTCCTCTCCCCAGGGCTTGGTGTCTACTTTGGCTATGGAATCAGGCACAGCAAGGAGAATGTGGAGGACCCTCCGGGTTCAGGCAGCACCCGCTATGTGGTATTCCCCAGTGGAAGCCTAGAGGAGACGGTGGAAGCAGTGCAGCCCCCCGGCCAAGCCAGCTCAGGACCTCCCCCGAGTGCCGACAGCCCCAGCCCTGGGAGCAGTGGCTGACACCCAGCAGACTGTTCAGAATGGCCCTCACTGCCAGGGGCTGGCAGGCCCGGCCCCTCCTCCCCCAACCCTTACACCTCAATCCCAGAGTCGTTGGAGCCTCCCTCTGAGGGGAAAGGAAGAATATTGTGGGGACAGTGATCTCACTCACCCACCTTCCCTACCCTCCTCCTGTTGTCCTGACCCTGAGGCCCCTACAATCAGCCACTCTGGAAGTGGCCCATAGCTGTCTGTCTGGGGTGGGGCATGGGGGCAGGGGGCTGGGGGAAGAACCCATGGGGAGCCCTTGCTTTCAGTGATTCATGTGCAAGGGCCCAGAGGGCTAGGAGAAGCTTGGAGAGCTCGGAGGCGTCTAGAAAGGGTGGTGACTGATTATAAGCAATTAGACATTTTTTCTTTGCTGGTACTGTGTGTGCCATTGAGACAGCTGGTACCCATCATCTGGGCTAAGTGGAGAATATTAATAATACCAACAACCCACACTGAACTTTCTGTCTTTGTTCTCAACAGAGGGGGAGGTGGGGGCCCAGAAAAGGGAAGAGCCAGATCTGCTCATGGTCTGCCTCCAAGGTCTGGGGTCTCTCTCCCCGGCTATCTGGAGGGTGATCTAAGCAACAGCTTCTCAATCCATCCATGAATAAGCACCTACTGTGCTAGGTACCCTGCATCAGTCACTGGACACACACGATGAAATGAGGTCTGTTTGCTTCTGAGGGAGCTGACCCCTCCCTTTGTTTACTGTGGGGATGAGTCAGAAGGGCTCCCTCAGGCCTTCACACCCTTCCGAGCTAGGGTGACCTGGGCTCTTTCAGCACCATAGCCCACAGACAATGAGGCAGATTGGAAGGAGCCTCCTTTGTGCCAGGTCCTGGGCTAAGCACTGGGATTAAGAGAAACGCCAAAACCCCAGTCCCTGCCCTCAAGGGGTGTACATTCTGGACGTTTTGGGGATAACGGGGGGGGGGGGGGGGTGTACTAACTATATCCAGAGTAGAGGAAAGCTAAGGGGTGAGTGTGTGCAGACTGTGCAAGTGCATGTGTGTGCGCCAGTGCGTGTGTGTACCTGTTTGAGTGCAGTGGCCGTGGGCATATGTACACATGTGCATGGGTGTGGCCTCAGCTCAGGATGGTCTGGAACAGAAGGTGGGAGATCTGGGTTGAGCTCTGGCGCCACCTCTTCCTACTCATCAAGTTTCATCTCTGGGAAGCCTCAGTTTCCCTCTCTGAAATGGGCTAATGATCCCCCCCTCCTTTTCAGGGCTGCAGATAGCAGGAGGTCTGGGCCTCCAAGCCTGCTTCTCTTGGAGTCTGATGCTTCTCAGATTCCCTCTCTGCGGACCGCCAGACTCAGGTCTCTTCGAAGAGATGCCTGGTGGATGTTTCGTGCGGGATGTCGCGCCTTAAACCTAACCCGTCTTCCTGCCCTCTCCCTAACAGCCTTAGTGCTGTGGAGAGCCCCCACCTGCCCCCAGTCCCCCCAGGCTCAGAGCCTCACTCTCCCTCATCCTTCGCAGCCAATCAGGAGCCGAGTTCCCAACATTTCTGGTACACGCCCCCTCGCTGCCCCGCCCTGATGCAGGCCCTCATCGCTTCAGGCCAGCGAGGCTGCTGGGGGCTCTCCCCCCCAGCCCACGCCACCCCCCACCCCCACTCACCTGTCAAACTGCTCTTCCTGAAGCAGGTCTGACCGTGTCACCCTCCCCCACTCAATCAACCCTGGTGACACCCTCTCACCCCCAGGATCAAACAGAAGACCCCGTTGAAAGCTCTGCGTCCCCTCCCCACTCTGCTTCCTAGCTTCCTTGGCTTCCCTCAAGTCTCAGGTAAAATCGCACCTGACAGAAGCCCTTCCCAATTCTCTTCTGCCGGCCATCTCTAATTCATGCATATTTGTATGTCGCTTATTTATACATAGCAGCGCGCAAGTTGTCTTCCCCATTAGACACACACACGGATAGGGAAGAGGCTCACTCTGGGTTGTCCAGGGCACGGGGTTAAAGAGCATGCTGCCTCCTCTCCTACCCCATGCTGTCAATGAGACACAGTTATTGGGGGGGAGATGCCTTGCCATTTGTGTCCAGAGCCCCTGACTCCTGTCCCTGCTCCCATCACAGAACACTTCTGCCTCCTTTACTGCTCCCAGAATTAAGCACAGTCCTCCCCTCCCGCTGTTAAGGTGCCCTTTCTTTTGGGATTCCTTGGAACACTGGTTCACACGCCTTCGGACCCAGAGTGGGCCAAACATCAGGGGAAGGGAATGAGCCTTACAGGGATCCCCCGGGGTCCCTCACAATAAGAAGGTGTCATTGCAGCCCCAGAAATAGTACTAACCTTTCTTACACACTAGGGTTCAACCACAGATCCAGACTAGCCCATGGTCCTGACCCTAAACTCATCCCCAGAAGGGAAAGAGGCTGAGTCGGATCTCCATCTCCCTAGGCGTAAATGTCCTTATCTGTAAATCGAGGCAGCAGCTCTCAAAGTGTAGCCTGGGGGTCCCTGGGACCCTTTCAGGGGGTCCTTCCATGGTCAAAACTATTTTCTTATAACACTAAGCTGCTTTCATTTCTGTTCTGGTCAATAATCAACAGATACAACCCATATAAACAAAAACTTGGCCCCAGGAGGTGGGATGCTGTAACTCGGTGAGTGTGAAGAGGCTGGGCGGCAGGTAGAGCTGAGCTCAGCACGTTTGAGCCCGGAGGGCAGGTGGCGCCCCGGGTCACCCACACAGTAAGGCAGGGGGCGATGGCACCGGAGGAGTCTGCGGCTCTCTCCATTGTGCTGGCGCTAATCCGCGCGTCGCGCTCCCAGTCCGCGTCCGTGACTTCCTGAATGCTCCTTTGCCTTTCCCGTGCAGGGTCCCTTGATATATGGCTGTTGAACTGAATCGGATTGATCCGGCTGCCTAGGAACTGGGGTCTGGTGTGGACCAAAGTGTCTCCCTCTCTGGACGTCAGAACCTTCATTTATCAGATAAGGGGGCTGGAGATGAGCATCTGGGGTCGAATCCCTGCATTTGCCGCTGAGCATCTGTGTGTCTTGGACAAGCGTGCCTCAGTTTCCCCATCTGTAAAAATGAGGGGACTATACGAGATGGGCCCTGACGTCCAGGTCCCTGTAGTCCTATGAGCTATAAGGTCCTTCCCCGGAGCGAATCTCCAGATCGCAGGGGCAAGTTTCGGGGGTCCCAGGCTCTTCTGTCACTCTAGCGGTTCTCTGAACACCATACTCTTCATACGCGACCTCGCCTCGCTGACGTCACAGGCCATGGCTCTGCAGCCACTTCGCCCGAACCTTCCCCGCGCATGCTCCGCAGGCCTCTGGACTACATTTCCCGGCACACTGCGCACTTCCGGAGGACGCGCCGGAAGTTCTGGAGGCGTCCCGGAAGTGGGCTGCTGGGCAGCCGGCCTCCTGTCGGTGAGGGGCTGAGCGCAGGAGGAGCAGAGGGAGGCGCACTGGGAGCCTGGGCTGGGGGCGGACCCCGGCCCCGACCCCGACCCCGCCGCCGCCATGGGGAAGCGGCAGCACCAGAAAGATAAGATGTGAGGGCCCCCGAGCGCTCCGGAGGGGGCGGAGGGTGCCCTGAGATCCCCGGGCCGGGTCGGGGGGTGGAGGCCAGGCCAGGGCTCCGGGAAGGAGACCCCCGCCCAGCCCCCACATCTCGCAGACGGGGCAGCGAAGGATGGGCTCTGCCTGACGCAGGCCGTGGAGAAGCCCGGGTCGGAGGGTCAGCGCCCTGAGCCGGCCCCGGGGAGACCCGGCCTCGCCCGCCAGTTACCTTGTCTGTGAAATGGGGGCATAGGCCGGGCGTGGACTGGGGGTCGTCGGCCCCTCCCTCTCTGGCCTTGCTGTCCGTGCCCCTGGACTGCGAGCTCCGGAGCTGCGGCCATGCCGGGGCCGGAGGTCCAGAGCCCGGGCAGCTGGACATGGGCGTGGGGGGCTCGGCCTGACGCCCCGCTGTCTCTGTTTAGGTACATCACGTGCGCCGAGTACACCCACTTCTACGGGGGCAAGAAGCCGGGTGAGTGCCCGCGATGCCAGCGCCTGTCCGGGGTGGGGGGGTAGTTACCGTCCGGTGAGGCTGGGGTCCCTAGTCCCGGTGGGCTTTGGAGCCGTGTGTCTAGCTATGGGTCAGGCTAGAGGGGGTGCGGGGCAATAGAATGGCCCCCCCATCCTGTCCATCCCATCCTTACTCGAATGGCGCTTGTTCAGGGCTCTTTAGGGCATAGGTACTGTGTACCAGGCGCTCTGTTAGGATCCCGGAATACGGGCAGCTGCCCCCGGGGAGGAGGCTGGAGAGCAGGGGGTGGGGCACAGCCTGACCTGGCCCGGGGACCTCCTCAAATAGAGGTGGATGGAGCCCTCCAGTCTCTGGACAGGGGCCGAGGGTCCTTCCAGGTGGGCTCCAGGGTGCAGTTTTAGGCTGCACCACCTGTACCTGGAGCCATCCTGCCTCAGGCCTCTCTGGTGCATCTTCACACAGTTGCCTAAATAGTCCTTCTTGAGCTCTGATCTGATCGTGACACTCCCTCTTCAGTAAACTTCATTGGCTCCCTATCATCTCTGGGATCAAGGACAAACTCCTCTGTTTGGCTTGGAAAGCCCCTTGCAACCTGATCCTTGGCCACCTTTGCTGCCTCATCATCCATCATTTCCCTTCTGAAGCTCTGCTGGCCACTCAGACTGGCCTTTGTGTTGTTTAACCCATGTGATGGCTCATCTCCCACCTCCATGCCTTTGCACTGGCTGTCCCTGTTACTAGGTGCTCCTCCTTACACCTGCCTCAGAATCCCCTTCTTCAACAGGAAGCCTTTCCCTGATTCCCCAGCTGCTGGCCCCCTCCCACCCAAACCATCTTTATTTTGTATTTTTTCTGCCTGTGCTTTTAGACACACATACACACATATACACATGCACACACATATACATAGTTGGTGCTTAAATGCTTGCTGGGGACCAAGGTTGAAAGGTTAAGTCACTTGCTTGAGGTCCCATGAGTAGGAAGTGGCTACGGTAGGACTTGAAGCTGGGTCTCCTGGCCTCCCATGACCCTCCCTGACCCAGCCTTTGTCTAGATAGTCACCAGGGTGAGGCCTGGTCAGGGCAGGCCAGCTTCCATTTTGTTGGCTTCCTCAGTGCCCAGTAGAGTGCCTTGTATACAGTAGGTGCTTAATTCGTGTCTGTACATCCAGTTGCTCTCAGACTGAAGTCTAAAGAAGTATTCCAGATGTGGGCTGACAGGAACCACAGGTTGCGACCCATACATAGTTTAAGAAGCATTGAAGGGATGGAGAGTGGAAAAGTTTAAGAAGCCCTAGAGACCAACCCCCTCATTTTACAGATGTCCAGAGAGGGGGAGGGACTTGTCTGAGGTCATGTAGATGGCAAAGAGCAGGGCCAGGATTCCAGGGAGACCCTTGGACCCCAGATCCTTCTGGCTTGTATGGCTAGGGCCTTGTCATTGGAAGTGGTCAGGTGGAGTCTAGAATGGCTACTTGGATGTTGGGGAAAGACTGTCCTGCTTGGGCTGGCCGTTTGACAGACTGAGGCCTGAGGTTGGACCTGGGCCCAGGATTCTATGAAAGTCCAGCTGTGGGAGGCTGGAGGGGCTCACTGAGTGGGAGATGGAGCTCTTCTGTCTCTGTCTCTCTTTCTCTCTGTGTTTCTCTCTGTCTCTCCCCTTCTCTCCCTCTCTGTCTCTGTCTCTCTCCTCTTCCCTCTCTCTTTTTCCCCTCCCCTTCTCCTCCCCCTCTCCTCTGTCTCTCCCTCTCTCTTTCTCTCTCTATTCCTCTCTCTCCCTCCTCCCTCGCGCTCTCTCCCTCTCTCTCTGTCTCTCTTTCACTCTCTCTCCCCCTCTCCCCGCCCCGTCTCCCTCCTTCCTTCCCCCCTTCTCTCTTCCTTTCTCCTCTCCTTCTCCCCTCCCCCCCCCCCCCGTCTCCCTCCTTCGCTCCCTCCCCCCACCCCTCTCACTCTCACTCACTGGTCTCTTCCATTGAGGGCAGTAAAATTTTGGGGACATGTCCTGGTAGAAGCCCGCTAGGTGGGCTTTTGGTTCCAGAATTAAATTCTCTCCAGGACCAGTATATGATGCAGACTTCTCTTTCATTTCACACAGATCTCCCACAAGCAAATTTTCGTCGCTTACCTTTCGATCACTGCAGGTAAGACCTTCCCTGTGCTTGTGTTGGCTGCTGAATGAACCTGTTTGAGCTGCTTTCCACTCCAGGTCTCTCCACATAAGACCACAGTCCCAGCCACCAGATCCGTGATCACTCATTCAGCATGAGCGTTCCCAATACTCGGGGGTTCAGGGACAAATAAGACACAATCTGGGCCCTCGGGAGCTTAGAGGCTGCAGGGAGGGCAGATGGTAACACAGTGAATGGCCACAGGAAAAAGCACTTACTGAGAAAGTCCTGGTTCGGTGCCGGGTCCTGGGCTGACACAAAGGCAGAAGCAAGCCCGTCACTGCCCCCTGGAAGCTTTCCCATCCAGGGTGGCCTCCCATCCAGGGCAGGGGGGCTGGGGAGATCCCCAGGCTGCTAAGAGGAGCAGGAGGGCAGCCTGCTGACCTGCCATCTCTGGCAGCAAGGGTGGCAGGGGTCTCCTTAGACTTCCTAGAACAGGAGGTGGAAGGGTGATGCTGGGAAAGACATGAACAAAGAAAGAGAGGTGGCTTGGGGCCATGTGGAGGGCCTCGAATGCCAGACTGAGGAGATAATGAGGTGCTACTGAAGGGTTCTGAGTGGAGGAGTCCGCTGAGGAGTGCTGAGCCTTAGGAAGGTCTAGTCACATCTGCAGGATATGGGGGAGAAAGATCATCGGGGCAGAGACAGCAGTGGAGGGGAGAGGCCATGAAGGTCCCGGAGGAGATGGGGTAGGATCAGAGAGGCCTCCCATTCCTCCATGTTCACATGGGAAAGCTGAGGCCCAGGGAAGTTTCATGCCTTGAAGCCAGGTCCTGTGATTCCACAGCTCAGGTTGTGACCGTTTTGCTGGGCTGCGCCCCTGCTTGACTGCTGATTGGATGGACAGGGTGAGGGGAGAGGGAGCCTGGGGCTGGCCCGGGCGTGCAGTGATGCCATTGGCTGGCATCAGGAAGTGCAGAGGAGGAGCAGGTGTGGAGCGCTGCGGTGGGCACTGGGACGGCCGCCAGCCATTGGAGGGGCTTGCCGGCTCACCCCCCAACTGACCGAAATGTGTTTGTGTGTCCCAGCCTGTCGCTGCAGCCGTTTGAGTACCCGGTGTGCACTCCTGATGGAGTCGTCTTTGATTTGCTGTAAGTGTTTCTGTCTTGAGAACCTTGATGAGGCTTGTGACCTGGACTTGGTCATCTTGGCTGACTCCCCACCCTCTGGCCTCTGGTGTGGCAGCAGCCGCAGCTCAGCTTAGGTTTGGCCCCTGGGGGTTCCTGGTAGTGTTGGAGAGTCCTGCCCCCGTCCCCTTGGGGTTCCTTCGATGGAGCCAAGTGCCCAGACCTGGAAGGCACTTGGAAAGTCATTGAGGCCAAACCCCTCCCTTTTTAATTTAATCAAAAATCTAATGGGCTCCTTGGCAAACAAGATGAGCTGGCCCTAAATCAAACCATGAAACCTCAGTTGTTTTAAGTTTTGAGTAAGCCAAAAGAGGACAGCAGTGGGCAGCCACGTCACTCTGGACAGCTGGACTGGGATTTGGAACGAGACTTGGATGAGTCCAGGGCACCAGGTGATAACAGATTATTGGGACTGTTCTTGTCCTCAGCACCAGCGCCCTCCCCAGGCTTGCCCTGGTTCATGCCGGAGTGCCCCAGACTCTGGGCACCTCCCTGCTGGCATAGCCATGGCGCTTCCTAAATGCTTACGGACTGTCGCAATGCCAGGCTCCCCATTTCACAGCTGAAGAAACCGAGGCCTAGAGAGCTTGAGCCGATCTAATCTACAGAGCGCTAATCTCAGTCCCAACAGCCTGTGCCTCTCCTCTCTTGTGGACTGAGAGCATGGGGGCTGTCTGACACAGGAGGGGCTTCTGCAGTGACAGCCCCAGGAAGGAGTTTCAAGCAGGGAGCCATTCCAGAGTGTCCGAGTCACAGGACAGGCCACATTAGGTCATGAAGCTTCATCCGAGGAGAGACCAGCCCATTGGCCTGGGGAAAATGGGCATGGTGGCCAAAGAGAGGGCTCTGGTGCCCTGCTGTCTGAGAGGGACAGATGGGGTTGGGGGATGGACCCGAGAGCTGCTGCACTGAAGGGCTCTTCTTGTTCCTCTTGTCCCTTCAGGAATATTGTGCCTTGGATAAAGAAGTATGGGACCAACCCCAGCAGCGGAGAGGTAGGTGGGTGCCCATACTGACGGTGCTGACCTGGGGGGTCCTCCCAGCAAGGAGTCCTAGATTGTGTGTGCTTTGAGGCTTGCCAGGGCCAGCTGATGGGCCCAGGTCGGGGCTGAGGTGGGACTTGATTCCTCTCCCCTCCTGCAGACCCTCTCCAGCTTGTCCCTCACCAGGCCAGGGCCAAAGAAGTGTTCTTTCCTCTCCCTCCCCTCCTCTAACCCCGCCCCCCCCCAATGGTTACTGTAGACCAGGGGCAGGCCCCTGAGTGTTCTTGACCCTGCTGCTTGCCCACTGTGGGACCTGGTAAACCACAGGATTCGAGCCCATCAGGTCGGCAAGCAGGGACCTCAGAGGCCATCGAGTCAGCTACTCAGCTGAAGGAACCGAGGTCCAGAGAGGGCGGGTGATGGGCCTGAGGTCACACAAGAAGTCATTAGCAGAGGCAAGGTTCAAAGCCAGACTCGCTGACCCCAGTCCAGGCTCCTTTCCAATGTATCCCACAATCTTCTCCAGGCTCAGCATCCCTGTCTGTAAAGTGAGATAGGGCAGGATGCTCTGTAAGGCCCCTTCCAGCTTGGGCATACTGTGATCCTTTGAATCCCCTACATGTTTGGGCACGGCGTGGGCAGCCTAAAATAGGAAGGGGCTCCCGGCACAGAACAGGGGTCACTGCAGGCTTTGTGTCATCGAGCTCCTGCTGCCCCTCGTTGGAAGCCTGACAGGATGGAATGTGTTCCTGGCCCCAGCTTCCCCCTCCCTGCCTCTCACTCTTGATGTAGCTAGAGAAGAATTAATCACAAAAGTTGACTTTAATTACTAAATAGAAACCTCTGGGGAAATTAGTCCCTTCAAAAACCAGAAGTGTTTCTTTAGCTTCTGGGGAATTAATACATTTTAAGCTAAAATGGCCTTCTGGGTAGAGGGAGCTTTGGTGATGGAAATGACCCGGGCGAGAGTTTGAGCCCAATCCCTCTACAAACTGTGGCCCATGACCTCTCCTCAAGGCCTCTGTTTATCCACTGTAAAATGAGGGCCTTCCCAGCATTAATGCAGCCTGCTAGAGGAAGGGTCCTGAAAGATGGGCTGGTCTAGTCTAGGCTATGTGTACAGATAAGAAACCGAGATGAGAGCCCAGCACTGCGGACGAGCAGGGCTTTGGAGGCTGCCTGGACCAGGCCCCTCCTTTTGAGAAATGAGGAAACAGGCCTAGAGAGGCCCACAGTGAGTAAGCCTGTGAACCTGAGGCTTCTTGGCCCCAAACTTGCCAGAGCTGGGGAGCTCCCCAGCCATTTTTAATCAGCTTCAAAAGGCATAAAGATGGAAGCTGGATGGAATCAATGACCTGTGAATGGATGACCCGCCAGGCTTAGGGCCCATAATGATGTCTCACAGTGTATGTAACCATTTGGTGCTCTCCTCGATGTGGACAGGCCCTTTGTGGGTGCAGGTTGCAGCGCTGTCCCTTGGCTCCTCATGGGCAGTGGAGGCTCAGTCCTGCTGTGGGATCAGCCTGCCTTCTCCTCCATTCATGCTTGTGGACAATAGCCCCACACTGCTGCCCCAGGGAGATTGTCTTGACTACTGCTCAGTTGTCCAGGTGGCATGGTCCATGCATATGCAGTGAGGGGCTAGGAGGAATCATGATTTCCTCCTCCTCCTCGTCCATGGCCTTTGGGGGTTTGTAAAGCCCTTTGCGTGATCTCATGATGCCTCAGCACCCACTGAGGGCTTGTCTGCACCAGCATCATAGTCCCCTTTGGAAAGATAAGGAAATTGAGGTGAAGTTCCACGGCTGCTCAGTGTCAGGTGGGGGGATTTGAATTCAGGACCCTCTTTGCTCTAGGCCCAACTCTGCACCTGTCTTAGAGTCAGAAGCACCTACTATGTGCCCAGCACTGTGCTAATCTCTGGGGAGGCAAAGAAAGGAGCTCCCAGTCTGATGAAGAAGACGGTGTGTCAGTATGGCAGTATTGACACAATCTGGGAACAGAACATCAGGTTTTTCTGAGGCTGAGCACTGGTAGCTAGAGGGGAGGGGGCTCAGGAAAGGTTTCATGCAAGTGGTATTTGAGCTGGGCCTTGGAGGAGTCCAGGGCCCCAAGAGACTGGGAGGAGAAGGGAGAGTACTAGTGGGGCCAGGGGCACAGAGAGGGCAGATGGAGGCTCCCAGGGTAGCTAGCCTGTCATGGAGGCAGGGAAGGGCAGAGGGGCTCGAGATGCCCTTTGGCAGGGAAGAGGTTGGGGCTTGGGGTGGATTGAGTGAGGAAAGAGCAGGATAGGACCTGCAGTTTAGAAAGGTCACCGGGTTTAAAAAAATTGTTTAGTTAACAAATGTTTATTGTTTTCTCCCTCCCATCTCTGGGGGGAAAAATCAGACCAAAGTCGTCATCCTCGTAGCACATCTGACTGGTCGAGCATGCTATACATTGGCCGGCCCAGGCACTGGGGCTTCCTCCTGCCCTGTGATGGAGCTGTCGTCTCTCTCTCTGCCAGCAGAGGGCAGCGCCCTGTGCCTGGCCAGGCTGGAAAATGCAGTGGAAGTGGGGAAGGGCAGCAGGAACCTCGTCCTTAGCCACCACGCGGTGGCCACTGCTAAAAGGGTAGCCTAACGTGGCTTGGTGTGTCCACTTGGGCCGAGCTGCCAGTTAAGTAAGTGAGCATTAACAAAGCAGGCAGCTTGGGGAAGCAGTGGTCAGAGCCTCGGACACTTCCTTATTGTGTGACCCTGGGCAAGTCACTTTACGTCTGCCTCAGTTTCTTCACCTGTAAAATAGAGATAATAGCACCTGTCTCCCACTGTTGTCATGAGGATCAAATGAGGTAACAATTGTAAAATGCTTGACACAGTGCTAGGCACATTGGAGGGCTTACATTTTTTTTTTAAACACCTACCTCCTGTATGCTATGCATTACATAAGATGCTGGGGCTATCAAGACAAAAAGTGAAACAGTCCTTGGGGGACACAGTGTGTACATGGATAATCCCATTCAGAGTTTCTACTGAGTAACCAGAAAATAGACTGGCCTTGAGGAGTGCCCCAGGGAAAGGCCCTAGGAGGCTCCCAAAGGAGAGCATTCTGGGGGGCCTGAGTGGGGCACAGCCTTTGTAAAGGCTTGGAGGTGGGAGGTGGAGATGTAATGGCATGTGCCTGAAAGGGATTGTAGGGCAGAGGCCGGTACTTGGTGTTGTAGCTGAATCATCCTTTGTAATAAAAATTTGATAGAATTTGAAATTCAGTAACTTCTTTCATTTCAAATACCTTTGCTTGGTCTTTCAGAAGCTGGATGCCAAGTCCCTGATCAAACTGAACTTCACAAAGAATAGCGAAGGTGGGTGGCCGGCTTTCCGGATCATTCTGCTAGCCTGGTCAAGCATGCACTGTGCCCTAGGCACAGGAACCCTGCAGGGGAAGGAAGCATGGCCCCTGTGCTGGAGGAGAGCCCAGTCTGGGAGGAGAGAGAAGTCACGGACGGCACTGAGCACAGTTCAATTAGGACAAATCCCGGGGTGGCTTCAAACAGTGTGCTTGAGGTCTGGGAAGAGACGGCCTAGAAGGACCGTTTCATGGAAGAGCTGGGTCTGGGGAATAGCATAAGCAAGAGTGAGGAGGTGGGAGATTTGAGATGGGAAGTAGTGCCATCATAATGAGGCAGGAAAGACAGGTGGGAGCCAAGTCTGGGGCCTCAGAGGTCCAGTGAAAGAGCTGGTACTTTTTTTCCAGTGGGCAGTAGAGGCCTTTGAAAGTTTAGGAGTGATTGATCTGTTCCATAGGAAGAACTTCCTTTGGAGAAACGGTGTGAAGGGTGTGTGGGCAGGGAGAGGCAGGGAGGCCTGTTGGGAGGCTGTCTGAGGGAGGAGATGAGGCTGGCTTGGACAGTGGCCTCAGCCCCAGAGGGAGGCAGCCAGGCCCTCTGGGTTCCCGCTGGCCGCTTTAGGTGTTAGCCGGGGCGCCCCCTTTATGTACATTCTGTTAGAGACCATGGGGTGGCTCGTCCTGTTAACATGTGACTCTTTCTAGGTAAATACCACTGTCCAGTGCTGTTCACTGTCTTCACCAACAACTCCCACATTGTGGCGATCAAGTCAACCGGCAATGTGTACGCTTATGAGGTGGGTTTTCTGCCCCGGAATGTACCTCTTCTTGCCTTAGACTCAGACTGACCGCAGGATCTGCCCTCGTAGGCAGCTGGCTGCCCAGTGGGCAGAGTACCGGGCCTAGAGTCAGGAAGACCCTGTGTCCCCGGGCAAGTCACTTAACACTGTTTGCCTCACTCTCTTTAACTGCAGAATGGGACTCCTAATGGTGCCTGCCTCCCATGGTTGTGGTGGGGATCAAATGAGAGCATGTTTTTAAAGCACTTGACACAGTGCTGGGCACATGGGTGCTTAGTAAATGGCTATTTCCTTCCTAGGTGTGGCTGCCTCCAGCAGGCGCTGCTATATTGCTGTGGTCCTTGGAGGTTCCTGGGCAGGAATGATTTTTTTATACCAGTGGGGGGGGTGCTCAGAACCCACCTGCGTCGTGGTGTGGTGAAAGGGGGGCACAGAAGCCTGGGTTTGAGTTTCTCTTTTGCCCTCTCTAAGCCTCAGGGCCCTGTTTACTCTCCGGGGTTAGGAAAAAGTGCCGAGGCCCCATTCATTCAGGAGGGGATGTGACTTGTGTCACAGTCACACCTCAGGTAAGCTGTAGAGTTGTGGCCCTTGCAGCTCCTGCTCTGGGGCATCCTAGGGAACCCCTGCCCACCTCAGTGTACCCTTGGTGCATCTGCCTCCTGGAGCCATTCCATTATGAAGTCTGTGTCTTCTGGAGAAACCGTACAGATGTCCAGGATGGGCCATTGGTGCTTTTGGGCAGTTGCTTGAGTAAAGCAGCCACTTCCTGCTGCACAAGCCAGGATTTTTTCAGGAAGCCTGAGGCAGGGGCTGCTGTGGTCTTGGAGTAGTTATGTTCTGGGTGCTCCTTGTCCTCGATGGCTTATTCAGGCAGTAAACAGAGAGAGCACATTGTGGAGAACTCCTGGGAAGCCTTGGGCAAGCCGCCAGGATGGGCCAAGAGTGCATGGTTAGAAGGAATGCCCAGCCTGGAAAGACTTCTCTGAACTGATGCACAGTGAAGTGAGAAGAACCAGGACAGCATTGTAGGAAGGATGATGGTCAGCATGAGTGACTCAGCTCTTCTCAGCGCTACAGTGATCCAAGACAATTCCAAAGGATGAATGATGAAAAATGCCCTCTCTTTTTGGAGAGAGAATTGATATCAATTGAAGACAGACTGAAATGTGTTATTTTTCTCTCTTTCTTCCAGTTTTTCTTTTATTTGAGTCTTGTCCAAAATGGCTAATAGGGAAATTTTTTACATAATTGCACATGTATAACCTATGTCTGATTGCTTACTCTCTCAGAGAGGGGTTAGGGGAGAGAGGGATAGAATTTGGAACTCAAAACTTTAAATAAAAATGTTTAAAAAAAGTTGGGGAACGAAAGGAGGCGTGGAGAACCATGTTCAGATCTCCCCTGAGAGACACCTCCAGGCCTATTTGTTAGGGGACCCTCAGCTAGAGAGCTCCATGTGAAACTTCTGTCGTCTGGGCTGGGGGTCACATCATTCCAACATGATGCGTCTCTGTGACCTCCTCTTCAACGTGGTCCTTGCACTACCTGTCTGCCTCCCAGGATAATCATGAGGCTTGGGAACCACAGGGCGCACAATGGATGAGATGCAGGTGTACCATGGATGAGAGAGACACTGCAGATGAGACACATGCATCATGGATGTGTGCCGTGGAGGAGGCCTGGGCACAACATGGATGAGAGGGACACATGATATGGATGAGACATGTACATGACGGATGAGACTCATCCTCCATGTTTGAGGGAGGGAGACATCTCAGACAAGACACATGCATCGTGGATGTGCACTGTGGATGAGGCGTGGGCACAGTATGAATGAGAGACACACATGCCATGGATGAGACACTGGCACTGTGGATGCAGGGATGTGGGGATGCGCCGCCGATGAGACTCAACTCACAGCAGGTGTTGACTTGTCCCAGAACCCATCAGTTTAACCCCCTGGTGACGCTTTCTTTGGTCCCAGCAGTCTCTGGAGGCCTCTTCCTAAGGTGTGCGGGGGTTGGCGACATAGTTGTAGGTCGGTCTGTGTCACCCACTGTCCGCCTTCTGGGAGCTTAAGGTCTGCTGGGGGTGGGTGGGGGCCCAGGTGAAAAGAACGCAGATGGAGTGCTGAAGGGCCCGGCCCACACAGGAAGATCACTGCAAGGAGGCATCCTGGCAGGCCTCCTGGAGGAGCCAGGCCTCACAGAGCAGGAGGGCAGCATCTGGAAGTGATGGGGATGGATGGGCTCATGTGACCTTCCCTGATCTATGCCCTTGTCTCAGGCCGTAGAGCAGCTGAACATCAAAACCAAGAACTTCAAAGACCTGCTGACGGATGAGCCCTTTTCCCGCCAGGACATCCTGACGCTACAGGTAAGAGCCTCCCCTGGGGTGCCTCCCTCCCTCTGGTCAGGACAGGGCTGCAGAGCTTGAGCTGCCGGAGCCAGAAGGGATGGTGGAGATCATGTGTCCCAGCCCCTCCATCAGTTCAGAGGGAGGCCTAGCCAGTCACTGTCAGCTGGCCCCTGGCTCCTGGACAGGTTGTGTTGGAGGCTGGGGTGGGATGCTGGAGAGAGTGTGTGCGGCCTACTGCCTCTCTCTCCTGTGTTCCCTGTGCATTTCGTATGCCTGTCAGCCCCTCCCCCCTTGGCACGGCAGCTCTTCGAGGGTAGGGCCATTTCCTCTTCGGCTCTGGCATCCCTGGCAAGTGTTGATTGAATCATTGAAGGAGAAAGAGCTCTGGATTGGGAGTCAGGGCTGGCTTTTTGCTTCTTTCAGATCTTTGTGATCTGGGCTTTCGTTTCTTCCTCCCTGAATGCAGGGAGTGGGCTTGGTGATCTCTAAGCACAGCCCTACCAGGCCCATCATAGCCCCTCCCCGTCCCCCATGCGTGGGACTGGCAGAGATGGAGAACTGAAGAAATCGGGTCAGGCTGTGGGTGGGGGGAGGGGGACGGGACGACAACAGGGGGACATTAGAGGGCGTCCTGCATTTAACAAAGGAGGGCCCTGGAGGCCTTGGAGCTCACAGAGCCCCAGCCCTCAGAGGGGCATGAGGGCTCGGCCCACCCCCATCTCTTCCTCTGATCAGGCAGTCATGTTTCTCTTCTGTCTCCCTGCAGGATCCCACCAACCTGGACAAGTTTAATGTGGCCAATTTCTATCATGTTAAGAACAATCTAAGAGTCCTTGACCCCGGTATGTGAGGGTCCCCTGTCATGTCCCATCTTGGCCCCTTTTCTTTGGGGTTTGTTAGGTTCCCATCAACCCTGGGAGGTGAGTCGTGTAGAAGTCCTCATCCCGTTTTTACAGATGAGGCTTAGGGGGATTAAGCCAAGGTCGCACAGTGAGTGCTGGAGCTTGAACATGAACCCAGGCCTCCCCACTCAGAGGCTGGAGGTGTCTCCTTACATCATGTTGCCTTGTGGGTAGTGAGGTCCCTGTGTCTGGAGGTATTCAGGTGGTGAAAGCCCCAGAGGAGACGGCCCTTACAACAGAGACTGGGCCAGGGGAGGTGTCACTCAAGGACATTCTGCTGTTTTGTAGATGAAGAGAAAGCCCGGCAGGACCCGACATATTATCTGAAGAACACCAATGCTGAGACCCGGGAGACCCTGCAGGAGCTTTACAAAGACTTCAAAGGGGATGAGATCCTGGCCGCAACGATGAGGGCCCCGGTGAAGAAGAAGGTGGACAGGCTGAATGCGGTAAGGAGGGGGCTGGGACACTTCCAGAGGAAGGGTGCCCTCCCGTGTGATTGAAGAGGAAGCTGCCGAGGCTGGGTGGGGATGAGGTCCCACTTTTGGTCCATGGGGCAGCTGGCCCGGGTCTGACCATGGCCTGAGCCTTCCCAGGCCATTGGGTGCCTGGTGTCCTGCTCCTTTTTAAAATATGGAATAGCTTTCATCGCCCCCAAAGCCAGTTAAACGAACATTTACACCTGCACTTTCCACAAGGCCTCTGGAGGGACCTGTCTGCAGCAAGCCTGCTCCTTTTCTGGTCCCTCGTCCCAGCCTGAGGTCCCAGAATGTAGCTCCAGACCGGCCCTCTCCCCCGCTGTTATTCCTTTGTCTTGGTTCTTCACAGTCCTCATGGTTGTAATTTTTCTGGCAGCTGACACGCGTGAAGGTTGTTTCTGGCTTTTCTTCCTTCTAGATAATGTAACCCTGAATATTTGTGGACCCCTTGCCGGTGCTGCCTGATGGGGTCAGAGGGCATTATGGTTTTGTCAGCGCTCATGGCCCTTAGGTGTGGTGGGTGTCTGGGGCTCCGCCAGAGTGGGGTCCTGGCCGCTGCACTCATGTTCGCTGCCTTCACTAGGAAGGAGGCAGCCACAATTTCACGGTCCTCTGTGTTCCCCCCCTCCTGTCCACCGTTTCTCCCTCATCTCTGGGTGGGTTCCTTGAAGATGTTTGAAGTCACAGCAGGAAGGAGCTGGAGGGTCATTGAGGCTCACAAAGCTTTGCCTTAGATAGAGGTTTCCTGCTCTTCTTATTGTACAGAATTTTAACAAATGTTTGTCCAAACCATTGACCTTGTCCCCAGGTGATTCCCTCTCTTTGTTCAGACTTGGGCTTCCATCCATATTGATGAGCAAGCACAGGGTGCCCGGCCCCCTGTGGATCTCAGGATCTTGGTTGGGCCTTCCTGCCAAGCCCCTCCAGTAGCCTGGTAGCAGGGCAGAATCATGGAATTGACCTCAGATCATCTGGTTCTGCCTGCCCATTTTACAGATGGAGAGGCAGAGGCTCATTGAGAGGGAGGTGCTACCTTTTTCAGGTTCACGCAGCCAGCAAGCGCCAGGGCCAGGAATCCATTCCAGGTCTCCTGCTTCTGCCCCTGCAGAAAGTCCACAAAGCGCTTGTTGCTCTGAGGCCAGTGTCCAGCTTGCATTGGTCACATCGAGTTGTCAAGGTCTCTTGTTGACCCTGCCTTTGTTTCTCTTTTCTCCAGGCTCATTATTCCACTGGGAAGGTCAGCGCCTCCTTCACCTCCACAGCCATGGTGCCCGAAACAACCCATGAAGCAGGTGGGTGCTTCTGAATATGAACTCTGGGAGTAGGTCATGCTAAGGCCTCCCCAAAGCGCCACAGAGGCCTAGGGAGGGAGGGGGAGCAGGTACTTGGACACGGGCCCAGTGCCCAGCCCATAGTGGGTGCTGAGAAATGTTTATTGGTTGACTGGGGGGAGCTGGAGGAGGCCACACTCTGTCCTGTACCATTGGTCATGGGGACGTGGGCAGGCCAGAATGGTTTGGCATAAGAAAAGCTGCTGCCCATGAGATCTGTCCAGAAGCTGGCTGAGCTGCTCCCCAGTGACTTGTCCGGTCTAGGCCTGGTCCTGCTGTTAGGGGCACTTTGGACCAGCTGACTCCTTAGCGCCTGTGGCAGAATGGGCACCCATGGACGGTGGCAGGTCTCCAGCCTCCTGGGGCTCTTCCTGGCGATGCCTTGGGGCTGGGCCATTGGCATCTCTCTGTAGGCCTGTGGCTCCAGCCCCATGGTACCCTTGGCGTCTCACACTGAGCCCATTCTCTTCTCCTTCAGACTCTGGGCTGCCGCCTCCCCCACCCCTTCCTGTCCCTCCCCCTCCCCCTCCTCTCTTCCTCCTTTCTGTCCAGGGTCCTGAGGTCCTCTCCGTCCTCCTCATCCCCCATATCCAGTGACTTGATGATTTTCTCTCTGGAGGGGCTGAGGAGGATCATCCCTGCCTTCTGCAGCCCATCTGCTCTCCCCCTAGATGCCAGACTGTCCTTCCTAAAACTCCACTCTGGCTACCCTGACAGATCTAACACTCAGGGTCTTCACCACGCCTATGCACCCTCCATCTCTCATCTCTGTGCTGTGGCTCACGTGGTTCCTCCTGCTTAGCATGCTCTCTCTGTGCCTTCAGTGCACGGCTCAGGTGCCGCCTCCTGCTGGAGTCCTGGCTGGATGTCAGTCCTTTGTGCTCTCCCTCCCCTGATGTACTTCCTTCTCTGGATATGTTTTGTGTTTTCTTATCAGAGAACATGTGGGCTCAGCCCTTCTCTGACCCTGACCCTGGCTCTGTGGAGGACAGTATTGTTTTGGGGTTTTGCCTCCTTTGTATTCCCACCACCTGGCTTGGTGTTTGTGGCATTGAACAGACCTGGCCATCCCACCTCCCACTCCCAGGGTCTCCTTTTCCTCATCAGGACCTCTGTCACCAGGGGGAAGAAGCTTCCTTTTCCCTGGCCCTTCCTTCACTGGCTTCCTTTCAGCTCCTCCATGCTCTTCCTTCTCTCTGGGCACAGGCACTTAGAGAAAGTCTCATCCCTCGGGGAGCCCCTCTCCTGTTCCTGACCCTGTACCACTCCCGAGGGTCACACACAAGAAAATGAAAATGGAAGCCCAGACAAGGGACAGCAGTTGCCTAAGGTCATGCATCAGCAGAGTGGCAGACCCCTGAAAAGCTGCTGCCCTGAATCTCACTGTGCACCACTTGTCCCACATTCAGCATACCTAGATGTGGGTCTGCCAGAAACAGGCCTTTTTGATGTAGAACAGGGGAGGGGCCTGAAAACAGGGGATGTTGGGGCTGAGAGGAACCTTGTTCAAAGGAGATCCCAGAGCTGGGTGGGGCCTTAGAAGAGGGACTATCAGGGCTGGGAGGGGCCTGAGAACAGGGGTTGTCAGGGCTAGGAGGGGCCTTAGAACAGGGAATGTCAGGGCTGGGAGGGGCCTTAGAACAGGGGATGTCAGGGCTGGGAGGGGCCTTAGAACAGGGGATGTCAGGGCTGGGAGGGGCCTCAGAGATGATGCCTTGTTCTATTGTCCAGGAACTGAAGCCTAGAGATGGGCGCCCACTTTGCCCAGGCTACATGGAGCGCTTGGGCCATGTCTCCTGAGCCCCCATTATAGGGGCTTTCCAGCATTCCACCACACATACAGCCTGTGCCCCCAGGCCAAGCACGTGTCCATGTTTCTCATGCACACACACCCAGACATGCATCATGCATCATACCATTGATGGGTTATGCACATACACATGCACAGAGACATGTGTACACACTTGAATATACCCCCACAGACACACATACACAAGCATGCCCCAGTGCCTCTCCCTCCCCCTCTCCCTCCCCCCCATCTCAGGCGCTGAGCCCAGTATTTCCTTGGCTCTGTTGCTGCTGCTTAGCAGAAGAGGCAGCTGAGGCGAGGGGGGCAGGGTGGGCCATCTTTTGGCAGAAGGCCGGCCTTGCTTCTCAGTACTCTCTGTGAATGGTTAGGATCACCCATATGTGGCTGGGGCCCCTCAGTGGAGCCTGACCCCTTCACTGTCAGACTTTTAGCTGGGCTGAGAATGGCCTGGATGGCCTTAGGAGGGAAGGCATGGGCTCCCCTTTGCTGGTCCACCCCTGTTTGTTCAGGCTATTACCTCAGATTTCTCCCTGGTGACGTGAGCTCTTCCACCTCAGACGTCCTGGGCCCTTCTAACAGAAGTGTGTTGTGGCACACCTGGCTCTTCTGTCTTGTGTGATCCCATTTGTACATTAGTTGATGGGACTGGAGTTAATGGAGGAGCAAAGACATTTAGGCTGGGGAGACAAGACCAGGCCATCTGAGGAGCTCTGATGGGGAGGAGAAATGGATAGTGCCAGGAGCAGGGGAGGGAATTAGAGGAAGGCAGGGTTAGGTCTGCTTGGTAGGTATGCCCCCACCTTGGCTCCCTTGTTGGGAGGGGATTCCTTGGGGCAGGGTAGATGTTAACTCTAGGGCTCTGTGGTCTGGGATTGGAGGAGATGCATTTCCTCCATCCTGGGCCTTGGGGCCTGTTTTGGGCTGCTCGTGGTATACAGAGTGGCCCAGACATATCCTTGGCAAACCCTAATTGGGCCTTTTCCTTGAGACAGCTGCCATCGATGATGATGTTGTCCGGTATCGGTTTGTGAAGAAGAAGGGTTATGTCCGGCTACACACCAACAAAGGGGACCTCAACCTGGAGCTGCACTGTGACATGGTAGGTGTGCCAGCCTTCCCTCTGTGCCTGGGGGCAGCCACAGCCCTGGTATCTGAGCTGGGGGAGAGCAGGCTCCTCGATGGGAGCCAACAGCTACAGAATCTCCAGGGAGGTTTTCTGGCTGCCATATTTTAGGAGAGACCTAGATAAGCTGGAAGAGATTCAGAATGCCAGGATGCCAGTGGCCGCCTAAAAATGCTTGCCTAGGGGGGCAGCTAGGAGGTGCAGTGCGTAGAGCACCGGCCCCGGAGTCAGGAGAACCTGAGTTCAAATGCGGCCTCAGACACTTCACACACTATGTGACCTTGGGCAAGTCACTTAATCTCAATTGCCCTGCCTTCCCCCCTCCAAAAAAATGCTTGCCTAGGACGGACCTTTGAGCTCCAGGTCTGTCTTGATGAGAGCAGAAGTAAGTGGGCCTGTCATGCCTGGACTCTGCACTGGTCAGATCTAGGCTGTTTGGGTGTACATGGCAGGGGCAGGGAGCTTGCTGGCCAATAGGTGGGGGCAGATGTGCTCAGTGCCCAGGCCTCCCGTAGAAGCCTGGCTTCAGCATGTCCTTCACTGGACCTCTGGCTGAGCTCTGGATTGCCACAACCTCAGCCTGTGTGAAAAAGAGACCAACCCTGGCTTTTCCTGATCGGAGGATATTGGAGTGATTTGGTGGTGGCTCTCACAGGAAACCTAGAGACCAGAGGCCTGGGGCAGTGGGGCCTGAGCCCCATCTCCTGAGACCTGGGCTCTGAGGGCTCTTTCTGCTCCATTTCTGGAGTCCCCATGCCAGCCTCCAGGACCGGGCCCCAAAGAGCCAGGCTTCCTCTTTGTCTTTCCCTACTGGCTCCACATGGGCCCCATGGTGCATCTGGTATGACCTCCCCTGCTCACACTCCCAGAGAGGGCATGCCCCACCACCTTGTGGCTATCTTTGGTATATGCCTGGTGGCTCTTTCTGCTGTCCCTCTGCCACCTCCCCAGCTCTGGCCCTCATTCTCCCCTCAGAAGCCCAGCGGCAGGTTTGCCCCACTTTGGGTGAGATAGGAAGCCCCAATTTCCAAAGCCCTTTTCTCTCCACCATTCTGTGAGACAGGTGTAGTCTTTCTGTCTCCATTTTCCGAGATGAGGAGGTGGAAGCAGAGAAAGAAGTGCCTTCCCTGAGGCCGTCCTGGCAGTGAGTGAGAGGCCAGGCCCAGGCTCAGGCCTGAACCAGGCCTGCTACGGCTCCTGCTCAAGCACACTGGGAGCTTGTCTGTATTCTCTGTATTCACAGATGGCCCTGGACAAAGCCTTTCCAAAGTCACTTGGCCTTGTAAGGATCGCCATGAAGAGGTGGCTTTTTTTTTTTGTTTAAATCTTTTTTTTCCAATGAGCTAAAGTCTGTTTTCTCTGCCTTCTCACTCTGCCCATCTGGTCCCTATAAGCATAGCCAACCCAAGCAAAGTCCTCCATGAGTCACGTCCACGTCTGAGCATCCCGTCCCCTGCCTCTCTGTCAGGAGGTGGTAATAGGCTTCATCTTGGGGCCTCTGGCATCGTGGGTGCTCATTGCCATCATCAGAGCTTTTTTACAGTGTGGTTGTTATGTAAATCGTCCTGCTCTTGGTTCTGCTCATTTCACTGCCTCAGTTCATACGAGTCTTCCTAGGTTTCTCTGAAACCGTTCCTTTGGTCTTTTCTTGAGGCACAAGAGTTCTCTGTTCTCTTCCCATATTGTACTTTGAGTCATGCCCCAGTTGATGGGCACCCTCTACTTTCTAGTTCTTTGCCCCCACAAAACTTCTGTACCTGTGGGTCCTTTCCTCTCTCCTGGGTCTCTCTGGGGTCTTGGGCCTAGTAGGTGTCTCTGGGTCCGAGGGCGTGACAGGTCCAAGATGTTTGGGGCACAACTCCCTGTGCCTGACCAGAACAACTGTAGAGGAGGGGCCTTTTCCACCTGGGGGAGCAGCTGGCCCGATGTTCTCTCCCCTTTGTTTCCTGACGTTGTCTCCTGCTGACTTGCCCTCTGTTCTCCCAGACTTCTTACTCAGTAAGCCGCAGGATGGTAGGCTGAGGACAGAGCTTAGACCCCTTTCCTGGACAGACACTGAGCCTGAGGCCTGGAACGTGTGGGGAGCCAAGGCAGGCCTCCCAGTGGGCACCTCCTGGCTGACAGCCCTGGGCTCTTGGTGCCATCCCTGCTGCTGAGGACAGAGGGTACAGCTGTGGTGTACATTTGAGGGGCAGAACTTTGAGATCTGATCCCACCAGGCCTCTTTGAAGCCTTCGTTGAGTAGTTCCTCAGCGTGATGGGAGTGGTTTCTTCCTCACCTGCCTCCTGTCTTACATACTTTTCATACTTTTAGCTGGCAAACATTAATCAGAGTGCATGTTTCATCCCTCTTACTAAACTATAAACTCCTGGTGGGCTGGGGGACTTTAAAAGGGGCTTTAGGAAAACAGCCTCGGCCTTTGTGTTGGCCATCAGGGCTCGCAGCTTGGCCTTGTCTGTGTGGACTGAAGGTTCCTAAGTGAGATAAAGAAGAGATTTGTCCTGCCTGCCTTGGGTCTCTTCAGCGGAGTGCCCTCCTGGCAAGGAGGGGGATGGGGCCACCATCTGGTGATGATGTCATGCTACCAGATACAGATGGATGGAGGAGGTGCTTCTGCTATTCCTGTCTTGTCTATCCTTGTAACAGGATGGAGAAACCCTCCACTCACCCTAAGACTGGCACACATCTCTCCAGGGCAGTGGGGAGGAGGAATAGGAGCCTTCCCTGAGTTATGTGGGAAGAGATTGAAGGGCCAGGCACCAGGATTCTCCTCAGTGACTGCAGGGCTACAAATGGAGTGAAACACACGGATCTGGAAAGGATGCTAGAGCATAGTAGGTCAGAGCTGGGAGGGATGTGAGAGCTAAGAAGGATGGTAGACGAGGGAATATCAGACTAGGGGGCTGGAAGGGGCCTGACAACAGGGGATGTCAGGGCTGGGAGGGACCTGACAACAGGGGATGTCAGGGCTGGAAGGCACTTCAGAGCCTTGACTCATAGATGCTCAAAGATGATGGAGGCCAACTCTCCACCCGGCAAGGTGTGATCTTGTACTTGCCAGGGACTTTTATGTTCCGGTTTTCAAAAAGAAGGAAAAAAAGTGTATTCTTTGAAACATGGTTTGACTTTGATTTCTGACAGAATCCCAGGATGCACTAAAGGGATAATTTGTGCCTGTCAAGGGAGGACGTCATACTCTGTAAGAGCCACTGGTCCAGGCACCTTGTCAGGAGAAGGGAGGGGACTCTGGCATCTTATACTGGGTTCTGAGATACCTGCGAGGCCCCTGGTAGAGTTGGTCAGGATCCTGGTGGCCAGGGAGTTGGACGACAGAATGGAGTCAGGACTCGGAGGGCTGGCTGGGCAAAGGAGACATCTCCAGAAAGCTGGGCCCAGCGCAGTTTTAACTGTTGTCAGTGCCTTGCACAAAGGCCCAGATGGCAGGCTCATCGGCTCACTGGCCGGCATGATGTGGAGAGGTGACTAGGCCCTTGGATGACAGAATTGGGACCCAGAAAGATCTTGACAGGCAAGAGTCATGGGCTAAAATGAGTAAGATTCTATTTATCCCAACCGAATTTCAGACATAAAGCATTCACAAAGTCACCCATTCCAGTAGAGCTTGGACTTGGTGCAGGGAAAGCTTGCCTGGCATACGTGCACTTCAAAGCAACCCCGTTTTACAGATGGGGAAGCCAAGGCCTGAAGGGCACCCAGCACCCCTGGTTCTCTGGAGGATGTCAAGGGGAGGTTTGTTTTTGGACTTGACACTTTTCTGCTCTGACATCCTGTGATTCTTTGAGCCAAGGCCCTAGCCGGCCTCGGAGAAGCCACTTGGAGGAGATCCTTGACCTATTGGGTGTGGAGTCTAGATGAAAGGCAGCAGTGTTGTGATGCCAAGTGTGGCCTTGGAGTCAGCAAGCCCTGAGTTCAAATCCCGCCTCAGACACCACCTGTGGAATCTTAGCCAGCTACTTCCCCTCTCTGACCCTCAGTCTCTTTGCCACATGATGAGAACAGCGTCCCTAGGACCTCCCTGTTGTGAAATGCCAACGAGGGAATGTTTGCAGACCGCTTCGTGGACGTGCGCGTGCCCCAGTGGGGTCTGCTCGGGTTAGTTCTCCAGTCTTTTGGTGCCCGTGTTGGGGGAGGAGTGCCTTAGAAACCCACCTTCCCTGCAGGCTGCCCAGCAGCCCCTCCTGTTGCGCAGCTGTGGGGCACAGGAGGGAAGCATGAGCCGGGGTTGCCTCAGTGCCTGTGGCTGCCATGGGAACAGCCTGGGACGATGGCCTTTACCATTGTCTGGCCCAGGTCCAAGGCCTAAGCTCTGCTTCCCCAGATGGCAGGCGAGGGCTCTCTGTGAGCTGCCAACAGTCCACTGGCCCAGGGCTGAGACTGAGAGCGAGGCACGTGCCGGGTGACTGTCAGAGCTGGAACGGCTGTTAGATCCTAGGAGGTGGGGGGATGTCTGGCCTGGGAAGGACCTTGGAAGAGAGAGCAGATGATGCCGGCGTGGGCAGGGCCCTGGGAGATCCTCAGGCTTGGGGAACGTGACTCTGGCACAGCCAAAGCTCCCCCACAGATGCCCTGCCTCCTACTCCAGCTCTTTCTGTTCCCTAGTCTTCCTTTAAAAAACATCCCATTGGGGCCATCTGTCTTTCCATCAGTGATTAGATCCCCCTGACAGAGAAGGGCCGTGAAGCATCCTCCCAGGGCCCACAGGATCCGCCCCACCCAGGGATCAGGGAGGCCTGCTTCATCTTCCGGTCACTCCGAGTTGGAAATCCTTCGAGTGTGTTTATGTCGTGTCTGTTCCGTTGGCTCTGTGGCTCTGCTCTGCATTGGTTCCTTTGAACCTTCCCACGCTTCTCCAGCGCCTTCATGCTCATCCTTTTTCTCTGCTCTGTTGGGTCATGCTTGGTCTCCCTGCGCCCGTTGCTCAGGACCTCCTCTGACTTTGGAGTCTTCAGAAGGCGCATCGTGCATGCTGCAGGGCTTCCTCCACCAGAGACTCTTCAGCTGCACACTTGCCCCTGGGGCAGCCGCCAAAGGGCCACTCCGGAGAATGTGCCGGGTCTGGGACCTGTCGTTCCCTGTCTTTGAGCTCCTTGGGGCACGTGCCCGCCTCTGTGCTTCCCCCCTTGCCCTCCTTCAGGATTCAGCTCCAGCGCCTTCTTCAGTCAAGAACCCCTGAGCTCCCAGTGCCCTCCCTCCCTAATCCCCATCTATTCTTCTTGTATACACTCCCGTGTCTATTAGATTGTAAGCTCCTTGAGGGCAGGGACTGACTTCTGCCTCTTTTGGTATCCTTGGTGCTTAGCGCAATGCCAGGCACGCAGTAGGTGCTTCATCAATGTTTATTAAATTGAACTGAAGGTCTTTGGGGGTGACTAGAGCTTCCTTTTTGTCTCTAGCACACAGACCAGCACATAGTAGGTGCTTGGTCAGTCATGCTCAGTAATGGAGTTTCTTGGTTAAAGGATAGGGAGGTCCCTTTGCTGGTTGACATCCTGCTGGAAATCCAGGAGGGTCAGAATGCCCCCGAGCTCTGCCAGAGGGCATGCTGGGTGCCCTGCCGTGGTTTTCTAAGGAAGGATATCACATTGAACAGGATTGGCAGGCATTGCGATTGTGGGACTGAGCAGCAGGTTTGCCTCAGCTCCCAGCAGCTGTGGGCCTGGCCGATCCATCCCTTTTTCTAGTTAGTGGAAAGTCATGTTTTAATAGCACAGGAAAAGCTTCAAGCCCCCAGTTCCCCTTGTCTCGATGTTTTCTCAGAAATAATCAGGAGGGGAAAGTGTCGGTGTGCCAGGTGGGGAGTCCTGCAGCGTGGAAGTGGGCCGGGTGAGCCCTGAGTGGGAAGAGGGCTAGAGGGGAATCCTGGTTAGTGAAGGCCTCAGAGAGCCTCCTTGCTTGGCAGAGGCTTACAAGAGATAAAGTGAGTGGCCCAAGGTCACACAGCTAGTGTTGGAGGAGGATTTGAATTCATGTCTCCTTGACGCCCAGTCCGGCGCTCCGTTTGCTTCTGTGGTTCTGCATTTTACAGATTGACAAGATGACTCACCCAGGGTCCCACAAATAGCAGTGTTTTAGAGGTCACATTCGAACTCCCAGCCCCCGAACTCCTGCGCCAAGGGCTTTCCCTGAGTTTAGCTTCAGTTTCCTCGCCTGTAACATGGGGCTGAGAGCCCGTGTCCCACCCTTCCAGGATGCTTTTGAGCAGAAAGGCCCTCAACTCAGCCTGAGGTGTCTGGCTTCTTTGTAGACTCCCAAAACATGTGAAAACTTCATCAAACTCTGCAAAAAGAACTACTATGATGGCACGGTCTTCCACAGGTCCATTCGAAACTTTGTGGTGAGTATTGCTGAGGGGGCGGGAGAGGGCCGGCCATGTTGCCATTATTCCCAGAAGGCTCTTGGCTGCCGTTGAAGGCTCCACTGTGGCCCTGATTCCTCACGTTGCCTCAGGCAGCCCCGGGCCCTCTGGGCCTCACTTTCTGTATTGGTCCAGTGGGAGAGTGTGATTCCAAGGGCCCTTCCAGCTCATCTTGGCTGTGGGTCTGACTCTGCCTGAGTTAGGGAAATGGCTCTGTTACTCATTAAGCCACAGTCGTGATGCTAACAGATGTTTCTCCAGGCCTTTATGTGGGAAGCAGGAGAAAGAGGGCTGATTGAGGAGGCCGAGGACACGGCTGGGAATGTGCCATCATTGGCTTCTGATGCCTGCAAGCTGGGCCACTCCCCCTGTCTAGGCCTCAGCTTCTTCATCTGTAAAATGGAGGTGGGGCTGGGGGTGGTCCCTTTAGGCCAGACCCACTGAGGCCCTCCCCGATTTAAAGATGAGGGGGGCTCAGAAGGAGGAGGGACTTGGTGCCTCCCTCCTTGAATGGCCTTGGCTCTCTGAGAGCACACAGGATGACAGGCACATTTGTACTTCTCACCTGTCCCTGCTTCAGGACTGGAAGCCTCCTGGAGGCAGGGGCCTCTTTTTGTCTTCCCGTTTCCCTGTCCTGACATTCTGTTCCCTCCTTCTTCCTCCTCTCTAGATCCAGGGTGGGGACCCAACTGGCACAGGAACAGGTAAGAGTCTGTACAGGGTATTCTTGTCCTCAGTCATTTCTTCAGTGCTCAGGTCTTTCACGGCGCCCATCTTCAGTCCAGCGGCCACTGGGGCCCAGTCTGTGGTGCGCAGGGATTGTTGCTAAGAGTGGTGAGGCTTTGCCACAGCCTCCTTCCGGTGGCTGGCTGAGCCTGAAGGCATGGCTGTCGTGGAGTCTGTCCCCAAGGATAGTCCCTGCATTGTCTCCAGTAGCCTGAGGGCTGAATGTTTTGGTGGCCATCCTAGGCGCTTCAGTCAGATCTGTGCCTGTCATGGCAGAGCTGCCTGGGGATTCAGACCTTGGTGGGGCTGTGGGCCTATACCTCTGGGCACCCGACCGGAGGGAGTAGTGTGAGTCAGAACTGAACCAGGAACCAGGGCAGGAAAGCATGGAACCAAGGAGCGGCCAGGGGCCTCGCAGGATGGCAGTAGGATGGCTGACGCTGGGCAGTCAGAGCCTGTGCTTGCAGTAGCCAGGCTGGAGGCTCCAGCTGCAGAACCCCAGAGTCATTGAAGCTTCTTGTCCCAGGAGAAGATTCCCCTCCCTCTGCCATAGGCTAGAGGGCAGATGAGAGCCATCCCAAGGGGTTGTGGGCTGGTCCCCATAGCTGGAACCATTTGTCAGGGTGCAGGGATAGGTCAGACGGAATGCCCCTGAGTTCTCTGTGATGCTGGGAGCCCAGGGAGGGAGAATTCACTGCCTCTCAAGGCAGCTAGGGGGAGCCAAAGGCAGGAAGACCCGAGTTCAAATCCTGTCTCAGACACTTGTCATGGCCCCTAGCCACTGTTTGCCTCGGTTTCTTCATCTGCAGAATGAGGGTAAGCGGCACCTACCTCCCCAGCTGGTTACGAGGATCCAGTGAGATTGTAATTGTAAAGCCCGTAGCACAGAGTGAGCGCCTCGTAAATGCTCATTATCATTAACCTGGTCTCGAACACTTACTGGTTGTGTGACCCTGGACAAGTCAGTTCACCTCTGCTTGCCTCAGTTTCCTCATCTGTCAGTGGGATCATAATGGCACCCAGCTCTCAGGGATACACCGGGGTCTGGTGTGAGGGCCGCGCGTCCGCCTCTCAGCTGTGGCTCCAGGAAGCTGTAGCAGGCACAGCGGCCACCCCTCCCCCACTCCTCATAAACTGCCTCCGCCCACTGGCCAAACCAGGGTAAGCGATGGGCCTCGGACCAGTGGTGAGCGGGGGAGCATGTGAAGATTTCCCCCAGCAAAATGGGTTAGACGAGAACAGTTTGTTCCAATGGCCATGAAGGCGGCCGAAGCAGGCGACGCCAAGGTCACCCACTGCGTGCCGGGCCATCGCCGGCTGACTTTCGTCTTGCCATTGGATTTTGTCGAGTCAGGAAGACTTAAATCTGATTGAGTATGAGTCAGGACACCACCCTGTGATGTCACCGGTCTTCAAAAACAGGACACACAGCCATAACAACCACCAGCTCTCAGTGGCTGATGTGAGGGGATCCCATGAGATCATAGTAGGCGCTTAGGAAATGCTTGTTCCGTTTCCCTGAGTCTTGTCACAAAAAAATCCAGACTGAGGGTGTCCCCAGTGACCCCGTAGGGCAGGGAGATGCCTGGGCTCTCCACATGCTTTATGTATCATGTCATTTGATCCCCTCCACAACCCTGCATGGCAGATGCGTTGCTATCTCCATTTTATAAATGAGGAAACTGAGTTTCAGACTAGTTAAGTGACCTTCCCAGAGTCACTCCGCTAGAAGATTTGAATTTGGGTCTTCCTGACCCTGGGCCCAGCTCTGTGCCTCTATGCTGTTTCTCTTGGTGATCTCGGCAGTTCCCAAGGATTCAGTCATCGTCTCTGCAAAACATTCTCTGATCTCCTTGTGTCCCCTTAACCTCTCTCCTGACCTCCAATCTCATATCTCCAATTGCCTTTTGGCATTCTAAATTAGATGCCCCGTCTCTTATCTTAAACTCTGAGCTCATGTCCAAAACTGGATTTAACATCTGTTTCCCCCAAACCCTCTCTACTCCTGACTTCCTATTACTGTTGGAGACACTACCCTTCTCCTGGTCACCTAGGTTTGAAACCTGGGCTTCATCCTTAGCTCCTCACTCTCTGTCCTGTATCCAGTCTGTCGATTCTGCTTCTCAGCATTTCTTGCTTGTGCCTGGTCCTCTCCTCTGATGCCACCTCCACCCTGGACTGTTATAATCACCTGCTGGGGGTCTGCCTGCCTCCAGGCCATCTTTCATTCAGCCACCAAAGGGATTTTCTTAAAGTGCAGGTCTGACTGTGACACTGAGTAAACTCCAGTGGCTCCCTATGGCCTCCAGAAGCAGCTACAAAATCCTCTGGCCTTCAAAGCCCTTCATGACCCAGCCCCTCTGACCTTTCCAGTCTTCTTACCCCTTATTCCCCGCCTCAAGCACTCTTCTACCCAACAACACTGACCTCCTGGCTGTGCCATGTCTTGGCTCTGGACATTTTCTGTGACTGTCCCCTCGGCCTAGAATGCTCTCCCTCCTCTGCTCTGACCACTGACCTTCCTGGCTTCCTTTAAGTCCCAAGTAAAATCCCACCTTCTACAGGAAGCTTTCCCAGCCCCTCTTAATTCCGATGTCTTTTTGTTGTTTGGTCATGTCGGACTCATCGTGACCCCATTGGGGGTTTTCTTGGCAGAGATCCTGTAGTGGTCAGGATTGCCTTCTCCAGGGCATTTTACAGATGAGGAAACTGAGGCAAACAGGGTGCGGTGACTTGCCCAGGGTCACACAGCTAGGACGTGTTTGAGGCTGGATTCGAACTCAGGAAGATGAGCCTTTGTGCTCTATGGCACCCCCAGCTGTTTTGTGGATTAATTAGTTTCTCCTGTCTAGTTTGTTTGCCTGTTAGATTGTGAGCTTCTTGAGGGCAGGGCTTGTCTTTCCTTCTTTGCTTCCCCAGCCGCATCGCTGTGCCTGGCATACAGTAGGTGGTCAACATCGAGGGCTTGTGGCCTCGATGCGCCCCCTTTCCCCTATCCCAGGGATGACCTGCCAGGCCTCCCCTGGCCTCCTCATTGCTCCTCGTGCCCAGCAGCAGCAATGCCACCGGCCTCGTAATCAGGGTCCTTGGGCCATTCCCTGAAGCCCGTTCTCTGTGCCTTCAGACGTTTGCGTTTCCTCCTCTGGCAAACAAGGCATGTGAGGAAGGACTTTATAACAGCATCTGCCAGAGTAGTCTGGTGAGCGTGGGTCTCACTCCAGGGTCTGTGGTGGCTCTCTAGTGCTTCTCAGCTGGGCCTTTTGAGTCCCTCCAGGCTGCCCTTCCCCATTCTCTGTCCCTGCCAAACTGGCGCATTCACTGTCTGACCCCAGACTCAGTTTCCCATCTCTTCCCTCCCCACCATTGTATAGGCCATCACTGGGCTAAGAGAGCACACGCTGTGGCTGGTTTAGCCTGCAAAGGCCTGGTATGTGGGCCCAGCAGCAGGCTGCTTATTCTGGGCAAAGGCATGGCCGGGGCATTGAATTCCTTGGGGGATGATGCCTGGGCACATGGGCTGAGAGCATTAGCTTTGGAGTCAGGGCCTGCTCAGATCCCAGCTCTGCCACCCCTACTCATGTCAGCATGGGCCAAGTCCCTCAGTCTCTCTGGGCCTCCAGATGAGGCTGTTGAAGATCCCTGCTGTGCCCCGGGTCCTGCCTGGCTTCTGTCAGGGCTGAGCCTCTGAGCTCTGGGCGAAGCCTTGGGGTAGAAGGAAGGCCCAGGTGCTGGTCTGGAGGGAAGCATGTCTTGTGGGGAGCCAGAAGGGATTTCTTGGGCAGCTCTTGCTAGCCTATAGGGGTGCTGGGCCTCAGGCCTGGCATCCTTACCCACCCCCCCTCCCCTGCGGCTGGCCCAGTTCACCGTCCTCCCTGGCATTTGTGTCCTTGGTCTTTCAGGGGGTGAGTCTTACTGGGGGAAGCCCTTCAGAGATGAGTTCCGGCCCAACCTGTCGCACACCGGCCGAGGCATCCTCAGCATGGCCAACTCTGGGCCCAACTGCAACAAATCCCAGTTGTGAGTTCTTGGCCTTTGGGCAGGGGCTGGGGTGGGGTGAGTGGCATCTTCCTGGCCCTGCCCAAAGATGGCTTTGGTTGGCGACAGGGCTGCAGAATGGGGGGCTGCTTCTCCTTCCTTCATCAAGTCACAGGCTGGGCTCTCAAGGGTGTTCAGACCCATCACGTCTGAAGAATTCCCCGTGAACATCTCAGATGAGATCTGCCAATTTCTGCCCAAAGACCTCCAGGAGGGGTTCTTCTTGAGGCAGTACATCTGACATGATTATAAGGAAGCTTCTCCTGGAGTGAGTCTAAGTTAGCTGCCCCCCATTGTTCTGGCTCTGCCCCTGGGGCCACCCACAGAGCAAGGCCCACCCTTCTTCCACACGACAGTCCTTTGGTCACTTGAAGTCTGCCCCCCCCTTCTCTTCTCCAGATCAAATGTGCCCAATCCCTTCATCTGATGCCCCTAGAGTGTGGACGCCAGGCTCTCCCTCATCCTAGGTGCCCTCCCCTGGTCATAGCAGGGCATCGGTGTCTTTCTCAGTTAAGCCCCTGCCTGGAGTCTGGCCAGGGAAGAGGGCGCTGGGACCCTTGCTTCCCATGTTCTACACCCTATTGACCTTTCAAGGCAGTCTGAGCTGGCATCGGCTTTCTTGGCAGCCATACCCACTGGTGACTCACTGGGTCTCCGAAACCCCCTCCCATCTTCCCCCTCCTTTCTCTCTCTCCTTTTCTCGGCCTCTGGCTTCCTCTTCCCAAACAGTGTCCCAGCTCAGCTGTTCCCCACCTGTGTGACCTTAGGCCAGGACAATGAGGGCTCATGGGTTGGAGCTGTTAGGGCCTTCAGACCTGCTCACAGAGGCTGACTCTGAGCCCAGCACCCAATGTCCTGACTCCTCTTGGCCTCTTGGATTCAGCCTAGGTGATCTCTGAGGCTCTTTCCAGCTCTGACATTCTCTGCCTCTGTCCTAGTTTGGCCTACATCAGTGCAAATACAGGCCTGATTGTTTGTGAATTCACAAAGCCTGGTCTGTGTGGGCCCCAGCGGGGTGTGGTGGTACCACCTCGTGCGGATGGCTGGGGCAGGGGAAGTGTGGGAAGCCTCACTGAATCTAGAGGGAAGCTGAGGCCCCAGTGAAAGGCAGGGCCTTGCTCAGGGTCACCTGGCTCTTAAAAGCCAGGACTGAGCCTCCCGTCTGGTCTTCTGACTCCAAAGATGGCGGTGTACACCTGATCTGCAAGGACACTTAGAGGTCAAGCTCTCCCTCCATGGGATGTCTACTCTCTGAACAGAGTGGGAGGGGGAGCTTCCCCCTCCAGGGTCACCTTCATCTCACCCAAAGTCACTCTTTTCCTGGACCTGGAACGTTCCCTTTCACTGGAGGGGCCTGATGGGAGCTGTCCACAGACTTGAGCCAAGAGGGTCTGAGCAGTCCCCTCCAGCCACACTCGTACCCCTCACCACCCACCTTGGCCATCCCCTATAGAAGCTTGCCAGGCACCCCACAAAACTCCAGAGAAAATGAGAAGGGAAAAAGTGAAGGGTAAAACGTTCTGGCCGTGGAGGGCCAGTCACATGGGGCTCAGAGGAGGACGCTGGAGAGCCAGAAATCTGGAAGGTGTCAGGAGAGGGATTGGGCCTAGGTGTGGCCCTGGGGGCAGAGCAGGAGCCTGGGGAGAAGGCCAGACCCTGGGCTCCCCCCGTGGTACAGTTGAAGGGCCTTCCAGTGAGGTCTAGTGACCACTTCAGGGATGCCTCTGAGGCTCTCTGAACTTGTGGGATTCTGGATTGAGGGTCTAGAGAGCCAGGCGTGTATGTCCAAGGTTCTGCAATCCATTTATGGTAGATGCCCTGCTGGGAAGCCCAGTCTCCTGGCCCTTGTCACTGGCCCTGGGCTCTCCACAGCAGGCTCCTTCCTGCTTTGAGCTGCCTCGTTTTGTTGTGAATTCCTTCTCTCCGGGCCCTAGAGGATTCTCGAAGGCCCGCCCTGGGGGAGTAGGGACAGGAACATGGGCGGGCCTGGGCCTCTTGGAGCCCCAGCAGCTGGGGGGGTGGGGCGCGGTGACAGAGCCCAGAGCTGGAGGATGATGTCAGAGGCGCGTCTGGCCTGGCCCTGCCTGACCCTGCGTGACCCCAACATCCAGCAAGGGTAAACTCCCTGCCTTGTTTTTCTGGATTGCTGCCACTATTTGGAAATCCTCTCATTGAGCTAAAATCAGCCTGGGCTCCTTGTTAGTGGGCAGGGCGGCCCAAACAAAGCTAGCTGAGGGAGGGAAATGGCTTCTTCAGGAGGGGGCTCAAGGATCAGGGTTATACACCTTAGTCATCGTTGGGGGCAGGGAGGTGAAATTATGTAACGTTTGTTAGATTCACAATTTTCCCAGAATGCCTAAATGAAGATGTCCTAGAAGGAGGGAGGGGCAGGGAGGCAGGCAAAGGCATAAGCTTTAGGGTCCCCTGAAGGCAGCTTTGATGGGTGGGCACCAGGAGGATGCACCTCGGGGTCCCCGAGGGCCTCCTCCCTCACTTGGAGCCACGGGAAAAGGCCTGTCTTGAACTTGGGGGCACTAGAGCTAAGCTGGGTTCTGCCCCTTCACCCATGCTCCTGGCTCTGCCTTTTAGGGCCAGCTCTCTCTAGTGGCCTGCTTCAGTTCCCTGAAGATGGCTATTGTGGTCCCTCCTCCCCAGGGCTCCTATGCTTGGTGGGGGGGGGGGTGCTGCTCTGGGCTGGGCCATACCCCTGGGGAGCTGGGACCCCCTAGGCCATATCCCTGGGGGTTGGGGGCTGCTTTGGGCTGTACTTTGGGGGAGCTGGGCCCCACCCTGGGCTGCTCTGGGCTGTACTTTGGGGGAGCTGGGCCCCCTCTGGGCTGTATCCCTGAAGAGCTGGGCTGTATCCCTGGGGGTTTGGGCACTGCACCCTGGGGGGAAGTGGGGGGCACTTCTCTGCTGAGCCTCATAGTCTGCCTCTTCTCTAGTTTCATCACTTTTCGGTCATGTGCTTACCTGGACAAGAAGCACACGGTCTTTGGAAGGTAAGAGAAGCCCTTCTTGTATGAGCCCATCCTGGGGGGTAGGGTATGCTGCCCCGTCCAATCCCAAGCTTGGGTTCAGTGTGCTCCTCATTCAGATCCGTGGCCTCTTTTGGGGTCTGCGCCGTCTGATGGCCAGGGCCCCCACGTAGCTGTCACTCCTCCCCCTGCAGAGTTGTTGGTGGCTTTGACACCCTCACAGCCTTGGAGAATGTGGAGAGTGACCCCAAAACCGACCGGCCCAAGGTAATGGAACCCCTCGTGGCTGCAGTCCCTGAGTAGCAGCCCTGTGCAGTAGTGGGAGCAGGGCGCTCTCTGGAATCAGGACTAGAGTTTGACTTTCTCCATCTTTTTGGCTCAGCAGCCCCATAACCAGGGCCAAGCCGCAGCCTTTCCGGTCCTCCTTCCTCCTCCGGTGGGATCCTCGGGTTTTCAGCTGTTTGTTTCCCCCTCATCTGTTTTCTGCACTGGGCTTTCTCCCCCTTCTAGCTGGTGTTTGTGGGAGGAGGGACCCCTTATCACGTGAGATGGGGGGGTGGGTATCTGAGTGACAGGAGCTCTTCTAAACGGGTTCAGCTTGGTCAGTGAAGTAGGAGATGGGGTCTCCACTGACAGGAGGGATGAGGTTTGGAAGTCCCCATGAGAGAGAGGTCAGAGGATGCCTTGCTGTGGTGAGGGCCCAGCCAAGCTTTGGTAACGTTTGTCATGGTTTCTAGACTCTCCCCATTTTCTTCAGCAGCCTGCATGGTGCTGGTGGGGTGGTGATCCAGGGCTGGGGCTTGGCAAGGACAGACCTGAAGGGGCTAAGGCAGCCTTCCCCCCCAACCCCGGCCTGGCACACTGCCCGGTGGCCTGGACTGAGGCCCTGAGGCCAGTGTTCCTGGCAGCAGATGAGGCTGGGCCACAGGGCCTGGGCCCATTGGGAGTCGCTCCTCCCACTGCCATCCCCAGGCCTTGTCCTGGTTCTCGGGGGTCAGCTGCTATTCATCTTTCCCCAGGAGGAGATTCGAATTGAATCTGCCACGGTCTTTGTGGATCCATATGATGAGGCCGATGCTCAGGTGAGGCCCATGCCCATCCAGCCCCAGCCTTGCCCCTTCCTTACAAGGATTCCCATGAGCTCACGGAATCCCCGTCTCATTGCAGCTTGCTGATGAACGGGAGAAAACCCGACTGGAGGAGGAGGCACCCAAGGTGAAGGCCAGCGTGGCCCCGTCAAAATCAGAGAGTTCAGGGCCTCGGGTTTACTGTCAGGGAGTGGGCAAATACATCTCCCCCGAAGTCACGTGAGTGCCTCTTCACAGGTTGTCCATCCCAGTGGGAAGGATCCTTGGGGATGGAGGGGTGGGAGGTCCTCAGTGAAGAGGTTCCCTTCCTCAGGCACCAGCTGGCTTTGGGGAGGGGTGGGGGGACATCCTGACAACAGCTGAAGGGAGCAAAATGAGGGGGCTGGGATGTGCGGAGATGGTCGGAAAGGACCAAGCTCATCCAGAAGTTGTCTCCTGTTACCTTCCTGACCAGGGGCCGGTGGAGAACTCGAGCTTGGCCCCTTCTGGTCATAGAGACTTGGATTGAACCTGGTGCCGCAGGACAGAGGAGTCTGTGGGGCCAGGGAGGTGTCGCCTGGGGTGGGGAGCCTGCGGCCCGGTCACTGGCTTTAGCCTTTGTAAACACTTTTCTTTCCCTTCTGGTCACAGGAAGCGGGCTGCAGAGGAGGAGCCCTCGAGCAGCGCTGCTGTAGCCGTCAAAAAGAAGCCAAGCTGGGGTTTTGGGGACTTCAGCTCCTGGTGATGGGACGGCCTCTGCAGACAGATGCGGTTCAGGGCCGAGCCCTGGCTCCAGGGGTGGGATTGTGAAGCTGCCATTTTGGGGGGGAGAGGTCGGCCTGAAATAAAGCAGGATGCTTTTTTTTATGTATGTCCCTGTTTGTTCTCTGCCCAGTGTCGTGGGATCTCCAGGGCCACGGTGACCGTGGCCTGAGTCATCTGTGACATAGCCAAGGAGCAAGGTTTTGTTGCATGATGGTCACAGTCCTCAGCTAAAAGCTAAAACTGCTCTAGAACCTCATAGGGATTTAAGGTCAGGGCTTCTCAAAAGCCCACCTCACAGGTACCACAGGATCAGGAAGGCAGTCAGAAAAGATCCACAAGTCCTAGGGGACCACAAGCCCCAGAGTCATCTGGGTGCCATGGCATGGCAGTGATAAAACCCACTCCATCCCAGGCCCCTATGGAAGACTCATGCAGCAGCTCAAACCATGGCCCGGGAATTGGGAAGGAAGTGGGTCATGAGCTGTGGGGTGTATGAGGTCAGGGGAGGCAGTCATCAGCCTCCATTCCACAGGAGCCTTGTTGAGGCTGGATTACCTGGGCTAGCATCCTGAGGGGTGAGGGATCACACTGTGAGAGGCAGATCCCAAAGTGGGCCTGGCTGCCTCAGAAGGGCGGAGGACCCTTCCCTGGGGCATCTCAAGCAGACCCCGTGTGACCCAAGGAGGTGAATGTCACCATCGCTAGTTGAGCACGGCACAAGGTGTAATGGGTACTCTGTGCCTTGAATGCTGTGCCCCATTTTCTGGTCATGAGCCAGGTTGGCCTAGGGAACAGAGTCGCTCTGATGGGGTCCCCAACTCTTCCATGTTTGGGGTGCAGCTTAAGTGTGCCTGCCCAGGCCCCGGGGGGCAGAATGCAGGGTCTCTTCCACCCCACCCATCATAATCTATGATAGTGAGCCAAGTGCTAAAAGGGGCAATGTGGGGAGGAAAGGAGAGTGCCGGGCTGTGGTCAGGCACATGGGGCTTCGAGTGCCCGTCTGGCATGCTGGCTGCAGGCCATTCCCCATCTCGGGGGTCCTGGCAGCCGCTGTTCATAGATTGCAGAGGGGACCTTAATACCAATAAAATCCCAGGTCAAAAAAAGGGTTACAGATCACATAAAGGAACTCATTGTGTGTTAACCAAAAGCTTTATTTTGATATCTGGAATAACAGATCCAGTCAACCATGACCCCAAACAAAGGACGTTCGGTGCCCACCCAACCGCAGAGCTGGCTGAAGCTACAGGAGATGAAAGCCTTTGTTTAAAAAAAAAAAGATGGGTTTCATAACATTACAACCCAAAGTTACAGCAGTGAAGGAATCCAACATTCTAGGCCTTTGGGTCACTGGGAAATGACCAATTCTGTGACGGCTATTACATGTTCAGAGCTCTTAAGGGGCAGCCCACAGAAAGGCTCCCACCTTTCCTGACCAAAGCCTGCAGCCCCCGGTGATGCTGGGGATATCCAGGAACCAATGGGGCAAGCAGGCCACCAGAGGGGAGGGCAGGGGTAGGGGATAGCCACAGGCTCCCCCTTTCCGTTAGACAAATGCATCGTAAAAAAATACAAGCCCTGGCCCAAGTGCCCAGGGTAAAACGTGTTCCCCAGACACTGGGTTACAAGGTCCCCATAAGCACCAAGGTTATACAAATGCACCACGTCGGGGACGTTGCCATAAAGTTGGCCAAAGGGGCATCTCAGACCCGTTCTGATCCATCAAGAGATGAAAGGGAGGACTGCGTCTAAGAGAAGAACTGAATCAAAGCAAGCTTAGGAACCAACTCGATTGGATGAGCAGCTTGTGACAAAGGTCACAACCCGCTCCCCCCTGCCCACTGTTCACCAAGGAAGGAAGTGTAAGACACAAGTTTCCAGTAAACCCAAGACTCTAGACGCTGAAAGCTGTCGGGTCAGGAGGCCCAACAAGGCCTAAAAAAACATTCCCGTACAAGTCAGGATTTGCCGGCGCTTCCTTAGCTCCCAGTCCGAGGAGGCTAGCGCCTGGCAAAATGTGACCACCGACAAAAAACAACTGTAAAAGCTGTGGTCTCAATTATAAAAGAATGTCAATGTTATGACCAATAGTAAAAAGTGTGTGTGCACGTGCGCGTGTGTTATACCACAGAGAAGATGGACAGTACAAGTCACAAAAGTGCTCACGTTAGAGAGGAAGTAAACTCACCCAGAACGTAGATAAAAACTTTAAATATAATCTTAATATATGTACAAAAATTGGTTAGAAGAAAAACACATAGTAAAATTCTCTCTTCAAGTAAGGTTAAAATAATTTTTTGAAAGCAAGCTCAGTAACCAGACTGGCCTCTTTCCTAAATCCCCAGAATCTGGACCCTCCCTCCGCCCAAATCCCCCATCAGCCTTCTGTGCTGCCTCTGGAACAGAATCTTCTCCAGGACCGTCACCAAGCCTCCCCAGGGGTGGGAAAGGAAAGGCAAGAAAGTGCCACCATTCATTAGTATTAATTACTCATCTCCTCACACCAGTCACCAAGCCGAGGTCTAATGTGTTCCTCAGCTTGTGAGAGGCACTGAAGGCAGCTACACGGGTCATCTCGGACCTTCGCAACTCCGTGGCAAGAGAATCCAGGTCATTGAACCCTAAACAGTTTGATATATTCTGAAATACGAACAAGTGCACTGAAGACAAGGCTGCTCGGGCACCCGAGGGCCAGACTGCCCTTGGCTGGTCCTTTGTGTGGGCCAACACCTCGATACATTGAGAGCTTAAAAGATTTTGCTGAAAAATTTTCTTTACGTTGAAAATTCAAGCGTTTATTTAAGAGTGGATGTCTCGGATGTCTGGCTGGCAATCTCAGCTAGCTGGTTGAACATATTCTCCGTTGGGAATGAGCAACAGGCCATCCATACTGGGAGCCATCTGCAGGGTCATTAGGCATGGCAGCTGATGACCTTCATAGGTTGTATGCTTGGCCCAAAATGCTTGACCACAGGGTCAAAGGGACCAAGCATCTCTCTCCCAACCTCTGTGTCACCAGCTCAGGGGGTCAAGGTTGGCACTGATTTGGCGGAATGGAAAGAATACTTTGCCAGTGCTAACCCATAACTGGGCATTCTTCCCCGACTCCCCCTGAGCTACTCAGAATCGATTCTTCCAAGAACTAAGTGTGGTCCAAAACACTCTTCCCCTCCTCCTTACTTGTGCTGGATGGGCTGCCTGAATTGCACAGTGTTGGCAAAAAAGGCCCAGAGCTCCCAGATGACTGGGCAAGGCTCTTCCTAAACCAGGCATCTGGAGCCTCCTTCCTTTCCTGGCATCCAATTAGATCAAATGCTAAAGGCAGGATGAGTCACTGGAGCTGGGAAGGGCTGGCACAGGCTCCCCTGGGACAAGGGCAGCCACAGCAGCAAAGGCTCCAGACAAAAGTTGTGCAGGTGGCAAAGAGAACAATTAGGGCCTGGGTCCAAGGCGTGTGGAGGCTAGCCCTGCAGAGGGGTGAGCAGCTTGAGGACAGGAACCCAGGGGCTGAGAGGTGAAGGAGTTTTCCCTTGGAGAATTTCACCCATCAACTCTGAAGATGTGCACAGCCTTTCTGAGCCTTGAAAAACATGCCTGTTCACATCAATCCGGTTTCAAAGCGACTGGGGAGAAAAGGAGCAGGAGGAGGAGGAGGAGGAAAAGGGGTGATTTCCTATTAATTTTATTAGAAAAATGCTTCAGGGGATGATTTATCCAGCAAACCAAACACCCTTTTTATTTAAAAATTTTCAACTATCTTGTAATTTAAACTTTTGAAGAAAATTAAAACGAACAATTCTCAAGTACTTCTGAAGGGTTTCCTGTCTAGCCCAGCCCCTCTCCTGTGGAAAAATAACCATCTTTTTTCAAGTACACCAAGAGTAAAAGATCAACGAAGAATTCTGTTTTGCTTTGCTTCCCTTTGCTTTCTCCAGTGCATTCAGCTCTGCCACCAGGGGGAGCCAGCCACGGAATAAGTCAGCATCCCCGCGGTCCCCATTAAAGGTACCGCGTCAGTATCCAAGTGGAGATGGGGCTCCATGCCGGCGCCCTCTCTGGTTCCGCGGGCAGTGGCTTGGGACAACTCTTGGAACAAGGCAGATGCTTCCATTAAATATATTTCCTTGTTAACGGCTATATAAAATACAACCAATATCCTCTGGATTTGGGGGGGTGGGGGTGGGGAGGAAGAGGAACAAAAAACTGAGACAAAATGAAGAGTAGTCGGCCTTCATTGGAAGGAGGCAACGGGAGCACTGCTGGCACCCCCGGTGATGCTATCGGGGAGAGGTGTTAGTGGCCATCCTGAGCCCTTTCACTGCCCCACATTCGGGGTTTGGAGTCTCCATCCATCCCTGTCCCCATCCCAGAGACTCCGGGCCACTTTCTGCTAGTGTGTCTTAGGGACCAGCTCAAACAGCACAAGGTCACAGTAAGAAGTGACCAGGAGAGGTAATTCCCACTTAGTTCATTTGACCAGAGAGGAGCAAAAAAGTCCACTGGAAACCCCAGGTGACAACCGTCGGGCTGCCTTTGTCCACGGCAAACCTGGGCCCGTCAGAGGTCCTTCGAGCTGCGTTCATCTGCCTGGCAGAGGCCGGGGGCCAGTGGACTCTGGCTGCCCGCCCTCCGCTCACTCCCAACCATTGTCCTTGATCATGTGAGCTAACTCGATGATGAACTTCCCCTCCTTGTACTTCTGACTGCTCTCAAAGGCATGTTCCTGGACAGGAGAAAGGAAGACAGGGAAGGTTGGAGCCACAAGCCATTCACACATGCCCGCTAGCAAGCGATGACTACAAGAACACCAACTGTCTCTGTGGCTTTCTCCCTTACACTCATTTACACCTGAAAGCAAAGTCTTGGAAGCCTAAAGACCAAGATTACCCCCAATTTACAGAGCAGGAAACAGGCTCGGAGACCTAGGACAGTACAGATGTGTCTGCAGTCAGGAGCCCTGGGCTCAAGTTCCAGTTCTGCCACTAACTCGCTGTGAGCCAAGGAAGTCTCTCTGGACCTCGGCTTCCCCATCTATAAAAGGAAGATCAAAATGAGCTGATCCCAACTTCTCTTCTGACACAGGAGTTTGGCCCGAAGCCCACGGGCTGGCTCCTCTCCTGACCCTCCTCCTGGACTTTCTCCTCACTTCCTGCCACCCTTGCAGCTTCCGTTTAGGATATCTATTTCCTCATTAGAATGTAAGTGCTTGGCAGGCAGGGGCTATCTTTCTTTCTGCTTGTACCTGCTCAGCCTGGCACCTGGGTACACAGTAAGTGCTTAATGTTTAAATGCTTGTGGCTTGATGGGTGAGAGGCCCAGGGAGAAGGTGGCCTTCTGGTCACCATATGTTTAGTCCATAGGCCAGGCTCTGTGCTAATGCTGGAGATACAAAGAAAGAAGAAAAATCATCCCTGGCTGCAGCTTAGTGGAAGGGACAACCTGAATGCCCAAGGGTATACAAGACAGAGAGAGAGGAGCTGGAAGGGAAGTGGGGAGGGGAAGACTCGCATACACTCTTCCATACCGTCTTGGTAATGTAAGCCATGTTTTGATGATCTCTACATACGTATAAAAATAGATTCGTATCACTTCATGATGCTTCCAGAATATTTACAATCATTTCACAGGAATAAAATCTAAACTCATTTCTATTTCAGAGGATTCCATAGGACAGTGGGAGACTTTAGGCCCCTAAGGGATCCCGTAGCCCAACCTTCTCATTTTACGGAGGAGGAAATCGGAATCTCAGAGGCTTACACAGCCGCAGGGGCAGGATTGGAAGCCAGAAGGTCCAGCTGTTACATCATTCTCACTTGCTTCCTTTTCCCAATTAGATGTGTGGAAAATATTATACTATTTTATATCATTTTCTAATTTCAAGTAGACCCAGAGTCTGAATTAATGAGTAACTGGATGAAGATCCAGGACCTGGGCTTCTTTGTTCTCTCTAAAAGTTTGCTCAGGCAATACCCTTACCTCTGTCACAAGGCCAGATCATTAAGGACATTACCCTAACCCCGAGAGAGATTACCTTGCTTAATATTCTACAGGTACATACTATGTTATGGAATGTAACGAGACACGGAGACGCTGGGCTGTAGTTTCAACTGACCTTTGTCAACATCCTTTACAACTCTATTCCATTAAGGAAAATCCTCTTCTTGTATCATGGTTAAACATACATGGGGGTCATAAACGTGAGGTAATACAGGCTTGCTAGCTCTGCTAAAATAACATATATAAGTTTTCTCATTGCTTTGTTCAGACAGCCAGAGTTTATACTCTGACTCCTTGTACGTACAAGTAAGCTAGCTCCGCTATGCTTTAGGAGAAAATAATAAACAACATGGATTTTTCTATCACCTAGCTCTGTTGTTTCCTTCAACCAAATTTTCAGGTTTAACAGATGGTAAGCCTCTGGAGGGCAGGGGCCAGGGCTTACATCTCTTTGTATGGGATCCCAGTCCTATCTAATGTCCTACACACAACAGGTTCTCAATCTGCCCTGCATGTATCCAGCCCTGTATCGAGCACCATGGACTATTTCGTGGACAAAGCAGCGTACACAACATGCCCCACTCACCTGAAGCAACAATCTGTGCCCAGGTTTCACGGCGGTGGGGAGCCAAGTCACCCTGTCCACAGGCATGAGCTCAGTCTTCTTCCACCCTCTAATGTATGCGGGGGATCCTCAGGCCTTGCAATCTGCCAACTAGGTAACTTAAGTTCTTAGGCAGCTGGGTGGCACAGTGAAGAGAGTGCCAGGCCTGCAGTCAGGAAGACCTAAGTTCAAATCGGGCCTCAGACACTTACTAGCTCTAAGTGGCCCTGGGCACGTCACTTCACCCTGTCTGCTTCAGTTTCCTCACCTGTAAAATGAGCTAGAGAAAGAAACAGCAAAGTGCTCTGATATCTTTGCCAAGAGAACCCCAAACGGGGTCAGGAGGAGTTGGACTCGACTGAAAAATGAATGGAACCTTGAACTCAATGACTTAGACCCAGGATCATTTAGGGCTGGAAGCTGGACCTTCCATGTTCTGCTCATTAGGGCAGTAGCCTTTCACATAGTCTGATAGCAAGTGACAGTCGAATGGTAGTTGTAGATGTCTACAATCTATGAATACAGCCCAGAGCGTTTTATTTATTCCAGAAGAAACTGTATTTACAGCATTTTTTTCCTCTAGCTGATGGGCTCTACTTTACTTTCAGAAGTAACATTTTTTAAAAATCATGATAGTGATCTGTATATTCCTGTCTATTTACATATGCACATATTCGTCCATGTATGAAATGCTTCATTATGTCTTGCCCCGGGGAACCCCAAAGTCCTTAATAAAAATCACCTCATTCAGACAGTCACTTACATATTTCCAGCCCAGAGTGGTTTTACAGTTTTCACAATAGATATCTGCTACTGCGTGTAAGCCAGTGAGAAGGACCCTCTCCTCTGCTGGGCCACAGCCCACGTTTACCCTGCAGGAAAAGGGAGAAGCTTATAAGCATCACAGGGGGTTTTCTGAATAAAACTGGCTTTGAAGAAGTCAGTATTCAACGACAACGGGGCTTGTGGGCCCCAATAAAAGGTGAAACAGTGAGACTTCCAATTACAGATTTGTTGAAATCACTTCTTGTGTTTACTTTGGTCTCAGAATCATGCAGCCCAGCAGTTGCTACATGGGGGGGAGAGGCGGCTTCTAGGGGATGACACAGACAGAGGGAGACTTGATGCCTCCTGCAAGTGGGTGGCCAGGAAAGACTGCTGGACCAAGAGTCAGCAGCCCCGGGCTTGAGATCTGGGGCTCACCACGAGACATTAAGAATCGACTCCTCTTTGGGCTTTCTTTGGCCCATCTGGAAAATGGGGAGTTTAGCCAAGTGGGCCTTCAGGGTCACTCCTGTTGGGCAATGTATTGAGCTTTTCCCGCCATCTATGCGTCTGGTGCATTGGTGAGCTTGCGGCGCCTGGCACACAGGGACTGTTCCAAAAGCACTTGTTGACTAAACTGGTGTAGCCCAATTGTAAGAAATGGGAGGAGGAGTTTTGTTTCCACAGAACTAAAGGTGTGCTTCCCCACCCACCCCCAACCCAGCTTTAGCAGAGACCAGGCCTCAAGGTCGGTCAGGTGAGAGGTCAGAGGCTTGTAAGCATGTGCATACTTTTTGAGAAGGCAGTCTGGGGAATTACAGAGGCCAAACCCACTTGAACCAGTTCAAGCTTATCTAGGGTCTGGTCTTGGTCAAGAATCCAGGCCTACTGATTTCCATAATTTGCATATGTTAAAGAGGGAAAGTAGGGGAAGTAAAAGAATATAGTTTAATGCTAAACTAAGATAAGGAAAATCTAATTAACTTCACTTTTGCTTCTGTATCCTTATTATCCTATTTATATAAACTATATAACCTAGGGAAACTATGTAAAAAACAAAGACTGTAAACTAACCATGACTCTAGCAGGAGTGGAGGGAATGGTTACCCCTGCTCCTGCAGCTGTATCAGTGCAAGTGTTCCTGTGAGCACTACACCTGCTCTCTCAGGGAGTGTAATAAAATGCCTTCCTCTGCCCACTCTGGTCCTGAATTCTTTGGCTGTGAATGGGCAAATCACATGGATTTTCCTAAGGTCAGGTGAAGGGAAGCAACAGGCAGCTTACTCCTGGATCTTGTCTTGGGGTGTCCTGTGATCCCCACTGCAGTGTTAAGAGGGCTACCACTCTGGATTTCCTTGGGGAACCCTGTGGTCTGCACGGCCTTCTTAAGGGGACATCACATGGGACTTCTGGCCCTGTCTCGGGAGCCTTGTGATCTTACTGCCATCCTAAGGGGCCATCACTTGGGTCTTCCTTACAGTCTGACCCCTAGGAGGCCCTGTGATCCCCACAGATTAAGGGATGGGTACCACTTGGTCTTCCTCTGCAGTATCTGGCTGGAGGGGCCTCACAGGGGCCTCATGAGGCTCAAATGAGACAGTACAAGCACTCTGCAAACCCTAGATCACACTATACTTTGCCATCATCATTATTATGGGGGGGGGTGGCGGTGAATGTCCACTATTCTGTCATTTAACAGCTCTGAGACTCAGTCAACTTCCTTATAGAGGTGGGATGAACAAAAGGCTTCGCTGACTTTCAGCTGAACTGGACATAGAAGCAGTGACCAAATGAGCATTCAGTTTTTTACACATGGGAACGCCAATGATTTTTACGAACAGGACAGCATTTCAGGGAGAAATCAAGGTCCAGATGGGGTGGAATGACTTGTCCTCCGAAGGGAGAGCCGTCTGTGGGAAGCTCAGAGAGTGCAGCCCCATCCCAAGCCTGAGAGAGACCTGCCTCCAGGCTTCTCCTCCCCCACTGGCCCAGGCCTGGAATCGCTGAATGGCAGAGCTGGGAGGGCCCCTGGAGGGGATCTAGTCCTATGGCCTCCTTTGGCAGGTGGAGAAACTGAGGGTAGAGAAGGGTGATGACTGGTCCCAGGGAGTCAGAGGCAGTGAAGCCCAGAAGAAGGCTTCCATTCTCAGTCTTTGTACCCTAGAACACCTTTTGGTTTGGTTTTTTTTTTTTCAGAGAAACCTCCTGTTTCCTCAGGGAATGCGACACAAGTGTCCTTTTCTCATCTCAAAACAGCTGCCTCTGGGCCATGGAGACATATCTTGCAGGATGCCTGATTTCAATAACAAGTCAAGTGTGTGACCAACACACACCAAAAGATTTGTCATCAGTGGCTCAAAAAGGACAAAAGGTCATTGTGGCTCTGGAAGCCCAGGCGTGTCCTAGGGTCCAGCACAGCCCCTGGTCTTGCTCAGTATGACCATCCTGAGTATGCCCAGGAAACACTGAAACCCTCTGGTTCAGGAATGATGCTGCCACTGAAGGGCCCAAGGAAATGTCAGAGTGGGAAGGGGAAGGGATCAAAGCTGACACCACTGAATCCAATCCCTTCTTTATAGAGAAGGCTGTGGTCTAGGGGAGCAGTGACACGGCCTGCTGATGGCCGCACAGCATTCTCCAGAATACAAATATCTGTTGGTAAAACAGCTGGACAGTTTTTTTAAAGGATTTCTTACATTCTTTTAAACACACAGTTCTTGAATTTCACAACATCGTTGCCCAAAGAAAGGGCTGAAACAATTTTCAAATCTGCTCCGACATCGAAGCCTAATTTGTACCAGAGAAATGTGAGACATGGAAAAAAGGTTGAATTTGTAGCCGACGAACAAGTACCCAGAGGGCCTCATTACTGGAAGCTTGGCCAATGGGTGAGGAATCGTTTGCCCATGAAGGCCCACGAATAAGTACCATTTTTAGTAGACTTCGTGGCCAAAGACACACCAAGTTAATCATCAGAGCTGGCAGGATCCTGCCACTTGCCACTTCTAGATCAGCCGTAGAACACAGACCCCTAAACTGCATCAGCCAAGGCATGCGTGGTTTGTCTGATTCATGTTCTAGACTGGGCTCAACACAAGCCTACATTCCAGGATCATTCTAAGACCTAAACATCCTAACACCATGAGCCCCCTGGGGTCGATCTGTTCCATGAAGAACAGACATAGATGCTCTCAGGATCTGGTGATTTTTAAGGCAGATGCAAACCCTCAGCTGATGGGGGAACAAAACTCAGGGTTGGCCCCAAAGAGAAGTAAATACAAAACAGCCTTGTTGTGGGCCTTATCACGGTGTGGGCGGGGATTCCCACATCACGCTCACTATCCCTAGGGAACTTTGTCCTAGAAAATGGTCCCTAGCCATGCGTCCTTCACCGAGTCCCTTTCCAGCCCTCCTTGAGCCTGTTTCCTCCTTGGCTACCTATCTCCCAGGGCAGCTTTATCCCTCCACTGCCTCCTCCTGACACCAGGCAACCCTGGAGGCTTGTGCCAGTGACCACATGCTCCAGTGGAGAGGGCCCAGGGATGGATTGTGTCTGCTGCCCTCCCCTACCAGACTAGCCTCATTTCCAGAACGTTGGCCACCAGGGGATGAATGGTTTTGGTCCCGGCTACTTACAAAGGCTCCTTAAACACAGGGGGGTTGAAATCTACCTGGTAGAAGGAAAGTGGCCACCAGTGAGAACACAGATCTTTGACAGTATAGACTGGGGGGGTAGGCCTTACAAATGGTCACGTTCTCAGGGAAGTTCTAAAATGGAAGGGAAAATCATCTGGACACAGAACCCTTTAGCAGAACTATTTTGTGGCCCATCTCAACTTTTAATAAACTTAAAAGCTATCAAATGAACACACAAAACAATAGATAGTCTGACACGGAATCTGAGAAAGCTGCTGGCAAAGACAGGTACACCACAGATACTTACACAGAATTAAAGAGGTAGGCTCGTCCCTGGCTTCCCTGAAAAGACTGCAAAGAAAAAGCCAATACAATCTTTTTAAAAAAAAGTGACCAAAAAGTTGTAGAATCAATTTATAATAGGTGAGTTATGGGGAAGGGAAGTGTGTTAATCAGCTATTTCTGTTACACGAGACTCACACAAAACCATTTCCAGAAGAAGGGCTGGGCCTGGGCTCCCACCTCCCTCTTCTCCTAACCGTGGGCAGCACTGAACCTTCTTCCTGCAGCTGACATAGCCAGGCTTGGGCACTTTATGTTTGTTCAATGAATTCTAGTTTTGACTCTGAATTTCAGAACTCCAAGTGTCCTCTATTTCGGGGAGTGGCTCAAGGTTTAGCTGAGATGGATATATATGTACATACACCGTATACATATTTTTAAAAAATATATAGATATGTATATACTAAAAAACAAAACCCCAAACTGATGAGAAACTGTAGTGACACAGCTACAAGGATGGCCTCGGAGCCAAAGCTCCCCTCTGAGCCTGCTGGCTAACTCTAGACAGGGCCCTTCACTCTGGGCCCCAGGCTACAGAGAAACTGCAGATCAGCAATCAGCAGAGGGAGTTCCCATACCAGAAGTTCCTTACATTAATGAAGTCACAACTCTGGATTAGAAAATGGATTTGGACTAGATGCACCCAATCTACCATCCCTACCTCCCTCCTTCCCTCTCCTCCATATATGATAGCTTTTCACAAGACCCCTCTAACATCCATGATGGATAGCCCAGGAGCCTGGGGGCAGACTATTCACGGTGGGCTCATTCAGAGGATAGAGTACCAGTCTCGGGCATTCCCAGGTCTGGACACCACGAGGCCATTAACTGGGATTTCAAGTCCTGGAGGGCTTCCTGGGGGCTTGAGGGTTGGTCTTGATGTGCCAAAGGCAGAACTCTGTTCTGATGCTAGGACACAAGATGGAGCCATGGTACCCATTTATTGAGCTACAGAGAGGTCTTCTCAACCATCAAATGAGGGTGAGAATCCCGAGGCTGCCCCTGCTCCACAGGATCGAATGAAACAATGGATGCCTCTGATTCTGTTTTACGCTGTTTGATGGCACCAGGGAGTAAAGGTCTGTAGTGCTGGCAGCACTCAACACCACAAATCAGTGCCACATTTGGGGTTTCCCAAGGGCTTCTGTTAATTCAATAATTAATAATTGCAGAGCTGTCAGAGACTATGAAGATATCCTCACTCCCCAAACCAAAACCCACCGTTTTAATAGAATGGTTTTTAACCACACACACACACACACACACACACACACACACCCATGGGCCTTCTAAGCTGACTGGAGTAGGCAGCTGCTTCACCTTTGGGGTGGGAGAGTGGGGAGGGGCCTCCCAGTATACTATCACTGTGACTAAATCAGTTTTCAAACCTCCTTCAGAAGTCATGTTATTCTTCATCGACTCTAAGCTATTATTATCCCCGGTTTACAGATAAAGATAACTGAGGCAAATGGTGGAGTGACTTGCCCAAGGTCACACAGCTAGCTGAGGCTGGATTTGAACTCAGATCTTTATGACTCTAGACCCAGCAAAGATCCACAGCACTGCCTCGCCTCGGTGATACATTCCAGGCAGTCACAATGTGTAAAATGCAGCAGGTCACGATGGAAGAGGACCACAGGAGAAGCATCTCTACTATCTACTTTCCGTTTTCATTTTTCTCTTTTTAATTTTCTATGACCTGAGGTGACCTTAGGCAGATTCCCTTCCCTCTCTGAGCTGGTTTCCTTTCCTCTAAGATGAGGGGGTTTCAACTAGATGATCTCACTCTGATCCCTTTCCTGGACGAAATCTGTAATCCTATGAAGCAGCAATCTGTTATCTGTGCAAAATTCACCTTCTTCCAGCTTCAAGGGTGTTTCCCCCCCTAGGAACCCAGCATGGACCTAGCAATTAAAAAGTAGGTTTCAACTGAAGGGTCTCCCCCTAGGCTCTGCAACCCCATTCTGCTCTAGAAGTGCCAACAAAGAGTGTGATGTGTACAGTAACAACACTGTAAAGAAAAACAACCCTTGAAAGGCTTAACAGCTCCAATCAATGAAAAGGAGCAATGAGGAAGCCCGCCAATGAGCAATCCTGAAACGCGGGGGCGGGGATGGACTCGGGGTGCAGGATGAGGTGTAGTTTGGAGATTTGCTTTGCTTGACTACACTGACTTACGCAGATTGGGTTTTTCTTGTCCTTCTCCATGGGAAGAATGGAAGGTGGAGAAAGTAACAGCTGACAGTGTTGCAAAAAACAAAAACAAAGGGTCATTGAAAAGTCAAAATAAATGCTCAGGTGAAAAGTTCAGAAAGAGACAGACTGCCAGGACAGCTTTGACAGTGACATGTGTGTCAGAGAGATGAAGTTTCACACATCCTCTTTTTCTGATCTACTTTGTATATCGAGAATATTCACTTTGAGAGTGAGTTTGTTAAGTTCAGAAAAAAATACTTTTAAAAAAGATCACATATTAGGATACAGTCTGCAAATAGATGTAAAAAATTAAACTATCCACTAAGAGTCAAGAGCTGCATGAGTAGGGGGAGCACATACGTATCAAAGATCTTTTGAAGCTTCTAAAATATTGAAGATAAAAAAAAGTGTCAGTGTAGTTTAGAATATCATAGGTCCCTGTCCCTGCTACTTTCTGAGTTTCTGAATATAGCCTTTGCACCTCTTTATTTGCCACATCCTTGCTCCAATCATTCCCATTTCCTGGAATACTGCTTCCCTTCCTCTCATGATCCGAGTCATAGTCATCATTCAAAGCCCACCTTAAATCTCATCTCTTCCATGAAGTCCACAGCAACTTCTCCCTCTTTTCAAATTAAATTTTTCTTAACCAACAAAAATCTACCTTCTCTCTCACTCTCAGCCCCGACTGCGAAAGAAAAACAAAACTTCCACTTCAAAGACGGTCAAGCAAGACAAATTCCTGCATTGTCCGCGCCCAGAAAATAGCATTTCTCAATCTGCACTCTGATCCCATCACCTTTTTGTCAGGGTGTGGACAAATACGTTTCGTTAGGCCAGTCAAAACTGTCTTTGTGATAGTATTGTCATGGTATATAGTGTCCTCCTGGTTTTGTTAGCTGTGCTCTGCATCGGTTCACACAGGTCTTTTCAGGTTTTTCTGAAACCATCCCCTTCATCGTTTCTGATAGCACAACAGTATTCTAACCCATTCACGCATCACAACTTGTTCAGCCATTCTCCAGTTGATGGGCACCACTTTAGTTTCCAATCCTTATTTGGAGTTTGTTTTGCTTAGGACCAATTAACCCTTAACATGCCTTCCTCTCATATTTCTTCTCTTCTTTTGATTCAACTCTCTGTTGAGTGGAATGTATCTCTGTACCCAACTCTGTCCCCCCCCTCGTTTGCACAGTCTTCTACTTGTGCCTCCCGATTATGTGAGATGATGTGCTCTAACCTTCCTCTCCCTTTCTTCACCTAGCGTATTCCTCTTTCTCTCCTTTCCCACTCTTCTTTGTCAAAAAATAACAGAAACACTTGCAGGCTTTCTGTCTAGATTCCTTCTATGGCCTCTGATGGTGGTGGGGTTCAGAGAAGACCATGTATCACCTCCTCATATTAGAAGGAGGTAAACAGTTTAATCTTTAGTCCCTTAAGATTGTTTATTCATGTATACTTTTTTATATTTTTCTTGACTCCTGTATTTGCACTTCAAAGTTTCTACACAGCTCTGGTCTTTTCATCAGGAAGTCATCTGTTTCATTAAAAGTCCATTTCCCCCACGTATACTGAGTTTTGTTGGGTAATTCATTCTTGGTTGTAAGCCTGTATCTTTTTATTTCTGGGATATCATATTGTAAGCTCTCTACACCTCCACAGTAGTGGCTGCTAAGTCATATATAATTGACTGTGGCTCCTCAGTGCTTGAATGCTTTCCTTTTTTCCCCCAGCCCAGCTTTTAGTTCATAATCATAAACTTAATTCTTCAATCTAGCCAGACTTGTAGAAGGAAGAGAGAAACGAAATCCCCAAAATATTGTATCAAGTGAGAGCACAAAGATTATAAGGTATGAGAGCAGAGAGGATTTGGGGGTGCCCCCACTAGCTACAGAGAAATGATTTGTTTGGTGGTTAAGACAAGAACCAGAACAAAACAAAGCAAAAAAAAAAAGAAGCTTATGAGAGTTGTATATTCAGCAATAGTGAGCCTCTCGATGCGGACTTGCTATCCTGGGACCCAAGTGTTCCATGGCTTCCATGATGTTTATGCTTTCTTTCACCTTGTCTAAGACCAAGTGCCTATCATTCAACCCGTCTTAGCAGTTCAGAAGAAAAACTGCGAGCCCAACTGAGAGCTGGGCCCAACATTTACATGGATGATGTGCCAGGACCAGTGTGCTTCAGAATGAAGTTCTTCTAAGCAAATTTCTCCTTGTAGATGGCATGTGATGTTACCTCCTTGGCACAAACCCGGGAATGGTTTTGTGGATCTCTTGTAATCAAATCCCTTCTCTCTAGTGCTGAAAGCATGAAAGTTCTCTGCTTTTCTGTCTTTGGAAAGTAACTTGTGCTAGAGACTTGTTTTCAACTGTTGAAGTACATGATAGGATTGGCCATTGGCCCTAGGTGGCTGAGCTGGCTGGGCTGGGCAGCAGCACAGGTAGCATCCTGGCATTAACATCTGGTAGATTGAGTGAAGTCAAGGGCTCTTGTTGCTGGTGTCTTCATAGCCTGGAATTCATTCTTTCTGGCTGTTTGCCATATTTTAAATTTATATTATCTGGAAGCTCTACATTTTGGCTATAATGTTCCTGGGAGTTTTCATTTTGTGGTTTATTTTAGGAGATGACCAAGGATTCTTTTTATTTTCTCGAAGAGTTCTGGGAAGTTTTCTTTTATAGTTTCTTTAAATATATCTATGTTCTTCTTCTTATTATTATTATGGCTTTCAAGTAGTCCAATGATTTTTAAATTATCTCTCCTCAATCTGTTTTCTGAGTTATTTTTTGTTATGAGATAACATATTTTCTTCTGGGTTTTTTCAGTCTTTTGGAATTACTATTTCTTCTTGTCTCATGGAATCTTTCGCTTCCATTTGGACCATTCTAATTTTCAAGCAGTTTGTTGCTTGAGCAAGGTTTTATACTTCATGCTTTGGCCTAACCCTTAAAATTCCCTTTTTAATTTTTTCTTCCTTAGTTCTCATTTCATTCTACCCCCCTCCATAACACCCTGTTCATTTATAAAAACATTTTAAGCTCTTAAAAATAAACTCTTGCTTCATCTCTTCCAGGAATTCTAGTTGAATTTATGTTCAAGCCTCGTTTTTGAAACTTATATATTGGAGTTTCCTTCTTGTTTTGTCTTAAGCATTCCTGTCACTATAAGAGCTTTTTATAGTGGGATCCATTTTGCTCATTATTCTAATTTTTTATTTTGAACTTGATGTTAGGGTCAGGTTCTGTGCACTACGGAGGAAACGTCTGGGTTCGTTCTGCTGCTGTCTTCTTGTGATGTTGAGTGTTATGTTACTCCAGGATCTCAGGGACAGCTCAGGTTGGGGATCCGCAGGTGGCTTTCAGCGCTCCCCAAGTGTTATGATTCATAGCAAAGTCTGAATTGCTAGACCCCTTGTCTAAGTTCTGCAAGTTCTTGACCTGGGTTTATGCCTGAGCAACATGCCTGTGGGCTTACCTCATTTGGAATTTCAGTAGACAGCTACTGACAGATACAGCTGGAAAGGCCTGCTGGTTTAGGGATAGAACTGTAGATTTCCCTTTGGAAATTTAGGATTCCTGTCCAGGTTATCCCCATGTAGGCTTTAGACTGAGCTTTAGACAGATCTGAGAGCCCACCCCCTTCAGTCTGGAGGCACATAACTGTTTGCTTCTGGGCTTGTTCCTGGCTCAACATACAGCCTAGAAGCCTATGACTACTCACCCCGGAATGCCAGACACCTCTAGGGGCAGATCTCTTCCTCAGTCTGCCCTGGATCTGGATAGTGAGCAATAGAGCTGCCAGCTGACACTGTTCCTGAACCCTAGACAAGCTGAGGCCCCTCTCGGCTGGATCTGGGAGCTCCCTTTGCCCTGGCATACACCCAGGGCTCCACATGGCCTGCTCTCTCACACACCCCCCTCTCCTCAAGTGTCCTTAGACTTCTGTTTCCCTATGTTGAACTAAGCTGCAAAAAGGATTTTTTCTTGGATCTCCCAATCAGGATTCAGTTTGATGTCTTCTCTAGATCTGTTAGGTAGGGGGTGTGTGTGTGTGTGTGTGTGTGTGTGTGTGTGTGCGCGCGCGTGCGCACACGCATGTGAAGCCTGCGTACCGCTTCTAAGTATTCCACCATCTTGGCTCCACTTTCTTTTCTTCTTCCTGCTATCCTGATCATCCCTATCAATTATTTGGTATTTTAGCACATGCTATCTTGTATGATTAAATAAATGCTCAGTCCCTTGGAGGGGCTACATCTCACAGTGGCCCTGGCTCAGTGCACACTAGGCTTCTCAGTCATCTTTTTGTCCACCTCTGGGTAAAGAGAAGCTCACCAAGTCAGGCTTCCCTAAGTCCCCATGCAGGCTCCAGCTCCCTTCCTCCCCCTAGGAGAGTAAGGTTGGGGTTAAGGTTGGAGCTGGAGTTGGAATTTAGAACTGAAGAGAAATGGCTCCTGGCTTCATAAGCACAGCGGAAAGAATGTCAGCTCAAGGGGATCTGAGCCTCTTTCCCCATCTGCTGAATGGGGACACAGAGTCTCTGGCACTTTACCCACAAGCTGGGCTTGTGAGGACTCTATTCTGCACTCCTGAAAGCACTGTGTGCCCATGGGCAGCTAGGGGCAGAAGCAGATCTGCCCAGCAGAGATGCTCTCAGGAGGTCTGGCTCGTGGAAATGGATCCCAGTGATCATCAGAAAAAGCCTTCTGTTTGATGTTATTCTGGTAATTCTGATTATAATTCTTAATTTATAAAGTTCTGTGTTACTAAAAAAGAGCTGGGTGTCAGAGGTAAGTTTTGTGTCTTTGAAGCCTAACAAACCTCCTTACCCAAAGAACACTGCTTAGACACAGGCTTTCCCTGGCCATCACTGCCATCATAGCCCCTTATGTGGCTCCCTTAGCCAGCGAGGTTCAAACTCCTTAGCCAGGCTGGCACCAGCCAGTATTACCTCCTACCACTTCCCACAACAGACACCAAACCTACTATGCTGCCTAGCACTGCTCATATACTACCACACTTTCCCTATACTTGGATTGGCTTCTTTTCTCTTTCCTTTGAAATTTCTTCCTATCATTGTCCTTCCATCACTGAAGGCATAAATCCCCCTCTAAGAATCTGTGATTCTTCATGAAGACTCTATCATGGGAGTCTTCAAGTGGAAGCTTGATAATGGCCAATGGGAGAAGATTAGGAGGAGCTGCTGCAGATGGGATTCTCTGACTGCATGTCAATCACCAGGTGTCTTCTAATTTTGAGATTCTATGATTACTGATGATGGAATGAGCAGATAAGGGGAGTGCTGCAAACACAGGTTACCTAGATTTCAGCAAAGTCTCTGAAAATATAATTCATCCTGTTCTTGTGGAGGAGGAGGAGGAGTGAGTTGAATTAGACAATAATAAATAAAATTCAGACTCACGTTGGCTGGCTGGATTCAAAGACTGCGGAGGGAGGTCTTTGGTGCGGCGCATCAGTGACCTGTGCTCCGTGCTGTGCCATTTAATGTTTTTATCAGACTTGGGTAAGGCACAGCTGATATATTCATCAAATGTGCAAATGGAAATAAGCTGGGAGGGATGGTGGCCAACCCAACAGATAAGAAAATCAAGATTTAAAAGTAACTTGACAGGAGAGAGAACATCAAGCTGAATCTAATAATATGAAAAGACAACAGCTGTTCTGAAAAAGATCTGGGGTTTTTAGTGGACTAAAAGCTCATGATGAGTCGGTCGAGAGTGGGATTTAGTGACCCACAAAATTAATGGTGTTCTGGGCTACGTTCAGTTCCATTGTACTCCATCCTCATGAAAAGGGGAGGGGAAGAGAATAAGTATTTATCTAGCGCGTACTGTGTTCCAGGCATTATGCTAAATGCTTTTTACAATATGATCTCATCTGATCTGCGTTGAGTTCTGGGTGCCAGAAGGACACTGAGAAGCTGGAGAGCACTCGCAGAAGGGTAACTAGGATGCCAAGAGTCCACGTCACATGCAGTGTGGTTGAAGGAACTGGGCACTTACATTAGAGAGAGGGATAGGGCTGCATGATGACTGACTCCAAGTCTCTGAAGAGCTATCATGGGGCCAAGACTTAAACTTGTCCTGTTTGACCGCAGAAGCAGGAGCAGTGAGGGAGGGGCGTTGTAAAGAGCCCAATGGGGGCTAAATATCAGAATGGTTTCCTAGGAATTCCTTGAAGGTCTTTCAGTCCTGGTGGCAGGATCACTGGTTGGCGAATTGTAGTGAACTAGAAAAGATGGCAACTGAGGCTCCTTCCAATGTTCAAATCCTGTGATGAGAAGATAACAACAGCACCCCATGGTCTCTCATCTTATTTCTTCCTTTAATGCTCCGTACCATGACCTACCCTGCCAAACTTCTCACCCCAGAGGTCCAAGACAGACTTCTTGACAAACTTGCCTCCTATACTTTGGACTCCTCTTAAGGGGCTTCTTCATGCCAGTTCATGCCCTTGAGCAGGCTCTGCTTGTCCTGGGATCCTTCCATTGCCAGATATCCAACAAGTTCCACACTTGCTTTGTCCACTTCCAGCATCTCTGTGTCAGAGGGAGCCTCTTTCTTTTACTGCAATTCATAACTTTGCTATATCTTCAAAGATGTATTCAGCTTCTATGTCTGAAAAAAATCCAACTCCTGGTGGCAAGGCATCCTAAGACAAGGCCCTCCATACTTAAATCAGTCAATTCTTGGAAACTGGGCCTGCAGTCCCCCATGGCCCCAACTTTGAAGGCCTTCCACCCAACCTGAATCCAGGGGACTGCCACCTCAGACTGAATATGACAAAGTTGCTCATGGCCCCTCCCTGTCTTCTTTCTCCATTTTAAGTTAATGCCATCTCCTCTCCAAAGGCCTCAATAACAAATGGCCTCAGAGTCAATTTTCATTCACCACTTTCCTGCTCCAGATACCTTTCCCACTCCAAAATCCAACCTCAGGACATCTTCCAAGTTTGCATCTTATAGTCTGTTCTTCCTGACCACTGCAGCACTCCAAGCCTGGTGTTATAGTTAGCTATCCTTCTGAATCCAGTGTGTGTGTGGGCTAGGTATCATTCCTGACTTGGTCTTTCTTGGGTGGGAAGTGGGAGTGACCTGTGATGGATCCCTCCTACTTCTAGGGTTCCAGGAAGATCCATTGTCCCTATTAGGCACTAAGAGGTAGAGCCAATTCAAAACCTCCCTGGGGAAACCAACTTAAGGTCTTTTGGGCCCTGTTTGACCTCAAACAAAACCCAAACACCCCACTGCCATCACCCCAACTCCTTGGCAAGGATTACAAAGTAACTGACCATCTGAAATCAAGAACAAGCCTATATGTGTCTCATCTAGGATTCAGGAGGCCTGGGTTCTCATCTTCTCAGACATTCATACCTTGCTCTGTGACTTTGGACAAGTCATACCCCACCCCCAGTCCACTTCTTTCTCTCTAAAATAAGGAGGTTAAAGATTCCTGAGATGCAGATGAAGCATGCTCCCCATCTCCTGACAGAAAGCTGGTCAACCCATTCATCAAGTGTCTCCTAAGCACCTGAGGGAAAGGAAAGCTGCAGAATGAGACCCATTGTTTTCAGACAGTCAGTGGGGGAATGTTTGGATTAATTCTGCTTGTTTGTTGCAAGAGCTTTTCCTTCTTTTTTTTTTTCCCAGCAGGTTTTGGGTGGAATAGTGAGGGGGAAGAGGGAAAAGGAATCAAAAATAAAAGACAAGATGATACTTAGGCACCTTTTTAAAAATGCTCAGAAGAGAACAACAGAAGGCAGGTCAGAAAGAAGCACAGACAAACAGGATAGCTTTGAAAGCTACAGGCTGAATTTATTATTTACTTTAAAAGAAAAGCAAGCGGTACATAATGAGATCTGCAGTTTCATGTACAATCTGATTTCTGTTCTACTGTGTACATGGAAATGACCATTTTATTTCATGTTAGTTAAGCTCAGAATAAAAATAAATACATTTTAAAAATAAAGTGAGGTTGGATCAGATGATCTTTCAGGTCCAAGGAATCTCTCAAACAACAACTCTGCTCATCTAACTTAACTTAATAAGGCAAGGAGAGAGCTAAAAGATACAGGGCAGTAAGGTCAACAGCACGGTGGGTTTTAGCCTTGGGGCCCCAAGTAGGAAGTGCTTAGTCGGCGAGACTTTGGGGCCAGGAACCAACTTGGAACCTCAGGCTCCTCATCTCTGAAATGGGAAATGGGAACGCTAATCCTTGCACTACCTATCTCCTAGGGTAAACAGTGAGAAAGTACTTTTCGAAGAAGCTCATTCAACCCGTAACTGGCAAAGAAATGTAGCTTGCTCTGCTGTCTGGGAGAGGGACTGGGGAGCCACACTGGCTGTGCTTGAGGAGAGGAGGGAGCAGGCAGGATCTGAAACACAAATCCCTGGCACACAACTTTGGCCTGCATACAGTTGGAGGCAAATCAAGCGGGGTGGGCAGAATGGCAAAATTAGCGAAGTCAGCCCCTCGGTGCTGGGAAGGGCTCAGAGTCTGGCACCTTCATTTTACACAATAGACAAGGGAAGGACGTGGCAAGTTCCTGAAGCTGTGCCTTACGCACAGCAGGCACTTTGCTGAACTGAATTGCTCTAGGTAACAAAGCTGCTGAGTGGCAAAGCCAGGACTCAAAGCCAGGCTCAGTCTGACTTCAAGGCGCTCCCTGAGCATCCTCCCCCATCTCCACACTTTTTAGTGTGTCTTCTCCTCCTCAGCAAAGTCCTTTTCACACAGGTAATAATCAGGTCAAATAGGAAGGAAAGAAGAAGGAAGAAAGGAAAGAAGTAAAGGCATTGCTATCCCCATCTAGGTCAGTGAGCAGAAGACAAGAAGCTTCCAGAGGGCAATGAGGCTGGAAAAATGTGGGGCCTCAGAGCAGCTAAATCAGAATTTAGCAGATAAATCTTTCAGGGGTGAGGGGAGTGTACGGCACCACAGATTTGGCGAGCTCTTCTTCCTGAACTTCAGGAAAAGAAGGGAGAACTCAGAGAAGAGGGCACTCATCTCCAGCCCAGAGAAGCTCAGCTCAAAAGGGCTCCCGGGGTCATCTGCCCAACCTGTAACCTGAATAGGAAGCCTCCTTCTCTATGATCATGGAGCTGTTGTGTGAAGACTCCAGTGATGGGTAACACTACTACTCCCCTCCCTGGAAGATAATATCATTTCAACAGCTCTATCACACAAGGAACCTCAGCAACCATCTAAGCCAGTCCAACCCAAACACAATCGGGAGTGCTCCAGCCTGTCTGAAGACCTCCAAGGTGACAGGAATCCCTTCCACTCTGGGACATCAGCCTGAATCAGCTTCCCTCCATTGCCTGTGGTTCTGCTCTAGTTGTTAAGAAGTTTTCCCTTACAACTCCCCTAACTTCCCCCCAATTCTGCCCTTTTGGGCCGAATGGATGTACTCCACACACTAGAGGACAATCAAGCCCAAGCAGGTCTTCTCTTGCCCATGAGGGGCTAGGGAATGCCTCGTGGTGTGACCTTGGACGTCACGGCCCCTTCTTTCTGGAGAGGTCTCAGTTTCCTCCTCTGTAAGACGAGGAGAGTTGAGGATTCCTTAGGGTGGCTGCCACTGCATGCTCCCCATCTCCTGACAGAGAGATGGTCAATCCATCAATCGGTAAGTATTTGTTAAAAACCTACTTGACAGGAAATGATGGCATGTGGCAAGTGCTCAATGAAGACTCACATTTTGGATTAGGACCAAAACACTGCCCTTGAATGACAACTGGCCCCCTGGTTCTGAATAATGTTCTATCCTTCTTAGGAAACATGAAAAAAGGGTGGCTGTCGAAGGGCCTGGCATGCAATAGGCACTTAATAAATGCTGGCTGAGTGCCAATTTGACTATGACCTCTGAATCTGTGAGAGTCGGAACATTGGAATCAGAGCCAGGAGGCTCTGATGCTCTCTGCTGTGTGACCCTGGGCAAGGTGCTGGACCTCTTTGGACCCACCAGTTTTCCCATCTATCCAACATCTGGAATGTGTTGATTTGCTTGACTCCACATATTTGCCTCTGCACTGGCCCCATGTCATACAGCCACAACATGCTACTTAGTATATCAGGAGCTACTGGTATTATTATAATGCATAGCCTGACAGCTAATATTATTAAGTAATTACATGGTATCACAAGATCCAAAAATCATCTTTAATCATCTTTTTTTTTAAATATTCAGTTATGGAATCATAGTCCTGCCCTGATTATTCAAGTAAACGAACATGTGATGTGAAACCCAGTCAAATGTCAGGTAACAGTTATGCTAAGTACTTCTCACAATGATGTGACACTCAGTCTAGTTTTAAAATAGAACCAGAAAGTAGAAGGTCTGTAAGCAGAGCCAGCAGCCCAAGATAAAAATGGACTCCGACTTTGTTCAGATTAAGGAAACAAGAGAGGGCGGGGGCGACTGACTTAATTGTGTCTGTGACATAATCAAAATTCCTATTTTAGAGCAAGGGATTACTCGTGTGAGCTTTTCCTTCAATTCATTTTTTCTACTATTCTTGATTAACAGAGGGCATATCTACACAATGCTCCCAACTCCAGGGTTTGAATGACTCAATTGGCTACACTGCCCAACTGTTCTGGAATCGTGTAGATGCAAAGTAATAAATTCCAACATTGATAACTCGAGGGAATACATCATCATCTTAGTGGAAGACCTGAACTCATGGCCAACAGCTACAGTAATGAAAGCCATGGCACTGCATTCATGGATTGCCTGGTGTTAGAGGGATTTGTGCCGGAACATTTTAGGAGCCGGGGGACAGATGACTGAAGATGAGAGACCCTGTGGAACCTCCCAGGGGTATGTTCTGAGCCTGCCTAATGAAGGTGGTGTGAACCATCACTGAGAAAATGAGTGCCAATAGCCAACAGCTGAGCAGAGGAGCAGCCAAGAGCTGACAGGAGGAAGCAGCTAGCCCAGGACCCAAGAGGCAAAAGCCAAAGGTCATTTGCTGGCCCCAGAGAATCTCAGAGGCCATCTAGTCCAAGCTGTCCCTGACTCAGGCTTTCATCTCTAACAAACTCTGCTTAATGACATGCAGAGATGAGGGACCATCTCCTGGAGTGGCTCACTCATCTCTCACTGTCAGAAGTGTTTGTTTTTGCAAAATCCCAATCTGCTTCTCCCCTACTTCCACCTACAGGGGCCAAAGTGAAGAAGCCAATCCTTCACCACAGCCCACCAGACCCTGCTTCCTCATCAGGCCCACTCTCCTCCTCTCCTGGCTGACCCTCCAAATTTCTTTCAATTCCCAGAATGGTGTCATTTCCGGTACTTCCCCTGTCCACCACTCTCCCTCATTCTTGTCACCTTCTGTCTGCCTTCCAGGGTCCCTCTTAACATTGAACTTGGAACAGACCACAGAACTCCAGGTCTGGTCTGAGCAGGGCAGAGGATGGGACTTAGAAAGAGGCAGAAATGGGAAGTCAATCATGGGCGAAATAAATGGTACCAAAACATCAGAGGCTTTTCCTCAATGTGCTCGTCAGGAGACCCACAAATAGAGTCACCTAGGCTTTAATGTAAGATTTGACATCGAGGATTTGAGAAAACCCAGAGAATGAGAACCACAAACTCTGTCAGGCACCAATCCTGGAGGAGGGGCTCAGTAATTCACAGAACAAAAGAGCAGCAGGGAGGCCAGGGAACTGCTAATAGAGGGGCCTCCTCAACTACTGTGCCCCCACTCCCCCAAGGTGCGGATCATTTCCACCAGAAGTACCAGAAGCCTTTGCAGCTCTGCCCCACCCCCATAGCACCCACAGAGCAAACCCTCTTCCTGTCCTCAGGAGCTGATAACATTTAAAGGCAAAGAGCCATGAGGGTCCTAGGAGTAGCCAGTCTGGTGTTAACTGGGGGTGGGGGGAGGTAGTTGGTCTTTTAACCAAATGCTGTCTGGGGTGAGGGATAGAAGTCTGCCAATAGCATGACTCCACCCCCAATAATACATCAGCCTGGGCTGGACTGGGGCCTGGCAAGGACTCCCATTAATCTGTCAGCCACATCAACCGCTCCTCAGGGTCAGATACAGGAGCCCGTGATTCCTGAGAGAAATTCGGAATAAGCTAGCTGTCCACCCTGCTGCAGGAGTGAACAAGAGAAATGACTTTTAGTCCTGCATAGGTCATTCACAAAAATATTTTAAATGTAAAAAAAAAAAAGAAAGAAAGAAAAGAGAGGCAAGACTGGGAGTACCATGAACTCCAAAGCCTCCACTATTAACATAGAGAGTACAGTGTAAAAAGTGACCTTGCTACGAGCATCATTTCGCCAAGATGGAACTGTAATGTGGCCATGGAAGAAGAGACCTCAGTGGACCAAGGGGAAAGCATACTTCCCTCCTCTTAGCAGAAAGGCAACAGACCGGACACGCCTCAGGACAAGACAGTTACAGCATGAGGCAAGGTTAATGCTGCAATCAGTTTAGCTCGCCTACACTTATGGGCTGCAATTTGTATTGCAAGAAAAAAATAGTGATGCCAAAAAAAAAAAAAAAGAAAACACAGAAAAGGGATCAATGAAACATCTTAAAAATACACAAAAGAAATCAGAAAGAAGATCACAGGGACCCAGGCGAGCGAGGCCATTTGGCGGTTTCATACACAGTCCTCTTTTCTGCTCTCCTTTGTATAGTGAAATGGTCCTATTTGTGAAGATCATGAAAACCAAAAGGCCTCGTGTAAAAGAAACCAAGAAACCAGATTTAACAGAAGAGGCAGGAGAAGATCGTCATGAAAATGAACGACTCAGAGAGCGGGGACACGGTAGAGGAAGTGCAGGAAGACAAGACGAGGGAGGACTCCACTACAAATCAGCCGGGCCAGATGGAGAGAATGGATGATGCTTTCCAAACGCAGCTAGTGGCTGTGCGTTGTTTCGGTTGCTTCAGATTCTCCAACCCTTTCGGGAGTTTTCTCAGCAAAGATGCTGGGATGGTTTTGTCATTTCATTCTCATAGATGAAGAAACTGAGGCCAACAGGGTGAAGTGACTAGCCCAGGGTCACACCACTAGGAAGTGTCTGAGATCACATCTGAACTCAGGAAGAGGAGTCTTCCTGACTGCAAGGCCTGGTATTCTATCCACTGTGTGACCTAGCTGCCCCTCCAAATCCAGCATGCCAATGGGGTCCCCACATGGGGTGGAGTCAGCCTGGAGGTCTTTTTCTAAATGTAGGATTCTAGGATTTCCCTCTATTAGACTAATCCAAAGTTCCTTTAGGTCAGAGATAATTTTTTATTCCTCCCCTCCCCCAGACTGGAACAGTGCCATGTCCATAACAGGTGCTGAAGATCTGTTGAATGCATTTTCTGGTGCTTTGCCTGTGTTTGTGTGTGAATAAAATTTCACCGGATTCTACCATCTCTGCCAGGTAGAAACATTATCTCCACTTTATAAACTGAGCCATAGGTCCCAGGTCTCAGACCTCTATAACTGGCAGAGCCACGATGAGAAGAATGGCGCCCCGTGACACCCACTGGTCCTTCCTACTAGGCCACAGGCAGCAGTACCATCACTCCCCAACCGCTCTTTGGCCAGATCACAACTGAGTGGAAGAAAAGGCTGGCCACAAAAAGCAGTGCTTTCACAAAAGTATGAAACAACACTGCATTTCAGCTCTGGGTATGAAGTCAGAAGAGGACGCTTCCTAGCCACGTACGCGCAGGCAAGTCGGTGAAGAAAGCTCAAGCTTTCTTTCTTTACGTGTAAGATGGAGCCAATGCTCTTCAGGCTGTTAAGTGGGGCTGGGCCCAGGAAGGCTTGAGTTCAAATCCAAGTGTAATAATACACTTCTTAGCTCTGGGGCCCTGGGCGTGTCACTTAACTCTGACTCAGCTTCCTCGTCTCTAAAATGGGGATAATAATACCGCCACCTACCTCCCAGGGTTGTTGTAAGGATCCAACGAGATATCTGGAAAGCACTTTACTTTCTAAAGCAGCATGTAAATGCTGGCTGCTGCTGTCACAGGGGTATTTTGAAGACAGTGCTTTGTAACCACCACAACAGTATATCATTTTACATATTCAGTATACCATTTTAAGCTACTTATAAGAGCAATAAACATAAAAGACTCCTTGGCGATAACGCAGGGTTGATGTGGCCCAAAGACAACACCAATGGAAGAATCCACGCCTGGTTAGGATTTATAAGTTGTGAATGATCATCTTCACTGCTATAGCCCACATTCTGGTCTGACTAAATTGAAAAAACCCTTGGGGCTTGCGCTGGGGAGAGTTTCCAGATTTCAAAGGCTCTGACAGGTCAGTGCTGGTGGCGGGAGCGAGGGATGGAGACAGATGGCTAAGTACCTAAGGAGCCAAGCCAATGTTGAGAGATTTATTTTTAGAATTTGCACCAGAGTTCTATTACTGCCTATAGCATATCTTCATTTTTCCTTCCTTTAAAAAACTTGTTTTGTCTTCCCCTAGTGAGAAACACAAAAATGCTTCAGAATACGAGGTGACTTCAAATGCTAGCACCACTCTCTGGCACAGGCGAGGCAGGCAGGCAGCCAGAGTGGAGTGAAAAGGACGCTGGGCTGGGGGACAAGGGCTCGATCCCAGGCCTTGACTCTGGCTAGGCTGCTCTGGCAAAGGCACTTCCCCTCCCTGGGCTGGGTCATTCTCTCTAGAGACAGGGCTGTTGTGCTTGCTGCCAGTGGCGGCCCAGGAAGGCTGATGTGCACAGCCCTAGGTGGCCCAAGGTCACCTGTGCAGCACACACATGCTCCCCCATTGGCATCACCCACATCTCACTGGGCCTGAAGGCATCTAGGCAACTTAAAAAAAACTTTTAGATACATTTTAGGGAAAACTAGATAGAAGCAGGAAAGGTCAAATAATGTGCCTTCTCTTTGCAGGGGAAGGCAGCCCAGGGCTGTTCTCAGCTTGGCTGCTGACTGCCAGCCTGCCTGTCTGTCTGTCTGTCTGGGGCAACTGCTCCTCCTCTCTGACTCCAATTCTGTCATTATAAAAGGCAGCTCATGTGGCCCTCAGGGGCAGGGATATTGGGAAGGATTCCCAAGGTGACAGAGACAAGACAGCTTGGTGCACAGAGAAAACACAGGCCTCGGGCCTCAGGAGACCTGGGTGCTCTATGCTAGCTCAGAACCTCCCTCACTATGGGACAACAGCTCCTCCATCTCTGCTTCCTCACCTGTCAAATGACTGGGCAGGATCAGATGATCTTGAGGACTCTGTCCAGCTCTAACATTTCACACTTCTCTATGAAAATACTCAGAGTGTTTGGAAGATAGCAGCAAAGAAAGCTGAGATATTGTCTCTGAGGACTCTGGTTAGAAATCATAGCCCTTTGTGGGTTCTCAGCCCTTCAGGGAAGGCTGGGCAGATCAAATGACTCTGAAAAGCATGAAGAGTCTAATGGACAGAGCACAGGTTTGGAGGCAGAAGGCCTGAGTGTGGCCTCTCCTAGCCTCAGTGGTTCAGCATCCTTATCTATAAAAATGGTCCTAAGAGTATTTGAGGTCACTGAGGGTCAAAGAAGACCATGCAGGGATGGCAGTCCTGACTGTCCTGGCTTCCCTTGGGGCGGGCGGGGTGGGGGGGAGAGGGGAAACCCTTCTGTTTTACACTTGGATGCCACATGGTGGAGCATCCTCAGAGTGATGTCAGTGGGTGTACATGCTGACAGCTTCCTTTAGGATGGAAAGGTTTCTAGGACAGACCTTGAGTTAGACTGTGGATCTCCACTGCCTGCACATCGGCCAGCTTAAATCTGAGGGAAGCACCACCAGGTTGACCAAAGGGCGTTTGAGGTTTGGGACCACAAATCTTAAAGACAGTCTACATCACCCAGGTCACTGGGGGCAGTACCCACAGCAATGGAACCAGAGATCCCCAAAGTACTCTTGCCCAGGTAAAGGTCAGAAGAAGAAGAACACAAAAGTAACATCCCCTTGCTTTAAGAGGGGTAAGCAAGATGGGGAGTGAATGCTACATTCACAGGAATGAGTCTTGAGTTCAAATTTCACCTCTGATGTTAGCTGTGTGGCCATGAGCAGGCCTCAGGTTGCCTGCCTGTGTCCCAAGCGTGGGAAGGAATGCCTGTTTTGAGCCTCAAGTGCCAAGCGTAAACTAGTCTTCCCCCCTCCAGTGCTCTGTTAAGGCCTGGGACTATCAATATCTAGTAGGCCAATGTGGCACCCCAGGCCTACTTGCCATGAGACGGCTGACCAGAATCCAGCTATTACCTGAGTTATTGGTCAGGTTGGCAAACAGCTATCACTAACACCAAATCTTTCACAAACCGTTTGACCCACACCAGTGACTTGCCTTAGAGATCAGCTCGTCATGGCTGGCTAGATGGGCTCTGCAGTGAATACAGCTATAAGTTCGGTGACAGTGAGGCAGGTAAGCCTGGAAAGTTTTGGCCTTTGTCATCTTCACCATCTCTGCCGGGGGCCCCTCGCCCAGCTCGGGGCTGGCAGGCACAGAGTGACAGCTCTGCTGGACTCGCTGACAAAAGAAACACTGGAACAAGCAAGCAGAAGCCGTTGTGGTTGGGAAGGGCGTGGGGCCCTTTCCACACTGTCGTCACCAGAGAAACTGTCACCACCTGCCAAAGAAAGCAAAGCAAGGCTGTTATCGGAAGGCTCAGAACACTCCAGGTCATATGACAAATATTCATTCTCCTTTTGGGAAACCCCAGTCATAGGCGGAGCCCTGTGGTGAGTGGCCTGAGGGGTGGTGTGGGGAGAACGCAGAAAAGACAGGGGGAGTGCACGGTCTGGCAAGGGAGAAGAGGCTCACGACACAATATCCCATGAACTTCTCACACCGACTTGGGACCTTGTGTGGAGGGTTCTGTCCTACCCATCCTTGGATGCTTTCATAGTTGGCAGTCTTCAGGTCATGACATTGGTGGCCAATCAAGCTGCTGGTGACGAGCTTCCACATTTAACTGCAGCTCAGGGACAGACACTCCTTACCAGACCCATATCTTGGGCCTCTCAGGTACTAGTGAAGACGGGCAGCTCTGTGCTAGCCACTGGGATGTGGCTGGGAGGAGAAGAGAGGAGAAAGGCAGGGCCCTTGCCCAAAAGAAGCCTGGTCTAAGAAATACAAAACATATCCAAGCAACAACGTTGACCAGTGTAGAAGAGTTTGGGGAGATCTAAGGCAGGAAGAAAGAAGTGGATGACCATGTTCTCAAATCACTAAGTGTCTTCAAGCAAGACTTGTCAGGTGTCACAGAGGGAGGATTCTCCTTCAGGTCTCAAACACTGAGATTCTGAGAGGGAACAATGGCCACCTCCTCACCTCAATGCCTGCTCTGAGGGTCAGACTCCCACAGCTGACCCAGTTCACAGCCCATCCCTATAAGTGGTTGTGAGACAACCTGTGGTGTGGAGCTTCTGGTAAGGCAAATCTCTGGGTGACGGGCCACTCATCTGTCTCCAGCCTGTACAGATGCCTGTCTAGCTTAGTATTAAGGTCCTGCCAGAGCCAGGTGTCTGGATGGAAGACCCCGGGTCACCTCTGCACAATGAAAAAGGACTTTGGTCTCCCCAACAGCAAGAGATCCTGGAAAGTCATGAGACCCACATTTGCGTTCTGACTCTGCCCTTCACTCTCTCACTATGTGGCTTAGGTGGGCCTCATTTTACTCATCTGTGAAAAGTATTAAAGCACAGAATTCAGAATTAGAAAACCTTTATAGATCTAGTCCATTCCCTTCCTTTTATAGATGAGGAACCTGGGGCTCGAGATTAAAATGACTTGCCCAGAGATTTAGTTGGAAGGAATATATTAAGTTACTTTTGCACACTAAGAATTTGTAAAAACATTTGATCTAGTATATTTTATACCATCTGTTTCCCTAGAAAAAATGGAAGAAAACGTGATTATCTTTAACTCTACCTCAATAAAAACAGTAACAAAAATTGTATTCCTGTATTACAGAAGTCACGTGCCTAAAGGGCTCAAACCCCAGGGTCACCGAATAACACAGGCACTCCTGATTCAGTGTCCCTAACCTTTAGACACTGCCTACCGCTCTCCGTCATTCCTTCTTTTAAAAAGACAACAAAAATCTATCCAAGCACTTGAAGCCACTGTCATTATTAAATGAAGTAATAGCATTCTCTGCAATGAAGTCGGCTGTTTGCCTCATTATGGATACTCCCCAGGGCCTTGGTCAGATGGTAGGGCTTTCTTTCACAAAATCCAGAAGGCTGGGGTTTCTTCCTGATTCTCACGTGGAGAAGGAGGAAGAGGAAAGTTAAGAGGCCCTAGATAATTCAGCAAATAGCAGAGTTGGGGGGTGGGGAGCCATGAAGCAATAAGCCAATGAGAATTCAGCATGGTCCCCACGGCATGCTGTGGCAGTGAGAACACCCTATGTGGCTCCAAATCTCAGCCCTGCTCTTCCTCAACCTGTGCGATCCCGAAAAGGTCAGTTTCTTACTTTCTTACCATCTTGAAGTCTTCTGGCCCCTCCAGCTCCTGGGCTGCCCCCCACCCTATGATTATATGCAGATGATTATGCGCATTCAGAAGCATAATGAAGAGGACTGAGAAATAGCCATCACATCAGCAAACATGGAGGAAAGGAGGTACGGCTCACTGGCACCAAAAAAAAAGTTCTTTGTGAAAGAATACAAACAGGCTATTTACAAAAGAAGACACAGATTGGAAATAATCCCTTTTTTAAATATTAAAGCTTGCTAATAATTGGAAAAAGGTAAAACCACTCTGTTGTGCCATGTCACCTAGTGAATCCATCAGCAACAATACCAGAGCCCAACTGACGCTAGTGGACCTGGGAGGAGGCAGCGCCCTTCCCCCTCCCTGGCTTAAAGAACTACCAACTGAAATCATCATGTGGCAGGAGCAGAAAAGCTGCCCAAAATAACTGGGCCTCTGACCCATCCATCCCATGCTAATCTTACCTGAAGGGGATTATCATAAAAGAAATTCTGTCCAAAGATACACGCATGGATTTGGCAGCATTCTGTGTCACTGCAGAGAAATGGAAGCAATCTCAAGGTGGCCCAGCTGGGGAAGGGCTGCCTGGGACCCTGAGGGCTGATGGGACTGGCCTGGGGTCACCCAGCCAGCAGGGGTCAGAGGTGGGATTTGAACACAGGTACTCCCTCTGTCTACAACAGCACACTGCCTGTGGAATGTTCCACGGCATTCAAATGGAAAAGATAGAATGTGAAGAAATTGGGAAAGAAGAAAGCTGACCCAGAGAACAGCATACACATTACTGGAGTTACCCATCGATCCTTCAAGCATCCCCGATCTCACTGTGGAGCAGCCGGATGGCAAACCTCTTCTATGCATTATTTTACCATCTGCAAGAGTCCCCAGCCCGAGAGCCTCTAAATGCAACTGCACTGCACTCAGGCCACAGACGTAACCACTCCCCAGCTTGCAAAGAAAGCCCAGCCTGGCAGAACTAGTCAGCAGTGATATCCCACCAGCAAAGCCTTCAAGGACCCAGGTGCTCAAATAGGGCTTGAGGAAAGGGACTTGAGACTACATGAAAAGAAATCTGAGGTATGTATTGTGTGTGTGCACGCACATCACACATGCACAGAAATGGACAAAGAGACCCACGAATGGACTCTATCAATTTGTTACCTTGTCATCGTCCCACCTTCCAATCAATCAGTGCTCAGAGCGGAGCAAGAGACTATTGCTGGGCACCAGCCGCAGATTTGGGGCGCTAGGTGACAGACGTTAGGTGAACCGTACTTGGAGCATTCTTCCCGTGGGCCTCCAGAGGCAGCTGGTGGTGTGATGGCACAGAAAGTGCTCCTGGGCCCAGGCTCAGGAAAACCTGAGCTTAAATCCAGCCTCAGACACAAGCTGTGTGACCCTTCCTCCCAGGGTGTCTCCATCTCCCTCCCATGGTAGTTGTGACAATCGAATAAGATAATCCTTGTAAAGCATTTTGCAAGCTTTAAGAATACTATCAGTACCTGCTACTATTGCTGATGCCGCCAGACTGGCTCCCATGCCCTCCAGCAAAGCATACCCAGCCCACCCAGCTTCTCCATAGCCTGTTGGTACACAGCGGTTGACATGTTCTCTCCGCTCCCCGCCACCCAAGACTGAGTTCCTTGAAACTGGACACTGTCTCTGCTGGTGTGGAATCCTTGGTGCCTGGCACATAGTAGGTGTTTAATAAATGCTTGTTGTCAGCTTCCTTTTCTTCCTTTTTAATGATCTCTTTGAGATTTCCCCCCAGCTTTCTGGCCTACAACGTGTAGAACATCATATACAGATATAGATACGTGTGTATATGTGTGTATATATATGTATGTATATGTATGTATGAAGGGGAGCATACCCAAATGAGACATGGAAAATCCAGAGGGCCCGGATGGGGAAGAACTTTAAAGGGCAGGCTGAGCTTAGATCATGGGAAGCCACCCGAGGGTTTGGTAAAGGGGAGAAAATGAAGTGATAGCTTCATACGAAGAATCTCGCCCACAGACTGGGGAAGTTCAAGGCCCACATGGCCTCCAGTAAAAGAGCCTAAAAGAGCCACGTCACCATCTCCCGATGTTGATTCCGGACACAATTACCCCCACAGGCTCAGGAACATACTATTTAAAATCAAACCCAGCCAGAATGCCCTACAGGGAGATAACACTAAGACATATGAGGGAATGGGGCCTCATTGGGGCAAGTGCGCACGATGGGCTTCTCAAGCAGCAATCATCTTCCTTCAAAGTCTGTTTCTCCTATTCTGGTTTTAAGTGCTTTCCTTACATTTCTAGAAGACAAACCCACCACAGTTATGTAACTGCCTTCCTCACTAGATCCTGTAAGTGCCACCTTGCTTGATTAGGCCCTAACATCGTTCTGTAGCGCCTTTCTTGAGGGCCAAACTTGGGGTCAAAGCATCTAGGTTCGAATCCTGGCTCTGCCTGGGTGGCCCCTCAGGCCTTACTTCTTCCTCTGTAAAAAGAGAAGGAGCCACAAGATATATCCACAGACTCTGAGGTCCCCTCCAGTCTCTATTATTTTGAGCCACTGAACGCTGGGGCTATCATTCTGGAACTCCAAGCCCTGTCTGTGTTCTTTCACAGTGGGCACACTTTGGGGGCCTGATCTTTCCCCCACTATTTTCCCTAAGCCTGGAACACAGGATCACAGATGAGTAAACTGAGGCCCAGACAAGTGAAGGGACTTTTCTCTGGTCGTATGGATATAGTAAGTGGTAAGATGAGATTGGATCTCAGTCCTGAGATTCCACAGGGCCACAGTGTCTCCAGTCACAAACACAGCATCATCTTTGTAGCTGCACAATACACATTTGTATTTTCAAAAGGATGACTATAGCTACTGAGCCTTGATGCAATGGAAGTCATGACCACAAAGGCAAATCTCACTCAAAAGGAACAGAATAGATACGAGAAAGGGAGTCCAGCACTGTGGACTAAAAACGTATCACTCAGGTGAGGAAATCTGGGTAGAAACAGGATGGCAAGCCTCTCTGTGAGATTCAACAGAAGTCAACAGCTAGATGCATCATCATTGGATAGACCAGAAGAATTTCATTTGTTAGACCACAAATGTGGCTTGGAAGAATACTATTATCATGAGGGGCACTCTCGTAAGCCAGACATCTACCTTGCTCCCTTCACCAAAAGCACAGCAACTAATTGAGTAATGGCAGGCAATGCTAATTTTTGAGCTTGGTGGAGGCCATAGGCATTTCCCCATAGAACGCCCTTCCCTCAACAGCTGAATCTTTGCCAGCAACAAAGAAAGGCAGTTAACAAAAACAGGCAGGGACTGCATGTGACAGCAGACCGAACAGCCACTTCTAGAGTTTCTTCTTGCATCCCATCAATCCCTCCTCTGAGACCAAGATTTTGCATGATTATTTCATCCACCAAGAAACGGAGCAAGCAGCAAAGGGGACTCTGCCACTGTCCATGTGACTCAAGCAGATTCATCTAAAGCAGAGACAAGTGAGTCCTCTAAGTTCATGTTGGCGGAGAGAAGAGTTGGGCCTCATTTGTCCTGAGCTGGGAAGCACCACTTCCTCTAAATTCAGAGGGGAGGATTCAAGAGGCTGAATGTTTAGGAGGAGAAATCAGGTAAAGAGCAATACAAAGAATGAAGTTCTAAAGACACAAAGAGAAATTATTCCAATTAGGAAGAAAAAGAGGAGCTTCATGAAGAACTCACTGGGAACTAACTTCCTGAAAAATTCACATTAAAAAATGTTACCCATACAAGATGGAAGCAAGAACAAGCAACTGAGGATGAATATGAAGTAGGGGTTCGGTCCCATGAAGAAAGGCACCAGGGGCAGACTTGGGGCTGATGCCAAGGACAAGTCACAGACTGCTTGGGCCTACCACGACACCAGATAAAATGCTGCTGGAGATTCAGAGAAAGGCCCAAATAATCCCTGCACTCAAGAGTTCCCATTCTAATGCCTTTATTTATTACTGGCTAGGACAAGCTAACAAGGCTCATACAGAGTTTAGAGAGTAAAGTTCTGATGAAGGGAAAGAAGAGGATCAGAAATGGTGGCCAAGGTAGAGGGGCTGATCAGAGATGAGGGGGAGGAGGCCGAATGACCCAATACTTTTACTCTTCTTTTCTCTTCTTCGGAGGATGCTCTTTAGACTAAAAACGAGAGAACAAAAATGAACAGCAGGAATGCCATTATCACTCCATTAGGAGGAGGCATCTTTACTACCTTCAATGAGTACAGGTCACTGGGCTAGGGTGCTTTACATACCGGAACTATCACGGCTGACGTTCACACAACACCTTAAGGCTGAAATTCATGGTTTCATTTAAATGTCAAACGATCTTGTGCTAGAGGGGCTATCATTCTATTGCCATCTTACTGGAGAGGAAAGAGGCTCAGAAAGGTAGGGCCTCTCAGCCCCGGGCACTTACCTACTTGCTAAATGTTCCAGGTGGAATCTGAATGCCAGTTTCTAGACCTGACTCCATGGATAGAAATCTTTTGATTACACCACACTACCTCTAGCAAAGAACTTGCAGGTGTGAATGGGAAGCTCCTGTATGTGATCTTTGAAATACAGAAAATGGGAGCCATGTGAAGTGAACTTTTTGTGAAGAAGGACAAAGAGGAGGGAGGGAAGGAGTGGGGAGAAAGGAAGGGGAGGGGAAGGAGAGGGAGGGAGAAAAGAAGGAGGGGACAAGGAAAAAGAGAAGACATTGATGAAGATGAAGAACTATAAAACAGCCCAGGGAACTTGAATTTTTCCTCTTGGAGACATTTGAGAGCACATTTTAAGGGGTGGGGCCTAAGCAATGAGAGGGGGAGCAGTGGTGACTAAAAGCCACCATGACCTCATCAAGAACAGATCATGGCAGATCCATCACATGTCTGTCTTGACCCACTAATAAAACTAGTAGAACAGGGGAATGGTGTAGACACAGCATCCTCGGATTTTGGCCAAGTATCTGACAGGCTCACCTACTGTTATGCTTGTGGGTAAAATGGAGAGACGTAGGTTGGATGACTGAACAGGTAAGTGGATTTTAAACCTGTTGATTGATTTGGCTGCTGTCAAATTGGAGAGAAGATGCCAGTGGACTGTCCCAGGTCCTCGACCAAGTGCTGGTCAGCAGGTTTGTTTGTTTGGTTTTTCATCAGTGACCTGGGTTAAAGACACAGGTGGCATGCTTGTCAAATTTGCACCGAATACAAAGCTAGACAGAGGAGTTAAGAGGCTGGCTTGCTAGGGGTCTAGATGCCAAGAACCTCCAATCTCTCTAAGACAAAGAAGACAAAATGCAACTGGGATCCATGGAAAGTTGCACAGTGACGTTCAGGATTTCAACTTCCCAAGTACAACATGAGTGATGTAATGAGGAGACACAACAGTCATTGTGAAAAAGATCTGGGGGAGCAAACTGGCAAAGAAGATACACAGCGTCAATGTGGGAGTGGCTGCAGAAAAACCAGCACAACCCTCTGCTGTTGATGGCGTTGTAAATCCAGTCTGAATATTCTGGAAAGCAATTTAAACAGATCTGCTTAAGATTAAAAGAAGCCAGAGACCCCACGGTTAGGCATAAGCTAGCTCTTAGGAGGTCAAAGACAGAAAAGGTGGGGGGGGGGCACAAACACTAAAATATTCATAGCAGCACTTTTGGTGGTAGCCAAGAACTAAACCCAAACTAGATGCTGCGGATTAGGCCCAATTCTGCTGAGCTAACTTTAAATTGTTGTTGTTGTAAGGGATTGCTTGCTTTCTAGGGAAATGGTGAAGGATCTATTCATAAATGAAGGCAAAATGAAAACAAAAGCCATCAGCCAAACTTTAAGAATGAAAAAAGAACAAGATCTGAGAGCGTTAGGAGACTATGAGCTCAAAAATAAGTTAACACATACATGGGAGGGAAAGAGCTCATGTGTCTGAGGCCACATCACTAGACAGCGTCTCTTGTGACTCTATGGTGCTGTGTTCCACATCTGAAGAAAGAGAAACGATGAAATACTTATCCAGGCGAGGGCAACCAGAACGGCATGGGGCAAAGACTGGGGAATGTGTTTTAGATGGATCAGCTGAAGCCCAAGGAAGCTAAGACTCTGGGGGATATAGTTCCTGTCTTCAAGGACTGGAAAGGCCACCTAGTGAGAAAAGGATTAGTGATTCTGTTTCACCTCAGAGGGAAGAATTAGGCATAACAGAGGGAAGTGGCAAAGGTACAAATCAGAGTCTGCCTAGAAACAGGAACTGTCCGAAAAGAAGGGTGACCTGTGGCTCCCCTTCACTCGATGCTGTGGAGCAGAAGTTAGGTGACCACTCTGTGGGAGACCTGGGGAGTTTTGTTCAGGTAAGGGTTAGGCTCCTTGGCCTAACCAAGGTCTAATGCTTCAACTGTGCTTTTTTCACTGGTAACTACATTTAATAACATCAAGGAATGCGTGGACCTTTTAAAGGTACCTGTGACCTAGCAGAGAGGGCTCTGGCCTCAGTGGAGTCCTATCTGGCTTTCAGTCTTGGCTCTACCACTTAGCAGCTCTGTGACCCTCATTTTCAAAGGAACATAAGCTAAGACTTAGGAGGGACCTCCAAGGTCACATAATCCAAACTCTTCATTTGACTAAGGCAGTTAAGTGACTTGTCGAAGACCACACATACAGAGCTAGTAAGAAGCAGAATTGAAATCTGCACTCAGGTCATCTGCCTCCCAAGACAACACTCTTCCCCCGGCCCTTGAATTGTCTCTCTTGCTCACATGTAGTAGGAATATAATGACTCTTTCACTATCTGCCTCCAAGGATTGTTGTGAATGAGTAAGGTCTTACTGGATGAGCTCTGAATCCATGGGCCTTCCGCTGATCCAGAGCTGCCATATGCAAAACCACAGGGGGGCAGAGGGCCATAAATAGCCATGATGATTCATCAATATTCTTTGATTCTTTTAAGGTTCCCCTGCTCTCCATGCAATCATGCAATGATGCAGATAGCACCTCCTCATATCTCACCGGATGATTTTTGAGTGATTCTGTAATTAACAACAGACCCTAAGCCCCCACCCCCTAGGCCAGGTGTCCTTCTAGGTCCTTGGGTGTGGTCTTTTGACTGAGTCCAAGTTTTACAGAACAAATCCTTTTATCAAGGAAATTTGTTTTGTGAAGTTTGGATTCATTCAAAGGGGCACACTTGAGGACCTAGAGGGCCACGTGTGGCCTTGAGGCCACAGTTTGCCCACCCCTGCCCTAGGCTTACTGACCTCAACCCACAGACCCCCAGTTTCCAGGCTTGTACCTGAAAGGTTCTGAGTCTTGGGAATCACAGAATCTCAAAGCTGGCAGTGCCCTCAAAGGCTGTCTTGGTCCACTTCATGCTCCTGAACCAGAATCTCCTCCCAACATGCCTGACAAGTAGTTTAGGTGGTTGGTCATCCTTTGCTTCAAGACCTCAAAGGAGGGAGACCAACCTCCGGAGGCGGACCATTCCCTTTGGGAGACCTCTAATTGTTAGCAACTTTACCCCGACACCTGAATTTGCCTCAGCAACTCCGACTAACTGTTGGGCATTTTGTCTTCTAAGCACAAGCAGAGCCAGGTTAGTGTGTCCTCTTTCAGACATCCTGGTCAAGGATGCTTCGGTTTAGCTCTCCTTCACATCTCTAGCCAATCCTTATCAGCTCTTTGACACAGCCTTTAGGCTCTCCCCACTGCTGCATGGCCTCCAGCCCATCTGTGCCCAAAATTCAATGAGAAGCATTTGTTAACCACCTACTATGTGCTGGGTACCAGGGATAAGATAAAACCAGGGATGAAGATAAAAACTACAAATAATGTCTACCCTCAAGGACCTTATAGTCTATAGAGGGAGGAGAGAAAATACAGACACTAGAAGTAAATACAAAATATTTACAACCCCTCACCCCTCCCAATTAGCTGCTCAGCAGAGCTCCCCCATGCCCAAGTGCTGTACTTGGTTACTGCTAGAATCCTACATTCATAGCCAGAAGGGCCTCTGGCCATTTGGTCCAACCCAAATCCAACAAAGAAACCCTTCTACAACACACCCAACCGGTGATTAGCCAGCCTCTGCTCAAGGACCTCCAGTGGAGGTTTTCAGCCGTTACCTTCCTCCTAAGGCAGCGGTTCCATTTTCAGAGCGTTAGCTCTGCCTGCTAGAAAACGGAGCTCTTGAGCCTAGTTCTGCTCTTGGTCTGAGGCCAAAGAGAACAAGCTAAATCCCTCCTTCTTCACACTAGACCATCAGCCACTTGCTCCCTACCTCCGAGGTAACCCCGACCACCACTTCAGTTTTCTCTTCTCCAGTTCCTTCCAAGTCCCCAGATCCTTCACCACTCCATTTGCCCTCCTCTGGATCAGTTCCAACTGATCAATGTCCTTCCCAAAATTCACAACCCAGAAACGAACCGATACCCTAGATGTGGTATGAGCACAGGAATATGCACACTAACATCCCCAAAATCATTCCTGAGAGTTAAACACGCCCATCTTAAAGGACCCTAAAATCAAATCGACATTTTTGTCTGTCCTATCATGCTTGTTGACTCAAGTCAAGCTTGCTGTCTCCTAAACCTCGATGCCTTTTCAGACAAACTGTTGTCTAACCACATCTTCCATCTTGTATTTGCTATTGATTTTTTTTATCTTAAGGCTAAGACTTTGCATTTTATTCAACACTTAGCACAGTGCCTGGCACATATTCGGTGCTTAATAAATGTTGACTGATTGATTAATTATCCCAAAACACCATACTGGGAGCTGAGAGACACAAAGGTGCTTAAGAGAGTGCTTATAAAAGGTGCTTATAACTTGTTATGGGGAGTAGAGAGCTCAGGAAGATACAGGTGTACTATATAATAACGATATAATAGTTTATTCCCACTGTGGGAAAAAGGGAAAGAGCATGGGTTTGGGAGTGAAAGGACATGAGTTCAAATCCTGACTGTGATTCTGAAGGCTGCAGGGACAGATTCCAGCTATAGCTCACCAGCCACATGACCAAGTTACATAACACTTGGAGCTTTAGTTTCCTCATCTGTAAAAATGGATGTGACACCAACACTCCTCTTGTCTCTTCAAGGCTGGAATGGCCACTCCCTCCTTCCCCTCTGCTTGGGTAATTCCCACTTGTCTTTTATACCCCAATTCCCTTAACATCTCCTTGGAGTTATTTCTGTGGCCTGATGTTCCCCAAGTCGTCTGGGAACAGCTTGGGAAGTGGCGTGGTATCTTCATTTGGAGTTGGAGAATCTGGGTTCAAATCCCAGCTTTGCCCCTTTGAGGCTCAGCTCCAGGAGGAAGGCCCTCTCTAATCTAAACTCCATCTCCTTTCATGCCTAGCACAGAGCTTCACCCACAACACAGTATTTTAACCTCACCACTGTAAGAGGCCCTTCCACACACTTTAGAAACTTTGAAGCACTATAGAAAATGTCAGCTAGATTGATTACACTAGAAATGCCAGCTTACGTTGGAAAACTTAAGACTTTAGAAGTTTTATCACCATAGACGTCACTTATCACAAGGGACTGAACTTATGAAGCCTTTTCAGAGGCTGGTGAGAAAGCAAATTTTAGTAGCAATCTCCCCTGTTTGTGGTCTGCCTGGTCTGTGTCTAAATCAAATTAAGGATTCAATTTGTACAACTTCCTAAACATAGTAAAACTCTCAAGTAAATCATCTGATAAATTCTTGGTTCTTTTCCATGTGTGTTTGTGGTTGGAAAATAAAGGGACAGCTGAGCAAAAGCAATCTGTGGCAGTCCTGAAAGTGGCCCTGGGGGTCTGGGCAGCGCACACTGGTGCAGTCTCCAAGCCAGGGCACTTGGATGCTTGGATGAGCTGTTACATGAGCTCTATAGAAGGGGCCTCAGAGACCCTCATTTTACAGAGTCCCTCGATTCCAGCGCTCCCCTCCAACTTCTGCCTAGAGCTTGTCTGTACACAGCTCTTCTCCCTCACTGGACCCTGAGCTCCTTGAGAGACTGTTTTTTACTTTTCTTTGTATCTCCAGTGCTTAGCACTGACATACAGTAGGTGCTTAATAAATGTTTATTGACTTGACTGACAAAAGAGAAAACACTGACAAGCCCAAGATCAAAAAGGAGCGTCTCTATGCTTTTCACAACAAATTAAGTCATGTCAAAAAACGTTAGATCGGGAGTTTAGATTTGGAAGGGGCCCCTCCTGCCTCCCCTCGCACCCCAAATACTAGTTAGTACAACCTTCTCCTCATTTTAGAGATCAAGAAACTGGGGCTCAGGGAGGATGTCTGATCTGCTCAAGGTAACAAAGGTACAAAGATTTAACGCCCGCCGCCCCCCCCCCCCCCCCCCGCCCCATCCTCCTCAATTCAGAGCTCTTCCGAGACCAAAGGCGGCCCAATGCGTGTGGGCTTGGCCCCCAGCTCGGGGGGAGCCCCGCTGCCCTTCTGTGTTACTAAGTAATCAGTGCGTACTTGGAGTTGGCCACACAAAGTAACCGCACTTCGGGAAGCTCCCAATCCAAGCAGGTCCACCCTCCCCAAGGAAAACTGTTAACAAACAGCCCGGCCCCTCTCCCCACCCCCCAAGCCGGGCTCCGAGTGCTTAAGGAGGCCCCGAAATGTCATCGGATCACACGCCATCCCAGGGACACGTAATCTCACACACACACACACACACACACACACACACACACCAGGCGGGCAGCAGCGGGCGGTGGGCTTTCTCCGCACGCAGTCACCGCACCTGCCACCGTGGTCACACAACTCTCGGACTGGGCCCCGTCCCAAGTCCTCCTACAACGGGCTCTACACCCCCGAGCATCCCCCGGCGGGCGCCCCCGCCAGCCCGCGAAGGGCTCTTTTGGCGCAGCAAGAATTGAGGCGGAGGAAGGGCCGAAGGTGTCGCTCGGCACCTGGTCACCCCAGGAGGGTCAGCGCGCGGACGCCCCGGCTCCTTTCTTTGGAGATGGGGGAGGATGCGGGGGGGGGGTCCGGACCTCGACACAGCGAGCCGGGGGTGGGGGGGGAGGCGCGGGCAGCACCTGATCGCGCCGCTCCTGCCGTCATTTCCAGGCGCTAAAAATAGAGGCGACTCGCCCGGGCCCCAAACTTGCGCCGAGCCCCAAGCTTCCGCATGGCCGGGGGGGTCGCCCCAGGGGCGGGGGAGCTGCAGGACCCGAGGGGGGTCCTGGGGAGTGGCGGGGGCGGGGCGCCCGGGAGGGTCCTGACCCAGCCCCTTCGGGGGAGCCCTCCCGGGAGCGCCGGCTGGCCGGGCACGAGGGTCCTAGCGGCACCGGGTAAGTGACGCCCCCGAGGGTCCCAGGGCTGGGCGCGGTACTCACCGCAGCGGCCCAGCGAGCTCCCCGAGGGGGCGGTAGAAGCGGAAACCTGGGGCAGGCTCGGGGGACGCCCGGACCCTCGGCGGCGGCGGCGGCGGCGGCGGAAGGAGGAGAAGGAAGCCCCGCCGAGGCTCCGCTGTGTCCATGCAGGGGCCGCCCGCCCTCACCCCTCCCGGGGCCAGCCCCGCCGCCGCCGCCGCCGCCGCCGGGGCTCGCTCATGCGGAGGCGGGCGCCCCGGAGAAGCGGCCCGGCCACAGCGGCCTCAGCAGAGCCCGAGACATCCCCCGCCGCTCGCTGCGCTCCCTCCGCGCCGCCGCCTCCTTTGTTTTGAAGCGGCGGCAGCTGCCACGGCTGCCGTTAACGGCGCTGGAACCCAGCGCCAGCCAATCAGCGCCCGCCCGCGCGCCAGCGCTCCGCGCTCGCGCCAGCCAGCTCCCCCGGCCCCGCCCCCGCCCACCCGTCCGCGCGCCAGCCTGCTGCCTCAGCCCCGCCCCTCCGGCTCCCGCCCGTCCGCGACTCGGCAAGTCAGTTTCCTCGGCCCCGCCCGTCCGTGCGCCAGCAAGTCAGCTCCACCCGCACCCCCGCTCCTGTCCGCGTGCCCGCCTTCTGCCTCGGCCCCGCCCATCTCACTCCCTTGGCCCCGCCCATCAGCTCTCTACGCTCTTGCTAACGCTCTTCCTTCCACCCCGAGCGCGCACAACTGCTTCCCAGTCCACTCCGGCCTGACTGCCTCGCACCAAGCGCCTGACCGCCAATCAATAAGGGGGATGCAGAAGGCGACGTAGCACGTGTTTTCCCCCCGCCCTCCCGAACCACTCCCAGACTCCGAGCGTTTCCATTGGCCAAACCGGACGGGGCGGCCGCCCTGACGACCAATGAGAGGCGAGGGTTCGACTCGAGGGCGGGCGGGAGCTCGGGGAACAACAGGCGCGCACTGGGAGCGGGCAACGCGGACGCGCGCCCCTCCGGCTCCCCAGCTCCGCCCCCTCGGGTGTGCGCGGTGGGCGTGGCCAGGCCCGAGGAGGCGTGTCGGGGCGGGGCCTGGTGGCTCGCTCTCCCCTCCTAGGAGCCGCGTTTCGGAAACCTCTTCCAGGAGCAGGAGGCGCGTCCCGGAGGCCCTCCTGGAGGAGGGGTATCAGAAAGCTCACCTGCTTGCCTTCCGCGAGCCGGACCGCCGTGCTAGTGTCGTGCCCAGCTTCCAGAAGAGGACACTGAGGCTCGGGCACAGGGTCACGCAGCGGGCCAGCGTGCAAGCCCACCGCAGCGGGAGAGGGGGGAGGGGGCCTGGCCTGGCCTGAACCCCCTCTGGACAGCTGGAGATGAAAGCCACCGACCTGGGGAAGGGCTTCGAGCTTCCGAGCCCAGAGAACGTCCGACGGACTTCGTCTTCCCTCTTGCTCCGGGATAGGACGTGATGCCATCTGAGGTCTGGCACCCGCAGGTGCCTAATAAGTGCTTACTGGCCGACGGGCCCTGCAGTCCTGGGAGCCCCAACCTTCCGGCGGACGCTGGCCGTCCAGAAGATGTCTTACTCACCGAGCCCCCCTCCCTCTTCCCTGCTGCTGTGCAGGGCACCGCCCCCACCCAGGCTCCCAACCCGGGCTCCGGCCTGGACTTCTCCCCCTCCCACCTCCCCACGTCCAAGTTGCTGCCAAGGTCTGTCAATTGTACCTTCCTAACATTCCTCGAATAAGCCCCCTTCTCTCCTCTCAGCCCCCACTCTGATGCAGACCTTCATCACCTCCCGCCTGGACCATTGGCATACCTGCTGAGTGGGTGGGGGAGGGGCGGGGTGTGCTGCTTCGAGGCTCTCCCCTCTTCGGCCCACCAAAGTGATTTTCCTAGTGCATAGGTCCAATCAGGTCACCTCCCTTACTCAATAAACTCCCTATCGCAAATGCCACACTCTTTATTAGGCATTCATAATCTAGCCCCCGCTTACCTTTCCTGTCTTCTCACACCTCCACCCAACAGGTCCTCTTCTGCCCAGAGGCATTGGGCTTTTGCCCATTCCACAAGCATCTGTCTCAACTCTGGCCTGGCTGTCCCCCATGCCTGGACTTGGTCTCCTTCCTCTCTTCCAGCTACTGCACCAACCCCCCTGGCTTCCTTTAAGTCCCAATTATAATCTTACCTCCTACAGGAAGCCTTCCCCAACTCTTGATCTCTTAATCATTTCATATTTGCCCCGTCTATAACTTGTTTGTACCTCTGTGTTTGCTTGTTGTCTCCCTCTTAGATCATGAGCTCCTTGAGGGCAGGAACTGTCTTTTTGTATCCCCAGCATTTAGCTCACTGTCTGGCATACAGGGGGTGCTTAATAAATACTTATTGACCGAGTGGACAGGTAGGCAGTGCCATGACCCCCATTTCACAGATGAAGAAACCGAGGGGACAATTGACATGCCCCGCGTCACAGGGCCAATTAGTAGAATCTCTTAACTCTTTCCATCTTTCCATCTTCTGTCTCTCCCCAGGTGACACGGAAAATCCGACGTCACATCCAGCATGTATTGAATCTTTTTTCATCTCCCTCACCTCCCTATCCCCGCACTGGTTCAGGAAGGAAAGTCAGACTAGCCGTTGCTCCCCATTGCCATTTCCAGCCTTTCCCCGTCACCAGCGTTGAGCATCTGTTCCTTCTCAGAGACTTACTGTACTCAAATTCATCGACCAGATTAGATCCTAATTATCTACCAGCCTTCGCTTTCTCAAGGAGGTCAGTACCTGAATGCTGTCTTCCTTTCTATAGCAGCCTTTATAATAAAGGGTTTCAATGTGTCAAAGCTCCCTCAAATGTTGTGGAATCGTGGTTTCTCCACTTCCTCAGTTCCATGACCTGTATTTCCAGTCCATCTGAGCCTCACCCTTGATCTCACCATATCCTTAAACATTCCATGATCCAGAATTCTAATACCAAATAGTAAGTCTTTCTCTTTTGGCCAGGAATCCCGAGGGTCTTCCCCTTCCAGTTTGATTTTTTTTTTTTGAGTTTTGATTAAAGGGGCCATCCCTTGACTCACTTCTTAAAGAGGCCTATTCACTGACTTGGCATTACCTCACTCAAAGTAAGAACCTGAAAAGGCCTCAACGTGAAAGGGCCAGGGTCTCCCAATGCATCCTGGGCCATCTCCAGTCATCCTGGTGAATATCAGGCCGCTGGACCCAGATGGCTCTGGAGGAGAAAGTGAGGCTGGTGACCTTGCACAGCCCTCCCTCACTCAAATCAAAGTCAACTGCGAGTTGTGTCATCATTTCCCTGATGTTGTGGTCCTCTTCGAGAATGAAGGACAAACACACAACAAATCCTTAAATGTTCCATGATCAAGAATTCTGAAATTTCTTTAACTGACCAAACTCTGTCATTGGGTCTCTAATCCAGGGTGTGCTGAAACCAGCTTGAACCGACTCAAGAAAACAATTGTTAAATTTTCTGTGTGGATATTTACACCTTGGAAATAGACAGATGCTACGATTCAGGACTTTATTGTTTGTTGCTTTTCCCAGGAGTGGGGAACCTTTGCCCTCGAGGCCACATGTGGCCTCTGTAAAGTTTGGATTCAGTCAAAGGGCCAAAGGTTCCACGCCCCTGGTCTAGACTTAAGAAAGTGAGGGAGAAACTGTTAATAGAGATTAAGTGTAACATTTCCCAGCACATCCCTTCGTCTTGATGCCTCACTCTTCCCAAGACCATTCTTCACTCTCTTGCTTCTCTCTCACCCATCTGACCATTCCTTCTCGGTCTCCTTTGTTGGACCATCATCCCTTAACCGGTCTTTTTCTTTGTCTACACTGTCTCCTGGTGACCTCAGTGACTCCCCTGGGTTTAATTGCCATCGTTCTGCAAATGATTCCCGGGTCTATAGATCCAGCTCCTGGTCTCACTCATCTTCTCCATTACCAACTGCCTATGGGACATTTCTAATTGGATTTCCATAGGCATCTCAAACTAATATGTCCAAAAATATGATCTCATTCCTCTCCAGGATGAACTTTGAATTTCTCTACCATGCTTCAGAAACCTCTACATCCTGAAGTTCACTCCACCCCTGGAATTCACACATTGGAAACAGGAAAAGAACCTATTTGCACAAAAATATTTATAGTAGCCTTTTTGTGGTGGCTAAGAATTGGAAATTGAAGGGATGCCCATCAATTGGGGAATGGCTGAGCTAGATGTGGCATATGATTGTAATGGAATATTATTGTGCCATAAGAAATGAATGATTTCAGAAAAACCTGGAAGAATTATATGAACTAATGCAGAGTGGTGAGCAAAACCAGGAGGACATTGTACACAGGAACAGCAATATTGTATGATGGACAACTGTGAATAACTTAGCTCTTCTCAGCAATGCAATGATCCAAGCCAATCCCAAAGGACTCGTGATGAGAAATGCTATCTGCCTCCAGAGAAAGAATTGATGGCATCCCAATACAGACCAAAGCATACCATTTTTCTTTCTTTCTTTCTCTTTTTCTTCCTTTCCTTTCTTTTCTCTCACTTTTCTTCCTTTATTTTTTCCTTCCTTTTTCTTTCATTTTTATTTCTTTGAGTTTTCTTCCACAAAATGATTAACATGGAAATAAGTTTGACATAATTGCACATGTATAACCAAATCAAATTGCTCATCTCAGGGAGGGGGGAAGGGTAGAGATGGAGAGGGGAGAGTTTGGAACTCAAAATTTTAAAAAAGAATGTTTAAAATTGTTTTTACATGTAATTGGGTAAAAGTATATTTTTAAAAGGAATGGGAGGGCTTCTCTAAGGTACCTTCCTGAGAGCCAGCTATGGAGCCCTGTCTCCCACATGACCGTGGTGGTTGGAAGCACACAGTTATCTCTGTATCTTTGGGTTTATTCTTTCCTGATCTTAGCTGAACAAGTATTCTGAGACAGGAGTGTTCAGGTGACCTTAAGAGTTTGGGGAATTCAGAGGTGCCATCAGTGGTCAGAGATGAATACTGGCAGCCAGCAGCATCCATTGGTAGTTGCCAGTGGCAGCTGCTATAGGAGTTCAGAAATAGTTACCCAAGGAAAGGCAGCTTCAGGGAGTACGACCCCTCGTGGTGGAAAGAAGTGACATTCATGGACTCTAAGAAGGTGCTGACCCTCAATGTCCAGCATAGAGCTCTACCTGATGAGAACTTCATGAGGACTTTGAGAATTGAGACAGGGACTTCTTCTTTTTTTTTTAATTAATTAATTAATTTATTTTTAGTTTACCACACATGGTTATACATAGTTTTGAGTTCCAGATTTTCTCCCCTCCCTCCCCACTCCCTCCCCCAGACGGCATGGAAGCTCATATCACTGTCCTGTATAACTTCGCATTGAATTAATTTATGCACTAGTCAAGTTGTGGAGAAGAATTTTGACCAATGGAGTGAATCATGAGAAAGAAGAAACAGAACCAAAAAAAAAAAACCCAAAAACAAAAACAAAAGAAAAGCAAAAAAGGCGAGCATGTAGTGTGCCTCGTTCTGTATTCAAACTTCACAGTTCTTTCTCTGGATGAAGATAGCATTCTCCATCGTGAGTCCCCTGGAGTTGTCCTTGCCCCTTAGGTTGCTGAGAAGAGCACAGTATGTCAGGGTTGGTCCTCACGGAATCCATATATCTGTGGCTGTGCACAACGTTCTCCTGGCTCTGCTCCGCTCACTCAGCATTATGTCGTGTAGGTTTTTCCAGGTTGTTACGAAGTCTGCATCATCCCCATTTCTTATGGCACAGTAGTATTCCATCACCTTCATATACCACAGCTTGTTCAGCCATTCCCCAATTGATGGGCATCCCTTTGATTTCCAATTCTTGGCTACCACAAAAAGAGCTGCTATAAATAGCCTTGTACATATGGGTCCTTTTCCCGCTTGTGTGATTTCTTTGGGATACAACCCTAGAAGTGGTATTGCTGGGTCAAAGGGTATGAACATATCTATAGCCCTTTGGGCATAGTTCCAAACTGTTCTCCAAAATGGCTGGATCAGCTCACAACTCCACCAGCAATGCAACAATGTTCCAATTTCCCCGCATCCTTTCCAGCATTTATCATTTTCCTGTTTTGTTATTTTAGCCAATCTGACAGGAGAGATGTGGTATCTAAGAGTTGTTTTGATTTGCATTTCTCTAATCAGTAGTGATCCAGAGCATTTTTTCATATGCCTATAGAGACAGGGACTTCTAGGGCTGGGAGTTGGCACACGCGTTCTTCACACAAGGGACTCAGGACCATTGTGCTTTAAATTTGAGCTCACTCTCGCCGTGGCTGCTGGGCGTGTTTGTGAGACAGTGTGCCCCAGGTTTTGAAGGGTATATTTTGTACCAACTGTTCTTACAATGCCATCTGTAAATGGTAAATACCTGGCTGGCTGCCTGATTGCTAAAGAAGAGCATATGGATTGGGGCTCAGGAGCCACAGTATTCAAAAGAGGCCCTCAGGTCTGCCTTTAGAACCCTTAGATGGTAGTAAGTAGCAACTGTGCCTCAGGACAGCCCAAGTCATGAAGTCAGGTTGAAAACATGATCCCAGAGGAGGTGCTACCTATCTGTTTTGTATGTATATATGTTCATTTTGTCTCTCCTGATACACTGTAAGCTCCTTGATATGTCTAGCACCTATAATGCTGCCTGACACATTTTGGTTGTTTTCCAGTCATTTCAGTCATGTCCAACTCTTCGTGACCGCATTTGGGGTTTTCTTGGCAAAGATACTTGAGTGGTTTGCTATTTCCTTCTCCAGCTCATTTGACATATAAGGAAATTGAGGCAAACAGGATTAAGTGACTTGCCCAGAGCCACTCAGCTAGTAAGTACCTGAGGCTACATTTGAACTTGGGAAGATGAGTCTTTCTCATTCCAGACCTGGCACACTATCCACTGCAGCGCCATCTAGCTGCCCTACTTGACACATAAGAAGCTCTTAATAAATGCTTTCTAATTTACTGACTGATTTATACTTTGTATAAACCAGCCAAACTGGCCTTGCTGTTTCTTGTGCATGACACTTCATCCCCTGTCTCCATGCATTTGCCCAGGCAATTATCACCCATCCCTGGAATATACTCCTTCCTCATCTCTGCTTCTTAGAATCTCTGCTCTCCTTCATAGCCCAACTCAAGCGACACCTCCATGAGGTATCTCCTGTTTCCCCCTGCCTTGGTGCAATGTCTCCCCCATCCCCCACCAAAATAGAAAAAAAGTTCCCTTGTCTTAATTGTGTATCTATTTTGGACATAATCATATATGTACATGCTGTCTCCCCTGTCTCCCCATGTTTGAGGCCAGAGACTGTTTTATCTTTGTCTCGATATCTCTAGCACATAGCACAGTGCCCAGCTCATAGCAGGTGTTTAATAAATGATGGACTGATTGGTTGATTGAATCTCAGGTCTTCTGAGTCCAAGCCCAGTGCTCAGAGAGTCAAATGTTATTAGACTGGAATCCCTTGGTCCAACCCCCTCATCATAAAGATGTAGAAAGAGTCCTAGAGAGAGGACGTGACTTTTCCCAGTTACGAGCTCTATTATAATTGCTGACCTTGGGGTAGGGTGGATAGAGTACTGGGCTTGGAATCAGGAAGACTTCTCTTCCTGAGTTCAAATCTGGCCTCAGATACTCATTGGCTGTGTGACCTCGGGCAGGTCACTTAATGCTGTTTGCCTCAGTTTCTTCATCTGAAAAATGAGCTCTAGAAGGAAATGGGAAACCAGTCCAGTAACTCTGCCAAGAAAACCCCAAAAGGGGTCACAAAGAGTCAGATATGACCAAAACAAGTGAACAAGAAAAATATAGCACTGTGAGGTTCATAAGCCACACTTGCTGCCTCTTTGTTTGACTGCCAATGTGGAAGTTCATATGCTTAACCAGAGGCAACCTATTAATCAATAGGCATTTATTAAGCACCCACTCTGTGCCAGGCACTGTGCCAGGTGCTGGGAATACCAAGACAAAATGAATCAGCTCCAGCCCACAAGGAATTAATATTCTATTATCTAGAGTATTCTAGTGTTATATAGAAATGTATATGTCATTACATGCAGAATCAGTGCCAAATAAATCCAAAGGAGCTAGGGAGGGAGGGCACTAGCAGGTGGGGAGATCAGGAAAGCCTTCATGGAGAAGGTGGTGTTTGAGTGGAGCTTTGAAGAAAGCTGAGCATTCTGAGGGCAGAGGTGAAGAGGGAGAGCATTCTGGACAGAGGGCACAGCTAGTTCAAAGGCATGGTGGTGGGAGATAAGTAACAGCAACAAGACCAGTTTGGTCACACCTTGGTAATATATTCTAAGCCTGAAAAGTTTGGGTAGAACACCAAATTGATAAATAAAACTAGAATCTAGGTTTTTTGGGAAAAAAACTAATAGAATAGATAGCCAGTTAGGTAAACTGATTTTAAAGAGAGGACAGCCAAATTATCTGTATCCAAAATTAAAATGATTTATAATAATCAAAGATGAAATAAAGAGATTACCTGCAATTGTTTTTCTAATTCTATGCTGGGAAACTAGGTGGTGCAGTGGATAGAGTACTGGGCCTGGAACCAGGAAGACCTGAGTTCAAATCCAAGCTCAGACACTTACTAGCTATGTGACCCTGGGCAAGTCACCCTGGGCAAAGACCCTGGGCAAATATATGTATGTATATATGTGTATATATATGTATATTTTATATATATATGTACACACATATGCATATATACATGTATACACACATATATATAAATGGGAAGAGGTTAGAGGTCTTTCTAATAAGATCAGGGGTAAAGCAAAGATGACTAATCACCATTCCTATTTAATAGTGCTAGAAATACTAGACAAGAAAAAGAAATTGAATGAATCTGCATAGGCAAAGACGAAACAAAATGATTAAATTTTGTAGATGATGTGATGGTATACTCAGAGAATCGTAAAAAGTCGAAATAATGACTTCGTCGAAGTTGCAGGACACAAGATCAAATGAGACAGCATTTGTAAAATACTTAGCACAGTGTTTAGTACGTACTGTTGTTGTTCAGTCATGTCTGACTCTTCATGACCCCTTATGGGGTTGTCTTGGCAAAGATATTGCAGGGTTTGCCATTTCCTTCTCCAATAGATTAGGCAGAGATAAAATGACTTGCCCAGAGTCACACAGCCATTTCAAGTCTGAGGTAGTATTTGAACCCAGGTCATCCTGAGTCCAGGCCCAGTGCTCTATCCACTGCAGCACCACCTAGCTGCCTCCAAGAACAACAGGTTAAGTGACTTGCCCAGGGTCTGAGGTGGAAGGGACCTTAGAGATGATCTAATCTAGTCTCCAGCATCCCCGACAAGAAACCACCTACCTCTACTTAAAGACCCTCTTCCTCCCCTACTCCATGTTCTTGGCAGCCTATTCTCCTTTAAGACAGTTCTTCTCATATCAAGCCTAAATTTGCCTCCCTACAGCTTCTACCCATTACTCCCAATTCAGACCTTAAAGGCCAAGCGGAACAAGTTATTCAACAAGCATTTATTAAGCTTAGAGGCAGCTAGGTGGCGCTGCAGTGGATAGGGCGCTGGGCCTGGAGTCTGGAAGGCTCATCTTCCTGAGTTCAAATCCAGCCTCAGACATGTACTAGCAGTGTCACCCTGGGCAAGTCACTTCACCCTATTTGCCTCAGCTTCTTCATCTGTCAAATGAGCTGGAGAAGGAAATGGCAAACCATTCCAGTATCTCAGCAAGAAAATCGCACATGGGGTTGGATGCCACTGAAATGACTAAACAATATAGTAGGCCCTCTGCCATATACTTGGCATACAGAGAAAACAAATAAACTAAACTTCTTACCTGCTCTTTTAGAGGGAATTTTCTATTAGCCATTTGACCAGTTCATCAGCACCACCCCCACTTCCAGGCTACCCCAGTCTTCTGTCCTCCAGGCTACACATCCCTGGCTCCTTCAGCCCATCACCCTTTGCACAGCTTCCAGTCCTCTCATTATCCTGTGCCGTTTTAAAGCTGCTGCCATCTTTGTTCATATTACAATGAACCTGGCTCCCCTCTTTACAGAAGAGGAAGCTGAAGCCTGGGAAGGGGGAGTCATTGGCCCTATTTGCAGAGCTCTTAAATGAGCAGAGTTATGCCATGGGCCCAGACCTTCTAAATCCCAAGCCAGGGTCCTCTCCATGGAGACCTCCTGAGGTTACTGGACTTTCCCAGGGGGTATCGGCTATTCCAATGCGATGACGGTGGCTGAGCCTGCGGTCCCTGAAGGGTAGAGATGGATGCTGCCTGCCACTGCAGCTTTGTTCCCAGGAGCTTCAGGAGACTCAGGAGCAATCTGGAGTTGTTTGTTTGTTCATTCCTTCATTTGTTTGTTCCTTTCTTCTCTCTTCCCTGGCAATTGCTTTTGCCATCTATGTCTTGAGCTGCAGCCTGAAGCACCCTTGCCTGGAAAACACTCCCCTAGCCCAGAGTAGGCAGGTCAGTGGCTAGGAACAAGCTGGTCAGTGTTTCCTTGGAGGTGGCCTGATGCTGGTGACCTCTGACTCGCCATTTGACATCAGCAGCCCCCATGGGCCTTGTTAGGGAAGCAGGTGGAGGAATGGGCTTGGTGCCCAGCTCTCAGGCAGGCCCCTGGAGTGCATTACCCTCCTCAGTCCTGGTCTCTAGCCAGAAGCCTCCCTTTCATCCCATTCCAGGCAGTCCTGATCCCTCCCTCCACTCAGAGGTTTCCAGGTTAATAAATGAAGGAATGAAAGAAAGCGTTAATTAGTCTGTGTTGATAAAGTATTACTTTATAGTTATAAAAAGTGTTTATTATTACATTTTATTTCATATTAATTAAATATTATTAAAAGCTCTTATATGCCAAGTGGGGCAGCTAGGTGGTGTAGTAGATAGAGTTTCAGAGAAGACCTGAGTTCAAATCCAACCTCAGGCACTTACTAGCTGTGTGACCCTGGGCAAGTCACTTACCTTGTTTGCCTCAGTTTCTTCATCTGCAAACTGAGCTGGAGAGGAAAACAGCAGACCACTGCAGTATCTCTGCCAAGAGAACCCCACATGGGGTCACGGAGGGTCGGACTGAAATGACTGAACCACAAAAACATGCCAAGCATTGGGTAATGGAAAAACAGAGACAGGCCTTTCAAGGGGCTCACCCCCATTCTAATGGGGGAGGTCCTCACCATTCTCGGGGCTCAGTGAGAAAGCAGGAGATGCAATGTCTTTAATGCCGCATGCACTGATAAAATCACATCCGTATCTGATGTGGAGTCATCTGCCCAGGCCAAAGCCTTTGGGGGTGAGAGCTGAGGAGGCAAGGCTTCCACACATGCAGAAGCAGCTGGCAGGTGACATCTCCACAGGGATTGCTCCCCAGGATGGTGGTTATGGGGGCTGGGATAGAAGCAGGACTGGCGATCTGAAGGATGCTGCCATTCCTGGGGCTCTTGAGTTCTGGAGCTAGGGCTGTCACCACTGGCCCGAGGGAGAAGACAGTGGTTGAGGTGATGGTTTGACCCACCTGTCACATGATGCCTCCTGTCTTTCCTTCAGAGTGCCTACATGCTTCAGAGAGAATGACTTGCCTATGAATATCGGGCTCAAGGCATTATCCTTCCCAGAAGTATTTGTATCTTAACAGGGCCCTCTTAGAGGTCCCAAGAAATCACCTAATGACTATTAATTGGGAGAGTTGGGAACAAGGTGCCGGGAGGGATCAGCTGTAAAGAGGCAGCTTTCAGTTTAGTGTTGGGGAGACCTCCCTAACAATCAGAGCTTCCCCAAAATGAGAGGGGCTGCCACAAGAGCATAGAGTGCCCCCTTCCCCCAGAGGTCACTGAGCAGAACCTGGATGGGGATTCTTGGTTGAGTATCAGTTGGACTAAATGGCTGCTGAGATTCTTCACAATGGATATTTCAAAAGACCTGGCTCTATCATTTGCTGTCACATGCCTCAGTTTCCTCATCTGTAAAATGAACTGGAGAAGGAAATGGCAAACCACTGCAGTATCTCTTCCAAATGGGGTGAGGAAAAGTCTGGACTGAAATGACTGAACAACAACAAAGTAAGGAGAGCAAGTACTCATCGCACCTGCCTGATAAGGTGGTTGTGAGGACCACAGGAGAGAACAGTTGGGAAAGGCTTTCCCATCAGTACAGGGGGAGCTGCTGCCACTGCTAAGTGTGTAACAGCCTGTGCCAAGTGTCAAAGTTTGTAGAAACACCAAGTGTGGTCTCTTCCCACAAGGGACCAGCAGAATCCCTCCTGATGGCTTTACTAGGTAAAATGACTCACCCAGTCACATAGGTGGTGTGTGGCGGAGCTAGGATTCTAACTCAGCTCCTTTGACTGGAGGTTGAGCTTTCTTTCCACTGCTCCAGAATGCTACCCCTGTTCTATTCCTGCCTCCCACTTTCCTAGGGGGCTTCGTCTGGCTTCTTCTTTTGCCTCTGCCTCAGTTTACCTTGTGTAAGATTGATTTCTGCCCACGTTGTATACCTCCTGTGAAAAGAGAAAGGACCTGTTGTTTTACCCCGGTATCCCTCACATTTTTTGCTTCGTGCATTGGAATGTAATTGAGTGCTGGAAGCAGGCATGTTAACCAGTGAAAGGGGAGAAATCTGGGGCTGGGGGACCTGTCTGCCACCTAAGTAACTACTGTGGAACATTTTATACCATGTTATATCATTTTTGTAATTTTAATAAGACTCAGAGCCTGAACTAATTAACCAGAAGAAAAGCCTGATCCTAACAGTCTCTTTGTTCTCTGAGTAAGCTCAGAGATGTCTCTATCTTATGTCAACAAACCCAGATGGACCATTCCTTTCCTCTGTCCATGGCCATTAAGGGTGAAAACCTTGACCCCAGACACTATCTTGAATTATGTGACTTTTCCTTATCTTAATATTTTATGGGCATATACCATGTTATGGAATGTTAATGGCAAATGAAACACAGAGATCCTGGGTTATAATTTCAATTGACACCGTGACAACTATCTGATTTGTTGTATTTACAATCTATTCCATTAAGGAAAATCCTTGTCTTGTATCATGATTAACATATATGGGGGTCATAAAAGTGATGTAATGCAGGCTGCTGTGTTGGGACTAAAAAATGTATTTAAACCTACTCATTTCTTTGTTCGGGGAGTCAGATTTTGGTCTGACCCCATGCATGCATGTATCCACTAAATTTGAAAGGAATAAATGTATAAGTAATATAATTTTTTCTATCACCTAGCCTGTTGTTCCTTTAACCAAACTTTCAGGTTTAACACTACCTGCTCTGTTTACATAGGCACCATGTACTGCAAGGGACCTGGGAACCCAGGCCCTGTTGCTAAAAGCCACGAACAGAAGTGGTGCGAATAAGCATTTATCCAGCGCCTATTGTGTACCAGGCACTACATCCTGGGCCCCTATCTATCAAGTGAGGAAAATGGACCTATGAGACCAAGGTGCCATTCAGTTCCAGGAAGACATGATGGTGGGTCTTGGTTGTCCACTCGGTTTGGACAAGGGTCTACACTGGCTCTCAGCAGACTTTTAGCTTAAGCCTACTTAGAAAATACTAAAGGGCCAGATTACCATCCATCACCATGGATATCTGGAGAGAAAAGCTCAGGTTGCCATCACCTCTTAATTAGACTAAGTTTCTTTGGCAAATCTCTCCCCACTTCAATGGATCCTCCCTCCATGCAGAAGCAGAGAGCCACTCCACATCACTCCCGCCCCTCCATCAGCTGCAGTGGCTTCCAATTCTCTCTAGATCCTGGCATTTCAATCCCCTTACGTGCTTGCCCCTTCCTACCTTTCCATTCTCCTTCCCTGTTACTCTGCTTCCCCAACTCTATAGCCTATGTTTAGTCAGACAGGCCCTACTGGTCTACTCGTGACTCTTGACTTCGCATCTCCATATCTTTGCCCCAGTGGTCCCCTAATCTGGCTTCGGAGAAAAACAAACTCGGCCCCAGTGATATCCTCTATACAAAGCGCTTCCTGATCCCCCCAGCTGCTAGTGCCCTCCCTCCCCAAGCTAACTCATATTAATTTTGTATATACATATGAACGTAAATATTGTCTCCTTCTAGCCACCGTGCCACCTAGCTGCCCTTTCAATATTGTAGGATCCAATCCAATTGACCTTCATCATGTCCCTCATGCAATGCATCTGTGCCTTAATCCTGGCCACCCTCTGTTCCTAGAATGCACTCTCCTCCTGAGCTTTCCCTCTTAGAATCCCTAGCTGACCCCAAGATTCAGCTCAAAGGCCACCTCTGTAAAGCCATGACCTCTAAGGCCTTTCCAGCTTTTGATCTGTGAGCTGTGACCCTGCTCTGTGCTAAAGGTGGGAGTTCCAAGTCCTTGACAGAGAAGTTTCTGGAATGGAGTTATGAACAAGGAATATTAAGCAATCTGGAAAAACCTTTCTAAAAGAATGAAAATCAGAAGCTGGGGGAGCCAGCCCAGAAAAACACAACACACTGACGAGGATCAACGAGAATGACTGGGCAACCAAACCAGGCTGGTGGAGACCTCGAGCGAGGGACTGAAAAACTGGGACCTTTTATTCACTGAAATTAATTTAAGTCGAAATCATTTCAAACTGAGGCTAATTCGTTACAGGGTATTCCTAAAGTCTGGACACATAGGCAGTTGACAGCAATCTGGAGTTATTGCATCGAGTTCACGTGAATCGTGCAAAGCGCATCATATTGGAGATGCTATTTGTTAATATTCCAATTAAATAAAAATTTCATTCATTTCATTTCTTGAAAATACGCATTTTTGCCTACGTGTCCAGACTTTAGGAACACCCAGTATATTGATGGTTAACGCTAGTATAATAGAGATATTGTTGTATGAGCCCAAAGTGGGCAGGCAAATCTCCTTGCTCCCCGCCCCCTTTGTGTGGACTTAGTTAATCCTCTCCTTGGCCATGACTTTCTCTCCAGCCACTCCCTGGTCCTCTCTCCTCCGGAGGCGGGGCTTTGCTCTCAAAGCACTTCTGCAGAAATGTCAGTGCCGGCCTAGCCAGTCACGGACTAACCTTTGCTACACACTCATTTGACTAGCAAAACCTGGGTAAAAGTATTTTAGTTGACCTGGCAAGTTATAAAAATAAATCAATAATTACCTTTTCTAGCTCTGAGCCGCAGGTCAGAGATCTTGTTCCAGCAGAATGAAGTTTCTCTCTCTGTCTCTCCCTCTCTTCTCTCTGTCTCTGTCTCTCTGTTTCTCTCATCTCTCTGTCTCTCTCATCTCTCTGTCTCTGCTTTTGTCTCTCTGTCCTTCTCGCTCCCTCTCTTCTCTCTTTGTTTTTGTCTCTGTCCTCTGTCTGTTTCTCTCTGCCTCTCTGTTTTTTTCTCTCTGTCCTTCTGTCTCTCCCTCTTCTCTCTGTTTTTGTCTCTCTCTGTCCTCTGTTTCTCTCTGTCTCTGTTTTTGTCTCTGTCCGCTCTCACTGTCTTCTCTCTCTCTGTTTTTGTCTCTCTCTGTCCTCTGTTTCTCTCTGTCTCTGTTTTTGTCTCTGTCCTCTCTCACTGTCTTCTCTCTCTCTGTTTTTGTCTCTCTCTCTCTCTCTCTCTCTCTCTCTCTCTCTCTCTCTCTCCCCCCCTCCCTCCCTGTCCTCTCTTTCCTTCTGTCTCTCTCTTCTCTCTGTGTGTGTCCCTCTCCGTCAGTAAATGTTGAACCAAAGGGCCAATTCGCTCCCAGTGGGGGACATAAGGCTTACAGCCCCCTCGGCAGGAGAGAAGGAAAGAGGAGAAGAGCGATGAAGACTGCCTTTGGCCTGCAGCCCTGCTAGGACCTGACTGGACCAGCCTTCAGCCGGATTCATCCCCTAACAGTGACCTCATTCACAATCGGGTTTGAGTGTTGCAGTGACCTCATGGCAACCCGGGTGCTGACAACAACTTCAACTTTGAATTTGGAATTGTCCCATGAAGGCTGTCTGAGCGCAGAGCCGGAGCCTGCCCTCATGAACCTGGGGGAGACAAGGCTGGAGGTGGGGGCCGGGCAGCAGGACTCTCCCGCAGCCGCCCGACTTTCCTGGGCTTGGCCGGGAGGCAGGAGCAGTGAGTGGAGGCCGCAGTGGGGGAAGAGCTAGCCTGGATGTCAGGAAACATTTCCTAGGAGCCCAAAGGCGCACTCACTGCGGACAGGCAAGCTGGATGACCACTCACCAGGTACATTCTAGACTTCGGCACGTATCGACGCTCCCTCAAACAGCCTGAGTTCCTCTACTTCTTAATCAGGAGCTCCTCTACCCCGCCTCAGCTGCGCCCCAACATAGCTCCAAGCGCTCCCCAAGAGAACCATCTACAGCTAGGAGCTCCCCTCTTGCTCCTTGCACTCGGTTCTAGACTTTCTCCAGTCTGACTTCCAATCTCGGCATTCCACCGAAACTCCCCAGTGATGCTGAATGGCCAGATCTGATGAATGACCTTTCCTCGGTCCCTAGCCTTCTCAAATCCCCTCTGCAGCCCTTGCCCCGTTGATCGCCCTCCCGGACCCTCCTTTCTCTCTAGGTTTTCAGGACACGTTCCTCTCCTGGTTCCCCTGCTACCTCTCTGACTTCCCATCCGGTCTCCTTTGCTGGATCTTCTTCCAGGTCTCTGCCGCTAACCAAGGCTGTCCCCCAAAGTTCTTTGCTGGGTTCTCTTCTCTTCTCGCTCGCTACAATTTCACTCGGTGATCTCACCACGGGTTCAGTTCTGATCTCTACCCCGATGATCCTCAGGTCTATTGATATAGCCCTAACCTTCCCCGATATCCAATCTCACCTTCAAGTTCATACTGGATATTTTAATCTGGATGTCCAGCAGACATCTCACCCTCTCAACCTGTGTGGGGCCGAGCCCGTTATCTTTCCCCGCTAAACCTCCGCTCTTCCTAACGCTCCATCTGCCTCCAGTCACCCAGACCTGCAGCCTCCAAACTGCCTCTCTCACCTCCCATATCCTGTCATTTCTACTTCCTTAACATCTCTGGAGTACGCCCTCTCCTCTCCCCTCCTCTGATAACGCTCCCACCCTGCGCAAGCCCTCATCACCTTCCACCTGGACTGTCGCCCAAGCTGTGGGGAAGGGGCATCTGCCTGCCTCCAGTACTTCACTGTCAAACTGATCTTCCCAAAGTGCAGTACTGACCATGTCGCATTCCCTGCGCCCCCCACCCTCACTCCATCAAGTCCAGTGGCTCCGGACTACCTATAGGGTCAAATGCAAAATGCTGTAGAAACTGCCCCGTGCCTAATTTGTTGACATTCTGACATCTCATTCCCTCTCCTACACCCTGAGATCCTGTGACACTGGCCTCCTTGCTTCTCTATGAACAAGAGCCTCCATCTCCTGACTCCAGGCCTTTTCTCTGGCTGTACCCCATGCCTGGAATGCCCTCCCTCATCTCCACTTTCTGGCTTCCTTGGCTTTTCCCACCTCCTGTTCTTAACTTTTGTGACTTCAAACCCATGCCCCTATTTCTGTCTCATCCTTGAATTTCCCTGAGCATCTGGGGCCTCCTCATCCTGAAATACCCCTTTGCAAGCACCTGCCCCAGGTCAGCCTGCTTTTAATCTTTTCCTGGCGCTGTTCCTCACTTCTGGGGCTTCAAATACCTTCTACCCCTCATCCCTTTCACTCCCCTTTTGTGTATGGTCTTCCCCTATTAGAATGTAAAGTCCTTGAAAGCAGGGACTGTCTTTCTTTATATGTATATCCCCAGTGCTTAGCACAGTGCCTGGCACAGAGCAAGTCCTTAATAAATGCTTCCTTCCTACCCTCCTTCTTTCCTTCCCTCCTTTCTTCCTTCCTTCCTTTCTTCTTTCCTTTCCTCCTCCCTTCCTTCTTTCCTTCCTCCCCTCCTTCCTTCTTTCCTCCTTCCTTCCTTCCTCCCCTCTTTCCTTCTTTCCTTCCTTCTTTCCTTCCTCCTTCCTTCCTTCCTTCTTTCTTTCCTTCCTCCCCTCATTCCTTCCTTCCTCCTTTTTTCCTCCTTCCTCCCTTCCTTCTTTCTTTCCTCCCTCCTTCCATCCTTTCTCCCTTCCTCCCTTCACTTCAAGCTGAAGTTCCACTTTCTGGAGGAAGCTTTTCCCAATCCTCCTTCATCTTCATGACTTCCCTCTGAGCTCACTCCCAGTTTATCCAGTACATAGCTTGTTTGTCTGTTGTTATTTGCATGTTGTCTCCCCATTAGACTGGGAGCTCCTCGAGAACTGTCTTTTGCCTTTCTTTTTTTATCCCCAGGGCTGAGTACAGTGCCTGGCACACAGTAGGTGCTTAATAAATGCTTGTTGACTTGACACGTGTGATAACCAAATGCAGGGGTCATATACAACACATGTAATATGAACACATAGTGATAACACACATAACAAAGATGAATAATACAGAAGAAGAAAAACGATCCAGGAGTTTAGAGAAAGCTGACTATGAATCACCATTAAGAGAGGGCAGTCGCCACCCCCGGTGCAATCTGGGCTGCATCAAGTGAGTGGGAGATTCTGAGAAGGAGGATGCTTTCATCCCGCCATATTCTGCCCTGCTCGGACGACACCTGGATTATCGGGCTTAGTTCCAGGCACCGTATTTGAAGGAGGATGCTGATAAACCAGACCACATACTAAGGAAGACGTAGACTTGGGACAGAAGGGTCCTTTTAGGCTGCCGAGGGCAATGTCTTCATATTAGCTCGGGCTTATGAAAGAAGGATTTGACACGTTCTCTTTAGGTTCAGAAGGCATAATGAGAAACAGCGAGTGAATGTTACAAAGAGGCCTCTTCGTACCTGAGGTCCTTCCCAACGACGAGTCTGCGCCAAGGTGGGAGGGGCCACTTTGGGAGGTAGTGAGCCTCCCCTTCAGGGGAGGTCTTCAAGAAGAGGCTAGACATCTAACTTGACCCTTGTAGAGGGAACATTTCTTCAGGTTCGAGTTGAACTTGTTGGATTGTGAGCTGCCCTGGCATCGTGGACAGGGCACTGGAGGTAGAGTAAGGAAGACCTGCGTTCATATCCAGATGGTAACTAGCTACATAGCATTGACAAGCTGGAGGAAGGTGACCAGAGTGGCAGAAGATTCAAGTTCACAGTGCAGGGTTGATTAAAGAAACAGGGGCGGGTTTAGCTTAAAAAAGAGGAGATTCAAGGGTCCCATCAGAGCTAGTTCCAAGTGCTGGAGGGACTCGTGGCCACAGTTCTAGACTTGTTCTGTTTGACCCCAATGGGCAGAACCAGGAGGAAGCTGGGGAAGTTACTAAGGGTACAACTGAGGCTTAATGGTAGGAGAGAATTCTTCACCGTGAGAGCTGACCAAAAGTGTAAATGGGCTTGCCTCAATGGGTGGAGGACTCTCCCTTTCTTGGAGGCCTCCAGGAAGAAAGAAGCTTGCTGTGGTTCAGTCATGTCAGACTCTCTGGGACCCCGTTTGGATACTGGATACTGGAGTGGCTTGTCACGTCCTTCTCCAGCTCATTTTACAGGTGAGGAAACTGAGGTAAACAGGGTAAAGTGACTTGCCCAGGGTCACTCAGCTAGTAAGTATGTGTAGCCAGATCTGAACTCAGGAGAGGAGTCTTCCTGACTCCAGGCCCAGCACTCTGTGCACTATGGCGCTGTAACCAGGATGGCCTTTGTTTTCTTTGAGTGACTCAATTTATCTCAGTGAGCTTTACTAGGTGCTAAGCCCCAGGCCCAAACCCCATTAGGTGTTAACCTAATCCATGTGGATGTGAACCTCCCAGGGTCCTAAGGGGGGGGGGGCCAACTCAAGAACCAATCACCAGAGCCTTAGCTCTGGTGATTCAGATGATGTTTGATGTCTGAAGCCCTATAAGAAGGGAGGACAGAGCCATTTGTGTGGGGCTCTGGAGATGGTGTTGATGAGGAGACTCTGGGCAGCTGTAGCCAAGGAGCCCTCCAGCTTGTAAACCCGGATATTGAGACTTTGTTGAATTCTGGTAACTATCTGTTAGGATTTGAATCAAAGTCTGTTGATGTTTGTAATTTGTTTGCATTTTGTTTTGAAGTTCAGGGTGCTGGCTTTTTCCCCTGAACTAACGGAATGATATTTGAATGCTGAATTAGCAGATAGAAGAACCTGTGCTGTTGTCAGCTTTCTGGGTGCTGGCTGTGGGTGAATCTTATACCCCCACAGAAGCTGCTAGCCAGATTGTTGAAACAGGCGCCACCTAGCCGCCCATGGAGAGAGGCTGGGTGGCCGCTTGTCAGGCATTTTCTAGTGGGGATGATTCCTTTTATGTATGGATTGGGCTAGACGGATACTGAAGACCCTTCCAAGTCTCCAAGTCTGTGAGCCTCATCTACAAAGTGAGGCTGTCAGACTCAGTGGCCCTGAAGGCCCCTTCCATTTCTGAATCTATGATCCTATGGACTGAGATTTTGTGAAATACCTCTGCTAAGGAAAGATATGGCCCTTCATGAGATCTCAGGACTTAGGGTGGACAGAGGACCCTGGTGGGATGTGATGCCGATGAAGGATGGGAGTGGAGGCCAGGATTGCTGTGAAGTGAGTAGGAGGCCATAAAGAGGGTAACCTTTGGGTCAGCTGAGACAGAGTCCTTGGGACAAAGCTTCCTAACTATGGGACCTTGGGTGTGACCAAGAAGCTCGCTAGCTGTGTGACCATCCCATAACCTCTTAGTTAAGTTTCCTTAGATTATTTCTTTATAATGGGAGGGTATTGACCTGGATGAGCATCTCTAAGGACCCTTTCACACGGTGTCTTGGTGTTCTTTGGACCAACCCACTAAGTCTGGGGGGTAGGCCGCTGGCACCACCTTGTGTCTGAGGCTTGAAACAAGCTGGTGAGTTTCTGTTTCTAGAACCTGGGGCTGGAGGCATGGAGTGAATGAATGAGGGGGCAGGGACTTGGTGATGGACCCAGCTCACCCCCTCTCTTTTTTATAGAGCAGGAAACTGAAGTGGGAACGGGGAACTCAATCAGGACCTACAGCAGCTGTTCCCAACCTAGCCTAGTTCTCTGGTGTGGGGTGATCTTAATAAGTCCTAGTATCTGTGTATTGCTGGAATTTCTCCCCCGGGTTTGGGTGAGGGAAGGAGCAAGGGCTCATCTGCAGAACTGGGGCAATAGCTATCAGGAGGTCAGCCCTCTCTTCCCCCTGTTGTTGTTCAGGCATTTCAGTTGCGTCCAACGCCACTGGGGGTTTTCCTGGCAGAGATACTGGAATGGTTTTCCATGTTCTTCTCCAGCTCATTTTACAGATGAGGAAACTGAGGTAAACAGGATGAAGTGACTTGCCCAAGATCACACAACTAATAAGTGCCTGAGGCCAGATTTGAACTTAGGAAGATGAGTCTTCCCAGCTTCAGGCCAGGTGCTCTGTGCACCATGGCGCCACCTAGCGGACCACTCTTGCCCCACTCCCTCCATATAACAGATATGTGGAGAAACTGTCGGGGGTACAAGAATCCCTAGGAATGGTTCAATGGAACCACCCACTAGTGGTGAGACCTTTGGCCGACTGCTTTGATATCTTGGGGCTTCAGTTTCCCCATTTAAACCTTTTAACAATATCTGCATTTCCCAATCTATCCTTCCTCCCCCCCCTCCCAGAAAGCTGTCTTTCAAAACAAGCATTTTTTAAGAGAAAAAAACCTTGGACCTCAAAAACAGTTGGTCAGGACTAAGGAACCTCTCAGCCAAATCCAAAATTCCATGGCATATTCCACACCCACAATCCCCTCCTCTGCAAAGAGAAGAGGAAGCTTCCCTCATAGATCTTTTCCTGGGCACCCAGCCTGGCCTTCGGCTCTGACAGTGTTCAGATTCCTTGGTTTCATGGCCATCTTTTCCGTCGGCATTGCTGCAGTCTCTGCGCATATGGCTTTCCTGGTTCTGCTCACTCCATCCTGAATCAGCCGCCACAGGTCTTCCTGTGCCCCTCTGCAGTCACCGTGTTTGTCAGTCATGTTGTTACATCTGGGCACCAGTTTGTTCGGCCATTCCCCAACCGATGGCATCTACATGTTGTTTCTAGTTCTCTGCTCCCTCGATGGGTTCTGCTCTTGGCTTGGGAAAAGGACGGCTCAGGAAGCTTTTATCATTATCGCTGACCTAATTCCCCCATTTTTTAAGTTAGGGAAGTGAACTAAGTAACAGAAGGTCCCTCTAGCTCTAAAATTTTGTGAGAGGAGTGGAAAGGAAGGGAGGGAGGGAAAAGTTCCTTTAGCAAGCACAGCCTGCAGAGGGACAGAGAGGAAGAGGTGGGGCAGGACTTCCTTTGTAAGGAACAGGGCACAATGGTGGAAGTCAGCTCAGACCACTGGCCACCTCCTTCCTCCTTCTATGGCTGGGCAGGTTTTAAGCCTGGCAAGCACAACCTTGTGCACTGGAGGCCAGTGAGGGGGAAGGCAGTGGGCGCAATAGGAGAAAGTCTTGACATGGTCTTTTACGTAATATTCCATATTCCATATGTGTATTATACACACACACATGCATACATGCACACATACATACATACATATATACCTGGACATATGCACACGTGTTCATGTGTGTATGTGCATATACAGGCATGCACAAACATTGCTGTGTACAGGCATGTACACATACACATGTGTTTATGTAAACATATACATGTATGGATGCACACATACACATGCGCATATATACGTGTTTGTAGGTGTATATTCTATATGCATATACACACATACATGCATATATAAAATCACACACCTTGACAGTCTATTGGCATGCTCACACTTCAATCTTTTCGCAATATTTCATTTTATCTCCTGGACTAAATCGAATTTGATCAGCAAGGAATTAAGAAAACCACTCCCAAGCCAAACTTAGAACCCTGTGAATTGCGAGCAGGAGCGTGCACCTTCTAGTGGCCACTGGGGATATTGCACCCTGTTTACAAAGCGCCTAGCCTGAACCTAGGTTCTGATTAGAGGCTCCAGCTACCAACTCGATTAGAGCGACATCTAGTGGCCCATCTAGGGATCGCACCCTGAAATCACTCAAGCTCCCTTCCCTGGTAGGTAGGTCCTCCACATACGGATAAGTGAGCCAGTACTGAGCTTATGGCTCAAATAGGTTTAGGAGTGGGACCGAGAGAGAGAATTAATGACCAGGACGCTATGATCATAGGGAGAATTCCAGGGTTCAAAATCAGTGTGATGTACCTGGGCAGTGCAGTGGATAAATAGAAATAAATATTATTATATTAACTATAAATGATTATATCTCATTTGATCCTCACAACAACCCCGTGAAGTTGGTGCCTCTACCCAGGCAGTGGATAGAGAGCTGAGTCTGGAGTCAGGAAGCCTTGAGTTCAGATCTGGCTTCACACAGTTACTTAGCTGTGTGACCTTGGACAAGTCATTCAACCTCTGCTTGCCTCAGTTTCCTCATCTGTAAAAATGAGGATAATAATAGCATCTACCTCCCAGGGATGCTGTAAGGATAAATGAAGTCATTGTAAAGCTCTTAGCACAGTGCCTGGCACATAGTAATTGCTACATAAATGAGAGATCACACCACCACGCCATTCTATTAGCTAACTTTTGACCACTCTTATCAGTGGCTTAGGTTGAATAAAGACATAAACCATAGAAGTTCAGATGAACTGAGAATCCAGGATGTCCGAGGAGAACACCAATGTGCATAATGAGTACCCAGGTGCAAAGGCAGGGGTTGGGGCAGAGAAGATTTCTTGAGAAAAGATGGGAAGATGATCTAGAAGCTAATATATGAAAGGAACAAGGAATGGGACCAGTTGATGCCATTGGATACTTCGTTGTTGTTCAGTCATATCTGACTCTCCGTGACCACATTGGGGGTTTTCTTGGCAGAGATGCTGGAGTGGTTTTGCCATTTCCTTCTCCAGCTCATTTGACAGATGAGGAAACTGAGGCAAACAGGGTGAAGTGACTTGCTCAAAGTCACACAGCTAGTAAGAGTCTGAGGCTGGATTTGAACTCAAGAAGATGAGTCTTCCAGGTCTGGTGCCGTATCCACAATGGCGCCACCTATTTGCCTCCAAGTTGAATACTATCTATCTCCAAAGAATAAAGTTACAGAAGGAAGATTTGGAAGTGACGGAGGAGCAAGAAGTGTGTCTATGCCTTCTAGCTAAGTATCTGGGAATATGAGAAGAGGAGCCACCCGTACTGGAGAGGATGATTAGATTCCTTCCTGAGAGATTAGGGTTTCCATGAGCACAAGAAGATGGAAAATTAATGAAATTAAGAGGTTTGTGCCTTCCCTTTTCCTCCAGTTTAGGGCAGCTAGGTGGCGCCATAGCGCACAGAGCACCTGGCCTGGAGGCAGGAAGATTCATCTTCTTGAGTTCAAATCTAGCCTCAGACACTAGTTATGTGACCCTGGCCAAGTCACTTCACCCTGTTTGCCTCAGTTTCCTCATCTGTCAAATGAGCTGGAGTAGGAAATGGCAAAACCACTCCAGCATCTCTGCCAAGAAAAATCCCAAGGGGGTCAAGAAGAGTCGTGCATGACTAAAAATAACTAAACAACAATTCCCTCCAGTGGATTGCACCATCTAAACTTTGTGATCCTATAGCAAGGAAGGACCAAACACAATGGAGCTTTTCCAGATGCTAACGGGGACCCCTCAAGAATCAAGGAACTCTTCTCCACTCTCCAGCTTCTCAGGGACAATAGAGTCTCCTTAAGAAAACAGGATAAGGACTTCAATGTGAAAATAAAGAAGAAAAAGTTCTGAAGAAGCAAACGGCACGAAAACGTCTCTCAGGCATTGGCATGTGGCAAAATGTCACTCAGAGGAGAAAGAGAAAACACATGGGAGGCTCTTCTCCAAGAGAAGGGGGCTAGACCCCCAAGGAAGACGCAGCTGCTTCTCCTCCAAGAGAGAAATGCTGAACTGGCTTCTTTGTCACAGGAGAGAGTTCAGTGTGAGTGGTATATCTGGAGATAACTGTAATACAAGAAACACAAGGGATCAAGAAAACTGTTTTTAAAAATAAGTTATGAGAAGGAAATTATATATATTATAGAATAGATACATAACGTGCACATTGTGTGTTAATATATTATATACATATACACATTGTATGTACATTATGCACTATATGTAATATATACATTATATTACTGTATCATACACATACATTATTTATACATTATACAGATAATATAAACATCACATATGATATATACATTCTATGTTAATATATATTATATATAATACACATCCTTATGTGGTACAGGCTCTAAGCTCACTCATCCAAGCTCCCATTCATCCTGGCAGGTTGGGTCTCCCAGGCAGGGCTGGCTATTTGTCTCCTCTTGTACTAGGGGTGAACCCTGAGGGCTTTGGGGTGTCTTTTCTAGTACCATAGCTCATGAGTCTCCATCAGTGACCTTTCCCTATTGATTCTCAGTTGAAAAATCAATATTTCCTGAAATGGTGTAGTAAGAAGGAGAAAATACACTCCACTCCCCAAAGAGTATGATGCACTCGCTCAAGAGTCCAAGTAAATGTGGGCTCGAAGTTAGGGAATATGTGGCAAAGGGAGTCATTCACAGCTCCTGGAACCCCTCTGGCTGAAGTCCTCAAGATGCTCCCCATAGGTACGATGGAGCCTTCTGCTGGGCTACTTGGTGACTGATGCTTCATGACCCCATTTGGGATTTTCTTGGCAAAGACACGGGAGTGGTTTGCCACTTCTTTCTCCAGCTCAATTTACAGATGAAGAAACTTAGGCATACAGGGTGAAGTGACTTGCCCAGGGTCCCACAGCTAGGAAGTGTCTGATTTTAACTCAGGAAGATGAGTCTTCCTGACTCCAGGTCTGGGGCTCTGTGCATATATTGGTAATTAAGGTGGGACCTTTTTACTGTTTTCTCTTTTGAAGCACTTAGGTAATGAAGTGACTTTGATGAGTCTGGTCCTTGTTTCTTTGATTAAATCAGGAGTCTTTGACTTTGTTTACCTCAAGGGAAAGCCTACTTTACACGGGTTTGAGTCACGCATTTGTGACACCAGAAGCTTTTAGGTCACTTGGGTTTGAGCTGTACGTTGATACGCCCTCTGATCCTAAACAGGGTATTTAAACTCAGAGGTCTTGCCTTTGGGGCTCACTTATGGAAAGAGTGTTGAGACTCTGGGTAGCCTTTGTAACTGCCCCTGGCTTCGCTAACCCAGACCCGTTGGTGCTTCTCTTTTTGGTAACTACGTATGTGATTTCTTGATCAGACAAAGCCTGTCTTTTGAATATTGTTATTTGATCTGTTGATACTTTCTGTTTGTAATTTTTATTTCTATTTCCTCTGAAGTTCAGGGGGCTGGCTTTTCCCCCTGAACTAAGTGAATGATATATGCATGTATGATTAAAGTAAGATTGTTAACCCCTTAAAGTTACTTTCCTTAGTAAAGCAAAGAGCTGTGCTGGCAGCTCTTGTTGCTGGTCTTGGTGGGTCCTACACCCCAGCAGCAGCCGCCAGCCACACTGTTGCTACAATGCGGAGGATGTCAGGGCTGGGAGGGGTCCTAGTGCATACAATGCACTAGGGCGCCCCCTAGTTGCCCCAGCTGGGCTCCCCATAGAGTCCTAAACATTGTCTTTCCTTAGCACCCAGGTTGTCCTCTGCTCCTCACAAAGACACTGTCTCCACTTACCGCTGTCCTGGGCACACAGCTAGGATGCTGATGAAAAGTCCAAATCCATGAGATCTTTTGAAGTTTGCAAGACTGTCCTTGGTTAAAGTGGAGATGGGGTGGGCAACAGGAAACAGGCTCCTCTTCCTGACTTGAAGCCATTCTCTCCCTGCAGCTTGGCTGGAGGACTTTCTCCTGACTCACGACCGAAATTCTGGAATCCAATCTGGTCTGTTCCTTTACGGGGATGACTCAGCCTCCTCAGCCAATCCCAATACACTCCTGGGTAGAATTGCCTCACTTCTTCCATGGTCTTCACTCCTTCTAAAATAACCAAGAACTTTTCTGCACCTGTTCAAATGCCTTTGATTGGCTGACTCAGTAGAGGTGTCTAGGTCTTGCCCACAGCTATGGTTCATGTCTCTCATTCAGTCGAAAGTCCAGACCCTCTGTGATTATCGAGGAAAGGGAAGACTCCTCTTACAGAGGAAGAAACTAGGAATGAGTGTTGTGAAGCACGAAGGAAAATATGGGGAACGATCAGTGGAAGGAGAAGGTGGAAATGGCACCCAGAGCATTAATTAAGCACTTAGTGTATGCCCACCACTGTGGTAAAAGCTAGGGATACAAATACAAAACAGACAACAGGCAGAGGAGAAGAGTAGCTGGGGCAGGGGGGGTCATTTGGTCCAGATGTGGCTCACTGGAGCCCAGTCAACACACCCCATTAAGGAGCAGTAGAACTCACTTGATGGAAGTTCATGGTTCATGACCTGGAGAGATCAAGGAAGGTCAATGGGGTCGGAGAGGAGGTAGCTGGAGAGTGTGGGATGGAACGAAGCCTGGCAGGAGCTCCCCTGAAAAAGCAGGGAGTGCAAGGGGCACCTGCATGTGGTGCAGTGAAGTCCAGGGCTTTCAGAGTCTGGTTCACAGCCTGGCCTTCACTCAACACTAGTCTATCTCTGGACTGGTTACAGTAAAGTGTTAGCAAACGGCTCAGACAGAGCTAATGTGGAGTGGGAGGACCCCAGACTCAGGGCTGGAGGACCTAGTCTGGAATCCCACGTTTGCTAGCTATGTGACTATGTTGGATATGTGCCCTTTCAGAGTCTCAGTTCGTTCATCTGTAAACGGAGATAATAATACCTATCACACCTACCTGACAATACCGTGAGAATCGGGTGAGGTGATGCTTAGGACTTTGCAAACTGAAAAGTACTATATACCTGGGAGAGTCTCCTCCTCTGGTAACCACCTCTGGTGCCAGGCTATTTGAGAGCCAGCATCTTTTATTCTGAGCCTGCTCTAAATTCCACTCCCTGACAGGCAGGATCAAAATACCAATACGGAAGAGGATGGTAATGACACTATAGACGTGTCTGATACCTCAAAAGGTAATGTGAACTGGTCTCCAGCCCAAAAAGCATTGCTGGAAGAGCTAAAGGAGGATTTTAAAAACCAAATTAGGGAGGTAAAAGAAAACATGGAAAAAATGGAAAAGTTCCTAAAGAATAAGATTGGCAAAATGGCTACGGAGATTCAGAATCTAGAGAGAGAAAATCACACCCTGAGAGACAAAATCAACCAATTGGAAAAGGAGACTCAAAAGCAAAATGAAAACACTAACTCATTAAAAATTAGAGTTGAGCAAGTGGAAGCTAATGAATCTATGAGGCACCAAGAAGTAGTAAAACAAAATGTAAAGAATGAAAAAATAGAAAATAATGTGAAATATCTGATTGGCAAAACAATTGACCTGGAAAATAGATCCAGGAGAGACAATTTAAGAGTTATTGGTCTACCGGAAATCCACGATGAAAAAAAGAGCCTTGACAGTATCTTCGAAGAAATTATCAAAGACGACTGCCCAGAGGTACTAGAACCAGAGGGCAAAATAGTCATTGAAAGAATTCCACGATCACCCCCTGAAAGAGATCCCAAACTGAAAACACCCAGAAATATCATAGCCAAATTTCAGAACTATAAACTCAAGGAGAAAATACTGCAAGCAGCCAAAAAGAAGCAATTCAAATATCATGGAACTACAGTCAGGATCACGCAGGATCTCTCAGCTTCCACATTAGAAGACAGGAGAAATTGGAATATGATATTCCGAAGGGCAAAGGAGCTGGGACTACAACCGAGGATCAACTACCCAGCAAAACTAAGCATAATTTTTCAGGCAAGGCGATGGACATTCAATGAAATAAATTCCACTCCCTGCTCCCCATCCCAGCCCTGACACCCCCTGCTCTGAGGCCCCTCCCAGCCCTGACACCCCCTGCTCTGAGGCCCCTCCCAGCCCTGACACCCCCTGCTCTGAGGCCCCTCCCAGCCCTGACACCCCCTGCTCTGAGGCCCCTCCCAGCCCTGACACCCCCTGCTCTGAGGCCCCTCCCAGCCCTGACACCCCCTGCTCTGAGGCCCCTCCCAGCCCTGACACCCCCTGCTCTGAGGCCCCTCCCAGCCCTGACACCCCTGCTCTGAGGCCCCTCCCAGCCCTGACACCCCCTGCTCTGAGGCCCCTCCCAGCCCTGACACCCCCTGCTCTGAGGCCCCTCCCAGCCCTGACACCCCCTGCTCTGAGGCCCCTCCCAGCCCTGACACCCCCTGCTCTGAGGCCCCTCCCAGCCCTGACACCCCCTGCTCTGAGGCCCCTCCCAGCCCTGACACCCCCTGCTCTGAGGCCCCTCCCAGCCCTGACACCCCCTGCTCTGGGGCCCCTCCCAGCCCTGACACCCCCTGCTCTGGGGCCCCTCCCAGCCCTGACACCCCCTGCTCTGGGGCCCCTCCCAGCCCTGACACCCCCTGTTCTGGGGCCCCTCCCAGCTCTGACAGTCTCTGTTGATCTCAGGTTGTTCCAACTCTGCCAGCCTACTAAAGGATGAGCTCTTTGGCTCCAGGGTCCTGGGTATCTCTGGTCACTTGCTGAGCTTTGAGCACTTCAGGGCCATTTCCCACAAGGCTCAGCCTATCTGTTCCTCTCCCTCTCCTTACAAGATAAGGAAGGAGACTAAACCTCTCCCTGGGTGGCAGAGTGAGTCAAACACTGGGCCTGGAGGAACCTCAGCCGCTCCCTGCGTGAGCCTAGACAAGTCGCTCGTCTTTAATAGTAAGAGCCTCCATTGACTTACATATAGCGCTTTATAATCGTTCTCATTGGTCCTCATTGATCATTCTGGGAGGGAGTTGGTGCTACTGCTGTCTGCATTTGATAGAGGAGGAATCTGGGGCAGAGAGAAGTTAACTGACTTGTGTAGTTGTCACCTGTTTGCCTCAGTTCCCCTGTCAAATGGGGATGTTTACAGCACTTATCTCCCAGGATTGTTGAGAAGGTGAAATGAGGTATTGGTAAAGGACCTGGCATATTTGTTGTTGCTCAGCTGTTTCTGAATTATGACTCTTCCTGACCCCATTCAGGGTTTTCTTGGCAGAGATACTGGAGCGGTTTGCTATTTCCTTCTCCTACTAGGCATATAGTAGGCACATAATAAATGCTGATTCCCTCCCTTGCCCTCAGAGGAGTCAACTACGGTTATTTCTAAGTCATTGTTGGGAAACTTTCAAAGACTGGAAAGGAGCAGGCTGGAGGACAAACACTTTCTTTTTGTCCCAAAAAGAGAAGTAAAAAAGTGGAAGCAAAGCAACTGCCTTCCACAAGTCCAGGAGCCTGACTGCACTCCCCAGGAAGTTCTAGGCAGGGGTGGAGAGCCTGTGGATTTGTTCTGTGAAGTTTAGATTCAGTCAAAGGGCCGCACTTGAGGACCTAGAGGGCCACGGGTGGCCTCGAGGCTGCAGGTTCTCCACCCCTGTATCTAGGGTGTATTATTACTGGGAGGGGAATGGTGATGTTCAAAGCCCAGACAAAGAATTCTCCTTTTAACAGAGTTGTGCCAGTCTGGCCTTCTTTCTTTTTTTTCATAGGATGACAAAATGGTGGATGAGGGAGGTGCCATACACACTTTCGTCCCCATTAGGAAGCAAGCCCCATAAGGGCAGGACTGGTTTTGTACTTCCGTACCCTTCGCACTTAATGCTGGTTGACTGATAAAGTTTCTTGTGCCAGTCTTGTGGGCAACGAGGTCAAAAACGGAAGGGGGAAAACCTCTGACCCTTGCAAACAACGCAGTAAAATTAAACACCACCTCAGCCAAGTCCAAACTTGTACACAGCGTTCCACATTGTCGTTTGTCCTTCATTCTCGAAGAGGACTGCGACATGACATAACATGCAAGTGAACTGATTTAGGCGAGGGAGGGCTGTGCAAAGTCACCAGCCTCCCTTTCACCTCTGGAGTCACCTGGGTCCAGTGGTGAATATGGATCAGGACAAACGGAGATGGCTCCCGATGCAATGAGAAGCCTTGACTTTTTAAAAAATTTTTAAAATTAAGTTTTAGTTTTGAATATTCACTTTTATAAGATTGAGTTTTAAATTTTCCCCTTCCCAAGACAGTGTGCAATCTGATATAGACTATACATGTATAATTATATGAAACATATTTTCCACATTAGTCATGTTGTGAAAGAATCAGAACAAAAGGGGAAAACCAAGAGAAAGAAAAATGAAAGAGAAACTCGTCTGCTTCGATCTGCATTCAGACTCCATCCTTCTTTCTCTGGACATGGACAGCATTTTCCATCATGAATCTTTTGGAGTTGTCTTAGATCCTTGCATTGCTGAGAAGAGCTAAGTCTATCAAAGTCAGTCATTGCACAATGTGGCTGTTCCTGTGTACAATGTATTCTTCATATTTGGCAGTAATATTCATGTACCACAAGTTGTTCACCCATCCCCCCCATTGATGGACAGCACTTAGTTATGTTGACTCGGTGACCCACTGTTCCTAGCCCCTTGTCGGAGGAGGCAACACTGTCTGCAGCTTTCTGTATTACCTACTCTGTCACACACACCTCCCACCTGTGACTATCTGAATCCTACCTGAAATCATCACGTACATGCTCCCTTGGGGAGGAATTGAGATGCAAGAGCCCAACTTATCAATTTGTCTTTATCTCCTCATGAAAGTTACCAATGGCTGATCTCCAGTCTGTCAGCATTCTCCTACCTTGACATACTTTATGATATTAAATTTTTATTTTATTATATAATGTAAAACTCCCTTTAATAATAAAACTTTCTTATATAAAACTCCCATTAATGCTCTTTGTTCTGGGCTTTGCCTCGTTCACCGGGGTGGAAGCCCCAATGAAGGATTTTCCTTTCAATAACATCTATCTTGTTTCCAGTTCCTTGCTACCTCAAGAGGAGCCGCAATCAGTTTGGGGTGGGGATGGAGGGGTTCTGACTCACTGACCTAGTATCCCCATGTTTTTAAGAGAAGTGAACTTAGTAACAGAAGTTTTCTCTAGCTCTAACACTGTGTGAGGGGGAAGGAGGGAGGGAAGGGTTCCTTTAGCCAAGAGGAAAAAGAGGTTGGACAGAACAGAATGGTAGGTTGGGTGATTAAAGCCCGGCCAATACTACCCTCTGCCCTGGAGACTTAGGGGTGGAAGGGGAGGTAATGGGCATGCCATTTCCAACTGGCTATCCCATATGTCTTACAAACTTCACGTGTTCAAAAAACTATTGTCTTTCCTCTAACCTCGTTTCTGGACCTTGCTGCGTTTTTGTTTGCTGAAGGTCGCTCAAACCTTCTAGAAACCAAGGCTGGAACTGGAGTCATCTTTGACTGTTCCCTTTCAGTCCTCATAACCAGTGAAGGGGGTAATCAAGCAAGGAGATTGTCCACCCAAGAGCCTCCTGGGAGGGTCATCCTTGGCCTCCCCTAGTTTTCTTCCACGGGTTCTGGCAGGGAAGAATCTCTTAACCTTGAATGGACAGAAGCTAAGGAGGGAAATGGGTTCTCTCAAGAGGTAATGAGTTCTCCTTTAGTTGGCATTTCCAAAAATGGAGAATGGGTGTGAGATGTTATCGGGGATGCCCAGATCTCTGAGACCCTGACGCTCACAACCCTGAGCAGGGTGAAAAGAGTTCTTTTATAGATGGGCAAACAAAAGCCTAGACAGGTTAAGTGAACGGGCCCCAAATTACATGGTCAGTGACTGGAGACTTGGCTCTGGATCTCAGCTCGGGCCCTTAAATGAGGGGATGTGCAAACCTCTGTTGGCTAGAAAACCAGGAACTACCATCAAGTCATTTCAGGTTGAGAGAACAGCCAAAGTGAGGGAGTCCCAGCCCGGCCCTGTAACCAGAATGGCCTTGGTTTTCTTTGAGTGACTCAATTTATCTCAGTGAGCTTTACTATGTGCTAAGCCCCAGGCCCAAACCCCATTAGGTGTTGATGTAATCCATGTGGATGTGAACATCCCAGGGTCCTAAGGGGAGGGGCCAACTCAAGAACCAGTCACCAGAGCCTGAACTCTGGTGATTCAGACGATGTTTGACGTCTGAAGCCCTATAAGAAGGGAAGGTAGAGTCATTTGTGTGGGGCTCTGGAGATGGTGTTGATGAGAAGACTCTAGGCAGCTGTAGCTAAGGAGCCCTCCAGCTTGTAAACCCGGATGCTGAAACTTTGCTGAACTCTGGTAACTAGGTGTTGGGATTGAATCAGACAAAGTCTGTTGATGTTTGTAATTTGTTTGCATTTTGTTTTGAAGTTCAGGGTGCTGGCTTTTTCCCCTGAACTAACTGAATGATATTGGAATTAAAAGTAAGCTTGTCAACCCCTTCACCTTGCTTCCCTTAATTAAGCAGATCGAAAGAACCTGTGCTGTTGGCAGCTTTCTGGGTGCTGGCTGTGGGTGGATCTTTTACCCCCACAGATTGTTGACACAGGCCCCAGGCCTCATTGCTGGTCAGGTGCCTTCCAGAGGTTCTCCCTCTGAATCTCATCTACTGTGGGGGGCTCACTAACATGCCTTTAATCCAGGGGCTCTTTAATGAGCTGCAAAACCTAGGCAAGTCACAAGCTCTGTGAGCCTACTGATCCTCTCCTTCCAAAGGGCTATTATGAAGATGGCACGGGATCCTGCACTTTGAAATGCTTTATAGAATGTCAGCTAATACCTCTCAGGGTAATTGGAGTGACGATGGATTTCCATTACTCACTCTCTTTCCCTGAAGAACTTCCTGTTAAATTTCTGTAAGGAAGACAATTATCTATCAATTACTGTTAGATTCAGTTTAAGACTGTCCCTTAGAGAGACCCTCAGGAAGGCACCTGAACAGGTCACCTCTACACCACTGGGGGGGGCAGGGCAGGTGCAGGGAGGATCATGCGATCATGGATTTAGAGCTGACCCTCCACTTCCTGGAGGTGTTCCTCATATGGAGTCCAAGAATCTGGGTTCCAAACCCACCTTGGCCACTCAGCCTAGTGTTGCTGACCTGGGTACTTCACCTTCTGAGGAGTTGGCCAGGTGGACTCTGAGGTCACTTTTAGTTAAGTACAGAGCGAGGATCCTAACACTTCACAATAGCCAGAATTGCCCCCTGCCCCCAATCTTCTCTTCTCCAGACTAGCTATCCTCAGGTCCTTCATCTTCATCCAAGTCTCATAGGGCATGATGGAGAGCCTTCATGTGCCTGGCTGCCTCCCCTTGACACTGTTCACCAAATGATCAGTTACCCAGTTACCTGTACCTAGATCAGACACCTTTGCTGTCCTTGGCTTCCATGAACACTGTCGACTCATACAGACTTTGGACTTGACTACTCTTTCCCAGGAGCAGTGGCTCCCCATAGCATCCTAACAGAGTGATTGGACCCAAGTGGACCCATTTATCCCTATCAAATTTCATTTTTACTAGAGTCGACCCAATATTACAGCCTGTCAATTCTCTTTTTTGGATCCAGTCAGTGACTCTCAAAGCCCTGGTAGAACAGATGTGGAAAATGTTTGTTGGCTTTCCAGGGGAAATGAGGAATTCAAAGGGGGTGGGGACAGGGATGGCCTTACTAAAGTGCTCCCCCCATCTTTCTACACACACACAGAGGACACTGGTGTTTGGGTAAGACAGGGCCACAATTTAATGATTTGATGTCAAAAGCAGTAAACACTCAATGAATCAGGTTGTTTGTTTTTTTTCCCAAAGGTACGTGTACAACACCCAAAGAGTCCACTGGAAATAGAAACCTTTGCTACTTACAATCGTTTATACAGATTAACCAGCTCACAAATGCCACAAGAGAATGTTCAGTTAAAACAATACAATGAATAATATACATTCAGATTCTTAATAAAAATCTCCCTTTTCCATGTTCTTTAAAACTTACCATCAATTAAGTCACTTATGCAGAGGTTAGGGGTACAATACTAAAAAGGCACCAACAAGACAAAGCAGGTACAAACGAAGCCGTTTTTTCTGGGACGTGTTCGGCGAGTGCCCTACACGGAACCAGCCCAAGGAAGGGGGGGACAGCACGCGCCGTGGCGGCCAAGCAGGCTTGGGAGGGCCACTCTTTCTCATGTGCTGTTCTGGGCTGGCCGGACGGCAGAAAAGACTGCTCGGCCGGACTCTCTCCTTGCCGCCATGTTGGCGGCACTGGTTTTCCAACACCGGCACAGCCGTTTAGAAGCCCAAGTGCATTGAAAAGTTATCAGCAGAAGGACTGCTCAATAGTTTTTTTTTTTTTAATGGCTGCATTTACAAAAATAGTTCCCACCAAGTGGGGATTACTCGGAAACATTGATTTACAAATATAAAAGTACTTCGCAAGGGCCCAGATCACGTGCGTTTGCAGAAGCAGGCATGGACACACTAGTACCATACTACAGACTACAAAAGTTACCAATTTCTTTAAAAATTATATCAACATAAGAAAAAGAGCTCCAACTTAATAGCTGCTCTGAAATGGTCTAAATGTGATGTGGAACAAATGGCGGGCAGTGTGGTTTTCATTAAGGATGGTCACTCAAAACTCATCTGGGTCTCGGTTTCATCTCCTAAAAAATGGATGAGCTGAATCAGGTGATCTCTAAGGCCCCTTCGGGCATTACAGACCTGTGATTCCAGATGCATGGGCTCAACTGCTAAAAGCCTCCTTGGGGAGCACCCCCCCCAAATCTCTCGGAGGTCTCAGAGCCCAAGCTCAAGCAGCTGGGTTGCGTCATTGCATATCTGGTGTCGCGGGATTTGAAAGCATTTCGAACAAGGCCATGGTTAACACATTTCTAATGGGGTTTCTGTTGGCATGCCCGATGCCCAGAGTGACTACAAACTAGAGGCCATCTTAGTTGGCTGCCCAGAGCACCAGATTAGTGATACACCAAGGCTGTGGTTTGGAGGAGGATCTGAAGACCAAACTTTTAATACAGAGACAAAGGAGGCAGCATGGTCCAGAGGAAAGGGTACTGAATTTGGAGGCGGAAAACCTGGGTTGAAACCCAGACCCTATTCATTACATGTGTGACCTTGGACAAGTCATTTGAACTCTGTAGGCCTCATTTATTCAGCTGTAAAAAAAAAGGGGGGGGGGTTGGCCTAAATCTTCCAGTTCTAAATCTATGTTCCTAGATAAAATTCATTTGAAAAGCACAGAGGAGTAGGGGAAACGAAGCCATGCACACTCCTTAAGAAATTAAAAGTGAGGAACCAAAAGCATCAGTTCCAGGTCTACACCTTATTCCAGACTGACTCTAGAAACTCCTGGGAGAAGAACAAGCGTGGAGGTGAAAAACAAATGAAAAGCCCAGTGTCTGCGACCCCAAAGGCCCAGCTCAGCTTTGTCCAGAGCTGAGGATCCTCCAGTTGGGCTGGATGAGGCCTGACCGCTTACGGCTGCCCTTGCTGAGGGGCTGGGGATCAGAGTCTCCCACCCAAGGAGAACAGTTCTTGGTCACCATTTTTTTTCCTACTAAATCTCTAATGCTAGCAGAGAAACTGAGGAAAACCGAGGCCGGGCTCTCCCCACACGCTGGAGGGCGAGAGATGTCTGAGCAAAGCTTTGTACAAATGACCACCCACGGCAGGCGAGCACGCTGCCCAGGGATGCCGGCCGAGCCTGACTGCCCATCCGAACACACTAGCCCAGAGAAAAGCCAAACTAAATCTTAACGTTAGTGTGAAGATACCAGACTTCAATTTATTTCCATGAGTTACAAGTGCATTTCTGTTCATGTTAGCAGGCAGTCTTTGACAGAATCCATTCTCCATCGCTGCCCAAATCAAACCAGGAAGAGGAGAGCAGGGGGAACAAGAAGCTAAAAACAGAATTCTTTCTCCGAAGGTACTTGTTGGAAAACAACTCAGAGGTAACGAGAGATTTTTTGTCTCCATTGATAGGCATGGGGCGCTTAAGACAGTCGTCTGTGCACAGAAAGCAGTGACAGTCATGCGAGGGCACGATCATTATCTGGAACAAGGCAGGTTTCTCACCACGGAGAGGAGAGCAGCGGAGGGAAGAAAGAGGAGGTCCGGCACTGGGTGGGACACCTGGGAGATTCCGCGGCATATGACCTCGGGACGAAGTTTGAGGCCATCACCGAGGAAGAAGGACTCTGGCTGGGATTTGCCCAGGCATGGCTGGAGGGTGGGTTGGGGGGACCAAGCCGGTGAGGCAGACATGCTACAGGAGTAGGAAGATCACCACTTCCTCCCTATGCTCCTACCCCGGAATCAGACCCTCTACCTCCCGCACACTCAGCAGGCATGCTCACATCGAGCTCCCTCTCTCAAATGTCCACACTCAATCAACTCTCCAGCTGTGATCCCAGCACATCTCTCACCAGATAGTGAGTCAGTTGCCCAGGGGGTGGGGGTGAGATGGGGTGAGGGTGGGTTCTTTTTGCATACATTTTGTAAACACTCACTACTGCATATAACATGAGCTTTGGAAGGGCCCCAAGAAATGGGACAGGGAGCCACCGGACACCAGCACAAACGCTGTGGGGTGGCCAGCTCTGGCCTCTGGAACAAAATCCTAACTTCCTAGGAGCTGGACAAAGAGCATATACCCTTTAAGAAATCAGCCCCCCCATCCATGCTGGGTCTAGTAAAATGGTGGCCAAGGGCATCCCTGGATGAAGGTGAAAGACACACTTGCTAGGTCTGCTGACTTCTAATTAAAATTGATTTCAATGATTTCCTGCTTGGGGTAAACAGTTATGGTTCAAGGTTGAAGTGCAAACAAGGGGGTGTCACTGACGTAAAGTGCCCTAAACAGTCCTAATCTAGCTCTCCCTCCAACACAACAGGATAAAACAAGATGCCAGTGACTGAAGCCAAGTCAGGGAAATGGAATCTACCATGTCAACTCGGGGGTTCCCGGGGAAGTTGTCTAGCATTGGTTCAGGAGTGGAAGGAACCGCTGCATCTCTCAAACCGGAAAGCGAGCAGGAGACTAAACAAATGGTGAGCAGTCAGTGTCCTCGGACAAGTCACCAATGGGGAACACACACGGGAGTGTCGATCACAATTCTTCAGGCTGAAAGAATTCATCAAAAGCAGAGAAGCCACAACTACCAGAAGCCGCCCCTCGGAACGGCTCCGAGGAGTTAAAAGTGGAGAAGCCAAGACAGGCCAGAGGGACACGACCAAGGACCGAGAAGTGGGAGAGGAATGTCCCTGCAGGGCATGTCAGGGTCCCCTATGGAAAAAAGAGAGTGGTGTGTTATTGGAGGAGAGCCAGCTGAGGTCCCCAGCCCCTCAGAGCGCTCTGCCCTGGATGGGGCTGCCTCCTCTCTGGCTGCATCTGAGATGTGGTTTCAAGAGCACTGCATAAGCGAGCTCTGACATCCGCAGCCCTCGCTGCTCAGCAAAGTGGGGACGGCATCAGTGTGGGTGCCCTCCCCATGGCTGCCTCTCTCAAACCCTCCCTCCAGGCATTCGTGGGCAGGCAGGATGACGACAGCCTGTTGGCCAACCTTCTGGGGAGCAGAACCCCTCAACATGGGCTTGTGCTTGGCCAAGAGAAACCCAGTCTCCCAGTGACATTGCACCTTAGGCCTTTTTGGCTTTTAAGAAGCTGCCAGGCTCTTGGGGGAGAAGTAACTAGAGAAGCAATCAAGCATTTATTAAGCACCCACTATGTGTTGGCATTGAGCTAAGTGCTTTGCAAATAACTCATTTGATTGTTACAAGAATCCTGCCAGGGAGGAGCTACGGTGCCCCATTTTATAGTTGAAGAAATTGAGGCAGACAGAAGTTAGGTGGCTTGCCCGAGCGTGGAGGTGACTCCAGGGCTCTGTCCACCTCAATGCCTCGAATCCTGGGTCACTGCCAGATGACGGTGATCGCAGCAAGGATAAACTGTACCCACACAACAGAGAAACGACCATTTTAATAAACTGAGAACTTGTCAAGCTGCAGACGGCTTCCCCTGGCAGTGTGTGCAGACCCTGGGCAGCCACTGCAGCCCCTCTGAAAACAGGGATCATGACCTCTTCATGCCCCTGGAGGGTCAAACTGATCACTCAGCGAACTCCCGAGTCAGGGAGCTGGGTCAAGGGTCAGGTGACGGCTGCTGGTGGATGGTGGGGAAGGCCGGGCCCCTCCACTCAGTGGGTGCTGCTGTCCTACATCCCTCCCCTTGGAAAAGCCCCTGGACCTGGGAGGGGCAAAGGATGTGTGCTGGGGGAGCAGCAATGGCTTGAGGACCAAAGTCAGGAGGGAGGGGTCAGGGCCTGGTGAGCAGCAGCAGGCTGTAACCAGAATGGCCTTTGTTTTCTTTGAGTGCCTCAGTTTATCTCATTGAGCCTTGCTTCACTTTTCCCTGGTGCCTGCTGCTTCTCTTCTGGGGCAGGAAGCCCAGAGAACCATGCCTAGGAGCAGAGAACTTCCTGTGTGACGATTCATGGGGCTGGCTGAGGGGAGGTGTTGACTCCAGAGCCACACCCTATTGGGTGTTAACCTAGTCTATGTGGACATGAACCTCCCAGGGTCCTGGGGGAGGGGCCAACTCAAGAACCAATCGGCTCTGGTCATTCAGGCAGCGCTTAATGATGTCAAAAACTCTAAGAGGGGAGAAGACAGCTTGAAGATCTCTTTTTTGGTTGGAGCAGTGGTGAGCGTGACTCTGGGCCAGCCCTTGCTCCGGGCTGAACCTAGATGTTGGTAACTATGAATTGTATTGGGTCTGTCTGTTGATATTTGTAATTTGTTTGTATTAGTTTCTGAAGTTCAGGGTGCTGGCTTTTTCCCCTGAAGTAAGTGAATGAATCTGTATTTGGTCTGTCTGTTGATGCTTGTAATTTGTTTGTATTTTGTTCTGAAGTTCAAGGTGCTGGATTTTTCCCCTGAACTAAATGAATGTTGTCTGTAGGCTCCCCTGAACTAACTGAATGCTGGATTAAAGTAAGCTGGTCAACCCCTTCACCGTGCTTTCCTTGGTTAAGCAGATAAAAAGAACCTGTGCTTTCCCTGCGTGCCGGCAGCCTCCTGGGTGCTGGCTGTGGGTGGATCTTACGCCCCCACAGAAGCTGCTAGCCGGATTGTTAAAACACAGGCTCAGCAAGGACGGCCTACCAAGGGAGGCCTATGGGACCTTGGGAACCAGGAATAAAAACGATGACGATGGCTCCAAGTCTCCCCAAGTCATCTGCCTATGTCCTCTCATGGGATCCTACAGACTATTATGATTGTTCCCATTTTAAAGATGAAGAAACTGAGGCTTGAGATTGCATGACCTGCTAAGCTCCTAGTCACTGGGGCGAGGAGTGGGGGCCAGATCAGATGTCCTCCCAGGTCCTTCACAGCTCCCAGCTCCCATCACCTGGCCCTTCTGACCTCCCGGGCCTCATCACCACCCTTGGCAGCTGCTCATTATCTGATGCTTTAATTAATGGCCACTCAACCCTCAATTCTTACATTGAAGCAGGGCCCGCCCTCCAAGGCCTGGAAGAAAATGCCAAGGTCAGAAACTAAATTTTCTCTCTACATGGGATAACGGATGGTTGGGCAGGGGTTCATGTGGGCACACTGTATGGAGGAAACTGATACCTTCCCCTTCCCCACCCTCTACAATGTAGTGTTATGATTGTGCACGTGGGCCAAAGCACAGTTCAGAAAAGGGGCCCCTAGGCTTCACCAGACTGGCTGCCTCCAGGTCCAGGACACACATAAACATTCTAAGAACTTCTGCTGTGGACAGCACAGTGTGGTGGAAAGTCTACCATGGACCCAGGAAAACAAGTTCAAACTGCGCCACCCCCCCCCACCTCCCCCCCCCCCCCCCCCCCCCCCCCGATCATTACTAGTTGGGTAATACTGGGCAAGCTGCCTGAACGCTGTCCCAAAGGCTCCTCATCGCTACAGTGGAGTAACGCTTGCCCTACTTTCTCACCTCACAGGAAGGGATCGTTTTTGGCCTTTCTCTGGATCTCTAGTGCTCAGCAGTAAGCACACAGTAGGTGCTTAACAAATGCTTGTTGATTTAATTTGCAACCCTCTGTTTCTACTCTGCAGAAGTGATCTCATCTGGCTCAAAATAAGGGTTGGCTTAACATTTTCCTCACTGTTCTCTGAGAGGGTGATGACAATGGAGGCTTTTAAAATTGTCTTCGGGATGTCACCAGGGCTAACCCCATTTAAAAGCCTCTGGAAATGGGTGATAAAACATCTGCCATTACTGTAATTACTGAAGAGTAAGGCCAGACTCTTAGGGCACTAAAGAACCCTCCATCCCAAATTCCTGCCCATGGGACAGGCGATGACTAATGAAAGAAACAGAATCTGACTGACTTCTTGGAGCTTTCCTCATTTTTCATTTCTTTTGTTCTGCCCTGGGAAAAGAGTTTTCTAGATGATAACCTATTTGATTCTGTCTGGGATAACATGACTACTACCAGCATCGAGAATCTTCACTTGGGTCCTAGAGAGCTCTTCATATGAGCAACTCCTACCTGGGGCTCAAAGGAGGAAAGTGACTGCCGAGGGCCATACATTCAACTGGACGCCACCTTGGGTGCCTCTTCTCCACCCCCAACCAGCTGCTAGATCCTGTCCTCCTCCCTCCCAAGCCTCAAACACACTCGGTTTCTCACTGCCTCTTCCCTGGCCCACGCTAAGAGGCTCCCTGTGGCTGCCCCGGGCTTCTGGTTTCTCGACTCTCCAGTGCATCCTTCACACAGCTGCAAAGAGAACCTTCCGAGCCCAGATAGGACCGTGTCACTCCTGGGATCAAAGTTTTTCAGTGGCTTTCTCTGGTGGCCTCTGGCCACCCAGACTGGCCCTGGAGGACCTCTGCTCCAGGATATCTTTCCAGCCTTGGCCCATCCTCCCCCTTCCCATGTACCCTAAGGGGATGTGTCCTCTTCATGCAGTAGCCCAACCTGTGCTTTCTCATCTCTACCTTTCAGAATCCTTCCCTTCAAAATAGCTTCAGAAAGATCTAGATAATCTAATGGACAACAGGTCCACAAGGGGTAATTCATGGGAAGATTTTGGGGAGATGGAGAGGAAAGGGACAGTGGACCAAACCACAGAATGTCAATCACATCTTCCCTATCAAAGACAGGCCTCTGAGGTGCCCAGTACATGGGGCTGACTCAAGGTGGCAACTGTCACATATCAGGCAAGAGTGCCCACACCGAGCTCTGCTGTCTCTGACCTTCTAAAGTCTATTACACCATCAGAAATGTTCTCTTCCATTGCCCAAAAGGGCCCTGTGGTGCTCTACCCACTGAGCCATCCAGCTGTCCATCATGGTTCTTCAGCTTGGGCCCACCAGTCACTAGAGGAAATGGTGGTCTCAGTGACCCGCAAAGGATCGGCGTTTCTGGCTACAGAAATCCACCAAGAGTCCACAAAGGCCTGGTGAGACTTAATTTAACCAATGCCTCAGCTTCCTCCCCTGGAAATTGGGGGCTACAATCCCTGTCTTCCTGACCCCATTGGGCTATTGTAAGGGACATGCTTTAAAAAACAGAGGGCCACGGAAGGGTACACTATTCTCCTTCCCTAGAAAAGGAAGCATTCCCCAACAAGGCTCTCTAGGCCCTTGGGGCCCCGATTTCCTGGAGACAGTGGAAGCAAAATTACCTGTAAAAGTTTAAGATCGGTATCCGGGTTGGAATCTCGCAGTCTCTTCAAAAATCAGTTCTTTCAGCTTCTCCTTAGGGAGGTCATCCAGTTCCATGTCAAACTTGAATGGGGCTTCGGCTACAGGCTTGAAAAAGACATGAAACCTTGAGTGAGCTGGGAAGCACTGCTAAGTCCCAGAAGCTTCACCTCCCTTCTGAGGGAATGAACAGGTCCCAAAGGGGTGGGTACAACAGAAATCACAGCTACAGTGGCACCGGTCTAGGCCATGGCCAGAAAATGGCCTAAACCTAGCCTGGTGCTGCCCCAGCAATGGGCCACCCAAGAGGAGTCACCCATGAAGCAGCCCAGTGTTACCAGGCACATCTGATCTGCCTCAATTCCCTTCATTTCACCAAATACTGACTGAATGCCTAAGATAAACAAGGCAATGAAAGACTTCCTTTGGCCGTCTGACCAAGCTCCATAAATAGCTCTCCCTGCTGCTCAAGCCAAGATCCCTCCCCAGTGACCCAGCTCTCTCCTGGCCTCCAGACCTCCACCTTTGGCTCTGCAGGAAGCAGGGAAATCTCTGCTCCCACCATCTGGCACGGAAGACATGTCGCCCCAAGGTGGAACCAACTTTCAATGTGTTTTCCCACAGAAACCCTGTTATAAAATGATGGTTCAGGTCACCAGTACTATAATTAAGAAGCATTATAGGTTACACTGGCATTTACAGCTGCTCTGAGATCCAACCACCATTTAAACCATTGTTTTCTTTGGGGAAATGTGTTTCCAGCTCCAAGTGACTGCCTCGGAGACTCTGGCACCTGTCCCCCTTCTAAGCCAGGCACATGCTCGTGGGCATCAGTGCACAGTGTTAGAGGTCTGACTCTGTCACCTGAAGGAGCCACAGTAAGTTCCCCTCCTGAGACGTGAGTCTGGAAGGGCCCCCAGCCTCAGCTCAGACAGCAGACGTTTAGGTAGCGCTCAGGGGTTTGTTAAGTGCCTTACAAATGCCACAGCCACCCAGGAGGCAGCCACCACAGCTATTATTATCACCTGTCACAGATGAACCCAGAAGACACAGTGTTAGAACTGGAAGGCATGCAGTGCAGCACAACAGGAATCCATGAATGCAGAGTCAGAGGGGCTAGCTGGAAAACTGCCTCTGCCACCTCCAATGTGCATGACCTCGGGCAGGTGACAACCCCCACCCCGCCTCAGGAGACAGGTCAGGACAGAAATGATAACCCTCATTTTAGAGATGGTGAAACGGGTAGAACAGGATTATGTGACTTCTCAAGAGTTAACAAAAACTGCCAGTGAGGAGGCTGCTGTAAACATCAGCTGTGAAGAACCAAGGATGGGGAGCCACTAGGGTAAAAGAGAAGACACCCCTTGGGTGGAACTTTGGACTCTGAGACCAAACTGGGGGTGGGGGGTGGCTTCATGCCCCAGAAACAGCAGCGTTCTCTTGGAGCTTCTCTTTGGTGGAAGTGACACAGGTTGACCAAACCATCTGAGAGAGAGCTGAGGGGACTTAGCATTCGGAGCTGATGGACCGCAGGAATTGGTCATTTTTGTCCTCGTATCCTCAGTGCTCAGCCCAGTCTGGGCGCATAGTAGGAACTTAACAAATACACTTGCTGAACGTCAGAAGTGACCATGTGTGTGTTTAGAGTCAAGATGGCCAGAGAGCTGGTCCCTTCCCATATTTGGTTTTCAAGGCATTCATGCTCTACGCCCAATTTTCAGGGGCTTTGGCTGAGAAGGAAATCATGGCACAACCCTGCCCCCAACTCTCCATGCTAGATGAATACACAAGCAGGGACCCGGTGAGTGGTCTTGACTTGGCCAAGAATACAACATGGCTAGACGGTAGTCAAGAACTTTAAAAGCAATGCTCTGTTACAGAGCTTTATAAATCTCAAAGTGCTACATGAATGAGTCATTTCTCAAAAACACACTTTACTGGCCTCTCTCAACATTGGTCCCCACTCCTCAGTGCTAAGTGCCCCCAGCAAACACGGTCCTTCTCAGTGCAGCCTCACTGCGTCCATGCGCAATAGGAGGGAAGATGGCGGCTGGGATGAGCCATTCTCATGCGGGGGTGTGGGTGACTCTTCAGGAATCTCCCTCATATCAGCACCTTCTTACCTCATCACTTGGGTCATAATACTGCTCCAGGTAGGGATGGGCCAGGGCCTGCTCCACCTCGATCCTCTTGTGAGGGTTAAATGTCAACATCTTATCCAACAAATCCAGAGCTAGAATGAGAACCAAGTTTATTTGAAAAAAAAAAAAAATGCGATGTGACAGGAACGACCTGCCGTGGGCTCGTCCTTCTCTAAAACAGCTCAACAAAGACATCCTGGGCTGTGGCTGCCCCTGCCCCTGCTGGCTTGGGGCTAGGCTCCAGCTCAGAATACTGGGGCATCTGATCTGTCTGCTCCACATCCTCAGGCACGGGTCAAGGTGACGAATCCAGAGCCCAGAGGCCCTGAGCCGGTCTGTCACCTCTCTAAGGCACAGGCCTAACCGTGTCACTCCTCTCCTTGACGTTAACTCATAAAAACACCATCATCCCCTGGCCATGTCATCCCCCTTCCAACACTGCCTGGCCTTCTCCATGGGAAAGGCACAGGCGCCCCCCGGGCAAGGCCTACAATTCCCTCCTTCCTCACCTTTGCCTCATCTTCTTCAAAACTCAGATTCCCATTCCTGGAAGTCTGTATGCCAGCATGGGCTGACTTACACTGCAAAGTTATCACCCCCATCCTTCCTCTGAGCTGCTGGACATCAAGTTCCCATTCTTTCCCCGCCAGTGACCACTTCCTCCTTTTTACTGAGACAGCTAGAGAGCACTTGGCACTTCCCGACTGAAGCCTGGGCAAACTGGAGACGCAGAAATGGAATTCTGCTTCAGGGCACTGCTACAATGAGGGCGGCAGGCAAATCTGAACCTGGACGTGTCCATGTCCATTTTCACTAGTGAATCACACAGGTGGCATATCTCAATTACAAAGATGTACGCCAATTTCATAAGTAATATATGATGCAGATGTGAAGTTGTGTATCCAAAAAAATCACCTCTCTGAATCAGACCAAGATAGCTAGAACTACCCCAGTGCATCATCAGTCTGACGAAAGACCTGAGCAAACAGGCTGGACAAGACAGATGGGCTAAGGGTGGGCTCCCTGACCAAGGACAGCAAATATTCCTGCATCCAGGCCCCAAAACTGAGAAAGAAGGGCAGCTTTGTCACAACAGGCAGCACAGAAGCCAGAGCTGACACTCACCCGAGAGGAATAGCTGGCTCTCTATGCATCACTCCCACCCAACCCCCACAAGAGCCAAAGAAGTAATCTAATCAATCAAGTGGGTACAAATGCCTCTCTGAACAAGTTCAACATCTAATGTTTTCAGATCTCTAGGACAGACATGGTGACAGAATTCACAGCCTGAAAGTTCTCTGGCCAGCCAAAGGGTGGGACTGCAGGAGGAGCGCATACCTTTGGGGTCAGCGTTGGGGAAGAGTCGATTCCATGGCACCTTGTTTTTGTGAGGAAGAGAGAGCAAGTAGTTCCTGGCTTTTAAGTTTATTATGCAATTCAAGTCTTCTTGTGATGGGGATCCAAGAATGCCTATCAAAACAAAGGATTTGGATTTTAAAATACAGAACCATCTTAGAAATGTCAGAGAAAGGTAAAGGGATTGGCCCATGCCACCATCAATCTCCTGATTTACAGATGGGGAAACTGAGACCCAGAAAGAACAAGAGCCCATCACAAAGCTAGCTGGTAAGAGAGCTACAGCTTGAACCCAGAACTCTCCACCACCACCCCCCTTTCCACATGGTAAAGCTTGTCAAGTTATGTCAAGCAAGGAAAGTCTCCCAGTGAAGCCTTGTCTGTCACCACACACAGCACATGTGTGGATCCACAGGTGCACCATCAATGAAATGGCCCCTGCGGCCTTTCCCATGGAACAATGTCTCCCCACCCCACCCCACTCCTTTCTTGCATGGAGAGTTTGAAAGCTCCCAACAACATGGGAAAATGAAAAACAACAACAATTTGTGTCTAGACTATAAAATCAGCTGCCTGAATTAAGAAGAAAACATGCTACAGAGACAAAGCTTTGGAAATGGAGGAGGCTGAGCCCCAGCTGCGAATCTTACCAAGAATGTGGTTCAGCTGATCAAGGTAATGTTTCCCAGGGAAAATGGGTCTGTTGGAGAGCATCTCCGCCAGGATACAGCCCACAGACCAGATGTCAATGGACTTGGTGTAACCCTAGAGGAAAAGAGGAGAGAACAGGGCAGTAGTTAGCCAAACGGCAGTCACAACCAGCATCCTCCACAGCACAGGCGACTGTCTCTGAGGAAAGTGTAGCATTGCCTCCAGTTGTTCACCTGACTCTGAGAAGAGTCTCAAGCCTTCAATGGACAGGCCCAAGGGCTCCATGGCCCCAGGAAAGTGAAGAAGCCCTGCTCCAGAGCATGGCCAATTACCCAGCACAGGCCTTACTTGCTGTGGCTCTGGTGGGGGAGGAGGCACCAATGCCAGGGACTTGCCTCTAGACAGAAAGTGCCAGCCAAGGAGCTAAGAACTTGGCAGACCAAGCTAGAACTTGGGCCTGGTCTCCTGCTCATGAGCCTCCACCACAGCAGTCGACTCCAGACGACCTGAGAGTTTGTCTTCCTTAGGCCACCCAACCAGAGGCACCAACGGCCACAAACACATCTTATGGGCCCAAAGAAGCTTCCACTGTGGGGAGTGACATCTAACAGAGGTCAGCTAGGGAGGGATGGAGGTCCAAGTGTTTGAGGAGGGAGAGACTATTTTTTGCTTGCATCAGAGAAGGCATCACAGAAGAGGCAGCACAGGAACAAAGCTCTGAAGAGGAGGACTCAGAAAGCCAGAGCCCAGTCGAGGACAACTTCTGGGCAGGTCCTTGGAGGATGGAGGCTCAAGGTCAGTTTGGAAAGGAGCTGGGTGGCAGTCCTGCACAGCGGCCAAGCAGAGGGCACACAAAGCGTAACGTGAAATCCAGCTGGAAATGGGCAGAGGGGTGAGGGCCCTCGACATCATGCAAAGGAACTTGCATTTGACTGTGTGGGTAGAGCACTGGAGACGAGGAAAACAGTGCCATGTGAGCAGATCCCAGGCCAGAGAGGGACCCTCACCCTGGCTGGTCTGTAGCCCCTGTAATGAAGCCAGTTAATCCTCGGCCCACTGGAGGGTTTTCCACATAACACACAATTTCAAATATATATAAATATAAACACACACACACACACACACACACACACACACACACAAAGCTTTTGCACACACAAAATAAATGCAGTTGGGAAAAGGAGAAGCCGTAAACTGGTGGGAAATCTTCACATTTGATGTCTCTGATAAAGGTTTACTGTTCAAGATACATAGAGAATTGACACAAATGTGTAAGAATGACACTAATTGGTAAAAGTGGTCAATGGTAATGAACAGAGTTTTCAAAAGAAACATTAACTACTGATCAACCATATCAGAGAGTTCTCTAAATCATTAATAAGAGAAATGTAAATTAAACCAATTTAAGGTTCTAACCTCAATCCATAAGATCAGTAAAGATAACAAAGTGAAAGAGGCAAATAGTGGAGGCTTTCTCGAAAGGCAGGAGCCCTAATGCATTCAACAGTGCTAGAAAACAATCTGGAACCATACCCCTACAGCATCCCACTGCACACACCACGCCTTTCGTCTTGGCAAACTACTCCTATGGTTAGACCACTAGAAATCTGAGAAAGTGGAAAGGGCCCTTCCCTGTGGCACAGCCCTATGGCTAGTTATTATGGTATATGCACAAAAACACTTGAAGCAGCATCTTCTAAAAAACTGGGAACAAAGTGGATACCCAGCAGTTAGGGAATCAATGAAAAACTCCAGTATAAGAATGTAATGAAAATAATTGCACTCTTAAGAAATGACAAATAGGAAAAATTCAGAGAATCGTGGAAGGTCCCTAGGAGCCAATGCAGAGTAAAGCGGGTAGAACAGAGAAAGGAACTAAGCAGACTTCAGACCAGGCATTCTGAACATGGCACCGGCAACCTTCACTTTTAAACATTTGGTTAACAATATTTCAATTACATCATGTGATTAAGAGAACCATTTTATGTGCTGTTAAGCCAATCAATCAACACTTATGAAGTGTCTACTATGGGCCAGACAGCATGCTCTAAGCACTTCCCTGATTAGAATGTCAGCTCCTTGAGGGCCTGAACCATCTTTTGGCTCAGCTCGTATCTGCATTCCCAGTACTTAGGACAGTGTCAAGCACACAGTAGTAAGTGCTTGCTTAATACACATAACCTATATCCAATATTAAGTAACATTTTACAACTGATGCACCAGATTTGGCGAGTAGAGAGAAAATCTCCAGGATATGAGTCCCCTAAGCTCTAGACCCTTCCTCCACTTCCAACCTCCATGGTCCTCAGGTGTCAGTCAAATACAGCCTGTGGAGCACTTCAGCCCCAAACTGATGGGAATCGCTGATGAACAGGAGGAGAGACGACAGCTTAGAAGTGGTGAGAGCCCAGCCTACCACGTGGATCAATCACTGAAGAAAGGGAGAAGAGGGAGTTTTACCATGTGAGTCTAAATTTCTTGGTTCTTAATGTCCTCACTAACATCCTTCTTGACCGCCTCATGATGTCATGCTGAGGGCCCCAGGCTCTTTAAGGCTCCACCAATGAAATACAAGCTTTAACATGCCCAATAAAGATGGAAAGAATTTTGGGAGGGGTGTGCAACCCTTATCCAAGGACCAACCTAACTGCAGAGTTGACTAGGTTTTTGGGCCACTGAAGCTCATGAAAATGACCAAGACGTCAGGAGGCTTATGACAATCAGGGAGGCTCTGCACTAATGAAACTGCGCATCTTCTCTGATGCTAGGACTTTTCCCTGTGTCACAGGGGGGACGCCCAGCTGGGGACTGACCTTGGAGTTCAGCATGATTTCAGGGGCTCGGTACCAGCGCGTGGCCACATATTCCGTCAGGAAGCCTGTGTGGTCGTGGTCTGGATCTGCCACACGAGCCAGGCCAAAGTCACAGATCTGAGGGATACAAAAATGGAATTACCACAACACGGTTAACCCAAAGCATCCAGCAGTCAGCTGATGGCCAAGCTGATCCCACTTTAACAAAACAGAGTTTATATTTTAAAACCAGTAAAATGTCTCCTAATGGTCAGCTCCCAAGCCATGAAGCAGTCCCATCAAATGCTAGCAAACTTTCTTTAAATAAAATGCAGTGGAGTGGTAGTGCCCTTTAACAAAAAGGGAAAGGTAAGATTTGGTGAGACAGAGCACTAATGATCTCAGAACATTCGATGGGGATGGAGTCCCCACCATTGGAAGACTTCATGGTTCTGCTGGAAAATTAAATGAAAATCAGTATCAAAAATGAAAAAGCAGAAATGCCAAGAAATAAAGAAATGAAGATTATCATTAGAGTCTGTTTTGCCCAACTATATGTAAGTTAAATGAAATGTAGCAGTATTTACAAAAATATAAAATATCCACATGAACTGAATTAATTTTAAAAAGCCAATCTCAGAAAAAGAAATCAAATGAGACATAAATCAGTTGTCCCCCTCCCCTTGGACTCATAAGCAAATTCTATAAAATACTCAAAAAATAATTCCAAAAGTTATACAAACTGTTTGCAAAAATAGGAAAAATATTATCCTTTAATAATACAAATATAGTCTTGATATCCTAAAAGGGGAGAATCAAAGCAAAGAAAGCCACAGATCAATATTAATGCAGTGATATTAAAACTTAAAACACTAACAAAGAGGCTACAGCAATATATCACAAAAATTATACCCTATGACAAGGCTGAATTTCTACCAAGAACGTAGGGTTGATTTAATATTAGGAAAATTATTAACATAAGGGACTATATTGATAACAACAATCGTGATTATATTAGTAAATGGTATACTTGGAAAAAATCAAAAGAATCAAAAATTAATCGAAACAATTTCAGCCAAGTCTCAGAATAGAAAGTAAATCCACAAAAATCATCAGCATTTATATATATATATATATATATATGTGTACACACACACACACACACACACACACACACACACACACGTATGTATATTACAATAAAAACCCAGCAAGAAGAGATTAAAAAAAGAAATTCCCACTTCAATAACTAGAGGATGTATAAGTACTTGGGAGCTTACCAACCAAGACACACAGATGAACTTTATGAATACAAGTATAAAACACGCTTTATACAAATACAAATAGACCTAAATAAGAAGAGGAACATAAATTGTTCCCAATAGCATAAAAGTGGCAATCCCACTTAATTTCCCTATTCAGTTCTATACCAAACTACCAAAAGACTACTTCCCAGAATTAAAAAAAAAATAACAAAATTCATCTGGAGCAACACGGAGAGCCCACTATTAAGTCTATATCCCAAAGAGATCAAAGAAAGAGGAAACGGACTTATAGTTAGGAAAATATTTATAGCAGTTCATTTTGGTGTCAAAGAACTGGAAACTAAGGGGGTGCCACAACTAGGGAATGGCAGAACAAATCATGTCTACTAATGGAATGGAATGAAATTGTGCTGTAGCGCTTAACACAGTGCCTGGCACATACCAGGAGCTTAATACATTTTTTTTGATTGAAATGAAGAAAGAAGATTTCAGGAAAACTCAAGAAGCCTTGTATGAACTAATGCAGTATGCTGTGACCGGATCAGCAATGCTGTAAAAATGAACAATTCTGAAAGATTAAAGAACTTTGATCAGGGCAGTGATGGGCCAAGATTCCAAGACTGATGACGAAGCATCCTACCTGACTGAGAGATGATGGACTAATATTCACAATAAGACTCAGTATAGAACATGACCAATTTGTTTTTGCTTGACTATGCTTATTTATTACAAGGTTTTTTTTGGGGGGGGGAGGTGTTGGAGAAAAACATAAATGCTTCATAATAAAAAACATTAATTATAAATAAGGGGGAAAAGAAAATTTAATAAACCTTATTTCTATACTTTTGGGAATAATTAAATCATAATATAAAATATTTTCATTTTTAAAAAAGCAAATTGTTTGAAAGAGAAACAGATAATTCTTCAACTCTTCTGCAGAAATTCCTCAGGATATAATCTGATATAACCTTACAATAATCACAATGAGAAACCAAGTTTGGTTTGTTTTTTTTTTACAGCCAGTATTAAGAGAAGTTTTAAAGCTAAAAAAGGAGGGGAAAAAACACACAATTCTAATGGTTGGAATACATCTGTGTGTATATGGTTTTTTTTTTAAACCAAAAGCAAATCCATTTAAATTACAGTATTCATCAAAACACAAGCATAAGAGGGAGAAACCTTGGATACAGGCCTGCACAAATTTTCACCTCTCCCGCCCATACTTATCAATGACACTCCCACATGATCTGTTTCATAGTGAACACAACCACACCTCCAGCTGCCAAATGTATTTGGCATGCCCAAACAAATTCAGATGAATACCTCCTGAAAATGAGAAAGCACGTGGTGCCCAGCTCCACCCACAAGGGAAAGAAAAGGTGGAGGAGAAGAAAGACAAGGTGAGCTCATTCACCTGAAGCCTGAGTTGTGCTCAACTCTGCATGGAGGGAAACCCCAAAGACTCCATTAAACAGGCTAAAGGGCTGAAGGTAAGAAGTGTTACGAGATCACAGATGAAGAATGTAACACAGTCTTGACTCTCAAGGAGCTGACAACCTAAAAGAGGGAATGTAACATAGATGGTGACAGGATGACGAGGGGAAATGCGCTAAGGGCCAAGGAGAGATTTCTAGATGCCAGTAACTAATGTTCTTCTGGGAGGTCAGACCGAGCAGTTTCTCATCCAGGCATTGGGGGAGGGGAAGAGCCCGAGGTGGCCCAGATGCCAAGATGGCCTCTGAGGTATGTGAATCATGCTGGGTACCGAAAGTGGAAGATCGACTAGAATGGCTCTTCCCCATTTAGAAGAATCTTCAGAGTTGGAAAAGGTCAAGGCATGCCCACTGGGAGCATACCACATTTCAGCTTTGTATCCACTCAGGCCATCACCTCAGCATCTTCTGCTGCCACTGGCCTGCTGCTCCCTATCGACACTAGAGCAAGCCCTGGGCCTTCCTGAATCCACACCCAAGTCCGAGGGAAGTGAAGCCACTCACCACTGGAGCTCCTGCCTTGGGATGCAAAGCAGATGACTGCTGGCCAAGTGGGTGAAGACTATGTAATGGCCAGACCCAGATACTGGTTGTGCTTGAGCTTCCCATCCTATCCCACCGTCCACTCAGCCATCATCTTCCTGCCAACCCCAGTTATCCAGCTCTCCCTAGCGCACCTTTGATGTGTGCGTGGACGACTTTCCAAAACCATTCACACAGATGGGAAATGAGGCAATGCCTGTTCATATTCTTGGGTGGGAGTGGGGGATTTCATAAGATTTTTTTCTGAGATTTTTTCCACCCCATCTTAACTGTCCCTCATGCCTAAAGCATATTCTGTCCTCACCACCAACTCTTAGACACCCTAGCCTCCTTTAAAAAGTCAATGAAGAGTCAGACTGCACATGAGGCCCCTTCCGAGCCCTTAGGGGTCATTAACTTGTATGGACTTTGGAGGTGTTTTAAGTCTATTTATACACGTACACATTGTTTGCCCCCCAAAGAAGGGAAGCTCCTCAAGGGCAGAGGCTGCTTTGCTTGTATCTCGTGTTTAGCACAGTGCCCACACGTAGTAGGTGCTGGGTAAATACTGGCTGATTGATTTAAAGGCCCAGTCAACAGCTGCAGATGCCTCTGGGCATTGACATAGGCACAGCTCTGGCTACAGTCCCTACCATTCTATCTAAAATCATGGAACGCAAAGAACAGAGGGAGGTCATTACGTCCAGTGTCCTGTCTGACTTTCTTCAGGGACACTTGATCTTGGTGGGGAAGGAAGACACAGACTGAAAGGGCTTTGCCAAATGACTTCTAGTCCTAAGAAGAGAAGAGACTATTTAAAAATTGTAAGAGTATTCAGGACGTTCAGAGAATCACAGAATCTTAACTTAGAGGTCACATGGTCCAACCTTTCTCTGGCACGTGAAGGCCCTCCATAGTGCCCAACAGAAACGGCCTCTGGCCTCTGTGTGAACAATGCCAGGGCCACAGGGTTCATTATTGCCAATCCACTGTTACACAGACCCTCCAAAGTCACCTAGGAATGCTGTATTGAGCATCCCAGGAAGTTCTCCTCCAGGCTCAGCTGAGAGATGTCCAGGAGCACACACAGACCACCGTGTGATTCTTGGACAGTTTCACTTCCTGTCGAGCTGAATTTGTCAATCTCTGGCTTTCACCTTGCAGCCTGCTCCGCGTCCTGCCCTTTGGGACCAAGAACCCAACTGCTCTTTAACATGCCAGTCCTCTTCTCCAGATGTCATCTGATAATCACTAAAACTGGCCAATATCACAGCACGGGGGGAGGGGGGGGGGGAGGGCGCACAGTAGGTCATGTGGCTTACTGGTTTTACTGAAATCCAACTTCTTAGGCTCTGCACAATCAGCCCAGCCCATTTTCCTAGCCTCTGTTCATACTGTGGTAGCTAACCACACAGTGTGCTCTACCCCTCATGCACAACTTGCCACCACAACCTCTGGGCTGTCCTCCCTGTCCCCTTGCTTTGCCTGCTGAATTCTCCCTCCTCAAGTTATATCTAGATGCCCTTAGTCAGAAGCATCACTGTCTGTGCTTGTGTCCTCCAAGCTTGGGGAGGAGAGAGAATCTTCCACAGCACTTACAAGAGTGTTCTGCAAAAAGCAGCCACCACCACACCCAGGAGGTAAACCAACAGTCTCTGCAGCACCCCCAGAGCTTATCCCAGACCTCCTGCTTCTGTGCCTGTAACAATCCATGGGGGAAACACTACCCAAAGATTTATCCCTCGCACCTCCCAAATGAATGACCAGACCTGTCACCAGAAGGTTGGCCAGCAGATGGGCCAAACAACAATCAACGTGGAAGGACCTTCCACAAGGCTTGGAATTCAAGAAAATTGTAAAACTCAACTCCATGAGAACCTGGGATGGCTGCCTAGGCAGCAGTCACTGGCCTGTGTGATGCCTGGCGTGGAAATCCAACTGATCCACAGCTGACTGACCCTCTCCAGGTGAGAGAACCGGAGCCCAGGATGGCAGAGCAGGAAGTCCCAGTGAAAGAGCACTGGGGAGCCCTACACACCTGGCTGACAAGGCCGTGAGCTTGTTCCACTCTTGCCCATCTTAGAAATACCAAGAATGTCTCAACACCTTGTGGGCGGCAAACTTTTGGTTTGACCATTCACTTATCTACTGCATCATCCATCCGCCTTTCTTTTTGTCTCTATTAAATGCTTTGGGGGTTAAGAGAGGACTCATTGCTTTCAGTATCAAAGGCCTAACATGGAACAAACAGAAACACTGGGGTCAAGAATGGGTCTCCCGATATCAAACACAGGCAGGCACATGGCCCAGGACTGATTCTGGCAGGGTGGAGGCTTCCAGACCCCAATTTCAGCCACTGTGGATAGGGAGACATGTTTTCTCTGGCCAGCTTCTGCAACAGGATGGCATCGAAAAGATGCTGTTACCAATGGCAAGGGCAGTGAGCACAGGAGAAGGCATTACAGAGAGCCTGAGGACGACCACATGGTGGGGTTCCTGCCAACAGTGCCAAGCAAACAGCCAAGGCTGTGGGACTGGGACTGCCCTCAGCGTGAAGAACGGGAGGTGAAGATGCTAACTCTGCAAAGACATCTGCAGGGGACAGAAGTGGACTGAAGCAAAAGGACACTAAGTCCTGCCCAAAGATAAGGCTCTTTGGGGAGGATGCGCTGGCCAAAAACAAGTTCAAAGGACCAAGAGGATGCTGCTGGGGCAGCCAGGACCAGGGTGATGGCCACCCTGCAAAGTCAAAAGACCCAGAGTCACCAGGACCTGGAGAGACAGGTGAGCAGATGCCAGAAGCTGCCAGACAGGAGCCCTCAGAGAAGAGCCCGGCAAGGACGAAGCCTGGGCACAAGAGCGAGCATCTGACAGCAAGGCTTTTCAGCACGACGCGGAGTCTGCGTCGCTTGTACCAGCAGCAGCCCACATTCACACACTGAGTGCTTCACACAAGCAGAAGGGCAGCGAGCTTGTTTTACTCTCTGTGGGTGTGTGAGACGCACGTACGCGCACATACACACGCATACACACACGGATACATACATACACGCACACGTGTGCTCCTCCATCATCTCTCTCAGAGACATGATCTAGCATCCACCTCACAGGGGCCAGAAGACAAAGTCCTTGGGGCTTTCAATGGTTGGGTGTCAGATTTGACCAATGAAAATGGCCCGAGGAAGACACGCCAGCTGCACCCCTGGGCCTCAGGGGCCTGGCCTGACCTGCCTCTGCCTCTCGGTCTGGGTGCTCCACAGAGCAGGGGCCGACAGAGGCTTTTCTCTCTGCTTTTTCCCCGGCACTCAGCCCACAGCTTCGTAAGCATTTTCATCCTCTCTCTCCCATAGATAGTGTTTCCCTCATGTTCCCAACATGCTTTTAGGGTTTGAAAACAACTCTACTCCCTATTTTCACTTTTAGGGATCCACATAAGGATTAACAAAGGGAGAGCCAACTAGTCTCGTTCCAGTTTTGTGACTCCATAAGGTCTGAGGATCTGGGAGCAGATAAAATGGATGGTAACTCTGCTTAAATATCCTAGCAGCAACTGTTCTTTAATGGACCTTGAGAAGTCTCCCACAACTTTCCCTGCCCCTCCATAAGTTCTGCCGTGGCTGCCTGGAGGCTGGGCCCATGAACAGGGGCGGTCAGGCGCCTGGGGCCAACTGACAGACTGACCTTGAGATCGCAGGTGGTGTTGAGCAGCAGGTTGGAAGGCTTGAGGTCACGGTGCAGAACGTTGGCTGAGTGGATGTACTTTAAACCTCGTAGGATCTGATAAAGGAAATAACAGATGTGGTCATTGCTGAGATGCTGCGTCTTTAGGAGCTTGTAAAGGTCTGTTTCCATGAGGTCCTGGACTATGTATCTGCACCAGGAGATTAAGGAAAATCGTTATCGCCATTAGGCAGTCATCCATCTCATCGATGCAGCACCTGTGCACCAGGCCGCGGAAGCAAAGACCACCGTGGCACAGTCCCCTCCCTCGGGGGGCTGGCATTCTATGGGAAGACAGATAAAAATCATCAGACAAGATGGGGAGTGAGGGATGGGGGAAAGGAGGGCCCCAGACCAAGTCTGCTAACGGCTTCTAAAAGGTGAGAAGACAAGGCCAGATAGTCCTCGTCTCCCCGGTGCCCTCAACATGTGTGCCCACAGCCTGGGAATCAGCAGCGGATGAGAGAAGGAAGGAGAGCAGCTCACAGCACGCTTTCCAACACATAGGTTACTTTTTTCCAAGGTATTCAAAGCACATTCAGCCTCAGTTTCCTCACCTATAAAATGGGGAAGAGAGCTGTCCTGCTCACTGCAGAGAGATGTGTGGACAGCTGGAAAAATGCAGGTGAAGTACTTTGTGAACTAGAAACTGCTTTATCATCATGTCTCTACCTCTCCTTAAAATGGTACTTTTGAGGGGAAATCACCAAAATTTCCTAGAACCTTTCAATAGTATCTGAATACATCTCTTCAGAGCAGGTGGCAGAGAGAACCGGCCCCATGAAAACAAGATTAGCTCCGTGCTCCTGAGCCCCCATCACCAGGGGCAGGTACATCAACAATGTCCCACCACACGAGAGAGCCCTTCAGAGTCTGCAACCATGGGCTGGAGACCCATTCTCCGGCCTTATCCTCACAAGCAGCCCCACTCCTGAAGAGGAATGTGTGGCCCAGAGGGGTTGCCTAACTTGCCCAGGGCCCTATAATCACTAAGTGGCAGAGATGACATTTGAACCCAGCTCCAGCTGCATGCAGCCTCAGAAGCAAGCTGAGACCAGGGGTGACAACTTAACAATCAGAGGTATCCAGAAGCCAAATGGGGCCTTCCCTGGTGCCCCCATGGTTACTCTCAGACAAAGGCTGGAGGCCAGCCGTCATCAGCTGGGGATGGCCTGCATGGACTCCCAAGTCCCAGCCAATGTTGTGGGTCTGGAACCGGCTGGATGACTCCAGGTCAGCGGCCCATCTGCTCTGTGCTTGGCTTCCTACACAAGTTGAGAAGGCTGAAGTACATCAGTGGTTCCCTGATGCTATCCAAGGATCCTACTGTTCCTTGTAACATTGTCATATAGATGAAGGTTCTGTGAAAAGTTTCTGATGTGAACATTTTCCTTCTGGGATAACAACAATAATCATAGCCAACATCTACCCAGAGCTTGCTATGGAGCAGGCCCTACGCTAAACCACCTACAGTGACTGACCCTCACAATGCTGGGAGGTAGGTCCTGCTGAAGTGACTTGGTCAGGGTCACACAGCTAGGAAGCGTCTAGGGCCGGATCTGAACTTGGGTCTCTCTGGGCCACCGAGCTGCCCCCAAATGAGATTAGGTGCTTATTAGATAACGCAATCTGTCAGTGTTAAAACAAGCTGCCTTCCTCGATTCTGCTACAAAGACTCCCAGCCAGGAGCCAATACTCCCAGACCCCTTGGCCTCCTGCCGGAAAGGTCACCCAATCCATGTTGGAAACCATGAGATAAATTCCCCCTGCTCCAAGGCCTTTGAGATGGACCCATTGCACAGACTGCAGAGAAGACATCCCCCTTGAGAGGGCCATCACCAACACCAGCCTGGCGGCTGCTCAGGAGAAAGCCCCGCCTTAGCTGAGGTGGCCTCAGAGGCTGGACAGGGGCTGGTTTTCTACAGAAAATAGCTGTGGCTGAGGTGAGAAGTCGAGGGAGAGGAAGAGACCTCATGAGTGAACGAAAGGTGCTATCTAAACTGATGGTTTACTTGGGGGAAGGGAATAAGCATTTAATAAGTACCTACTCTACGCCAGGCCCTGTGCTGAGTGCTTCTACAGTGACGATCTCGTTGGATCCTCACAACAACCCTGGGAGACTGGTGCAATTATTATCACCATTTTACAACTGAGCAAATCGAGGCAGCCAGAGGTTAAGGGACTTGACCAGGGTCACACAAGCTAGTAAGCACTTGAAGCTGGATTTAGGCCTTCCTGACTCCAGGCCCAGCATTCTATCCACCATATCATAAGCTGCCTCAGCTGATAGCAGCTGGAGGGAACAGGAGAAGATTCAGGTAGAAGTGATGAACAAACTGAACCCTAAAGGAAATGAAGGCTCTGAGGAGGGAAGGTCTCCTGGCCCAGGGAACAGCCTGGGCAAAGGCACCAAGACTGGAAGGGAGAGAGCTGCACATGAGAATGATCAGACAGCCAAACTATGCATAGGAAGTAAGGCTGGATGGGGAGGCTGGGGCCTGCTTGTAAAGGGCCATGGAGAACAAAGGAGGCCGTGTTTGGTCCTGGAGGTTAAGAGGGAAATGACAGGGAGAGATGTAGGTGTCTGGCAGCCCCAAGGAAGGCTGACTGGGGTGGGGGAAGAACCGAGGCAGGGAGCCCAAGGAGGAGGTCACTGCCCCAGCCCAAGGATGACCAAAGACAGGTGCAGGGCGACTTCTGGCTCTCAGTGCCTTCACTTCACGTTGGCACCTCTAAGCCCTCTACCATGGGCTGGGCCACGGGGCCCCTCACCACCCCCCCATCTCTTACCTCTGCACAGGCGGCCAAGAAAGACGGGCAATGACTCTGGAGCTAGGGTCACACCCAGTGTCTGATACTAACCCAAGTAACCCTGGACAAGTCACCTGACCTCCTCATCTGCCAAACGTCACATCCTCTAGCCCAGGAAGGACAAAAAGAAAGAGCGTGTCTATACGCTGATCCATCTCCAGAGGCCTTCTGTGGATGTTTATGCATCAGGCAACAGTTAAACAGGGAATGGCTCGTGGCTATAACGGAGTATTTCTGCACTGCAAGAAGCAGTGAAATTGAAAAATGCAGAGGGACGTGGGAAGACTTAGCTGAACTGATGCAGAATGAAACAGAGAACCACGAAAACAACACATACAGCTACGATGCCGTCGACAAAAAGAATGACAAACTGAAGGAAATGTTGAGAAGCTGGAGAGAGAGCAAGGCTGAGGTCCGGCCCTCCTTCCAGCTCCTCACTGACCACACTTTCCCAATGGCCTGTGGCTGCCCCCACCCCGGGGCCTCAGCTGCAGATCCACCCTCATACAAAGGATACACATCTTTCATCTGCTCGATGGCCGGGGCCCGGATGATGTCATTGATGCCGATGATGTTCTCATGGCGGAAGCGCAGCAAGATCTTGATCTCACGCAGCGTCCGCTGGCAGTAGGTCTGGTGCTCAAAGGGGCTGATTTTCTTGATGGCCACTCGGACCTTGTTGACATTGTCATATGCGGAACTGAAAGAGAGAGAGGAGAGACATGAGAAACCAGTCACAGTGATGCCTTGCAGTTCAGACATGGCACTGAGAGCACAGACCCACCAAGGATAACAAGGTCATGTCTGTATAACGTGGCAGACTCAGGGCATCTCTCCTCCCCAAAGATACAATCTACTGGGGCAAACCAATGGCACAAAATCTGAGCCTCTCAGAGCTAGAAGGGATCCAGCAGGCATTCGGCCCAACAGCTACCTACATGGGACTGGTCTCAAAAATGCCTCCCACAACGCTGCCTTGTGTACACTCAGCTCAGACCCATCTGGGCATACACGGTATCTCTCAAGAGAAATGGAAGCTCGGGGGACAGAGCCAAGATGGCAGCAGGAAAGCAGGGACTCCCCCCCCAAATCCCTCCAAAAACCTGTAAAAAATGGCTCTGAACAAATTCTAGAGCTGCGGAACCCACGAAATAGCAGAGGGAAACAGATCTCCAGCCCAGGAGAGCCTGGATGGTCACCAGGAAAGGTCTTTCATATAGTGCGGAGAGTGGAGGGCAGCCCAGCATGGGCCACGCTGGGACAGACCGATCTGGAATCAGCCAGCCGGAACAGGCCTTGGGGCCATGAAACTGTGAGCTGTGGCAGTTACCAGACTTCTCAACCCACAAACACCAAAGAGCAGATTAGGGGGAAACTACGGGATAGAGTTCAGAGTGGTCTGGCCACCAGCTCTGGGGGTAGAGGAGATCGTGCAGCAGAGGCGGTAGCAGGAAGTTCCTGAGGCTGCCTCCAGAGTTCCCTGGCTCACGCAGTGGGCCAAAGTGCAAGGAGCACTTTGTGGGTACAAAGGCAGGTTTCTGTGCCTTGCTTGGATCTGAATTGCAGTCCTGGTTGGCAGTTCTTGGGGGAGGAGAAGCGCTGCTGTGACAGAGTCTAGGGTGATGGTGGAGTAGAAGTAGCTATGAAAACAGCAGTGCTTGGACCCTCAAGCTTGACACAAAGTACTCTCTACTCTACAAGCAGTCATACACTGACAAAAAGCTCAAGGGTCAAGTAGTTGGCTGGGAACATGAACAGGCAGTGAAAACGAAATCAGACTCAAACTCAAACTCTAAATTCCTTTTTTGGTGACAAAGAAGATCAAATCATACAGCCAGAAGAAGTCAACAAAGTCAGAGAGCCTACATCAAAAGCCTCCAAGAAAGACATGAATTGGGCTCAGGCTATGGAAGAGCTCAAAAAGGATTTGGAAAAGCAAGTAAGAGAAGTAGAGGAAAAATTGGGAAGAGAAATGAGAGTCATGCAAGAAAACCATGAAAAACAAGTTAATGACTTGCTAAAGGAGACCCAAAAAATACTGAAGAAAATGCTACCTTAAAGAATAGACTAACCCAAAGGGCAAAAGAGCTCCAAAAAGCCAATGAGGAGAAGAATGCCTTAAAAGGCAGAATTAGCCAAATGGAAAAGGAAGTCCAAAACACCACTGAAGAAAATACCACCATAAAAATTAGATTGGAGCAAGTGGAAGCTAGTGACTTTATGAGAAATCAAGATAATATGAAACAGAACCAAAGGAATGAAAAAATGGAAGACAATGTGAAACATCTCACTGAAAAAACCACTGACCTGGAGAATAGATGCAGGAGAGATAATTTAAAAATTATTGGACTACCTGAAAGCCATGATCAAAAAAAGAGCCTAGACATCATCTTTCAAGAAATTATCAAGGAAAACTGTTCTAGAATCAGAGGGTAAAACAGAAATTGAAAGAATCCACTGATCACCTCCTAAAAAACATCCCAAAAAGAAAACTCCTAGGAATATTGTCACCAAATTCCAGAGTTTCCAGGTCAAGGAGAAAATACTGTAAGCAGCCAGAAAGAAACAATTTGAATATTGTGGAAATATAATCAGAATGACACAAGATCTAGCAGCTTCTATATTAAGGGACAGAAGGGCTTGGAATATGATATTCCGGAGGTCAAAGGAGCTAGGATTAAAACCAAGAATCAACTGGCAGACAAATCCAACTGGCAAAAATGAGTACAACGTTCGAAGGCAAAATATGGATTTTCAATAAAATAAAGGACTTTCAAGCTTTCTAATGAAAAGACCAGAGCTGAATAGAAAATTTGACTTTCAAATACAAGAATCCAGAGAAGCATGAAAAGGTAAACAAGAAAGAGAATTCATAAGGGACTTCCCAAAGTTGAACTGTCATGGTTACATCCCTACATGGAAAGATGATGTGTGTAGCTCAGGAGACCTTTCTCAGTATTAGGGGAGTTGAAAAGAATATAGATACAGGGCACAGGATGAGCTGAATATGAAGGGATGATATCTAAAAACATGAAATAGATGCAAGGGATGAGAGAGGAATATATTAAGAGAGGGAGAAAGGGAGAGATAGAATGGGGTAAATTATCTCACATAAAAGTGGCAAGAAAAAGCAATTCTGTTGGAAGGGAAAAGAGGGCAGGTGAGGGGGAATGAGCAAATCTTACCTCGTCGGATTCAACTTGAGGAGGGAATAATATACACATTCAATTGGGTGTCTTACTCCACAGGAAAGGAGGAGGAAGAAGATAAAAAAAAGGGTGGGATGATAGAAGGGAGGACAGATAGGGGTTGGAGGTAATCAAAAGCAAACACATCTGAAAATGGACAGGGTCAAGGGAGAAAAGTAAATAAAGGGGGACAGGATAGGATGGAAGGAAATATAGTTAGTCTTTCACAACACAAGCATTGTGGAAGTGTTTTGCATAATGATACATGTGTGCTCTATGCTGAATTGCTTACCTTCCTAGGGAGGGTGGGTGGGAAGGGGAGAGAATTTGGAACTCAAAGTTTCAAAAGCAGATGCTAAAAAAAAAAATTTAAAAAAAATTTTTTTTGGTATGCAGCTGGAAAACAAGATATATAGGGAATGGGGCATAGAAATCTATCCTCCCCTACAAGAAAGTAAGGGGAAAGGGGATGGGGATGGGTGGGGAATGGAGTGAAAGAAGCTGACAGGGGAATGAGGCAATCAGAATATATGCCATCTTGAAATGGGAGGGAGGGTAGAAATGGGAAGAAAATTTGTAACTCATAATCTTGTGGAAATCAATGTTGAAAACTAAGATATTAAATAAAATATACACAGACAATAAAAAAACTGAAATGGAAGCTCCTCAGGGCCAGTGACTGCTTTGCTCTTGTCTGCAGCCTCAAGACCTAGTAATAAGTGCTTACTGATCCATTCTCAATAAATGGTTGATTGGGAATGTTTAAAGGACCAACCAAAATGGTACCAGCTCCCACAGGGCAGTCCCTCTGAATATTGTCAAGTCAAGACCAATAGCTGGTGTCTCCTCTAACACTATACTATATTCACCTAGAACCTTTCTGTTGTTCATCTCCTTACATGATTTTAAAAGAAAAATGTCTATCTCTATATGCGACCACCATCAATTAGTTCTGATTTGAAATAAAAATTTAAAAAACCTACAGAATGTTAGAAGTGAAGGGAGTTCTTACAGATTATTATTCTAATTTACTTTCTGTGGGTACGAAACTGAAGAATACAGTGGTAATGTCAGTAGGTCAATAAATATTTATTAAGTGCCTAGAGTGTGCCAGGCACTGTGCTAGGAAAACACGCAAACAAGTATGTACAAACAAGCTCTAGACAGGCCTAATGGGATGATCAACCATTAGGGAAAACGAGAGGCATCCCATAGAAGGTGAGATTCGATCTGGGACTCTAAGGCCAGGGGCACTGAATCAGGCCTGTGGGCATGGAATGGCAGATTCGAGAAGGCTATCTATTTGATACTGGAGGCAGTGAAGGGAGCCACTCAGGCTTCTTGAAGAGGGAGATGAAGTGGTCGGATTTGTGCTTGAGTATGATTAATCTGCAGGATCTTCGGAGGATGACCTGGAGCAAAGACCACCAGGCAACAAATGGCAGGGTTAGGATGAGCATGCAGGCTGCCTGACTCTTGACTCTACCATCCTAGATGCCCTAACAGCTAGCATCTGGAACAAAAACAGTTTTCTCCAGGTGGAAGGTGGTCTGTCTTTGCCACAGGAGAGAATCAAGTCAGCCTGCACAAAAGGAGACTGCACAGCTCTTCTTTTTCTCCTACCTTATGTTCTCCCATATGAACCACATTACAGCCATTCCTTGAACATGATGCCTGCACCCGGGAGCAAATACCAAAGAAGACAGTAAGAAGGGGCCAAAAGGAACCCCAGATAGAGCATACCGACACTCCTCCTGCTGAAAAAGGTTGTCAAGTCCATGTGCCAAAAACCAACCCATCATCTGTAACACCTCTAGACTGTGCCCACAACTCTTATCTACTGCCCAAACCACAAGCAGCCAAAATCAACCTGGAGACCAACACCTCCCCACCCCCACCCCTGCCTCCACTCCCATGCTGCCCGCCCCCCACGCCCAATCAGAATGCGGGAGTTCAGTGATTACACACAGATATATGAGAACAATGCAAAATGTGTGAAAAGGAAGGGCCCTGAGAATCATTCATTTTTAGGTTCCCATCCCAAAGCAGTACCAGGATTTGCTGTGTTCACCAGACCAACAAGAGCTAAACCAGGCTGAGACTTTCACCTCCTTGCCCAACCCAGAAAGGGATAAAACTTCAAACAAATCCAAAGGCACACATCACTTATGCACCTGTTGAAACTGCATTTCTTTGAGGTTCATGAAAGATTGAGTTATTTGTGTATCTAATTGTGTCCATTTAATTCAAGCATTTATTCAGGGCCTAAGGTTGTTCACTTGGATATGGGGGGAGATAACACCTTCCCACTCTTCTAAGAGCTGATGGTTTAGGGGATGAGAAAAGACAAGGCTGCCCAGATACTAATCAGGTGAATAAATATATCCAAACAAGGACATGCTATGAAAAGCTCCAAGATAGATCATTTTCAGCAGGGGGAAGCATCAAGGTCAGCTTCATGGAGGAGCCAGGCCATGAGGACAGGCAGAGAACAAGGCATGGAGATGAGATCGAAGAGCAGGCCAGTGAGGAGTCATCTGGCTGGTCCCGAGTCCATGGAAAGCAGTGTGAGAAACCAGATGCAAAAACAAGGTACCAGCAGACTGTGGAAGGGCTTGAGCGCTAGGACTAGGAGTATACACCAAAGTCCATAGGCCATTGGGAGCTTGTGAAGGTTGTAGAGCGAGAGGCTCATGTGACCACAGCCATGCTTTGGAAAGGGTCCTATTTCCAAGTACAGATCGAAGATCTAGAGTAAAGCCCGCAAGTCAACTCCTTCCAAAGGATGGCACCTTACCCCAACACTCAGCATTATCTACTCTTATGTAATCACTGAAAAATGCAAGGTTCCAATCCCTTCACTTCACAGGAAGAAGAGGCTTAAGAGAGATGACTGAGGTTAGTATCTCAAAAAGTCTTGGGAATATTTATACAGACATGGTTTTTCCCCCCTTTAATAACAGAGTTATGGTACAGTCCAAGAGCAGCCTCCTGGGAAAAGGTGGAAACAATCGTGAAGCTCTTACTGTGCATCCTCATTGGCTTTCCAATTTCCAAGTCACAGCTGCCCCCCCCCCCTCCCAGAAGAATCCCTCTGTCCACCTCTCACTGGCTGCTGGCCCAAAATGCATTTCTTGTTTTGCACTTTAACGGACTGACGATGTTAGCTCTCAGTTATTTTACTTTCTATTTCTGCCTGAGATTTCGAACCACTTTTCAGACGTCTATAAATGATTTTTCTTCTTTATTCACATCAAATATTCCTGATGTAGGGTTAGGAAAATGAGATTCTGATAGCAAATAGATGCAACAGACATAGTTATTGTCACTGCACAGATGAGGAACACTGAGGTTTGGAGAGATGAAGTCATCTGCCCACGGTTACACAGCCAGTCAATGTAAGAGGAAGGAGTCCAGCCTAGGTTTTCCCAGCTTGACCCTCTGTACAGTGATCCACCTACCTACTACATTATGGGACCTATCAGAGACTGGGTCTTGTTCTCACAAATTCATGTCAGATTAATTTTTTGATCCTTCAAGAAAAAAGCAAAGTCAGAAAGTGATATATATTGTTACAGCACCCCAATCCACATTAGGGTCACAGAAAGTCTACAGAAAAGTTGAAAGGCTTTTTTTTTTCCCTCCTAGGCCATAGCAGAAAGGGATAAAAGATGAAGAAGCAAAGAGCCCTCCCTCCCAGAAAACAGATTCACAGAATCTCTGAAAAAACATCTGACCAAGAACTAAGATCTTCTACAATGGATCAGACAAGTGGCCATATATCCTACTTGAAAACTTTTAACTAATAAGTGCCTAATGCACGCCCAGTGCTGTGCCCCCAGAGTAAGCCCCACTGGATTTCTGGACAGATTCTAAATGTGCCTCTCAAAAGCATCTCACTGCCCCCAATTATGAGCCCTCAGGCCAAGTAAAGCACGACTAACTCTTCTTCCATAGGCCAGTTCTCCAGATTGCTGGCACATTTGATTTTCTCCCCAAGTCATCTCTTTTTCAGGCTAAACAACTCTTCTGAGTGAATACAACTTGTCCTTGCATGGCCCCAAGTGCAGGATTTTCTGTTTATCTCCTTAAATCTCACCTAATTGGATCTGATCCACTGTCCTAACCTGTCCAAATCTTTTTCCATCTTGACTGTCAGCTCCCACATTGGTTTTGTCTCATCTGCAAATCTGATCTGCCTCCAGGAAAACAATTTATTGCCTTAACAACGACAATGTAAAAGGGAACGATTTTCAAAGCCTTATGAAGTCCAATCAACCATGTCTCCAGAGAACTGATGATGAAGAATGGTACTAATTTCCAGACAGAGAAGGGATGGACTCAAGATGCACAAGGGGAAATCATGTGACATCAGTCTTGAAAGATCAATTAAAGAAATTAGTATTTATGTAATAAGAGGCGATAGGGAGCCTAAAGCTACTCCTGCAGACAACGGAGTTTGTGGATTAGCAATCCGCAAACTATGCAGACAACGAATTAAAGAAGGGAGAGGTTGAAAGACGAGGCCCATTAGGACGCTGTTAGGATACTGTGGGTAGGCCCTGTGGGACATCCACAGGTAGCAGGGTGGCCAGGGTAAAGATCTAGCAAGAGAGACCTAGAAAGAGGTCAAAGGAGAACCAGGAGAGGGTGGTACCCCATGAACACTGTGAATGGAGAGCGAAGAGGGCATGAAGAGGAAGGAGGTGATCAACAGGGCCAAAGGCTGCAGAGAGGGCAGGGAGAATGAGGACGGAGAAAAGGTCACCAAATAAACACTGGAGACTTAGGAGAGAGCAGTGTCAGCTGAACGACGAGATTAGAAGCCAGACTGTGGAGAGTTAAGAGTTAAGAGAGAAAAAAGGAAGTAGAGACAGCCTTCTCAAAGTCAGCCACAAAAAGGAGAGGTGGGATAACAGTTAATGGGGCTGCATGATCAAAACGAGGGAGTTTGCCAATAGCAGAGAGAGGGGCATGTTTGTAGGCAGCAGGAAGTGACCAGGAGACAGGGGGAAGGCATCTGGACCAAGGCTACTTCTTACCCTGGAGATGCCTCTGTACTTTATCTGGGAGAAGGTTCTCTTTGCCAAGAAAACCCCAAATGGAGTCATGAAGAGTCAGATAAGACTGAGAATCAACTAAACAACCATAACACTTATGCATTATATTTGTAGAATTTAAGAGTTAGAGCCAGATTGTAAATTCCTCAGGGACTAAGGCTTTATCTTCTTACATTGGCTAAGAGTACTAGACTTGAGTCAAGAGCCCTGGGTTTGAATCCTGGCTCTGACAGTCCCAGAGCTATGGACAGGACATTTAAGCCTCCTATACATTTCGGTCTCTTCTTCTGCTGAGTGGGGAGGATGCTGGTACCAGCTGCTTCCCAAGAATGCTACATTTCATTTTAGTATTTTCACTATTTAAATTGTTGTCGTCATTGTGAAAACTGTTCCAGGCCCCATATTTAAAAGAGGAAACAGATTCAGAAGGAAGGGCCTGGGTCCAGACCATGCAGGTGGGAGGCCAGCGTCATGTTGCAGGATTGCGCTCTAGGGTCTCTGCCTTCAAATGCAGGGCTTCTGCCAAGAGAAAACAAAACTATCCAACCCACATAGCAACAGGCGGCCTTTCTACCAGCAGCATGCTCTGCCTTCTGTAGACAGATTTAAAGGAGGGCCTGGGCTGAGTTAATATAATAAAAATGACAATTTTACCTAAATTAATTTACCTATTCAGTGCCATACCAATCAAACTACTGAAAAATTATTTTACAGAGCTGGATAAAATAATAATAAAATTCATCTGGAAGAGCAAAAGGCCCAGAATATCAAGGGAATTAATGAAAAGAAATGCTAGGGAAGGTGGCCTAGCCATACCAGATATTAAACTGTACTAAGAAGCAGCGGTCATCAAAACTACCTGGTACTGGCTAAGAAACAGAGTGGTGGATCAGTGAAATAGGTTAGGTACACAAGACACGGTAGTGAACGACTATAGCAATCTACTCTTTGATAAAGCCAAAGAATCCAGCTTCTGGGCTAAGAATTCATTACTTTACAAAAACTGCTGGGAAACCTGGAAAACAGTATGGCAGAAACTGGGCATAGACCAATATCAAACACCATATACCAAAATAAAGTCAAAATGGGCTCATGATTTAGGAATAAAGGCTGATACTATAAAGCAATTGGGGAGAGCAAGGAATAGTTTACCTGTCAGATTTATGGAAAAGGTAAGAATTCATAACCAAACAAGAGATAGAGAACATTACAAAATGCAAAATGGACAATTTTGATTATGTTAAATTGAAAAGTTTTTGTACAAAGAAAGCCAATGGAACAAAGATTAGGAGGGAAGCAGAAAATTGGGAGAAAATCTTTACAACCAGAGTCTGTGATAAAGGCCTCCTATCTAAAATATACAGGGAACTGAACCAAATTTATAGGAATACAATACAATTGAGAAATGTTCGAAGGATATGAACAGGCAGTTTTCAGAGGAAGAAATTAAAAATATCCATAATCTTATGAAAAAATATTTTAAATCACTATTGATTAGAGAAATGCAAATCAAAACAACTCTTAGGTACCACATCTCTCCTGTCAGATTGGCTAACATGACAAAACAGGAAAATGATAAATGCTGGAGAGGATGTGGGAAAATTGGAACACTGTTACATTGTTTGTAGAGAGCACTTTGGAACTATGCCCAAAGAGCTATCAAACTGTGCATACCCTTTGACCCAGCAATACCACTTCTAGGGCTGTATCCCAGAGAGATCACACAAGGACCAGTACGTATAAAAATATTTATAGCAGCTCTTTTTGTGGTAGTAAAGAATTGGAAATCAAGGGGATGCCCATCAATTGGGGAATGGCTAAACAAACTGTGGTACATGAATGTAATGGAATACTATTGTGCTATAAGAAATGAGGAGCAGCTGGACTTAATTATAACCTGGAAAGACTTATATGAACTGATGCTGAGTGAGGGGAGTAGAACCAGGAGATCATTATAAACGATTACAGACACACGGTGTCTGTAAGGACTGACTTTGACAGACCTGGCTCCTCTCATCAATGCAAGGTTCAAAGACAGCTCCAAGAGACTCACGATGGAAAAAGCTGTGCACATCCAGAGAAAGAATTATGGAGTCTGCACGCAGACTGAGGCAAACTATTTGCTCTCTTTTTTTTCCCTTCTTTTTTGGTTTCGTTTCTCCTTTCTCATGATTCATTCCATTGGTTATAATTCTTCTTTACAGCTGGACTATTATGTAAATAAGTTCAACGTGAAGGTATATGTAGAACCTATAACGGATTGCTTGCCATCTTGGATGGGACAGAGGAGGAAAAAGAGGGAGAGAAAATATGGAACTCAAAAACTTGTGGAACTGAGTGCTGTAAACAAAAAATAAATTAAAAAAAAAATAAAGGAGGGCCTGGGTGTGCTGGGATAAAGGAATGAGCAATAGTCAGAGGAGCAAGGGAGGAGGCAATGTCCTCAGGTGTCAGAGCAGCAGCCAGGCACCTTTGTAGTCTCCTTTGGAAGCACCTGAGAGTTCAACTGAAGGTATGTGGAGTGTTCACACAGAAGGGCTTACATGTACCCAGACCCCAAGGAGTGGAGCCTTGGGGCCACCTTGAACACTTATTCTTCCCCCCCACCCCCAACCAAGCTGGGGCCAAGGCCCTCCCACACCATCTCTCCACCATTCCCCCTCCTCTCCTCGGACACTGCGCCCATCCCGGTGCAGACCGTCAGCGCCTCCCCCCAGTCTATGGCAGTAGCTACTGGCTGGTTGGTATCCCCGCCTCAACTTCATCCTCCACAGAACTGCCAAAGAGATACAGTACGTGGCAGATCAAGTCTGTGTCCCGATCCCTCCCAGCCCCAGTAAGCTCCAATGGCTCCCTAACGCATCTGGGATCATTCTTTTGTTTGGCTTCCACAGCTCTGAGCAGCCCGGCCCACCGCGCACACTTCCTCTATCTCCAAGCTTTTGTGAGTTGTCCTCCATGCCAGGAATGCTCTCCCTACCCACCTCCCCTGCCTTCCTTTAGGACTCTACACAAACTGGGCAGGAGGTCATGCCCAGGGCCTTCCTCATCCAAAGTCAGCTGCCAACTCCTCTGTATGCTTCAGCCATTCGTATTTGCACACATGTGGCCTCCCTGTCAGAATGTAAGCTCCTTGATGGCAGGAGTATTTCTGCTTCTTCTCTGCATCTCCAGAATTTGGCAGAGCATCTGGCTTCCTCTTACTAAACTTAAAAGATACCTGTTGGAAAAAGACGTGACTGCTGTTTGGCAGACTGAACCAATTTATTCGGCTTAGTCCACAATGGGTGAAAGTGGTGGAGACGCAGATTTCAGACCCAACTTTCTAACAACCAGTGGGCTGTACCAAAACGGAATAGGCTGCTTGGCCACTGCAAGCCCTCCACGAGGCTGGCTGGCTTCCTGAGCACATGCTCCGGCTCAGGGAGGGATTACAAGAGGGAGATTGGAAATCTACTGAAACTGCAAATTCTTGACTAATTTTGTGTCAATTCAAAAGGAAGAATCAGGACCAATGAGCAGAAGTTCCAGGGAGATCTGATTCATGTAAACTTCCCCTCATTGATGATGATGATAAAGAGCATTTACAGAGAGGGGTCTGCAAAGTGCTTTACTTAGGTTATTTCATTGGATTCCTGTCACAACCTTGTGAGGCAAGCGCTCCTGTTAACCCCAACTTATACATGAAGAAGCTGAGGCTGAGGAAGGTTTCAATCACTTGCTGAGGGTTCCAGAGCTGGTGTCTGAGGGTGGATTTTAGCTAGGGCTTCCTGACTCCAATACTATCTATTGTGACCTCTGGTTGCCCCTTATGGAGGTTACACTCCAGGCAGGACCTAGGACGGTGGGGATGGGAGGGGAGGGGAGGAAAGGGGAGGAGAGGAGAAGAGAAAAGAGGTGCTCTATGTGTGAGGAATGGAATGGCTGGTTTGTCCGGCCGATTGAGTATGAAAAGGAGTGATGTGCAAAGAGGCTCTGCGGCCTGGGGTCCCAGGGAGATGGGTAAAGCCCACCTGAGTCACGTTTTGTCCTAGAGGTGACAGACAGGAACCACACTGGAGTTTACTGAGCAGAGATGGAACATGGTCACAAAGGAAGACCACTGCAGCAGCTGTGCAGGCAGACTTGGGGCAGGGAAGCTGAGTCTGATTCCTCAGCAGAGGGGAGTGAAAGTCAGGAAAGTTGGGAAACCGAGGTGCAGAGACAGCCTCGAAGCCCCACCAACTCTGGTCAGGACAACCTCAACCTCTCGGAGCCCCAGTTTTGCCATCTATGAAATGGGGATCAATAACACTGCCACGGTCTTACAGGGTGCTTTGGGAAAAAATAAAATTCAAGATGAATGCCAGCTATTCTTTATTACTCAAGTTCCAATACAATCTAAGATCATCATAAACCCCCCAACAGTCTTAAGAATCACTCAAAATGATGACAGGAGGGTGTGACTGCAACCATACAATGCCCCAGTTCTTCTGTAATCATAAGTAGCATTATCAACAAGAAAATCCCAAGGCAAACAGAAAGGAGATCATTTTATTCCCAAAAACATCAAATTCCTTTGACAAGAAATTGCTATCACAGTAGCTATTGTTGGAGTGAAAAAACAAAGAGCTCCGATTGAGGGAGGCCTCAAACCCCTTGAATTTCCTGGGCTGTAATAAGCCAATGTGCTGCCTTGGCACATCCCGTCCTGCACCAGCAGCTGCAGTGTCCACAGCCACCTCCACACAATGGCTGTGGAGCATTATTCAAATGCTCCTGATGAATGGACACTAACCAGGAACTGTAAATGCATTGCCACAGCGTCTATGGAGGAAGAGATTCTTCACTAAGGCGGTAAGCAGGTCCAGTTGGGCAGCACTTAGAAACAAGAGGGCGGCCATTCTTTGGGCCTTTGTCTAAGGAACTAGCTATGGTCATCAAATAATTTATCAGAGCCTTGCCTTTTTTTACCTAAAATTTTTATCAACTATATTTGACATAACATTTTCTCCTGTTTTCTAAAAAAAATCTTGGCTATATTGGGGGGTTTTGTGTAGAATTTTAAAATTTTTCTAATTTTTAAAAAAGTGCCCTTTCCTGCCACTTCCTTCTCCTCTTTCCCCCATTAGAGCATCAGCCTCTGGAGGGCAGAGACTGTCTTTTTTGGGCTATTACTTGTATCTCCAGTGCTTGCCTAGCACAGTTCCTGGTATATAGTAAGTGCTTAATAAATGCCTGCTGATTTGATATCACTGATATACTTTCCCCCAGAATGTCTGTAAGGAAAGCTTCTCTCCTCTGAACAGGAGGAGAAACAAATCCTTCTTTGATCCTGCCATACACCAGCCTTGGAGCCCCAATCCACCCTCCCCATACCTCCCAAGGGGCAGGACTCAGCTCAGTCATGTCTCAGTCTAGAGCCCATGCCCGGAAGACTTTCCTCGGGGGGGGGTGGGGGGGGGGGTGAGGCCAAGCAAAGCAGCCCAGAGGGTCCCCATGACATGTCTCCACGTCAGTTCGATCCATTCCAAATCAAATGATCACTCCTGATAGAAAGACAACAAAATGAAGTCCTGGAAAACTGTGCCTTCTGATGACCCAAGTGACCTTCTCTTGTGATGAACTCTGCCCTCCACATACTTGCCCTATAGCAAGTTTGTAGTTATCTAACACACAAACAGGCCCAGTCTGCCTAAAGCTCTTCAGTATAGTATTGGCCAATCTGGCTTTCTGAAGCATCTGCTATGTGCCAGGCAATGTTCTGGGGACTGGGGATGAGGAGAGGGGAGGACAGAGACACAGGCCACGGTGTGACGGGGAAAAGACACAGACACACCAGCAGCCTCCATGAGCACAGCAGGGCTGGCTTTTCTGGCAAGGCTCCGGCCCCACAAGCCTGTGAGGTAAGAAGTAGATCTGAGATGGGAGACACCACTACTGCCTGCTGGGAGGAGGGATGCAGAGGAGAGTCAGGGAAGCAAGAGATATCAACAGATGAAAAGATTGGGGGGGGGGGGGCGCACAGTAAGCCAAGACAAAATGGAAAGAAAGGAAAAGGAAAAGCAGGGGACAAGAATGGGAAGAGGTAGAAGAGCAAGGAGGCTGCACAGGAACTGGGAATTTCTAGGTGAGGAAACACCCTTCAGCCATACAGGTTGATGCGCTTTCCTCTTGGACTCACTACACTATTTGTTGGCTTTCTGAAAATCAGATGCAATTATTGGTCATTTCTCTTCTTGCCGCTGTGAGAACATTACAAAATGTAGGATTTATATAATTGTTAAATGAGCCATGTGACGAAGCCCCTGGACCATCGAGTCAAACACAATGTTCACATTTAGATCTAGAATTGTTCAACCCTGGCGTAGCAGAAATTCACTATCAAAATCCACTGGGCAGCTAGATGGCACCATAGTGTACAGGGCCTGGAGTCAGGAAGATTCAATCTGGCATCTAAACACTTACCACTGTGACTCTGGGCAAGTCACTTAACCCTGTTTGCCTCGGTTTCCTCATGTGTAAAATATGGCAAACTGGTCCAACTTCAAATGGGGTCACCAAAAGTCGGACACAAATGAAACAACTGAACAACAGAAACCAACATCAACTAAACAATTTAAGAAGCGCCTACTAAGTGACAGGCACTGTGGTACACCAACATAAAAACACCTAACATATAATGTTTTATGTATGTGTATATGTGATCATGGACCATAAAGATGAAGAAAAACCACTGCACTTGGTAAGTTAGGAGGCATTATGATCTTTGCTCTAGAGCAGGGCTTCTTAAACTTTTTCTACTTACGATCCTGTCAGCCCACATGGGATAATGACCCTCAGTTTAAGGAGCTCTGTAAAGTCTCAGCAGAACATTACGAACATTAAGTCTAGAATGGAGAAAAAAAGAGTGAATAAAAAGGTGAGCAGGTGGAGAGGATGAGAGTAGTGTTTCAAGAATTCTAGAAGTAAAAGAAATGGGCCAGTAGCTTAAGGGGGCAGAGCAGCTTTTAGGGAAAGCTAATTTTGAACAAAGAATTGAGAACATCTGCAGATAAAGAGCCAGAGTCAGTAGAGGGGAAGAGATTGGAAATTGGAGGTTTTGCTGGGAAGGCAAATATAGCGACTGATGTAACTACAGCTAAGGGAAAGTGGGAGGGATGGGGTTAAGAGCAAAGGCCGAGGGATTAACCTTGGAAAGGAAGGACAACGTATCTTACTTGGAGCCTAGAAGCAAAGTAGGGAAGATACATGAAGACAGGTACACATCTAAAGGAGAGCAAATCAGCCGAGGGAGATCATGTTGAAAGCCCTCAGCCTTCTCAGGAAAAAAGGTGAACAGGCAAGGCCATCAAAGTAGATGATGGAAAAGATAGAAATAAACACATCCAGCAGGCAGATGGTACATGAACTCCAGGCACACACAACATGGCCCAAAGACCTGGTCTCTAAGTGATCTGGATCTGTGCATATGCCCCCCAGTAGAAAACACAGTGCCTTCAGGCATTTAGGATTAGTCTGTTTGCAGTATGGGTCTGTACAGTGCCCTTTTCTAGCAGACACTCACTAAATGTTGGTACAATGGAACCATTTTCAAAAGAAGAAAGCCAACTATCGCTAACAAGGGAAATGCAAGCTAAAACAACTCTAAGCCTCACATCAGCTCACACTAACTGTCAAGGATCAGTAAAGGTGGGAAGCACAATGTTGGTGAGGCTGTGGGAAGTCTGGCATGCTCATTCACTGCTAGTGAGGCTCTGAATTGGTCCAAATGTTGTGGAAAACACTTTGGAATCATGCAAGAAAAGTTCTGACCCTCTGAATTTAGAGCCCAAGGAAGTAAATGACAAGATCCATCCATACAAAAATGTTCACAGCCCTACAAATGAACAATAAGCTAGAAACAGAGAGGTATGCAATGACTAGAGAACAGCTGAAGAAGTGATATAGGGATAATGATGGAGTATTATTGCCTTCAATAATTTCCCTGTTTGCCTCAGTTTACTCATCTGTAAAATGAGCTGGAGAAGGAAATGGCAAACCACTCCAGTTAACTGCCAAGAAAACCCCAAATGGGGTCACGAAGAGCTAGACATGACTGAAATGACTGGACAACAATTACTGCCTTGTTGGAAAGTGGGGTTGGGAATGTTAGACAATGTGAGCTAACAGGACCCAAGAATTTCCTGACCTCTTCCAGCAATGACATCATTGCTCAAAACAAATTCAGAACTTGCCTTCTAGAATTGTCTTCAGAAAGGAAAAGGTCAGATGACTTTAGCACTGGACTTTCACAGACCACCTGGCGGCTTCCTCCTGTTAGACTTTAAGCTGCCTGAGGTACAGCTTTTGATCTGGGCATCGCTGGCCCCAAATGGTGCTTTTGCAGCTTTAAAACCAGGCGGGACCTTGGAAATCACTGAGTAGGCGCTTAATTGTTGAATGAGACGGGTGATGAAGAGGGTTAATACCACTGTGGTTCCAAAAGAACCTAAGCTGCGAAGACAACATAGAGAGAGCTTGGGAATTGGGGTCTGAGGATTCTCAAAGGGGAGCTCTAAACACGTTTTAAGCAATGGCAGCATCAGTGCAAGAAGCACACAGCCTGCCAAGGGGACTGCTGGGAAGGACAATGTGACTCGCTTGAGTTTTACGGCTGTTCTTACTTACAGTTCTCACAGTAGAGTCAGTACAAATCTGTTGTTAAAAGTTGGTCTAAGTAAAATGGACGCCATCTTGAAATATACCAGTGCCATAGACTACATACATTTTTAAACTATTAAAATGCTACCTATCAACTGTGAATGGGTTATTTTGAGAGAAAGCCATTAAGCTGCTGTTCTTGAAGCTCTCCATTTTTGTGAACTTTAATTATCTGAACAGAAAACGGTACAGTACAGCACTTTACAGATAAAAATTAACTTGTCTTAGACATTCAGCCAGTTTGACTGATCCAAATTAATGTTCCAAAAATAAGTACATAGATAATTCTACTGAACTGATTTAAAAGAAAATGTATTCCTTGCAATTTGGCTCTCAAATAAAAGAAACCCAAAACTCCTTAGAGAACCGTTAGGCTCACTGAACTGGGTTCCAAATCACAGATGCTGGAATTTTAGAAGTCGCTGCAGAAAATCCCTAAATCCAAACCCCTCCTTTCACAGCTGAGGAAAAGAAAATATGGGGGGAGGGAGCTGTTCTAGCTGTGTTATTATAAGAGTGGAGAGTAAAGGGGGGACCTGTGGTTTCGCTAGCAATGCAGGGCTATACCTTCTCTGCAACTTCTAGCAGAGGTGTCAAACACAGCACACGGCCCACAGTACCACTCAGTGCACTCCAAATCAGATTAAAATGGAATTGGGAAATATTTAATAAAATAAAAATCCAACAAAACACAGATAATACTAATATGTGGTTTTCTTGGTCACTATGTGGCCCACAGGGGCCCTTACATACATACTCATTCCTATTCAAGTTTGACGCCATTGACCTAGAATATTGAGGTTAAATAATTTGTCCAGGATCTGCCAGAGGCAGGTATTCTTTGGGGGGTGGGGTGGTAGTGGAGGCAATCAGGGTTAAGTGACTTGCTGAGGGTCATACAGCTAGAAGTGAGGGGGAATGAATTTAAATTCAGGTCCGCTAGGGCCATTGCTCTACACCCAGCTGCCCCCAGAGGCAGGTCCTGAAGCCAAGTTCTGGGTGCTTCAAGGCCAGCACTTCCACCCACTACACCACACTCCTTCACCTTACAAAACTCTTACTATTGCTAATGATAATTACTTACTCATATTTGTTACTACATTTTTAAACTTTTCCAAGAACCACTTGCCTAAATTATTATGCATTGCATTTCTAACATACATGTTAATATAGTAACCTGCTCATAAAAGCTTTGTTTTAAGGGAAAAACTTGGAATTTCTGCTAAACTGAATGGTTATATGGTTATGAATAGCTTATCTAACTACAAGCTTAAAATCTGACTCAAATGCCAGCTCCCTGAAAAACGTTAAACCAAAGAGCCAGATTCTCACCCTAATGGTTCCCTCATCTGTGTAAAAAGACAGCCTGGACTTGGCGGCGCTCACGACCCTTCCAAGATAGAAGATTCAAAGGGCTGACGATTCTAAGTTGGGGGCTCTTCCGATATGCTACAGGCCCCAAAACACACTCTGATTTTGACAGAGTCAGAGGTATATAAGTATACATCTGTGTACTTAAGAGTACAGTAAGAGGACGTTCGAAGGATCTACATCTTGGTGCCTCCACTCAAAAGTCACTTTGTGACTGCTTCATATCTAAATATTCATATATGGGATTCTCCAAGTCCCTCAGCTCCCAACCCAGAAGTCATCCCGGACTCATCACTCTCTCTCACTCCCCCATATCCAAGCTATTGCCAAGGCATGAGGATTTCCCCTTTGCAACAGCTCTTGAATAGAACCCCCTTCTCTTCTCAGACACTGCCACCCTTCTGATGTAGATCCTCATCGCCTCATGCCTGGACCGCAGCAATCACTTGCTGGCAGGTGTGGGTGGGGTCTGCCTGCCTCGAGTCTCTCCCCACTCCAATCCATCCTTCACTCAGCCATCAAAGGGATTTTCCTAAAGCACAGGTTCAATTGATCATGTCTTCCCCCACTCAGTAGTCTCCAGTGGCTCCCTGTGGTCTCTAGGAGCAAATACAAAATGCTCTGGTTGGCCTTCCAAGCCCATCCTAAGCTGCCCTCTCCTCCCTTTCCTGACTTCTTACACTTTATTTCCCCAGTATGCACTCTGACCAGTGACACGGATCAGACCCTCAATCTCTTGGCCCTGGGCAATTTCTCTGACCGTTCTCCATGCCTGGATTGCTCTCGCTTCTGATCTCCCTGGCTTCCTTCCACGGCCTTCTCTGTTATTTCCTATTTATCTCGCATACAGCTTGTTTAAGCAGATTGTTTTGCTTGTCATCTCCCTCCAGCAGATTAGTTGTGGGCTTTGCATGTTTTTGTACCCACAGGGTTTGGCACAGTGCCTGACACATAGTAGGTGCTTAATAAATGTTTATCTACTGATTATATGTTGTTGTTTTTAGTTGTGCCCAATTCTTCAGGGCCCCATTTGGAAAGGTTTTCTTGGCAGAGATACTGAAGAGGTTTGCCATTTCTTTCTCTATCTCATTTTACAGATGAGATAACTGAGTCAAACAGTGTTAAGTGACTTGCCCAGAGTCACACAGCTAGCAGGTGTCTGAGGCTGCATTTGAACTCAAGTCCTCCTGACTCCAGGCCTGGAGCTCTAGCCATTGAAGTTCAGTAAGTACTAAGGCACCCACTCTAGACCCAGCACCGTTCTGGCCTGGTGGGTGCCAATCCCTAACCACACACAGTTTATTTTGCCCCTATTTTCTCTCCCTACAGAATGTTGGCCCCGAGAGGGGAGGGACCTCTTCCTTTCTTGTCTCACAGCCCCAATGCCTAGCATGTCATAATGCCTGGGGGCTCCAAGGCACAGCCCACCAGACTGACTGCAGTTCTAAAGGCTTTACAGATACATTCTTATCCAATGAGATGGCTGTAAAGCCTTCTTTAGCACAGTGCCTGGCACACTGTAGGAGCTAATATACAGATGCTTCTCCCCTTGGCCAGTCCCCTTTGGGCCTCCCGACCGCCCAATGAGGCAGGGAGTGCCAATGCTGCCGTCCCCATCTCACAGATGAGGAAATCAGGACATGTTGGGTAGATAATTTGCACAAGATCATACAGATGGCAGTGGGGGATGGTAGCTATTAATAGTGAACATCTGGCTGGCCCTGGAAGGTATACAAAGCGCTGTATGTACATCCATCTATCTGTATAGGTTTCTATTATTTGATCTTTAAAACTACCCCATGAGTTAGCTAAGCACTAGTACAGACGAGAAGCAATGGAAGCCAAGAGCAGCTGAGGAGGGCCATTGCTCAGAGAAGATCATGGAGCCAACAGGTATGAGATAGGCTTCAGACTTGGGCCGTCCAGGCTCCCGGGCCCAGCAGCTTCTGGAGTCCGCTGCAGCTCCTTGCTGCCCCTGCTAGAGCCAGGAGTCCCAGAAGATCAGCACTGGAAGGGCTCTCAGTGCCGCCAGCACATCCAACACCTGAGCAGGATACCTCCTCTAGGACAGACCTGGTGGGCTCAGGGAGAGAGTACATTCTCTCCTCCTTTCCTTGTATAAAAACATTTTCTAACTCTTACTTTGGTTCTTGAGGCATCTCTTCCAAGACTGTTAGTTGAGTCTGTGCCCAATCTGTGTTTTTCTGAAGCTTTGCCTATACATGTTTTGGAGTCATTCTCTTCTGGGTTGGTATCTTGAGCATCCCTGTTAACCAGAATAGCTCATTCTGGAGTGGTTCTTATTTATTCTTTCATTCTTCTAGCCACCTCCTGACTTTGGGCTTGAAGGTAGGGCTGGGCTGTGGCCCTTCTGGAAGGAAGCCGTGGGTTGGTCCTGTTGCTGCTTTCTTGAGGAATCCAGCATTCAGCTACTCCAGGATCTCAGGGGCAGCTCAGGCCATGGACCTGCAGGCTTTTGGTTCTCCAGAAGTGTTCTGATCCAGGGCAATGTCTGATAGCGGCCCTCCTTGGGCTAAGCTCTGCATGTACCTAACCTAGGCTTGGATCTGTACAAGAAAAGCCTTTGCTAAACTCCAGCCCATCAGCCAGCTGTAATGCTCTGCAGGAGCAGAAAAGTGGGCTCCTCTTTGGTCTGTGATTCCTGCTGTCCATTACCTCCTGGGAAAGCTAACTGCACTTGGGGACGGCTCTAATTGTTAGGAAGTTTTACTAACAGTAATATATACTAGCAGTATTAGTAACAGTAATAGTACTAACTATGTTACCTAACCCCTCAAAAAAAGAAGACGACCCATGACATTTTTAAAAAATGCACAGATGAGAACAAAAATTTAAAAAGAAATAGACAAGCAAGACAGCTTTGAAAATAGCCTAAGTTCTATATTTTTAAAACAGCAAAGTGTACATAATAGAGAGTTGCAGTTTTATTGTAACCCTCTCGTCTGTCCTACTTTGTATACAAAAATGTTCTTTTGGGGGAGTTCATGAAGCTCAGATTTTATGTTTTTTAAAATCACATTGTGTCAAATATAGGGATTAATTTTAAAAATGAGAGCCATCACAAATGAAACAGGTTGTCTGGGGAGGTAGTGAGTTTTCGGTAACTGCGGGGTGTCAAGCAGAAATCAAATGACCCCTCGCCAGACTGGCAAACAAAGACTTCCTGCTTCAGGTCTCGGCACCCAGCACCCTCTAAGCATAGGCCAGGCTAACTCAAGTCTCACAGTCAAAACTCCTTTACAACACTCCACAGTAAACAACTAAATCTAAAGCACAATGTCCAAGATTGAGGGGAATGAGGGGCTGGGTGGACTGAAGGGTCTGCTTTTCGCAGCATTCCTTAAATGCTACTCCTGACAAAGATACCTGCAATGCAATTTCCAAGTGGAGGTCTAGGCCAGCCTCTACTGGGTCACGTGGAAAAAACATTTTTGTTCCTCTGAAGCTGAAAACAGAAAAGAATGACACAGGCTTCCTTCTCTGCTGAAGGAGAAAGAGGAGCCATGCACGGCCTTTGTTGAAACTGCTTCGGCCACACAGGGGCCTGGTCAGCCCTGTGAGTCTCAAGGGAATAACTCTAGTCAGCTCCTGGTTAGACTGAGTGGCTTGGCCTTCCAGACCATCTCACTTTGGCTACTCTCCAGAGCACCCGAGTGGTAATTTACCCCTCCCTGACAGGCAGATGGGACTGTCCCTGGGAGAAAGTTCACAAGATGCAAGTATCAGAGCACCCCAAAAAGCTGTTACAGGTCAACGATCTAATCAGGCCAAGAAAACCAGGGATCTTGGGGTGGCTGGGCCTATTGACTCTGACAGATTTCTCCCCTGGCTGCAGCAATCTTTCCATCTCCTCTCCCTGGTCTCCCTGGCAACCCTCCTCCTGTTGTTACTGCTTCCCCTTCTTGAGGCACAGAAAGAACGGGGGGTTGGAAGTCAGAGAACCTGGTTCTGTCCCTTCCTGGTGCGGGCCTTAGGGAAGTCACCAGCTCTCGGAACCTCAGGTTCCGCATTTGCCAAAGAAGGATCCTAACTGTACCAGCCACCCAGAGCAAGGTTGGGGGATCCCAGAGTCAGGAGAAGATGGAAAACAGGTGGCAAATTTTGAGACCTGAAGTCAAATCCCTCCTTAGACACACCAGCTGTGTGACCCTGGGCACCTGCCTCAGTTTCCTCATCTGTAAAAGAGGGATAAGTAACAGGTCTTTCATCCCAGGGTTGCCATGAGGACCCAAGGAGACACTATTTGTAAAAGAGCTCAGCACAGGGCCTGGGCACAGGGTAGGAGCTACAGAAATGCTACCCAGCTGTCATCATCATTATCCTTCTTGTAAAGTGCTATACAAATGCCAGTGGGCATCATAAGGGCTGCCCCACCCGCTCCCTTCCTTTAACTTCTCCCTGGCGTTCCCCCCACCGGACGAGGCCCACCGTCTTTGATGTGAGAGTCACTGTTAGGTCATCACTCAGGAGCTCACCTCCGGGTCTCCCCAAACCTGCCTCATCTGTAAAATGGCTACATCTGTGGTCCTTCCCTGGAAGAGCTGGCTGTGTATGAGACCATCTATTCTAAGCGCTCTAAACAAGCTAACAGGCTAGACAGAGGTCAGCTGCGATTACGATTTTCAAGACTAATTCCAGTGCATCTCTTCGTGCTCCTCTGGCTCTACGGCTTGGTAAAAATGGATTTGTAGGTTCTCCCTTCTGGATGGTGCCAGGCTTCCAACTGCCCCCAAACAATGGTACTAAATGTACGCCAACGTCAGAGCCGCTTCTACGTGGGCTGGCGCTGCCATATGAACTCTACCAATGGGCAGAGCCTGGCTTTTTGGTGCTCTACCTTGAAGTGATGCCTGCCATCAGTAACGCTAAAGAAAATGGGGGAGGGGAAGGCATCTGCATCCTTGAACAACTCCATTCAACTCAGACAACCAGGATGCTGCAAGCCCCTAATGAAGTCCAGGCCAGAAAGCATAGGGTCCAATTCAATACACATTTATGGACCACCTACTGTGTGCAAAGCATTAGACTAGGTACTGGCAAAAATAAAATGAAAAAACACCTCCTACCCTCAAAGAGCTTATATTACTGGGGGAAGAAGGCGAGTAGGGACTGCTTCACTCACTTCACATTGGTAGCCCCTGTACCTGACACATAGTAGGTCTTAACAAATACCTGTTGATTGAGAAGCTTGTGAGTAAATAATAATAATCTGGGGCACACACATAGGGCACCAGAGTGGAGTCTGGAAGAAGCTATGGATTTGGAGAGGCAAGAGAGCATCCAAGGATATCCAACAGAGGGGCAGGGAGATAAAATCCAGAGTGCAGGCAATGGCCTAGATGCTGAATCCAGCCTATGAGGGACTCCGAATGCCAGGCTGAGGGGTCCAGGATTCTCCCCACTGTGACAGAAGATGACTAAAGGCTCTTGACTGGGGAGGCCCTGTGGTCAAAGCTAGGCTCTGCTTGGCAGATGATCTGCAGAGAGAAGGGCCTGAAGCAGGAAGTCCAATCAGGAGGCAGACGCAACACTCCAGGCTGGAAGGGGGAAGGGCCTGACCTTGAGAATGGTCCGAATTAAAACTGGTCTCACAAACCCTATAATCGATGCTTCCCTCATCCCCACAAGGAGCCTTCTGCTCATTGTTCTTCAGTCACTTCAGTTGTACCTGACTTGTGACTCCATTTGGGCTTTTCTTGGCAAAGATACTGGAGGGTTTACCATTTCCTTCTCCAGCTCATTTTACAGATGAACAAACTGAGGCAAACAGGCTGAAGTGACTTCCCCGGGGTCACACAGCTAGGAAATGTCTGAGGCCGGATTTGAACTCAGAAGGAGTCTTGATGACCCTAGAACCTGTGCTCTATCCACTGTGGCACCACCTAGCTGCCAAAGAGGGTAGAATATATACGCAGAGCAGGGCTTTTTGCTGTCTGCTCATTAGCAAAAATCTAAAACACACTAGAAGCACTTTCAGGGCTGGGAGGGTGGGTGAGTAGGAAGGTGCATTTCTGAAAACAGTTGGCGGTAGCACCACGTGTGACTTCCAGAAAAAAATTCACGGTAAGAAGTTAACCCTTTAGGCCAAAAGATCTCCCTAAGCAACAATTATGTCACCGAGCGGCAAAGAAGATGAAGGGCCGAGGCAAACATGAACCCAAAGGTCTCAATCAAGTATGAAGCTGACTGGCTTCCATCTAAAGGGAAAACTGTGACCCAGGAGCAGCTGAAGCACCATACGAAGAGCCTCAGCCCTAAAGATGCCTTTAACACCTCAGGGACCACAGGAAAATCACTTCCCAACCTTGATCCTCAGTTACCTCCTCTGTAAAAATGGGCTAATACCTACAGCACTTACCTCATAATGAGATAATCTCTGTAAAGGCCTCTGCCAACCCTAAAGGGCTATGGAAATTAGTTATTATAAAGGGTAGGCCTCCTAAATGGTAGAAGAAGCCACAACTGCAAGTGACTACATAATAAAAAGCCTTTTGTATGATATCATCTGATCCTCAAAAGAGCCCCACGCAAGGCTCTGCCTCTGCCTCCAAAGCTGGGATCCTAGGCCTCCAGGTGCGGCTAGCCTTGGACAAGGTCACAATCAGTATAAACAGCAGGGTCAGGGCTCAAGGCCTCAAAGTCTGGAGCGAGCTGTGGCACTCTCTCCATTTTCCCATATGCTTCTGCAGGTCGTGAAGTTATATAAGATCTTTAACTACCATAAAACAATGGCACATCTTGGAGTTTGTTTTACGAAGGGAAAAAATGGTCCAATTTGCTATTTCCTCACTCCACCCACCCAAACACATTTCTAAATTTACTCATTTACATTTAATTTGCATATTTACATTTTAATGTGTTTCATGCCATTGCAAATAACACATCCAAAATCTGTATAAGTGCAAGCCTTTTGTCCTTTTTTAAGAGAGGAGGGGGAGGAGGGTAGAGCAGGAGGGGGCGTGGAGAAGAGGGAGGAGAGAACAGAAGGAGAGAAAAAGAGGGAGAAGGGAAGACAGAAAGAGGGACGGCCTATTCCGTGACATTCTTGCTAATCTGGAAGCAATGGTATGAAGCTAAATATCAATAATTAAGAAGGAGCCCTGGAGCCAAGATGGTGGAGCAGAGGAAGCAATGGGGCCAAACTCTCCCAACATTCCCCTCCAAACGACTTTTAAATATTACATCAAATGGAATTTTGGAGCGGCAAAAACAACCAAAAATCAGGCTGAGAAACTTTTCCAGCTCAGGTCAACTTACTAAGTCAGAAGGAGAAGTCTATGACATTGGGGTGGGGGCTGGTCAGGAACACCAGCTGTGGCCCTTGGAGGCGGAAGCAGTGGCAGTACCAGGAGCTCTAACTTCCCAGAGACGATAAAGCAATGTAACACCTGGTTAGAAAAAGATTACAGGGGATGCTTGTGCAGGCCCAATCTGGCAACTCCACTGCCCATTACCCAGTTGTGGGTCTCAGTTACAGGGAAAAAAGGAGTTGTGGTCAACCAGGAGTAGGGATCTTTCCTAGGTAAGAACCAGAGCACAGACCAGGAGAGCAAGGACCACATCTCTCCTCAGATCACACCACTTTAGAAGCACTGAAAATTTACAGATCTGCGGAGCTAGATGTGAAAACAGAAGAGCACAAAAGCCTGAAGCTTGGGACAGTACCCCCTTTCACACATGAGCAGACTTTAATATACAGTTCAGTCAAGAAATAAGCTGGAAAATGAGCAAACAACAACAACAAAAAGAAACTGACCACCAAAAGCTACTCTGGTGACAGGGAAGGCCAAGACACAAACTCATTAGAAAACAACAATATGAAATTAGCTACACACAAAGCTTCAAAGAAAAAATGCAGATTGGACACAAGCCCAACAGGAATTCTCGGAAGAGCTAAAGAAAGGGGAAAAATGATTTTAAAAATCAAGTAAGTGTGGTACGGGAAAAATCTGGGGAAAGAAATGAGAACAAAGTCTTCTGCTGTTACATCTTAGGGTGGAAAGCCAGGAGGCACAGTGGATAGAGCATTTTAACTCTCGGAGTTAAAAAGACCCAAGTTCAAATCCAGCCTCAGATATCTATTAGCTCTGTGACCATGGCAAAGTCACTTAACCTCCTCCAACCCCAGTTTACCAATCTGTAAAATAAATATAATAGTAGTGCCTGCATCCCAGAGTTGTTGTGAGGACCATATGAGATGATGTGTACAGTGCTTCGCAATACGTATGCATGTATATGTTGTTACTATTATCAGCAGCCACAGCTACCCACTAGAGGCAAACGCTAGTAAGTGCTCTGCAGTGGGTAAGGCCTCCTCCTACCATGGGCCAGGGGAAGGACTGGTCATCCAGCTCAGAGAGGCTGGTCATCAGGGATGTATGAAGACTGTCTAAGTGAAAATAAGGTTGTGCTTTGTGCTGAAGGAAAATGTAATTACATTCAGGAAATCACAGGTGGCTGAAATGTGGTAATTGGCTGACTATCTGTCACTAGGTACAGACTGAGCAGCTGCTCTTCATTGCCCGTCCCCCAATCCCAGGTCCAGCCTGTGGGAAGCACTCTAGGACCTTGGTAACTCTCTCTCTGAACGAGGGCAAAGCAAAGGAAACATGAAGTCCATTAAACAGCTTGGTGGATGCTGAAGGAGGCAGGAGGATGAAAAAGGTTCTTGACTTCTGGGATTAAAGATGACAGTCTCAAAGTCATTGCTGAGGGATGGGAATGCTTAATGAAGACTGGAGGAAGCCAGAGACTTCTGGGAACAAGTGAGTCACCTCCCAGCATTCTTAAGGAAGGCGTGGTTTAACTGACTGACTTTGGGGCCAAGAGCCTCCTGTTTTAAGAAGGTGCTATAATGGACCAGAAGCCAGTCAAATTTGAGAGGACTTCTTCACTTTTTCCTTTGTTTTCTTTAGTCTCTTTTGTCCTTTTGTGCCAAAGACTTTCTGGAACTTCTGGCCAGGGACCTACCTAGTTCCTCCCCACCCCCAAGGAATTAAGACAAGAAATGCAATAGCTGGAATTAACATTATCTGCTGCATGCTGCCCTTTCTCATTTTTGCAAGTGTCTCCCTTCACTGAGGGAAGCTAGGTAGTGCAGTGGATATAGTGCCAGGCCTAGAGTCAGGAGGACCTGGGTCCAAATCCAGCCTCTGTGGCACATAACTCTGTCTCAGTTTCCTCATCTATAAAATGAGCTGGAGAAGAAAATGGCAAACCATTCCAGTATCTGTGCCAAGAAAACCTCATGGACTTAGAGTAAGACACGACTAAACAACACTTTACTGCTTGGTATTTGCATAGCTAATAGCTAAATCTAATAAAGAATTACACAAGAACACCAAAGAAACAAATTAAAATTAAACACCAAATTTGAAATCCTGAAAATCAAAGGAGAGCTTAATAAAATTGAAAATAAGAAAACCACTGAACTAATACATAAAACTAGAGGCTGGTTCTATAAAAAAAAATAAAGAGATAAACTATTGGTTAATTTGATTTAAAAAAGAGGAAAACCAAATTACCAGTATCAAAAATGAAAAAGGTGAATTCACTACCAATGAAGAGGAAAGTAAAGCAATTATTAGGAGCTATTTTGCCCGATTATATGCCAAGAAATCTGACAATCTAAGTGAAGTGGATGAATATTTACAAAAATATAAATTGCCCAGATTAACAGAAAGAGGAAACAGAATACTTAAATAACCCTACACTAGAAAAAGAATAAAACTATAAATCATCCAAAGGGCAATGGAAAAAACACACAGTAAGAATAAATGGGCTTTGCAGCATGTTAGATCCTGAATGCAATTAAGTGTTCCACATTCAATGCAATGCTACAAGCCTTGAATGCACACTTAATATGTTCGAAGTGCTTCTTATATGCTGGGGACACAAAGACAGACTTTCCTCCCCCCACCTCACATACCAGATAATAGGAGGAATGATTTAGGACAGGGGGGCAAGGATTAGAAGTGAGAAAAGGGTGCTCCAAACACACAAAATAGCCACACAAAGGTCTGGAGAAAGGTGATAGAGGACAAGTCCAGGTAACAGCAAAGAGGGGCAGTAGGGATGGAATGTGGGAAGTCTGAAAAGGTGAGCTAGAGCCAGAGCTAGTAGGATCTAAGCTTTAGGTTTAGGCTGTGTTTTATCCTGGAGACCACAGGGCTCAAATGAAGTTTCTGGAGCAGGGGACTGACATGGTCAAACCTGACTAGGGAACTGCAGCCGAGGAGCGCCCCAAACCTGGCCATGCAAGGTACTGTCTTCTGTCAAGGTGGAAGCAACAAGACCTGGCAAGGGACCGGACATAGACACCCAAGAAAGGCAGTGAGTGGGACAAGGAAGGGCCCCAGCACTACTGGGGAAGCGGATTCTCAGGGAGTGATGTCTTGTGGCACAGTCCAAGCAAGCTCCTCACCTTCAGACTTGAAGGAGAGCTTCCTCTTGCTCCCTCAGTTCTGAAAGCTGACCTACTGCCCATTGGGTCTGGGCCCAAGAAGAGGTCTCTCTTCTGTGCCTTGTGGGAAGAACAAGGATCTTTCGAAAGGAGGCAGCCCTTAATGGGCATATGTAAGGGTGGCCAAAAGAACCAGGCTTCGGGCTGAGCTGGTCAGAGGAAAAATGGCTTGGGACTAGGTTTCCTCATCTCTGGTTAGGGAGCAGCTCCAAGGCCCCCAGGAAAGACACTGCGTAGACCTTTGGCAAAGGCCAATGTGGGGTTTTACAGACCTCTGAGAGATGTCAATGGGGAAAAATGAAGTTGCAACTTCATGAAAGCACAGTCTTCATGTCTGAATTGGCAAGAACTCCTTGTTCATCTGAACAGGTGGTGTAGTGTTACATAACAGATGCTAAACTAGGTAGGGAGCTGGGGGGGAGGGGGGAGCAATGTATAATTATAACTGTAAATTGCCAGTTAAAAAAAAGCCAACATTTAGCAATGTAAAACAAATTCCTTTTATCCCGTTAGAGACTTGCTATTTGCCAGCCCTTTTCACCGTATGCCTTCTGAAGCTTGCCACGTGTCACTGATGTGTCCCAGAAGGGGCATGGAGTTGTCAGTGTGTTAGGGCTCGAAGGGAATCAATGGCCAGGGCTGTGGCAGAGAGAAGGGAGAAGGCCAGGGAGAGGAGAAGGGAGGGGACAAAGGAAGAGGAGCAGCAGAGATAAGAGAAGGAGTCAGTGTCTAGCATTCTGATGGGGAGGAAAGGACAAAGGGAGAAGAATAAGGCACATAGAGCAAAGAAGGGAAATCTACAAATCAGGGTGCTTTCTTAAAGCCAGGAGGAGTTCAATTCTCCTGACAGGAGATTGGTGGCTCTACCATTTCAATAATGTGACCAACGCCCTGTGTCCCAGGCAGCAGGAGGCCTAGATAAGGGAAAGAATGAAGGAGAGAGAGCTCAGGGCTGGAAGGAAAAAGGAGGGAGGGTAAGCCAGCTGCCAGAGACTGAGGACTGCATGCTCCCTGAACTGCTGATCAAAATTCAGTTTCTCATCCAGCCAATCCCAGTGATCCCAACGTCTCGTGCCTTTGCATGAGCCAACATTTCTGCTAGACCCTATTATCTTACAGCCCCTTCTGGACTCACACAATTCCAGTAGAATTCTACTCTCCACAGAGTCCCTGACATTTTGAAAAACATCATATTTATTAGTGACATCTGACATCACTTTCAAAGATTGCTTACCTTGCCTTAAAGAGAAGCAGATGAATACCCCCTTATGCTCCCATCATCCCCACAAAACTGTTTTCAAAGACAGAACAAAACATCTGTAGTATGCACCAAATGTTTATTTTAACACACTCTCATGTTTGCACACACCGGAGAGGAAGCAGCCTGCTTCCAGTCTACCAAAGTGCACCCAGCTCAGACCTAAGGCAGCCTAAAGAGAATGGCACTCGCTGGTGTGATGGGACCCAATGCCATTAGGAAAGGCCACAGCCTGTTAGCAGGAAGACCCCAAGTTCTTTATAAACACTTTCTTGGTGGTTACATCAATTTCAATCCTATGAAAACTGGCATCTCTCCTCAGTGCCCATAAGGAGTCATCTTGTAACTTTCTACTTCTTGTTGTACTAGAATGTCAGGATGTTAAAATGCAGGCTTCTAAAAACACAAGGCTGGGCAAGTGTTCTGTGAGATTCAGGGGGAAGGATTTTTTTACATCTGGGACTACAGATAGGGTGAACAGCAAAAGGAATGGGGGATGGGTGGAGGTCAGCAAAGCCACAGGAAAAAAATGGGGGATCAGCCAGAGGCTGTGGTTCCCTTGGTGAGGGCATTCCCCTGTTCATCATGTGTAAACAGTCTTCATGAGAGGCCATCATCCAACAATAAATGTGGTGACCCACTTTCCACCTCTGATTAGAACCTCTCAGAACTAAACACAGATGATTCTTCAATGGCAGACACAGAGGCCACTACCAGGCCTAAGTGCTACATAAATCCTAGCTGCTGTTATTATTGGTTTCATATGAAAGAAAAATGAAGCAAAAAATATTCATCAAGTGCCTCCTATGTGCCAGGAAATGTACTAGGCCCTGGAGGTGCAAACAGCAAAGTGAGCCTTCAAGGAGCTGACACCCAGCAGAGGGAGACAAAACTGATGGAGGAATGGTGGCCAATGAAAGGACACCAGTCTAGGGAATCATAGAAATGTCCCTTACAAAACAGAGTGAATGACTATACTAGACACAGCAAGACGTCTGAGGTCTGGCCTGAGGCCAGCCAGTTAAGTGAATTTGCACTCACTTCCAGCCAGAAAGGCTCTGCCCCGGGGAAGGGAATGAGCCTGCTAAGTCTAAGGGAAGTAACCAACCTTGATGGGTCCTGACAGAGCACTACTGTGCCAACCCCAAGACCCCTTCAGTCAGAGGAAAGCTTCAGAGAAGCCCATTAGCGGAAGTTACTGAGGCTTCAATGGAGTTTGTTAACTACCTGAACACAGAATATAAATCACTCTCTATGAACAGTAGTGGTGGGGCTCTACTTTAAACAAAAAGTTTTATCCCCCAAAGTAATGTCGATGTGTAACCAAACTCATTAATATGACAACCCACATCTACAGTAAAGACAAACACAAAGTCTAGGAACATTTCTGGAAGGAGGAGAAGGTAATGTACTTTTCATCAAGAAGGAATGGGGGTACCTCCCAGGGCAGACAGGAGCCTGATGACATACATGGGATAGATCTCTTCTTCCTCTCCATGAAATCTGCTGGGGCACTGGGCCTTTCAGCTCCCCCTATGACAGCACTGCTGCCTTTCTCAGGCCACCCCAAAATCAGCCCCCATTTCCTGGCTCTTGGAGGAGAGCTAGGCCATGTTTATGTGATATGTTAAGCGTAAGAGTGTCCTGAACATGCTAAGTTTGTCACCTATCCTGTAGAAATACATTATAATCTATTAGTGAACTTGTATATACATGTGGCCTATAAACTGCTTTGGATTTCCTAAAATGAGGGCCTAGTTCTGTGTATTTATTTTATTTTAAACAGTACATACCTTTGGAATGAGTTACTGAAGCCCTTAGTGCAACAAGGAATTTATAGCTGGTGACAGTTGGCCATAGAGATCCGATCCCTTAAAACAAACACCACAGTGTTTATATCCAGCCTTCCCCAGGATAAGCCTCAAGGCTGACCGTTTCTGCTGTTCTGGACCACTGAAGCAAAACCAATTTTACTCTCCTGGACCTTCCATCACATCAAGCTGTGGGCCACCCCACAGAATTTGGTTCATTCTCTTCTTACAGGCCACTAAGGACGTGGAAGTCACTAAACCATGATAACTAGTTTCACAACAAATTAATACTTAGAATCTCAACCAAACCTTCCTCACTCCTTCAATAATTTAATAAGACACTGGGTTTAAATCTGCGAAAAAATGGATAATCCTTGACGTAGGACCTCCCTCAAAAGTACAGACTGAAATCCATTATCATCCCTTCCTGCGTTCCCATAAACCCTGCAGAGGGGGTCAAATCTAACTTAATAGAAGTCTTCCAGGCAGCTTAACATTCTATAGGTACCTGAAGAAGGTCATCAGGCAGGTGTAGCATCAAGGCCATCGTTCCTCTTTCCCTCCCTGTCACTAAGGGGCTGGTCAACCTTTCCAGCATGCATTTCCTCGATTAATTATTTTATGCTGTTTCTTCTACACAGTAACTGCTTATTTACCCTCATTATATAGCTAGCTCTCCACTGTCCTTTGAGTGACTCAAGATTTGGACTCTCTGGAAGTGGTGGTCCAAGATTCACCACAGAATGCATCCCTACCAGTATCCAGGTGTTGAAAAGATGAGGTTTTGATTAAGCCTCAATGAAAATTGCTCCGACATTTCCCCAATGCAATCCAGCCCACTTTTCTGTCCATCCTGTGGCTCCTCCCAATCATTCATTATCTTCCCCTGTCTTTGCCACTGTACTCTCTATCCTGGTCAGACTAGATGTGACAGGTGACTGTGGTTCAGCTCTGGGCATGGCATTTTCAGAAGAGCAATATCAAGCTGAAGAATATTCAGAGGGAAACAATCAGGATCAATCGATCCTTCACTACCCTCATACATGTGTCACCTCCAGTCCATACCAACCTCCACTACATGTGCTTTGTTTGGGGGAGCCACAGGCGGCTATGAGGCAGAGTCCAAATGATGGGGCTACTCTGGCGCTGTGGAAGTAACTATTCCCTGGAGAAACGCTAACTGATCTTCTCCCATTTTTTCATCTGATGGCTTAAGAGAGAGATAACTTCCAGGACAAGGAAGGGAGAAGCCCCACTGTACTCTGTGCTGGGCAGACCAGATGTAGACAAATGACTCTGGTTCAGTTCTGGGCATGGCGTTTTCAGAGAGGCAATATTAAGTAAGAGTGTCCAGAAGGGATCTACCAGAATGGTGAAAGGCCCCCAAGTTCTTGCCATCTAGGAGAAATTAGCTGAAGGAATTAGGGATATTTAGCCTACAAAAAGAGAAGATGGGATAGAGGGAGACAGGGGGACCTGAAAGCTGTCTTCTGTCATTTGAAGGGTAGTCATATGGAAGAAAGACTAGACATTGAGTATACTTAGGGCAAGAAGGAGGGACCAGGAGCAATGTGTGGTCAGCTGAAAAGAGGCAAATGTAGGTCTGATGTTTGGAAAATCCTCCCAAGTCTATGAGCTTCCAATGAGTGAAATGGGCAACTTTGGAGGGAAAAGGGAGAAGCAAGCTGAACATCTAGTGGATGGACTGGATGGCTTCAGAGGGGAGAAGCCAGAGGCAAGCTAAGCACTGGTAGGCAGATGGAGAGGATGGCTGGACAGCTCCTGAGATCCCTACAGATTCTATGCTTATATATTTCACCATCTTTGCCCGTTTCATTCTCAAATGCTTTTAGGGTTTACACCAAATTTTCTGTACTTGCTAGCTGTTTTAGAAGGCAGTGTGACTCCATCTTCCACCATGATTCTGTATTTTGGCAAAGGAGTTTACATTTTAAGCCAGCATGACCCAAAATGCTATCTCTGCTCACTCAGAAAGGCCACCAGGTATTTATTCGTTGGCTAGGGGCAGACAGGCTATAACTCTTCATGGTTACCACTCACTTGCTGTCATTGTTCAGTCACTTTCAGCCATGTCCGATCCTTCATGACTCAATTTGGGGTTTTTTTGGCAAAGATACTGGAGTGGTTTGCCACTTCCTTCTCCTGCTTATTTGACACATGAGGAAACTGAGGCAAGCATAGTTAAGGGATTTGTCATGGGTCACACTGCTTGGAAGTGTCTGAGGCTGGATCTGAACTCAGGAAGATGAGTGCCATCTAGCACCATTCATTTGCACAGAACTCAAAGTGTGCATGCCAAACACTTCAGAATAACTGGCCTTCTGAGATAACAAGTGCATGAGAACACAGGCTTTAAAAAGGAGAAATGAATTCCCCAAGACCTGGTAGCAAGGAAATATCTAAGGCAGAATTCAATCCCTGGTCTCCAGACTCCCAATTCCCATATTCATTCCACATGGCCAAGTTCAAGAGATGTCAGTTCTTTTATCCTTTTCCCTTCATAAAAAACCCATTTAATAGGTCAGGGAAGAGATATTTTAATTGGATACTATCATTCACGTGGGGCCCCTTTCATTTTTTGCTCTTTCCCCCCACCCCAACCTTTTCTGCATTGAAGCTGCCAAGTATTATAGCACATGCTGACTTCACGTGAAGGGTCCTATAGCTTTCTCCACCTCCCTGAAAGGATGCTGCCACCTAGTAACAGCTAACATTTATATTGTGACTACCACGTGCCAGTCACTGTACAAGGGGCTTTACAATTATCTTATTTGATCCTCACAGCTTTGGGAGAGGAGGTCTACTGCCATCCCCATTTTACAGATGAGGACACTGAGGCAGGCAGAGGTTAAGTGACTTGCCCAGGGTCACACAGCTAGTCAAGGTCTGTAGCTGCATTTGAACTCAGGTCTTCTCAACTCCAGGCCTGGAGCTCTATCCACTGTGCCACCTAGCTGCTATCTTTGTGTTTTTGGGTATGCTCATAATGAACGAGGCAAGAGAAAATGAACAGGTATCCTGTGAAATCATGCTTCTTATGCCTTTGGATACAAAATAAAACCAGCTCCCCCACTTTTTTTTGCCTCTCCAAATGAAGCCATGAGCCATCCATTTAGCTCCTTCTCTTCTCATTTTATTTATACCAAGAATGTCAATACCCATGTGACTAAGAACGTCAACTCCCTGGACATTAGACAAAAATGTCTCATGGAGCAAACTGGCACTTGTGTGAATATTGACAGGTACATTCTTGAGATCCCCTGCTTCCTGTTTCCCAGCTGACCACAATCGCTGCAAAGCACAGGAGCCCAAGACTGAGGAGCCTTTCTGGAACACCTTTGCTTCATGAGTTGCTAGGGCCAAAGAAAAGGCTCATGAGCTGCCCACTTGTGAGGACAGTGACGAGATGGCAGAAGCGGCCAGAGCCAGTCCCAATCTGTTTGCTCCCTCCCTTATGTCTAAGAACATGTTCCATCACCCCTACCTTTAAATAAGCCTCCCTGGATCTCCCTTGTTTGGAGTGTCAATGGGCTTCCCCAGTAAGGTGAGAGCGCCCCTACTGAGGGAAAGCCTGGTTTTCCACTTTCTTCATATCACCAGTAATCAGCACAGGGCCAGCACATAATAGGATCTTAATAAATACTTACTGACCTGATAAGGCTGCCCAACTCCAGCTTGCATCCCTTTCCTCTAGAGAGCCAATACATTCCCAAGCTAGGCCTAGGACCCTCCGATTTTTTTCTCTAATCCCTGCCTCCTAAACTCCACACTTCCAATTAATTACTAGACACACTTCTAGCACTAATGTCCTCTGGTGCCTAAAGCATGTCTAAAGCCAAATTCATCACGTCCCCTTTTCCATCACCTCTGTAATCAGCTTACTTCTGCCAAGATCTCCTCTGCGCATCTGATGACTCAGTTGGCAACACAGCATTATCTCTAACTTCTTTCTCCCACATTCAGTCAGCGATCAAACTTCGTTCCTTAATATTCCCACTATAATCAGGGCAGTTCAGGCCTTCGCTGTCTGTCACCAAGCCTCCTACCTGCTAACCTGCCTGTAATTATCCCCCTCAAAAAAAGACCTCCGACCTAAACATTACTAACTGAGTAATCTTACAAAGACAGGCAGGTTTGCTGAATCCCTGAGCAAACACAAGATCATAGTATAATTTTATCCTAAGAAGGGACTGTAGAGCCTATATAATACGACTCAATCACAAACATGAAGGCCTAGTAAGAAGGCTTAAGTAACTTCCTTAAAATGAAAAAGCAAACTCAAACTTTCAACAGATATTTATTGGGCAATAGAGTAAGGGAATAAAGGAATGAAAGAAAAAATATTATTTGGCTCTTACAATGTGCCAAGCACTAAGACACAGGAGAAAAGCAAGCCAGTTTCCTATTTACATTCTAATAGATTAACACTGCAATTAGCCTAACAAATCTATACAGAGAAAAAGATTTAGCTAATACTGCAAATAAAAGTTAAAGAGAAGGGGTCAAAGTCAGCCAACAAGCTTTTATTAAGCACCTACTGTGTTCCAGGTAAGCTCTGGGGATACAAATAAAAAACAGTACCTGCCCTCAAAGAGCGTATAATCTAAGAAAGAGATAACACAGAAACACATATGTAAACAAAAAGATACAGGCATGTAATAAATCGGCCATAATCTAAGAAGGAAAGCACTAACATTAAGGGCACTGGAAAAAGCTTCTTGCAGAAGGCAGGATTTTAGCAGAGATCTGAAGTAGTGGGATGGGGGAAGGGGTTAGCTAGGTGGTGCAGTGGATAGAGCACCGGGCTCAGAATCAGGAAGACTTATTTTCCTGAGTTCAAATCTGGCCTCGGACACCAGCTGTGTGACCCTGGGCAGATTAAGTAACCCTATTTGCCTCAGTTTCCTCATTGGTAAAATAAAGTGGAGAAGGAAATGGCCAACGACTCCAGTATCTTTGCCAAGAACACCCCAAATGGGGTCGCAAAGAGCTGGACATGACTGAGAAATGACTGAACAACAGAGAAGCCAAGAAATGGAGATGATTCCAAGCTCTGGGATAGCAGTAAAGAGGCATGGGGTCTGGAGGCAGTGTTTTGTTCAAGGAACTGTAAGAAAGCCTGTGTTGATGGTCATAGATTATATTATATGGAGAGCAGTAAGGCATAAGAGACTGGAAAGGCAGGAAGGGCTCTAAAAGCCAAAAAGAAGATGTTCTATTTGATCCTGGAGGCAATAAGGGGCCAATGGAATTTCCTGAATAAAGAGGTGGCACAGTCATACCTGCACTTCAGGATGCTCAATGTGGCATCTGAGTGGAAGGTGAACTGGAGCAGGAGACACCTGAGCCCAGGGGACCAAGCAGAATACTGCTGCAGCATGGCGTAATGAAAGCCTGTACCAGAGGAGTGTCAGTGGTGAAGAAAAGAAGGGGCATAGCTAGGAAATACTAAGGAGGCAGAATCAACTGGACTTGGCCACAGAGTGGACATGCTGAAGGTGTGGAAGAGAGAACCCAAGGATGACACTATGGCTATAAGTCTGAGACTGGGAGGATGATGTGACCACAACAAGAGGGAAATGAGGAAAAACGGAGAGTTAGGGAGAAAAGAGAACAAATTCATTTTCGGACAGGATGAACTTAAAGATGTCCACAGGACGTGCAGTCATAGGTGTTCCAAAGGCACACAGAATTAGGCCTACATTGTCCAAGGAATTCCTAGCCAACAGGAGAGGGAGGGGCCTAATGGAAAAAAACCAGTAAAGTGGAAAAAAAAACCCAAGTCATCAAAAATCTTTTTAAAAATCAATGTGGCAGAAATCTAAAGCAAAAGGGAACGACTGGGTCTGAAAACAATCTTAAGTCACTGGAGAAATGGCCTCGAAGAACCACGGGGCAGAAGTAAACACTTCGAGAAGCTGTTGGTGAGGCTGCCCGTCAACGGCTATTTTTTTAAAACTGAGTTACCATGGAAACGGGGATTTTTTTTTTTTTGCCAAATAAAAGAACAAATTCAACTCAATAAACATTTGTCTGAAGGCTGACGTGAAGTGGCTAAGAGAGCGGGTGAGAAGGAAAGAGCTGCCGGGCGGGAGGCGCTAACGGGGGCGCAGAGAGAGCTCCAGAAAAGCAGCCCCCGTCACCGACCCTGCGGGCTCTCACTTTCCCATCAGTCGCCAAACTTCTCCAATGCCTGCCCCGTGCCAGCGGACTCCATCTCCTGCGCTTCAGGGCCCCCCAAGCCGGCTCCTCCTAGATCACTGCAAGAGCAAGAACACCTCTCCACTGCAGAGCGCCCCTTGGCTCCCGGCTCTGAGAACCGGAGGGGACCGCGACTCCCCCCCCACCCCCGAGGTGCCCAGCACGTGTTCGCTGGCCTTTGTCTGAAGCCCTCCAGGGACCGCACCGAGGCCCAGGCTGCCCGGGCCATGTCTGGATGCTCTAAACGTTAAGAAATTTTTCCTGAAGCCAAATCTCAACCTTAATTTGCCTCCACCCACTGTTCCTAGTCCCAGCCTTCCCCAGGAGAGCCCCTCCCCACCCTCCAACCATGTACAGGACACTTTCCTCCCAGGCACCATGGGGGAAGTTCTCATCTACCCAAGAAGATCCCAACCTCACGGAGCCATGTTAGTAAGTACTGGAGATGGGCTGAAAGTGCAAGTCTTCTACAAACACATGTAGAATGAGTCGGGGGCACACTGTAATCAACATGGAAACAGGATGGAGCCAGACTGCACAGTCCCTTAGATGGTGATGACGATGATAACACTGCTACAGTGCCTACTATGAGCCAGGCACTGTGTTAAGGACTTTCCATTTATTATTTCATTTGATCCTCATGACAAACCTAGGAGTACTAGGATCATACCCATTTGAGGATGAATGACTTGCCCAGGGTCACCCAACTAGTAAGAGTCTGAAGCTGGATCTGAACTCAGGTCTCCCCAACTCCAGCCGATTCCCCGCGCCATCTAACTGTACCTTAGATGACAAATGAGAGACCACTCCAAGACTGCCACGGTCACAGAACAAGCTGAAACTATGGGATGAACTGATTCCTCAGTCTTTGGGCTGATTGATTCTGGGGGTCTCCACAGGGCAGACAGACTTTGGTTGTTAGGAGGAAGCCCCCAGCACCGCCAACTGGAGAAGATGATGAAGACAAGGTGGGGCAGGGTGGTCGGGGAAGACGACCCATCAAAGGTGCCCACCCTGAAAGCCAGAAGTGACCAATCCACGCTCTCACCAGCTTAGTAACTAGGCCAGAAAAGAAGGCAAGAGCGAGCTGCGGTCAGAGCACGCGGAATGGCTGCCCCACTGGGGAGGCGTCAGCTGCATGGGCCAAGGGGAAGGGGACACTAACCAGTCTATGAGGGCTGGGGAAGATTCCTCTGGCCGAGCAGGCCCAGACCCAGGCTAAGGATGGCTGCGCCTAGCCACAAAGGGGGTACACAATGAGACAGGTGGTCAACAAGGATTTCTACCCCAGCTGGGATGCTCACCCATCATGAGACCTCAGCCAAGTCTCCTGAATCCTCTGAGCCTCAGTTGCTTCATTTGTAAAACAAGAACACGTATACTACCTTCATCAGCATCAGAGTAAAGAAGCCATTTTGCAATACTGGGCTCTTGTTCTGAACATCCCTGCTGCCTTCTGCACCCTCCAGCCCCCTCGAGGGGCCTCGAACAGGGCACCCCAGCTCCTGATTTCACATGCCTTCGTTGGCCAGCCCCGACACCTGTCACAAACACTCACCTCCTGAGGAGTCTTGCCCAGTCTTCCTTCGTCTCAATGCCATCCCCAACTTATCCTGCACATAGTTGTGTGGGTGTCGTCCCCTCCCCCGTTAGACTGGAGCACCTTGAGAGCAGAGACTAGGCTTCTTTGCCTTTCTCTGTATCCCTAGCACTTAGCAAATGGCCTGGTGTATGACACAGGAGGTGCTTAATAAATTCAAGGTGACTGATAGGAAATCCTGGTCCTGATAGATGTGGTGATCCAGCCCCATTCCTGCCCAACCACTTCTCTACAAAGATACACAAGCCGCACAGGCCCTCTTCCCCCTCTGCCAAATGAGGACGTCGGCATTTACCAGGACAAGTCTCTCCGTGCTTACAAAGATTTACCTCTGGGAACCTCGGAGTCTTGATCTGTAAACAGGAATAACAACTGCACCTGCCTCGCAGGGTTGTAGGCTCAAGAAAGATAAAGCCTTTAAAAGCACGGAGTGAACGTGAGCTATGACTCAGTGTACTCTGAGGCGCCTCCCAAGCCTAGCGATTTTAACAGGCTCTCCTTCAGAACAGAGATAAGAAGTTCTACCGGCACATTTGGAGATTTGTAATGTCACCTCCCACAAGGGTTTCATTTCTTCAACTCCCAAGTGAATATTCTATGTAAACATTTTCCAAGTTTGGCATAATTATTCCAAGGAAATCTACCCAGTTTGGCTGGAAGACCACCTGTCAGGGAGGTTATACAAGCCACTACCACACTGAGTGGGAGGCTGGATTCTTGGATTGCTAAAATCCCTTACAACTCCAGAATGCTATGAGGAAGAGCAGAGAGCCAGTCCTAATTAGATCCACTTCCCAGAATGCTGTGATTGGGCTTCATTTCACAAGCTTTAGGAAACACCAAAGGTCAGCAGCACTCTGACCTGATTCCCTCAGTGGCACCATCTAGAAGTCCTTGCTGGTGTCTGTTCCCACTCAATTTGATACACAGGAAATAAAATGTGACTTTTTACAATTTTTTTAAACAAAACTGCTACAGTTTTCAGTTGGGAATGAACCTAAGATAATTCATGATCCTGATTCAAAGACAGATTATTTTAAAAAGGCAAATTCTTATAAGTTCTTTTCCCCCAATGAAGCTGGGGAGTCTCAACCACTTGCATCTTCATTCCTAAACTGTTACTACTCAGCGATGCACTCCCAAATACTAGACTGGACCATAAGAATGATGAAAGGAGCAGTCTCAAAGAAACCTGGGAAGACCTGCATGAACTGATTCAATGGAACCAGGAAAGGGATGTATACAGTAGCAGCACGTTATAAAGACAAATGACTCTGAAAGACTTTCACAATCTGCTAGACGCAATTACCAACCACGATTCCATCAAGAAGCTTGTTCCCATGCCCCCACCTTCCCTGCACCCCTGGAAGAGAGTTGACAGACACAGAGAGCAGACTGAGGCATAAACTTCTGGGACATGGCCAATGTAGGAATTTTTGATTGACCACGCACATATATTGTAAAGGTTTTGTTTTTCTTTTGTTTCCTGGGTTGTTTTTTTTCCCTCAATAGAGGGGATGGGAAAACAGAGAAAATAGATTTCTATTAATGGGGGGGGGTGAGAGGGAATTAAATTAAATTTTTTTTGAATGTCCAAAACTGACTCATCACCTCCCTCACAAATTGTCCTCTCTTTCTAACACCAGGAATCAAGGGATCCTATTTCTGTCAGTGATGCCACCATTCTTCTAGTCTCCCAGACTTGAAACCTCAGGAAACATCTGATTCTCCTCCCTTTCCATCTATCAACCAACAACCATAAATTAAGTTCTCATCATGTGCTAGGCACTGTGCCTTGGGAAACAGAGAAGAATTATCCTCTCCACCAAGGATGGGTAAATAGAGGCTAAGAAATAGGCTGAGTCTTACCAGAAGTCACAACAAAGGAAACAGTGAAGCTTTCCTGGGACAGATATAAGGGGTGAAATCGGAAAACTAGACCAGAATAGTGTCATGGAAGCCAAGGGGAAAGAATATGTAACAGAGCACTGGCTCTGGAGTCAGGGAGACCTGAGTTCAAACCTGACCTCAGACACGTGACACTTAACCAGCTGCATAACCCTGGGCAAGTCACTTAACCCTGACTGCCCCCCCTCCCCAAAAAAAAGTATTTGTAGGAGAAAGGGAAGATCACAGGTGTCATAAACTTCAGAGAGGTCAGGCAGAAGGAGGACCAGAAAAAAAAAAGGCTTTGAATTTATCCAAAGGCTTTGGGTTCCAGTAAGAGAAGAGTTTCCAGGGATCACAAGCCAGATGGCAAGTAGTTGAGTAGTAAAGACATGGAGGCAGAAAGAGCAGATGATTCTTTCTGAGTCTGACAGTGAAAGGGAGGAGATAGAGAGAGAAGAGCAGAACCACAGGAAGGCTTTCAAGGATGGGGAGATCTCACTTAGCACATTTGTACACAACGGGAAAGGAGCCAAGAGATAGGGAGAGAATGAAGATTAGAGGTGTAACTGTGGATGGGGCAAGCTCCTTGGAAAAGATGAGACTGAGAGCAGGAGAGGAACTGACCTTGCAGGGAAAGAGCCAACTCTTCCTCCAGAATTAAAGTAAAAGAGAGGATGAGTGAAAGCGGAGAAGCGAACTGAGGAGGCATGGAGAAAGAGAGATGATGAGCAAGGTCAGGATGGCCTCCCTCAATTTTCTCAATGAATCCCCCTATCCAGAGAAATACTGGGTAACCTTTGCCCAAAGTCTCTGATCATTCTGGACTCACCTTAACATCATCCTCCAAAAGGTGGAAGGATCAAGATCAACAAAGGGGGCCTGCATCCAACAGGAAGGAACTAGTTGCTGGGGTAAAACGAGATGAAAAACCTCAAAGGCAAAGGGACCATTCCCTGCTACAGCTGGTGAGAGAAAAGGAGAGCTAGGTGTGGTGGGCCATGCACCCTGGATTCCATCCTCAAGCTGTCCCTCCACCCATGTCCAATCAGACGCTTCCAATGCTGTGTCCACATCCACCACATCACTCGCATCTCCACTCCCGCAGCCACTGTCCCTAGACCAGGCCCTCATCACCTCTCTCACCAGGACCACAGCAACAGCTTTGAAATGCACCTCCTGCTTCCAGTCTCTCCCCTTCCCTCCCCTCCCCAACCCTTCTCCACACAGCTGCCAAGGAAACACAGGTGTGTCCATGTCACTAATGCACAAACAGTTACCTATTATTTGTGCCCCAGGATCAAATACAAAAGCCTCAGTTTGGCTTTCCAGGCCCTTCACACTCTGACCTGTCCAGGACAATCACACCTGCTACAATCCAGCGAGACAGAACTACTTGGTGATGTTCACACAACACTGCCTTTCCCACTTCCAAGCTCTTATCCAAGCTTAGAATGCACCCCCTTTTCACCTTATCTCTGAGATTAAGTCTTAGCTTCCTTCAAAGTTCAGATCAAGCCCCACCTCCTTCCTTCATGAGGAAGATCTCCACCCCCAGTTGCAGGAGCCTCTCCCCATCTTCCCAAATAACTCTATTTACTTATATACTCTCCTCCCCCAGTGACTGGAAGCTTCCTGAGGGAAGGAAGTATCACATCCTTATCTTTGCATTCACGGTGCCAGGCACAGTAGCAAAGACTTAGTAAATGCTCAGTGACTGAAGTACAAGTAGGATCCCAAGCACTCAAATTTTACAGGAAAAGTCAGCCCAGGAAGTACAAGGGGGTCTCAAGACTGAAATTCCAGGGACACAAAGAGAAAATTCTGATTAAGAAGAAAAGGGTGGGCGGCCATCTGTACTCTCTCCCCTGGGCTCCAGGCATACATCTCCCACTGCCCACTGGACATCCCCACCCAGACATGTCCCACTGGAACCTTAACCTCCACACGTGCCAAACGGAATGCACGTCCAAGACTATAAACACTTCCCAAAGAAGAATGCAATCTTTAAGTGACCATGTGAAAATACACACCAAATCACTCAGAGTAAGAAAGTGAAAATTTTGAAAAGAACTCAAGTTGCGACTCATTGTTTGCAAATAGGAAAAGATGAAAAAAGACTGGAGAAGTCAGGGCTGCTGAGGATGGGCAGGGCGGACAAACTGATGGGGCTTTGGTGGAGCTGCCTTAGGGTCCAATGACCCAGGATTCCAACTCAGAATCAGGCAAGAAAGAGGACTAAACTGTGTGTGACGTGACCAAGTGATCCCGCTGGCGGATGTGAAAGTGAAGGTGGGAACCAAGGTCCCTAAGAGACTAAGACTTCCATCATCCCTCTCTGTGCTCATAAAGGGCTGGGAACAAAATAGCATGTGTACTGGGTAGAGAAAGCCTGGAGAAATCATGGAATGAGACTGTAATGAGATATAACTGGGCAGTGACAGATGACAACTGAGGAATGCAGAGAAGACAACTGAGGAATCCTGAGAAACATAAGAAGATTCACATGAACGGATGCAGGGGAAAAGAAAACACAGCCGAGCCTGGTACCCCTACTCACTGACAACCCAGGTGGAAACGCCAAGATCATGAAAAGGGAGTTACACTCCCAAGTAATGGCCAAGGGTGAGAAAACAAAACCCCAAGCCTCCTTCATGACAACAGGACAGCCGTGAGGACAAAATGCCATGGGCATAGTCAGTCAGACAAGGCATCACGGTATAATATTGTTATTTTTTATCATCACAAGGGAAGGAAAGAATGTGGTCAAAGGGCACCAATAAGAGGTATTTCGAATCAGAATTCATTTTATTTCTCTCCTGGTCACCCTGGCTTGTGATCTCAGAATCCCCTTCCTCTCTCTCCCTCTTCCCTCCATATCCAATCAATGGCCAAGTACTGACAATTCTACCTCCTCACAGCACAAGCACCCTGGACCAGGCCCTTATCACCTCAAGCAGGACAACTCAATTGCTTCCTAACTGGTCTTGCTGCATCCAATCTCTCATTTCTCTGGTCAATCCTCCCCACAGCTGGGTACGCCTAAAGAGGAGCTGTGATTATGTTACTCCTGTGCTCAAGAAACTTCAGGGGCTTCCCATCGTCTTCAGGATGAAATCCAAGTTCGTCTTCTGTTGGGCACTGGAAGCCCTTCACAATCTGGCTCCATCCTACCTTTCCAGCTGGATTACACATTAGCCCCATTTCCTGTTCCTCATATATAACATACCATCTCCCACCTTCATCCCTTTGCGCAGGCTGTCCTCCATGCCTGGCATGCTGTCCCTCTTCCCTTTTGCTTCATAGAACCTCTAACTCTCCAAACTTGGCTCAAGCACCTCCTCCTTCAGGAGGCCTTTCTTGACATCCCAAGTTGCTATTTCACACACACACACACACACACACACACACATACACACACACACACACACACACACACACACACTACTGTGTATTTATTTTATGTCTACCCTGCAGTTACCTATGGGTGACCATCCCCTTCAAGGGGATGGTCTGTCTTGCTTTAGATGCTTTTTAAAAAGTGCCTGATAACTGGTTGCTGAAAGCAGGGGTCCTTTTTTTGTAACCCTTGAGTAGTCTAGTGAAGACTACAGACCCCTTTGCAGAATGTTTATAAATGCATAAAATAAGAGGATTACAAAGGAAACCACTTCTATCCAAATGATTACCAAAAAAGTTAAAAACCAAAACAAGCCCTACCCCAAAGCTCGTGGATCCCAGGTTAAGGGCCCTTAGTCTAAAGCGACCAATGTGGGGGCAGCAGGGTGGTGCAGTGCACAGAGCACCAGCCTGGTGCTATTCAATACAGTCTCAAAAACCAGCTGTGTGACCCTGGGCAAGTCACTTAAACCCAACTGCCTCCCTCCTCCCAAAAAAGCCAGTTGTGGGTAGAGTGACAACTCTCTTAGCCCATTTTGATTGTTTTTTAAGACACTCTGTACATAGGTTAAGAGAGGTAACATAGGAAGACAAGAGAATAGCCTGGCCCAGGAATAAAAGCATCGGAAGAAAGTACAAAGTTTAAGGCAAATTAAGGCTCATGAGCAAACCCAAAGACAATAAAAGGGGGGCAGAGCAGGGGGGGGCTTTCTTAGCTTCAAGGAGGAAGAACAGGCAAGAATGTCCACAATCTCAGCTTAGACTGGACAATTACAGATGACGGAGACAAGAAGGTTGTTTCCTCTGGTATCAGGAGAAAGATCTCTTTGACCAGACAGAACAAAATACGGCTAGTGGGAGGCAACACTGAAATCCAATCTCTGAAAGAGGAAGCTGGAGGACTCCCAAAGGCTGGGTTGGACGAAAAGGCCTCCTCCAACTCCCAGGAAGAGTCCTTGAACCTGTGATCTGGGCTCCAATGGCCCCTCCCATGTCTGCCCCACCCTTTCCAGCTTGAAGATGACTGTTTTTTTCTAAGAGACAGAGGCAAAATCAGAGTTGAGGAGTTCTGATCCCTCTCAATTCTTACTCTGTTCTTGTCTTTCCAGCATTCTCTTCCCTTCACCCCTAGAAAACCCTCCAGTGGAGCCCATGCCTGGTTCTTGCTTACAATATTTAGACCACACACCGACTGGCCTTGAAATCGAGATCTCTGAGTTCAAAACCTAGCTCTGCTCACCAGCCAAACAACCATGTTCATGTTGCTTCCCGTCTCTGAGCCCATTTCTTCTGCAAAATGAAGCCAACCCTTGTAACCCTTTTCTCGGAGAGCGCTGACCACAAGTTGCTACTGTATGGCAATACCAGGTTCTAGTACCTTCTTGCTTCACCATACTGGCCAGCAGTGTCCAGAGAGGTCTCTTATGCTATTAAGAGGCTTCAGCTGGAGATGGGTCTTTTCAAATCAGAGATGAAATCTGACCTCAGCCTAGTCAGCAAGGCTACTGCCTCACCCCCCGGATGCCTCCACAATCACTCTTTGGGGGGAAGAAAGGCATTGTCTGAAAGGGCTTACAAATGCCAACCTGTAATACACCTTCTTTCAAGTAGTTTCTGAGAAAAGACAGCTATGAAGGGTCAACCCAACAAATTAAAAATTCTTTGAATAGGGGCCAGTAATAAAAACACTGAGACATCAAAAATTTCGACAATACTGATTCAATTCAGTAACAATTTTTTGCATAATCCTGATGATAGCTTATGTGTATCTACAAAGTACCTGCCATACACCCTCTACTGAGCAGTTATACAAAGTCAGAGTTTGCAACATAATAACAGCTAACATTTCTATTGCACTAGGTGCCAGGCACTGTGCTAACTGCTTTACAATTATTATCTTATCTGACCCTGGGAGGTAGGTGCTATTATCCCCTCTTTACAGATGAGGAAACTGAGGCAAACAGAGGTTAGTGACTAATTAAGCTAGTGTCTGAGGCCACATTTGAACTCAGGTCCACTAAGTCCACAGTTATGTACATAGTAAGTTTGGGGAGAGACATCCCTCTTTTTGTGTTTCTTCTGGAAAGCTGAACATCAGGCAAGACAGAAGGCAAACCAGATTAGGATGAAAATTTCTTTACAATTAGATTACATAACTCAAATTTTATCACAGAATCTCCAACCTAAGGAGCCATCTAGTCCAAGTCCTCCCCAAAAAAAGAACTAAACTACAATCCATGGCTAGTGAGGTCGAATTTGAAGTCTGGTCTTCCTGACTCCAGGCCTGACACTCTATCCACTGCGCTGCCCAGCAGCCCACAGAGTGAAGGTAAGGTAGAATAAATAACAGCACCATTTGAAATAGAGCTACTATTATAAATTTTCACACACATTGTGTCATTTAATCCGCAAACCATCTGTGAGTTAATCACTTCCCCGATGCGGAAGCTCAGGCTCAGAGCTTCAGCTATAAAGCGGCCCACACAACTCGAAGCCACCAGCATCATTTTTCTTCAGGGACTTCAGTCCAAAGCCACACAGACAGGGACAGTGTCAGGAGTTGAATCCAGATCTCAGCACTAGCCAAGTTCCACCATAATACAGAAAGCGACTCCAAGTTTGGCCTTAAATAAGAATGTCCAGACACGACTTCTAGACAGTCATTACAGTTGAAAAAACATACTGTTCTTTGTCAGAGGGAAGAACAAGATGAAAATCAAGGAAAATTCTTCCAGCTTAAAACAACAGTCAATGGAAAAGCATTGGGCAATACTGAAGGGAGCAGGTTGGCCATTTAAAAAACCTACATGCTGCTATCTCCAAGAAGGCTTCACTCTAGCATCAACTAAGAAAAGCTAACCTGATCATTCGACCAGCCCATTTCTGTCAGTCATTCTTTAATTCAACACAGTAAATACAGACAAAAGTAAGAGATAGGCCCTTCCCCCAGGTAGTTTACAGTCTGGTAGGGAGAGGTACAGACAAATAACCCCATAAGAGGTAAATAAGCCAATGCTCCCTGAGGTCTGAGGGACGATCAGACTGAGAGATGAGGAAAGAAGATCCAATGAGACAAACAGCTTCTGAGCTGGACTTTAAAGTATGAGGGGAGACATGGGATAAAGAAGGAGATGTGAGAAACCAGTTAATGTAAAAGAAATATGAGAGGGACAGAGAAGGAAGGACACAGGGAGGAGAAGAAGAGAGAAGGAAGGGGAAAGGAGGGAAGATGTAGAGGGTGAGAAGAGGGGAGGACAGGGACGGGGAGAGAGAGGTGGAAGTGGCATGACAAAGATCTTTAGGTATATGAAGGGCAGTCATGGAAAAGTGATTAATTTATTAGTCACTAACCTGTTTGCCTCAGTTTCCTCACCTGTAAAGTGGGGATAATAGAAGAAATAGGGTAGAAGTTGTAGAAAGGCCACTTCCAATTCAATCAATATAAAGGAAAGCTTCCTAGACTAGTTGGGCTCAAGGAATGAGCTCCCCATCCCTGGAGATCTTCCAGCAGAGGCTGTATAAGGCCACGGCAGTTAAAAGAGAGATGAGTGGGAGTGTGCAGAGACTGGGCTGGATTACTTCTGAGGTGCCTCTCAGCTCTTGGAGTTGGTGCTTATGGAAGGCTCCAAATACCAAACTAAGAAGCCAGAACTTTGTTCAGGCAGGCAATAGGGAGCCACAGAGCTCTGCATAGTGACTGAAAGGCTGGCAGCACCAAGTGCTGCTCAGAGAGACCTATAATTATGGGGATGGGGGGGTGGGGTGGAAAGAGGATGGGTACAAGGGACACTACAGAGGTAAAATCCAAAAGGATCCCTAAAAAAACCTGGCATTATCTTAATCTTATACTTCCATCCTCCGTAACAGTGGTTCTTAAACTTTTGGGTCCCAAGACTGCTTCATACTCTTCAAAATTACTGAGGACACCCCTCCCCAAGATCTTTTCTTTATGTGGGTTCTATCTACTGATACTTGCCAAATTAGAAATAAAAATGTCTTAGTAGTATTAATCAAATGAAATAATATCAGTAAAAAGCCCTTAGCACAGTGCCTGACACATAGTAGGTACTATAACAATGCTTATTCCCGTCGTCTCACCCCCTCCCCCTACTTCCATGGAAGTAGTTTTGGGACTTCGGAATCCCCAGGTCACACTTGAAGCACCACTGATCTTTAAAGCATTTGTCCCCCAATCTCTTCTCTTCCTGTGAAATGTCTTTCAGGTTCGTTCATTCCATTCTTGCTAAGCCCCTGCCCATCATGTTATCCTCCAGCCTCCAGCCAGATCTGCAATGAAAGCCTGGGTGCCGCCTCCCAGCGCAGGCCTGTATCCCTTGGGTCAGCTTTTAGCTGCTGCTCCATTCCCCAGGCCCCACCTCCTGTCAATCCTTCAGGATTCCTGGATTCCCTGGGATGGGGGCTTCCTCTCTCAAGGCAGACCCAACCAGGCTTCCCAAATTTCTGTTGCACCACCACCTCTTCCAGCTGATTTCCCACACTTCCCAAAATACATCCAGCATTCCAGTCAAACCAGTCTCCTGGCAATATCTCCCTTTGGCCCCTGTCATTACCCAAATCACTGACAAAGTCCAGCACTCTCCTCCACCTACTCCAATCCCGCCCAACTCTTCGGGGCCCAGCTCATCGGCCTTCTTCCCAGAGACTCCAGACGAACCTTTCTACTTCTCCAAAGGACCACATGTCCAGTCAGTAATGGATGACACACATCTAGTCCTCTGTATACGGAGAACACCCTGAATTTTAACATGCACAAGAGAGATTTCTTGATCACTAACTCCCAACAGTTCACACCCACAGATGGAAGCTTCTCTTTGCCTTCCATCCTATGCAACTCCTGCCCATGTTTTCCCATCAATCTTAGAATCAAAGGATTTAGAGCTGGAAGGGACTTTTTCAGAGGCCTACAGCTGAGGAAACGGAGGGGAGATAAGCTGGCTTCCCCATGGTCAGAGAGGCAGTAAGTGAGCCGGACCTACCATCATGCTGCCTAAACTAAAAGCCTCCCCAAGAGCTGGTGGCCTTCATCAATCAATCTTCTTAATAGATGCCCCTCAATAAACACTGCTTGGCTAATGAAACACAGCCTCCCAACATTTCCAAATTGTGTGCATCTGCCCCTGTCGACGTCTCACCTTCTGTTATTTCTAAAGATTGATTGATCTATTATGAGAGCATGCTGTTGGATGATCCCTGACCTGGACCTTGCAATAAATACAGTCGGAGACAGAAGATGGACCCAGCCTCAAAACTCAACAGTGCAGACTCGGGAGTCAAGAGCACTGGGCTTCCAACCCCACCTCACATGCTCACTTTCCAGAAGACTCAGTCTCCTCATCTCTAAAAGGAAAAGGTCGAACTAAATGGTCTCTGGCAGCCCCTCCGGCTCTAGATAGAGCTTCCTATGAACTCTTCCCCTGCCCCAGTAGACTGTGGCATATTCCCTGTCTTTCCTTGCACCCTCATCACTTAGTTGCCATAGTTATGCCCGGGACATAAGTGTGCGATAAATTCCTGTTGACATGAGTCAACTGCACCAGAGAAAGATACATTCTACCCCCTTAAATGTTCCTTTCCCTATTCTACAAGTTTTGATGCTGCTGCTAGTTGGGTTTTTGGTTGGTTTGTTGTTTTTTGTCTTTTAGAGAAGAGAAGGGAAGAAGTGGTAGAAGGCAGACAGGTTCAGCAACATTCAATCAGCCAATAAGCTTTTGTTAAGGGTCTGAAGAAAGGGTCTCTGGAAGTTCACAGTCTAAAGGAGAACGCTGGCCAAAGCATCTCCACACCTAGCTCACACCAAGACAGATGCCAAGCTAGAGGGGCCAGAGGCCAGCTAGTCCAACAAGTTACTAAAACTTACTGCTCCTCCTGCTTCATGTGGAAAATGAACAGACTGGAAAAGAAGGTCTCCTAGGAGCCCTCAAACCCTCAATTTTTGATCTACAGCCTCAGGCATCTATTCTCCCCTCCCTCTCACGCTCTGTTCAAACCCTTCCCAGATCTTGCCTACATGTTTCCCATTCATCCCCTAAGAGCTACCTCAAGACCTGTCAACAAATATTTATTAAGCACCTACTATGTTCCAGGCACTGAGCTAAGACCCAGGGATACAGAGTGACGCAAAAACAGTCTCTGCCCTCAAGGAGTTCATAATCTAATGGAGGAGACAACAAGCAATACAGTCAAACAATGCACAGACAAGATAAACTGGAGAAAAACCTCAGAAGCAAGGCACGAGAATTAAGAGGCCTGGGAAAGGCTTCTTACAGAAGGCAGAATTTTAGCTGAGACATGCACAAGTCCGGGGAGCCAGGAGGCAGAGACAAGGGAGAAAATTCTAGGCATGGGGGCTGAGTGAAGAGGAGTCCAGAGATGGAGTGTCTGGTATGAGCCATAGCAAGGAGGCCAAGGTCACTGGATCATAGAGTGCACAGAGAGAAGTAAGATGTAAGATGACTAGAGGGGGTGAGGGGTAGGGGTGGGGCAGAGCTTTAAAAGCCAGAGAGAGGATGTCTGACCCAGCTGTCTCCAAGCAAAGAGGCACAAGCCATTCTCGTAGCTTCAGTGGGGACCAATGGGAATAAAGTAAGTTGTTAGAGAAAAGTCTTGCTCAGGATGAAGAAGTACTTTCAAACAATTAGGAGGATGTTATCGATGGAGTTCATCCTTCAGGTGGGGTCTGACTCAGGTGACTTCTAAAGTCCGTTTCCAGTCTAATGTAACATGAAGCCTTGATTCAGCTAGAGCTGTTCAAAATGCAATGGGTTGTTCCAGGAGACTACAAATATGCCTTCACCGTGGGTGTTAAAACAGACCCCAATGGTCAATTCTGGAGGCAGTAGGAGAAGGAATTCCTGCAGAGGGAGTGGACAGAAGTAGAAGACCTTTAAGGTCCCTAGGATCCTGTGATCTGTCCAAGGTGATATATATGCATATTTCACCAAATGATTCCTCCTTCTACCCCAACGCCCAGGTGCCAAGGGACCAAAGTCCATGTTCACCAGGTTCTCTCCCCACCCCGTACCACCCGGAGACCGTTCCCACCCTCACTTCACAGCAACTGTACTGGAAGGAGCTTTGTGACTGACCAGGTTCCTGCTAACTAGGGGCCTTCAGCATTGTGGACACCTAGGGCCAGAGAGTAACTCAATATGGCCAGTAGCAACACATCTTTCAGGCGGAAGGAGATGGGAACACAGGGAAGCCTCGTGGCTGGGCATCTAGATCCTGGTTCCTTAATATCAACAATAAAACTTTTTAAAATTTCAGTAGCAGGCAAGTCCTTCCACTCCAATGAAAAGAGCCTAAAGAATTCTTTCAAATCTCAATATGCTTATTAGTGTCAACAATGAAGAACAAAGGACTGGATGCATCACAACATAACAAGTATGAATTTTCTCTTCTAGAACTAGAGAAACTATGCTGAATGGTGTATCACTATCATAAGTCCATAAAAATAGAGAAATCCCAGTCAATTCTAAGAAGTGCTTTTAACTTCTGCCTAATTGCACATGTCCAATAACAATTACACATATCATTAAGTGTTCTAAATTTGAGTGGTTCCCAAAACAAAATCATTCCTGTGGGCTCAGCCTGCTGCTGCTGCCATAGCAGGGTATGGGTGACAATTTTTCTTTAAAGAAGTAAAGAGAACATGGGTCACAACACAGTGTATCGAGCATCCTAATGGAGTTTCATGAAGGGAAAAAAGATATCGTGGGAGAAGGCAGACAAAATGAATCTTGAAGCACTGAGTAGCACCTAGATAACCACAAGGAGTAGGCCTGCTAGCTGAGAAGCAAAGAAACAGCAAAGGCGAGAGAGAAAAAGGGGTGGGGGGGAGTCAGGGAGTGAAGGGGAGGTGGGGGAGGTGGAGAGGGAGGCAGGGGGAGAAGGGGAGAGGGAGGGAGAGGGGGGAGAGAGGAGGAGGGGGGGGAGAAGGGGGGAGAGAGGGGGAGAAAGGGAGAGAGATGGGGAGAGAGGGGAAGAGAGGGGGAGAGAGGGGGAAGAGAGGAGGAGAGAGGGGGGAGAGAATCCATCATGCTCGATTCATTCTAAGATCAAGCAATAGAGGACAGCCCTGGCTAGGCTCTCTTTCACTTTGGGGAATACATGGTAAGTCAGAACTGTAATGCTCGGAAGAGTATTATTAAAAGTCTGAATTCTACTCCAGATAAGACATTGCTGAGGTTTTTTTGAGCAAATAAGAAGATAAAAATCACCAAAAAATACACTTTAATAAAAGAATTTGTTCATGATCTCAACTTTTCACTGGATGCTGCCATATGGTCTTATTAAGACATCAAAGTAGCAGGTCTAGGTAGACAACAAAAATTCAAGTGAATCCAAAGGGACCATCTGGGGCTTAGGACAGGCAGACCATCGGGCAGAAATAAGTCTGAAACAGAACACCTGAAAAATTTCCCATCCATACTTTCTGTGATTCTATTAATCATTAAATCTGTTTTTTTTAAAGCACAACGAACAACTGTTCAAGTATCAAACCAATAAAAAGCCACAAAACAAGAAAGCTAAACACCACGTTCACTAGGTCCAATTCAACAAACATTAGACACCTACTGTGTGCAAGGAAACAATGTAGGTGGGGATGCAAAGAGAAAAAAAGGGAAATTGTTCCTACCCATGAGAAGCTTGTGATTTACCAGGGGAGGCCAATATTCTAGGTCACACAATAGAGCTTTTAAACAGAGTCCGATGGTAACCCATCTCACTGCCCAAAGTGTAATATCTGAGCTCGAAGCCCGATGACTACAAGCAGGATACTGGCGAATGTAAACATGAAAAAAGAGGGAAGGCAACTCTAACCCTGATGCTACAGGGAACATGACGACACCCTGAGAAGGATGCCTTGGAGTCCGCATCCCAGCTCTGCCCGGTCTCGTCATCCGTGAGCAAGCGGTGATCTCTGCACTGACCACCTACCAGCGTCGGTAGGAAGAGCCAAAGTCCTCAAGCGTCCTATAAACGGACTTCCCTGGGGCTCAGCGTGGGATGTCGAAGCGCCAAAGCCTGGAATCGTGGGGGCCACGAAGGGCTCCATACGATCGTGGGTAAAGTCCCCTCGTGAAACGTTCCCGCGGGGATCCGACACGGACACTCCACGAGCAGAGCGAGGCGCGAGCGGCAGCGGGGACCACCCCGTCTCCCTAGCATCCCCACAACGCCACGCGAGGGGAATTCCTGCAGGATTTCTGTGCCGGGCGAGGCTCGCACCCTGCCCCGGCCGTGTGACCTTCAGCAAGCCTCCGTCTCCTCATCTGCGAAATGGGGGCGAGGCCCGCGGCGCCCACTGGACACAGCGACCCAGGCTGTTACTGCTACTTCCCTGGGGAAGGGCTCGGGCTCGGACTCGTCCTCCCCTCGGCCTCTCGCTTCTGCGGCGCGTCGGACCCGGGGATGCAGGTGGCGGGGCGACCTTCAGCCCACCCCCCACCCGGGAGCCGAGGGGAGGCCGGGCCGGACTCTGCGAGAGCAGCCCGCACCAGCCATCTTGGGCGGCCCTGGGCTGCCCTCTCCCCCCCACGCTTCCATTCAAATTCACAGCGCGTCTCCATCCCCCCCGCCCCAGCTGGTAACCGGGCAGAATAGGGGCAAGGCCCGGCCTCCCCCGGGGCCCCCAAGGCGGGGGCGGGGGGGGGCCTTGACAGCCCGGTCAAGCCTGGGCGGGGCCTCGGGTCACGGCGGGGGTCCTCCCCGCCCCCCGCCCGGGCACTCACCACACCATGCCGTAGGCGCCCTCGCCGATGTAGGAGAGGTTGGTGTAGCGCGGGCCCACGTCGAACACCTGCCCGCGGACCATCTCGGGCCCCGCGCCGCCGCCGCCTCCCGCCGCCGCCGCCATGATGGCTGCCGCCGCCGCCGCCCGGGCCGAGGGGAGAGGGAGGACGAGGAGAGGGCGAGGAAGCCGAGGAGGGGGCGCCCACCGCCGAGCCGCCGGGACCTGCGTGCGGGCCCCCCGGAGCGCGCTGCCGCCTGCTGCCTCCCGCCCGCTGCCCGCTGCTGCCGCTCCTACCGACTGACGGCCCGACTGCCCGACTGACTGGCGGCCGGAGGGCGGGCGGGCGCGCGGCGAGGGGCGGGGCCTGCGGCGGGCGCGCGCCGATGCGGAAGGACCGGCTGCCGGGGAGGGGGAGGGGGAGGGGCAGCCGAGGCTTCGCGGTCACGTGGAAGGGGAACTAGCTGGGGGCGCGCACGCGCACACGCCGCGGTCCCAGGAGAGTCGGGGAGAGGGAAGACGAAGATGTAGACTGGGACTAGGACAAGGGCCGCGGGAACCTGAGGAGGCGTCTGAGGGAGAGCGAGAGGGAGGACCGAAAGGAGGACCTCCGTCCGGGTTGGCGGCCACCGCACCCACGCACCCCCTGCTGACGGAAAGCCAGAGATACTGGAGTACGCATGCGCCTAGAGGCGCCGCCGCCCGCCCACACGCAGCCGTGCGCCAGCGCCCCCCGCAGGCGGTTGCCGACCCGCGCCCGCCACATACACGCCCTGGACCCAGACCCAGACCCAGAAATAGGAAGCCACGCATGCGCCCCACGGCCCTGCGGGCGGAATCCAAGCTCAGCCGCCCTGCCCCCAGCGTGTCGTGCAGCACGGCGCCCTGGTTCCCCGAGGGATCGCTGATTGAGGACCTAATGTGTGCCCGGCGTTGTGCTGTGTTCCGGGGGTGCAGAGAAATGCACAAGTCAGCCCCTGCCTTCGAGGGGCTCCCGGTCTAATTGGGGAGCCCCCAGATACGCGGGGCAGCCCTCCTGGCAGCCCCAGAGACCCGCATGCCAGATGTGCCCAAGCACGCAGGCAGGCAGAGTCTCCGCCCAGGACAGGCAGGCCCTGAGATGCCCGTGCATGCCCTCCCCCTTGGGGTCGGCGCACCACCTGTCCTCACACATCCATCCCTCTACCTGGGCCCACACACAGCCCTGCTCCTTCTCCAGGCACACGCTCAGAGATGGGGGTCACATGCACGCTGGGGACACCCACACACACACTCAGAGACTCCTAGTCTTCCAGTACATACACACCCGCTGGCAAGCTCACGAACACACACAGTTGGAGATGCAGATACTAAACACGCTCACTCAGAGCCTCCCACGAGCCCCTCAAAGATATCCAAGTGCCCAGGCCTCCCCCACCCCCAACCCACACCTTCTTCTTCCCGAACATGCCATTCCAATATAATCAGAGATGCACAGCCTCGGACTCCCCACCCCAGACACCCCCTACAGACCTGCTCAGACCAAAATTGAAGAGGCCTCCTCTTGTCCCTACACACGTTGTTCCAACAGAGCCTCCAGAGACACACACCTCTGCAAGGCAGTCACGCTCACGCAGATACAGGTACCACCCGCACACTGGAGATGCCCGGTACATCTCCAAACACAGACATTCACCCAGACCCCTACGGCCACCCAACAAGACACGCTTATTCTTCCATCACACTCAGAGACACACTCCCTCAGGGACCGTACCATCACAAGGCTTAAAGATACACCCAAACGCACAGACACACGGGCACCCTCAGATACTTACCATTCCAAAACACACACGCTTAGTTTTCGTCTTGGTACGGTGCAGTAAGAGCTAATAATAAATTAAATAACTAACAGAATAACAATACGTGGTAGGAACTATGTACTTTACAATGATCTCATTTGGTCCTGAGAACTATCCTGGGAGGTAGGCGCTGTTATTCTCCTTCTACAGTTGAAGAAACTGAGGCAGGCAGAGGTTATGTGACGAGGCCAGGGTCACACCACTAATAAGTGTCAGAGGCTGGATTTGAACTCAGATCTTCTTGAGTGAAGGCCCATCAGTCTATCTACTGCCCCACCTAGCTACCTGCTTTATAGAAGGTTTGCTTACAAATGTTATCTCGTTTGATCCTTACAACAATCCTGGGAGGCCCTATTTTTCAGATGAGAAAATCGAGGCTGAAAGAGGGCTTTGCCCAAAGAAGCTTTGAAGTCAGAGGACTTGGGATCAAATTCCAATTCTTTCACCTGGGTAGCTGTTGAAATGTCGTATTTTTAAATTCTATAGGCTCACCTGTAAAAGGAAGGAGGGTGGGGTCCCTTCCAGCTCTAAATCTAGGACCATATGATAAGATAAAAGGTAATAAAACACTCCAAGATGAAATTCATATACATGTAGAGAGGCAAGCCGGTGTGCAGGCTCAGAGCCCCACCCCACCCCACTAGAGACACTCTCAGATGCCCAGACCCCACACACACTCCAAAGGACCCCTCTTCCTGTACATACCATTACAACCCACTCAGATCTCACACCCACTCCGTGAATACCACACACACTCAGTTACCCAGCTATCCCCTCCAGGCACATTTCCCCAAAGGCACCCCCACTCTTCCCATATCCACTCCTCCTACACACCCTTCAGAGGCACCCCCATCCTCTAGGCACCCTCCACACACACAGCCGCTCAAACACATGCTGAGAAGTGCTCAGGCACCTTCATCCCCACTCCACTGCAGCTCTCTCTCTCACACACCCAGATGCTTAGAAACCACAGCCAACCAGAGATAAGCTGACACCATCCACCCTGGTTCAGCCACTGTTTTTAAAGCAGGACGTGCAAACAGTACATGACAAAATCGGAAGCTGAGAATGTAGCTGGTTGGACCTACTTTACGTGTCTGATTTTGAGGCTGCTGTTAGTAAACTCTGAGGAGACACCGGAGGAGAGCGCCCTAGTTCTTGAAAAGCTCCCTGAGGGCAGAGACTGTCTTTTGCCTCTTTTTGTATCCCCAGCACTTAGCATGGTGCTTGGCACACAGTAGGTGCCTAATAAATGTGGATTGATTGATGATTGATTGCAAAAAGAAACATGGCTCTGGAAAATACAGACTGATGGGCACAAATGCCCATCAAAATTCTAGAATACATTCCCAAACATCATCTGAGAACCTCTGGAAAGAGGAGTGGTCATTGCCAGGAGGCAGAACAAATGATGCCAGACTAAATGAATTCCCTTCTTTGCCAGGTTACTGACTGCAAGGCTGTTGATACACGAGAGATGGATTTCAGCAAAAACCCCAAAAGGCTCCAGGTGCCAAGTGTAGCACATACAAGTATACAGTTAGATGAGTTCATGACTAATTGAAAAACTATTCAAAGACAAGTGATTACTGGATCGATGCTGTGCTGGCACTTCCAAAAAAAAAACAACTGTTATGAACGCAGAGTGAAGGAGATGGAGCTAGATATGAAAAAACATTGAAGAAACTGCAAGCTCCATGAGTCAGCAGTGTGTTGTGGCAGCCCGAGAAAGCTGATCTGTTCCGGAAGGCTTTAAGAACGGTGAGGGAGGGAACCGTTCTGCTCTCCTTTGTTCTGGGAGGCGGGATGGTCCAGGACCAAAGGAGAGTCGGAGGACCTGGATCCCACCTCTAATGCTCACCACCTGGGTGACTCTGCCCTTCACCTCCCTGGCGAGATGAAGGGAGCCCAGGTCCCTTCCAGCCCTGGATCTCGAGCTCTGTGGAAGCACAGAGGCTGGGGGTGCATTCCTCAACTTCTTTTCTCACTCTCACAGTCAGTCTGGGGCCCCCAAGCAGGCAGCAACTTCTGTCCTCCAGGTTCTAGTCTTGTGGCTCCTGAGCAACTCGTTCTGGTAGTATTCCTAGTAACATTGAACCAGCTGAAGTTGCCCCATCCTCAATGAACATTAGCGTTTACAAAGGAGTATTATGGCACAGAGAGGACCAAAGGACCACTGAGTCTCACACACACACACACAGAGTCTGGGATACACTCTCCCCCAAGAACTATAAAATACAGTGCTTAGGGAGCATGAGGCCAAGTAACTCATAGTACCTGGATGCTGGGATTCTTTTTCTCCCTTTGGGGAGTCCTCTTGCAATCCTTAAGGGTAGGCACTCCCAAAGCAGCTAGGTGGTATGGTGGGTAGAGCCTCTGACCTGAAGTCACAAAGTTGTTGTTATTGTTGTTGGACCATGTTTCAGTCAAGTCTGGCTCTCCATGACCCCATTTGGGACTTTTTTGGCAAAGATACTGGAGCTGCTTTGCCATTTCTTTCACTAGCTCATTTTACAGATAGGGAAACTGAGTCAAATAGGGTGCAGTGCCTTGCCCAGGGTCACACTGCTAGGACGTATTTGGGGCTGGATCTGAACTCAGGAAGATGAGTCTTCCTGACTCCAATGCACCATCCACTGCAGCGCCGCCTGGCTGCCCCAGAGTCGTGGAGACCTGAGTTCAAACCCAGCCTCGAATACTCGCTAGGCTGGGTGACGCTGAGCAAATCACTTCACTTCTTTCTGTCTGCCTCAATTTCCTTATCTGTAAGATGAGGATAATAATAGCACCTCCCTCCCAGAGTTGTTGTGAGGATAATATCTGTAAAGCGCTTTGCAAACCTGAAAGGGCATCTGACTGCTAGGGATGATTATCAAAGTCTGGAAGTTGAAGACTTTTGTTTGTTTGTTTGCTCTCAGCTACTGAGGCATGTGTTACTGGTGCCTGACACTGATGCTCGAGGGGAGGCTCATGAGACCTTCCTCTGGCCAAATGTGAGGAGGAGACAGAGCCTCTCTCCTTCCTCCCTCCTCTCCTATGTCCCTCCTTCTGTCCCTCCTCCCTTCCTTCCCTCCCTCCTCCCCTGTCTCCCTCCCTCCTTCCTGCCCTCACTCTTTCCCTATCTCCCTCCCTCCTCCTCCCCTGTCTCCCTCCCTCCTTCTCCTGTCTCCCTCCCTCCTTCCCTGTCTCCTCTCCCTCCCTCCTCCTCCCCTGTCTCCCTCCCTCCTTCTCCCGTCTCCCTCCCTCCTTCCCTATCTCCCTCCCTCCTTCCCTGTCTCCCTCCCTCCTTCCCTGTCTCCCTCCCTCCTCCTTCCCTGTCTCCCTCCCTCCTTCTCCTGCCTCCCTCCCTCCTCCTACCCTGTCTCCCTCTTTCCTTCCCCTGTCTCCCTCCCTCCTCCTACCCTGTCTCCCTCTTTCTTCCCTATCTCCCTCCCTCCTTCTTCCCCTGTCTCCCTCCCTCATTACCTCCCTCCCTCCTCCCCTGTCTCCCTCCCTCTTTCCCTATCTCCCTCCCTCCTTCTTCCCCTATCTCCCTCCCTCCTTACCTCCCTCCCTCTTCTGTCTCCCTCCTTCACTCTTTTCTTCCCTCTCTCCCTCCTTTCCTGTCTCCCTCCCTCCCTCCCTCCCTTCTTCCTTCTGAGGGAGAGGTCTCTTAAGAGCTTGTCTAGAACTGTCCCAACCCTAGGCCGGCCAGCCAGTGGAAGGAAGCCTGTGTTCCAGCTGGCTGGCTATTTGTATCCAAGCCCCACAGGGAAGGGCTGATGCTCTTCAGCCAATTCCAATACACATCCTGGGTAGTATCATCTCATTTCATTTCTTCCAATGGCTAGCATTTCAGAATGATTAAAGACTTGTCCCATGCCTAGTTTATACCTTTAGTTGGTTTATTCTGTAACTTAATCAGAGGTGCTCTCACTTGGTAAAGATATACTGGGCAAAGCATCTAATTAATTACACTGGTAGGGGCAGCACTGACCATAGCATGCCAACACTGGCCATGGGGTTTTCTTGGCAAAGATAATGAAATGGTTTGCAGTCTCCTTCTCCAGCTCATTTGACAGATGAGGAAACTGAGGCAAAACAGAACACCCCCAATGGGGTCACGAGGAATCTGAAATGACTGAACAACTACATTTCGTGGATGCTCGCTGGCTGCGTGACTTTGGCTGAGTCATCTGACTCCTCTGTTTGTACAGGCAGTAATTCTACACTCCCCACCTCAAGATGTAAGGAGAGTGCTTTGTCGCCCTCGAACTCTCCACTCAGTGGGTCTTCATCCCTGACGTTATTTTGGTATGGAGGTGACCATGCCAGAGTGTGCTGGTTACTATCCAGTCCTGGGTGGGAGTACCCATGACACACTTGGTACCATTTCCTCCATCACTTTCTGAAACCTAGACAATCAATAGAACAATAAATCCAACCCTGATTTGTAGGGTTTGCTGATTTCCGAGATGTAACCGCCCGCACTGAAATTGGAACAATCCCATTGAGACAAAGCAGGTTGGAGCTGGCTCCAGCGCAAAAGCACTACCTGAAGCCTGACTTCCCTGGCAAGCAATGGCCCAGCCTCTGGAACACTCAGGAGGCAGCCCACGCCATTCTGGGACAGCGCACATGGTCCCCAAGCATTTCCTTGATGAACTGAAAGCTGCCAACCCCACCCGCCACTTCCTTGGTTTGGTCCTGGTTCTCCCTTATGGGACGAAGCACTCTAGGTCTCTATCCTCTCCCATGTGACATCAAGTTGCTAAGTCTGGCACCAGAGACATTTAAAATTCCAGTGCTTGGCAGCTTCAGATTTCGCATGATGTTCCTAATGGCCAGTAGTGGATAAAGTGTTGGGATTCAAGCCAGGAAGATCTGGGTTCAAATCCTGCCTCGGACGCTTCTAGGTGATATCATCCTGTACCAGGAGCCCATGAACAAATCATGAAATATAAAGCACTCAAATAATGTGTCCAGCTTTCCTCAGAAGGCAGAGATGTTTTGGGGGGAAGGAGAGGAAAAGAGGTAGTGAACAAATGCCTCTATGAGGACAGTCGGCCACATGTAGCTCACAGGGGCTCAGAGGGAGGCAGGTTGGACATTTCTAGCCTCTTCTTCCTCCACCCTTCTCCAAGGGAGACTTTCATTTCTGCCTAGAAGAAGCGGGGGATGGGGTGGGGGTGGGGGGGTTGGGGCCAAAAGCCTGAACTGGGCACTCTGCTTTCCTTGGAGGCAGAGGGGTTTATCTGTTCATCATTTTTCAGTAGTGTTGGACTCTTCGTGAACCCATTTGGGATTTTCTTGGCAGAGATACTGCATTTTCTTCTCTAGCTCATTTTATAGGTGAGGAAACTGAGGCAGACAAGGTGAAGTGACTTGCCCGAGGTGACACAGTGTCTGAGGTCATATTTGAACTCAGGTCTTCCTGACTCCAGGCCCAGCACTCTGTGTGCTGTGGCGCCACCTAGCTGCCCCAATTACATCTATTCTCTCCCCTAAATTCCGTTAGGCCGGGGCATGTAGTCTTCAGGTTTAATCTAACTTCTGATTACTGTTCATTAATTGAAGGGCAGCAGGACCCCAAGCTTCAGGTGCAAGGCTTGACTCCCTTCCCAGCAAATACCAATTCCACAATAAATATAAAATGCACTTGGCCAAGAAGCCCATTTGTCCTAATGAGAAGCAAAGTAGAAATCAGAGAAAGTATACATATGAGATCAGACAATACCGAGTGAAGGAGCTCTCCTGTCCAGAGCAAGGTAACTCATCTTAACCAAGAGAGGCAGTCCTAGATCTCACCAAAGGTGAGGTTTCCCAAAGAATCTAGTGTAGCAAGCTGGGGATAGAGGCCTGAAGGAGACTGTCCACTCCTCTCACATTGACTTCTTTCCAGAGTCTTTCTTCATCAGCCTGAAGTGGGGTTGGCACCTTCCAGCTTTTCCCTCAAAGCTGGAAGCCAGAAGCACACAGGACCTGAAGAGACAGAACCCAAGAGCTCTCCCCAATCCCACTCTCATCAATTCCACCCTGCCCTCACACAGGATAGGATCGGGATGGGAATCTTCACCAATAAAGAGAGAATCCCATCTCAATGGGTTTTGGGACTGAGTTTACACTTCTCATTTGCCCCAGACCTGCATTGTCTAAGCAACTCATGCCAGTAGCAGGGTAAGTCCCAGATTGCCCAGCTCCCCACGATGGGCTCTGGGCCGCTAGCTGGGGAGGCCACATTGCTAGATCTTTCCCTTCTCCAAGGAATTTCCTTAACACTGAAGGATATCTCCCCCTACATCTGAATGCTTCAGTTCAGAAACTCTAGATCCCTTGGAAATTCTCCAACTTGGGAATCCTCCAAAGTAATCCTTAAGGCATGAGAAGTCCATTCTCAGAAACTTTAGGGGCTTACCTGATCTTAGAAAAGAAACAGAAAGAAGGCAGCCAGAAACTGGAGTCCAGGGGCTCCCCTCCCAGACTGGCTGGGGGTGTGTGTGTTGGGGGCAGGGCACCTTTGTCTGATATCCCTAATGCTTAACACAATGCTCAGCATAGTAGGCACTTAAAACATTTGAGCTGTGTGCCTCCTCTGTAAGTCACCGTTTCTGCTCTGAGGGTGTGGTGGAAGAGAGGAACATTGTCTTTAACGCCCTGAGCACTCAGGTCTCGAAATCCAGGACAGAGAAAGGGCTCCAAGACAGGACTGAGCTATTCTAGACTTTACCTTGAAGGGGAAAAAGGCAGCTCTTCCCCCAAGATCCCGCCTCTGCCTCTCAGGGCCAGTGTTCTCGGGGCAATCCCCGGCCACTCAGGGGAGTTCCCTGAAACCCATCTACCTCCTTGGAAGTTGTCTTTAGACAATCATTTGAGGTGTTTCCTCAAGTCTAGGGACTATACCATAGATATTCTCTTACAGAGATAAAGTAAACAGTGTGATGAGCGGGTAAGGGGAGGAGGTCTGAGCAGCTGAGGGGATTGGGAAGGGTTTCCGGCAAAGCCCCAAAGTGGGCAAGAGAGAGGACTGACTGCCATGAGTCTAAGATACAGAACAGAGGAAAGATGGAGGAAAGAGAGATGGAACATTCTGCACAGAGAACTGCAAATAGATAGGGTTTCTGGAAAGTAGAATACATGACGGGTAGTCATGGGAAACTGCTCTAGAAATAGAGGCTGAGGCCAGATTGTGTGAAGGGCTTTTGATGCCAAGCACAGGGATTTGCATTTTGTCCTAGAAGTAGTAGGGAGCCTTGGGGTTTCTAGAGCTAGAGAAGTCCAGTGCTTCAGTCCTGTCAACTTCACAGCTATGCGGAGGATGGATTGGAGAAGGTGGGAACCAAAGACTGGGAGACCAATGAAGAGGCTGTTATGGTGGCAGCTAAGTGGCGCTGCAGTGGATAGAGCACCTGCCCTGGAGTCAGGAGGACCTGAGGTCAAATCTGACCTCAGACACTTGACACTTACTTTCTGTGTGACCCTGGGCGAGTCACTTAACCCCGATTGCCTCAATAACAAAAAAATGAAGCTATTATGGAAATGCTGATGGGGGTGGTGGCTGTGCAAGTGGAAAGAAAGAAAAAAATGGCTAAGAGGTGTAAACATAGAATGGAAAAAACTCAGCAACTGATTGGATGGAGGGATGAGTGAAGAATCAAAGGTGACTTTGAGGTTAACCTGGGTGACTGAAAGGAAGTACCCTTGACAGAAGAGGGGAGGCAATTAAGTGCCTACTATGTTCCAGGCACTGTGCTATAAATATGATCTCAATTGTTTCTCACAACAAATTATCTCCATTTTACAGTTGAGGAAACTGAGGCAGACAGAGCTTAAATGACTTGGCCAAAATCACAAGTGTTTGAGGCCAGATCTGAACTCAGGTCCCCCTGACTCCAGGCCCAGCACTCTATCCACTGTAACACCTAGCTGCCTCTAGAAGAAGGGATGGATTGGTGGAGGGGGGAGAAAAGCAAGTCCATTCTGGACATGTTTGATCTACCTGTGGGACATCCAGATAGAGATATCCACTAGACAGGTGGTGATGCAAGACTGGTGCCCCAGTGAACTGTGCAAATATCACCGCAGCAACTTTGTCCATGAAGGTCTGATATGAAAACCTTTAAACATGTGCAGAAAGGAAATAAAAGAGCAATCCTCAAACAATGAAAGGCAGTCTGTCAACCACGATGTGCAAAATGCTCCCAATCACTAAGAGAAATGCAAATTAAAATAACTGTTTTCACCTCCTATCCATTAGATTGGCAGAGATGACAGAAACGGAGGATGGCAGTTGTTGGAGGAGCTGTGGAAAGACAGGCACCGCAATGCATTGCTGCAGGAGCAGAATTGGCCCAACCATCCGAGCAAGGAATTAGGAATTATATGCCAAAAGTCATAGAGCCCCATTAGGAGCTAGCAACACCATTAGGAGGCCTACCCCCCCCATAGAGATCAAAAAATGAGGGAAAGAACCTGCATGGACAAAGACAGTCATAGCAGTCTTTCAGTGGTAGCAAAGTGGATGCCCAAAGGGCCTGAACAAATTATGGCCTATGAATGGAACAGAATATTACTGCATTGAGAGAAACCAGCCAAGAGGCATATGAACTGATACAGAGTAAAGTGAACAAAACCAGAAGCACAATTTAGACAATGGCCAATGGCCAATGACTCCAGACCTCGGACTGATGTGATGACCAATGGCCACATCAGAAAATTGCTGATGAAGGATGCTACCCACCTCCTACCAGCGAGGGCCTAGGCTCAAGATACAAAGTAAGATGTCCGATATGAGACACAACCAGGAGGTAAATTTGTTTTGCATGACTGTATTAATTTGTTACAAGGGAGGGCTTTTTTTTTTTTAGGCGGAGGGGGAGAAAGGAGCTTGGGAGAGGAGAGTGGGAATGTGATAGAAATGCAAAAAGAAAAAAGAAAAGGAAGAAAAAAGCATAAGTGAAATATCTTAAGTGAATAGAAGAGCAAAAGAAAGTTTGGGAGAGATGAAAAAGTGAGTGAATTAATGAAACATTTATTAAATACTTAGCTATGTAGAAAGTTCTGGGCTAGTCTGATCCCAGATAAGAGGGGCAAGGTTGGTACCACTTTACTTTAAAGAAAGAAAATGGGGCAGCTAGGTGGCGCAGTAAATAGAGCACTGGCCCTGGAGTCAGGAGGACCTGAGTTCAAATTTGGCCTCAGACACTTGACACATATACTTGCTGTGTGACCTTCGGTAAGTCACTTAACCCCAATTGCCCTGCCAAAAAAAAAGAAAGAAAGAAAGAAAGAAGACAATCTATACATAGCAGAGATTTCTGTCTGGGTTGCTCAGGCAATTAGGGTTAAGTGACTTGCTGTGACAGCAAGCACCCTGGCATGCCCAGGACGGCCTGCTAGTACAGGTTCTTTGATCTGCTTTTAAAGGAAAGCAACTTTAAGGGGTAAACAATCTTCTTGAATTACATTCACTAGTTCAGAGACAAAGTCAGCCCCCTGAACATCAGAGAAAATACAAGCAGAGAAATCGGCGTAAAGACCAGCAGACAGGGCTCTTAACTGCCCAAACCAAAGTAATATTGCTACGCACTTTACACACATCTCTGGATCGAGAGAACCTTTACGTCTGAGCCCTCAGGGGGTCTGAACCTACGAGTCTCAACCAGGAAGTCACAAGGTCCTTCTCGTAGCGAACGCCCAAAGCAAAATACCAGCTCGGTATGTGTGCGCTTCTCAGAGCCAGACTCAGCTCCTAATCAACTTACTACCAAAAGGTGTGAAAGCCTTCCTACAAGCAAGCCGCCCTTCCGGGGCTACGCATGAGGCCTATTAATGGGTGGGGGAGATCTTCCTATCCCATCAACATTTCACTTGCCCGGGGTCACATAGCTAGTAAGTCTCTGAGGCTGGATTTGAACTCCGGTCCTCCTGACTCCGGGGCTGGTGCTCTACCCACTGTGCCATCCAGCCGCTCCTGGTCCCTTCCATCTCAAGTTCGGTGATTCTGCAACTGGAACGGATGAGACCAAGAACACAAGTAGAAGGGTTGGCCTTGGCAAGGAAAAGGCTGCCTATTAATAATAACAATAGCTAACGCTCGTGGATCACTTATCATGTGCCAGGCACCTCACAATTATGATCCTATTCGATCCTTACAACAACACTGTCAGGTAAGTGTTATTATCGCCTTATTTTACAGTTGAGGAAGTCGAGGCAAAATGGGGCTGGGTGACTTGCCCAAGGTCACACAACTCATAAGTGTCTAAAGCTGGATTTGAACTCAGGTCTTCATGACTCTAGGCCCAGGGCTCTGTGCACTTTGGTGCCCCGTCACTACAAAGCAATGGACTTGAAGAAGTGGAGCTAGGAGGCCAGGGTGCTTAGAAACATAGACGATGAGAGAAGGGATTATTTCTTGTATCAATAACTAATTATTGAATTAGGACTAAGGTTCTTCCCTTTTCTGCTTCCTCATTCAGAATTCGGCCCTGTGGGTTACTGTAACCAGAATTGTCTTTGTTTTCTTTGAGTGACTCAATTTATCTCAGTGAGCTTTACTAGGTGCTAAGCCCCAGGCCCAAACCCCATTAGGTGTTAATGTAATCCATGTGGATGTGAACATCCCAGGGTCCTAAGGGGAGGGGCCAACTCAAGAACCAGTCACCAGAGCCTGAGCTCTGGTGATTCAGATGATGTCTGATGTCTAAAGCCCTATAAGAAGGGAGGACAGAGCTATTGGTGCGGGGCTCTGGAGATGGTGTTGATGAGGAGACTCCGGGCAGCTGTAGCTGAGGAGCCCTCCAGCTTGTAAACCTGGATGTTGAAACTTTGTTGAACTGTGGTAACTATCTGTTGGGACTTGAACCAGACAAAGTCTATTGATGTCTGTGATTTGCATTTTGTTTTGAAGTTCAGGGTGCTGGTTTTTTTTCCCCCTGAACTAACTGAATGATATTTGAATTAAAAGTAAGCTTGTCAACCCCTTCACCTTGCTTTCCTTAATTAAGCAGATCGAAAGAACCTGTGCTGTTGGCAGCTTTCTGGGTGTTGGCTGTGGGTGAATCTTACCCCCACAGAAGCTGCCAGCCGGGTTGTTGACACAGTTACTCAGGCAGCCTTTGATGTGCTGGGCTGATGCTGAGAGAGAGGACTCTGATCTGTTCAGAAGGTAAAGAGATTTTGAGTTTAGCTGAATTGGTGGATTCCGGCCCATTGTGCTTTACTCAGATGGGTCTGGGAAAATGTGGATGTGCCCTTTTGTCAGAGAGGTGATGTGGGTATGGATAAGTCTCTTTGACCCAGACCGAGTGATCAGGGTTGCTCCTCTCACTATACTGTTAATTCTGTCTCATTACTTGGGAGCTCACCAGAGTCAATGGCCACCCTCAGGAGCACCTGCTCTTCCAAGGTCGTATAAGCACTGAGTGGGATTCGTGAGGGGTCTTTGGCATTTGAGAGTGTATGTAATTATTAATTATATGCTAGCATGATTAATAAAATGATTAATTACCCAGAAATTCTGCCTCGTACTTTTTATACATCACATAGAAAGGAAAATGTTAGACTACTTGAGAAAGAGGAGAGAACAGCCCAGGGTGGGGGAAAAACACCTACCAGACTTGGATAGGACAACGTAGCAGGATGGATGGAGCAAGCCTCAGAAAAGGAGAACTTGCCGAGTAATTGTTGTGGAGGGAGAGTGTGGAACCAAAAAAACAAAAACAAAATGTCTAACCCTCTTGCTGGCTCACTAAACAGGCCTCAAGAGAAGGCTAGCTGGGCGACCTTGGACAATCCCTAACCTTTCTGGGCCTCAGTTTCCTAATTTGTATAATGAATTAATGAGGATCCTACACTTTCAACACTTGTCCATCTATACACCATGCTGTCACTCTAAATTCCACCCTGGCCCTTTTCCAATTGTCTTTGAGAACAGTAACCAAGTCAACACCTCTACTCCCTGTAAGCTTGCGCCAATCAATTTTCCAATGACTCTCCTCACTATTCTCTCTAAATTCCCCACCCAAATCACTTGTTCATGGCTACCTGTCTACCATACATTTTATCTTCAGCAATTAGAAGGCAGAGTTAGTATCTCTCTGGCCTCATTCTCCCAGAGCAAGGCTTCTAGGTTACCTCTGCTAGCTTCGTGTCTTTTTAACAATGTTATTGTCTCAAATCCCCCATTTCTGGGGTAGGTTCTCCCCACCCCACCATTAGCCCCCAGTGATTTCCATTTGGCCAACCAACATCAATTAGCTTTTACAAATGGATATTGACTTAGAAGACCCAGTAAGAACTGAAGTCTAAACATTCCCCGCCCCCCCCCCCCACCAACACCACATTCTCCTCTATACTTCCTCAGTCCCTGGGGGAAAGCAGGCTCAGATTTGGCTGAGTTTTTACATCTCATCAGTCCTAATGTTCCCATTGAAATGTGGCATTGAGACTGGTCACTGGCCAGTCCCCTCTTACAAACAGGGCAGGAACTGCTTGTTTTTGCCTCTCTAGTGCTCTGTGCAATGGCCAGTCCTAGTAAATGCTTAATAAATACTTTTGTTATTCACTAATACCTTCCTAGTAAGCGGTGCTGGCTTCTCCCCAGGGCCACAGCTCAGCTATGGATGTGACTCAAGTCTTTGGCGCTGAACTGGATTCTATTAGCAAGAGTCCTTCTATGGAGCCCTTGATAGGATGGAGCTCTGAGAGGAGGTTGAGTCACCTTCCCCCACCAGCAGCTGGGCAACCCCCACATCAGTGCCGTACACGAGCAGCCTGCCGGAAAACAATTTGAATGCCAGCTTGGGGAAAAGATATAATCTTCTCCTAGCCAGGCTTCACCATTTCTGATTATTGTGCCCTGCCCTGCCCTCCCCCTCTAGCTGAGATGCCCTGCAAGTGCCCCTAACAACTTCCGACTCCCTTTGTTCCTGGCATCCAGGGGCAGGCACAAGCCCTTTGGCCTCCCTCTTCAGCCCGGCTCTACCTCCCCTCCACCCGCTCATCCCCTGCCCAGCCCTTCTGTTGGATTCTTTCCAGCCCTCATTCCAATTTGTTAACAAATGTCCTTTCTTCCAATCCAGCCACTATGTACAATGTACAGTGCAGAAAAACAGCCCCTATCTTCAAGGAATTTGCATTCTTCAGGAGGAGGGGAAAGAAGACATATGCACAGATACGCATAGATACGATCATTTGAGGAAGGACAAAACATCACTTTAGTACAGTAATTAGAGGTCTGGACTTGGAGTCAAAAAGATACTCTGCCTCAGTTACTTATAATTTGTGGGCATCTGTGAAGTGGTCATTGAAACTCTGAGCCTCAGTTTGACCATCTGTGTAATGGGGAGGGGGAAGAAGTCAGGAAAGCCCTCCCTCACTCTTGTCTGCTGTCCCTGGAACACTTCCAGTGGGCCAAGTGTGCTCTGGCTCGTTGCTGAGGGTCATGGCACTTTGCGATGATGAAACAAGGGCTGTATCAAAGCTCCATCAGGGAAAACTGGCCACTGAACCAGGAAGAGTCACCCACTCAGCGGACCTTAAAACAAGTGATTTCACCTTCTGGGACACTCTCCTTCCTTCCAGCCTCCAGAATGCAGAGGATGTAACTGTCTCTCTCCTCTCTGTGTCTGTGTCTCTCTGTGTCTCTGTCTCTGCCTCTCTCTGTCTCCCTCTCCCTCTCTCTCTGTGTCTCTGTGTCTCTCTGTCTCTCTCTCTGTCTCTCTCTCTTTCTTTCTGTCTTTCTCTCTCTCTCTCTCTCTCTCCTCTCTCTCTCTCTCTCTCTCTCTCTCTCTCTCTCTCTCTCTCAGACCTCCTGTAAAGGATAGGGATGGGGTACAGCGGAGCTTGAGCCTGTCCTCGGGACTTTGCCTCTTCTGCTTTGTGTTTCTTACCCTGGGTGGATGTGATAAAAAAGTGATTGTGAGATGGACATTTCAGGATTAGTTAGTGCCTAGGGATTTCTGGGTTCCTCAGTTGGTACAGGCTGAATTTTAAGAGAAGCCCCCTGTGGCTAGTCTGGTGCTTCTTGGAGATGACCACAGGTAGGAAGAGAAGCCCAATCCCTGGCCTGAGTTGTCGGAAGACATTCTCCTTGAGGGAGCTGTTCAGACAGTGCAGAGCGGAGAGGAAGGTGAAACGCACATTCGGCTGTCCTGGAAAGTGTTTCACGTGTTGATACTTTAGGTATCAATCTCCTGAAGAGTCAATAGGAGCTCTAACTAATGCTTCTTCAATCTCCATTAATGTGTGCTTATGAATCTTTTGTGTTCTAAGCATTTCTTCGGTGTGGTGGAAATAAATAACTGCCCTGTACCTGAGCTATACTGCATAGTGAATATCCTTCTACTTCCTTTTGGGGGAGACCTTAGACCTGAGTCAAACCTAAATTTTATGCATCTCACCAGAGCTCTGGGGTGGGGGAATAAAGAGTCAGGAAGTTTGAGACAAAGGGGCTAACCCCTCTCTTTAGGGGACAGGCTCCCTCTACCCACTCAAGACTAAACCAGGCCCACATATTTGGATCCAGAACAAGGGTTCCCTTTGGAGGAAAAGGGTAGCATTCCAATGTCCCTGAGCCCAGCAGCAGTTCTATGTGGTTACATCTGTAACAGTATCTACTTCACAAAGTTCTGGTAAGGGTCAAGTGAGATCACGAATATAAAGCTCCCTGCAAGTCTTCAAGGACACATAGGTGGGAATGCTTTTAACTATAACTAGGGAGCTCCGATAAGGCTTTCTTTAGGAGATGCGCTTGAAGGAGGCTAGGGATTCTAAGAGGTGGAGATGAGGAAGGTTTGCATGTCAGGCATGGGGGAACTGTCTGTGCAAAGGCACCGAGGTGGGAGAAGGAATTTTCCCTCTATCGGTTCATTCTGTACCTCTTCTTCTTTCACTCTTTCTACCCCCCCCCATTAAAGGAAACCTAGCTTTCCTCTAAAGAAATCCTTCCTTTCCTGGCCTCAGTTTCCTCATCTACTAAATCTGAGGGCCCTTTCAGCTCTCTGTCTGTGATCCTGCTCGCCTTCTCTGGTGCTGGCCTCACTTTTACCCCGTTTTCATTTGTATTCATCTAGAGGCAGCTAAGGAGGCAGCTGGGTGGCTCAGTGGATAGAGAGCTGGACCTGGAGTCAAGAAGACTTGAGTTCACATCTGATGTGGACATTTACTAGCTATAAATGGGTAAGTCATTGAACCTTTCTCAGCCTCAGTTTCATTATCTCTAAAATGGGGGGTCATAATAGCACCTGTCTCTCAGGATTGTAGCATGGATCAAATCAGATCGTGTTTGTAACGTGCTTGGGAAACCTCAAAACGCAATTTCAATGATAGCTATTCCATCCTTCCCCTCCCCTTGCCCAGGTTTCTCAGGGCTTGGAGCTGGAATCACCACAGTCCTTGCTTCTGGACCCTGACTTACGGTGTCAACAGCATTCAACATACTTTCCTTCCAAATTCATGGCCCCCAACTAAACCACCCTCAGCTGACCCTTCTTGGTGACTGGCCACAGCCTTCTCCACACTCCTGCCTTCAACCTAAGACCTTAGGATTCAGGCTCCTGGACCACAGAGATCATCTAGGCCAACCCTTTGGTGTTACAGAAGGGAACCCAAGATCAGCCCCATGAGAACTGGTTAAAGGAATTGGAAATGTTTAGCTAAGTGCCTTGCATGTGTAGGTATTTAATGCATGTTTGTTGAAGATTTGTGGAAGACAAAATTAGGAGGGGGCTTTTGTGAAGAACCATAACTCTTTGGGGGTCGAGGACAAGCTTTACAAAACACATAAGGACCCCGCAGCACTCCCCTGAAGAGGGGAGGAGAGACCCCGGGACACTGCTCTCCACGGGTGGAGACGAGGTTAGGGTTGGGGCAGCAGGGCCAAGATCAGCTGGACCTCCTGGGGGAGGGGGAGGAGGAGAGGAAAGTGGAAGGGAGTTGGGTGAGGCAGGAAGGGGAGCTTTGGGTCTGAATGAATTTTTCTTGCCAACTCCGGCTAAGCTGAATTATTTTTGTGCTACAAGATCGTGCATTCCCTGGGGCAAAGCCCTACCCTAGATCCCAAAGTCGTGGAAAGGCTGGCTTGTGGGAGAAGGCTCAGACTTGCTCTGCTTGGCCCCACAGGGCAGGGCTGGGAACCCCAGGTGGAAGCAGATTTCAGCCGGATGTTGGGACCGACTCCCTAAAAATGAGATCTGTCTCAGAGCGGAGTGGGCTGGTTCTAGGGGTGATGAACGGAGGTCTTCATGGGAAGACAGGATGAATTTTGTCAGGGTCGTTAGAACAGATTGTGGTGTTTGTTATTTTTAGGTATAGGTCGGATTGGATGAACTCGGGTCAATACAACTCAACAGACAATTCGGGAACCTCTAGGTCTCAGTTTCCTCATCTGTAATAATGATAGCGTCTCCCTCCCAGGGTTGTTATGAGGCTCCAGTGAAATAATAATTATCAAGCGCTCAGCACATGGTGAGCCCTGTGTAAATGTTAGTTATTATTAGTATTGTTGTGGTTACTATGTTCAAGCACTGGGGATTCAAAGACAAAACCCAAACAGTTCCCGCCCTCAAGGAGATGTACATTCAATTGGATTCAATTTAGCAAGTACTTATATGAAGGAAGAAAGGAAACCAGTATTTATTAAGCACCTACTATGTGCTAGCACATAGTAGGGATAAAAGATGAAAAAAGTTTCTGCCCTCGAGGGCAGCTAAAGGGGGAGAGAGAGAGAGAGAGAGAGAGAGAGAAGGAGAAAAGAGAGTGAGAGAAGAGAAGAGAGAGGAGGGGAGAGAGAAGAAGAAGAGGAAGAAGAAGAAGAAGAAGAAGAAGAAGAAGAAGAAGAAGAAGAAGAAGAAGAAGAAGAAGAAGAAGAAGAAGAGGAGGAGGAAGAGGAGGAGGGGGATGAGAAGGAGGGGGATGAGAAGGAGGAAGAAGAAGAAGAGGAAAAGAAGAAGAAAGGAGGGGAGAGAAGAGGAGAGAGAGAAGAGGAAAAAGGAGAGAAAGAAGTGGAGAAAGGAGAGAGAGAGAAAGAGAGGAAAGAAGAGGAGAGAGAGATTCACTTATCATCTCTATGCTGAAGATTCTCAGAATTACTTATCTAACCCTGACCTCTCTGCTGACCTCCAGTCTCACACCTCTACCTGCCTACTGGACATCTCAACCTAAAGGTCTTATAGACATCCTAAGCTCAAAATGTCCCGAGGGGCAGCTAGGTGGCATAGTGAATAGGGCACCCTCCCTGGAGTCAGGAGGACCTGAGTTCAAATCCGGCCTCAGACACTTGACACACTTACTAGCTGTGTGACCTTGGACAAGTCACTTAACCCCAATTGCCCTGCCTTCCCCCCTCCAAAAAATAAAAAAGTATTTTAAGTTAAATTCAAAAGAAAGTCCCAAACTGAACTCTTTCTCTTTCCCCCTAAACTCTCCCCCATTCCCACCTCTCCCGTTGTTGTCAGGGCACCACCCTCCTCCCAGCCTCACAACACAGGAGCCATTCTAGACTGCTCACCACCTCTCACCCCACTATATCCAATATGGTGCCGGGGCATGTCGATTACACCTCTGTAGCATCTCTGGTCGATTTCACCTCTGCATCTGCATGTCCTTGTCCATTTCACTTTTGCCACATCTCTCATTGATTTCACCTCTGCAATATCTCTCTGTTAGCCCGCTCCTCTCCTCTGACCCATAGACCCTCATCACCCTCATGTCTAGACTACTGCAGTAGCTGCTGTGGGGAGGAGGGGGGTCTGCCTGCCTCAAGTCTCTCCCCCACTCCAATTCACTTTCCACTCAGGTCCATTTTCTGAAAGTACCAGCCTGACCGTGTTGCCCCTCCCCCACTCCAGTCAATCAATTCCAGTGGCTCCCCAGGACCAAATACAAAATCCTCTGGCATTCAAAGCCTTTTATAAGCTGAATTTCTGCTCCCCTGACCACATGCCCCCCTCCCCCAACCCGCGCCATCTCACCACTTTCCCAGTCTTCTTGTATCTTATACTGTCACACATACATACACACCCCATCCACATACCCTCACATACACATCATATGCACAGACACATACACACACACACATACACACATACCATACACACACCATACACACAGATACACCCACCCACAGACAGATACACACACATTATACACACAGACACCCATGCCCACACAGACACACACGCACACCATACACACATACCACACACACCATATACACGCCACACACATACCACACATACGCATACCACACACACACACACCACACATACATGCCACACACACCACACACACACCACACACACACACACACACACATACCACACACATGCCACACACACAGAGCATACATGCACACACACACACACACACACACACACACATACCACACACACACATGCTGATCCAAGGACACAGGCCTTCTTTTAGCTCCCAGAACAAGACCCTCCAGATCCTGGCTCTGGGCACCCTCTCTAGCTGTCACCCACACCTAGAAGGCCTTCCCTCCTCCTCTCTGCCTCCTGGCTTCCTTCCCTTCCTTCAAGTCCCAGGTAAAACCCTAAATGCGCCTTTCCTCAATCACTATTAATGCCGGGGTCTTCCTTTTATCGGGCATTTCCAATTTTCCTGTTTATAGTTGGTTTATGCCTAGTCTCTGGCATGGTGTCTCCCTCATTTGACTCTGAGCTCCTTGGGAACAGGGGTCGTCAGTGACTTTCTTTGGCTCCCCTGTGCCCAATGCACAGTAGGTGCTTAAGAAAGGCTGACTGAATGAGGGTTGGACTCAGTGCAGTCTGAGCTCCCTTCCTGCTCTAGATCTCTGTTCCTAGGATTTGCCTGGGCACCAAGGGCACCAGCTTGGTGGGCAGAAGGCCCCGGCCGGGGAAGCAGTCCTGGAGGATGCCACTTGTAGAGCTGAGCCCTTTGGCGGAGAATGAGGCCTGACAGGCAAGCTATCCCCCATGAAAAGGCTGGGATATGAGTGAACCCGGATGGCGGCAGAAAGGGTTGTCATGGAGACAGGCAATCAGGTCAGGCCAGTCACGTGGGGCCTGCAGCCTCACCAGAGCTGGCAGGATTCGAGCTCAGCTAATCAGAATCCCTTCTCCGACCTCGAACAGGGGACGGCCAGGTAGAGCCGGCTCAGGCAGGGCTGGCCCAAGGGAACTGCGCCTTCTCCCATGTTCTTTGGCTAAATGAGGCGTAGCAGAATGTGGGAAAAAACCTTGAGTTTGGCTTTGGGAGACCCTGTACTCACGAGCTTGGTGACTGTGGGCAGAGGCCCCTCACCCCTCAGCCCCCTGTAAATCATGGTAACAGAACAGTGATGATAGCAGGGGAATTGGGGACCCCCCCCAGTTTCAGCGGGCCTCCAGACCAGGGCACCTTCCATGGAGCTGGACGGGCCTGCTTTGGCTGGAGGCAGGGGCCCAGGCTTCTCCAGATCACCTCATCCTACCTTTCTGCCTGCCTTACGGGGATCTTACCCCAAAAAGTGTTTTGTAAGTTTTAAAGAGTTCTAGAATGTGAGATGATCAAAAGTACTGTTATCATTATTTTCGATTACTTTATTATCCTGGAGCAGTTCAGGAGGCCCGGCCAGCTTCTTGCCCGAGGGTGGAACCCACTGTCAGTGCTCCTTGATGGGCTAACACAACTTGTATCTCCCGGGCAGGAACAATCCTCAGAAATCTGTGTCTGAAGGGAAAGCTTCGCCCCCCGCCCCCCGGGCCGATCAGGAGGTCTCTGTCTTCCCAAAGTTGAGCACCAGGAGAGCCGGGCTGTCCTAGTCTTTCTTAAGGGATCCCTCCCCTCCCCATTTGGCATCGGCTGAAGCCCCCATCCTCATTTCTCCATTCACCTGCTGGGACCAGCCTGTACAGTGGAAAGCATGCGGGATTTGGAGCCGAAGGACCTGGCTGTGTTATAGGATGATAACGTTTGTTTATGATTATGATTATTATATTAATAGCTAACGTTCACGCAGCCCTTACTCCGTGCTAGGCCCTGTGCTAAGGGCTTTACAACGTTCATCTCACGTGATCCTCACAGCCACCCCGGGTGGTAGGTGCTATTATCTCCACTTTATAGATGAGGAAACTGAGGTAAACAGGTCAAATGATTTGGCTAGGTTAACCCAGCTAAGCTGAATTCAGCTGAAGCTGAATCTGAACTCAGATCTTCCTCACTCCCACATTATGCACTGTGGTGCCATCTAACGGTCTACTTCCTGTGTGACCCTGGGTAACCTAGTTCCCCTCTCTGGGCCTCAGTTTCTTCAGCTGTCAAATGAGGATGTTGGATTGGATGAGCCGGAAGCTTCCTTTCTAGATCTACAGCTATGATGCTATGGAAAGTTAGCTCCAAGGAGGATTGTCGAGGGTGCTGGGTCTCAGCCCCTCATATCCCAGACTAAGAAGCTGGGGAGAGCGTCGCTGCTTGGTCTCCCCGCTTCATATCATACACCAGGAAGCTCTGGGAGAGGGTGGTTGAGGGGATCCTGCCGGTGCCCTGCTGGTCAAGATGAAGGACTTCAGGGACCACTGCTAGATCTATGAGCCCGTCCGGCTGTAAGGAGAATGTCCATTAAGGAATTCCTGACAGCCCAGAGAGATGCTCTGGTAGGCTCCTCTGAGCTTTGTCCTCAGCTCTGCTGCTCAAACACTTCAGCCAAAAACTGGAAGTCAAAGAAGTCCTGTAGCTCCAGTTCACAAAGGACACCAGGCTGGGCCCAACGGCAATGATTTACAGCCTAAAGATTCAGAGAGATCTCACCTGGCTGCAGAGATGAAGGGATTCTAATGAGGGGAAATTTGACCAGTCAGTGAACTAAGAAACATTTATTAAGGGGCCACTATCTGCCAGCCCTCTGCTAGGCATGGGGACAAAAAGACCAAAGCGACACTGTCTGCCCTCAAGAATCTTACTTTCTAACAGAGGAGGTGGACACACATAAAGAGAGATGGAGGAATGAGGATGGTAGGTTAGTGTGCAATCGCAGATGTAACCCCAAAGCAACCACAACACATTTTTAAATGTAGGAGAAGACACAAATCGATCAGTTTTGTTACAATTTTACTAAATTTTGTTGCTTGGTTGATTTTTAGTTGCGTCCAACTCTTCATGGCCCCATTCGGGGTTTCTTGGCAGAGACACTGTAATGGTTTGCCATCTCCTTCTCCAGCTCATTTTACAGGTGAGGAAACGGAGGCAAACAAGGTGAAGCGACTTGCCCAGGGTCACACAGCTAGTGAGTATCTAAGGCTAAGTAAGTATCTAAGTAAGAGCTAAGTAAGTATCTAACATTTGAGCTCAGGAAGGTGAGTCTTCCTGATTCCAAGCCCGATGCTCTATCCACTAGGCCACCCAGCTGCCCTTCTCTGTAGAAACATGTTTCTTTTTAAATCTAAATTTTTAAACAAGTCTTTAGTGTTATATTTTGTTTTTACATGATAATGCTAGCTAACATTTGTATAGGGCCTACAATGTGCCAGGAACTGTGCTAAGCATCTATGTTATCTCATTTGACCCTCGCAACAACCTTGGGAGGCGGGGGCTGTTATTAGCCCCACTTACAGATGAGGAAATTGAAGCAAACAGAGGTTAAATGATTTGTCCAGGGTCACACAGCTAGGATGTGTCCGAGGCCAACTTTGAACTTGGGATTTCTCACTGTATCCTTCCCCCCCCCAGAGAGTCTGCTCTTGTTATAAAGGAATTTAAAAAGAGGAAGAAAGAAAAATAAAGTTCTTCAGAGCTGAACCAACACATCAGAAATAGGATGATATTATAAATAGTATTCCACCCCCATGGACTCCCACTTCTGTAGAGGAGTTGGGGGAGGGGCTTTTCAGATTTCCTTCCAGGCTGGATTTGGCCATTCCAGTCCCACAGCATTCAGTTCGATGGCTTTTCGTGGGCTGTTCTTTCCTGGTTCTAGATATTGCTTTCCTGGCTGCTCCTTGTATGTGTCTTTCCATTATTCTCTGTTGTCTGCCATTTCTTATAGCATGATAACCATTCTGCCCATGCGTCCCACGTGGTTTAGCCATTCCTCAGTCAATGTGTCTAGTTCTTTGCTGCCATAAAAAGGGGCTTCCATATGGTTGATATGAGGGCCTTTCTTTTTGTCACTGATCTCCTTGAGGTATGGGCACTTCAGTCAGTTTCTTTGTATGTTTCCAATTGCTTTCTAGGATGGTTAGACCAGTTCCGCCAACAGTGCATTAGTGTATCCTTCTTGAATTAATGAATGAATGAGCGAATAAAGCATTTGTCAAGTGTGGACTTTGTACAAAGCATCGTGCTAAGCTCTGGCGACACATTAGAGACAGCTCACGCTCTCATAGGGTGACACATTTGGAAGGTTTTAGCTGCTGGTCAGATGGAAAGGTCCCATGGTCCTTAGGGGGCAGCAGTTCACCCTTCTTTAATATCATTGCACTTGATCAAACATCGGTTTCAGATGTTAAACCATTTGACAATGCCAAGAAATTTGGAGACAAGAATTTTCTGTCCTGGGTCTTCAATGGAGCATCTCCACAAGGGTGGCTTCCAGGATGATGGCTGTGGATGCTGGGCTGGAAGCATTGCTATTCACAAGCTCTTGGGTTCCAGGTCCTAGGCTGCCTCCATCAGCCTCTGAAGCATGGGGGTCAGCCAGTACAAAGACAAAGAGAAGGGAAATGGGGTGTTGAGTGTGAGGAATTTCCAGAAGTCCAGCTTGGCTGGATCATGGAGTGTGTGGGGAGATATAATATGTAATAAGGCAGAAAATGGAGGGTAAGACCAGGTTGCAAAGATCTTCAAGTTCATCTGTGATCCTAGAGATAGTAAGGAAGCTGTGCAGTTCATTGAGTCACAAGGTCACAGGGTCTCTCCTCAGAGTCCTGAGTGTGTTGTTGCGGTGATCCTTAACTTAGAAACTCTTGTTAGTTGAGCACAAACAGTGGAAGGTTCTACCATGATGGACGCATTTTGAGTCTGGTACCAATGATGGACTAAATCAGCTAAGAGTGGAAAGCCTCAGCAGGTTGGTTTTTGGATGAGCAGTTCGCTGGCCATGGTGACCCCCAAGGCTCTTGACTCCTCCCTCTCCCTTGTCTCCCAAATCCTAGAAGTTACCAAGTCTGACAGCATCTCCGAGATTGGGTCTGTCTCCACAAACTCTGTTGTAGCTCCTTCATTCTCGTCACATGGCCAAGCCCTTATCCCCTCTCTCCTGTATATCTCTATCCCCTCTGTCCTGCAATATACTCCTAATTGCTTTTCCTGCTCCTCGTCTTGTCCCTCCTCCACACGGCTAACAGATTGAGCATCCTAAAACACAATGACTGTGAAACTTTCTTACTTGAACATTTTCTGTGGCTCCCTTTTCTATCATAAAAAGGCTATTATGGCTTTTTAAGCCTCCACAATCTAAATTCTATGGACTTTTCTGGTCCCATGGGAACTCCCTGTACCCAATGAGAAGCAAAGTGGAGGGCATTTCATGATTGGAGTTTGGTTTTGTTAGTATAGGTCAATTAAATTTGTATTGTTTGATTTCTGGAGACTTGCTGCGTCTTTGGGCAGAAATGACCAGGATGGAGTTTCGTAGCTTTCTCTCATATGTTGAAACCTAATAGTGTGGGAACCTCAGGGTGAGGGGAGACATATTGGTATTGTTGTTCGTCATTCGTTTTCTAAGAGGACCAGTGATGCCATGTATATCAATTAAGTTGGGTGTCTTTGATTGAGTCTCACTGGGTGCAAAGCCCCAGGCCCAAACCCATATCTGCTAGGTGCTAAGCCTATGTGGACGTGAAGCCCTCAGGGGCCTAAGGTGAGTTGCAAAGACCAGAGCCAATAGTAGGAGCCTAAGTTCTGCTCAGTCAGATGATGTTTGATGACAGCTAAAGAGTGTATAAAAAGAGAGAACAGAGCTATTTGCTTAGGACTCTCACTCCTGGTGGAGTGCTGATGTGGAGACTCTGGGCAGCTGTAGTTAAGAGCCCTCCAGCTTGTAAACCTGGATGTTGGAACTTTGTTAAACCCTGGTAACTATGCATTGAGATTTGAATCAGACGAGGTCTGTCTGTTGATGTTTCTAATTTGTATTTGCTCTGAAGTTCCCCTGAACTAAGTGAATGATAGTTGTATGTTGGATTAAAGCAAGATTATTAACCCCTTAACGTTGCTTTCCTTAGTAAAGCAGATCCAAAGAACCTGTGCTGGCAGCATTCTTGTTGTTGGGCTTGTGGTGGTTTTTCACCCCCACAGCAGCTGCTAGCTGTCTTTACTCTCGTGTGAATTGGATTTAAGTGAGGCAGAGTTGCACAGTCATAAGCCTCAGTCTCTCTTCCAGAGCCATCAAAGTCCAGTGGTAAGACAAAAGTCAAGATGACCGGCGATGGTCTGAGATATAGTGGATGATCTTAGTATAAGCTCTAAGCACTCCACAGCTACAACCGCCCTCGTGGCCATTGGAACAAATTGTTCTCATCCAGCCATTCCCCTGAGGGAAGTCTTCACACCCCTCTCCAGACTCACCAGTGGGCTTGAAGCCAATCAGTTACCCTCAGCCAGCGTTAGCCATCTGTCCAGACAGTTTTACTGGGGTGTGGCCATTGCACATGCTCAGGTGAGAGGTGGACACCAAAGGTGGACGAGCAGCCCTGAAAAGGGCTCGGCAGCCCTCCCACCGGAGAGGCTGGTCCTTCTAAGCACCCACACACCCTACATCCCTGTTACGTATGTAGCTAAGTTATGGCTGGCATGTGCTTCATTATTTTCCTGCTGTCTCCTCCATTAGACTTTGAGCTCCTTGAAGGCAGGGACCACATTTTCCCCTTTCTTTGTATCCCTAGAGCTTAGCACGGAACAACACAACCTTCAAAGAATCCAAGGGTGGCTGACCCAAAGGTTAAAATAATAATGACAAAAGCCAGCATTTATAGAGGGCTTTAAGGTTGGCAAAGGACTTGCCGGAATATCGTGTCATTTGATCCTCATAACAACCTCGGGAGGTAGGTGCTGTTATTAACCTCTGTTTGCAGATAAGGACCCTGAAGTGACTTGCCCAGGTTCACACAGCTAGGAACACAGCGGGCACTTCATAAAGGCTTGTTGACTGAATGATTGGCTGATTGAAGGGTATCCTTGACACCAATATATCAGGCCATATTTTTACAAGCATACAGTGGATTTGAAGGTAGAGAAAATAGGAGATTTCATCGTGTAGATTGATGTCACGCCTTGTTGATTAAAAAAATATAATGATAATTGCCTGCTGGAGCAAAGCCAAGCATAAAAGCTTTCTTCCCATATGCGTGAATCATGCGAGATTCCAACCACAGAAATCATACCCCTGAGCAGCCACCTGATTGCTGACATCAGCTTCAGCATAACCCGAGGAGCTCTGGGTTTTCAGCCCTCAGGGAGGATGCTCTGAGCCATGACCAGGTGGAATACGGTGCTCAAGCCTTGGAGGTGCTCAAGTCCAGAGGCTTCTGGTTGTGAGCGATGCTGTGCCCAGTGCACCCAGCCCTGGAATGTTGCCAGGAGATATCTGTGTCAGCCAGTCACCTCAATCCAGGAGAGGCAGGAATGAAGAGGGCTCACTGTCTAGACTACGACTTGCTGTTCGATGGGTGGTACAAAGACAAAAGTGAATCAGTTCCTACCTTCAAGGAGCTTACATTCTACTGGGGAGAAACAAGGGCACGAGTAAGCAGATACCCAATAAATCCAAAGTAATTCTTTGCGTGTGTGTTTGTGTTGGGAGATGGGAAAGAGATAGAAGCGGTGACATCCTGGGGAATCAGGGAAGGCTCCTTGGAGGAGATGCCGCTTGAGCTGAGCCTGGAAGGGCGCTCAGGCTTCCAAGAGGTGGATGCGAGGAGGGAGAGTATCTCAGGCATGATGGGTGCTGTGAACAAAGGCGTGGAGGTGCGAAATGGGAGCAATGTTGAGTCAGCCAACTTAGACCTAAATCCGCAGGTGAGTCCTCAGGCTGACTTGCCTTCCAGACACAGGGTGGCAACTGGAAAGAATCAACCTTTTTCCCTCTTTGCCCAGTTGGCCCCCCAACTCCCTCTTGCTAAAGAGGTCCTTTTGGTCTCCCCTTCTCTCTTCTCCTTCCCTGCCCTCTGCCCCTGTTTGCTCTTCCTCTGTCTCTCCTCCTGTCCCTTCCTTTCCATCTGCCCCTACTTCTTACCCCTCATCAGCTTTTCTCTTCCTGCATCCATTTCCATGGCTCTCTAGGCCTCTATACCTGCTCATATATACACCTTCAGACCGAATCACAAAAGTGGTATCTAATAGGGTCAGAGACTTTTTTAGGTGGAGCCAGAACCTTATTCTTTGTTGTCAACTGAACTCTCTCTGCCACGTGTGGCCTTGGTGACTCAATCAGATGAGATGCTTCCCAAATGTTGTCCAATGGCTAGCGATGTCTGCACTTTTTCTGCAATGTCAGGGCTCTTAAGCAACTTTCTCTGGCTATGTCCACATGCCTTCCCACAGAGGGCTTTCTCAATCCCTGCATTCTTGTTGAGGGGTGAGATATGGTGCGATGGGAGGGGGCTGTATTTGGAGTCAGAGAACCAGGGTTTGGAACCGAGGCTCGACCCCTTTCTACTGTGTGATCTGGGCCAGGTCCCTTCACTTGGCTGAGCCTCCCCTTCTTTGTCTGTAAAGAGCTTGGATTCATCTTCAAATTCCTTTCTAGCTCTAAACTGAGGGTCCTGGACATGTCCATAGGCATTCTTTTCTCTTCCAAAACCCTGGTATTCTTGAAGCTCTGATCAGAGACATTCTGGCTCATCTTGGAATGTTGGTCCATCTGGCATCCCCAGCTCTGCTTAAAAAAACAACAGAACTTTCTCCAAATTCTCTCGATTTTAGATTATACAAACACACACAACAAAGTGCTTGTCTGATTTTGTCCCATGGCTTGGAGTTTTGCATGTCTTCCTGGTTTTGCTGCTTGTGATTGTGTTTTTGTTTTTTACATGCTTTAACTCCAAGGCCCATAAACAATTGAGTAAGTCACTGTGCTAAAGCAGCTTCGAATGTCTGTCCCAGCTGCCATGCCCAGATGTCATTTAGACAGGGTTCACCTGCCTAGGCTTCCCAGATCTTCCTTTAGAGGGCAGTAGTTAGTCTACCCAGGGTTCTGTGGTTCTCTTTTGCACCCTGCATCACTTTGAACAAACCTTCCCAGGATTCTTGAGATTCTTTGTATGCATCATCCTTTCCATTCAGTTCTGCCATCTTAGGACCTTGCCCTTGGTAGCTGCATTTGTCCTTAACCCCTACACAGGCCGGCCACTGGGGGCTCCCACCCATTTAGCTCCCACCCCACCTGATCCTTTTAATTTTTTGCCTTATTTATTTTTATTTTCTATTAGGGACTTAAACAATTTTCAATATACTTGAACACTTCAGGATATAAAGGTTAAATGGAAAATAGGAAACTGAACTTATGGCATGCACAGTTTCTTTCTTCTTTAAAAAGGAGATATAAATTTAGTACAGTAGTAACTAAACTGCCCTTTGTGCATACCATTTGGGTTGTAGAGGGCTTTCCAGGAACTACCCTGCCATCTACACTTCCCTGGGTCCCTCAGAGAATTACCTCAGGTTCAATGATACTCTATGAGGCTCTTAACACTTAAAAGCTTATGGGTCTCCATTGGTGTGCTCATCTTTATAAGTCAGACGATAGACACAATTAGCTCAAAGCAAGGGTACTTATGAAGCTGGCATAGTATGAGCACAGTAGCTATACAAGATTCCCCCCATGAACCAGGGACAACAAACACATACATACAGCATTGGTGGGAATAGAGGGCATGCATGTAGAGAACACTGGTAGTGAGAGCCATACATAGGGAGCACATACGGCCAAAACAAGGTAAGCCTCTAGAACTGCAGGGCACCAATGTCTTTTCTTTTCTTGTGATGCCCTCATTACACTCTCCCCAGGCATGGCATCCCTGCTGGGAAACCCGGGCCTTCTCCTCTTGGAGGCCTGACTTCACACTGCTAGGGCTAACTCTTAAATCCATAATTATCTCTTCTCTTCTATCAGGATTCACTGTCCATGGAACTTTCTCCCTCACCTCTCTCTCTCTCTCTCTCTGTGTCTGTCTGTTTGTCTCTATCTGTGTCTGTGTCTGTCTGTCTCTCTGTCTCTGTCTCTCTCTTTGTCCCTATCTCTATCTCTCTATCTCCCTCCCTCCTCTCTTTCTCTATCTCTGTCTCTGTGTCTCTGTTTCCATCTTTGTCTCTATCTCTGTCTCTCTATCTCCCTCCGTCCTCTCTGTCTCTGTGTCTCTCTGTGTCTGTCTGTCTCCATCTTGGTCCCTATCTCTGTCTTTCTATTTCCCTCCCTCTCTCCTACCTCTCTGTCTCTATCTCTGTCTCTCTGTGTCTGTCTGTCTGTCTCCCTCCTGCGCGCTGACCCCCTCCACTCTGAGCCTCCTGTTGGGAGAGTAGGTATGATGCAAGACACTATGGCCAATGAGGAGAGGAAGAGAGAGCAAATCTCTTTCTCCCCTGCTGCCTTCTGCTCTGGAGTGAGTTACACCCCACAAAGCTGTTTCTTGCTTCTCCAGGTCTCTAGGGATGGCAAGCTTCCCTTTCTAAAGGCCATCATGGGTGTGGTCAGTCATCAGCCAGCCAATGGCAGGCTGTCCTTCCAAATCCATCAGAGGAAACCTCTTCACACTTTACAAAGGGAGAATGAGGTGCTCGTACTTTCTCCTCACATTTCCTTTAACACATTAATGCTTCTTTCTTTCTTATTTGCCCCTTTCTTTCTGTGATGACATCAGCTGGGGTGGGGGTGGGGAATGACTGCAAACATGCCATGAACTTCTTGTTTTCATTTGGTTAAGATATTGTATTAATGCTCCTTCCCTCCCTCCTTCCCTCCCTCCCTCCTTTCTTTCCTTTCTTTCCTTCCTCTCTCTATGTCTCTCTGTCTCTGTCTCTGTCTGTGACTCTCTCCCTCTCTCTCTCTCTCTCTCTCTTTCTTCTCTCTCTTCTCTCTCTCCCTCTCCTCTCTCTCTCTCCTCTCTCTCTCTCTGTCTCTCTGTCTCTCTCTGTCTCTCTCTCTCTCTGTCTCTCTCTCTCTCTCTCTCTCTCTACCCTCTCTCCCTCTCCTCTCTCTCTCTCTCTCTCTCTCTCTCTCTTTCTTCTCTCTCTTCTCTCTCTCCCTCCCTCTCTCTCCCCCCTCTCTCTCTCCCTCTCCTCTCTCTCTCTCCTCTCTCTCTCTCTGTCTCTCTCTCTCTCTCTGTCTCTCTCTCTCTCTCTCTCTCTCTCTCTCTCTCTCTCTCTGTCTCTCTGTCTCTCTGTCTCTCTCTCTCTCTCTCTGTCTCTCTCTTCTTTCTCCCATATAAGATCTCCATTCTAACAATTACATTCAAGCAGAACGATCCGGCACTTTCGCCACGTCTGCAAACGTGTGTCTCCTGCTGCTTTCCTCCTCCATCTCCTCCTACCGAGGCACAGGTGGCCGCTTCCATCATCGCCCCCCACGCTGTCACGATGAGCGGCTGCATTGATCGGAGCTCTGCAGTCTTTCTCTCCAAGGTGGTACCCTTATGTAAATTGTTCCTGAGATTTTCTGAACTTCGCTCTTTATTAGTTAATAGTAATAATAGCGCGCATTTACACGGACCTTGCAGGTTTGCAAAGCCTTTTACCTGTGTTACCTCAGTGATCCTCAGAACGCTCCTTGAGGACAGGTGTTATTACCCCCTTTTTAAAGATAAGGAAATGGAGGCAGACCCAAGTAAAGTGACTTGCCCACGGTCACACAGCCAGGAAACGTCTGAGATTGGATTTGAACTTGGGTCTATTGGACTCCAAACCCAGCCCTCCGTTCAGTCTGCTGTCTTGCTACCTAGATTCAAACAAGGTTTTCCAAATGACTGTGAATTTGTCATATCTATTATTATAAATAATAATAGCAAACACCTACTATGTGCAAGGCACTTTAGAAATATCATCTCATTTGATCCTCACAACGACCCTGGAGACAGACGCTACTTTTATCCCCATTTTTACAGTTGGGGAAACTGAGGCAAACAGAAATGAAGGCACTAGCCCAAGGTCACAGAGCTAGTAAGTATCTGAGGCTGCATCTGAACCCCCCGCTGCGCCAGCTACCTACCTGTCCTACCGCAGAGAAACATGACATTCATCATATTGCATTACGTTTATGTTACATAGATGTTACGTTCATTTACAGTTTGCTCAGCTGTCCCCTGACTGATGGGAATCCACTTTGCTTCCAGTTCTTTGCTCTAACAAGAAAACTTCTGTTGTGTCTATTGTCCTGCGCAAAGGTCCTCCCTTCCCGTCTGTGGCCTCTTTAGTGACACAAACCCAGGAACGGGCTTGCTGAGGCAACGTGGATGCATGCACTCTCCAAGACTTCAGGGGTTCGGCTCTACCTATGGACGCTCCCACCGTCTGCCATCTCGGTTCTTCTGAAGGGCCGGCAGAGGGGCTCTCAGCTTATATGCAATGCTTTCTTTAGCGACTTGGAGCATTTATTCATAGGACTGGTGATGGTTTGGATTTCTTCCTGGGAGAATTGCCACTGACCACCTACCTATGATGAAATAGCTTTTGGTCACTTATATTATACCGATTCCTTAAAATGTCTCTATATAAGATATGGATCTTTAGGGAAAAAATGTGCTATAAAGTATTTCCCCCAATTAATGGTTTTATTGCTAATTCTTTTTTTATTTAAAAAATTTTCCATTTTCTTATTATGAACCTTACGAATATCAACAAACACAACTATTCCCCTGTGAAATCTAGGGCCATAGCTTGCTGGTTATGGTCCATGGAAGCTGCAGTGGCTGGTGACATTCCCCTGTCCTTAAAGTCTTTCCTAGGTTCATTACTCTGGGGTTTTGTCTTCTCAATAGGGGAACTAGGCTCCCCAGGGCTTCAAGTCCACCCAGGCCTCAGATTTCCAAGGAACAATTCTATTTTCCTCTGGTCTCAGGATTCTGTCCAGGTAGAGGGAGTGGCAGGTTAAAAGAGGTACCCAGAGCACCAATATGAATGAAGTAGCTTTATTCCCACCCAGAAATGGGAATTCTGAGCAATAAAGAATCATAGGCTACTTCAATCTTCTTAGGAAGGCATCCCCCCCACCCCTACCCCTCTCCAGCTTTCTTTTACGTGTTGTCTTCTCTATTAGAATGTAAGCTTTTGAGGACAGGTTCAGTCTTTCCGCTTGAATCTATATGTGCCTGGCACACAGTGTTTAATAAATGCTTTCTGATGGCTTGATTAGGGCAGAATTCAGTAACTCATCCCTCTGAGGTCAATCACTTGGGAGGCTGATATTCAAGCCTCCCTGGGATATTTGCAAACAGTTTCATTGCTGGGGCTTCTCATCTTTTATTTCACCTTAAGGGAGCACAGATTGGCCGAAGGCGAGGGGGGTCTTTCCCCATAGGCTGGTCTGCTCTTGCCTTCAAAGCTGATCTAGTAGCTGTTAGCTCAATGCTTGGGGATCCAGGAAGGGGAAACCTCACAAGGCCAGGTACCTGAGGAGGGCAGACACAGAGAGGAGGCAGCCCCATCCCAGACACAGGCTTTTTTCTCTAGGAGGACACTGGCTCACCACCTGAAGTATAACTCCCTCACCCCCTTGAACCCAGCCATCCAGAGAGCTCATGGAACCATCCAGAGAGGTTCAAGGCCAGCGGGATGGAGAGAACCCCAGGGGCCAGCATCACCCCTTCAGAAGAGCCTCAGGATTCTGGCTCAGCAGCCCCTGAGAAGACTTTACATTCCCACACGGTACCAACTCTGAGTCATTATGACTGCTGAGAATGGTCAGAGAATATCTGCTTATGCTCTGAAGTGTGTGTGTGTGGCGGGGGGAGGGGATAAGGGCCCTCCATCACCCATTCTCGGAAACACTCTCACCCCCCCTGCTCCCCCTGGATTGCCAGGAATGCCCTAAGTGGGAGGCAGGGAGGAGCCAACATACAGGACAAATTTAAAAGGTGACTTCATATGGAGTCATGCATCTCCACTAAGTACAGCTCGAGCTTTTAAGAATCGTTCTTGTTTATTTCAAATTTACCGTCGTAATTCCAGTAGTTCTGCCTACTGATGCCTGCTTCTGAGCTTTCTTTTGCCCTCTTCAGTGAGGGAGCACACGGCAGGAAGAACTGAATTCAAATCCAGACCTTACTAGCTACGTGACCCTGGCCAAGTCACTTAACTTCTGCTCACCTCAGTTTCCTCAACTGTAAAATGTGGGTCATAATACTGCCCATATCCCAGGGTCATGGAGAAGATCAGACGAGGTGATGGTTCAAATGTTTAGCATGGTGCCTGGCACACAGTAGGTATTTAATAAATGCTTGCATTCTTTTCTTCTTTCCAGCAATAAACCTTATAACTTTGTGCATCTTTTTTTAAAAAATGTTTAACATGTATGGGGCATTGAAGGAGGACCAGCACCTCTGGTGTGCCTTGTCAGGGCTGCTCACGCACTTTTGGGGTCCATCTTTCACCCAACTCTCACCTGTGGCTTTGAGAAACTGGAGCATGCACAGCAACCACATGCTGCTTCCAAATGGGGTCACGGAGAGTAGGACAGTATGAAACAATATCCATGACTACACACACACACACACATACACACATTCACACACATGTTCACACACATTCACATACACACATACACACATTCACACACATAGACACACATTCACACACATGTTCACACACACATACATTCACACGCACACATGTTCACACACACATTCACATACACACACATACACATACACACATTCACACACACATAGACACACATTCACACATACATTCACACACACATACACACAGTCACACACATGTTCACACACACATACACACATACATTCACACACACCCATACATTCATACACACATGCACACACACATTCGCACACACACCGATCTCGATAGAAGGGCTAACTCCAGTGGGGGGTTGAATTCCTCCCAACACCCAGCTTAGGATATGGTGCCTATGCCTTGGGTGAACACAATTTTCTGAGCACAATAACTCAACATTCTTTAGGCAGTTCAGTCTTGCCTCACATATAAGACCCTCTTGGCCTCAAATGCAGGTGGCTATTATCTGGGGGAGGAAGCCAATAATGGGCAGTTTCTCATAATTGCCCTAAGGATGACAGTATTCAATAGCCTTAGAAGGTGGCTTTTATCTCAGAGTGGTCAGTCTGCCCGGGGGAGATACTAATTATTCTAAGGATGACCTCTAAAGATGCTACTCTTCTCATGGGGGTAGGGAACACCGAAGCCCACTAAGCCTTTTTGCAAAGGGAGAAAAAACTGTGGAACGCTGATCACACAAATTGCATGTGCCCCCATGGGGCTATACTTCAAAGAAAACTATGAACTTCTAATGTGCCCATAAAAAGGACGCCTAGACCCACTGTTTAATAATACAAACGTTTCTTCTACTGATTAAGGGAGTCTCCTCTAAATAGGGGATTCGCTTCCAGTTTCAGCATTCATGGCTCGCCTCATCATCTACCCTCACTTTGACGAGTAGAAACTCCTATCTTAGCAGCACCTTGAATTGTCAGTTTCTTAATTGCCAAAGCCGGCGGTTTTTTCATAGTCTCCACGCTTCTTGATAACGTCACTTGGGTACTATTAATCAGTAGAACCAAGTCAAGTCAACAAGCATTTATTAAGCACCTACTGGGTGCTAGAGATACAAAGAAAGCCAAAAATGGTCCCTGCCTTCAGGGAGCTCGCAGTGTGTTGGAGGAGACAACATATATATGGGACGAACTGGAGGTCATTAACGGAGGGAAGGGACTAGAATGAAAGGAGGCTGGGAAAGGCTTCTTGCAGAAGGTGAGATTGCAGCCGGGACCGGAAGGAATGAGGTTGAGGAAGGGAAGAGTCTCAGGCATGGGGGACGGCCAGAGAAAATGTCAGCGGCAGAGTGTCTCTTGCAAAGCCCCTGGGCATTCACAACAGTGTTTTCCCTTGGTTTTTCTCCTACTTATCTGCCATTTTCTGGATTCTCATCGGGGTCTTACCAAATCTGGGTGTCCCCCGAGGCTCTGTCGGGGCTCGCTTCCCTCGTCACTCTCTGTGGTCTCATTAGCCCCTCTGGACTCAACTATCCCTCTCATCTTTAGGCAAACGACTCCCAAAACCACATGTGGCCTGTGGGCCTGGTAGTGGCAACCACCCTTCTTTATTCTGCCTTTGGGTTGGTTCACTCGCCCAGCCTGTTGTTCATGGCGGCAAGTCAGAAAAGTTTATTAAACAGAAAAGAAAGCAAGAAATATTCAAACATCCCATTCTACCCAGAAGCCTCGGACACACTCTCCCACCCTGCCATGATGTCTGTGGGAGACAGTGGGCAGAGACTTACAAAGCCATAGCACAGCGGCCCAGGAGCGGGGCCACGTGTGAGTCCCGGCATATCCTACTTCTGGACTGCAGGCATTCATGACCTCGGTCTCCCTTGAGGGCAGTCGTCTCTACCACAAGCCAAGGAGGGGAGAAGCCAGTCTCACCTTTGCTTAGTGGGTTTCCTAATAAGTATTTTTCCTCGGAAGGGCAGTTTTTTCAGTCCTGATGAGAAAGAGGCACCACTTCCCATAAATTCTCAGTCCTGAGCCTAAATAATCAATTGCTGTCTAGAAATCTCCACCTGCTACACAGACATGCCAAATTCAACATGTCCAAAACAGAACTGATTGTTTTCCCCAAACCTCCCTCTTCCCAACTTCCTCATAGACTGGGAGCTCCTTGAGGGCAGGGACTGTCTTTTACCTTTCTTTGTCTCCCCCGTGCTTAACACAGTGCCTGGCACATAGTAGGCACTATAGAGAAATGCTTATTGACTGACTTGCTGATTTCTATGGCACCAGCGTCCTTCCAGAGTCATCCTTGCCTCTTCCTCTGTCCTCAGATCTTTGTCCAATCCTTTGCCAAGTCTTACTGATTCTGCCTCCAGAATCTCCGTCCCTCACATCGGTACCCTTCTCTCTGCCTCCATCACCATCCCCCCAGCTCCGTTCCTCCCAAATGGTGGCTCACTCTTGTCTCTCCCCATGTGGCTGCCAAATGAATACTTTCTAAATCTTAAGGTTAGGGTTAGAGTGTGTATTTAGGATTAAGGTTAGGGTTAGGGTTGTTACTCCTCTGCTCAGGAAGGTTTGCTGGGTCCCTATCATTTCTAGAATCAAACACAAACCCTTCTCTTTGCATTTAAAGACCTTTACAATTTGGCTCCAGGCTCTCTTTGAATCCATCCCTTGCTTCGTCCCTCCCTGCCCCGCCCCCCCCCCAACTCAACATTCAAGCCAAATTGGTCTATTTGTCCCTCCCACTTCCAAACCTTTGCACAGGCTGTGATCCATCCTGGATAGCTCTCTTTCCCCAGTCCCACCCCTTGGAAGGGTGGATGGAGAGGAGAAGAGAAAGAAGAGATAGGACCACACCTGGGGTAGAAAGGACGGTGATGGATAAGGGAGAACAAAGAAGGGTCTGAACTACTCAACTAGTCAACTCCAATTTCGCTTCCATTTTCTCTTCCAAAGAGAATGCTCTTTAGACTGGGAACACCAAGGCATCCTGGAATTCCAGAGTCTGGGTGATGCCCCGAGGAGCAAGGAGTGACCTTTGGGACCCCCAAACCAGCAGGAAACTGAGACAAGGACTCAGGTAGAAGTCATAATAACTCTGAACTAGAACGTAATGGGACCACTGCTGGGTAGGGACTGAGCTAAGTTGAGCCTACTCTCTCCAAAAAACATGGTGGTGCATGTAGGAGGGGCAAGGAGGGGTGTTTGTATATTTGTTCTTGCTTTATTTTTGAAGTAAATATCCTTTTGTAAAAGCTACCCCATGGTAAGTAGTTAAGTGGAACCAGGGTGCTAGTCACAGGCCCCCAATGTTGGGGGCACAGTCAGTGTGGGCTCGGTCCAATGGCGATGCAGAAGAGAGATTCCCCACCCATGGGAGTCTAGAGTGCCGGGAGGGATAGATGGGGACGGCCTGGCTGTGCAGAAGGGAGATAGAGCACACACGTGCTATGAAACTATGTATACAGAAGAAATACCCAGTGCAAATAGAAGATAATCTCTGTGTACACATACCATGTGTGTATAAAATACAGTGTAAATGAAGGCACTGGGGATGGTGGGGGCGGGGTCAGAAGATGGGATTTGAGCTGAGTCTCGAAGGAAGCCGGAGGCAAAGGGGAGGAGAGGTCTAGGCACGGGGGACCGCTGGTGTAATACAAGGGCATGAAGTTTGGAGATAAGTGCCCCGTGCCATCGTCACTGGATGGTAGAGGATAGCTAAGCCTTTTAGAAATGTGAGAAGGTGGCTCTAGGAGTGGAAAGGAAAGACTTAGGTTGAGAAGGAGAAACAAGATTTGGCACCAGCGTGGGTGGGTGGGGGGAGTTTGGGTGAGGAAGAGAGGATGCCATTGGGGTTTCTAGCTGGTGGGCAACCCGGGATGTTCATGTCCTTTACAGAAAATGGAGAAGACGAGAGAGCTCTGGGGGGAGGAAGAGAGAGTTTTGTCTTGGATGGGTTGAGTTTGAGATGCCAATAGGGACACCCAGAATGAGGCATCCAAGGGGCAACTGGTGATTTAAGACTGGAGGTCAGGAGAGAGGTGAGGACCGGACAAATAGATCTGAGAGTCATCAGCATAGACATGATACTTGAACCCACGGGAGATGATGAGTTCACCAAGGGAAACAGAATGGAAGGGGAAGAGAAGGGAGCCCAAGAAAGTCATAGGGGACACTCATGGTTAGTGGTGGGGACCTGGATAAACAACCTGAGGAGAGGTCACAGTGTTCCTCTCTCCTGGTTCTCCACCTCCCTCTCTGATGGCTCCTCCTCTGTTTCCTTTCCTGGATCCTCCTCCAGATCATGCCCTCTCACTGCAGGTGTCCCTTGCGGCTCTGTCCTGGGCCCTCCTCTCCCTCTATATTGTTTTGCTTAGTGATCTCCTCAGCTCCCATGGATTTAATTACCTTCTTTATTCTAATGATTCTGTCCTCACTCTGCTAACCTCCCATCTCCCATCTCCAACTGCCTCTCAGACATCTCAAACTCCACTTCCAGTAGACATCTGACACTGGACATGAACAAAACAGAACTCAATCTCTTTCCCCCTCCCCACCCCCTCCCCATCCTACCTTCCAGAGAGAGCAATAGCATCTTCCAAGTCCCCTGGGCTCACAGCCTGGGAGTCATCCTGTGTGCCGTAGTATCCCTCACCCCCCACATCCAAACTGGTGCCAAGGTCTCTTGATTTCTCCTTTGCAGCATTTCTCAAATATGCCCCCTTCTGTCCTCCGACACTGCCCCCACCCTGGTACAGACTTTCAGCATCTCACACCTGGACTGTGGCAGCAGCTGCTGGTGGGTCTGCCTGCTTTGACTCTACCCACTCCGACCCAACTTTCATTCCGCCATTAAAGTGATTTTCCTAAAGCCCAGGTCCGATCGATCATGTCTCCCTCACTCAGTAAGCTCCAGTGGCTCCCTACGCATCACTCTTTTTAGCATTCGAAGCCCTTCATGCCCCGTCCTCTCCTACCTTTCTTGCGTTCTTACACTTCATTACCACCCCAAACACATACTCCAATCCAGTGACACCAGCCTCCCAGCTGTTCCATGAATAAGACCCTCCATCTCTTGGCTGGGGGCATTCTCTCTGGCCATCCCCCATGCCTCCTCAACTCTGCCTACTGACCTCACCGGCTTCCTTTAAGTCCCGACTAAAATCCCATCTTCTACAGGAAGCCTTCCCAACCCCTCAACTCTAAAGCTTTCTCCGTCAATTACTTCCCATTTATCCTGATTTGTGTATATTTGTTTGCATGCTACCGGGATTTCTCGAATTTCTCATCAACAGTGTCAAAGGTTGGGAAGAGGTGTGGAAACATTAATTAACATTAAATTAGTTTAGTTCAACTGAAGTTGTTGAGAAATAAATCTTTCCCTAGTTCCAAGTCCTTTCTAGGCTTTTTCTTTAGGAAACTGGTTAAGGTTAAGAAACTGGAAAAATGTTAAGAATAAAAGCTAAGACCTGCAATTATGGGTGGAAACCAAACTTGGAACCAAAAATGCCTGCAGTCTAGTTACAATCACTGCCTTGCCCAACCCCAAAGAAAGGAGAGGCATGACTCACCTAAGGTCATTCCCTCACCCATTCGAAAGGGTCAGGGCATTGATTGGTGGGTAGAGTGGTCAAGAAGGAACTGAGTGGTTTTAGGAGAACACCAAGTGACTACCTAGGTGGGATAGAATGGTAGATGGGGTAGAATGCTATTTCCAAACCGTATTTTATCATATTGTGACATTTTCCTGTAAACGTTATTCTAAATTATCTTTGTTGGAGAGATGTCTGAGAGCATGGGGCAGGGGGTGCAGAATTCATCACTTTGGATGTTTCTCTCTCCCAGCTAGAATTTCTAGCTTCAATTGAGAATAATGCTAAATGAACAATTATTTTAAATTAAATAAACAAAAGCTGTTCAAGAGAAAAGGACAGTGTAGAATTGAACCAGTTTGCCCAAGAGGAAGGGAGAATGTAGATGGTACAGAGGTGATAGTGGGGGAGAACTGAGGGGTGGAAGAATTGGAGGTCATAGTTCTGACCAAAAACGGGAATAGGGATCATAAGACGGAGGGAAAGATGAATGATGAAGGATCATGACCAGATAAAGGAATTTCAGAATTCATGAACATGGGAGTAGAACACTTGTAGGTGGTGGTGAGATCTGTGTGTCTGAGGTGGTCGTGGAAAATGAGTCAGTTGAGGAACTGAGATGTGAGTTATCTGAGGAAATATCAATAAATATAGGGAGGAGTTGGGGAGGAGAGAAAGACCATAAGGCCAGGCATTAAACTCATGGAGGAAGAGAGGCGAATGGCCTGGGAATTGGGAAATAACAGCCACCAAGAGCTGGTTTGGGTGACAAATGTGAACTGAATGAATCTCAAAGGAGGAGTGGTAGCTGAGAGATGGTGGTAGAGGAATAGCATGAAGGGGCAGTGGGAAGCAAGGAGGATTCCAATTCCCCTCCCATGATCAGTGAGTCACAGAGTAGGAGTGACAGTGTCATTGGTCCTGGGAGAAGTGGCCGGGGGGCTGCGTCATGAGGAGGGAGCCAGAAGATGGGACGAATAAGAAAGGAAAAGATTTAAGATGAAAGCAAGAGTGAGGCAGCTAGGTGGCGCAGTGAGTAGAGCACCAGCCCTGGAGTCAGGAAGACCTGAGTTCAAATACAGCCTCAGACACTTGACACATTTACTAGCTGTGTGACCTTGGGCAAGTCACTTAACCCCAATTACCCTGCCTTCCCCCCTCAAAAAAAATGAAAGCAAGACTGTTAGCTATGGAGCAGGCATTCCAGAGAGCACAGAGGAAGGGGTGGGGAGATTTAGAGTGGGATGTTTGGGGCCAGGTTGAGGGGGATAGGAGTGAGGGAGCAGGCAGTGGGAATGGGAAATGTACAATGGCAGCTGGGGGGTTCAGAGTCATAGGGATGGGGAAGAATATGATGGAATGAGAGTATGTTAATCATGGAGGAATGAGTCCAGGAAGACCATCAGTGGCTGGAAAGCCCTCTATTGAGGGAGGGGTGATTAGACGACTTAAGGCCTTCCCTCAAGATCCAACCTCAAGGGACGTGGTTTTGGCCCATGAGGCCCAGGAGGTGGGAGCTGGTGGAGGTGTGACACAGGAGGCAGGAGTTGACTGTCCTAGGTGAGTCTGGTTTGGGAATCACTTCTGGAGCTCTGGAGAAGGCACTGAGACTGGAAGCCAGAGAACAGGAGGTAAGTGGCCTGGATCTGGGCTGACTCAGTATTATCAGAAAATACCTGTGCCTAGACTGCACTGTCCCCTCCCAGTGGGCTGACCCAGAAGTCTGGCGCTTCCAGGCTCTGGCAGCGTTGGCTTTCTTCACTGGACAGCAGTCCCTGGGGCTCCCCAGGAGCAGGTATCATCAAGAATGCCAGGCCACCGAAGCCTCACTGGCCTCCAGCAGGGGACATCTCCAAAGGAGCCTGACCTGCCTTTCTGGCTTTCCAGGACAGGGTGTAAGAGGGAGGAAGCTGATCTGCGCTGCGCATCCCAAGGATGGGGAGGCCTAGGCTCCTGCTGCCTTGGTACCCTCCAGCTCATTTCCTATTCTTTCTCTGCTGTCTCCTAGCACTCACTCTAATTACAGGCTTCATAAGCAGTTCTGGGGAGGAGCTGCACGGGCTTAGAGCGGAAGTTGCCTCGACACTGCTGTGTAAGGGCACCAGGCGGCTGCTCCAGGCTGGTCCTGGGAAGGGTCCGCTGCCCGTCCTTCAACAGGGACAAAGGCTTCTGAAGAGCAGGTGTTTCCCTCTTGTGTCCACCCCACCCAGGGACACCACTGCCTCAATGGGCCCCAATGTGCCGGACACACTTTGGAACCTCGGCAGCCCTGGCAAAAGCCGTCATCCCACGAGACGGTGCTTCCCACCCTCACACTAGGGGGCCTCCCTCAGGTACCCCAACTCCCAGTTTCTCAGCTGGCTTCTTCCATGAGCTCCCTCAGCCACACACAGAGCCTTGATCTTGTCGTCACCCGTGAGTGTTCCCTGAAATTCCTTTATCTGGCCATAATCGCTCATTATTTTACCTTTCCCTCCGCCTTATGACCCCAGTCCTGTTTGCCCTCCATTCCCTCGTGCCCTCAGCCTTCTCCCCTGCACTGACTACATTCTCCTCCGTCCCTCACCTTGACCCCTCGGCGGACCACTTCAGCCTACACTGCCCCCTCCGCTGGACTCCTTTGTCCCCTTATCCTATCACTGATCTTACTCTAACAGGTCTCAGTCTTGGATTACCCCATTGTCTGCTTCTGAACAAAACAAGAAACAATCACAAAACCACACTGACCGGGTCCACCCCAAATTTGTTATACAACCTCAACTGGGCCCTCGCTGCTGCACGGTGATCCTTTCACTCCCCTGACTCACCACAGCGGCTCCTCCAAATCCCCTCATCCTTTCTCAAGCCTCCCATGGCTTTTCCCCCTTCCCCCTTCTCTGCTGCCTCATATTTCACGGACAAAATTGAGACCATTCACAGAGAGCTCCCTCCTCCTCTCCTCTTCATCTCCCATCACCCAGATGCCTTTGGCCACCATCTCCTCCCCCCCCCCCATCTCACGGGGACAGGTGGTCCTTTCTGCTCGCCAAGGCCACCCCTTCTGCCAGCACAAGTGATCCCCTGTCAGCCTGTCTCCTTCAGCAGACTGTCCCCTCCATCACCCCTCCCTCTCACTCAGCTTCAGTTTCCTGGCTGCAAACATACCATCTCCCCACCTCAGAAACTCCTCACTTGATCCATCCATCTTAACAACAGCACCCAGCTCCCTCCTTTGGATCCAGACATCCTCACTGCCTATTGGTCTACGTTCCATACCACCTTCTTGTGTTGCTAGTGCCTTCCCTCTAAGATGGTCACTTCCTCCTGTCTAGACCTCATTTGCATATTGTCTTCTCTATTAGACCATGAGCTGGCAGGAAGCAGGGACTGGTTTTTTCTTATTTATATCCACTTAGCACAGTGTCTGGCACATAGTCATTTCAGTCATGTCCTACTCTTCGTGACACCATTTAAGGTTTTCTTGGCAAAGATGGAATAGTTGGCCATTTCCTTCTCCAGCTCATTTTACAGGTGAGGAAACTGAGGCAAACAGGGTTAAGTGACTTGTCTAGGATCACACACCTAGTAAGTGTCTGAGGGCAGATTTGAACTCAAGAGGAAGGGTCTTCTGACTCCAGGTTTGGCACTCTAAGAACTGTGCCACCTAGCTGCCCACCCGGCACATAGTAGACACTTAATAAATGCTTGTCGACTAGGGAGACCGCCAGTTAGGAGGCCCAATCAAATAGTCTAGCACTGATCGCCTCACCCCACTGCTGTCAAAGCCTCCAATGGGGCCCCCATTAGTCACAGGGTCAAGTCCAAATTCCCAAGCTTGGCCCCGCACAATCTATCCCTAATTTGTTTTTGAGCTTTGCATCCCTCAATAAAGACTTCTAGGGCACCTCCTGGGTTTACCCACGCTGTTCTCATCACTCCTGCTGCCCTTTTTTCTACTTACCTCAAGGTCCATCTCCAGGAAACCATCCTGGATCCCTGCTGGGCCCCCACTTCAGCGACAGACAAATGCTCTAGGTTTTGGGAAGAGATTCCTAAGTGTGGATGCAGAAGACCCTCTACAACCCCTGATTAAGGATCTGCACATGAAGGTTCTTAAATGTTTGTGCAATTAAATTGAAAAAGACAAAGGATAGCAGATTCTCGACAGAATGCAACCTCCTGGAGGACAGGGATCACTTCTGTTTGTTCCCCAGGAGCCTGGCGCAGAGTAGGCTTCAGAAGAGTCACTGTGGATTTCTGGCTGCAGACTCAGAACAGCTGGGCTCAAGGCCAAGCTTCACCACTGCCACTCCCCGGGCCTGTTTCTTCATCCGTATAATGAAGGAAGAAGAAAATGGCCACTCTGCCGACCTTTCAGCAAAGGATCAAATAAGATTCGGTTTTTAAAGTGCTTTGTAAACCTTAAAGTCAGTAATCAGCTCCAGAAAGAGGAGCCCACTTTCTCCAGAAAAGGCCAGAGACTTTATTTCTCTCTCTCTCTCTCAGACTCACCCGGTCTCCCCAGGCAGACTCAGTCCTGGGAAGGCCTAGTGTCTTTCTTCTGCCCCTTATAAGGATCCCCCAGCACCGCCACCTCACTGCTACCAAGGAGCTCAGTGCCCAGCATTCTTTGAGTGGGCCCTCTGCCTCAGGCCTTATGGCATGAGGAGGAGTACTGCAGAGCTCAGGGCCTGAAAGAGGGCAGTCCTGAGGGATGCCAACTCCTCTGGCTTGTCTCTCTCTCCCAAACAAGACAGGCTTTCCCTCATTTCCCAACTTAGGGGATGCGACATTTGCAACCAGCCTTCCTTCCCCAGTAGGCCTGGCTGCTGCCCTGGAGGAATCTGACATTATTCCCATCCCTTTAAGTGCAGCCTCAACCCCACACCTCTTAGGAACTCCAGAAAAGCACCTGGGAGGGGGAAGGTTGAAGAGTGAGTCAGCATGCGGCTTGCCTCCCAGCTGCCTACTGGGTCCTGTTTGCCTTTAAACACAGATGCCCACCTGTCCCCCTGTTTATGAAATGACTGTGGGTTATTAGAAAACTGAAGACACCCCAAAAACTCCAGGACCCAAGGTACTGATGCTCCTGTTTATTAATACTTTGTGCCAACTGAATCCAAATAGTAGAGACGCTTCCCCTTTTCCTTTGGTTTTGACAACTGCAATCCCAATGAGACACACACTGGAGAGAGAGAGAGAGAGAGAGAGAGAGAGAGAGAGAGAGAGAGAGAGAGAGAGAGAGAGAGAGAGAGAGAGAGAGAGAGAGAGAGTGTGAGTGTGTGTGTGTGTGTGTGTGTGTGTGTGTGTGTGGTCTCAGCTGCCTCTGAAGCTGCAATGGGAGCCCTGCTCTGAGATCTCTTCTCTGGAAAAGGGGAGAGTAACCCTCCCACTCAGGGCCTCAAGAAGAAAAGCTCCTTCTGAACAGAGCAGCATCACAGAAACGAGAGCGTCACCATAGTGAACAACCCCACGCTCTTCACCAGGATATATGCGAATGTATGCAGAGGCATCAGCCGATAAACGCAGTAGCAACAAGCAGCCCCCACTGGCCAAGGGAGAAAGGGGGACTCATTGGCAAAGAATACTGCCTTACTTCAGAGCCAAGGCACGTCCGAGCTGGGGAAGGCCTGAGGCCGACAAGACCACCCCCTCCCACGGAAATTGGGGCAGGGGGTGGGGTCTGAGGGAGGGGCTGCCCAAGAGAAAGCCCCTGGGCCTCTCCAGCCCAGGCCTGTGGCCGCCGCATCATCACTGGGAAAGGCTTCTAATAGGAATGGAAGGAGGCCTCCAAGGCCTGCTCCTCCTGGGGGAGGGACTAACGGAAAATCAGATTCTCTCAGCACTGTGCCACCTGGCTAGGGCCCCTTTGAATACTGACTCAATGTATATGTTGGGGGGGGGGGGCAGGGTGACCCCAGCCATTTAGCCTGACCTTGCGTGGGAAGGCACTCTGCCCAACCTCCATCAGGTCACTCTGTCCAGCCTCCAAGCAAAGGCCCCCATCAGTGGGGTACCACCTGCTGCCAGAACCAACCAGCCCACTTCTGGACAACTCTTAATCATTAGGCATTTTCTCCTCACATCGAGCAGAGCTGTCTCTTCTGTCACACCCACACTGTTCCTAGTTCTGCCCAGTCAATGCTTCTCACATGGCAGCCCTTTATCACACCCCACTCCTCAGGTCTCAAGATCCTTGACTCTTGTATAGCTTGGTCTTCAAGCCACTCTCCATCCTGGCTCCCCTCCTCTGGACAGCCTCCAGCTTGCATCCATCCTTCCTAAACATGATGCTGGAAGAGTACATGATACTTCCAGTGTAGTCTGACTGTGACATGATGCTTCTGGCCATGCATCCCTAGGGCCTCCTGTGGCTGCAGTTGTGCCTGGGCACTGAGGTGGGAAACATGTTTGTGTACAGCTCCTCTCAATCATTGGAATGCCAAGTGAGGCTGAGGAATACTTAGCCCTGGGCCAAAAAGCACTTGCATTCAACGCTGCCAGCTCTGAGCTCATCTGTATTGTTGGCAGACCCTGTGGCCAGGGATGGGCTATTCTCTCCCCATCCCAAGGCTCATACTCCTCAGGGGCCAACACAGCCTTTGGTTTGCCTTCATATGAAGCGCACATGCACGCGCACGCACACGTGCACACACACATACTTTCCTCTTTGCTCTTTCTTGGCCCGAGCCAGCCTTGACTCACCCAGGACACTTTCCACTCACCCTATAACCCGGGCCATGGAAGCCCTTGGGGGGAAGGTTGGCAGCCCTGATCCAGAGTCCAGCTGAGCCTGGAGGCAGCAGGGAGCAGAACTCCCAGGAAATGGAGCAGCCTTTAGGGCAGCCACAGAAGGGGGAGGGCTTGAGGGGTTGATGTTCACCTAGAAGGACTTCTCGCCCACCTCAGCTAACTCTCATACTACAGATGAGGAAGCCGATGCTCCAAGAGGGGAGGGGGCCTGCCCCAGGGGTCACCAAAGGCACTGTGGGACGTTGAGGTGTCTGGGATGCTGGGCACTGGGCCTGAGACAGTACCAGTCCCTTCCTGAGTTAGGCCCCCTGGTCTTCTGTCCTCCACCATCGACGCTGGGGGCAGGAGAAGGGAAGGGGACTCGCCGTGGGCAGTAGAACCCTTGGGCCAGCACCTGTCCTCACCTCCTGTCTCCCTCTCCTCCCACTCTCCCAGCCTGAAGAAAAGGCATCAGAATTAGCTGTACCTTAAAAAACACAAGTGTTGGGGGAGGGGGGCACCTGGCTCCTAGCATTTGGATCTCTGTAGAAGGAGCTGACATTTGCAGCTTAGTCTCCCAACCCACTTAATTTTAAAAATAGACACTAATAATACTTAATCATCCTTCTCTGCTGGAGACAGGGACACTATGCAGAGCAGTCCCAACCAACTGCTTGGCATTTGGCTGGGAGCGCCAATCCCCAGGTGGCATGAAGACCCTCAGGCTCAGTCCTACATGGCCCTGGTACTCCCCAGGGCCCTGTACTCTGAATGGAAGGTGCACCAAGCAACCAACAGACAGGAGATGCCATTAAGGCCAGCTAAACCCAAGAAAGCCTCTGCTTTCCCTGTTGCTGATCAAGAGGCAGCAGCTACGATGCTAGGCAGGGCAGACCTGGCTGGCCCCAGCCTGGAAAGGCACCCAGTCAGGACACTGTGGTTGTGTTCCCAGGCTAGCCCACCAAAGTCTATGTGAGCCAGAAAAGAGCTGCCTTACTCTAGGATGGAGGTGGAGCCTGGATTCTCAAGGGCACAGCTCTGGCAAATGCTGATCTGGGAAGGCTAAGAACAGCCCCAGTCACAAGCTGCCGGTCAGGGGGCCAGGCAAGTGTGGTCTACACTGGCATACTAAACAGTAAGTGGCTAATGCATTAAACCAGCGCTAACAGGGTACACTTGAGGGGTGCCCCTAGAAGCCAGCCTCCTCCAGGAAGGTTTTCCATAGTGAAGTGGTGGGGGCGAGGGGGAGGGAGTGCAGACTGAGGATCCTGGGACTCTGTCCTCTCCTTCCCTCTGCCACAGCAGCCTGGCTTCCAAGGTGGACCTGGCGGGGGTGGCGGTGTGCTGCTGCTCCCTTGGGCCCCAAGATGGGCAAGGAAGGGAACAGACATAGTCCATGTGGGATAAAGCATCTGTGAATCAGCCATTCCCCGTGAAGCCCATGTGAGCAGAAGGAGGGAAATGGAAGCAGCAAAGAATGAATCAGTCCACACTGGCCAAGCGCTCTAGGGCCTTCTTCCTCCTGAGGTCATTCTACCAGCTGCTCCCGAGTTGCTCTGGGGTCCAAGGCGCCAAGTGACCAACAGAGGAGGGGAGGACATGGTTTCAAGTGTGCCCATCGAGAGGCTTCAGAACCAAGGACGGGTGAGATCTGCCTGGAGCTAGAGCCTGTCCTTACGCAGAGGAGTGGGCACCACTGGCCAAGCTCAGACAGCTCTTCCTGATTCCCCTGGAGCTTCCCCGCAGCTGATGCTTATCTTTATGAGACATGCCCCTGGAATATGGCATGGAGGGGGTGAGCTCCTCATTGTTAGAGGTGTTGGAAGGGATCATCCATTGGGCCTTCCAGTGTAGATTCTTGAAGTCCCTCCCAGGCCTCTCTTCTAAGGCCCTGCAGACATGGGCATCCAGACTGTGCTGGGGACCATAAGGGCTCAGCAGCAGACCTGGGAGGCATCTGTATGGCCTGGCCGGGCCCTCTCCCCCAGGTTTCAGTCACCACAATGAACTTGAGCTTGGTTTGACTCACTGGGTCAAAATGAACCTGGGAACTGCCACTGGCAGGCCCTGAGCAAACAGGAGCCATCAGCAGAAACCAGTGGTTTTTCCAAGAGAAGACACTGACTCAAACCCGGGGCAGCCCCATTCACCCAATGTGGAGCCACACAGCCTTGGATCCTTGGTCTGGAGCTGGAAAGAACCTCAGAGGTCACAGAATCATCTGCATCATCAGGCAGAGGAAGAAACAGGCCCAGGCTGGGGAAGAGGAGGGGCCCACAGGGAACTCAAGCATCTGAAGCCTCTGAGTAAATCAGAGCCTTAGGAGGAGGAAGAGCCCATGAGCCTCCATCCCTGGAGGTGGGATGGCCACTGCTCAGGGATGCCGGACAAGATTCCTGTTCTGGTAAAGGCTGGACCACATGACTTCTGAGTCCTTTACAATTCTGGGATCCCCTACCAACCCAACCATTTCCAGGAAAGGAAAGTAGTGAAAGGGAGTGAGTTGTCCAAGATTTCCGGGCTAAGCCAGGTAGGTATGGCCAGACTCCTCAGGTCATTCCTAAAAAGCCCCCATGATCCTGTTTCTTAGGACAGGTCACGGGTCAGGCCCACCCCAGGCTTTTGGTGTGTTCTCCCACTCCAGGAAAATCCCTGGTCTCCCCTGGGGCCATTTTACAAACTGAAATCTTCAGTAAGGCTGGATTCCTGTCCCTTTCCCTGTGGTGGGGAACACCGTGCCCTGCCTGAAACTGCAAACTGTGCACCTGGCAACTTCCTGTCTGAGACTGCTGAAGGCACTTGGCGGGATGGCAAAGCCACCTAGAAGGGCTTTTCTTTTACATCTTCTTGAAAATAAAACCATTGCAAAGTAACACTGTATAGGAAGGGTCTGCCCTAACGTGCTCAGCCCAAAGTCAAGCTCACAAGGTACTGACCTCTGTGAAAGGGCCAGGACAACTGGCTCAGCCTGGCACGAGGGGCTGGTAACAGAGGAGACCAGCGAGGGACCAGCCTGCCCAGGTGGCTGGCACTGAGCTCTGTATATGACACCTGGCTTGGCCTGGCACGCAAAGAAGCCTGCTGTGCCCTCTCCCCACCCACTTGGGGCTGGTCAGGGAGGAGACTGGAGAGGGACCAGCCCACCCAGGCGGCTGGCGGACCCTGGGGGGGGGTCGCTGAGGGGGCTGGGAGGGCAGGTGGGAGGCTCTCCTTTCCTTTTCCTCCTCCTGCTCCTCCTCTGCCCCACTGGCTGAGAAGGCCTGGCACGTGGGCCAGCCTGCTTGTCTTTGGTCTGTTTGGTCTGTGAAAGCCTGCCCAGGACTGCCCCGGCACCAGGAGGGCAGAAGGCTTTACAGAACACTCTCTTTGGTAGTAACTGTTAACTGTTTGGGACATTTCTGTCCTGAGAATTCAGGGGACCATTGACCTAACTGCATAGGATGGAATCCAGTTTTCATAGCTCGGTGGGGAGGGGAGCTGGACATGAGACCCTGGGAAAGGGTTAGTAATACTGGAAGCAACAGCCCAGGCTAAGTCCTACAGTGGGGTGGGGAAGCAGGGGAGCAGGGGGAGGGGGTGCCCAGGTCACAGGACCTCTCAGAGCCCCAGGCTGCTGCCCACACTGCCACTCTGGGGCCCCAAGAAGGCAGAGACTGAGCCTCCTGCACTAAGGTCCTACTGGGCATCTGCTGCCTCAGGAATCCAGTCTTTGAGAAGCTCCTGGGGGTCCCTGAGGAAGACCACCAGGACAGTGATATTGTCACGAGAGCCCCGCTCACGAGCAGCCGCCACCAGCTCCTCAGCAATCCGCAAAGCACTGCCCTCACTCTGGACCAAAAGGTCACGGACCAGGCCGGCCACCTCGTCATGTGGGACAGAGTCGAAGAAGCCATCACAAGCCAGGAGAAGGTAGTCTTCTGTGCCCGTGAGATCATGGGAGGCCACGTCAGCCTCGCCAGATATGTAAGGCTTCTGGAAGGCATCCCCTAGAACGAGGAACCAGATGATCACCACCCATGCCCCACCACGGCCCAAAGGGATGTCTTGTCTTTGGTCCCTCCCACAGGCCTTGAGGCTAGCTGTGTGCTACTCTTCCCGAGTACAGGCCGCTTCCACAAGACTGGGGTTGCCTCTCCTTGGGGCCTGGCACATGCAAAGCCTCGATGGGTCTAGCCTAGATGGTTAGGTGGGCCGGACAGGACCTGGGGGCTTCTCTGTTCCAAGGGAAGGGCCTACCTGAGGAGCCATTTGGTCCAGTCCTCTGGTTTTAGGTTCCTAAAAGCCTCCACTGCGCTGACTGGGAATTCTGGCCTCAACCTCCCCACCTTCACTCACCCCCCAGGACTGTTTCCATCCCTCAAGCTACCAAAATCAAGGATCATCTCCCAGTCCCCTCTCTTTATGGCTGAGAAAACTAAATCTGAAAGGGCGCATGGCCTGAGCCGGGGAGTGTGGCTGGGACCCCTCCAGTCTCCTAGCTGCCCCGTTAGCACACTTACTTGCAGGGAGCATCCTAATAACGACCCCAACTCAGTTGGCCTTAAAGCTGACGGGTGACCCTGTGTCCTAGTCAAGGCAACCCTAGGTTGGACACCTTGGAGCCTGAGGGCCTTAATCTGGGGCTCAGAATACAGGAAGTAAGGGAAGTGCCTGGAGGCTGAAGCCAGGTTGGCCTCACAGTGGATGCCCTGCGCTCCCACAGAACCATCTCCCTGGGCAACTGGCATCAAACAAAGCTCTGCTAGGGAAGGCAACGTGAAGCTCCTGGGGAGGGGGGAAGTGGGCCGGGGACGAGCATCTGTGCGGGCAAAGGCTGATCCAGCCTGGATGGTCACTGGGGATCGCTCCCCTAGGGCCTCCTCCATGGAGCTGTGGCCACACAGATGGCCTGGCCTTTGAGGGAGACAAAACAGGAAATGAAACGAAAACCACCGTCCTGGAGGTGTGGGCTCCCTGGGGAGGTGGGGGTGGGGCAGGCAGGACACATCCCACCTCCCATCCAACAATGCAAGGACCATTATGTAGAGCGAGATCACACTGGTTCCACTAGGCTTTAACAGGCAGGAGGAGCAGAAGGGGGGTCTCTATCCACACAATCAAAGCTGTCCCAAAGGGGAACAGGGTGCCTTGGGAGCTAGTGAGACCACTGTCTAGGGACATCGTACAGGAGAGTCACCCTTCAGATCTGCCCAACATAAATCTATGGTCCTGATATCTGAAGGGCCATTGTGGGAAGGAGTGATCTCTGGGGAGAGGCTCAGGAGGGAACTCCTGCACCAAGCAGTGCCTGGCCTGGCTGGCCCCTGAGGACCTGCCTAGCACCTCTGCATCCCCAGGCCTCCAGAGGCCCAGCCAAGACAGCCCCGCAGAGAGAGGCCAAGGAGATGCAGCAGATCTGTGGGGGTCTCCAGGGGATGTCCTCAGGAGCCAGTCCTGGACACCTATGCTCCCTGGTCTGTATCAAGGGAGGCCAAGCACAGCCAGCAGAGGAGGAACCTGCTCTGGCCTGTGCTTGACCACTGCTGACAGTGGCCCCAGGTCTCTCTCCGCAGACCTGCCGTGACAAGCTCCCAGCCGCCCCCCATTTCATCAGTGCCAACCCATTGAAGGTCTCCTTACCAATAGCTCTGGAAACAGCCAGGGTCCCATTGACTCGCCAGCAGTCCATGAAGGACACAAACCCGCCCAGGGCTTCTATGCGCTCCTTCTCATCCTAAGAGAAAAGTGGAGGGGGGAGCTGGGTGCCCAGGCTGAAGGGCTGCTGGACGAGGGGCCCTGCTGGCCCACAGCAGCCTCCCCAGCGAGAGCGAGGAAGGGCATGAAACCCAAGCGACCCTCTCCAGGCCTGAGCTGACTGACGGCAGACAGGGTGTCCCCGGATGATGGATGGGGGCACCTCCCACAGCTGAACCCCAGCCCCTGGCCAGCCTTCCTGCCGGGAGGTGCTCAGAGGCAGGATCCAGGCTGCCAGGCCCCATGAAGGCCCTTAGCCTTCACGAAGCTGAATGGAGTCCTCCTGGCCCCGGATGAACCTCCAAGGTCCCAGGACCCATGGCCCACACATGTTCCAAGGGTTCCTTGGCCAGCCTGGCACCTGGGGGGTAGGGGTTGCCAGCACACCTCACAGGAGGTCCAGGAGCTGAAATGAAGGTGACAATGAAGCTCAGAGGAGAGAGGGCTGGGCTTGGATTCAAATCTTGCCTGCCACTTACTTCCCTGAGTCCCCCTGGGCAGATCCACGGTTCCTCCTGGGTATAATGCAGGGGGTCAGGTTGGATAAGCGGCCTCTCAGATCCTTCCCAGCTCCCTGAGTCTGTACCACACTGCTCATGTTAACTGCCATCTCCTCAATGCTGAAGGCCACATGACACTCACAGCCAGCCTCACCAGATGCCCAAGCAGCATTTCAGGATCTCCACTTCCCAGGCCGTGTCCCAAGCCCCACAAGTGCCATTCTGCGCCCTGCCTGCCTTCCATGGGGAGGAGGCTCAGGGGGGCCTAGACTCCTGAGGCTCCAGGGGGAGCTTTCACCCTTATCTGAGCCCCCCCGCCACCGTGGGCCGGGGGCAGGACACGGAAGAGCACCCTTCTTTTACCAAGGAGGTGGCTGAGGCTTAGTAACAAGCCCCAAACCCACAGCCCATGGGGGCAGAGCAGAGCCCTGACCAGGGCCTCAGTCCAGTGGGTCTTTCAGTGGCCCACAGTCCTCTCCAGGCTGCCCCTTGTGTGACGGGCTTCCCAGCTCCCCCAACCCTGGCCGAGCCCTTTCTAGAATGCAGCCCTGCCACCTGAAAGTCCAATGTGCTGATGGAGCAGAGGATGGGGGAAGGTCTTTGTCCCCTTGGGGACTGGGCCCCGCCAAAACCAAAGGGCACAGGATTCAGAGATCCCAGGACAAGCATCAAACTGAGAAACCAACCAACTCAACACTTCTCCTTTCTGGTCAAGGCACCCACTCAAGGTCATTCAGCCAGCTCGTGGTACGGTCTCCTGACTCCATTTTAGGGAAACTTCAGGGATAGCCACCTGCATAGAATTCTGGGAAGAGGCCTCCAGCTGGGGGTCAGTCAAGGGAATATCAGAGCCAGGAGGGGCCTCAGAGGCCATTCATCCATCATCCCTCTGGCCTAACCCACAATGAGGCAGCCAGCCTCCACCTGAGGCTCTCCAGGAGAGGGAGCCCCTCACCTCGGGACGGGCACCAGGCCTGGAGTCAGGAAGACCTGAGTTCAAGTCTGTCCTCAGGTACGTTTGCCTTGGTTTCCTCATCTGTAAAATGGAGATGATAAAGGGAACGGGAGGGTGCCAGGCTGTGTGCCGTGAAGGGCCTGGTTGCTGCCTTCCAAGAGCAGAATTTTGCTCCCCAGAGGCCTCCAGAGGCCCTAGAAGGCTGGGCCTCGGTTTCACTGTCCAGGAGGGAAACTCAGGACGGGCCTGAGTGTGCAGGGGAGGCAACTGCCCAAAGAACCGGCCCACTGCCTCCTAAGAGGGGGATGGGATAACATGTGATGTCATGAGAAACAAAGGGACTGTCCAGGAAGACTGAGGTGGGGCTTGAAGGCAGAAGACCCAAGTTCAAATTCAGTCTCAGACACTTCCTACCCCAGTGACCTTGGGCAAGTCACCTCACCCCTGCCGGCCTTGGTTTCTTCATGTGTAAAAATGGAAATAAGAACAGCGCCTCCCTCCCAGGGTCATTCTCAGGATCCAATGGGATCACGTGTGAAGTGCTCAGCACAGGGCCTGGCTGATCCTTGGTGGCCCGAAGCTGTGGGCCAAGAGTCAGCTCGTTATCACCATCAGCTCTAAGCTCCCCCATCACAGATCTAGAGGGCACTGAGGCCCCTCCTTTTACAGATGAGGAAACTGAGGCACACGGGGGAAGTGGCCAAGCCAGGATTCAAATCCTGCATCACTCGGCCCCAAAGGCCCCCCGCCTCTGCTTGCATACCTGCAGTGACAGGGAGCTCACTCATTGTTTTGCAGAAAAGCACATTCCATCACTGGGCTGTTCTAAGCCTCGGATCTTTGTGGCTCTGCCCATTACTCGTGGCTCCTTCTGCCCCACGGGCCAAGCCCACGTCCACTTCCTCTCCTCTGTGGCAGCCTCTCCTCCTCATCAGGTCCCCCCTTGGACCTCACTCTCCTCCAGGCCAACCATCCCTCATCCCTTCAGCCACCCCTCAGAGAAATCAGGTGACTGTCAAGCATTTACTGAGGGCCAACTGCGTGCAGAGAGAGCCCCGAACTCCAAGCCCAGGGGATGGGAGCAGCCAGGTGAGGCGAGGGGGACCAGGGCCACCACGGAGCTCAGGGAGACCAGGCGGGAGAGGCAGCCTGGCTCCACATTCTGTTGTACTCAGATGGGGGCTGCTTGGAGGTGGCCACTGGGCCTCCCCTTTCACTGTATCCCCAGCACTTGACATACAGGCTTGTTGAGTGACTAAGTGACGGCTACTTTGGAGCTATTCTAGAAGTCCTAGTAATTAGGACTAGTAATTAGGCAGATGCATGCAATTTGCCTAACAAATAGAAATGCTAAAAGGATGAGATAAAAGTGAAATATTTGCTCCTTGGGACAATCGGGATCACTGGAGTTCATTAAGTCAAGGAGGGGAGCACTTTGGGAAAATCATTTTGGCAGGTTCGTGAAGGACAGAGGAGAACCAGGGAGACCCAGGAGAAGGTGAGGCCAGGTGGAGGGCAGAAAGTGAGGGACAGGCCTGCATGAACAATACACTCAGCCCCGGGAGACCGGGCAGCCGGCAGGGCTGAGCCAAGAGATGAGGGCATTTGGAGCAGAGGACTTTTAGGCCAGAGAGCTCGGCTCTGTGTCCAGGCAAAATTCTAGGACCGAGAACGACCGACTCACAGTCTCCATGGCCTCAGGTCCCTGCTGACAAGGGGCACCTGGCCTCCCTGAACACCCCAGGAGGGGCCAGGAGCTCACTCCTGCCCACTCTGGGATCGCCTGAGCTGTGAGCAAGTCCTACTGTAGACTAATCCAAATGGGCCCTGGCTCTGCCTTGGGGGCAGAAAAGAACAAGGTTGAACCCTGGGCCAGGGGGAGGGGGCAGCCTCCCGCATGCTCAAAGACTAACTCAGTGAGATGTTGTGCTGAGCTCTTGGCCCACCTCCAAGGGCTCTGGGGATGCTGCCGCTATCTCTCTTCTCCAGCGCTTTCCACGGGTCATTCTGGGTGAGGCAACCCCTCAAAGACTCTCTCTGGGGTAGCCTGGGTGGACCCTCACACTATCAGATGTGCCCAAGCCTGAGCTGAAGCGGGGTGTCCCCAACAAGTGGTTGGCCAAACCTGAAGATTCTGGGCTCTGGCCTTTAGCTCTGGGCATTGGGAAATGCTCCTTCCAGAGGGCTAACATCTGCCTCCTTTTACCAGGTGGGACCTTCCTTACTGCTGGCTCATGTACTATCCCATGAGCTGCCTCGAGACGCCCCATCGGGGCCTGGGGAGGCCAGCTGCCAGGCGCCCATGACAGTTCCAGGGTCTTGGCTGCTCTCTCGACATTCCCATTGCTGGCTCAGGCTCAGGCATAGGACAGCAGGGTCACTCCTGGGCTGAGTTCTGCTCCCACACCAGCTCGAGCCAAGGCAACAGAAAAATGGGCCCTTAGGCCAAAATAAGAGAGCCCCATCTGCCTATTACAGAACCAGAGAGGCCAAGAACACCTGAACCAGACACATCCCCAGGCCGGCCCGGGGCCAGTCCTAATGCTTCCCCTCGCTAGTGCCCGTGGCCTCTCTCTGCGCCTTGTGAGTGCACCGTCTCTGTCACTGGGAGCTCCCTGATGTCACTGGCTGTCACCTCCCAGGCCCTCTCCTATCCTGAGGCCCAACAAGGGCCTTAGGAGATTCACTCCAGCAGAGTGGGCAGCTGAACCTTCGCCAGGGGAAAGCAAGGGCAATCAGAATTCCCATTTTCACAGTCCTTTAGGGTTCACCAATGACCTGTGAGATAATCATTCCCACTTTACAAAGGAGGAGACTGAGGACTCCAGCCATGTCCTTGGTGGTCAGGGCTGTCACCTGGGGCAGTTTCTCTCTGGGGACAGTCACCCAGGTCCTTACCTGGCGCTCTGGCTTGTGAGGCTCCATCAGTACCAGGGCTCGCCCCTGCTGCACCAGCATGACCTGAGAGTCCCCAAGCCAGGCCATGTGGATGGTGCGTCCCACAAGGAATGCACAGACCCCCGTGGTGCCGCTGTGCAGCTTCTGTAAGGGCAGAGAGAAGATGGGAAGTCAATGTTTGGAGGGCCAAGAGGAGCCTGGATGGGTAGGATTCTAGCCAGGTGCAAGAAGGACTAGTGGGAGCATCATCTTCTGCACAGCACCTCTTCTCTCCTTCTTCAGACCCCTCCATGGCACCCCACCCCCACCCCCAGAGCCGAGACCCTTCACAAAAATAATGGTGGCCTCTCCCCAAGAGCCTCCTCTTCTCTCATCACCCAGACGTCCTCCTTCACGGTCTTATATGAAGCATTCTCCCTCTCCGGCCTTGGCAGGCCTGGCCCCACCGGCCGCCACCCGCACCCTTGGTTCCATCCCTTCCTGTCTCTTCCAGCCGACTGCCCCTGCCATCATCCTCCCTCAATCTCCCCACTAGATCTAACCATCCCAGCTAAAGTCCTGGAGAAAGCCTCTCCTCCATACGATGGCTATGGAGGGCTCTAGGGACAGCTGCTGCACCTCAGCTCTTCAGGCTCTTCAAAGCCAACCCTGCAGGCCTCGGGCCCAGGAGCGTCTCCAACCTTGTTGTCTTGCCCTCCTCTGGTCAATGACCTTCCTAAAAATGGGGCTCCCAGAAGCAAGCCTGATACTCAGGATGGGGTCTGACTGGGGCAGAGGGCAGTAGGACCATCCCTTCCCTGTGTCTGGACAATGGGACCAACAATGCATGGACCTTCCTGGAGACACTATAACCACCAACATTTTCATCAATCCCAGCCCAGCCCAGATTTCCAATGACCCAGGAGGCTCAATCTTAGAGCCAGTTACAGGACAATGTGGTTTAGTGGGAAGGCAGGAAACGCTCGGTTACCACCCTACTTGCACCCCCCTCCCTTTACTAGCAGTATGAGCATGAGTAAGTTGGTCACTTCCCTCTTTGACCCTCTGTCTCCTCCCCTGTCAAGTAAGACTAATACCAGCAGTAGCTTGTTGAGTGGAGGAGAGGGGGCATGTGTTTGTGTGTGAGAGACATGGTCAGACCTGCACTTTAGGAAAATCCCTTTGGTGGCTGAAGAGAGGATGGATCAGACTGGGAAGAGACTGGGGGCAGCAGACCCTCCAGCAGCTATGGCAAGAGTCCAGGTGTGAGGTGATGAGGACCTGCCCCATGGGTTGGCAGTGTCAGAGGAGAGAAGGGGACACTCTGCAGAGGTTAAATCAAAGAGATGTTGCAAAAGTGAAATGGGCAAGAGATGCTGCAGAGGTGAAATGGACAAAGATGTGCTAAGATGTTACAAAAGTGAAATGGACAAAAGATGCTGCACAGATGAAATGGACAAAGATGTTGCAAAGGTGAAATGGAACACTGCACAAGTAAAAGTGACCAGAGATGTTACAAAAGTGAAATGGACAAGAGATGCTGCACAGATGAAATGACAGGCCTTGGCACCAGCGTGGATGTGTGTGGTGGGGGTGGAGCGTATGTGAGAGAGAGTGAGGGATCCAAGATGGTTCCTGGGTTGGGAGCCTGAGGATTCCCTCTACAGTAAAAGGGAAGGGGAGGAGGGGGAGGAAAAGGGGAAGAATTTAGGGGGAAGATGATGAGCTCAGGTTGACGTGTTAAACATACAACATAAGGTGTCTCCTGGACATGTAGTTGGAGATTTCTGAAAGGCAGTCTGAGATGTGTAGAGGTCAGCAGAGAGTTTAGGGCAGGAAAAGTAGATATGAGAATCAATAGCATAGAGATGGTTATATTAAATCCATGGGAGCTGATATGATCAGCCCGTGAAGTAATACAGAGGAAAAAGAGAAGAGGGCCCAGGACAGAGCCCTGAGGAACGTCTATGGTGAGAGGGCATGATCTGGAGGAGGATCCCACTAAGGAGACAGAGAAGGAGCTGTCAGAGAGGGAGGGGGAGAACCAAGAGAGACAATGTCCTGACAACCCAGAGAGAAGAGAGGATCCAGGAGGAGAGAGTGCTGGACAGTGTCCAAGGCTGCAGAGGGGCCAAGGAGAAGGATGGAGAAGAGGCCATTGGATCTGGTCACTCTGGAGAGAAGTAGTTTGGATGGGATGATGATGACCTTACAGGAAAGGAGGGGGACGGGGCTACACCTGTGATCTTGGTGGCATGGGGCACTCCCGGAGGAGACTCCCTTCACCTGTGTAGGTCCGCCCCTTCTCTGCACCTGGAGCATCTCAGAGTTGCCAAGAGCACAGAAAGCTGGTGGACGGGTGTCAAAGTCCAGGACCCCTTGCCTCTTAGGCCACTACACTGAGGGGCCTATATGCTGGGGGATCAAATGAGATCATGGACCTCCAGCAAACCTTCCAGACTGAGTGAGCGAGCTCCTAGAAAGCCTGCTCTCCCTCACTATGGGCTCAGACAGAAATGGTCTGGGCACAAGGCATTACCCTGTTCTTCTTCCTTTGCAGCAAGGGAGATAAACCAACTGCTTCTTCTTACTGAGTCAAAGTACAGGGCATCAGCTCATCCTTGGGCCCCCTGCCAGCACAGTATTAGGATGATTATAAGGGATGAGGCCTGTGTCTGGCCTGATGGCTCTCACCTCCCGCCTGGCTTTCCGGAGGAACATCTCATCCGTCTGCTTGAACGCCGCTTGGAGGGCCTCTGCAGGATCTCTGGTCACCTCTGGATGCCGGGCAACATTGACATGCATGTGGACTGCAGCATAGCTGGCAGCGTCGACTCCTCCATGACCATCAAAAACGGCAAAGTAGGCTCGATCCACCTGGTCCTGGGGAAACAGACCCACAGACAGGGATCTGCTGAGTGACCCCCTCCTAGCCCAGGGCTGCTAGGCTGTGTTCAGCACAGAAGGGGTGGTCTAGGGGCCTGGACACTCACCTCATGGCTGCTCCAGGCCCTCTCCTCAAGCTCCCCGCCTTTCCTCAGCAGATAGTGTTTATAAAATTGAATTGTTCTATCCTAGGCCTTACAACACAAGCCAGCAAACAGCTGCCTTTCCTGTGAAATCTGTAAGATGAGGCTAAGGCCTTCTCTGTGAAGCAGGCCTGGCAGTCAGGGGTGCTGAGTATGATCCTGCCTCTACCACTGACTCGCTAGGTGGCCTGGGCCCCAACCTATAAAATGACAGAGTTGGGCGACACTGTCTCCACAGTTCCAGGTCTACAAGCCCACAGCTCTGTGACTTTCAGGAAGGTCCTGCCTGGAAGAATTAATCCTTGTGATAAGATCACGTACCCAAGGAGGACTTTGAGATCTATGAACCCTACCAATGGCAGCCCTTTCTTTCTGCCTCTCTGCCCTGCGAAAAGCCAGTTTTGGAAAGGCCTCTCTGAGGGAGCCTCCCCTTCCTCTGTGAACATGCTGGCCATCACTCAGAGATCTTGGAGAAGAGCACTGGGTCAGCAAGAAAGAAGTGCAGGGATCAGAATGGCCCAGAACCCATCACTTACTCTCCTTGCAACACACCCATGGCCAATATCTCCCCCAGCCTCATTTCATCTCAGTCAAACCAAACTGGAAGTTAGGCCAAGAGTAACACTGTCCATTCTAGGATCTGAGGGCCCTCCTGGCTTTGACATTTTCTGCTCCAGGTTCTAAGGCCCCTTCTCACACTGATATTTTATGGTAAAATGATTAAAAACAATATTAGAAAGGGCCAAGCACTCTTTCTGGGGCGGCTGGGTAGTGCAGTGGATAGAGTGCTGGGCTTGGAGGCAGGAAGATGATCTTCCTGAATTCAGATCCTGCCTCAGACACTGACTAGCTGGGTGACCCTGGGCAAGTCACTTAACCCCATTTGCCTCAGTTTCCTTATCTGTAAAATGAGCTGGAGAAGGAAATGGCAAACACTCCAGTATCTTTGCCAAGAAAACCCCAAATTGGATCACAAAGATTTGGACGTGACAGAAATGACTGAACAACAAAGCGCCCTTTCAGAGGTTGAGTGAGTCCAGAGTGGATTTTAGTTCCCTAGCCCCCAAATGATTAGTCTGTGCCGACACCATGTGTGAGTTTCCATGCAGTGGTTCCTCAATGGAAACTGGGCTTGAGGACCACTTGGGAGGAATGTTGCTCAGGAGACTCTAACACTGAGTGGGACACTGACTCAGATGGACTCTGCTGTTCCTCCCAGATTTAAGACTCTGTTTCTAGTCTATGGCCACCACAGGCTCCCTGGGAACAGCCCCCATTCCTCACCCCAACCCCCCAGGCTGCTCAGTTTACTCTATAAAACTTCTCAATGGCTAGGGCCAGTCTTAACTGTGCAAAGAGATGGCCCCTGACTCTGCTGACTCCTGACTTTCCTACCCCCACCTCCCCAGGACTTAGGGCTGTGAAGGGAGCTGGACCCAAGATGCTTACACAGAAACCAAAGAGCTGGTTGAAGGCGGGAAGGGAAACATGGCGGTCCTCCATCTTGCGGCGGGTGTTTCGGATGGCATGGATGGATGTCAGCCAGGGATGAGAAGCACATCTGGAATGGGCTGGCATCTGCTTCTGCCACTGGCTGCAAACTTCCCAAAGCTTATTGAAGAAATATCGCTGCAGGCTCTCTGCATCCAGCACTGGGCAGAGGAGACAAAGGGAAGGTTATGGTCTGGTGCCTCCGAGTCTGGGCAATAAGCCCCATGGGCACTGTCATCCGCTCATCTGACAGGTGAACTGAGGGAACCCCAGAGACGGAGGGGGAGAAGGCGATGAGGCCATGAGCCACGGCAGGCTCTCCAAGCCTAAGCCCCAGGCTCTGTCCCCTCAGTTTGGCCATTTGGTGGGAAAAACCCAACTCTGGGCAGCCAGAGGCCCGAGAGCTAAGATCTCTGGACTTCCTTTGTCTTTTCGACAAAGCAAGTAAACCAGACTGCACATTCTCAAAGGTCTGCTCTAGCTTTCCAGTTCTATGATCCCAAATAATTCCCCCATTTAATTCAATTTCCAACTCAAAATACTGTGACTGTCTTAAGGAACATTATTAAATGCCTAATATGTGCAGAGACCCAAGCGAAGCCTCTCTGAGCGCGCAGTCCTTGTACCCGAGAAGCATGAAATCTAACGGGGGAGTCAGGATATGTACAACAGTGAGTGAGACAGTAACAGCAGCACTGTGCAATGACTGACTTTGATGGACTGAGCTCTCCTCAGCAACGCAACGATCCAAGACAACTCCAAAAGATTCAGGACGGACAATGCCGTGGAGTCGAATGCAGAGCAGAGCAGACCATCTTCACTTTGTTTTCCTTCTCGTGGCTTTTCCCTTTTGTTCTGATTCTTCTTTACAACATGACAAATGTGGAAATATGTCTAATGTAACACAAATAGCCTAAATAAAATTGTGTGCCATGTTGGAAAGCAGGGAGAGGAGGGAAGGAAGGAGAAAATTTGGACTCAGAATCTTACAAAAGTGAATGCTGAAAAGTATCTTTGCACGTAATTAGAAAAAATAAAATACCATTTAGTGGGGACAAAAAAAATGAGTGCCAGGAGTGTGGTGAGCAGGGAGAGATGCCCTTTGTGGATAATGGAGGCACATGAGTTGCACCTGCGGGAAGGGAGGTGGCGGCATCTTAGGGTTCAGAGGTCGAAGGGGACTAGCATGTGTCCTCGGTCCAACCCCCTCCTCTGACGCACAAGGAGACGGAGGAGGGGAGTGACCTGGGTCACACAGGGAGGAGGGCAGCTGTCAGGGCTGCTGCTTTTGCTCCAAGGCCTGTTCTGCCACACAGGGACAGGGAAGAGCCAGCTGTCCAGTTCTGTGGGTACAGAGGGACTATAAAGACAGAAACTAGACTGGGGAGCCAGGCTTTGGAGTGTTCTCACTGCCAACACACTTTACACACAATCTCATCAGAGCCTCACAATCCCTGTGAGTGAGGCACAACAGGTTCCCCTTTCCCCGTTTTGCAGATGAGGACATCGAGGCTTGGAGGGGTACTGTCTGACTGGGATCTGACTCTGTGTCCAGTGCTCTGCTAGCCCATGGGAGCTCCCTGAGGGGATTTTCTTCCACATCTGGGTTGGACTGAATGGTGTCTGGGGTCTCTGCCAACTCTGTGGTTCTGTGACTCTGCTCTGGGCTCTAAGGGCCCATCTGTCAAAGGAAACAGTAGTCGGACGGCTTCCCTGGGCATGCTGCTTGAAAGGGCACTGCCAACCTCAGTGTGCCAGCTTCAGCGAGTGCTAGCAATAGGAGCCCTGAGAGCCAGGTCCGGCACCTCAAGGGGACCTCTGTGATTCCAGCACGGGGGCTGAGGACTAGACGGGGGCCAAAGCTGTCGTCAAGAATGAAAAAAGCCACTGAGGTGATGACGGCTCAGTCAGCCTGAGCTAAGTGTCTACACCCAGGATAACCCTCCAAGGGGTGAGTTTAGGGTTTCCAGCCTGGGGTCAATCCCCCGGGGTAAGGGTTTTGCCTCCTGAGGTCTTGGAACATTTGCTCAGAATGAAGAGAGTGGCGATGCAACGGCACAGAGCCAGAGAACGGAGGAGCAGTCCCAGCTCTCCTCTGAGCCTGGGTGCCCTGACCTTGGTCAAGGTGGTGATCCATCAGGAAGTGTATCCAACATAGAGACAATGTGGCTGGGAGCTCCAATCAGGCCCCAGATCCAGAATCCAGGAAGACCTCAGCAGGCTAGAAGGAGTTACTGAATTCATTATGATGACCGGATCTATCGCATGATTTACCCCGCTGAATTGCAAGTCCTGATCTTGTGTTCCCAAATTCTCCCCCAGCAGCAGAAGATGCCGGGAAGTGTGAAGAGATGGTAACTCCTATGTTCCTGAAGCCTGATGGGAGTCAGCCCGAGGGACTGGCGCCAGGATCTCTGGGTTGGGCTGTGGCCAGGCGGGTCCTGGCCTGGCCCATCAGGGCCCTGTCACAGAGGAGGACGCCTGGGATGGGACAAGGCCTAGGACTCTGCCATGTGATGATAGATGGAGAAGAGATCGTGGGGCTGCCACAGCATCTTTAAGGACTGAGAAGCCCTCATGGAGAGGAGCAAAGACCACTGCTCTGCCTGCCCAGAGGTACAGGGAAGTGTCAGCTGGACAGAAAGAAAAGCTTCTCCTAATGAGCCATTCCCCAATACAATGGGCTGCTCCGGAAGGGGGGGAGGCCTCATCCTTGGAAGCTCCCAGTGTAGGCACCTGTCTGGGATTATGGGAAACTTCCTGGTCTCTGTCCCCAAGCCCTCCCAACTCCCCAAAGAACCCATTTCCATCTAAGACACCACCTCCGTCTCCTGCCCCTGCCCCTGTCCCTCCACTCACAAACCTGCCCGCATCCCCTCTTGCTTAGGTTACTGCAGGGTCACGTTGCTGGTCATTTTCCTCCTGTCTGGGTCTGACCATGTGACTCTCTCACTCAACCAAGCCAAGTGGCCTCCTGCCTCCAGATCCAATGTCGACTCGGTTTCTCACAACCAGGCTCCAACTGGGCCTCCTTATGGCCCCTTGAGGTCTCTGGGATCCAGCCAAACTGTCCTCCCCATCGCCCCCTCGACTGCCCTGATGATCTCACCTGTCTAGCCTACCCTCTAATCATCTCCGTTGCTCTCCTTCCTAAATTACAGTGGATTTTGTAAATTTGCTTCATAAATACTTGGATTTCTTTATATTTATACTCTTTATGTTTTCACACATACATGTGCTCCCATGAGGAAGGAGTCATGGGGACAGTATCTGGATGCTGGCATACAGCAGGCGTCTAATAACTGCTTGTTGACTAAGTGCTTGCAGGATGTGAAGAGAGGAGGAAAAAAGGGTCGCCTTAGCAGTCAGAAGGCGAAGTTCTCCCACACGGAGGGGACAGCTGGGGAAGAGAACAGGAAGGAGCAGAACAAAGATGCTGTGCAGCTGGTGAAGGGGCACAGGGTGGAGGGAGGAACAGGGGCCCAGGTCTCCCCCTTTCAAAACGAGGACACTAGACTCCACGACTTCTGAGGGACATCCCCTGTTGGATTCTTCCAGGTCTGACATCCTGCATTCTAAGGCTCCTACAGTGTAGGCCTTCTTCCTCTGTCCTGGGGTCTGACTCTAAGGGCCCCTCGTTCTGCTGATCTACAACTGGAAGGTACCGGCTCTTTTCCTGATCGTCCATGCATTTACTCAGCAACCTGGGTGGGGCCCAAGAAGCATCCCTAGAGCATCCTGAGGCTACTGACCCTAGAACAGGAAGGAGAGACTCACTCAATGTGACCTTCAGCCTTTCAGGTCCCCAAAGACAAGTCTAGGGGCCCCCAAGGACATGAAGCCTTGATTCGCTGGACAGGTGCCGGGGCAGGGGGCGGTGGATGACCCAGCAGGAAACCCACAGTCGCCTCCAGGCCATGTGTGGCCCTCTAGGAGTAGGTCCTCAAGTGAGGCCTTCTGACAGTCCAAGTTTCATAGTGCAATTCCTTTTATGAAGGGGATTTGTTCTATGAAGTTTGGATTCAGTCAGAGGGCCGCATGTGAGGACCTAGAAGGCTGCAGGTTCCCTAGCCCTGGTCCTGTGATGCTGGCCACAGAGACACCCAAGAGAACAGGGAGGAGCTCTGGAACTGTAGAGAGCTAAACACTGTCTGCAGAGCCCCATCTCCCTCCCATGACAAGGTTTTGATTTAATCCTTTCAATTACATAAACTGGACTAAGCTGGCCTGGGGCATCCTGTCCTGGGGGCAGACACATCTCCATCTCTTCTCCCCAGCTCCCTGCCCCTGCCCAAGGTGGCCAAACCTGAGCTCAGCCCCGGAGAGGGGGCTCAGCCTTGGGGAGGGGGCTGGCTCAATAAGTCAGGTTACTGGGAAGGACTGGCCTTTATCCCCTGTCCCAGAAGCACTTCTGCTCCCCAGGCAGGATGGATCCCAGACCTGGTGGTCTCCTCGATCCAGATTCAGACACCCCTCTCCTGCTGTGAATTACTCATTCTCATTCTCAGTGATGGACAGAAACTCAGTATTAGGTCGTTCCTCGCAGCAGAGAGCTATCCCTTCTGTCCAGATGTGGCTGCGTAGAGATCTCCCAGTTGAATAACCAGAGAATGTAAGCTCCTCTAGGGCAGACAGGGATAGGCCCGGCCCATAGTAAGTTTTAATAAAGGCTTGCTTGCTTGACTGCAGTGACCCTGCTAACACCTGCCTGGAAGAGCTGGCCCCAGCCTCTTCCCAGCAGAGGGGGCTCAGGGGCAGGCTGTGCTCGTCCTGGGTCACCAGCTCATCCTTGTCGGGGCACAAGGCAGTCTGGCCTTCCACCAGCAGGGGGCCCCAAGAAGATGAGAGACAAGGCTGGCCTGGGCAGGAGGGACGGGGCCTGGGGGTCGGGGCCTCTGCTGAACCCACAACTGGGGCTATTTTCTCAGGCGCGCTGTGTCACTCCTACCCCCTTGGCTCTGCCAGCCAGTACGATTCAACACACTCAGGGCACATGCCCCGCAATCATGTCTGGCACAAAAATTCAGAACTTCAGCCACTGAGAAAAGCTTGGAAAAGAATGAAAAGAGTCACACCCAGGTGGGGCTCTGGGAGCAAGGGGCAGAGAGAGGGAAGGCAGAAGGCCCTGATCAAGGGGCTCCCTGCCTCTGCGAGACTGAACGCCCTGCTAGGCAAAGGGAGGCACTGGAGCCATGTCTAAAGCCCTCCCAGCTCTGATACTGTAGACTGTCAGGTCCCTCCCAGCCCTCACAACTTAGTCTCTAGGTGCCTGCCCAGCTCTGACATTCGGTGCCTCGACTGCCAAGGAATCTTCACAGTCTGACGCCTTGCCTCCAGGTGGAATTCCCCAAGCTGGACAAGAACAGAATAAGGAAATGGTTATGGGTCCTCTATGCCAACAACGTGGTCATCGTGATGCCCTAGAATCGATGGACCAGCTGACTTTCAATCCAATCTACCCCAACAAGGCTTCATTAAGCACCTACTATGCACCAGTTGGATTTTATAGGCCCTGGAGATACAAAGAAAACAAAAACTGGTCTGTGCCCTCAAGGGACTGACACAGGATTCAGCCAACACTGATACTGCCCACCAGGCCAATTCCTTTGGTTCCTTGGGGGTGTGAGCTGCTCTGGACTCCACCCAGCCTGGCCAGACTCGGTCCTGGGCCCAAGGGACCAGGTGCCTTAATGACCTCTGGTCATATCTGCTCCTCGGTCTGAAGGTCAGAACCATCTGATGGGATACAGCAATATCCTGGGATCTCCCGTGATTTGTGCAGGTGTGAACGACCCTGCCAGGAGGAACGGGTAGCATGGCCAGCAAGGCCAAGGAATACAAGATCACGGGCAGAAGTGAGGGCCCACATCGTACAATGTGAATGAGGACCGCATCCCTGCTGCCCAGTGATGGCCAAGAGAAGATAGGCCAACATGGGATGTGATATTATCTGGGAATGGGGTCAGAGCTTGGAATATGGGATGGACAGGCTCCCGGCCAGGGACGGAGAGTGCAAGGAAGGTCTCTGCCTGCAGACACACACAGCCTAACACCAAGGCAGACCCTCCAATCAAGAGTTTTCACATGAAAGGAAAGAAGGACTGAGAAAACTGCCTCTGTATCTCCACTGAGCCAGGTATCACAGAGAGGAGCTACAGAGGGGGGAGGATCCCAGGAGAGGTACCCCAAAATCCTCTGGAGACAAACCCCAAGATAGAAGTTATCCAAAACCCCACCTCAGATGTCGAGTCACAGATGTACCAAGTACAGGTCCCAAGCAAAGTAGGAATTCTGACATCACAGAGATCATTAAAGCTCGGCAAGATTGGACCCAGGATCAGAATGTGGCTTGGGAGGGGTCTACCTTCTGTCAGCAGTTCTCCAGGGAGGTGTAGGGACTTCAGTTTTCAGAATACAAATTCATTTCAATATTTAACATGGTAAACACTGATAGACATAAACAAAAGTTCTTTAGGAGGGCAGGGTCTTCAATAATTTTTAAGAGTGCAAAGGGGTCCTGATGCCAAAGTTTCAGAGCTGCTGCCTTACACAAATGCGTTAGGCTAGGTGAGGGGGGAGGGGTGCTGAACAACCCAGACATTAGGTCAGATTCCTGTGAGAAAATCCAGGAAGTACCAAGTAAGGGGAGGAAGCCCACAGGAGGCAGGAGCATCAGTGACGTGGTCCTAGGACTTCAGGCGTGGAGCTTAGAGTCCTCTAACAGAGGACAGAGAGGGTCCTGCAGGTCACTGCAAGGCAAGGCATTGTAGAAGCAGGCCAGAGACCTGGCATGGATCCCAGCACCATGGGAACACAGCCCACACGTGATGGGCACTTTCAAACATCCCCCCAGCTCTCTGCTGGAGGCTCCTTCTGCCCAGCCCAGGATACAAGGTCCTGGCTTGCCTAAATGGTCATGTCATCCTTCAAAATACAGAGAAAAACAGTGATTCTGGCCCTGACTCTCCCCCAAGGAGGAATTGTGTGTTCAAGTGTACAGACAGGAGAGAGGCAGCAGCCAGAACTCCCAGGGGAGCAAAGGCCCTCCTCCAGAGCAGTGTCCAGTCAGAGGGGCATGGGCATGGGGTCATGGAGCCTCATGTGGGGCTGTTTGTTAGCCAGTATGCCTCACTGCTTCTAATTGTTAACTGCCTCTGCTCATTAATTCCTAATCATCCCGTAATAAGTTTGCACTATATAGATTTGTTGTCTCCCCCTTAGACTGTAAGCTCCTTGAGGGCAGGAACTGTCTTCTGCCTTTCTGCATGTCCAGCGCTGAGCCCTGGCACATAGTAGGCATCTAATAAATGCTGACTGATTTGAGAAAGCTAGAGGGGCACCGTGAACCTCCCACGGGAGAATTTGTGTTAATGAAGGAGACAAGAGTCCGGAAAAGTTCCACAAGAACCCGACTGGGAGAGCAGCGATTTCAAACGGTCCAGGAGGATGATGGGAAGCTCAGACCTAAAGCTCCCCAGGCAAAGCCAGGCCAAGAGGCATACAGGATACTCAAGAGTGACAGCCTGAGGACAAGTGATTCTGAGAGGCGGAGGCAGCGACGTGGGCAGCCCTAGCCCTGCAGCCTCCTCAGAGCCTCTCCACAAGCCCAGGAAGCAGGTGCTCCACGTGGAGAAGAGGACACTGAGGTTCAGAGTGGAGCCCTGCTGCCCACGGATGCCTAGACTGCTGTGCTGCCCTCAGGGAGGTGCCCGTGGAATTCTGATCTTTAAAGGCCCCCCAGAGGATGGAAGCCAGGCCAGGCAAGAGAGAGGACAGACACAAGGGTGTGTGGCAGGGACGCCCGGGGCAGGAAGAGCGGGCCTGGCTGGAATTATGAAGCGCTAGAGAAGGTGGCTCCAGGACACTCTTAGCTTTAACAGTGAAAGAGCATGAGCCGAGACCAAGGTCGAGGTAGATGGACGATGATGACTAGGTGCAGGAAGGCAGTGCCACCCCCTGCTTCCTGATTCTGTTCTCCCATTGGGGGGAAAGAAGGAAGAAAAGCGGTTCTGAGGAAGGGAAGGCCGGGAAGAGGAGGGAGGCAGGAAGAAGCCTCAGCTCCCCGGATCACTGCCAGTCACAAGGCCCAGGAGCTGACCGCTGAGCCGCACTGTCAGGGTTCCCCGAGAGCCTGTGGGGAAGGAGAGTGGTGCCACCGGCCAAACCCTCGAGCATGCTCCCCCAGGGACGGCCCGGGAACCGCCAGCCAAGAGGGTGGGGATCACCCCACAGGTCACGCACACGGTACACCAAGGCTGGCCGAGGGCTCCCCAGACCCGGCCCCAACCTCCCAGGTGGCTGGCCCTGACATTTCACCAGCCCGGGGAGTGAAGACCTCCCTCTCCCAAGACTTCTCTGTCACAGATGAGGGGCCTGGGGCCCTGAGGGTGAGGCAGCCAACCCAGGGTCACACGGTGCCTGGATGTGCCAAAGGTAGGATCTGAACCCAGAGCTTCCTGGCTCCAAGGCCGGCTCTCTGGTTACTACCACTCACTAAACCATCAAATGCTTTATTATTAGCCTTATTTTACTGATACGGACACTGAGGCTCAGAGAATGACTTGACCAGGGTCACCCAGCTAGCAAGGGTGGAATTCGAACCCAGTTCTTTCTTACACCAAATTCAGGCTAGTTTCCTTTCTTTCGCCGGCAAAGATCCACCAAGACGATAGGTGGGAATGCCACAGACATAGTTTATACGGCACGCAGCCAAGTATTTGACAAAATGATGAGCTCGTGGAACATCAGAGACGTGGCCTCAGAAGTGGCTGCCCAGACCCAAAGTCTGGGCACTGGTGACAACGCTCTGGAAGGAGGCCTCCAGAGGAGGGCCCAGGGACCTGTCCTCAGTGCCGCTGCTTCTCCAAATGTAACCAACCACACAGGTGAAAGAAGAGAAGATGTGGCTGTTGGGCTGGCACCGTACAAGGCTGACACTCTGGGGGTCTCGCCCAGCGGCGACACTGAGCCAAAGTGACCAAGAGGAGATGCTGCACGGTGCTCTGGGTGCCCCAGTTTGGGAAGGAGCCGGCAGGACAGAGAAGGGCGTAGACCTGGCTCCTGATCTGGAGACTCTCAGCCTTGGGAGGGACGTAACCACTGCCTACTGACTGACCAAAGGGCAGCAGGGGAGGACAATGAGATTGGGCACTCTGGGAATCCTAAAACACTAAGGAAGCATTGGTGCCGTCCTCCACACCAGGCAGGGCTGTGGGTAACGCGGTCACCGCAGACGTGGCACCACTGCAGAAGGGGAGCAGAAGCTTGGTGTGAGCAGTGGGGCTGCCCTCCGCTAGAGCACAGGCCACGCCTCGGGGCCTGCACAATCAGCAAGCTCTGAGCTTTTTCCATCTGTAAAATGGGATAGCCCTAGAATTATCTGCCCACAAGGCCAAGCAAAGATACTCACAGGAGACACTGACCCCATCTTCTTCCTCTTCTTCCTCCTCTTGATCCACTTTCTCCTGCTTGGGCAGCTGCCTAAAGACGGACAGGTCAGCCTGCAGGAGCTGGGTAACAGCTTCATGGGTCAGGGAGCACGCCAGCGGCAACAACGCATTCCTGGAGGGGAAGGGGCAAGAAATGTGATGGGAGAAGGGAGGCGAGCACACGGATAACAATGCCCCCCCCCAAACCTGCCCGGGGCACAGCCCTGGTCATGACTACAACGTGCCTGCCACACCAAAGCCTGGTCAGGGGGTCCCTGGGCACGATAATCCCCATTATATTACTGGATGACGAGACCTGCCGGCAAAGTCCTAGAACAGCTGGCTAGCTGCCACCTAGAAAAGGAAACGGTATGCCCCGAGATCCTGGCCGGCTGCCAGGTTCACCACCCTGTGGACACCTCTCACGCCCTCTCCCTTCTCTGCTCAGACTCAGCCCTCATCACCTCCTGACCAGACCACGGCCATCGCTGCTCTGCCCACACCAGTCTGTCCTCTACTCGGCTGTCAGAGTGTTCTTCCTGGAGCTCAGGGCTGACCCACACCACCCCCCTCATTCAACAGACCCCCAGGGCTCCCTATTACCGTGAGGATCAGATACAAAATCCTCTATTTTGCATGCAAAACCCTTTGTCACCTGGCTCCAGCCTGTCTTTCCAAGATGGTCATGTGTCGCCAACTCCATGCACACATGCCAAACTCCAGGCAATCTGACCTCCCACAAGCCTTATCATCCCATCTCCAGGCCTTTGTTCAGGCTGTTGCCCCTGCCTGGGAGGCCCTCCCCACCCCCCACCCTCCCCCACTTCTGGCTTTCTTCAAAGCTCAGCTCAACCACCACATCCTCCAGGAGGCCGCTCCTGATCCCACGCTGTGCGGGCCTCCCCAACTGAGCGTCCTGAGCATTGGCTTTGTAGGCATTCTGCATCTGCTTACCCTACATGCACATGCTGCTTCCCCCAGTAGAGGGGCACCTCCTGGAGGGCACCCTGTGCCTGACACCGTGCTTGCACATAGTAGACACCTCATGTGAGTGATCTCTGCTTACTGATTGGCTTTGTTCCCTTTTTATCACAGTGTGCAGACTGGTAGGTCAGAGGTATGGTGTGAAGATTCGGTGGGCCAGGACCTTCACAAAGCATCTGACAAAGTCTCACATGCCGCTCTTGCGGGACGGATCGCTGGAGGATAGCTTTAGGCCTGTCTAACCATAAAGGATGGTAAAGGACATCGGGTCCAAGCCCCTACCTGGGGGAGGCTGAGGGACTTGGCCAGGGTCACGCAGCTACGAGGTGCCCAAGGCTCTCCTTTCTCCAGGTCTGCACTCTGTCTGGAGCTGCCTGGAGAGGGATGAGTGCACGGCCGGCCCCAAAGAGAGGTTACTCATGGGTCGGAGGGTCACAGACTCAGAGCTGGAGGGACTTCAGGGTCACTGAGTCCAAACCTCCACATGGATGAGCGATGAGACTGAACTGGGCCCGATGAGGGCAGAACCATGTAGGATGGACATTGCAAACCAAGTCTGACAAACATGCCCACGTGCACGGGGTGGCCTCAGAGGCCGTGGGCTGGGGACCTCCCTGCAGCAAAGACTGAAGGACCATTCGGCAGATGTGCCAGGGAGGCCATTCTGTCTGTGAAATGTCTGAGCCAGCCCGTGAAACCATCACTCCCCATTCTGAATTCTTTCCACTCCATCGTTTGCCCATGGACCCCAGGACTTGGATCAGGAGATGTGGAACCGACTCGGCCCCTGACACAAGGTCGCCTTCTCAGCAGGGTCTAGCTTGGGCCTGGGCAAACACGGTCACCCAAGCAGCCTCCTGATGGGGCCACTCTACTTGATAGATCTTGTTGTTATGATATTTTCTCTTCTACCACATCCAATGTTGCCCTGCTGTGACTTGCACCCACTGCTCTGCCTTCTTGGGCCAAGAAGGACCGGTCTGATCTCTCTTCCATCTGACAAGCCTTGGGAGACTGGAAGGAAGTCCTCCCTTAAGCCACCTCTTCTCAATTCCAAACGAAACCCCTGCTCCTCTAACAGATGCTCTGGGGGCAGGAATCCCAAGCCCTTCCCCATCCCAGTCACCCTGCTCTGGAAACTCATAGCTCAGAATGCCCTTCCTCAAACGGGAAGCCCAGAACTGAACATGGCAGTCCAGAAGGGGTCTGACCAGAGCACGGGGCAGCAGGAGGATCACTTCCCCAAGGGCAGCCTGGCATCACTTCTTTCAGTTGTTGTTATCATCCTATTAATTCATAACAAGCTTGTTGGGGTCCTTTCAGACCCCCAGATTTCTTTTAAATACTCTGCTCTCCAGTTCCACCTTCCTTTAGAACTCAGGTGTGAGATTTTACATTGAGCTGCTCTATTTCGGCCCAATCTTACGGCCTGTCACTCAGTGTGTGACCTGCCTCTCTTGGCTTTGTGTCCCATGCACAGCCAGGCCTTAGTCAAGGTCCCGAAGAAAGTATTCACTAGAAGAGGGAAGCACAGATCCCCCAGACACTACAATCAGACACCTTCCAAGTTAACAGCAAGCAAACCATTAGTGACTGCCCGACTGCCCGAGAGGCGGAATCTCTGAAACGTACCTTTGTCTAGGCGCCACTAAAACCCAGACAAAAAGTCTGAGCCATGACACAGTTTAAAAAGCAAATGACGTTCACCTGGCACAGCCCGCTCTTGATGAAGCTCCCTATGCCTGCCCTTTATGATCACTGCTTCCTTTTCTTTCTGAAAAAAGGACACTTCACTGATGCCTTTTATCCATCCTGGTCATTCCCACACTGAGCCCTCCGTCACAACAAAGAAAACATGAAGCCAAACCAACTGACGTGGCCAGCATCTGACCAAGGACACGACACTCCAAAACCTGTAGTCCCCCCACTGAGGTGGTGCAGTGGTTAGAACAGAGGACTCCAAGTCAGGACGACCCATTCAAATCCAGCCTAGACTGTGTGACGCAGGCAAGTCACTTTACCTCTGTCTGCTTCAGCTTCCTCAACTGCAAATCGGAGATAAGACTGAATATATCTCCCAGAGCAGATGTGAGGATTGTGATAATGTTGGTAAAGTGCTTGGCATGTAGTAAGTACTGAATGAATCCTCCCTCCCTCTCTTCCTTCGTTCCTTCCCTTCTTTCCTCTCTCCCTTCTGTCCCTCTCTGTCTCTGTCTCTCTCCCTCCCTTTCTTCCTTCCCTTCTTCCCTCTCTCCCTTCTGTCCCTCTCTGTCTCTGTCTCTCTCCCTCCCTCCCTCCCTTCTCTCCCTTCTGTCTCTGTCTCTCTCCCTCCCTCCCTTCCTTCCCTCTCTCCCTCTCCCTTCCTTCCCTCTCTCCCTTCTGTCCCTCTGTCTCTGTCTCTCTCCCTCCCTTCCCTTCTTCCCTCTCTCCCTTCTGTCTCTCTCCCTCTCCCTTCCTTCCCCCTCTCCCTTCTGTCCCTCTCTGTCTCTGTCTCTCTCCCTCCCTTCCCTTCTTCCCTCTCTCCCTTCTGTCTCTCTCCCTCTCCCTTCCTTCCCCCTCTCCCTTCTGTCCCTCTGTCTCTGTCTCTCTCCCTCCCTTCCCTTCTTCCCTCTCTCCCTTCTGTCCCTCTCTGTCTCTGTCTCTCTCCCTCCCTCCCTTCCCTCTCTCCCTTCTGTCTCTGTCTCTCTCCCTCCCTCCCTTCCTTTCCCCCTCTCTCCCTTCTGTCCCTCTCTGTCTATTGCTCTCTCCCTCCCTCCCTGCCACCTCTCTACGCAGCAGAGGGAAGTTATCTGGTTTTGCCCTTGATCTCAGTGTGGCCGCCCTTCAAGGCTGTCCCTGTTGACAGGCTGCACGCTGTGTATACTCTTCTCCAGGTTCTGCTCACTTCACTGTATCAGGTCAGATGAGTTTTCCCAGGTTTCTCTCATGAGTGTTCCATTCCTGCAACACGAGTTGTTCAGCCACCCCCAAATCAAGGAGCCCTCCCTCCTGACACAAAAAGGACTGCCATGCGTGTCAGATGCCTTGCTTTCTGCCTGTGACCCCCTCTGGGCCACCCCACTTCCTCTTGTAAATGCACATTCAACCCTTTCTCTAATAACGCAGTCTAGAACGTTGCCAGCCATCTCCAAGTCAGGGTCACTGGGCTGGTGTTTGTAGACTCCTTTCTCTTTTGTTCCCTCTTCACAAGCCCACATCATCTCCGTCACTTTAGCACCCAAGGACAGAGTGGCCCAGGTGACCTGAGCTCCCCCATAAGAAGCAGGGCCTCTCCCATGATCTCTGTCCTTATCTTGGGTGGTCCCAGCTCTGTCCTGGCCATCCGTGTTCTTGCAGCCTCTGGCCTCTCGCAAAGCCTGTCATCAAGCTAAGAGAGACACACAGCTATACAGATACTGGAAGGTCCCAAACACCACCAAACGTCACACAGATGCAAGATGCTGCCTGATGGTCCCCTTCATTTCAGCAACTCAAGTAGTCATTAAGCAGCTGTATCCAAACGGCGCTCTCTGGACCAGACTGCAGATTCTCAGATGTGACCAATGGGGAAACTTAGTTTGTTTGACTTGGTCAGAAAGAGTCCTCTCCCTCAATGTGTTGGGGAGAGGGGGGAGGGAAGGAAAGGAGTGTCCCCCAAAAGGGAGGAAAGAGCACATTTCAATGCACAGAAAAGAAGAGAGGGAATGCCAACAGGAGCTCCAGACAAGAGGACGGCTTTACGAGTTACATGACTCATTTGTAATGTTCTTAAAGACAGTGCATGGCAGAAGAGACTGGTGGCCTTCGGTACTGCCCTCTTTTTCCCTTCTACGATGTACACAGAAGAACTCATTCTAGCTGGAACTTACTAATGTCAGACTTTCAAAAAGTCAAACACTTTTTAATTAAGATAAAGCACCCGGGAAGCATAAGTAAATGAGACAAATAGAGATGGCCACCAACCCTGGAGAAAAGGAAAACCCAAAGCAAACCATCCTCTTCCACACATCAGCGCCCTCATTCAGGCTTTAGGGCTTTCCCAAGTTGCTGCAAACCCCTGCTCCTGACTATGGGACCAAGAGGAACCCTGGCCAGAATGTCCTCCAAGAAAATGAGGAGTTTTGGGAGAGGCCCAAGGGTGAGATGGTGGAGAAGAAAAACAGATGACCACGGAACTCCATGAAAAAAGCCCCCATCCTGGCTCTTCATGGGATGGGGAGTAGGGGAGAGGGAAGGGAGGGACCGGTCCTGTCCTTGATCAGCCCGGGAGAGGGGTGGGGGTGGGGAGGGTGGCCCAGAAAAGAGACAGAAGAGCCCACTGACATTTTTGAATGGCAGAAGGCGGAAGGGTGACCTCCGAGAGACAGGCCCAGCCTGATCTTGGTACTGAGGGAAAGAGAAAGAAAGCTCAGTTCTCTGCCCGGCCTCCCCCCATGCTGATTTCCAGAGGGCACAGCTTGGCAGCCAGGTGGGCTTCATCAGGAGGGTCACTTGGAGACATGAAAGTCCTCTGAGGCTCCTCTGGGGGCCACGCTCTAACACCAACGTAAATCTAAGGGCGGTCACTGGAGTCCCTGGACTTGGAGGGGAGAAGGGCAAACCTCTGGAATCCAGACAGTGGAGGAAGTAACCGTCCCTGTGGGGATGGGGGCATTCTTGGTTCCCGAGGCAGGAAGGGAGGCCTGTTGTCCTGGCTCCCCAGAGGTCATCTCAGTGGGCTGTGAGGCTCCCCATCAGCCCTGCTGGGCTTCGCTTGGGCGGCGTCCTATTTGGAGGGCCCAGACAATGGCTGGCGGGGGGCCACTCGCTTCCTGTTTCCTCACACTCCACCCTCACATCCTGCCGCTGAGAACTGCTCAGGAGTGACATGGGCTTGGTGGCTTGCTGGAAAATTTCCAAGAGGGGAACAGCTAGTTGGAGATGTGGAGGAAGGCTGTCTGCATATGATTAGCTCATCCCCCAGTGGCCAGTGGGAAAGGCAGCCACTGGCTGGGCCCCTCAGTGGAGAACACTGGCTCCCATCTGCTGAACAAGTGACAGGTTACACAGAACTTTTATGGACTAACTTCTCTGGTCCTCCTGACAGCCCGTGAGGAAGATAGTAGAAGCTCAACTATCCCTGTTTCACAGATGAGAAAACCAAGGCTCAGAGAGGACACACAGAATCATGCCCTCGAAGCCTCGAGCCCCTCCACGTGCTGAGCTGGCCTCTGCTCTGAGCCTGCAGGGAAGGGAAGGAAGCAAGCTCCTACCTGCTGCTGAGGAGGCCCAGGGCCAGCTCGATCAGTTCCCCCTCCACTTCTTCCTGGCTCAGAGGCGCTCCCAGCACCTTCCACGGCAATGCTGCCTCTGGGCTCAAGGGGCCTGGAAACTCCCGCAGAAAAGAGTCCAAGAACCTCTGGGCAGCCTCCATGCTAGAGGCCAGCGGCCCCCTCTCCTGTGGAGCAGCCGAGGTCATCGTGTGAACATCGCTGGCACTTGTCAAGGGGTGTCTTCCCTCTGGAGAGAAACAAGGAAGGCCCTGCTGGTCATGGCCCTGCCAGTCAGGGCCCTGCCAGTCACAGGGACCGCCTCTGCCGGCTCTCCTCCCGGCCCACCGTCCAACCCCAGGAGCCCTACGCGGCACTGCCCTCCCTCCCCACACTGAGCCTTTCATCGGGCATTCCAGGAATGCATTGGCATTTGGGGCTAACTCATACTGTATCCAGTCTGACCAACAGCCCCAGAGCACGCCCACACCAGAGCAGGCAAATTGGACCACCCCATCTTCAATCACTTGAAGTGTAAGGCTTTATGTTTTGAGAGCATAGCACAGTGCCTGGCACATAGTAAGTCCTCAATAAATTTGTATTGCCTGACTTATTACCCTAATGTTCTAGGCCCTTACCCCCCGCCCCCGCCCCAGCTCTTCTGGTTCCTGACTGCCACCCACTGGGTTAGGCTGGCCCTCCAGCCTGGTCACCAGCAACTATAGGATGGGCCAACTCTGTGAATCAGAGAGCACAGCCTCACTGGGCTTCCCAAGCATTCCCCTCCAGGGGGGGCCACCCTTGCCAGTTCTGATGCCACCTGACCCAACCTCATCTCTCCAGCTTTCCCACAAAGGGAGACAAAGAAAGGCTTTGCTGACATCTAGGAACCCTGTCAAAAAACGTTCCCACGTCTTATACCTCTACTGCTATGTACTGGCCCTCAGTCTCTCTCCTCTTGGCCTCCTTTAGCCCTCTGGAATCTGGCTCCCCTCCTTATCACTCAGCTGACACCCTCTAGGTGGGGAAGGGGAGAGATGCTGCTCCTCCCTTCCTCCCTCCCTCCTTCCTTCCCAGTCTCCTTTGCCAGTTCATCCTTCACATCCTGACCCCTAAATGGCTGGTCCTTTTCTGCTCCCTTGGTGACCTCATCAGCTCTCACAGGTTTCAGGATCAGCTTTCTGCAGATGACTTACAGATTTATATGCCACCCCACCCCATTATCAACTGCCTTTTGGGCATCTCTACCTAGTCCCATAGGCACAGGAAACTCAAAATGTCTGGGACTCAGCCAGTTATTGGCCCCTCAAACTCTGCCCCTCCCAAACCCCCCCACCCCCGCTTCCCAGGCTCATTACCCTGGCTCCACACCCCACATCTCACTTTTCCAGGACACCAACAGCTCCAACCTCTGTCCGATCTTGTGGAGTCTCTACAGGAGTCCACTCGGCACGCAGCCCCCGGCCTAGAGGGCGGCAAGGGCCCCCTAATGGGCGCTCTCACCTCAAGCCACGGCATCCTCTGAAAAGCCACCTTCCTAACACATAGAGCCCACTGCTCGAGACCACGTCACCCCCTACCCAGTAAACTCCTGTGGCTCCCCATGGCCTCCAACAGCAAATACAACATGCTCTGTTTGGCCTTCAAAGCCCTTGGTAACCAAGTCCCCTCCTCCCTTTCCAGTCTTCTTACACCTCATCCCCAGTATTGGTAATTAGGGTGGGACTTTTTTACTATTATCTCTTTTAAAATGCTAAAGTAACCAGGTGCCTTTAATTAAGTCTGGCTAGGTGTGAAGCCCCAGGCCTGTACCCTTTTGCTGATTAGATGTGAAGCTTGGGCCCTAAGAAGGTTAGCATTTTGTTTGGGGCTCTCGCTGGAAGAGTGTTGGTGTGGAGACTCTGGATAGCCCCTGGAACGCCCCCCACTTGCCCCGGCTTTGAAGAAACCCAGATGTTGGTGTTTCTCTGGTGAATACTGCTGTCGATAGACTGGTTTGTATTGTTTGCTGTTTCTGTTGTCTCTGAAGTTCAGGATGCTGAACCAAGTGAATGATGTTTGTATGTGTGATTAAAGGGAGCTTGTTAACCCCTTAAACTTGTTTTCCTTAGAAAAGCAGATCAAAGAACCTGTGCTGGCAGCTCGTGTTGGGTCTCAGCAGCAGCTGCTAACAGCATTGCTGTCACACCCCTGACTCTCTCTCATCCAGACATTGGCCTCCTGGCCGCTCCATCATCTCGGCTCAGGCACCTTTTCCTGCCTCCCCAGGCCCGAGTACCCTGCCTCCTCATCAATGTCTACGGACCTCCCTGCCTCCTAAGTGCCAACGAAAAGGCCCCCTTCCGAGGACCTCGTCACGCAAACCTCTTCCCTCTGTCAACTACTTCTTATTTCTCCTGGATATAGATGCAGCTGTTTGCACGTTGTTCCTGTGACTGTAAGCTCCTTGGGGGCTTCTCTTTGCATCCTCTTAGCACAGTACCTCGTACACAGTAGGTGCTTAACCAATGCCTGTTGCCTATCTGTGGGAGCTGCTGCAGATCAGAGAGCCGCCAATCAGAAGACTCACATGGGTGAGGATGATGGCGTCAGTAAACATGACCCTAGGACGGGGCTGGCCATCCTCAGCCCCCTGGCGAAGCAGGCCTGAGGTGGAGGAGAGCAGAAGCTGTAGCTGGGATGCTAGGCTGCAAAGTGGCCCCAGTGTGGGGGAGGGTGGTATGCCAGGAGGTGGCCTGGCACACCAAAGGCGGTGTTAGTGGGCTTTCCCAAAGGCTGGTCCTGTTTCTCTAGGCTGACGCACCTGCCCTGCCCACATCACAGAGGCCACAGGTGCTCACTTCAACCACCAGGCTTTCTTTGGGACCAGGACCTCCAGAGGGGAACAGAATGTCCAGGGGCCACTGCAAACAATGGAGAGGACCCGGCTGGAGGGCTAGAGGGCCTTGGGCCTGAAAGGCCAAAGGAGGAGCAGTGGGTGGCAGATGTGGAGACCTATTATAGCTCAATCTGAGAAAATAAAAAATCTTAAAAATGAGAGCTGTTCAAAGAAGGCACAGGCCCCTCACTGCGGCCATGGGCGCCCCCTCCTTGGAGGCCCGAGGGCCACTCCTCAGAGAGGGATTGGGAGGCCCATGGAATCCTTTCCAGTGGCTCCCCACAGAATCGAGTCCAGATTCCCTCCACTGGCCAGCCAGACCTTTGTGATCCAGCCCGCCCTCCTGCCATTACTGGGGACCCTTCCCGGGCACTACTTTGGTCTCTTTGCCCGGCTGTTGCTCAGGGCTCCCCACTGGGATGTTCTCTACCCACCCTATCATCACTTAGGGACTCCTCTCTGTCATTCAAGGTCCAGCTCAAACGCCATCCCTTCCCCCCAAACCCTGAAGGCCTGAGATAACATGGAGCTCTTAGGGCAGCATTTAGATCCCTCCAAAGCCTGGCTCCCAGCTACCCTCCAGTGGGGAAGGGAGAGACTGCCCTGCCAGCGAAGAGCAGCACCCTCTCTGCAACCTTCTGTCTCCCAGAGTTCCTTGGGCAGCACGGATTGGGACCCACAGTCAGGACTTGAACCTAGGTCTTCCTGACTCCATGGTCAGCTCTCTGACCACCAGGCCACACAGCCCACTGCTCTTCCTGGAGCTCGGCATTCCCATGCTCCTTACTGCCCCTCTACACCTTGGAATCCTCAGCTCCCTTCCAGGTCCAAGCCAGGCGCCACCTACTCCAGGAGGCCTTCCCTGATCTTCCTCACGTTGCCATTGTCCCCTCCCCTCTATTCACCAACTAGGTAAAGGTGGCTATCCCCCAGCAGAACATGCCCCACCCGGGGCCTGTCTCCTCAGCAGGAGCTCGGGACACATGGGGGCTCTCAACCTTCTCCCGGGTGAACTGGGCCTTTGGCAGTGCAGTGAAAACCACGGACCCCTCCTCCAAATGATGCTTTTAAATGCATGACATAAAGTACACAGGATTCCAACTAAAGGTAGTTATACTGAAATACAATTATCCAAATAATTTAAAAACCAGGCTACAGACCCCGAGAATCCCAGACGGTAACTGGGGATTACAGCAAGACTCCACTGGATAAAAGAATCTGCCGGCCAGGATGGGACAGGAGCCAGGGCCTGGGCCTGAGTCTCTAAGAGCCTCCCCCAGAGGTCAGGGGACCTGCCCCGGGCAGCTGTCCTGGTTCCAAGGCCAGGTATCCCTCTACTAAACTCTCCTCTGCCTCTTCTCTGGGACGGGAGAGAAGAGTTTGGGGCCAAGGGAGGCCTAGTTGTTGTTAATTATCAGAAAATGATGGCATGATAAGGAGGAGGCCTGAAGGCCTGCAGAGAGGGAGGGTCAAGGGAAGCTTTCTGCTTTTATGGTTTCTTCTAGTGACAGAGGGAGGGTGACGAGTGGAGATCATTATGAGGAAGAGAAACGGGGAGTCTGGATGTAAACTGTGCTTTAAGGTTTGTGAGCCGCTTCCCAGAAATCTGCCTAGAGGCCTCAAAAGAGGAGATGGAAAGACAAGGCGGGCAGGAAGGGACTAAAGATGCCCAGGAGACTGGAAGCCCCTTGGGGAAGGGGAGGGGCCAAGGAGGGTGGGAGGAGCTGGGCTGGGGGGAGGGGTCAAGGAGGGTGGGAGAAGCTGGGATGGTGCAGGGGTGGGGGGTGGGGGGAAAGGGAAAGAACTGAGGACAGCAGTTTGGCCAGTGACACCTTGGGATGAAAAGGGGAGGGGAGCCTTCTGAAAACACCCCCTAGCAATCTGGGGACTTTGATTTCTGGCCCAGGGCCCTCTTGGGACTTTGCCCAAATGTGGCCTCTCTGGGTCGCTGTCCCCTCTGCTGTCCACTCCCCTGGCCTGGGAGCATCCCTCCAGCCTGTCTCGATCCCTGTCCCTACCGCCCCAAGCCTGCCTGGGCCTCACTTGGTTCCTGGTGATGGGCAGAACCAGGCCCAGCTTTTGCTCCCATTCAGCAGGAACAGAGGGCCTTTCATCTGAAGACTCCAATGTGGGCCACGTCAAGAATGGCCCTCTAACAAAAGGCAGCTGTGGTCCTTTGAGCAGCAGCCACAGAACCAGTCACTGAATGGCTAGGGCCTGACTCACTGACCCACCCACCAAACCTTTCTTCCACAGTTGGGGGCAGACGGCGACCCAGGCATTTGGTCTTCCTGTACAAGGACATTTCTGGCCCAGCCCGATCTTGGAGAAAGACTTGGTTTCCTCCCCTGAGAAAGAAAGGGCCTGGTATCTCTCTGTGTGATTCTGATACCAAACCCCCAACCCAGGCCATCACCTAGGAAGCACTTTTCAGAGGGGTTTGCTGGGAGCTTCATAAAACGTTCCCTATCTAAATCTTGGGGTGAAATTGGGCCAGTAGGGACAGGCAAGGGGTCAGAGCCAACTAACACTCCCAGGGCACCGTGTGCTCCCTCCTACAAAAGGGACGGTGCTGATGGGTGCTGTGCCGACTGTCTAGGGTGCATGAGGGTTTACAAAACCACTTGGAGCCTGGCAGTCCCAATTCAGAGACTCTCGGACCAAAGGCCCCTAAGAAGCCCTGCATAACCACTCGTGTCCCCTGCCCTGAGAGAATCCCTCCCTCCGGCCAGCTGGCCTCCCCCCTTTGGAGCAGCTCTCATGGTCAGGAAATCCCTCTGGACAGCCAGCTGGGCCTCTCTGTGGGGCCCAGAAGAACAAACTGAGACCCTCCTGCATAAAGAAATGACCTTGTCCCCCAGACTGCCCCTCTCCTCAAAGAGTCAACACCATGTGGCCCTTTTCTCACAATAACCTTGGCTTGGAGGGAGTAAAACTATCGCCTCATTTGAAAGAGGGAGAAGCAGGCTTGGGCAGATGATTGGCTTGCTGAGGGGCCCCCTCCCAGCCCTAGACATGGGCTTTAACCCAACCTTGAGGCCCATCCAGCCCTCCCAGGCCCCATCCCTGCCCCTCCCCCCCCAGTCCCTCACTTACTCTTCAAGCTGCCTGATACCTCTCAGGCCTCCCAAGCCAAACCCCCAGCCCCTCCAGCCTCCCTCTGTCAGCCTGCAGGAATGGGGAATGGCTCCGTTGTGTGCACCAAAACTCTACCCCACTGAGACTCAGGATACACAGGTAAGATATACAAGCCAGCCCAACTTCCTAAGCTTGATGGGCCAGCCTCCAAATCTGCTACTCACTCAAAGGACCTAAACTTGCCTTGGGCAAGTCACCCAAATTCTCTGGTTCCTCCTCTGTGAAAATAAGGGGTCTGGATTTTATGGCCTTCAGGAGATCTGAATCCATGGACCCACAGATGACCCTTCTAGGAACGGATGACTCATAAAAGCAGCACGAAGAGAACTGGGAATTCCACAGCCAGACCATTTTTCTGAGCTGAAGGGACCTGAACTCAGCTCCTCCCGATTCTTTATTTTATATATAAAGGAGGGTTAGGCCAAAAGGGGCTTCAGAGGCCAAGCCCTTCCCAGAGGCCAAGTGACTGGCCAAGGTCACACAAATATTATCAGAGGTGACTAGAAGTCCACTTTCCTCTCCCCTGGACCGTGGGCCTGCTGGTCTCCCTGCCTCTAGCCCAGCACCTCCTCAGCCCACCCTGCACTCCTGCACTTAGTACCAGGGTCTAGGTCAGATGCCATCAGTGACCAAAAAAAGCTCCCAAAGCTTCAATAGAGCATTCAGTGAGGCAGGGGCATGGGGCTGGGTGACCTCCAGGCCCCAAAGCCAGCCAGCTTCCTTGTCACACATTTCTTGTGTTCCAGGCAATGCCTACCAGAGTTTTGCAGGGCACTGATGCTCTGATGCTGAATAATTTATTATTTATGACCGGCTGAGGGTGGGGAGTAAGATTACTATGGAACCCAGTGGTGTCTGTGGAAGAGGATGTGAAGCCCAAGGGGCCTTGAGGACATGATGGATCATAACAAGCATGACCAAAGGTGTGGAAAGGAAAATAAAGGCACATTTAGAGGGACAGAGAGTGTCGGTTTGGTGGCACACAGATGCCAGCAGCCTCCCTGCGCAAGGCCTCGAATGCCAGGCAAGGCTGAGGCTTTCTATCCTGAACAATCAGAGCAGTAGATGAGGAAGCTAAGGTGCCCTCTGCCTGCATCAGACAGGGGGCAGCGGGTATCAAAAGGAGGCGGCTGTGGGCAGGGAGGACTTGGACAACCCTACGGTTCCCAGCTTGGGAAACCAGAAGAAGAGAAAGGCCACTGGCAGAGACCCCTAACTCAGGATGGGGATCTGGCTTAGGAAAGAGAATTCAACAAACTAAGTGCCCGTTAACCACACACTGGATATAAAGCATACAAAAGGGCTCGATGCTCTACATGGTGGGCACGTACCTGTGCTGGCTTCAAACGTGAGAGTTATAAGCTGGTGATGTGCAGAGGCTGCCAGATGACCCCCGTGCTCTCCATGGCTACACACAGGGCTCACTTCAAAGGGATGACTGAGGTGTGAGGTGTCTCGTCAGGCCACCTCTATAGAGGCTCTCTGTTTCCTGTGCCTATCTGTGCCCGGTCCCCGATGCCCAGCTGGGCAATGAAACGGTGGAGATGTCTTCAGGGACGGAGCCACCCTCGTGGCCCAGCACCATTACCTCCCCATGTCCTTCATTCCACACAGACTGGTCTGCACAGAACACTGGTCTCCCAGACTCTATCTTTCCCTTTGGCCTCTCATAGAATTCCTGGCTTCCTTCAAAGCTTAGCACAAGGATCTCAGCCTGGACTATGGGGCCTTCCCTGGTGCCCTCAGTTGGTAGGGCCATGACTTGTCCTGTCCCCATGTCTGGAAAGCATCCCCTTCTCCCGCCTTGCAGAAAAAGCCTCCACTTCCTTCAAAGCAAAGACTAAACGCTAAGGACCACAGAGGACTCCCTGCTCACCCCCCAACCCTCCTTCTGTACTGCACCCCATGACTTTGCACTTTTTCTGCTGTTTCGTACCTAAGTTCTTTGTTGTGTCCAATAAAATGGAAGCTTCTTGAAGGTGAGAATGTGCGCGTGTGCATGAGCGTGTGTGTGTGTGTGTGTGTGTGTGTGTGTGTGTGTGTGTGTGTATGTGTGTGTTCCCAGCTCCTAAGCACAATACCCGGCTGTGGTGTACGCTAAGTAAATGCTGTCAAATCTATAAAACATTACAAAGATACACAGAATAAAACAAAAAGGAAATTCCGAAGGGGACACAAACAAACGAAGGCAGTAATACCACTACCTCGTTAAATTTAATAGCAGAGATGTTCGTGGTTTTGTACACAACACTCTTAAAAATTCTCTGCTGTTGTAATGTTTATGCATGTTGACGATTTCATTCCTAATAAAAAAAAAAGGGGGGGGGCTAGAATCCTTATCCTTAGGGAGCTTCCAGTCTCAAAAGGACAGATCTAGAGCTGGGTGCGATGACAAACAGAAGGTGCTGGTGTATGAGGGAGGCACCAGTCAGAGGCTGCGGACAGTGTTTGAGTTGGGGGAGCCTGGGCTGCAACCCCAGCTCTGCCACCCACTAGACTGGGGAAGGATCCTCCCTTCCCTTGCCAGGGGTGGGGAAACTGCAGCCTTCAGGCCACCTGTGGTCCTCCTGGTCCTCTAGGTCCTCGGGGGCAGCTCTTTGATTGAATCCAAACTTCACAAAACAAATCAGGATTTGGTTTAGATTCAGTCAAAAGGCCACACGGAGGACGTAGATGGCCACAGGTGGCCTGGAGGCTGCAGGCTCCCCACCCTGCTGGGCCTGTTTCCTTTAAAAAAGGAAGGGGGGGGGGTGTCAGACTCAGGGTGTAACCCAGTAGATTTCTTTTTTTAAAACACACAAAACCCCATTTTAAAACGTAACTAGCAAAGACCAGAGAGCTGCGGTGAGGCTGCCCCTTCTGAAATGTGGGGCTCTGGGGCCAAAGCCTGTAAGGCCCTTCTCCCCAGGGGGCCTCCCTGAGCCTGGGGTGGGTCTGAGCTCACTGAGCCTGGTACCAAGGGTGAGCCTTGGGACAAGAGGGCACAGGCCCCCAAAGGCTCACTACCTCCTGCCAGGACAGGATGGGAAGACTAGGCTCCCCCCAAAAGGATCCACCTCTCTTGCAAGAAATTGTGAACCAGCCCCTTCTTTTTACTCCTGCCCTAAACTCTTCCTCTTCCCCCTTCTCCTCCTCCCCCCCCTCCCCCTTTCACTGCCTCCTTTCGGGGGGAGCATCCCTGCAGCTTTTGCCCCCCTCCCCCTTTCACTGCCTCCTTTCGGGGGGGGCATCCCTGCAGCTTTTGCCCCCCTCCCCCTTTCACTGCCTCCTTTCGGGGGGAGCATCCCTGCAGCTTTTGCCCCCCTCCCCCTTTCACTGCCTCCTTTCGGGGGGGGGCATCCCTGCAGTTCCCCCCCACACACACATCAGGCTCCAACATCCGCCCTGCCACCCCTCCCAGGCAGGGCCTCGGAAAGGAACCCAGACTAAGCGGCGAGTCCTCGAAGGTCACCTCGCTCCCCGCCCCCCACACACCGGGACTCCCTGCTCCCTCCCAGCTGCTCCCCCCCCCTCCGGGGCAGGGGAGGCCGAGTCACACACTGGCCGAGGGTGGAGGGAGCGGGGCATGCCCCGGGTCCCCGGGGGTCCCCGAGGCCCAAACCAGGCCCAGTGAGGCCGGGACGCATTCATGCTACGGAAACTGAGGCAGGGGGAGGGGCCTGGAGCGCACACCCAGCGCACGTGCGCCGCGCCCCCGCCCCGCCCGCGCGGCCCCATTGAGCTGATGAGGACACTGAGGCTGGCAGCGGGCGGGAACCCCCAGGCCAAGCCCGAGGCCCTCCGGGAGTGCCCGCCGCGCCCCCAGGGACCCCGCCCCCCTCGGCGGGCCCCCCCGCCCCCACACCCTCCCGCCTCACCTGGCTCGGGGCCGCGCCCGCGCTCCCGTACTCTCAGGGTCCGTGCTCGCCGCCGGGACCCGCCGGGCGCACGCGCACGCGCACACCCGGGCTCAGCGCGCCGGCCCCGCCCCCGCCCCGCCCACTTCCCCCTCAGGCTCCGAGCTTTCTTCTCTTTCACTTCCCGTTTCCCGGGGAGAAGCGCGGGCGCAGGCGCAGGCCGGATAGGGGCGGGGCTCAGAGCCGCATGGGGCGGGACCTAGTGGGGGTGGGGCGGGGCCCGAGGGCGCTGCCCTCCCCGAGCCGGGGCTGCGGGCTCCCCCAGGGTCTGCAGGCGGAAGAAGGGCGAGGACAGCCAGGACCTCCTCCCCTCTATGAGCCTTCCCCCACTACCTTGTATTTGTGGCGTGTCTCTATATCGATGCCAACCTCGTGAATGTCCTTCCTTCGCTCCTCGAGGCCAGGGATTGTCCTCCTTGGTAGCCAGGGAGCACGGCGAACGAGGGCTGGACCTGGGCGTAGGAAGACCCGAGTCTGGACGAGTGACCCTGGGCCAATCACTTCTCGGCTTCCTCCGGGACCTATCTCCTAGGGCTGTCCTGAGGGTCAGACCCTCCTTGAGGCTCTTTGCCAACCTTAAGGCTGCTATGTAAACCCCAATTTTTACTCTGACCTGTCTACGCACCCCCAGTACTTACCGCAATGACTGGTCCACGCCTGGGGGGTGACCTGGACAGGCGCAGAGAGGCAGCTTCAGGCTTGATCTCTGGAACAACTTGCTGACCTGGTTAGGGTTGCCCCACAGCGGCAGGTCTGGAGTGGGACCGTCCTCACTAGCGGTCTTCCCAGGAAGGCTAGATGACCACTGGTCAGCTTTGGTTCAGGTGGGGCTATGAGGCATCTATGAGCCCTGTCACCCCGGGGACCCAGCTGGAGGGAGTGCTCACCCAGCAGATGCCCATTTGCCTGGGTCCCTAACTCACAAACAACTCCAGCTCTGACCTGGAACGTGGCTTTGGGACTGGCTGACTCAGGGATTCTGCCAGTAATCCCTGGCAGAGCCAGGATCAGGATCTGAATCCAGGCCAGCTGACCCCTGCACTGTGGCATGGTGGGGGATGGCAATGTGTCTGTGGAAGGAGGGGTGCTCACACCAATAGAAACACAACCAGGCCTTGGGATGTCTGGGCCTCCTAAAGACCTCCCGCTAGAGACCTCCCCAAGTCCATAGACTGGGTCATCACCATGGTGCACATTTCTACTGGCTTTATAAGCCTGCCCGTACAACAATCCTGGGAGGTAGAGGGCGAAGGACTATCCCTGTATCAGAGAGGAAGAGGCTCAGAGGGCCAAGGTGACTGGCTAAGGGTCACCCCCACAGGTGGGAAGTGTCAGAGTGAGGAGGTGGCCCTGCTAGACTCCACAGATGGCCCTCTGCTTGGTCACCCTAGCCTGGACTCTTTGGGTAGCTACAGTCCTCTGCAGTGGCCTGAGTCTGGGGGCAGGCAGAGCTCTGATATCGTGCCCACTCTGCCCATGCCCATGGATTCTGTGGATGGCTGACCACGATCCCACAGGAGCTGGGAGGCTTCCTGGTGTCAAACATGCAGAGCTGGAAGGGACATCACATTGAGTTAATCAGACAAGCATCCCACTCCTGCTGTGTCCCAGGCAGTGGGCTAGCCCAACCCCTTTGATTTACAATTGAGACAGGTCTGGGGAGGTTAAGTGAGGTAGTGGGGGGCAGAGGAGGGGTTTGAACCCAGACCTTTGGGACATCACCGCCAACTGCTATCGGCTTCTAATTAGATTTAGTGATTAGTAATTGCATTTGGAGTTAGAGCGCCACCTGCTGTAGTCTGTACTTGGGAATTCTTCTGATCCAACCTCAAGCAAAAGAAAGGCCTCTGGGTCACAGAATCAGACTGTTGGAAGGGACCCGAGGTCTAGTCCGACTGATACCTGGGCAGAATTCCGCTGTACGATAACCGCCCCACCCCATACACACACCAAACGGTCATCCAGCCTCTTCCTGAAGACTTACCCCCTGGGACTATTTAGGAGGCTCTTCCTGCCACCAGGCCTCAATCTGCCTTTCTGTACCTTCCACCCATTCCTTCTACTTCAGCTGAGTGCAGAGCTCTAGCTTTGGTCTCAGAAAGACCTAAGTGCAAATTCTGCTTTCACCTATTCACCAGATGTGTGACCCTCGGCAAGTTACTGAGATATTTCGGCCTCAGCTTCCTTATCTGTGAAATGGCACAACAGCAGCACAGGGTCTTTGGGAGGACCAAATTGATAAAGTGCTTTGTAAACCTTAAAGCACTATCATCAGCTTTTTAAAAATTGCTAATCCCTCTTCCACATGAGACCTAATCACCTCCTGTCCATCTCCTGCAAAGAGAAGATTCCCACTTCCTCGCACTGGCTTTCCCACAGCATAGTCTCTGGGCCCCTGCCATCCCAGGCACCCCTTCCTGGATCCCTCCCAGGATGTCCTTCCTGAAGGGGGCCGCCCGGATCTGAACAGTGGTCCAGCACAACCTATCATCCCCTGCCACGTTCCTCATCTTGCAGCCTTGACTCAGGTCAGCCGTCTAACCCAGTCCATCAAGTGGCCTTTCTTTGTACTCCCAGTGGTTAGCTCAGTGCCTGGCACATGACCCACAATGACTGGCTGACTGAGGACACTGGCCCCAGGTGAGGCGCATTGCCTTGGGTCAGAGGTCGTAACCTGGCCTCCCTACTCCAAATCTGGAGCTCTTCCCACTAAAAGCAAAGTTTTAAAAAGTAGGAGAAAATGAGGTTGGAGCTAGAAGCAAAGGCCATGGGGCTGACTCAGCCTGAAGGGCAGGAATTCGCTCATTTCCCCTGGCCTCCACAGGAGATGGGAACAAAGGCCAGGAAGTGACCAGTTCACCCAGACTAGTGCCTTTCTTCTTCTGTTTTATGGGAAAACCTCGCCCACAGAATCACAGAATGGTCCACCCAGAAGGAGCCTCAGGGATGTATTCCAATCTCCCTTCAGAAGTAGGGAAACTGAGGCACAGGGCGGGGTGTGTGTGTGTGCATGTGCCGCAATGTGTCCAAAGTCAGTGAACCAGGCGGTGTCACAGACCAGGGATGAGAAGCTGGGTCCCCTGATGGCCAGTACAGTGGGCAGTGACCCTCTGGGTGGGTGGGGGTGCGGTGCAGGTGACTCCCCCACGGTCAGGGCATGTGGCAGAAGAGAGGCCCTCCTCTTTCCATGTCATCCCACTGCCTATCTCTCCCAGGATCTGCAGGCATGCCTGGTGTTTCTGTTGCTGGGGGTGGTTTGGGATTCTAACTCATCCCTACCAAAAGGCTTAAAGCTGCAAGAATCCTCCGGAATGGTCCAGACCAAGAGACCAGAGAGGGGTCCCTTGCCTTGCCCCTGGGCACACAGCCAGAAGGGAGAACATAGCTGGCTGAATGCATCCTGGGGCCAGAAGGGACCCAGGCCGGCCACATTGGGCCGCTGCTCAGAGGATGCTCTGGGGGGGAGAGGAGAATGGGGGCTCCGATGGCTCCTGACACCAACAAAATCACAAAATCAGCACCAAAGGAACGCTCCGCCCCTGCCTCCCCAGCCTGCCCCCACAGCACAGAAGGTATAATCAGGGCTTTTGTTCTGCAGAGAAGGCACGTGGGCTCCCGGCCCACAATCAAGTAATCACGGCTGGGAGCTGGAGCAGCCCACATCCACACGGGGCTCTGGAGGGTTGGCTGCACTAGCGACCCTGGGAAGCACCTCCTATGGGCGGCATCACCCTCCTTTTGCCTCATTTGCAGTGACCGAGCCAGCCTCCTCTCCCCCTCGGCCAGCAGATGCCTTTGCCCACCGCCCAGCTCTCCCAGCCCTCCCAACTGGCTGGTCCCTCACCTCCTCCCCAGCAGCCTTCACAGCCTGGCACGTGCCATCTCTACTTTCCTCCATCAGAATGGAAGCCCCTTGAGGGCAGGGCTGCCTTTCTTTTGCTTAGCACAGTGCCTGGCACACAGCAAGCACTAAGTGCTTTATCTAGTACCTGTCCATCCTGCCTCGCTCCACATGCCAAAGCGCTTCATGCCCACAGCCCCACTGTGGGGTGGGACAGGCCTGGGCTGACCCCACCAACCTTCTCATTGTCTCCCCACTCCTGGGACCAGATGAGCAAAGCTCTGGGACCCCGACCCTCAGCCCTGCCCGTGTAAAGGAGTCTTCCCCAGGATACCTAGTGCCATATGTGTGCCCACAGATAGCTACTGCCCTCTCTGGAGGGTTCTGCAGGCCAGGGGGCAGTCTGGTGCATGCTGGGTTCCCCTACGGCCCCTTCAACGCCTTGTTAAAGTGTGCCCTGTAAGAGCAGGCAGGTTGTGGCCCAGGCTTGGAGTATAGCCCAAGGAGGGTCAGCCAGGCCAAGAAAGGTTCTGCTTCAGAAACCTGGCCAATGGGTGTGGCCACAGTAGCCCCTGAAACTGCCCACACTGAGGCCCTGGGCCTGGCTGTGGAGGCCATCATCTGGGCCAGAGAGGGGAATGAGCAGCACAGGAAGACAATACGAGGAGATAGCAGCCCCCACACTGGCTTCAAGGACCACAGGCTCCTTGGCCCAGCCCCAGCCCCTTACAAAGATGCTGCCAGTCCTCCCCCAAAGAAGTCCAACAAAGCTTTAATGGCTGTCCCCTCCCCCCCAGGGGCCAGGCTTTAAAAGCCATCCTTGGCATCATACAAAGTAGGCAGCCAGGGCCGCCATCTTGTCCTTGGGCCGCCTGGGGTTGAGTCTCCCTGCAGGGCGCCGGCCCCTGGCCCGCCCTCGGCCCTGCCTCTTTCCCGGTCCACTTCGATGCATGGGGTGGCATGGGGCTGCGTGCTTCAACTCCACCAGCTCCTGGAAGACTGGGTCACAGAAGACACAGCCCGTGTGCTGGGTCTCGTCCCCCGGCAGTGGCGACTTGGCCTTGTTGAAGTCGACGTCCACCAGGGCGGCCTCGCAGGCATCGCAGGTGTCTGCCGAGACGCGCACGCGGTGGGCATTCTCAAAGAAGTGGACCACCACACTGCACTTGTTGCAGGCCATCTTCCACTTGGGGCCCGAGGTGGGGTCCAGCACCAGCACACCGCTCTCACACTCCACGCACTGGCCGATGCCCAGCATGCTGAGCGAGTGCTGGCAGGAGGGGTGTGTGCACTCATTACAGCCCATCCCTGCAGAAGGAGACAAGCAGGAGAGGAGGAGTCCGTGAGAGGAGGAGGCCACAAGCTGGGAGCCTCTTAGCTGGAATGGCTCATCCTGAGTGGGAGGTCATGAGCTGGGAGTGGGAGGCCAAGAGCTGGGAGCAGTTGCCTGAGTGGAGGGCCATGAGGCCCCAGGAGTTTGAGGCTCATTTGTGTGATCCTGGTGAGTCCCTGTGGCCTCTCAACCCTCAGGGATGAGCTGTTCCAGCTAAGAGGCTGAATGGATCAATGCGGGGGGGGGGGGGGGGGGGAGCCCTTGTTTCCAGAGAAAATTCAGGTGAAATGAGGAGCAGAGAGTGTAACCAAGAGCGCAAAGGGCACCTCTACTCTTCTCCTGGACAGGCCCAGCCCAACCCCCTTCAACCAATGAGAGCCCTCAGCCACCTCCCACCCCCGTCCAGCACCCACAGGCCACGACTGGGGTGGGGTTGTCTCCTGAACCTAGGGGAAGCTCACTCCCCCCTGGCTGCCTCCTCATCTCTCTTTTCCTAAGAAAACCTCTTCCTGGTTCGGCTGCTGAGACTGAATGGCCTCCCTGCCTCCGGGCTTGCTGCCTTGAATCCTCCAACATCCAGCTGCCCTCCTGCTCCCCACAAAACTGGGCCTCACCACTGTCACAGCCCCACCAAAGCTGCAGTGGTTCCCTAAGGCCTTCTCCCCTCGCCCAACCTCATCCGATGTGCCTCCCCTTCCCACACTCTTTGTGGCTCGCTTCACCTCCCACCTCCCTACCTTTGTCCAGGTTGTCCTGATGCCTGGAATGCCCTTCCTTCTCCCCTCTGCCTCTCAGAATCTCTCATTTCCTTCAGCATTCGGCTCTAGCCCCCCTCCTCTGGGATGCCTTCCCAGACCACCACCCCCCAAGGGGCTGGGGCCCTCCCTCTGCCCCAAAGCTTCCTAGTATTTATTCTGCATATATCTGGATACGTAGCCATGGTCATGGTCCATTGGACGGTTCTGTTTGTCTTGGTGCCCCCAGAGCCTGGCATAGTGCTCAGAACACGCCTGCTGACTGACTGAGCCTCACTGAACTGGCAAACACCTCTAGGCTGGGGACCAACTCGATCTTGTCAGCCCAGGGAGCTCCCCACTTTGGCCATTCAGTGCGCTCAAGGCTCAGCTTCCAGCCTCCAAGCTAGCTGCCACCAGGGCCTGGCACAGCTGACTGATGAGGAAACAGGGACTCCCAGTGGTGGGTTCGAGAATTTGCCCATGGTTTGTCAGAACCTTAACCTGAACCCAAACTTGGGATCTCAGATCTAGGGTTCTCCCTGCTCTGGCACACACGTTCTAACGAGGGGGTTATGTGCTTTCCGGGCCCCCTCCTCCTTGGCTGAGCAGAGCTCTGCCCTCCTTCCCAGCCTCCCATCACACCCAGAGCTATGAGGGAGACCTCTCTGCACACACCAAGTGCCACATAAACGTTAGCTGTCACCATGATGATGGCGTCACCAACTCCCCAAGGAGAAACATCCCTTTCCCATCTCAGCCCGTCCACATTTGTTTCTGATGCTCACCCTGTCCTCCCCATAGGCCCTCCAAGGCCAAGTCTTCCCTGACCTCTGACATGGCACCTGCTCCTCTACAGAGTTTACTTGGGGAAAGCCAAGCCACCACAGGGTTGAGCACAAATCGTCTGGCCGGGGAAGGCTTCCCAAATGCCTGCCCATCCACCCATGGGGGGCAGCCAATGAGCCCCTCACCTTTCCCCCGCCACATGCTTACCTTTCTTCATGTCCCTGAAGGGCGGGTGGTTGTAGCAGTATGGGCACAGAGGGTAGCTCTTGCCTCGGGACCCTGAGGACCAGAGGACCAGCTCAAAGTCGTCCAGCGGGCACCGCAGCTCCTTGTAGAGTTTGATGGTGCCGTTCTGGGGGAGGGTGTAGGTCTCGTCGCAGTGAGAACAGTGCAGGCGGCTGGGTTTGGCCTAGAAGTAACAGGCACAGAAATCAGGGGCATGAGGGGTCTGGGCCCTGCCCTCCATGATGGGGGCGCACCCCAAGAAGGAATTTCTCTGTCCTTCCTTGCAGTGACAGCCCTGCCTGAGGCTGTCGGGCCCAGTTAGGCCTCCTGCCTGACCAGGCAACCTGAGGCCAGCCTCTTTTGTAACAGGGGGCTCCGAGGCACTTCCCCGCCCTCCAGCTCCATACCTTCCATCTGTCTTCCCTGCTGGTTGGGAGTAGGGCTGGCAAACCCTCTGACCTCCTTGGAGATCATTTTCACAAGGCCCCACTGGGCAGAGGCAAATGGCAGCCGGGCCAAGCTTCGCCTCCCTATCCACTCGGGTCTCAGGTGCCCTCTGGCCCAGGGGGGCTGGGCCTGAGGACTCTTACCTGGATATACTTCATAAAACGATGGCACTTCCCACATCGGGAGAGGGGTTTGCCAGTGGCAGCAAGAGGTGAGAAAGACACTTCCATCAATTCATCCATGCCTAAAGGATGAGAGGGCCGGGAATGATCATCCAACCTTCCCTGCTCTCATACCCCTGACAGCACCCTGCATGGGAGGAGACCACTGAATGTGGACAGAATGGATGCTGGCCCTCAGACAGAGAGGCGGGGCTGCCAATGAGCAGCAAGCAAGTGGGACTGGACGCTGGACGAGGCTGGTATAAACAAGTGTGTGGAACATGAGAACCCAGGGACCAGGGGAACCAGCTATGAGAGCCAGGACGGAGCGTAGCTGAAGAGGCAGGATGCAGGGAAGGCCATGTCAATGACCGGTTCCGTCTGCCCAGAGCCCTGCCTCCCAGCATTTCCTGACCCTACTGGACCAGCCAGGCTACTGGGTGATGCACCTGCTTTTCATTCAGTAAACACATATGAAGCACCTACAGTATGCACTTCCTCAGCTGGGGCTCTAGGCACCAAGATGAATGAGACCTGCGCCCGCCCTCAGGGAGCTCATCATCCGGAGGCCGGCACAGCAAGCCCCAGGACACACTAAGATATGAGCAGTGCTTGAGAGAGAGGCGGTGGAGGAGGCCTCAGAGCCAGCCACAGCCTGGCAGTCAGAAGGCCTGAGAGTCCAAGCTCCAGCACCACCTCCGAGCAACTTCACCTCATGTGTGAAATGGGCCCCTAAAACCCGACACCGCCCCCCACACACCTCACAGGAATGTTGGGAGGAAAGGACATCCCATAACTGAAACGTGAGGATGGGATAAGGACGACTCATGGGAGGGAAGGGAGACTCCCTGCGGAACCAGGCCCACAAGCTGGCCATCGCACCAACAGGAATGGCTGAGAAGGGGAGAAGACTTGCAAGCTACTGACTGCCCAAAATGTTCCACATTGCCAGTGGGAGAAGAGCAAAGGTCTCATTGCATGCTCAGCAGCCTGGCTGAGACGTGTGCCCACGGGCCCGCACACTGGAGGAGCTGCCACGGGAGCCCACTCATCTGGAGAGAGAAGTCACTGACCTGTCCGTACCCTCTGACCCACATGCAGCTCCCCCCATGTTCACCAAACTGCCCAAAACAGCACTTTCTGAAGTGGCAAAGAGCATCCCTCAGGGAACAGCCAACCACGCCGCAAGTGCCCGGAAGTAACCAAATGATGCTGGCTGCTTCTGGAGACCAGTCACAGTAATCCTTCTGTTAGTTCTGCTAACCCAAAATATCACGTCATGAGAAACGACAACGGCGAGCACTTAGTAAAACGTAGAAAGACGCGTGAACTTGCGTAAACTGAAGCCAGCAGAGAGGGCAGTGCAGGGGACAGAAGAACTGATGGCTGGGGGTCCCCCGTGACCGAGCCTGTCTCTATCTGCTGCCATTTTTTCTTTGGCGAGTGGGGCTCTCTGCACAAAGATGGCTGCTCAGACAAGGCCGCTCAGGAAGCTGGGTGGCTTCGCCTTTTGGGGGGGTTACCAGGGATTAGGGGAAGGGGCATATCTGCAAATAATGGCCAGAAAAAGAAAAGGCATCAATACAACTAAGGGAAAACCTTTCTAAATGGTAGCAGCAATCAGTGGGAGATGAGGGCACCAGGCATTCCTGGCTCAGGAGAAGGTTCAAGCCAAGGGAAGGCATGGACAGGAGGGGCCGAGCGGAGGAGCAGTGCTCAAAGACAAGGGAGGCTGGGCCTGGCACTCCATCAGTCCAGCTGAGAGCCAGGAGGGTGATGGGGCGGGGCGGGATTGGGGGCCAGACAGGTGGGATCTGAGAGATACTGAGATCACAGGTTCTGAGAACCAGAGGGACCTGCCAAGGGTCTCCCAGACTGTGAGGGGCAGAAGCAGGACCCTGGAGGTCTGCTCTCAGGGCCTTTCCAGGAGTCCACCCACCTGCTTGGTGCCCAAGTAGAAGCAGGGACAGGAGAAAAGGAAACAGATGAATGTCATCTCCTGGGAGCAGCGACCCCCACTCCTAAGACGGTGTCTAGCACACAGTAGGTACTTAATAAAATGCTTGCTGATTAATGATCCAAAGGCAAGCTGCCCCACTAAGCTGCTTTCATAGAAGGAGGCTGTGGGCCCTACATGCTTCCCCTACAGGCATTTTGCAAAGTTTCTCTTCTCCTCCTGCCAAAGTCTGAGTTCACACTTGTCACTTGAGGAAAGCAGACACTGAGCTCTCCTGACAGGAGGCAAGTCTGAGCACAGAGCGGCTGGTGCCGAGGACTCACTGGGCGGCTGATGATCTGAGCCAGGAGACCCCCTGCCCCTCTCAAAATAAACCCTTCTCTTGGGATCTTCTGGAGCTTACACTCTCCTGAATTTCCTTCACTTTCTAAGGCGAGATCCCCGAGGTCCACATGGCCGGACACCAGGCTGGGTGAGCGGAAATAGGTGTAGGCATGGAACAGTGAAGACACGTCACACCTGGGCCCTAGCTGTCTCTGAGGAGCTTAGGAGGGTCTCATAAACTTTTCGGCCTTGTCTCCTCTCTCAAAGGAAGGCATCAGACAGGATGCTCCCTGTGGTTCTCCAGGCTGCCCTCCTAACTCTCCACACAGCAGCCTCTGCACACTAGAAGCTCACTTCCTCGCTGGATTCCCCACCTGGGAAGGAGCCTCTGCCCCTTCCCTTGCCAGCTGGGCCAGCCCGGTCTCTGTCCCCACCTGGGCCAGTCCAGCCTCCATCCCCATCCAGGCTGACTCACCTCATTAAATACAGGCTCCCTGAGGGCACAGGCTGTCTTTCTTCCTGCCTGTGTACATATGCCTAGTGCCTGGCACATAGTAAATGCTTAATACACGCTGTAAATGTGCCCGACTTCCCTCTACTGCCAATATTCAATGTTTCATATGTTTAACGCAGATTTGTGTCCTTCTCTTCTGAAGTCTGTCTGCTTTCTGAATGTGGCCTGCAGTCACCCTGAGCCACAGAGCGAGACAAACTCAACAGTGGGCCATTGCGTTGGCCTCCTGACAGCCTGAGGCCCCCCAACCAGGAAGAGGCTCGAGGGGGAAGGGACCATGGCCTGCTTCTCTGGGGCTCCCTCAGGACTGGACACAAGGCCTTCAGGAGGCAGGAGCGGCCACGGAAAGAGGTCCCACATTATGGGCCCTGTGCAAGCCATGGATTTCTCTGGGGCTCGATTCTTTCAAAGGGGCACAGTAATGCCAGGACCCCCAGGACTGACAGCTGGCATGCTCCTGGGCTATGACCTGGACTAGTGAGGGAACATGCATGCTGATGAGACCCCTGCTCCACCTTGGTCTCGGAGCACCACTCTCCTGGGGGAAGGAGTCAATTCTGTTGTAACCAGTGCCAGGAGAGGGAAGGCCTGGGGCCAAGAGCCCCCACGGGCTGTGTGCCCCTCTCTGGGCTCTAGGGAGCGGTCTCTGAGGCTGTCCCTGTCCCTAACCTCAGGGCACTTTCTCCTGGCTGACATAGCAGAAGAGTGATGGGGTGTGGACAGGGCTGGGAGCCCCGGTTTTCCACCAAGCTCTGACACTGACCGAGGATGGGCCAGTCCCTTCCCCAGCCAGCTGCCTAGTTTCATCAGCTCTAAAATGGGAAGGGGCCTGCTTGGGAGATCTCAAAGCACTGGAGACAAGTGAGGAGGTCGCCTCATTGACCTGTGCCCAGCGGGGCAGGGGTGGGGCCTCACCTGCGATAGAGTCCACAAAGTAGTGAAACTTCCTCTTGAAGATGTTCAGGGTGTGCTCCAACACCTGGTGGTAGTCGGCCTTGCCCAGGGCGATCAGGCTGAGCTGCTTCTCCACGGCGCTTCGGATTGTCGGCAGCACCAGCTCAGCATCTGTCCAAGAACCAGAGGAGAGGGAGGGTGGGCAATCAGTGGGGACCTGGCCCAGGGCCCCCTCCGCTGACCCAGGTGCCCCAGAGGGCACCAGCAAAAGGCCCCCAGGGTGCTGTGGAGGAGGCGGGCCTCAGGTGACCCAAGACAAGTATCCCACCCTCTGACCCAGGGCCCGGGCCTTTGGAAGGAACCTTGTGTGGCCACACCTTGGGCAGCTCTGAGGCCTGCAGCATCGCTGAGGGGGGCTGGAAAGGACCTCAAAGGTCACCCATCCCTCCACAAGTGCCTCCACAAGCGGTCACCCAGGCCGTGCCTCAAGTCCTCCACTGAGGGGGCAGTGACAACCCCTGTGGAAATCCTTTCCTCTTTGTAGGCAGGGCCAACTAATGTTTCCTCCTATTTGCTAATGTTTCCTCCTATCAAACCTACACAGGCCTCTTTATCCCCAGCACCAGCTGCTCCTGGTTCTGTCCTCTGAGCCCAAGCAGAGCTGCCCTAACCAATCCTGGACCCCATGACAACCCTTCAAACACAGGAGACATCTCAGGTCTCTCCTCAGCCTTCTCAGTCCAGGATGAACTGAGAGGAAACCAGGCCCTCCAGGGAAAGGCCCCCCAGGCATGTTCTTAGAGGCCCTGAAGTCACCGTCACCATCTGCTCCTACCTGGACAACGGACACTCACTCCTCTCTGGGCCTCCATGACCCACCTCCGTCCTGGTGCCCCTCCTGCCCCTCCGACCCATCCTTCCCCGTCTCCTCTGCTGGGGTCCTCCTCCAGATCACATCCCAAACTGTGAGTAGTCCCCAAGGCTCCATCCTAGGCCGGCTTCCCTTCTCTCTCTCCCTCAGTAACCTGGTCAGGGCCCGTGGCATTAACTGCCCTTGTCAGGCAGGGAGATGCCTGACCCCAGGCTCCCAGGCTTCAGTTCCACATCATCACCACCCTTGGACATTTCAAACTGGACGTCTCAGAGACGCCTTTAACTCAATCAGTGCGTTCTCTTTCCCTCCACGTTCCCCTCTTCCTGTCCCAGGCCCTACCGTCCTCCCAGGATTCTAACCTTGGCAAGGTGCTGGCCACCTCCCTCTCCCTGTCCCTCTCCCTACATGGCCCAGCTCTGGCCAAATCGATTCATTTTGACCTTCACAAGCTCTCGATCCCAAAGCTGCCGCCTCCGTCCAGGCCCCGGCACCTCTTGACTATGTTCTCCCCGCTCACGTCTATCCCACACACTGCTGCTGACGCCAAAAGAAGCTTCCTTCAGTGAGGACCTGTCCACATGAGCTCCCTACGTAACCAGCAACCAAGGCTCCCTACAGCCTCTACAATCAAGACCTACGGCACCTGGCCTCAACTACCCTTTCCAGCCCCATTAAACACTCCTCCTCCCTACATCCTGTGATCTGGCCATCCCCCATCTCCATCTGTGTCCCACCTGCCTGAAACATGCCCCTCTGTGCCCCTACCTTGCCGCCTCTCTTGGTTAAGAGGCAGTCCAGATGCCAAGCTCCACCGGGAGCCCTTCCCGATCTGCTGTGCCCGGCCTGGTGCCCTGTCCCCAGATGCTGAGCTCCACTGGGAGCCCTTCCCAATCTGCAGCGCCCGGCCTGGTGCCCTGCCCCCAGAGGCCAAGCTCCACTGGGAGCCCTTCCTGATCTGCCGTGCCTGGCCCAGTGCCCTGTTCCCAGAAGCTGTGTATTTGCACTTAAATCTCTTTCTGTGTGTGCCTCAATAGACACTGGCTTTGTTCTGTGTCCCCAGCCCAGGTTTGGCAACAACGAATGAGTGAGCAACCTTCTCCATTAGTTACCCACTTCCCCACCGTCAGCCATCTCATTCCCCTCAAGGTGGCAAGTCAAGACAGGTCAACCTGCATTGATTCAGTGCCTACTGTGTGCCAGGTGCCATGCTAAGGCAGGGGAGACAGAGAAGGGAGAAAACAGCCCCACCTAATAGGGGAGACAGCGTACAAATGCCTGGAGAACAAGCCCCAGAGAATGGAGGGGAATGGAAAGGCTTCCTGCACAAGGCAGGGTTTGGGCGGAGACCTGAAGGAAGCTGAGAAAGCCCAGAGTAGGATGAGGGAGAGAGGGCAGGCATTATTCCAGCACCAGAGCTAATGGACAGTCTTGGAGGAGAAACAAGCAGGAGGCCTGAGCTGGGTGCATTTAAAGTGCACAGAGGGAATATGGCCTTAAGAGACAGGAGAGGTGGGGGGGTGACAGGCAGCTAGGAGAGCTTCCAGGGAGGCATAGTCAGGCCTCACACGTGGACACTATATGTCACACACGTGGGCACATGTTGCCTCCTCCTGCAGAGCGGCACACCCTGGGAACCCTCAGCAGCGATGTTCTGCACCAGAGAGAGGCTAACCAAAGGCCTGCTCTCGGGGCCTTCCCAGCTCTGACAGTCTAGGTCCCCACAACTGTCGGAGCGCTCACACACAACCTGCAGCGTTTCCAGGCCATCCCCAGGCCAGAAAGGCCATGTTCTACATTCTAAGACTTCTCTGAGGTTGGAGGCTCAGATCTCTACAGTCCAAGGACAGGCCACATTCAAAGGTCTGCTCCAACCACCATGCTGTGTTCTAGCATCTACTCAACCTCTTAAAACGTGTTCAGTGCACTCAGGGCCCTCCCTGCTCCGATGCTCTGCTCCCACCTATCTTGTAGTAGCCGTGGACCAAGACGATGCCCAGGTTGGTCGGTCTCAGCCGGCGCCCGCTCTCTACAGTGACGTAATTCCGCTGGCAGATGTTGTTGATATGCACGGGGATGCTGGCATCTGTGCCTAGGACACACAGGGAGACGGGGCCTCAGTGTGTCTCCTCCAACACCTCCCCATGCCCTCTCCTAGAAGAGGGCACCAAGGCGCAGCCACAGAGGTCACAGCTGGCTCACTCCGGCCACAGCACTTACCCTCTCTGGGGTTTAGTTTTATCCACTAGAGCATAGAGATAACAATGACTGTCCCAGGGTCTTGGGTTGTCGGGAGGAGATGGTTTGGCGGCAGCGGGAACTCTCTCTATAGGCCCCTGGGCAACAGGTCCCAACCCCAGCCCTGGTCACCCCAGGCTGGGCACTGCCTGCGAGGCTGCAGCGGCTTCCAGACAAACGAGTGGCCTGGTACTACGGCTGCTGCCCGCTAGTGTCCTCCTCTGATCCCACCCTGCCTCACACACAGATCACAGACAACTCTGTATCTGGGGCCCCGGGGACCAGGATGGGCACACACTGGATCTCTCCCACTCCCCACCAGGGCTGACTTGAGAAAGGGAGCCTACAGAAGGCTTCTTCAGCAGTTTTGCAGTGATGAGTGGGGCAGGGGCAGTGCCAGGTGCACACAGGAGAGACAGGACAAGGTCTGCCAAGGTGCTGGATATGCCAAGGGAGGGAGGGTGGAAGGCTGGGTGACTGGGATGGGGTACAGTAACAGGAAAGTCAGGAGGAGGGGAAGGGCTTCTGGGCCAGCTAGTGTGAGAGTGTGACGGGCAGGGATGCCCTGCCAATGAGAGGGGATGTAGCCAGGGGGGTGGCTGCCCCTCTGGCAGCTCAGGGACAAACACGTACTCCTGGATGTGGGTGGGGACGGAGTCAGCTCCACGAGCAGACTAGCCTCTGGTTCCTCATTTGTCAATTGTCCCTGCCAGCACAGTAGGTACTTGGTAAACGCATGCTGAATGACCAACCAAAGGGTCAGGACAGCACTTTGATTGGCAGGAAGCCCCACCCTCTGAATGGGTTCTTCTCCTTCATCTGTAGGACCTTTACCTAGGACAAAGACCCCCTCTCTTTGCCCCTGACCCTTTCATGGGAAAGGGCTCAGCCTGGAGAGCAGGTGGCATGGGGAGCCCTCCTCTGCCTGCCCGGGCCTGGAGCTCCCTGCGTGAAGGGAAGTTACCTACCAATCCCATGCTTCTCCATCAGTGTGATGAGCTCAGCCTCGGTCAGGTAGTCGGGAGGACTCGTCTGCTTCTCCACCATCTTCACTTCACTGAGGGCAAAGGTGTCCCCCTTCTGGCAGGTAGGGAGGCTCTCCTCAGGAGGGATGCTCTGCCAAGGCATGATCTCAGTGAAGCCTGGAGAAGGAAGCAGGTCCCCATGTTATCACAGCCCCCAGATCAGCCCTGTCCGAAGACAAGATGGCCTGGCCTGCCTCGGGGAGGAAGGAGTTCCCTGTGACTGGAGGGTCCTAGAAGGGGGTGGATGACTGTACGTTGGGAATACTGCTGAGGGGGGTGGGCCTGCTCCAATGGCTTTGGAAAAGTCCCCACCAAGACTCTATAACCTTAGACTTGTCTAAGGTGGAGGAGAGGACACAGGAGCCTGAGAAACGAGTACCTGACACCTGGCCAGGCTGCTGCTGTCTGTCCATTAGACCGTGAGCTCCTTGCGGTGAGGGCCAGTGATCAGGACAGTGCCTGGCACATAGTAGGCACCTGGTAAATGTTTGTTAACCACCTGATCCTTCTCACAAAGCCCATCTGAGGAGCCCTCCCCATCAGGCATGGGTTGGTGCCATCTCCCCCCACCTCCCCAGACGGCTCAGAGAGCCATCCCGGGGGCCCCAGACAGAGGCTCAGGTGACCCCGCAGGGACCTGTCACCCTTGTCTGACTCCCTGCATTCCCACCCCCACCCTCCTCTTGCCAACAGGGCCTGGTCCCTAGGCCTTCCCCAAGGAGAGACTGACATGTTGCTGATGGGGGAAGGCCATTCAGACCCCTTGCAACGAGCCTTTCCATCCTGAAGCTCCCTCCCCTCCTGATGCCTCACTGGAGTACGGAGGAGACCCTGGGCTCTCAGAGGCTCTGCTGCTAAGCAGGGATGCTCCAGGGTGAAGCTGAGAGCTGGGAGGCAGCCAAGGGCTGGCCAGAGCCCAGCAGCAGTGTGAGCACTGACCCAGGCAGGCAGTTGCACCCCCACCCCTCGCCCAACCCACCAAAGGGCCGAGGCGGGAGGGGAAGGGCTGGTGAGGCAATCCCCGCTCACCTGGGGAGATAAGCGTCTTCCCTGAGCAGGTAAAACGCTCTGGCCCAATCTGGAAAGAGATGGTGTTCTGGAGGTATTTGCAGTCATAGCTGACGGTGGCGATGAAGTGTCTGGTGATATATTCATAGAGTCTCCAGGCATCACCCCCTGAAATGAGCCACATGCCAGGTTACGAACTCAGTGCCAGGCAAGGCGTGGGCCACGCCACTCGCCTGTTCAATAAACCCCAATGGCTCCCAAGGAACCTGGATGAAAGCCCGCTCAGCCACATCACTCCTCAGACACCCATGCCTGCGCCAGCCAAAGTGTCCTCTTGCTACTACCCAGAATCGACTCTGTCTCTTGTGGCCCCAGCTGCTCCTCAGGCCTGGGAGGATCTCTGTGCAAACCCTGGCTACTTGTGAACCTGACATCAATGAAGATGGGCCTTTAACAACGCAGCACGCAGCTTCTTCCAGGGCAAGGTGAACTGAGGCTCAGACAAGGGCAGTACCTTTCCCAAACTACCAAGCTAGTGAGTCACAAGTCACTATCATGTCCGATCCCACAGCCAATGCTTGCTCCTAGACCCCACCTTGGACAATCCTCACAGAATGTGTGGTTTCTAGAGCCATCTCAGACGTCACATGATGGCCCTCATCATTTCTGCCTCCTGACCCCCGGCATCCCCTGTTCCCCAACACCCTTCACATTGCCCTCTGCTGGCTCCCATGGCCTTCAGACAGTGGGACCGCTGGTAGCGACAGCATGGAGGGTCTGAGTCTGCCCCCCCAGGGGCACCAAACAAAACCCTTTCCTGCTCACCACCAGAAAGGGGATGAAGTGGCCTGGGGGGACATCTCAGGCCCCTCTCCCATCTCTAAGAGCTCCTGGAAGCAGTGCACAGGAAACTGAGGGGGTCCACACCTACCTAACTCTGCCTCTGTGGCTGACCTCATGGGAGTGATTGGGGGGTGGTCTCCTGCGTCATGGCCCTTCCGTGGCCGATTGATGCCACTTGCTAACAGTTGCTTCACCTGGAGGAGAGGAGAGGAAGGCACAGGGCTGGGAGGGAGGCACACTAAATTCCCACAGGCAAAAGGAGTCATGAAAACAGCTCTCACAGACATTCATCCATGCTCAGGCCTTGTCCTGGATACAGTTAACGTAAGGAGTTTACAGGCCTGTAAGAGATGGCTGGCAGACGTGTAAGGACCAAGCAGGAGAGAGCATGCTGGTACACAGAAGCAGCCCAGAGAGCTCTGCTGGGGAGGCCTGAGAAAGGAAGAATCACTGTACGCTGGGGGAGGGACTGGAGGGGCCAAAGGAGGCTTCCTGAAAGAGGCAGCCTTTTCACTGGGACCTGAAGGATGGGAAGGATGTGAGCCTGGGACATGGGAGTGAGTGAATGCACAGAGGGGGACAGTGGGGGGACACAGGCAGGGGAGGCAGGTCTAATGAGGCTGGGGCACAGAGAAGGGGAGGAAGATGAGATGAAGTCTGAAAAGTGGGCTGGTGCCCAAGTGTGGAAGGCCTTGAATTCCAGGCTGAGGAGATGGGACTTTATGGAAGAGAGGGCAGGGAACCAACGAAGATTTCTGAGCAGGGGGATGGCAAAAGGAAGATTCTCAAGCAGTTGATTCGGGGAGGATGGGGGTGGGCCAGGTGGAGATGGGGCTGGAGACTGGGTGGGTCCAGGCAGAGAAGGCAAGGCTCGGGCTGCTTGTGTGATTCACCCTCATTCTTCTTTATACAATGGATGCTCTGACCACACTGGACTCAGGCCTTCTCACTTCCAAGCCTTTGCTCACTGTCCCCGGCATTCGCTGTGAACCCACAGGCCCCCCTCAGAAGCCTTTCCTGGGCTCTCCCCTCCTCCTGTGGCCTGAGAGTGACCACTTCAGTACTAACATGCCACAGATACCAAGACCCTGGAGGGCAGGGGCTGGTTTTCATCCTGTCTTGGTGTGCCCAATGCTTAGCCCAGAGCGCTGGCACAGCAGGTATTTACCATGTTTTTGTGGCACTGAGTTCATTCTCTTTAAAGCCCCAAAACAAGTCATGCTCTCTAAGTGGGCCTGTCATCGGTCTGGCCCACTTGACCAAGCACAATACCTTCATGGTCACAGCAGGGACTGGCAGTGGAGCCTGACAGTCACCCAATGCCCCGCAGAGCTGCCCACAAATCAGGACAATAGCCAGAGCTTGGCAGCCTGGCCCCCATCTGTGGCTGTTCCGTGGCATTCTGTCTGAGAAGGTAGCATCAGCTGGTCTGGGCCACTTGTTGCAGGGGTGACGGGTCTGTCTGCATGAGGCTTCCATTTCAAGTGTTTGCACCCTGTATCCACCCTGCCCAGGCCAACATCCTGCCTGTCAAATCTCCAGGTCGGAGAAGGGGTCTGGACAGCTGGATGGATTAGCAGCTGGGTGGCATTACTTAAAGTGACCCATCCATCACCCGCCACCCCTCCTAGGGTACTAACCACTTTCCAGCCAGCCCCAGGCACCAAGCAATCTGCCCCAGACCATGTCCAGAGTTTCTCTCTCTCTCTCTCTCTCTCTCAGCTTCATTTGGGCTTTAAGCCATGCTTAAAGTCTTGCCAGACTCAGGGTGGGGAGGCGGAGGCAGGTCTAGACTCCTGAAGCACAAGAAACTCGGCCCCAGAAGCGATCTGGGGGTAGCTCCCACTCACCGTCTGGGCCCAGTAAGGGTGGTTGGCTTGCTGCTTCAGAGACCCCTTCAGATCAAAGTTTTCCGGATAATGGGTAGTCTCCGTCCGAGGGTAACTGATGTAGCCCTGGGTATAAAGTCTCTCTGCTATCTGCATTGCGTGCTGGGGCCCCATTCCTACAAATAAAGGGATCATACAGTCATCAATTTTGAGCTGGAAGGGCCCTTAGAAGCCACCACTCCAACCCCCTCATTAACAGAGAAGAAAACTGTGGTACAGAGGAGGAAGGACCTTGTCCGGGGTCAGTGTATGAAGGAGGATCTGAACCTAGGTGTCCCCCCACCAAATCCAGCACTGTACTCAGCACACCACCCTGACCCACAAGGAGCCACCAGCCAGAGAGGTGACTGATGCCCAAAGACATCTCCCTGCGAGGCTGGCCTTCCTGGGCTGCCCTCCCACTGAAGCAGTGGGCCAGGACTCCCAGGGGCACAGAGGGAAAATTCGCACCCAGGGCCTCTGGCTCAGAGTCTGGGCTGCCACAGCCACAGCCACATCCACAGCTTTCTCCCTGACAACTTCAGGGCTCCCCAGATTGGAAGTCTGTCTGGCTGCTTCTCAGCCGATCAATGAGGGTTCAGATGCCATCACACCCTTGGTGAGTTCCATGCTGGCAGCTGGGATTTCCCTGGGGCCTTGGGAGGAATCCCTGAGCTGGGTCCTAAGGACCAGCCGGACCGGAGCCCGAGCTTCTCTGTGCCTCTCTGTGCTATTATCATGAACAACAAAGATGACAGTGCCCGTTTATGTGGCACTCTGGGGTGTGCAGAGAGCTTTCTCCAACTCGTCTCACCCTCACAACAGCCCTGGCAGGCAGACGCTGCCATCGTCTGTGTTTTATAGATGAGGAAACCGAAGCTGAGAAAAGTTCAGAGAGTGGCCCCGGGTCACCCAGCCAACCAAGTGCCTGAGGATGGATTTGCATTCGGGTCTTGTGGCCCAGGCTGCACACTAGCCAAGACATTGCCCTGGTGCCTCCTTCCTGAAGTGAGGCGTTCACGCAGGACCTCTGTGGAGGGCTCCCACCATGGAGGAAAAGCTCCTCACAGGACAACACGCCCTCTGGCTCGCTCCCAAGAGACACCACACTTGTACGACCCGGTGACCTGGCTAGGCCCGCAAGCGCCTCCTGACTTCCTCACCTACCCAGAGAAGAGCTGGCCACTCGGAGCATCTCCACGGTGTTCAGGGCCAGGGGTCTCTGCTTGGCCTTCTCCTTCCGGCTTGTCCCTTCCACCTGGAAGAGAGGACAAAGTCCATGCCCATCCAGAAGGCTGTGAGGGGAGCCTGGCCCTGCCCGCTCGCCTCAGGGGTCCTTCATGTAGCCTGAGCCCCAGTCCACCAGCCTTCAGGGCTAGGTCATCTACACAAGGGTCCTCTGAAGGTCCCCTTTAGTGGGGCCCAGCAGCACGAGAACTGAGCTCTGCCCCAGCACTCTGGCTGGGTGACTCTGGGAAAGTCACTGCCTTTCAGGGCCTTAGTGACTCAGAGGCACAGGCCTGCACCGAGAGATGGAGCTGCCTCATATCGTTCAAATTACACGTTGGGCCCCCTGGAGGTGAGCTGACAGCCCCACCCCCTCACCTTTCTGTAACGGTAATTTAAATCTGAAGATCTTTCCCACCCATTAATAGGCTATGTGACCTGCTTACATCACAGGAAGCCTAAGTCATAGGTGATGGAAGGAGCTTGCTGAGAGGAAAAGGAAAGTATGTCACAGGAAATGCCGAGAGTAGTTAGAACTGAGGGAAGGAGCAAACGTGTGCTGGCTGTGCTGTGAGTGATTGTTGGTGGGAGGGCCCCAGTGGGGGTGGGGGGAAGGTTATGAGATGGTGAGGCTCCCTGCTATGATGTTGTGTTTCAGGTTCATTGTTGTTATTATAAAGGGAACTTACTGGTTCTGGAATTTGCTTGCTGTTGTGATGGATTGGGTTTATTGGTTTTGGGACCTGGTTCTCTCGTGTCTGAATAAATGGTTTACTTCTTCTGCCTTCTATATGGAGAGTATTTTGTGATACAGAACGGCATATTTACAATTATTGTCTATGTTGTGACTACTGCCTTGCCAACACACCTTCCAGCAGACCAGCCCACCCACTGGCCGGTCTGGCAGCAGGCCATGGCCCTCCGCTTTCTCCTCTGTAAAATGAGGTCTCTGGAGGAAGCATCTTCCCACTCTAAATTTCTATAACCCTACAAATGTATGATCCTCATCTGCTGGCACCCCAATGGGCAGCAGAAAGACATTGGGGGTATGTGAACAGGGGAGTCTACTGTCTGTTAATGGGGACTTGCCAATGACAAATGGCAGAGAAGCCACCCCCAGGACACGTGTGGTCAGCCTCACTGCCACTGGGGAAGCCACCAGCACTGTATGTAGCTCCCCTTTGGACAAGATTCATGGAGGACACAAAGGCTGACTGGGACTGGGACCTGCAACAGTCAGAGGTGTGTCCCTGGGGCTCAGATGCCACAGAAGGAAGGAAACATGATTCTAACGACTGGCAGCAGCAGGGACAGACAATCCAATTTGACACTTCTGAAGGGAGCAGGGATGAGCCAAGGATGCAGTACTGAAAAAGCAGCCTCAGAGTGGGTGACAGTGAGAGTGTGTGTGAAAGCATGTGTGTGTGAGAGTGTGTGCATGTATGAGAGCATGTGTGAGAATGTGCGACAGCATGTGTGTGAGTGTGTGGGAGAATGTGTGTGTGTGTGCAAGAGGTGTGTGAAAATGTGTGAGAGCATATATGCACATATGTGAGAGGGTGTGTGTGCATGTGTGTGCAAGGTCATTGTGTGAGGATGAGTGTGAGCATATGTGCATGTACATGCATATGTGAGAGCATGAGTGAGCAAATGTGCAAGAGCATGTGTGCATGTGTGAGAAAATGTGTGAGAGCATCTGCTCTGTGAGTGTGTCTGCTCACCAGTGATCACCCATTAGCCTACGTGACCTCTCTCTGGAGACTAAAACTCCAGGGTATCCAGATGTTTGGGAAACAGCTATTGAGTCCCTACTCTGTACAAGGCATGCTGCTGGCTGGCTTTGCTTGGGGAGGCCGGCAAGAGCCAGACCCTGTGACCAGATGACCATGTGGATGGACGGGAGGTAGCACAGATGCTGGCGTGCACGTGGGGATGGAAGTGTGTGCATGCAAGTCCAATGGCCTGTGTGTGAGCACCTGGGGATGAGGAGGCCTGTCCTGGCCACTTCCTAGGTCTGTGCTCCCTGTTGTGAGCCTTAGCCCCCAAAGGATCTTCACTTCCTTGCAGACATCTCTCTCTCCCTGGCATGTGCTTGCCACTTCCCCTTTTTCTCCGTATCGCCAGCACTTGGTGCTGCCCACACAGAGCAGCCTCTAAGTGCATGTGGGACCAGGACTGGGGCTAAGCTGGCAGCATGCTCTGTGGACCGAGACCCTCCCGAGGCAATGGCCCACCCGACACACCCATGTCCCCACCTTGGCTTCCTTCTCCATCCTGGTAATGTTCAGGAACATCTGGGCGATCTCCCGGTCAAACACTCTCACGCGGTCCCAGTCCAAAAGGACCGAACTGTCCTTGTCAGGGTTAATCTGCAGCAAAGAGGGGACACAAGAGTCACGGTGGAAATGCTTGTCCCTGAAGAGTTAACAAGATGCCTCTCCCCTGCTTCTCTGCAGAGAGGGGGGCCGTGAGTACACAGTACTGTGTATGCTGTCAGGAGCAGGCGAGGTCTGCATGAGCTCCGCCAAGCTGCTTCTTTTCTTGCTCAGTCTTTGGTCTAAGGGGTAGCTCACCCAAGAGAGAAAGGAAGGAGATGCAGAAATGAAGGGGATAAAAAAAACAAAAGATCACAACCCAAAAAAGCAACAGAGAAAACATGAGAAAACCACTTCAAAGGTGCCTGAGCCTTTGCCCATGCAGGCGGCCTGGCCAACACATGGCCAGCCCTTGCATTCATCCCGATGCAACACGGCTGCTGGGCCACAACTCTGGCCTCAGCACCAGCACCCATGTTACTGCACTTGGAAATTTCTAAAGCTTCCCTCCAGTGATCCAGTAAGAGGGCTTGGCTGGTTGGCCCCACATCAGGCTAGTCACTGGCCTTTCTGGGCCTCGGTCACTTCTTAGCATCTAGCACTTTCTGGAGATGTGATTTCACCGACACGGCCACTCCCTCCCACGGAGCACCAGCGGCCCTCCATGCTTCCTTGTCCTGGGCCATCCTAGTCCATACCCTTTCAGAAACCCTGCAGAGGGTCTCCCTGTTGGGCTGGCCCAGGTCATTGACGTGGGGGAGCTGAGTCCGTGTCAGCTATCACTCACAGCATGACTGGACCCTCACACATGGGAGGCCATCGTTGACGCTGCTTCTCATACACAAAGGATGGCTGGGGATAACTGAGATCCTTTATGGTCACCAGTCTCTCCATGGCCCGTCCATTTTAATTCTAGCCACCATGGAAAACCACTGGTTTTAAAAGATGGGTTTGTGTCAGGGAGCTCCTGTGGACTGGTGAAAGCCAGGTACACTTTCCCAAATGCACTCCATCTCCTATTCCTGTCTGCTGAGCCCGGCCAGGAAAGCCATCCTGCCAGGCTACCTCCACAGAGCGCCCATTCGGCTGCGGGTCACAGCCTGTTGCTCCAGTCAATCTGTCCTCTGGGGATGGCTCGGCTGAAGTCTGTTGAGTGGCTATGCAGTCACTGAGGGGCCTCATGGTACATGGGGCCTGTGGCAACCAGCACTAGGATAATGATAACAGTAATAATAACTAGCATTTCTATCACACCTACTGTGTGCCTGGCACTGTGCTAAGTGCTTTCAATTTTCAGCTCATTCAGTCCTCACGGCTCCTCTGGGAGGCAGATGCTGTTACTCTCCCCATTCTGCAGGTCAGGAAACTGAGGCAGGCAGCGGTTAAGTGGCTGAGGCTGGTCCGGTGCTCTCTCCGCTGTGCCACCTAAAAGCTCAATGAAAAAGTTGTAATAAATAACCTCTAAGGTTGCTTCCAGTTCTAAATCCTTTTCTTGTTTGTTTTATTCAGCTGTTTCAGTCCTGACCAATCCCACTGGGGGTTTTCTTGGCTGAGACGCTGGAGGGGTTGGCCATGTCCTTCTCTGGCTCATTTTACAGACGAGGAAACTGAGGCACACAAGGTGCCATGACTTGCCCAGGGTCACATGGCTGGTCAGTGCCCGAGGCTGAAGTTGAGCTGAATGTTCCAGACTCCAGACCCGGCACTCTGTGCGCTGTGGCGCCTCAAAGCTGCTCGTGTTCTCAATCCTATGATCCAACTAAGCCCACTCTCCAGATGAAGAAAACCGTCTGCCTTGTGCAGTTGTCTACGTACACGGCGGTCTCCTCCACTAGAAGGTTAACAACTTGAGGAAGGAATGGTTTTGTATCCCCAGTGGCTAGTGAAGGCCCTGGCACAGGATAAGAGCTGATCCATTGGAAACAGAGCCCAGAGAAGGGAGTCAGAGGTCCTGGGTTCAAGTCTCATCAGACCACTTGATATGTGGTTCAGGGATACCATTTAGCCTTCATGCACTTGTCTGGTCACATTTAACTTGCTGACCCCTCTGAGGATGAGAGCTGTCCTGATGCCCTGTCCTCTTCACATGGGGATTCAGATGGCTGCCCTAGGGGATGAGTCGACTGGAGAATCATGGATCTGTGCCAGGCAGGGATGAGGGGCTTGCCCACCTGCACAACAGCCTGAACAATGCCCAGTTCAAAGGCAGTGCTTTTTTTTTCCCTAGGTCTTCCCTTCAGCCATCAGGGCATGGATTTGGGAGCCACCACAGCTCATGAAGATGTCTCTGGATGCAGCATGGAGTGGGGGGAAGAACACCCTGCTGGAAGTCCAAGGACCCACCACTTGCCATCCATGCACTGCCAGTAGGCATGGTCCCCTGGCCCCTGAGGAGGCTGGACCAGATTACCTGAGGCCCAAGCTCTCACTCAAGGTCCTCTGACAGAGCCCCACTGCCCATTGGGAAGGGGCTTGACCTCGACATTCTGAGCCGACTGTCTGTCTGGGGACACATGAAGGTGCCCAGAGCCCCTGTCACTCTGAGGACCCCTGCGGAATCTGAATGCCAGGTCTGTCGCCTGCACCTCGACGACTTTCCAATCTAATTCCAGATGAGTTTCTTGTGGGCTTGGTTCTCAGCGTCAGCTGAACCTCCTCCCATTCTCCTCCTGGGTGGTGCTCCCCCTGCCAATTCCCTTTCCCAAAGAGATTTCCAAAAGGGAGTTTCATTTTCATTTCGTCCAGATGCTCCCAGCTCTCTCCTCATTCCCACTCAGGATTTCTCCTGCTGTTTCCATTCCTCAGTTTAATTCCTCCAGGGTATTACTCCTTTCATCACATCATGTGGAATTTGCTTTCTTTATGAAGTTATTGTGGCTTCAATGTCCCCTTCCTGAGGTCATGCAGAATGATTTCGCAGTTAACTCTTCACCATATCATGTGAGGAGACAGTTGGTTCAGTATTTCTAGTGATGTTTCATTTCCCTGTGAGAATTCCTGGGCATTCTTCTTTGAAAGGGATCCTGAGGGGGCCAGGTCAGCTCCCTCTGCCCTCTTCCAAGGTCCAGGCTGCACATGGGAGAGCCATGTGAGCTAACATGGAAGCGTGTCTGGCATGACTTCATGTGTGTGATTGGTATCATATGACTTGCCTTCTCGGTGGGCAGAGGAGGGGCTGGAGGGAAGGAGAGAATTTGGAAGTCAAAATTTTCTTTTCTTTTTTTTTTGTTGTTAATTATTTTTTTAGTTTACAACACTCAGTTCCACAAGTTTTTGAGCTCCAAATCTTCTGCCCCTCTCCCCCAAGACGGCATGTAATCTGATATAGGTTCCACATATACCTTCACATTAAATTTAAGGAAGTCAAAATTTTAAAAAATGAATGCTAAAAACAAATGAATGAATGAATAAATAAATAAGGAAAAAAGAGCCCTGTGAGGCTCGAGGGGCAGAATGAGCACCCTTCAGGGATCCCTTCATTGGTAAAGTGCTAGGCCAGATACCCCAAGATCCCCTCCAAGTCTTGGGCTCTCAAGTTCTACCAGACTGGCCAGCTGGGTGAGTAAAGCCAAAGGCAGCAGGGGACGGCTTAAGAGTGCTAGGTGTGACACCAACAGACCTAATTAACAGTTAGTTCCTACCATCCTGAGTCCCTTTCCCTACATAGTCAGGCTAAAGGGCTAAATATCCTGCCAGCTCCAGCCTCCCTGCGTCCCCTCCCCAACAGCTAACCTCATACTAAGCAAAATAGAAAACCAAATTCACTCGGTCCTCATGTCCAGACTCTTGGATACAAATCCTGGCCAAGTCACCAAACCTCTTTAAATCTCAATTTCCTCACCTGGGAAACAGGCGACTGGCCCCTGCCCCAGCTGCTGGGAGGAGAGCAATGGGTGAAGAGTGAGAGACTGCAGCCACAGGAGCTTCCATGCCCTGGTTCCGGAGGGAGGGTCAGGCCTCAGGGCAGCAGCCTTGAGCACACCCACAGCGAAGGTGTCTGTGGGGCTAGGAGTACCAAGGGACAGAAGACAGTTGCTTGTCCTTCATTTTGAAGAGGACCAATGACATCAAGGGCGGCGTCCTAACTCACACACTGGATTTCAGTGAGGCAGGGCCGCACAAAGTCACCAGCCTTGCTCTCTTGGTCGCAGTCATCACAGAGTCAAGATGACTTGCTCGAGATGCAGCCAATGACCTTGGCATCTTTGATGTCTGACCAAGCTCCAAGCGCTACACAGCACCGATGGCAGCCGCCTTCATGGCCATTAGAACAAGGAAAGTCTTCACGTGTCTGGGGTAGACACCCCCTAACTCACCGAGGATTTGAGGCCTGTTGATTACCCTCAACCTGGTTCAGCTCGTCTGTTGAGATGATTTTACTGGGGTGGGGCTGCTGTGCATGCTCCAGCTTCCTGGAGCCACAGGCCAGAGTTGGTACGGATGGTACAGAAATGAGCAAAGATACACCAAAGACCCTGAGCTGTGTCTGGGCGCGACCAAGTCAGGTCTAATTATAAAGAATTAGCCCTCAAGAGCTGAATCCCTCAGTCCTATCTCACCAAAGCTGCTGAGGGGCTCAGAATGACCAAGGGCCACAGATGGCCCCCATGTGCTCACACCACCTGGGGCTCAGAACCAGAGGGAGGGAGGAGGAGCAAGGCAGAGGATGATCACAAGAGGTCTTGTCTCTAGCATAGCAGCCCCTGCCCTCCAACCCACTGGTCTCCTGGACAGTATGATCCCCCAAGGGGCCTTCCAAGCTCTGGGGAAAGGACTCCACTGACAGGGAGCTCACTCCCTCTAGGACCAGGCCGCTCTACGTTAAACAACTTGCACTGGGAGGAAGTTTTCATAGATCAGGTTGAAATCTGTCTCCCTACATCTTCTGCCAATTCTTCCCAATCCAGCCCAACTCAGATTAATGCTGATCTTTCTTCTACATGACAAGTCAAACATTCGAAGACTGTAAACATTTACTCTTCTCTTTGGCAGACTCAAAGTTCATTGTTCTTTTATAAGTAACTCTTGCACAGAATGGTTTCAAGTGCCCTACCCACCCTGCTCACCCTCCTATGATTGAGCATCACCTTCCACGTGTGGCCTGCCCTGGGAGAGGGCAGTGGGATGGCCTGGCCTCCTTCTGGATGCGACTTTCCTTCAGACTATCTTCAAGAGCATGAAGGTCTCCCCAGATATTTTCATGCAACTGATTTCTGGAAGCCACAGATAAGACCCCAGCTCAGACTAAGTCCCTGAGTCTGACCAGGGCACATTCCAGGCATGCCGACCCCGAACAGCCCCAGCTAGCATTTAGCAGCAGGCTGCTGAAGATGCTGTCATTGGAGGTCATGAGTTCAACACCCCCACACAGAACCTGGAAAGAGGAACAAGTCCGGGCCCTCATCAAGCAGACCACACAGAAAAGTGGGAAAGGTACAAAGGACAAACCTTGGCCTGGAGCACCCAGTACAGCTCTGGTTTGAACGACTGGATCTTGTCGTGTCTTTCCACACAGAAGCCCAGGGTGGGTGTCTGACACGGCCCAAAGGAGATGAGTGAGCTGTCTAAATTGCCATACTTCCCCTGGAAATATTTGGTTTGAAACCTAAGGGGAGAAAGAGAGAAGCCCCTAGGACCATTGCTTCATTCATCTGGCCATGAGGGCCAGGGCTCAGGCTTCAGCTTGGCCACTTGCAGGCTGTGTGAGCCGAGGGCAGTGAGCGTTAGCACCTTCAAATGATCCCCCAGGGTGTCCACAGATGAGATGCTCTTGCCAACAAGAGGCCATGGCCTCCAGGCCTTAATGGGTGAATGCCCCTTGTTTGGGGAGTGATCCTGGCAGCTGTCCTTAGCATACAGAATATCCCCAGGCTGTGAGCCACACCTGGAGCTCTGCCACCCCAGAGCAGCTCTGAGCCAAGGTCATGGCTGTGAACAGTGAGACACAGAAGAAAGAAGAGGATGGTGGTGGTCTATGGGTCTCCTGCTGGGAGAAGAGTTGGGGAGGATAAAAAGAACCTTAAGTATAATCAACAGTAGCCCACATTTACATCCTGCTAGCCACTTCTCTCAACACTCCTGCGCAGTCGTAAGAGAAGTGTATTCTTACCGCTGTTTATGGGACATCAAGGTTCAGAGGGCTGTACCAGGCCACAAGGCCACTCAAGCTCAGGCCCTCAGACCCTCTCTAAGAGGTAAAGGAGGGATCTGTGGGCTGCAGGCTGAGTAGGGAAAACTTCCTGGCCGGGCTGAGTCTGGAAGGAAATGATGACCATGGGCTGAGGAGGCCTGCCAGGTGTGTTTACAGGCGAAAACTATGGGCTAAAGGTGAAAAAGCATCTGAAATGCATTACCCAAGCCCAGCCTCCATGTCAGATGCCACAACAAAGGGGAGAAATGTCCAAGGTCCCCTTTGGCTCTTAATGCCACAAAGTCCTTTCTAAAAACTAGCTTCCCTATCTGTGGGGGCTCAGGGGAAGGAGTGAATGTCCAGATCAGGCACAGACTGGCTGCCCCGATCACAAGAAACCAAAGGACCCAAGCTGCCCCAGGCCCTCCCCACATGGGTTCGGCCACATGAGGCCAGGAAGCCAGAACGGGCCAGAGGGGGTCTAACTCATCTCCTGATCCCCAGTGACTGCCCACGAACCATCAACCAGGCACCTGGTGAAAGCGCAGCCGATCCGGAGGTCGAGCTCCTGCCGGGCATCCACAGAGAGGGCTTCGTTGTGGTCGGGCTCACCCAGGCGGCCCATGGCGTTGCAGATGTCCGTGTCTGTGATGGAGCTGAAACGTGCTCTGAACACCGTCTTCTCGTTGCCCCGAGGCTTGTTCATGACAGGCAGGACAGCATCGAGGACCTAAGGGACAGAGACAGGCACGGCTGGGCACCCCAAGTCATCAAAGGTGGGAGGGGGCAACTTCCTCAGAAAAGCCAAGGGAGGCGGAGAACGAGAAAGAGGATTTTGGCAGCTCAGAGAGGGGAAGAGGGAAGGGAAGGAATAAGCACTTATCAGGTGCCTACTGTATGCCAGGCACTATGCTATGTGCTTTTGCAAATGCGACCTCATTGGATCCTCACGACCCTTGTGGGTAAGGGCTATTGTGACCCCCCATTTTGCAGTGCAGGAAACTGGGGTAGGCATATGTGAAATGATTCGCCCAAAGTCGCAGAGCTAAGAAGCTTCTGAGGCTGGATTTGAACTCAGGTTTCCCTGACTTCAGGCCCAGTGCTCTGTCCACTGGGTTGCTCACTTCACAGTCCTTAGAAAAGCTCAGAACAGGTCCAGTTATTCTCAGACCCTTTCCTCTGGGCCAAATGCTGAGGCAAATTGTCAAAATAAAGCAGGCAGAACCAGCTGGGCTCCCACAGGAGGGAAACACTTACCATAAAGGCAAACAGCTCTTGTAGGCCTGCAGAGAGGCCATCTTCCTAGTACATAGGCCTGACCCGTCCACTCCCCTGCTCAAAAACCTCCCATGGCTCTCTGGTTCTAGGGTAACACAAACTACTCAGCTTCTCATCCCGTGAGACTCCCTGCCCTCGGAATGACCAGCCTGGCCAGGCTTCTTCCCCAAGGCTCCCTTTCACACAGTCCACCTTCCAGACAAGGGGGAGGGGTGGCTCTCCTATCTCAACGGCCCCTTGTATGGGCTGTATCCCAGGCCTGGAACACATTCCTATTTCATCTGTGTCCAATGAAATCCCTCTCTTCCCTTGAGGCCAAGCTCAGGGGCTGCCTCCTCCAGGAAGCCAGAAGTGATTTCTCCTTCCTTACATTTTTTCTAGGACTTTTTCTGGGTTACTCCTACATACAAACAAGCCTAGTGCCCCCCTCCCGCCAATCTGTGTACTTGTCTCCCTTAGACTGCAAGACCACCTAAAGAACAGATTCTGTTATTAATGTGATTAGTCCTGCTCTGTGCCAGGCATGACACAAAGCCCCAAAGAGACAAAGAAAAAGCCAAAAGAGTCGCAACCCCCAAGGAAATGACATTCTAATGGGAGACACAAGAACATCCAATGACATACAAAGCAAAAACCTGATAGCCTCAGTGGAGCAGGCCCTGGCGGCTGCAGAAGGTGGGCTTGGGGTTGAGTCATAGAAGAAGATGGGGACACTAAGAGAGGAGGAAGGGGAGTGCTGGCGGCATTAGGGAGGAGACTACATCATGCAGGGAGGGCAGCAGAGTGGAAGTTGTCTGAGAAGGCTGGAAGGGGGCTGATGGTGAGGACCTTTAAATACCCAACCAAGGGCTCAAGGTTGGTGCCAGAGACAATGGGGAGACATGAGTTTACCGTGTAAGGGGATCCCATGGTCAGACCCACACATTAGGAAAATCCCTTTGGCCGCTGTATAGCACATGGCCAGGGCGGGAGATGGGGCACGCGGCAACATGGGTGAGGTGGCCATGGCCACAATCTGGATGAGAGAGGATGAGGGTCATATATGGGGAAAGTAACAAATGCTGGAGGGGATGTGAGGAAATCGGGACACAAACATACTGTCAGGAGAACTGGGAACTGCTCCAGACATTCTGGAGAGTGATCTGGACTTCTGCCCAGTTATAAAGCTGTGTAGACCCTCTAGCTAGCAAGGCCACCACTGGGTCTGCTTCCTGAAGGGATCAGGGAAAAAGGAAAAGAATCCACATGTTCTAAAACGTTTGTAGCACATGACTAATGTGGAAATGTGTTTAATAGACTTTGGAATTGATTGTGTGACGTGGGAGATGCTGGGCACGAGACCGTTCAGTGTGGCGTGCCCACATCAGAGAAGGTGCTGCGCTCTATGAGCAAAGCAGAACTGAAACAGCTCAAAGCAAACACAGGATGTGCAAATTTAGAATATCCACCCCAAATGTTCACATGGGCTATCTGTGTCCGACCTGTAGAGCACTTCGAGCTTGTGTTGCTGTGATCAGCCACAGACACTGAAACTCGACTCCAGCATGGTGATGTCATTTTGGTCCTCTTCAAGAATGAAGGACGACCACCAAGAGAATGTTGTTCCAAGGTGACTGTGAATGACTCAGCTGTTCTGAGCACTAGTGACATTCAAATAAACCACACAAGTATCATGAGGGAGGATGCTCTCCACCTCCAGAGAAAGAACTGAGAAACAGAGCACGGTTTTACATAGATATACATATCTGTGTCTAATGATGGCCTTCAAAATGAACAGAAAATTCTTTTTAAAAAGCAGAAGGGGACATACATGAATTGCCAAGTCAACAAGCCTTTCTGAAGCTCTTACCATGTGTTTCCACAATCCGGCTAGCAGCTTCTGTGGGGGTGTAAGATCCACCCACAGCCAGCACCCAGAAAGCTGGCAACAGCACAGGTTCTTTTGATCTGCTTAACTAAGGAAAGCAAGGTGAAGGGGTTGACAAGCTTACTTTAATCCAGCATACAAACAGCATTCACTTAGTTCAGGGGAAAAAGCCAGCACACTGAACTTCAGAGCAAAATACAAACAAATTACAAACATCAACAGACAAACCCAATACAGATTCATAGTTGCCAACATCTAGGTTCAGCCTGGGAGCTCAGAACAAGGACTGGTCCAGAGTCACATGCACCACCACTGCTGCGGGAATGAGCTCCAAAGAACAGACAGCCAACCCCTGGTTTTTATATCTTTTTTCAGCCTCAGGAGTGAGTCACACATGAGGCGGACTTAAACTCATGTGGTCTAAAAGCCTCTGCTCTCCCAGACATGTAAACTAGGCCCTCCCTGGAGTTAGCCCCACCCTGGGCCCCACCTTAGTTGCCAATCCACACCCGAATAGGTTTTACACCTAATAGGGGTTTGGGCCTGGGGCTTAGCACCTAGTAAGGATTACTCAAGGAAAACAAAGGCCATTTTGCTTACCAACACAATGAAGGGTGAGAGTCAGGAGGTAAGAATGGTACCTGAGACTGTACACCTGAGAGACCAGAAGAAAGGGCATTCTTTAATCTTAAAAGGGAAATTCAGAAGGGGGTAGAATTTTGCGCAGAAGAGAGAATTCTGTTTTGGACACACTGAGTCTGACAAGCTCGATGAGGCCTGGAGCTCATGAGAGAGACTAAAGCTGAGTATTTAGATCTGAGCATCATCTGCCCAGAGATGAAAATGGAACCCTGAGGAGCTAGTGAGCTCATCAAATGAAGAGTCTGGATAGAGAGAAAGAGAACAATGTCGTGAAAACCCAGAAAGAAGAAAGTATACGGGGGAGAGGATGGCCCACAGCATCAAATGCTACAGAGGGATCAAAAGGGAAAGAGGTCTGAGAAGAGTCACTGGGCAGCTACAAGAAAGGATGCTCCAAACCACTCGTAGGCCTCACTTCACACCCTGCAAATGGGCCAAGACGACAGAAGACAGGAATCATTCATGCTGGAGAGGCTGTGGAACGACAGACACACTAGTGTATTGTTGGTGGAGCTGAAAAATGGCATGACCATTCTGGGAAGCAGCTTGGAATTATGCAAATAGACTGAGGTGTCCAGCACCCCGAACTTCAGAGCAAATGCAAATAGAAATTACAAACAGAAAATACTGACAGATCAAATAACACAATTCAACAGGCAGGCTTTATCTAATCAAGACATCACATACGTGGTTACCAAAAAGAAAAGCACATCTGAGTTTTCTTCAAAGACGGGGATCTCTAGCAGCTACCCCGAGTCTCCACACCAACAATCTTCCAGTGAGTGAGAGCCCCAAAGCGCTAACCTCTGAGTTAATACACTCTGTTCAGGGTCAAAGGGCATCACAGCCATGGGACTCAAACCCATGTAAACTAGACCTTCCCTTGAGGTAAACAGGTCATCAAAGACTCCCGATTTAATCAAAGAAACAAAGGCCAGACTCATCAAAGGCGCTTAATTACATAAGTGCTCCGAAAGAGAAAACAGTAAAAAAGTGCTACCCTGCTTAACCTTACACTATGTTAGCAAAGAATCCTAGTAGGTACTCACTGACCAGGGAACAGATAAACAAGCTGTGGCCCACATGTAACAGAATATTCTTATGCTGTAAAAAATGATAGATACATACGTTCGATAGGAATGTATAGGTAAACCCTCTATCAGACTGCAGGCCGTCTTGGGGAGGGGGAGGGGAAGAAGGTGGAGAAAATTTAAAACTTATGGAAGTGAATTTTGCAAACTAGAAATAGATAAACTTAAAAAAAATGATAGATACAGAGAAGCTGGAATAGATCTAAATGAACCGAAGCAGATGCAGTCAGCAGAACCCAGGACACAATATGTACACTGCCTTTAACGATGCTCACAGATAAAACAAACACACAAAAAATTTCCAGGGATTTGTCATCAAATTGTAGAAAACAAAGCTGGCTCCAGAGGAGGGGCGGGAGATGCCCCTCTGAGCCCAGCTCCCTGGCGGAACAGGAGGCCACAAGGGTTGGGCCTGCACTGATCTTCAGGCTTTTTCAATATACTGATCAGATATGCTGATTTTATCACTTTTAACCGGTCTTTAAAAATACTGTTTATTATATAGGATGGCTATCTGGGCAGAGGAAGTAGAAGGATTCTGGGGAAAACTCTGCTGTCAAAAACAAAAACATCAACAAACAGAGTGAATGCTGGTCACTCGGGAGAGGGGACGGTTTTGGCTGAACGATGGCAGTTGGGAGAGCAGGGGAGGGCAGCCCAGCAAAGGCAATGAGGGCCGGGGGGCCTCTTCCCCTCCAGGGGACCCGAAGCTGTGTAGGTAAGTAACAGGCAGGCGCCAAACAGAACTGCAGCCTCTTGGATGTCTAACAAATGGAACTTTGCCTCCCTCCAAGTTGCGCCCATTAAGGCTGGCTCTCCCTGCTGAAGACAAACACATCGGTGTGTGGGGGCCTGGAACATCTCTTCCTGCCTTACTTCGGAAAGGTTCTATGGGTTCACCAACAAGCGGCAATCATACTTGTCCCAGCCTGGAGGAAGCGCTTGCAATTTGGAGAGACCCCAGCCCAAGGGCTGCAGCACCGCCCCTCCCCTAATGGGAAGCTCAAGATCAGGGACACTCACCTCAAAGCAGATGTTTTCCCCTTCTTTATCACAGTCTAGCCAGAGCACGATGTAGTCACAGCCTCTCCCTTCCACCTACCAAGTAAACCAAACTTCACTGAGATTTCTGTAAAACCAAAGAAACTTTCCCTACCTCCCCCCGGGCTGGCTTTGGCTCCAACCCTGCTCCCATCAATGGCTCAGGGCAGGAAGGTTGTGAGCATTCCTTCACAGCTCTGAGAAGTGGGGATATGCCTGGCCCAAGGTCCCCCAGACTGGGGATCCTACCAAGAGCCCCTGCCTCCCCCAGAACCACAAGCTCCGGCCCAGGATCTCAAATCCACGCCCTCCATCGAGGATCTAGACCCAGCTCTGCTGCTACTGCCCAGCCCCCCTTCATGCTCTGAGCCTCAGTGTTCTCAACTGTAAAGTGGAGATTATAAGAGCCACACTCTGCCTCACAGTGTTAAAATGGGAGCTCCTATGATTCTACTAACCAGCCCTCAAAGAGTGACCGCGTCCTGAGCTGGAGGCAAGCCCCCTAGGGCAGATCCCACTGTGGGTGAGAGGAGAGAGAGGAAGGGGTAGCCCTGAGAGGGGTGGTGTGGAAGGCGGCTAGGATGTAACCCCAGGGCCAGACACCAGAGCCCACGACTGTAGGGACACTCAGAGGACACGCTGTCCCATCCCCATCGAGACAAAAAGAAGGCCTGCCCAGGGGGCACTAGCCACCCCATTCCATACAGGAGAATTCTTGGTTTTTTTTGTTTGTTTTTTGGAGGGGGGAGGGCAGGGCAATTGGGGTTAAGTGACTTGCCCAATGTCATACAGCTAGTAAGTGCGCCAAGTGTCTGAGGCTGAATTTGAACTCAGGTCCTCCTGACTCCAGGGCCGGTGCCTACTCACTGCACCACCTAGTTGCTTCCTGGGAATTCTTACTACTAAGAATGAAGAGTACTTTGTTACTGCTCAGTCTTTTCATTCAGTCTTGTCAGACCCTCCATGACCCCACTGGGGGTTTTCTCGGTGGTTTGCCATTTCCTTCTCCAGCTCATTTTACAGATGAGGACGCTGAGGCAGGCAGGGTGCAGCGATTTGGCCAGGGTCACCCAGCCAGTCAGCCTCTGAGGACAGATTTGAACTCAGGTCTTCCTGACTCCAGGCCTGGTGCTCTGTCCACACTGCATTACTAGCTGCCTGAACAACACTTAGGTGGCACTTCAAGGTTTGCCAAGGGCCCTTTGGGGAGGAGAACAGGCTTCCACCTAAAGAGCACAAACAGGCCTTGGCAGCTGACGCCCAGAGGCTGAACAGAGCAAGGGTCTTCCCTTCCTTTGACTACACGAAGCCCTTCAAATGCCAGAAAGAAGAGAGAGAGACCGAGCGCAGCTGGACTTGAAGCCGTCCAGAAGGGGGATGGGCTTCCACAGACTCAAGGGCCCCGTCGCTGGAGGTCTGCAGGTGGAGCCTTGGCTGTGGTGCTGGGGCATCCCTCGGAGGAGGGGTGAGATGCCCTCAAGTCTGGGCTTTGGGGGCAGCAGTGAGGAGCAAAGGATTCTTCTCCAGGCAAGGCAGAGCTGGCGGCAGCCTGCAGGGTCATCTGGCCTGAGCAGGGAGGAAGCCGACGGGCCGGCCTAGGACCTCAGCCGGAGGACCGACGCCTCGCTGGACCCCCGTGAACAAAGAGGGGTGGTGTGGATCAGTGGTCAGAGCACTGAGCTTCAATCGGGTAACCTGCACTCAGAGTCCAGCTCTGACACACCCATCAATGCCCTGAACCTCGATGTCCTGTTTAGAAAGTGGGTCCCCGATGTCTATCCTCCCTCTTGCCCCACCAGGGCTGCCATGGTGAAATCAGCCCTCCCAATATGACAGCCCTTCAGCCACCACACACCTGGAGGAACTTCACCATGCTCAGCTTAGGGTTGGCCTCCTTCTTCTCAGTGGGGGCTTTGCTAAAAAGCTCTGCTGGGTCCACTCTGTCCCAGTGGTTATACTTCCCTGAAAGCCAAAATGTTGCTAAGTGAGACACTCTTTGGGAGTGTGACGGCCTCCGCCAGGCCACCTGAAAAAGACAAAGGCTAGGAGGCTGGGTCTGATGGTGCACCAATCAGTGACAGGTGGGGGAGAGGAATGAGATTCTGGCTCTGCTGGCTAGGGGACCCCAGGTGCCTCACTTCATCTCTTCCAGCTTTGGACTCAAGAAATCTGGTGCTGGTTAAAGTCCTCTGGAGATGTTAAACAGGAGCCATCATTCTCATCATTTAGTCCCACCCCTAACTGCAGAGGGGCACGAGCTGGGGCCCCTAGACGGGAAGGAACTTGTCCCAGGTCACGAAACGATTTAGAAGGACCAGAGAATGTCAGAGCTGGAAGCCCCCTCGGTGACCCTGGCCAAGCCCCTTAACCTCTGTCTGCCTCAGTTTCCTCACCTGTAAAATGGGGATAAAAACAGCCCCTACCTCCCAGGCTTGTGGTGAGGATCAGATGAGGTAACCTTCCTGTCCAGGTTTGTTAAGGCTGCCCCCTACCAGGGCTCCAGGTAGGGCCCCTCTCCCTTCTGTCTCTGCATCTCGGGCACCACAGGCCACAGCAGGTGCTCCTTAACACGCCCGTGGACCAGGATGCCCCCTGCTCAGAGGCACTCACTGCCCCCAGAAAGGACACCCTTGTCAGCCCGCCCGCCTGCCCATCCCTGACGACAGCCCCAGTCTGGGGTTCTTTGCTCCTCAATGCCAAGCTTTCTCCCGACTACACCTTTGCCTATCTCGCCCGATCGGTCCTGCCAGCACGCCTTCCCCCAGACTTCGAAGCTCGGCTCTGGGGACCCCTCACCCAGGAAGCCCGGGATCGCATCTTCCTGAACGCACTCTCCTCCAGCACCGAGCACAAGCTAGGCCTGCTGGATGCTGAGCTGGACTAAAGCAGATGGAGCCTCACCAGTGAAGTCCAAGGTCATGACGTGGCCACAGACGGACGTCATCTTGAAGCGGACAGTCTGCCCGCTAAAGGATCCGCTGTACTCGTGGACTGAGCAAGCTCCATTCAGGCCCTTGTGCGAGGACATGTTTCCTGGGAGAACAAAACAGTTATGAGGAAGGAGGTGCTGGTGACAGCCCAGAGCCTCAAGTGACTGACCAGCATCAAGGCTGAGCCCACCTCCAGCAATGGGGCACGAGATGTCAAGAGTCCCAGAATCTTAGATGCCTCGAGTATTAGGGCAACAGGGACCTTGGGCCTTCAGTCTGGGCAGCCCAAGGACCCTCTCAGGATGATGGTTTTAAATGCATAAAATAAACTGCACAGGACCACAAAGAAAACCTATTATGCTGAAATGCCCTTATAAAAGCTTTTTTTAAAACACAAAGTCACAAACCCCAGGTAAGGAACACTCGCTCCAACCCCTTCACTTGCCAGACTAGGAAGGGAGGCCGTATTCACAAAGCAAGCTGAAGACGGAGCTGAGACAAGAACCCGGACCCACCCCTTCTGGCAAGGCAAAGATGCCAAGATCTCTGGGGCCAGATTCGATTCTACTCCATTTTCTCTTATCTGAGCACAGAGCATTGGCTCTGCGGATTCACCGAGCCATTTCCCACTCCTTCTTCCAGCAGAGAAACGGCCAGAAGGTGACGAGGTTTTCCTGTTCAGCGCAGGGGGAAAGGCTGGGGAACCCAACATCCCCAAGCCACCCCTGAGGTGGGGTCTCCTGCATCCTGGGCCAGGGCCCCTCCCCCTCTCTGGGGACACAGGATCCTTCCTGCCCACGGCCACCATCGGTCTCAGAGAAGGCTGGAATGAAGGAGCCTGACACGGAGCCCACCAAACTGCCCTCATTCCAGGAGCGAGGAAACGAGAGTCAACTCCCCAAACCTTCCCGTCCGGTTCCTGCGGGAGGAACCTCAGGCTGCAGCGGAGGTGACACAGAACCCGGGAGCTCGGGCACAGGCGGACTGGAGAAAAGTGGGGGGGCCCCTGGGGGGCTTGGCCGGGAACCTTCAGGGGAGTGGGAGACCCACCTTCCAGTACGGGAAGGGCCCCCCCAGGGAGCGCAGCGGCCTGCCCTCCGGTCAGCGACCACACAGGGTGGAAAGACCCCCGCAGCCCAAGAATCGCCCGATGCCGGGGGGCAAGGAGGGTAACGCTGGCAGGGCGGGCACAAAGAAGAGGGCTGACCGGATCCTGGCTCCTCCCTGCCCAGGACCCCGGCCCCCAGGAGGGCACGTGCGCGGGCAGTAGCCCGGGCAGGACCTCCCCCTCCGCACCAGGACCCCCGCCTCCCACCGGCCGGACCCGGCTCACCCCTGGACAGGATCTTGGCGATGGACTGCGCCAGGGACGGCTTCTCAGCCACCATCAGCACGGTCTTCATCTTCGCGGCTGCGGGCTGCGGGATGCTCACGAAACGCTCCGGCTAAGACCGGCTCAGACCCCTGCGGAGAGGGCGGCCTCAGGCTCGGCTCCCCTGCCACCCCGGCTCAAGCCCCTCTCCAGCCTCAGTTTCCCCCTTTGTCAAAGGAGGAGAGGAAGCCTCCACGCCTCCCCGGGCGGGCCGCCCCTGAACAAAGGGGGCTTTGGGGGCTCGCTCCGCACACGCACATGCGCCTGGAACCCCCCATTAGACTGGGGAGGCAGAGCCCGCATACAGTGGGCGCATAATCTGTGCTGAAGATGGGGGTCAGCCTAAGCTCCTTCTCTGCCCCTGCTCCAGGCCGCCCCCCCCGCACCTCCCCCCAATCCCCCAGGCCTCGGCCAGCCCAGCCCAGGAGGCTGAGGGGGAGCGGGGGGAGAGTGCCGGCCCATCCCCCCCCCTTCTCTCTAGCGCCCCGCCCCCTGGCCCCGCCCCGCCCTCGTTCTTACGGCTCCCACTACTCCTCAGGCTCCGGCTTCGGCTCCGGATGCGGCTCAGGGGGCAGCCATCGCCTCAGACGGGTACTTCCGGCTCACCAAGGGCACTTCCGGCGCAGCCGCCCGGTGTCCCCGCCTCGGGGGCCGTCGTGGCGCGCTATTGCGCATGCGCACTGGAGCCAGGGCAGGCGCACTCCAGCCTAGCCCCGGCCGGAAGGAGGCGGAGGCGCATGCGCAGTAGAGCTGCCCAACGGGGGAGGCGGGGTCCAGTGCTAAGGGAATGGCTGGGGGCGTGGCGCTGGGCAACGGTGCTGCGTTTGGTCCACGTGGGAGACAGAGAATTATTGTCCCCACTCTACAAGTGGTGACACTCATGGTCGCTTACGAAGTGTCAAGTCGGATTTCAATCGATTATTCTGTTCCAAGGCTTTATTAAGCACTGACTGTGTACCATGCACTGTGTCAGGGGCTGGGTAGACGAAAACCAAAAGCGTGGCCCACGCCCTCGAGGTCACATTCAGAGGGGGAGACAAAGCCCCCCTCCAGCCCAGGCTGCCCCCCATCTCACACATCCCTGCTGCCCCCGCCCCCCCCCCCCGCCCAGCCACCGCCCTCCAGGACCCCCACCCCTTCTGGGCTCTGCAGTCTAGCTGTTGACCTCGGGTCCTCGGGCTCCTCCAAAGCTACTAACACTGTGTCTGTCTCTCTGTCTAGGTCTGTCTCTGTCTCTCTGTCTCTGTATCTACGTCTCTCTCTGTCTGTTTTAGTGGCCACTCAGCAGCAGCAGCCTGGAAGCTTTAATCTGTCCTTTTTTTTCTGAGCCGGGCTCGTTTGCCCCTCCGGAGGTGGCCTGGTGGTCCTGCGCTCCCGGGGGCTCGCCATATTGGTGTTAGACTTGGTGCGGACACCTAAACCGACTGAAGCTCAGAAACTCCCCTGGGAGAGTGAGCCACCAGCCTCAGGACCGCAGGCATGGGCCACCCCTCCCGGCACCCATGATCTCTTAATATTTCCATCCTCTTCCTGCACACCCTCATCACCTCGCACCCGGACTATCGTGGTTGCCTGCAGGTGGGTCTGTCCGCTTGCCTCTGGTCTCTCCCCGCTCCAGCCCATCTTCTATTAAAGAGCGGGTCTGACCACATCATCCCCTTACCCAATAAACTCCAGTGGCTCCTCGATGCCTCCAGGATCCAAAGCAAAATGCTGTGGTTGGCGTTCAAAGCCCTTCCTAACCTCGTCCTACCTCTCCTGACTTCTTATACCTTTACTCACCCCCCTGCCCCTACACGCTCTGCAGTCCAGTGACACTGCCTTCCGTTCTATTCCTTGAACAAGACCTTCCATCTCCAGACTCCATATTTTTTCACCTCATGCCAGGAATGATCTACCTCCTCACCTCTGCCTCCCAGCTTCTCCGTCTCCTGAAGGGAAACGCCGGCCTTCTTCATATTGCCTCCAATTCTGTCTGCTGCTTCTTTGTTTGTTTGTTTGCAAGGGGGGGGGGGGGGGAGCAGGGAGTTGGGGTTAAGTGACTTGCCCAAGGTCACACAGCTAGTAAGTGTGTCAGGCGTCTGAGGCCGGATTTGAACCCGGGTCCTCCCGACCCCAGGGCCGGTGCTCTACCCGCCGTGCCCTCGCTGCCCTCTGCTGCTTGTTTGTCTGCCCTGTTAGACTGTGAGCTCCTGGGGGGCAGGGATTGTCTTTGTCTTTCTTTGTCTCCCTGTACTTACACTGCCTGGCGTACAGTAGGTGCTGGTTCCTGTGCCCAAAGGGCTACAAAACTGTGCCAACCCTTTGACCCAGCAACACCACTTCTAGGTCTTGTTAAACCTGGAAATTTTGGTTGAAGGAAACAACAGAGCCAGGTGATAGAAAAATCCGTGTTGTTTATTATTTTCCCTTAAAGCACAGCGGAGCTACCTTACTTGTACGTACAAGGAGTCGGAGCACAAGCTCTGACTGTCTGAACAAAGCAATGAGAAAACTTATATACGTTACTTTAGCAGACCCAGCAAGCCTGTATGACCTCACCTTTATAACCCCCATGTGTGTTTAACCATGATACAGGAAGAGGATTTTCCTTAATGGAATAGGGTTGTAAAGACAAGAGTGTTGACAAAGGTCAGTTAATATTCTTCCTTGGGGTTAGGGTCTCATCCTTTGATGGCTAACAGGGGTAAGAATGTCCTTAGGTCAGTCTAATCCGGCCTTGTGGACAGTGGTAAGGGTATTTCCTGAGCAAACTTTTAGAGAGAACAAAGAAGCCCAAGTCCTGGATCTTCATCCAGTTACTCATTAATTCAGGCTCTGGGTCTGGTTGAGAATTAGAAATGATATAAAGGACTTCCGGGGGCGGAGCCAAGATGGCAGCTGGAAAGCAGTGAGCTCCCTGCTGAGTCTCTCCAAAAACCTATAAAAAATGGCTCTGAACCAATTCTAGAACTGCAGAACCCACAAAACAGCAGAGGGAAGCAGGGCTCCAGCCCAGGACAGCCTGGATGGTCTCTGGGTGAGGTCTATCCCACATGGAGCTGGGAGCTGGGAGCTGGGAGCTGGGAGCGGAGCAGAGCAGAGCCCAGCGTGAGCTGCGCGGACCAACCAGACCAGAAGCTGGGCGGAGCGGACCCTAGCCCCCTGAATCAGTAAGCTGCAGCAGTTACCAAACTTCTCAACCCACAAACACCAAAGACAGGGGAGAAGGTTAGTGGGAAAAGCTGCGGGAGTGGAAGGAGTTCACAGCCCCCGGGGCAGCGGAGGTGAGGCAGCTACAGCTGCTGTTGCTTCCGGCCCGAGGCCCACCTGGTGGGAGGAATTAAGTGGCGGATCAGAGCAGGAGTGCACAGCCTGCTGAAGATCTAAGCCCAGTCCGGGTTGGGGGTTCTTGGGGAAGGAGGAGTGCTGGTGTGGCAGAGCTGGCGCATGCCCCCTAAAAGTGGAACATAGAACTCTTTAGTCTACGAGCAGTCATACCCTGCTGAAAAACTCAAGGGTCAAGTTAGTTGGTTGGGAATATGGCCAGGCAGCGAAAACAGACCCAGATTCAGTCTCAGACTTTGGATTCTTTCTCTGGTGACAAAGAAGACCAAAACATACAGACAGAAGAAGTCAACAAAGTGCAAGAGCCTACACCAAAAGCCTCCAAGAAAAACATGAACTGGTCCCAGGCCATGGAAGAGCTCAAAAAGGATTTGGAAAAGCAAGTTAGAGAAGTAGAGGAAAAACTGGGAAGAGAAATGAGAAGGATGCGAGAAAACCATGAAAAACAAGTCAATGACTTGCTAAAGGAGACCCCCAAAAATACAGAAAAATATACTGAAGAAAACAACACCTTAAAAAATAGACTAACTCAAATGGCAAAAGAGCTCCAAAAAGCCAATGAGGAGAAGAATGCCTTGAAAGGCAGAATTAGCCAAATGGAAAAGGAGGTCCAAAAGACCACTGAAGAAAATACCACCTTAAAAATTAGATTGGAGCAAGTGGAAGCTAGTGACTTTATGAGAAATCAAGATATTATAAAACAGAACCAAAGGAATGAAAAAATGGAAGACAATGTGAAATATCTCCTTGGAAAAACCACTGACCTGGAAAATAGATCCAGGAGAGATAATTTAAAAATTATTGGACTACCTGAAAGCCATGATCAAAAAAAGAGCCTAGATATCTTCTTTCAAGAAATTATCAAGGAGAACTGCCCTGATATTCTAGAGCCACAGGGCAAAATAGAAATTGAAAGAATCCACTGATCGCCTCCTCAAATAGATCCCAAAAAGAAATCTCCTAGGAACATTGTCACCAAATTCCAGAGCTCCCAGATCAAGGAGAAAATATTGAAAGCAGCCAGAAAGAAACAATTTGAGTATTGTGGAAACACAATCAGAATAACCCAAGATCTAGCAGCTTCTACGTTAAGAGATCGAAGGGCTTGGAATACGATATTCTGGAGGTCAATGGAGCTAGGATTAAAACCTAGAATCACCTACCCAGCAAAACTGAGTATCATGCTCCAAGGCAAAATATGGATTTTCAATAAAATAGAGGACTTTCAAGCTTTCTCAGTGAAAAGACCAGAGCTGAATAGAAAATTTGACTTTCAAACACAAGAATCAAGAGAAGCATGAAAAGGTAATCAAGAAAAAGAACAAGAAAAAGAAATCATAAGGGACTTACTAAAGTTGAACTGTTTTGTTTGCATTCCTACATAGAAATATGATGTGTGTGATTCATGAGACCTCAATATCATAGTAGCTGAAAGGAATATGCATATATATATATATAAGTGAATGTGCATGTATGTATATATGTATGCATATATATATATATATATATAGAGAGAGAGAGAGAGAGAGAGAGAGAGAGAGAGGACACAGGGTGAGTTGAAGATGAAGGGAAGATATCTAAAAGAAAATCAAATTAAGGGATGAGAGAGGAATATATTGAGAGGGAGATAGGGAGAGATAGAATGGGGTGGATTATCTCGAATAAAGGTGGCAAGAGGAAGCAGTTCTGTGGGAGGAGGGGAGAGGGCAGGTGAGGGAGGAGAGTGAATCTTGCTCTCATCAAATTTGGCCTGAGGAGGGAATACCATAATACTCAATTGGGTATCTTACCCCACAGGAAAGAAGAGGGAAGATGATAAAAAAGGTGGGGGAGGATGATGGAGGGGAGGGCAGATGGGGGTGGAGGTAATCAAAAACAAACACTTTGGAAAGGGGACAGGGTCAAGGCAGAAAATTCAATAAAGGGGGATGGGTTGGGAAGGAGCAAAATATAGTTAGTCTTTCACAACATGAGTATTGTGGAAGGGTTATACATAATGATAGGCATGTGGCCTAGGTTGAATTGCTTGACTTCTTAGGGAGGGTGGGTGGGAAGGGAAGAGGGGAGAGAATTTGGAACTCAGAGTTTTAAAAACAGATGTTCAAAAACAAACAAAAAAAAGTTTTTGCATGCAACTAGAAAATAAGATACATAGGCAATGGGGCATAGAAATTTATCTTGCCCTACAAGAAAGGAAGGGAAAAGGGGATGGGAGGGGAGTGGGGTGACAGAAGGGAGGGCTGAATGGGGAACAGGGCAACCAGAATATACATCATCTTGGAGTGGGGGGGGAGGGTAGAAATGGGGAGAAAATTTGTAATTCAAACTCTTGTGAAAATCAATGCTGAAAATTAAATATGTTAAATAAATAAATTTTAAAAAATGATATAAAATAGTATAATATTTTCCACAGTCTGTATCCCAAAGAGATCATAAAAAAGGGAAAAGGACCCATATGTACAAAAATATTTCTAGCAGCTCTTTTTGTAGTGTCCAAGAATTGGAAATTGAAGGGATGCCCTTCAATTGGGGAATGGCTGAACAAATTGTGGTATATGACTATGATGGAATAGTATTTGGCTGCAAGAAATGACAAAGGGTAATGGTTTCAGGAAAAGCCTAGGACAACTTATATGAACTGATACAAAATGAAGTGAGCAGAACCAGGAGAACACTATACACAGTAACAGCAACATTGTAATGATGATCAACTGTGAGACAATTAGCTATTCTGGCCAATGCAATGATCCATGACAACTCCAAAGGCTCCATAATGAAAAATGCATCCACCTCCAAAGAGAGAACTGATGACTGTAGACTGAAGCAGATATTTTTCACCTTATTTTTCTTGTTTTTTTTTGGTTGGGTTGTTTTTTGTTGTTGCTGCTGTTGCAACATTGCTAATGTTAAAATATTTTGCATGGCTTTACGTGCTTATTGCTTGCCTTCTAAATAGGTAGGAGAAGGGCCAATGGGAGAGAATTTGGAACTGAAATTTTAAATGAACATTAAAAATGTAAAAAAAAATATTAAAAATACATGTTTGCTCCCCTTCATGTCTAGGGTCTCCTCCAAGAAGGGATTCATAGGCTCTCTTTTGGAAAGATGCTCAATATACAATGTGGATCAGGAAAAGCAAGGCTGTTTATTGACACAAAAGAAATGCACACAGAGGATTCATCAATGTGCATTAATGCTTCAAATATTAAATAACCCATAATTCTTACTAACTTCCCCAGAAGACTGATACTTCCAATATTAGACTACAAAATACTGAGCATGCTGAATAGGTCAATTTCCCTTTCACCTCAGACCTATAGTGTTCTTATCTTCTGGCAAGCCAGCTGATGACTTGGGCTCAGCCTCCTGGTGGTCATCTCCTCCAACAAATTATTTTGGAGACCACCTCTTGCTGAACAACCAGGAGTCAGACCCCTGAGCTCCCAGATTCACAAGATTGCTGCCAAGGTGTTGCAACAATTCGGCTAGCAGCTGCTGTGGGGGTGAAAGACCCCCTCTGCCTCGGCTCATCTAGGCCACCACTTGGGCTCACTATCATGTGCTGCCCCTAGTGGCAGGTAGGAAACCCCTCTCCCCTAACTGCAAGTCCAAAGGAAAGTTCTGAGTGGGGCCACACATTTGACACAACAAAACAAAGACAGATAGTGGAAATTAATGCTCTTTTAAGGCATCTTGAGTGGGTGGTTCTTTCTCAAAGAAGAAACCATAGATTTAGAACTGCAAGGGACTTTTGAGGTCATCAAGGTCACCAAAGAGCTCCATGGGATGTTAGACCCCCAACAAAACTTGGCTGTTCTCAAAGGGTTTGTTCCTCACATGTGTCACACCCATCCAATCACCCACACATATACTTGATCGATGAGGAAGTTAAGTGAGGGTTAGGGTACAGCCTGAGCCCCGCCCCCTGACCAGAGTTCTTTCCATTATATTCCACGGCCTCCCTGGGACATTTTCAGAGGCCCCCTCAGGCCTAAGCTATAGGGAGCAAGCCCCAAGGTGCAGCCTCTGCCCCTTCTGAAGCCCAGGACCAATGCCAAGCAGTAGTTTCCATGGAGAGCTTTATTCATTCTTGAGTTCAGAGTGATAAAGGGGCATTATGGCGGGGCGCTACTGGGAGAATCCAAGCTCTTGTTCTCATGGTCGCTATCTGGATCCTCCTGAGGCCTCTGCACTGGCTGGAACTTGAGCAGCACAGGTGGGGTGAAGACAGAAGCATTCCTCACTGTTGGGGCTGAGCCCTCAGGATTGGTGGTAGAGCCCAGACCCAGAGACCTGCTCAAAGGAAGCTACCATTTAGCATGAGGCATGGGTCCAGAAGGTTGGACTTGGGTGGAAGGTGGAGGGAGAGAGTCTAGACAGTATACGGGCTGCTTCACATAGTAGGGAGCATCCTATTACTGAAAGGCTTCAGGTGACCCCTAAAAGGGGTCCACAGGAAGGTAGGGTGACAGGCGGCTTGTGGGGCCTAAGGAGCTAAGACTGAATTCTAGGAAATACATGGCTCTGGGGCCTGCCCGGCATGACACACAGGCCTCAGGGTGTCTCTCACCAGGGGCCTCTCTCTGGCTTGGCCCTGCAACCTGAGATGGGCTTACCAGGGAAAGCCAGGGCATTGAAACTTGTGAGTGGGGCTTCCAGAGAGTAGAGAAGAATGAAAACCACCAGGGTTAAGCACCAAAGGAGTCAGATCAACCATTCTGTTGAAAGACAGGAGACAAGGGAACTGGAGGAAGACTCAGCCACCCCAGCTGACCCTGAGCCTCCCTCCTCTTCTTTCCCTATCCTGCCTCTGCCATTGGCTGTGGCCTTGTGCAAGGCCCTTCTCCTGACTGGGTCTCAGTTTCCCCATATGTCAAACAAAGGGATCAGACTAGATAACAAAGTTTGCTTTAACTTCCAACATCCACTGTTGTAAGGCTCCCCCAGCCCTGACATCCCCTGTTCTGAGGCCCCTCCCAGTTCTGATTATGTTAAGTCCTGTCTTGTCCCCCACTCTTCCTTGGCTGTTTCCAGCTTGCTGGGCCCCTACCATCCCTCTACCTCTTAGGGGCTGCTGACAGTCCTGTCCAGTTTAGCTGCATGAGCTTCACTTCAGAGTTTGGACCAGCCAATGTCTCTGTCTGTTGGAAACAAAGAAATGTCCTGCCTTTTACAATCCGTTGAGCTCTATTTATTGATTGACTGGGTTGTTCAGAATAAGACTTTGCCTAATTAGTTTCATTGAGCAAGAAAGGAATAAAGGAGACAAAATGTTTGGGCTAAAAGGGGTGGTATAATGCAGTGACCACTAGAACACACACTGGTGTATGGCTTCTTTCTGCCACTAACTTGCTTCCCCTCTCTCTCTGGGTCTCAGTTTCATGTGAAAAAGGGTAGTAATGGGCTCCATGGTCTCTTAGGTCCTCCCCCTCCCCCCCGCCCCCCCCCCCCCCCCCCCCCCCCCCGCCGTTCTATGGTTCTGAGCTGGTACGCTCCTAAGCCAATGCTGACATCCTCTCCTGCTGGAATCAGATGTTGAACTTGCCTGTAGTGCACAGCAAGTACCCCTACAAAGGACATGCCTCTGGGCAAGTCACTTGGACTCCCCCAGTTCTTTGGCCCTTTCTTGTGGCCGATGGCTGGGGTGAAGTAAGGGAACCATGGGATTTCCAAGCTGGAAGGAACATCAGAGGCCAACTGGGCCAACCCTCACTGGAGCAGAAATTCTGACAAATTCCTATTTAAGTGAATCTCCACAGGAAGACCTCCAATGACAGGAAACTCATTGCCTTCCAAGGCAGCCTGTTCAACTTTCAGAGAGCTCTAGTAATTTTCTCTCATGGCAAACCTAAATCTGTAGCTCCACAATTTCTTTGCTCCTACTGCTACCCTCTCAGGGCCAAGATCAACAATTCTAATATTTCTTCCATGTAAGAGCCCTTCAGGGAGTGTCCCCTAAACTTTTCCCTCTCCAGATCAAATATCCCCAAGTCCATTATTATCCTGAACGCTTTCCTTTGGATTGCAGTTTCTCAGTGTCCCTCTGAAAATGTGGTGCCCAGAACTGAATATGCAGAATGACCAAGTCAGAGGACAGAGGGAGCATCAACCCCCATGGCCTGGACATGATGCCTCTACTAGAAAGCTCAGGCTCACATTTGGGGTGTTCTGTCAGGACTGACTCATAATATGCTTTAAACCACTAAGACCCCACCCACATCTCCTTGGGTTGGCCTGGTCGTATTTGTGCCGTTGATTTTTTGGACCCAAATGCAGGACTTTTGCATTTATGCCTATAACAACCTTATTTGGCCCACTGCTCCAGACTGCCAAGATCTTTATGAATTCTGATTCTGCCCCTACAAAGAATAAAAGCAGAGAAGAATGGAAACAAACCTGCTCGTCGGAGAGAGGAGGGAAAGGACCAAAGACTCTGGGCATGTATGTGACTGGAATGGCCGAACAGTTGGAAATGGTTGTAGCACCTGGGGATCGGGACAAGATGCTGCCTGCCGTGGAAGGGGAACGATCTAGTCCACAGGCCCCCCTCTTCCTCCTCTTCTGCCTTGCATCTGTGACAGACAACCATTTGTGTAAGCATTTTGTGGCTAGAGCTAATCGTCAGCTTCGGTCTTGGGGCCCTTATAGACTTGTAGGCTCCTTGAATGATAGAGCTGGAGGGAGTCTCTGAGGTCACAGAATCTCGGAGTTGGAAAGGAGCTGAGTTCTAAAGCCAATCTGACTATATTTGAGAACAAATCTTCAACCAGTGGTTTTCTACCCTCTACCTGAAGCCTTCCAGGGAAAGGGAACTCTCGACCACCCAAGACAACTCATTCTCATTTTGGAATAGCTCCCATTGTGATGGAGTTCATCCTTCAGCTTTGCCCAGTGTTTACTTCTGACACTGCGGCTGACTGCTCCCAGTTCTGCCCTCAAGAATAACCCCTCCTCCATTATTTACCAGTGGCTCCTGTACACCCCAAAGGATCATAGAATCTCAGCTCGGAGGGGACCTTGGAGGCTTTGTTCTGGCCTACACTTCATCAGGAAATGCTCAGTCTCTGCTCTGAAGACTTCCACTGCATAGGAACCCACCTTGACCTAAGGAAGAGCCTATTCCTTTGGGGGCAGCCCTTAAAGTTCTTCCTTTTCATCAAGGTTTATTCTGCTTCACTGTGGCTTCTGCCCACTGCCCCTAGTTTTTGCCATAGGGGTTAATCCGTTTTCCACCTGACAGCCCTTCAAATAGCTGAAGGTGCTGGTTCTTCCATCCTTTGGGAGGAATTTCTAGTTCAAGGTAGGGGGTGAGAAGCTTGTAGCCTTTTGACACACAGTTGAGTGCTCACCTAAATGGTTGTCAGACATGTCTTCCATTCAGATCCTGACCCTGCCACTTAACCTCTCTCAAGTCTCAGCTTGCTTACCTGGGTCTCATAAGAACTTGTGCAAGGATTTTGAAGAAAGTGTTTTGTAAATCTTGAGGAATGGCAGAAAAGTGAATTAGGATGAACGGATGCTGAGGAAGTGTCTATTTTTATAATCCTGGGAATGCAGACTAATGATTGAATAAAATGGGACTGATTTGGGATCATGGTTTTTCATTCCACCTATCGACCTGCAGGGCAGCCCTCCTCCCATTGGTGTTCACCTGGTAAGGATCACCTCCAGAAGAGCCAGTTTGTATCACAGGTAACAAGATTAGCATCAGCCTCTGTTTGAACTAGCTTCCTTGTCCTGGGTCAGTGGTCATCTCTGGGGCAATCTTGCATGTTCTGACCTGACTCAGGAAGATCTACCTCCTCATTGCAGATCAGCAGATATGACTCCTAGCTGGGGCAGACTTACAAATTGCCCTGGAGGAACAATCCTAATTACTGTTCAAAGTGCTGTCTCTCAAAAGATTTATACAGGTCAACGTGTGTGGGGTTCTGTTCCAGACGGGGCTCAAACAATGCAGCAGCATTTATTAAGCATTACCAGAAATTATGCGAAGCGCTCAGTAAATTCCAGGGGCTCCAAATCAACTCCGGGATCAAATATAAAGTCCTGTTTGCCATTCAAAGCTCTTCATAACCTGCCCACCTAAGCTTTTCTACATCCTACAACATAGTCTACAAGCCAGTGACACCGGCCTTTTGGCTGTCCCATGAATGAGACACTCCATCTCCTGACTCCATGCATTTTCATTAGCTGTTCCCAATTCATGAAATGCTCTCCCTCCTCATCTCCTCCTCCTGGCTTCCTTTTAGTTCCAGCTGAAATGCCACCTTCCGTGGGAAACCTATTTCAGTGGCCCTTAATTATATGGTCTTGCCTCTGCTTAATATTTTTGATTCGTCTCATATATGGCTGGTTTGTACATCGTTTTCATGTTGTCTCCTCCATTAGAATGTGACCTCCTTCAAAGCAGGAACTGTCGTTTGCTTTTCTTTATATGTCCACTACTTAGAACAAGGCCTGGTACATGGTACATGTTTAAGAAAAAGAAGTTCTTGCCCTCAAGAAGCTCACGTTCTAACGATGGGGATAGTGCGTTAATATGTAAAAGAGGTACTCAAAGTGAACGGAAGGTAACCTTAGAAGAGAAGTCACCAGCAGCTGTCGGGGGTGGGGCAGAAAGACCAAGAAAAGCTCCTTCTGAAAATAGCTTTCGAGCTTATCTTCAAGGAAACTCCGGATTCTGAGAAGCCACGATGAGGAGGAAGAACACTCCCAGCCAATGAGTCTACCAGGATGAAGGCTCTGAGACGGAGATAGAGCGTCCTCCGCAAGGAACAGAGAAGGCTGGAGCACAGAGCAGATGGATGAGCCGGGTAAGAGGACTGGAGGGCTTGAGTCTGTTGGGAGCACTCCAGGACTTGATTTTGATAAGTTTGCTAAACTTCTCCTACCAACGATCCAGACTTCAACTAACCCCCTTTCATCCTGCTCTCCCAAGCTCCAGCTGCCACCCTCTTCTAGATTAGTGCCCCAGGCCCTCTCTGGAACCACCTAGAGCTACCTGGCTCAAACTACCCAATGGGAAGTGTCCACGATACAAAGTGTAGACCCTTGGCAGCCTGCGGTACATCTGGGAAACGCTGGTCGAGATAAGCACACAGAGCAGGAAAGGAATACAGCATTTAGGGTGAGGGAACGAGGCATCTCTTACTCCCATTCACATGGGGTGCTTTCTCCACAACTGCTCCCTAAGGCAGAGGGTGGATTATCACCACTGATTTTCAAAGTAACAATCTGACCTGTGGAGAGGAAAATCACCTGTCCAAGGGTGCTTATATTGGGGCAGGTGGGGTTAATGTGGGTGCTTTTCTTGAGGATGTAGATCTTAACTCATCCAGGTATGTCCATCCTGTGGCAGCTAGGAGGAGCCAGTGCACAGAGCACTGGGCCTTTGTGGAGTCAAGATGGCCTGAGTTCAAATGCAACCTCAGACACTAACTGGGTGACCCTGGGTAAATCACTTCTCTTCTGCCTGCCTCAGTTTCCTCAGCTGTAAAATGGAGGGGTGTTGTTGTAAAGCACTTAACACAGGGCCTGACACCCAGAAGGTGCTTAATAAATGCTTGTTCCCTTCTTGTCCATGTCCTCCCATAAGTTCTCCACAGGGCATCTGCCTTACTTGCTAGGCGGCTTCCGTCAGGGTCTCTTGTCTTGACCTGGGTGGTGATGTAGTACATGGGACATCCATCAGCCTGACTATTCTTCCATCTTTCCATGTGACAGGCCTGGCTCTTTTTGGACATTTTTTCTGATGCTTCTTGGGCACTTGGGTTCTCCACCGGGGCCACCATACATCTCTCCATCATCTTGGGCAGGGGAGGAATTCACAATCTAATTTCTTCAGAGACTGTAGTATTCCATGAGTCCCAGTCCCAGGGCATCACCAGAAGAAACTGGTGTTAGAAAGTTGGAAAATTGAAATGTCACTGAAAATATGGCAAGTGGGAAGTCCTCCAGAGGCAATGCACCCCAAACATTGATGGTTAAGACCAATGTCCCTGCCCACTTTCATTCCATTACACAGGTGATTTCTTTTTTTAAACATGTTATTGATATTTCGCTACATCGTTATCCGTTCCCAATGATACCCTCACCCCCATAGGGCCTTCCTTTGTAACAGAGTAGAGTTAACAAGAGTGACCATAGAGTTTGACACAACAAAACAAGCTCACACACACACACCCCGGCCCTCCCCGGCCTTGTCAAACTGAGGAGGCTTCGTAGTCCCTTTTCTTTCAGGGGAATCCTGATCGGTTCCCCTCTGGCGTCATGATTGACCACGGCTTTGATCGCACTCCTAATGTCACTTCTAATATCAGGTTTTCTTTTACATTACTGTAGTCATTGTGTGACTGTTCTCCTGAGTCTGCTTCCTTCAACAAGTCTCTCTAGGTTCTACGACACTCTTCAGAGTCATCATTTTTTACAGTGCAATCATCTTCCCCCACATTGCCACTCCCCAACCAAGGAGCACCCACTGCTTGCAAGTCCTGGCTTCCACAAGAAGTGGTACAACAAGGATTTCTATAAATATGGGACCTTTCCTCTGTCCTACCTAGAAGCAGCACCTTTATGTCAGAGGGTATTTACAATCTAATAAATTTCCAATATAGTTCCAAATTGCTTCCACAAGGGTTCAAACAATTCAGAGCTCCACATATAATATCCATGTTCCCTAACATTCTACAGCCTGACAAGGAATCCTTGGAGTGACTTTTAGCCTCCATAAAAGATCCTTCACCTCTGTTCTGATCTATATTACATTCTTCTCATGCTCTTTCACTGGTTGGGGTCCCAAATTTATTGGGATCCCAGGATCCTGATACACCATCAAACCAATTTTTGGAAAATTAATCATGCCAACAATCCAAATTCATACAGCACCATGTGGCTTGCAAAGTACTTTCTATTCACATTCATGGAGTCACTGAAGGAGATCCAGAGGACCAAGCCGTATCTCAAGAGTAATCCATCGCCTTGTATAGCATCCTTGGCTTGCCTAGGATTACAGCAAGTACTGAAGTCAGGTTTTCTGAGTCTGGGCCACTCTTTCCAGTACCCCAGAATCACAGTCATAGGCATCCCTATCTTAAAGAGGTCATCAGTTTCCGTATTTGAAAAATGAAGAGTTGGAGAAGATGACTTGCCTTCTCTCCCAGGTCTCAAATTTATAATTCTGTGATCCTACTTAGCAGTCTAGGTCATCTGACGTTGCTGGCCATAGCCATGCTCCCATTCAAAGGTGGTATCATACTGATTGCTTCAAACTAGGGCACAGCCAAGTCTCTTCTACCAGACTGCCCAAACTCAGAAGTTAGGATTAACAATCAAGACAGGAAAAAAAATAAAACTCAAGTGTCTAGAGAACATCTGGGGCCTGCCTGTTTTAGAAATGACAGGTTGGAGGTGTTGTCTAGAGGAGGGCAGCCACGACAGTGAAGGGCCTTGAAATTACAGTGATAGTAACTGACATTGATAAAAACCCTTTAAAGTTCGCAAAGCACTTAAGGTGTGTTAATTATCGCAGGTAAATCTCAGAAGGGTTCCCACGATGCTTTCAGAGGCACAGGGAAAGGATTCAGCGGGGAGTCAGGGGAGGGTCTTTGAGGCAGGAAGCTAGGGTCTGTCACCTGATCAGCCTTTGCTCTGCTTGGCCCCAGAGGTCTAACCTAGGAGCAGTGGCCAGGGAAGTTATGCAGTCATTATCAGTATTCAAGGAGGGCTAGAGAACTGCTGGTCAAGCTCAGTGCTGGGGCAAAGATCGGACTAGCTAGCCTCTCAAGTCCTTTCCGAACCCAAGTCCACAGCTCTAGGTAATTTGGAAGGCCCTTCGCCCCACATGAGAGCTCGAAGGTGGCGTGCGGGATCCTATCCCCGTGGAGCTCCAGGCGGGTAAGGGGAGGGGAAGCCTGCAGCCAGGCCCACCCCCCTCCCCAACAAGGGGGGCCTGGCGCCATCACCTTGGGCATAGGTGTTTAATTTCTGCATCTTCTTCTTCAGATGATCCAGCCTCTGTTGAAGCTCCAAGGCCCCCACGTTATTGTAGCGATTGAGGTCTCCCTGGAGGGCTTGGAAGAACCTACCCTGGGACAGCGTGGAGGAGAGGAAGGGGATGAGCGGGGAGAGTAGGGAGGGCGCAGGGCTGATGGTGGGGGACCCCAGGCTCCCCCTCCCATTCCTCCGGGCGGTGGGCTGAGGGAGGGGGCCTGGGCTGACGGTGGGGGACTCCAGAGACCCCCCTCCCATTCCTCTGGGCTGTGGGCTGGGGGAAGCGGGAGGAGGGGCCGCCGCCCCCTTCCCCCCCCTTCCCCCCCCTTCCCTCCCCTCCCCATGCCCACCGTGAGGAAGGAGATGAGGCCGAGCCGCTCGCGCTCCTCCTGCTTCCATTTGCGCACCACGCGCTCCCCCAGCGCCGGGTTACGGTCCATGCTGCGGAAGAGGCGGCGCAGGGAGCGCTCCGTGTACGACACGGCCTGCCGCTCAAAGGCTTCCTCCGAGATGAGCTCGCAGAACGTGAAGGTCAGCGGGTGCTCCCAGTCAAACTCATCCAGGACCTCCATCCCCGCCCTGCAGCGACACGCATGCGCGCCGCCGGTCCGGGGCTCAGGGACGGGGCGGGCCCGAGGGGCGGGGCCTACGCCCAGGAGCGGGGCGGGGCCGGGGGGCGGGGCCGCCGGCCAGGGCCGGGGCGGAGGAGGAGGGCACGGGGCGGACCCGGGGGGCGGGAGGCGGAGGGAGAAGGGGAGGGGCGGGGCCGAAGGGCGGGGGCGGGGGCAGTAGGGGTAGGGCCGGCCCCAGGGGCGGGGGCAGCAGCGAGATAGGTCGGGGTGCCAGTGGCAGGGGCGAGGGGGCGGTTGGCGCCGGGGCGGAGCCCAGCGGCGGCGGCAGCGTGGAGAAGGGGCGAGGCCGGCAGGGGGTGATAGGCCGCAGCGGTCCCGAGGGCCGGGGCGAGGGCGGTGGGGACGAGGCTGAGACCGAGGACGAGGGCGGCGGCGGCTGCAGCAGCTGCGAAGCCGAGGGCAGCTGGGCGGAGCGGGATGGGGGCGGGGCGAGCAGGGCCGGGGTAGTGCGCAGCGGGTGAGGGAAGAAGGCCAGCAGCCCCGGGGGCAGCGGCGAGGTTGGCCGCAGCTGGGCGGGTGACGGGGCCCGGCGGCAGCGTGGGGACGGAGGGGGCGAGGGCAGCAGGGGCGGGGCCGCCAGGAAGGACGGGGACAGCAGGGCCGAGGGGCGGCCGAACAGGCCCGAGGACGAGAAGGCCGGTGACAGAGCCAGCGACGAGGCAGGAGAGCGGACCGGGGATGGCGAGGGCGGCCGGGGGACGGGCGGGGACTGCCCGAAGGACAGCGAGGACGGGGACAGCGAGGCGGGGGCGAAGGTCACGGAGGAGGGGGACAGCGAGGCGGGGGCGAAGGTCACGGAGGAGGAGGAGGGGCTGGCGGTGGTGGAGTCGGGGGCCGGCACCACGATCGTGGGGACCAGGGCCTGCGCCGAGTAGCAGGGCGACAAGGGGGCGGGGCGCAGGGAGGAGAAAGTGGCCGGGCCGAAGGTCAGCGTGGAGGTGGACAGCGAGGGCGGGGCGAAAGACAGGGAGGAGGGGGACAGCGAGGGCGGAGCGAAAGTCAGCGTGGACGGGGACAGAGCGGCCGGGGCGAAGGTCAGCGTAGACGGGGACAAAGCGCTCGGCGTGAAGGTCAGAGCCGCGGAGGACGAGTGGCGGGGGCCCGAGGGGGACGGCACGAAGGCCAAGGTGGAAGGGGAAAGGGTGGCGGGGGCGAAGACCGGGGGGGAGGAGGACGGGGAGAAGCGGGGGAACCCCGGGGAGAGGGGGGAGGAGAGGGAAGAGGAGGGGAGCCCCTGAGAGGGGGAGGAGGGCGAGAAGGGGAGGAAGGGCGGAGCCACCATGAGGAGGGACGGGAGGGGAGGAGGGGGCGGGGCTCTCCTAGCGGAGAGATCTGGAGGGAGGGGAAGGGGCGGGGCTTCTGGAGGGCGCTTCGTTCTTGGAGGGGGAGGGAGGAAGGGCGGGGTGGGTGTGAGGGGGAGAGAGCTCAAGGGAGGACAGAGAAGGGGCGGGGCCTCTCCCCGGGAGGGGTGGGGCTCTTATGGAGGGAAGAGGGGCGGGGCCTTTCGGGAGGGAGGGGAAAGCGCGAGAGAAAGAACAGAAGAAGGGCGGGGCTTCCGAGGAAGGGCGGGGCTTCTCGAGGGGGGAGGGGAAGGAAGAAGGCGGGAACGAGGGCGGGGCCTTTCTTATTCAGAGTTGGAGGCAAGCAGGGGGCGGGGCTCTTCCTAATTGGGGGCGGAGAGGAGGGGGCAGGGGGCAGTCCCCTTCTCCGAGGCCCCGCACGCACCGGCTTGGGCGCCCACAGCAGCCAGGGAGCCCTGTGTTTCCACGGAGACTGTCACGGCCTGAATCACCTACTCGTCGGGACCCCAGAAGTGCCCCTCGGGTCTCCGGCCAATCCCGCTCGAGTCCCTGCCCACGTGGTGGAGCGGGCCCAATCAGAGCGCGGGGCGCCAACGAGACAATGCCTCGGGGGACGAGCCCGCCTTCTCGCCCCGCCCCCTTCAAGGCGGGCCTTAGGAAGAGGAGGGGCGGGGCTCTAGAGAAGACTTCCAAATAAGGTCAACCGCGTCCTAGGCTGGCTAGATGCGGACCTAGGACCCCACAGCTTCAGTGCGCGCCCGGGCGAACCCCGAAGGGCATGCTGGCGTCCTGCCTTCATGGAGCTTACAGCTCCTAGAGCCCAGACGGAGCGGGGGGGACCTGAGCTATCGATGTCGATGAGCCAGGGGCTCCAAGCAGAGCAGGGGAGCCCGGGGTCACCCCATAACAAGCGACACGACTGGTCGGGCTCCGGGGTCCTCTGGCCGCATGCTCCCACGCCAGCTCTGCATGCCTCCGCGTCCTCCTCCTCCTCCCTCAACGGCGCCGCAGTGGCCGCTCCTCAGGCCGTCCCTGCGGCCCGCAGACAAATGCGGTCCTCACTGGGTCCCGACCCCGCGGGTGCCTTCCCTGGAGATAGCCTTCCACCAGGCTGTGTGGACCGTGGGTCTCCTGGGTTGGACGGGGAGCTCCTGGAGAGCAGGCACCGTCGTGCACCTTTCTTTGCACCCCCAGCGCTCAGCACAGTACCTGGTACACAGCCGGCCTGTACAAAATGCTAGCCAAGTTGTTTGCCCATCCTCTTAAGCTAACGATAAACATCCCCTCTCCCTTTCACAACCAACTTTTGCCACTTCTCCCATTCTTCTCAATGATTACTCTGAACCTTCTCTGTCCAAAGTGACCAGTGGTTCCTTAGTTGCCACATCCAGTGACTCTTCATTGGTCTGGACCTCTCTGCAGCCTTGGACATTGGTGTTCTGCCTCTCCTCCATCCTCTTCTCTCTAGGTTTTTGTGACACCACTGTCTCCTGATCTCTTCCTACCTGTCTGTGACCCCTCCTTTCTGTCCACCTGAGGGCTCCCTGTCTGGATCTTCAGCTGAATCCTATCCACCAACCATGCAGCGTGAGACAGGGCTGCCTCCTGGGCTCTCTTCTCTTTCCCTTAGTGGCTGACAGCTTCTAGCCTATGCTCAAGCATAAATCGTACTTAAGGGCCTACTATGTGCCAGGCACTGTGTGTAGTCATCTTTACACTGATGATGCCCAGATCTACATCTGGCCTTCTCTCTCCTGAGCTCTATTACTCAATTACCGACTGCCTCTTAGATATTTTGGACTGAATACCCCATAGACATCTTGATCCAAAAGAGAACTCGTGGGCTTTTCCCCTACACCCACCTTTCATCAGAACTAATACTTTCTGTCCATCATCATCTTTACAGTTATGTAGGTTCATAACATGGTCCCCCACAACTGCCCACTCTCCCTCATCCCATATATGCAGTCAGTTGCCAAGTCTGGATGATTTTACCTACCAGGGTCCCACATTCCTCTCCTGTTCAGTTACACAGTAAATGCCTGGCTCAAGCCCAGTGAGCTTGGAGAGTGTGAGAAAGAGAAGCCTACTTACCCTCTGATTAGAGGTCAGGCTCTGGGGGTCTTTCTTGACCACGTCCAATTTATACTGCAATATGATTGTTGGCCTGTCATCTCCCCATTAGACTGACCTCTCCCCAAGAACAAAGATTGCCTTGTGCATTTCTTTGTATTCTCCATGCTTAGTGCAGTGCCTAGCACATAGTAGGTACTTAATATTTATTGAACACCTGCCTGGGTATGGAGCTGAGAGGGATTTTAGTGGAGAAGAGAGTGGTTACAGTGACACAACCTCTGTGGTCCCAACAATGGTTACTGACAGAAAATAAACAGTGATGACCATGCAGTCACCCCAACCACTATGGGAGATGTAAGAATCTGAAGCCTGCCTCCTGCTTGGTGATGGACCAAAGGTGCAAAATGAAGCATTCTGTTTCAGGCATGGCCAGTATGTGATTGGTTTTGTTTGACTAAACATTGGTTACAAGGGAACATTTTTATGGGGGAGGGTGGGGAAGAGTGATAGTAATGAAAAAAAAAGGCTTAACAAAATATTTTAAAACACCCAGAAAAAAAAAAAGCAGAGGGAAGTTCATATGCAGTTTTCATAAAATTGTAGGCAATGGAGATTCCACAGTTTTGTGATAGGAATTTTAAATTTCCTTTTATTTCTCCCATATTTTTGGTTAATATTATTTTATATTAATAATTATAACTTAATTGTACTATTTCTAATAAAATAATCATAAATTAATAATGTTTACTATAATAAATTACTGTCACCTGACCAAAACCAGTCCCATGGGATATAAAAATTAATTTAGAAGGGCAACCAGAATATACGCCATCTTGGAGTGGGTGGGAGGGTGTACATGGGGAGAAAATTTGTAATTCAAACTCTTGTGAAAATCAATGCTGAAAACTAAGTATGTTAAATAAATTTAAAAAAAATAAAAAAAAATTAACTTAGAGCCTTCAGCATTCCTTGTATAAGAAGCCAGAGGAAGAACCTCAACTGTCCCTGACTCCTTGGAGACAAGTAAATCCTCCTCCTCCTCAATCAGCCTATTTGTGAAACCTCTAAATGGAGTTTAAGCTGTAATCTGACTCAGTTTCCCTATAGAGTTTGTTTGATGAGGTTTGTTTCCTTATGGGGATATATGAAATTATGACTACTTAACTAAATTTGTTCAGCTTTTATGACATTGAAGGAGTTATGCGTTTATGGCTCTGTCTTCTTTAACTTTTATGACCTAAGAGGAATGTGCAGTAGGTAAAAGGATTATTTCAATGTTACTCTGGTGGAATGTTGCCCAGAAGAAGCTATGTCAGAATCCTATCATTGTTTCTGGTTACTTTGAAGCCTGAACCTATGCTCATGCATAATAATGAAGTCTGGGGTCTGTACCTCCATGATCTCTGCATAGTGGTGAATCTATATTTGGCAGCGGCTACCCACCATCTGAACTCCGACGGGAGATATTTCTCCCATCACGGTTTCATAGATAATCCTCTTTTCCTGTCCTTTGTTGTTTATAGAAATGTTCATGCTGATATTTTTCAAGTTCATAATAAGAAAAAGATCACCATGGGGGGAGGGGAAGTGAGGGGGTAGATTTGATCCAGGCTCCCAAATTTTCTCTCTTCATGGCACCCTTAGTATCTCAGTGATTTTTTTTCACTGATGCTTCAGCTAAATGAAATACGTAATAGTTCATCTTGCTGTGTTTCCCTCAAAGATTTCAACATCCTGACGTGCTCGTGGCCACAGCTGGAGAACCAGAGAACTCAGTGTTCTCTAAAATCCTTTCTGGCTCTGAGCTCCTGTGCTTCCCTGAGGGCCAGGTATGGGTGTGGGAGAATGTCCAGGTGGAGCATGAGGGACACTTGGCCTGTTGAGGAGACACAAAATTGTCCAGTTTCATTAGTGTACAGAAGAGTGATAGGAGGCAGAACAGTAAATGTTGGCAGGTGGAGGGCCCTGAATGTCAGGCACAACTTTACTCAGGAGCCACTGAACACCCCAGAGCAGAAGACTGAAATGGCCAGATCTAGAAGATGTCTGTGAGTTTTAGATGGAGGTGGACACAGTAGAGGCTAGAAGGATTGCCTGTGAGGAGGCCCTTCTGGCACCTGCTCAAGGGCTATGATCAGAGAGGAGAGCACAGATTTTAAGGAATGAGAAGGACTTGGTAGATGGTGGCCTCATCTAGAGGCCTTTCCCCTGTACCTTTCTTTATTTGCTATTGGCCTTGGAGAATGCAAGCTATCTGCTTCCAATACACTGGCACCCGAATCTATTTGTCTGTCATGGGGGAGTAGTATGCCCCCTCCCATCCGAAGGCAGAGGGAGGTCCAGGGCATGCCCAGTCCCAACCAGCACAATTCCTATAGTGCTAGTTGGGGATGTCCCCCCAAAATGCAGAGAGATAATTTATCAGTATCCAACCTATCTGCTTAAGCCAGCTTGACATCAGGCTTTTTTATCAGGCTGTTATTCTAGGTCTCACTTCCTAATTCCACTTTTAACTTCTCTCCTGAACCCAGAAAAAGTTTTGGAATTTTCTGAAGTTGCCCTGGGGACAGCAGTAGCAAATTTATTCAGACTCAGTCAAGCACGTGCCAGTGTCCAGAGAGAGCTTTCAGATGGGGCTGCTTCCTGAAGCCTCCTCCTGTGCCTAGAAGACCCTCTGTCCTCATTTCCACATCTCACAATCCTTGGCCTCTCTCTCGGCTCAGCTCAGAAGCCACTCCTGCTGAGCTGCCTTCTCTGATCCCCTCCTCCATTTTCCTTGTGCTGTGGTTTTGGGTAGATTGGATGTGGTTACCACCCCGCACACCCACATTGACTCTGACCTCCTTGAAGGCAGCCACATAGTCTTACAGGAAGCATTGTCCTACGACCCCCCCCCCCCACACACACACCCGGAAGAGCCTGAAGCCTTAAGAGAAATGCAGTCCTTTCCATCAAATGTGCCCCATTACATCTATATAAGTTGCTGATGTTCTGTACAGAAGTTGTTCGTGTGAAGAAGATATGGGTAAAAATAGGTGAAGAGAGACTTTTCTGTTGCACATTTGTGGATGGTGATGCAATAAAATATGAAGTAAATAATGATACAGTGAATCAACTAGCCTTAGAGAAAAGGCCCAAGCAGAAACTAAAAAAAAAGCTATTAAATAATCACATAAATGACAAATGAGTGATTACAGTCAAAGAGACACCAGCAGCATTGCTCATGTGGTGGGACCTGGGGTTTGGGGAATGGACAGGTTTTCCCTTGGAGGAGTTCAAATCAAGGCATGGGTGAAGTCCTGGTCCTGGTAGATGCTTAGAAGAGGAAGAAGCTGTGGAGGAGAGAAGGATTCTCAGAAATGCCTGGAAGTGCCCGGATATGCACAAGGCGCCTGCCTGGGAATGGGGACATGGACTATGCCTGGGAATGAGCTCCATACCCTACAAGAGAAGGAGCCCTTTCTGCTCAGTAACATTAGACTGGTATGAGATGCAACAGACCCTCCCTTTACTTCCTCCTAAGTGACTGTGGTTTTAGATTTCAGGAAAACCACTTAACGAAAGTGTCACTTACAGCACAGTTATCTTTGGGGTAACAAGGAGAGATTCAGATTAAATTAGAAATTCAGATTAATTTAGCGTGGGTTAGTGGAAAGGGCTTTGGATTTGGAATCAGAACCTGGGTTTGTACCTGTTTGGCTAGGAGTAAATTGCTTAATCAATCTGGGTCTCATTTTCATCATCTGCAGAAGCTGATTGAAAACAGAAAAAGAGAACCAAGAACTGAGTAGAGTTTAAATGCAGCTGTAGGTTTAAAAAGGAGAAGGGGAATGATGGTTAAATCAGAAGCTGATTATTGGAAGACTGAGAACATTGATAAATAATTAATAAGTCTCATCAAGAAAAGAAGAGAACAAACCCTAATCACCAGAACTGGAAAAGATAAAGAGATCACCATAAAAGGTGGGGGAAGGAAAATTATCAGAGATTACTAGTGATAAAGTGACAAAATAGAAAGCTGATCATGGGTTCAAGTCCTCCCAGTGATGCTTACTAGTTGTGTGGGTCTGAAGACCTGGGTTTGAAAATCCCATTTCTGACACCTACTGGACATCAGTGTGACGCTATTGGGTAAGTCATTAAATCTCCCCTAGCCTCAACATCCTGTTATTTAAAAGGGACCTCAAAATATATAGCCCCAAAACAGAACTCAAAAGAAAGAGGTTTACTTACAAAGGTATTAAAATAACTGTAGTAATAGAACACCAAAGAGAGACTGTCAGTAATACCATCTCAGAAAAGAAAGTGGAATTTGATGCAAAAGAACTACAAAAGGAAAAACTCCTGATTCGGATGCCTTTATGAAAATTCTGTCAAACTTTTAAAGAAAAATTAATACCTACACTATACAAATTGGGATCAAAAATTGAGAAAAAACACATGCTTCCAAACTCTTTTCATGTCACGAGTTAAATGAAGTTAATCATTTATTTATTAAGCAACTACTATGTGCCAAGCACTGTGGTAAGCACTTGGAGATACAGGGGCAAAAGACAGCCCCTGCCCTCAAGGAGCTCCCAGTCTAATGGGGGAGACAACAAGAAATGGACAAGGTACTTGGGAAAATCTACAGAGGGAAAGTGCTAGCATTAAGAGGAATCAGGAAAGGCTTGGTGCAGAAGGTAGGATTTTAGCTTGGAGCTGAAGAAAACTAGGGAAGATAGGAAATGGAGATACCATTAGAGAGGGTTCCAGAACAACCAGGGAAGATTCACAGAGTTGGGAGACAGACTGGCATTTGGAAGGAACAGGAAGGAAGCTTTTGTTATTGGAGGCTGGGTTATGTGAAGTGGGGAGAGAAAGGTGTGCACAAGTCAGAGAGGACTAGAGAAAACTACAGCAAGAGGAAAAACAAAACTACAAATTGCTTCAGTTCAAGAATCTGAAACAAAATCCTGGCCAAAAAGACCACAACAATTTATCCCCCAAATCATTCACTATGAGCAGTTTGGAATTCTATTAGGGATATAAGTATAGTTCAAAATTAGAAAACCAATGCAATCATAATAGAACTAAAAACATCCCAAACCATGATTGCTGTGATAGATACAGAAAAAGCCCTTGACAGAACAAAATTAATTTATGCTAAAAACCCTACAAGTAGACGCACATAGAAGTATTTTTAATATACTTTAAAAAAATAAAGTATCTCGATAAAACTAAAATCCAGCACTATATGATCTGGAGAAATACAACAAGCTTTTCTAATAAATATAGGAGTAAAGCAAGGATGCCTTCTTTCCCCACTATTATTTTATATTATTATAGAAATAGCAGTTAATCAAGAGAAAGAAATTAAAGGCATAACAATAGGCAAAAGGGAGACAAAATTGTCCCTACTTACTGTCAAAGGGATGATTTACAATCCTAAATTAATCTGAATGAATTTAATCCTAAATCCTAAAGAATTAGCATAATAATGATAACCTCAGCAAAGTTGCAGGTAACAAAATAAACTCACAGAAATCAACAATATTTCTATATGATGATAATATCCAGGAGGCAAAAATGGAAAAGTGAAGCCCCCTTCAAAATAGCTACAACATGCATAAAATATGTGAGAGCCAGTGGGAGGACTGTCCAATGAGGACCCATGCCAGGATTTGTCCTTCCTCGTGAGCCATACACAGCACACTTCACAGTCCCTGCCTGGTTCCAACCCAACACCTGGAAGCTTGGTGAGACAACTTCCGACCATGAATAACTTCGCAGGGGGTGAGTCGGGATGCACTGTGGATTTCTGTTTGTCTGTGGAGTCAAAAAGATCGACGATTCAGAAGGTGTGGAAACAGAATTGAGTTCCCATTGAAAAGGACAGCTATGTTCCTCCTTTAACCCTCTTGTACTTCTTCCTTCTTGGGGGCAAAAGTAGTGTTAGTGGTCAACGTGAGTGCGGCAGAAGGTCTCCAGGGGAGTGCCTCAGGGACCTGCACTTAGTGCTTTTTCCTTTACCATTTTTATCAATGCCTTGGGCAAAGACAAAGATGATATGCTCATCAAATGACCCAAAGATCACATAAAGCTGAGAGGATCTGCCCTGAATTTAGTGATGTGATGCATCATAATGCCTGGCATTTATATACCTCTTTAAGGTTTGCAAAGTTCTTTCTAGGCTGTTTGATGGTCACAACAACCCTTTGAGGGAGGGGCTATTATTATCTCCTTTTTATAAGTGAGTGAACTGAAGATGGGGAAACTGGATGACTTGCCTAGGGTCACAGAGCTAAGTTAGTGTCTAAGGCAGGATTTGAACTTGGGTCCAGTACTAATCCTAGCTCCATTTAGATGAAATCCAATAGGAAGAAATGTAAAATCTTGCACTTGGGTACCAAAAAAATCAACTTCACAAGTACAAGATGGGGGAGTCATGGTTAGGAAGCTGTTGTAAATAAAGATCTAGGGTTTCAGTGGATGTGTGTAGGCTCAACACAAGTCAATAGAACGATGGAAAAAAACAAACAAACAGTGAGATGTCTGGCTCCATTAAGAGGGGCTTAGCTTCCAGGGCCAGGGAAGAGATTTTCTCACTGGACTCTACTAGCTTCATCAGGCCACATATGGAGTGTGGTGTTTGGTTGTAGGCATTGCTGTTTGGGGAGACCTTGGTAAGGCAGGCAGGACCGTCTAGAGGAGACGAACCAGGAAGTTGAGCGGCCCTGACCTAGTCATATGAGAATCAGTTAAAGGACCTGGTCATGTTTAGCCTGGAGAAGAGAAAACTTGGGAGAGGTGGACATGAAGGCTATCTTATTGAAAATGCTGTCATGTCGAAGAGAAACCAGATTTGTTTTGTTTAGCCCCAGAGACACTACCAGGAGGAATGGAGGGGAGTTGCCAAGAAATACATATAGGTTCAACGTCAGAAAAAAAGCTTTCTAACAATTACAGCTACCCCAAAGGGGGGGGCAGCTAGGTGGCGCTATAGCACACAGAGTGCCCAGCCTGAAGTCAGGAAGACTCATTTTCAGGAGTTCAAATCCAGCTTCAGACACTTACTAGCTGTGTGACCCTGGGCAAGTCACTTGACCCTGTTACCCTCAGTTTCCTCATCTGTAAAACGAGCTGGAGAAAGAAATGGCAAACTGCTTCAGTATCTTTGCCAAGAAAACCCCAAATGGGATCACAGAGAGTTGGACGCGACCTAAAAATGACTGAACAAAGGGGAATGAGTTGCCTTGAAAGGGTGGCCCATTCTTCTTCCTTGGAGGTCTTCAAGCAGAGGCTGAACAACTATTTCTTGGGTATGTTCTGGTGGAGATTCCTTTCATGAAGTGACTGGATGAGATACTCACTGAGGTAGCCTTCAGTTCTAAAACTGGGGGATCTCACACCACTGTTGTTGTATCATTTCAGTCATATCTGACTCTTCATGACCTGACTTGCGAACAGGGGGAAGTGACTTGCCCAGGGTCACACAGCTAGTAAGTGTCTGATGCCAGGTTTGAACTCAGAGATGAGTCTTTTTGATTCCAGGTTTGACACTGTCTACTGTGCCACCTAACTGCCCATATTTGACAGTAAATTCAAAATGGTTACATGACCTAAATGAAACAATGGCTCTCAATCACTTAACATTCAGTAACTCCCAGAACATATATTACTTAGGGAAGAACTCCTTTAACACAGACTGGTAGGGAAACTGGAAAGCAGGCTGGCAGAAAGGCAACCTACACTAGCATCTTGTACCACGTTCCATAAATCGAAAATGGGTGTATGAACTGAATGTTTAAGATCATGCCATCAAAAAGGTGAGAAGAGAGATGGATCGTTTGCCTTTCACAACTCTCGGTAGGAGATGAATTTTTAATTAAAAAAGCTATAGAAGCAACTACAAAAGATAAAATAGATCATTTTGATTTCTAGATCTAAGGCACTGTTCAGCAAAACCCCAAAGGCCATTTTATAGAGTTAGATGGTCATAATAAACGTCATGTGGAAAAGAGGGAGGGCGAGAATGTTAACTGAAATGATGGATAAAGAAAATTGGCTTAAGTAGGCTGGGACAGTGACAACTAGAGTTATTTTTAAAATATAATTTAACAATTAACAATAATTATTTAATGAAATCTAATTTTATAAGTAGAATTAAGTTAAAATTATATATTATATTACATCATATTATGGATAATATATGATTAATTTTAAAATAAGATTAAAATTAACTTTAAAATGTTTCCTTTAGTAGGAAATGAAGAGACATTGGTAAATGGAAAAGAAAATCCAGAAGGAGAACAAGATCATCAAATGGGAGAATGTCTGTAAAATACTTTCATGGCTATATTGATGTCAGCAGCTATTGTTAGGTAAAAATGTGGTGTCTGATAAAAAACACTGGGGCGGGGGCAGTGAGTAGAGCACCGGCCCTGGAGCCAGGAGGATCTGAGTTCAAATCCGACCTCAGACACTTGACACATGACACATGTACTAGCTCTGTGACCTCGGGCAAGTCACCTTTAATCCCAATTGCCCTGCCCCCCCCCCCAAAAAACACTGGGAAGTGGAATTCATGATTTAGTATTAAACTGCTCTTGTAGATGGCGAAGGCACTAACATGGTTTAGATCTATATATCACAATAAACTTGACTGGACCAATTTAAATTAAAAACTCAAGAACTTTTCTATTTTTTAACTAGGGCCAGATTGTTTTGATGATTACTGCTTTGTGGGTTAGCTGGAAAGCTTGTTTGCCTTCTCACTTGTTTTCATTATTTGTCTTGAGGTTCATAATCATCTGTTCTGCTGGGTGAATATTGCTTTTTCTAGCTTCATGAAATAATCCATTGGTTATTTGCTTGGTGTGGCACTGAATAAGTGAATTAAATTCTTATTTAGTATTGTCGTTTGTATTATATTTTCAGGGCTCAACTGCTTATGTAGGTTTGTCCTTGTTTCCATAAAGAACATTCTGTAGCTGTGTTCATGTAATCCCTGTGTATATGTGGGCAGGTGAACTGTCAAATATTTGCTATTTGATTTTGTAGTTATTTTTAATGGAGCTTCTTTTTCTGCATTTTCTTGCTGTGTTTGGTTGGTGGTATACAACAAAGTTGATGAGTGATGTGAGTTTATTTATATTCTGCTACTTTGTGAAAGGTGTTAGTCGTTTCGATTAATTTTTAGTTGAATGTCACATTATCAGCAAAAGAGGATCATTGTATCACCTCTTCATCTGTGCTTATTCTCTGGATTTATTTTCTTGTTTTCTTGCTATCCCTAGCATCTCTACCACCGTGTGAAATGATCCTGACAGATGGACTCGAAATGCAGATGCAAATACACATGTATGGGTGTGGCCAACCTGGGAATTTATTTTGCCTGACTGTGTATTTCTTTTAAAAGAGATTTGTTTTTCTTTTTATTTCAATTGAGGGATGAGGATAAGAGGTAGAGGGGAGTTAAGGATACTGTAGCCCCCAACAAGAAAGAAGGAAAGAAAGAAAAGAGAGTCATTGAAACATTATGTTTAAATTCACAGAAGAGAACAAAAGCCAGACCAGAAAGAATCAGAGGCAAGTGGGACAGCTTGGAAAAATCAAGTGAGAGAGTAGTCATAAAGTCCTTTGTAAACCTTAAAGCACTATATAAACATTAGCTATTATTATTATAGATAACAATTCTGAATTTATAGTAAATTTTATATCATAATAAATTATTTTAAATATGTTATAAAATATTTAGCTTTTATAAGTTATATCAGAATTTATTTTAAATATTATTTGATAAATGATTTATCATAAGCATATAATTTACTGTAGATAGTATAAATTCTGACTTTGTTATGTATTTCAAAGAAAATGTAAGGTGTACATAAAAATTCATTGTTTTATGCGCAATTCTATTTTTCTGTTCTTTCATGTTTATGGAGAGGCTCATATTTGTAAGGTTGAGAATAAAAATTAAATTGGAAAATGCATAGTGGTGATAATGGATGTGCTTGCTTTATCACTTGATCTTACTGGAAAAACTTTCAGTGTTTCTCCACTACAGATAAGGATAATTCTTGGTTTTAGATAGATACTGATTGTTGTCTAAAGGAAAGATCCATTTATTCCAGTGTGTTTTTAAGGTTTTGTATTTTGTTGCAAACTTTTCTATACTTTTTGACATAATCATGACTTTTTTATTGTTTTTGTTATTAATATGGTCTGTTGTGGTTCTAGCTTTCCTAATATTGAACCAATCCTGCATAACTTGTATAAATCCAATTTGGTCATATTGTGTATACTTTTTAATATGTTGCTATAGCCCCTTTGCCAATACTTTTTCAATATTTTTGAGTGTTCAATAAGTTAATTGAGTTAATAACGAATCAGTGTTCATTAATTATATAGACCAGTGTCTAGAGATTTCTTTCTCTGCTTTGTCTCTTCCTTTTTGGGGGAGGAGGAGGTGTAAGGCCATATTTGTATCATAGAAGGAGTTTGGTAGAAGTCTTCTTTTTCTCATTTTTGCAAACAGGTTAGTAGTACAGATCTGTTGTAGTTTTGGAACAAACTGTTCTTTGACTGTTTGGTAAACTTCATTGGAAATCCCACCAGCCCTATGTTTTTTTTTTTCCTTTAGGAGTTCATTTATCATTTATTTAATTTCCTTTTCCTGAGATTGTTATTAAGATTCTCCATTTCTTATTAATTTAATCTGAGTATTTCATTTTTGTAAATATTCATCCATTTAATTTAAATGATCAATTGTGTTGATGTATAATTAGGCAATGTGTTTTCTAATGGGGTTCTTTATTTCTTCATTTATTGTTAATTCTTCTTTTCCATTTTTGATATTGGTCATTTGTGGTTTTTAATTTTGTTTTTTTTTTTAATCTAGAACTTAAGTACACAAGCAATGAGCATTTCGATATACACAGCAGAACACAAAAAGATGACTGTAAATTTCATACTGCTTGTTTTATTTTTGAAAGTACATAATAGATTCCACACATTACTTCCAAAACCATCTTGCTTGTTTCTGTTTCCTGCTGGACTTCCTTCTCTTCTTTTCTGTGCATTAAAAAACTAAACAAAACAAAACAAAAAACACTTTCAATGATCCTCTTTTTCAGTATCGTTATTACTAACGGTCCCTCTCTCTTCTCAGCACCGCCCCCCCCCAAAAAAAAAGTGGAGAAAGAAGGAGAAAAAGAAGCAAAGCCTTGTGACAAATGAGCAGAGTTGAGCAAAAGCAATCCCACCAGTGGCCAGTGCAGAAATATTTGTCTTTCTTCCCCTTGAATCCATCCGCTCTGTCGGGGGCGGGGGAGGTGGGGGGTTTGTAACTCGCTTCACCATACATCCTCCAGAGTTAACGGCTGCTCCCTAATTTGGTCGTAAGCCTCTCAAAGTGGTTTTTTTCTTTAGGAGTTCACTGTCTTTGTATATTGTCCTCCTGGTTCTGCTGGTTTCGCTCTTCGTCGGTTCATATTTCCCTGGAGTCTCTGAAATCGAATCTTTGGTCATTTCTTATGGTACAAGCTAGTCCTTTGTGCTGGGATGCCCCACTTCCTTCAGCCATTCCCCAGTGACATGGCACCCTCCCTTGGATTCTAATTCTTTGTTTTTGGGGTTTTTTTTTTCATTGTCCCCTTCGAGATCAGGGAGTGTCTCTAGCTTTGGACTCTTCCCTTCCTCTTAATTACCCCTCCCTATCTCAGCTTCTTTCTCGGCTGAGTTTGTTTCATCTCCTCATCAAACTCTTGGGGTCCTTATCTATTCAACCCTCCTCTGTCTATTTCAGATAAGGGCTAGAGCTTCATCCCATGCCTGCTCCCTCCCTCTTCCTCCCTGTTTGTGTCCTTTCCTGTCATTTATTAGACCTCCTCCTTCCTCCTTGTCACCCTTTTCCTTCCCTCTCTTAATGCTATCCAAAGAGGGTAAAATCACCCCCACTCCCTCCCTTGGTCCTATTTAATTTCCCACAACAACCTGGACACATTAAAATTTTGAAGGGGCCCTGGTTTCTCCCCCGTTAGAATGTCAACACTTGAAGTAAGCATATTTATTGTGAGAGTTTTGTTTTGGGGTTTTAAAAAATCATTCTATGGGAGGAGGCAATGTCAGTTAGTCAAGAAGCATTCATTAAGCACCTACTGTGTGCCAGACACTGTGTTAAGAATTGGGAATACAAAGAAAGGCTGAAAGTGTGTACAAACAGATATGGACAAATGGGATATGGCCAGGAGAATAGGAGATAGTTACTGGAATCACTAGGATTAAGAGGGGTTGGGAAAGGTTACTTGCAGAAGGTGAGAGACTTTAGCTGAAGCCCTCAACTTCAGGCAAGGGAGATCCCTCAGTCCAGAGGCTGGGGTTACCAGGAAGGTGAGGGGGCAGTCAGGTGTGAGAAGACTGGAAAGGGAAGAGGGGGGTGGGTTATGAAGGGCTTTGAAGGCCAACCAGAACATTTTGTATTTGATCCTGGAGGCAGAGGGGAGCCACTGGAGATTATTGAGTAGGGGGTGACATGATTGGACCTGCACTTTAGGAAAATCTCTCTGGCGGCTGGATGGAGGCTGGATTGGAGTAGGTAGAGCCTGGAGGCAGGCAGACCTCCCAGCAGCCACTGCAGATGTCTAGGTGTGAAGGGAGGAGGACAAGCACCAGGATGGAGGCAGGGTCAGGGTCAGGGCAAAGATGGGAGTGTATTTGGGAAATGGTTCAGAGGTAAAATCGACACGCCTTGGCACCATGCTGAATATTGGGGTAGGGGTGAGAGATAGCGAGGGAACCAGGATGACTCCTAAATTGAGAGTCTGGGGGATGGGAGGTGCTCTAGAAAATAAAGTTTTAAAAACCTAAAAAAGAAAAAAATAACAAACACAAAGAACATAACTATTCCCTTCCTGTTGGTTAAAGGTGTTTGCCTTTCTAGGTCCCTGTAAACTCTGGGTGTAGGTTTGGGGAGCTGGTCCCAGAGTTGAAAGAGGGGAAGGGGTGGCCTGGGTGGTTCTGGGGAGATGGTAAAGCACCTTTCCTGCCCCTCAAGTTGGTCATGAAAGCAAAGGCTTGTCTTTCCCATATTCATATTTTCTGGGTGTTGCTGTATGGCAGTGAGATATGGACTCCTGCTCCCTGGACTTAGAGATGAGCACCCATCCCACAAAGGCCTTGGCAGGTGGGAGCAGGCTTCAGCATTGAGCTGACAAGGAACTCTGAAGAAGAGCAGGAGTCCAGGGTGTCAGTGAGGCAATAGATTCCGGGAGGAGAAGATGGTCTGCTCATGCGGCAATGGAGGTGGCTGATGGCAGGGAGACAGCCAGCCAGAGTGCTTTGCTGATGCCTGAGCAACGGCCAGGTCTCATGGAAGGCCCCTGTGTGGAAATGCTGGAAGCCCATGGAAACGATGCCCCGTGAACTGTGGGTTAAGGAAAATCAGAGATTCTAAGGGGCAGAAATGAGCAATTTCCAGGCAGGAAGGAGAGCCCCTGCAAAGGGAGGGCACCAAATTCAGGAATCTCCAGAGTCCCTTTCAGTTCTGAAGGCTGAGCATTCTGGGTGTGTTCATCTGTCTTTCCCAGAAAGACCCCAGACCTGTGGCAGCTTTGGGGCTGAACTGGGGCCCCTGAGACCTGGGGAGCTAGGGGCTAGGCGGGGAGGGCTTGGGAAGGAGCTAGGCAGACGAGGCTTGTTCCTTAGTTCAGTCCAGCCAGAGCCAAGGTGGAAAGGAAGGAAATGGAGCATTTGTGACAAGCGCCCCTTCCCCAGAGAAAAAAACCAGGGCGCTGTCTGGACTGGGGGGTTCTGACCTCTTACTGACCCTCCTTGGGCCTGATACTTCCACCCCCTAACTTTCTGGTAATTTGACCTGCCAGGCCTAGGCAGAGAAGAGAGCTCCCTACCCCCACTCCACCCCAAGGTCCAATTCCTGCTGGGGCCACTGAGAAGGGGCTGGATCTGACCAAGGTGGAAGGAAGCAATACAGAGAGAAAGAATAGAGTATGGAACCAGAGACCATCCGAGGAGCAGAGACAATAGGGAGACCCAGGGGCTCAGGAGAGGACGTGGGCTTTGGCCTTTCATTGGATCCTGGGACTTAGCCCGGTGCCTAGCATATTTTAGGTGCTTAATAAATGCTCGATGACTGACTATAGAGAAGGGAAGAGACAGATACATACACAGAGATTTACACACTATACAGTGATACCAAGAGACAGAGATATACAGAGGACAAGAGAAACAGAGAGACACAGAGACAGATAGAGAAGAAGAGAGAGGGAGAGAAGAGGAGGGGAAGGGAGAAGGAAACGAGCAAGGGGGAAGGAGGGAGGGAGGGAGAGAGAGAGAGAGAGAGAGAGAGAGAGAGAGAGAGAGAGAGAGAGAGAGAAGAGAGAGAAAGAGAGAGAAGGAAAAAAACAGACCCAGTGGAGAGACACAGAAAAACAGACACTGGGGGAGGGGAGGGGTGGGGAGAGATTTATGGACCGGGAGAGTGCGTGGGTAGGTGGGTGTGGGGGAAGGGGGCCGCTCCATCCCTTCCTTAATCTCTCGCTCCCCTCCTCCCCCCTCCTCCCACATTCCTGGGGCCGGGGTCTGGCTCGGCCTCCCACCCCCCCCCCACTCCCCCCCACCCCCGGCTGACACCTAATGCTTTCCTTTCGGCCCATCGAGCGCCCCGCGGGGCCAGCCCGGGCTGGGAACAAAGCGATCGTTTCCGCCCCGAAGGCCAGGAATGTGCCGGATTCCCCAGCTCCCGCCCTCCTGGCCTCCAGACTGGGGCAGCTGAGGGGGAGGGAGGCGAGCCCGAGAGTGGGGTCTGGGGGCGGTGAGGTCCGGGCTATCCCAGCGACCGCAGTTCTGGACCTAGTCTTCTCTCCCTATACACACACAGAGGTACTCTAAGTCACCCCCTCTCCGAAGCACATAGATAACCCTATTCTGCCAAAAGGAGCCGCACCCGCCCATCACCTTCACCCTTCTTTCTGCGGGCACACACGGAGACACGCCCCAACCCCCATACTCACACAGTCACTATGCCCCACTCAGATGCCCACGCATGCCCCCTCCCAAGGTCTGTCGAACACTTCCAAACACAGCAATTTCTCTAAGAGAGGGTCCTTGCCCCCCGCTCTCCACGCCCTCCTAATCGGCTCTACTCAGGTTTGCTGACCTCCCCTGGTTCTCTGGGCTAGTCTCTGCCCTGAGTGAAGAAGACCTGGAGAGGAGTGAGCCAGCCTGCCTGCCTGCCTGCCTGCCTGGGGCTTTTAGACTGAGTTGTCTGGTGGGGGAGGGGTGTGTGGTTATTTCCTGGGTAAGAGCCCCCTGCTCCAATCAATTAATTCAAAGAATTTAAAAAAATTTTTTATTAAGAGCTGACTGTATATTGTCGGACTACTGAGAAGGAAAAAGAAGACGGGATCCCTATATTCTGGAAGTGGAAGAGGCAGAGGCCAGCTGGTGCAAGCCTCCAGAGGCTGCCTGGCCCAGGGTCCTCTTTATCCTTCCAGCCTTTACTTGAGGATGGCCAGTGAGGAGCAGCCCACCGCCTTGTTGGCCCTGGCCAAGTCGCTTCCACCTCAGTCTGTTTTCAGACCTATCAAATGAGGTGGGTGGGGCACCTCCACTAGGCTCGAAGACATCTTCCAGCCCTGAATCTGTGATCTCAGGAACTCTCCAAGCAATCGATCCTGCTGCCCCCCCCCCCCCAATTGATAATCCCATGGAGAAAGATCAAGTCCTAACAAGGAGGGACAGGGAGAAAGAACGAAGTGGACCTGGACTGGGCTTCTAAGAAATCTGAGCCAAAGACGGGAGGGGGGGGATCATTTGGGTGGGTGGGGGCAGCAGGGAGTTTGACCCCAGAGCTGGGCATTAGCCAGGAGTCCAGGGGCCTCTCTGCTCTGGCTCAAGCTCCCCAGCAGCCTCCTGATCTCCACATTCCATCTTTCCAGGCGGCCTTGTCCCCTCATGCCTGGAAATTGCTCCTGTCTCATTCCCACCTGTCAAAAATCCTTTTTTCCTCTGAGGCTCATCTCAGGGGGCCTCCCTCCACCCCCAGCTGAAACTGCTCAAACTTTAGGTGGGTTATTTGCTTGGGAGGGCTCTCTCTCTACCCCACCCGCCTCTGCCATATATTACACTTATCTGTGTGCATGTCACAGGACCCCCTCCGCCCCACCCCAGTAGACTCGGGGGCTGGCCAGGACTAGGTTTTTCTTTTTCCAGCTTTGTATATCGCCAGCTACGTGCAGATATTTCAAGGGATCTGTAATCTCACAGACACTCATTCCATCGGCGCGGACCCACCCCCTCAAAGCATTCTTGTGCTCTGCTGCTCCATCTGGTCCCATAAATCCTCAGCCCCAGGCACCCCAGACCCTCTGCTTCAGCACTGTTGTGCCAACGAGGGGCTGCTTCCCTGCTTTTTGCAGTGAGTGACTCCAACAGATGGAGATGGGAGTGGGAGGGGTTCATTCCAGGTTTGGGAGTTCAGAGTTCCCCAATGAGGGAGAAGAGAATGGAGGGAAAGGGTCTGGGATGAGCTTGGCTAGCTCTCCGGCCTGGGCTGGGAGCCTCCTTGACCTACGTCACTCGGTAAATGATTTCATTCTACGGATGAGAGCGCTGAGCCCAAAGAGGGGAAGGAATTTGCCCCCAGTCCCCTCGAAGGGCACAGTAGACTTTGGGAGGTAGGATCCGAATTCAGATCCTGTCTGTTTCCTGCCACTGTTTGAGCTGAGGTTCTGTGTCACGGCACTGAAAGGGCCCCTGCCTCTGACCAGCTGCTCCTTCCCAGCTCCTCTATTTGAAGGATGCTCAGGTGAGCCTTGTCCCTTTCCTCCCCAGGCTGGACCACAGCGGCCGCTCCCTCCCTCACCCGCAGCCTCTTTTGGATGCCCAGGCAGCTCCTTGAGGGCAGGAACCGTCTTTTGCCCCTTTTTTGTATCCTTGGTGCTTGGCACAGAGCCTGGCACACGGTGGGCGCCTAATCAATGCTTCCTCATCTGTAAAAGGCGCTCCCCCCGTGCAGGCACCCTCCTCGGATGGCCCCTAAGGTCGCTTCGAGCCCTAGGGTCCTAAGCGGCCCCGCAGGCCCTAGGGACCGGGGCATTCAAACCCAGGGCTTTGGGCTCAGGGGACCCAAGGGAGAGGGGGCGGCGCGGGCGAGGAGCACGCCGCGGAGAAAAGGCGGGCAAAGTTTTTTAAAAATTGTGAATGGGAGGGCGGGCCTTGCGGAGTTCATTGTTAAAAGCGAGCGGCCCGTGACGCGGCGGGCGGACTGGCCAATCAGGGTCCGGCTCCCGTTTTAAAATCTCCGGCCCCGCAGCCAGTGGCGAGGCGGGCGGCCGGGACTAGCGCAGGCGGCGGCCAATGGGCGCGCGCTATGCTAACCAGGGCCGGGAGCGGGGCCGGCCGTCAAAGATGGAGCCCGCGCGGCGGCGGCGGCGGCGGCTGCGGGAGCGGGAGCGGGAGCGGCGGGGGAGCCACGAGGTCGCGCGCGGCCCCGCTCCACGCCCGGCCCGGCCCACGCGCGGCCCCCCGGGTCGGAGCCCGAGCCGCGCCCCCGGGGCGGTGTGAGCAGCGCGGCCCGGGGGCGGGGATTTAAACGGGGCGGGGCGCGGGCGGCCCACGCGCAGCGGCCCCCGGCCTGGCCCCTCCCCGGCACGGGCACGGACGGGCGTGCCACGCGCAGGGCCGAGCTGGGCGCCCCGGACCGAGGCGCCGCTACAGGCAGGTTCTGGGGCCCCCGGCGCCTCGGGAGTGCTGGGGGGGGGCCGAACCCAAAGTTGTGCCAAGAGGGAGGGGTGGGGCCGCAGAAATTGGGGGGTCGAGGGGAGTGGAGAGCAGGGCCTGGCCGGGGGTGGTCACTTCGGGGGACCCCGGGGCCGGGAGATTCTGGGCGGCAGTTGGGGAGGGGGGACTGCCTGGCGGAGGAGGTGAGGAACAGGATGGGGGGGACAAGAAAAGTGAGGGGAGGAGAGTGGGGAGGGGTCGTGGAGACGTGACCCAGAGTGGGCCAGGGAGGAGTTGGGGTGGAACCAAGACGAGGGGGGTGGGGGTGGGGGGATCGAGGAGACGGGACTAAAAAGTGGGAGCAGGGAACCACGGAAGCGTTGAGCCTGGGGGAGGGAGGCAGGGTTTGGGGGGGGATCCCGGTGTAGATTTGGGGAGCCAGAGAGGGTGGGAAGGGTTGGGTCCTATCTCATCTGAGCGATCTTAGGGAGAACGGGGGTCCAAGAGTTTAGTTGTGAGTAACGAGAATGGGGGGAAGGGAGGGGCGTCAGCATGGGGGTGGTCTGGGCTCCTGGGGCCGGAAGGGAGCTGAGTGGGATCCCACTGTCCCGTCCCATAAGTTGTCCCTTCTCTCCTCTTGCACAGGGTGGGGCGGCCTGGCCTGGCCGGGCGAGGGGACACCCCCGCCCCACCTCTATCGCCACACCTGACCCGCCAGGGTGGGCCGTCGGGGGCCGAGATGCCCGCCTGCCACGGGAGCGGGGGTCCCGTACTGGACAGCGCTGCTGGTGGCCAGGGCCCTTTTCTTGTTGCCCTGCTGAGCCAGTGACGGGGCAGTGCAATGTTAAAAGGGCATTGGCCGCCAGGACAAGCCTCGGAGAGACAGCCCGGGCCCCTGGCCAGGCCCATGCGGGCCTCAGCCCCTTAGCTACGCCCCCCCCCTTTTGTGGTCGGCACAGACTTTCCTTCAGGTGGCCCCCCCCTTCTGTGGCTGCCCCCCCACGCAGCTTCTCCCTTCCTGGCCGGCCAGGCCTTAGGTCAGCACAGCCCAGACCCATTTCCCTATAGGGCCCCCCACGCTGGGGGGTGGGGCCAGCCAGCCTGTCCAGCTTTCCCCCTCCCCTCCAGCTAGAACCTCCGACCTCCATTTAGGGCTTAGTTGCAGCCTTGGAGCTGGAGTGGACCTAGAGGTCAGCTACTCTGACCCCTGCCTGTCCCTGTGGGGCTGGATGGGCCCACCCCCTCCCAGTGTGGCCTGATGCGCTTGGGGGCTCCATCTGCCTGCCCTCTGTGTCTGCCTCCAATCCCCCCCTGCGCTCAGCCGGCCCCAAGCCCTCCACCCTGGATTCTGGGTGGTGTCAAGTAAGGAAGCAGGGCAGCCTGTCCCGATCACAGGATTGTGGACTTCTAGACGCCCCCCCCCCCCCCCCCCCCCGCCCCCCTTGCACTGATGGGGAAGCCAGGCCTGTAAAGTCGAGGTCCACAGGGCCACTCCCCAGGCCTCAGTCTTCTCTGGAGAATGGGAATAATCGTTACCCCCTTCCCCCCGACCTCTGTGAAGGTTAATTGGAGGTGATTGATGTAGTGGGGGAGCACTGAGGGGGCCCCACCCTGACCCTGGGGGGGAGGGGGGAATCAGACCTGCTTGTGACTCTGGGCCGCTCCTGTCAGAGGTGTCCTTAGAGTTAGTAAAAAAGGGCCAACTGAGGCCGGCCTGGGCGAGGGACCTGTTGCCTAGCTTTATCTGGTGTGGGCTGGGCCCCCAGACAGCTGGGGTGGGGGAAGGGCCAGTCTCTGCTGACATTCCCTAAATGCCTGGGGGCCCGCCCTTCCCCCCTGCCCGGGCTGGGGGAGGGGCCGCAGGGGCTGCCCAAAGCTCTTTCCCTGTTGCCCTGCTGTCCAGTCACCGAGCAGTGCAATTGTGAAAGGGCATTGGTCAGGCCTCCTCAGGCTTGGACCCAGACCGGTGGAGGGCCTGCTGGGGTGCCCTGGGGGTGGGCTTGTAACTGCCAACATTTCTTAAGCACTACTATGTACCAGGCTCTGGGCTGATCGATGGGGATGCCTCAGTGCAGAGTTGGGCCTTCCTATCTGCCTCAGTTTCCTCACCATATACTGGGAATGATGAGGGTACCTACCTACCTCACAAGGTTGTCCTGAGATTCGAGACATCTGTGCCAGACATATAGTAGGTGCTTAATAAATGCTTGTTTCCTTCCCCCAGAAGGGACGCTAATGGGGGTGGGGGGCAGGGCAGGATTTAGCAGCTTGGCGACTGGTTGAGGCCGGACTGCACCCTTGGGGTGCTCCTTCCCTTTGTGGGGGCCTGGGAGGACACAAGGGCCTCTGCTGTGGCCCACCTGGCTCTCCAGCCAGAGGCCAAGAAGGGGTCACCTCTTGACAGCCACCAGTTCCCTAAGGGCAGGGACTGACCAGTTCTGCCCGCAACCCCAGCAGGTGGTGCCTAATAAATGCCGATGACCAAGGGCTTGTTTGGCTAGCTCGAGTCTCCTGGTTTCTTTCCAGCCTGGGTGGGATCCCAGAATTCAGCTTGGGCATAAATGGGGGGCAGGAGGGGTGGGTGCCTGGGCCCCCATGCTCCTCTTGACCTGTGACCTCCAGTAACGGAATAAAGCTGGCTCTTGGATCCCATGTCTGATTCTGTTGGAGGACTGACTCCAGGGAGGAAGCTCCCCTACTCTCTGGGTTAAGTCATCTGGCCACACAGCCAGTGGCTGTCAAGGGAAGGCCTGGGGCTCCCTTCTCTATCAGCCCATTCCAGAATCTGAGGCCCCATCCAGTGGGCCGCCCGACCAGTCCTGCTTGGGGCCTAGCAGAACCAGGCCGGCCTGTCTTCGAAAAGGCATTCAAAGATGAAAACAGACAACTCTCATGTCTCATTTTGGTGGCTGCTCTCCCTCACCCCCCGAAGCCTTCTGTCAGGCTTCTCCTGTGGCAGGGCCCCTGGAGTTGTTGCTTGGATACGTGGTGGGATGGGGAGCTTACTGCCACAGCCACCGCTCTATACTACTACCCTCTTGTTGGTTTTTGGTGGAAGCTCACTTCCTGGTAACTACCACCTACCACTGCTGGTGCTGCCCTTGGGGCCTGAGCTGACAAACGCTGTGGCTGGCCCAGAAGCTCTTCTTGGCTGGTGTCTGCTTTTTTGGGTCGTCGGCAGGGCTGTAAGCACGGCTGCCCTCCCACACCTACCTATGCAGCCTTGAACCCAGAAGAGCCAAAAGGGGTCACTGAGTCCAGTGAGGAAGTGGGTTAAGTGCCTTGCCCAGGGTAGGGTTGCTCATTACTCCAAGGGGCCTACTCCGCTCAAGTTGTGCTGCCTTTGTGCCAATGGTCCTGGGGGGGAGGGGAGCAGAATCAGTCTGCCCTTTCCCTCACCCCTCTCACACTGCTATGTCTACAGCACTGAATCTGTGCCAGGCACTGAGCCTTAGAAAGTGCTTTATAACTTCATATCCCCAGGAACCTGAGGCAAGCAGAAGTTAGGTGACTTGGTCAGGGTTACACAGCTAGGAGGAGTCTGCAGCTTGATTTGAAGTGTAGAGGACATCACCCTCCTGGTCCCATAGGCTCTCAACCTATGAGTCATTCCCCGCTAGCCCCTCCCCCCCAGGGCCTCATCACCCAGTGGCCGGGTGGGGTCTGCCTGCCTCCGGTCTATCTTCCAGTCACTAAAGCCCAGGTCTCATCAATCGGGTCTCCCTCCACTCAAACTCCAGGACCCAATACAAGATGCTCTGTTTGGCCTTGAAGGCCTGGCCTTCCCAGCCTCCCTCCCGGGGCTCCTTATACCTCATTACTACCTCCCATCTCTGGGCCCTTTGTCTGGCCTCCAGGCTTGGAACCCTTTCTTCATTTCCACCTCCCAACTTCCCTGGCTTCCTTCAAATGCCTGGTCTGCACATATGTATCTTCCCCTTGAGGTAGGGACTGTCTTTTTTGTATTGCCTGCCCTCAGCACAGCACCTGGCACACACAAGCTTCTGGCCTCTGGTGACCCTGTCCCCCCAATCTGAGGGCCACCATGTCTCTACAGGGAGCAGTGCCAAGCTCGGGCGCTGTCAGACAAGCATTTTATTCATTATGGGTCTTGACAAGTCCACCCCTGGGGGAAGGCCTGGCAGGCTGCCGGCCCGGTGGCATCCTCCACACTCACAGCTCGTCGTGTCTAGAAGGCTCTGTGGGGCTGGGCTTGATGAAGACGCCCTCCATTGCTTTCCAGGAGTTGTGCTGGTTGGGACTGGGCATGCCGTGGACCTCCCTCTGCCCTCGGATGGGGTGACCGTACTGTTCCCCGGTGACCGACAGGTAGACGTGGGTGCCCGCGTGCTGAAAGCGGACAGCTTCCTCCCGGTGCCAGTAGGTCCCTCCACACTGCACCAGCCACACGTCCAGCTGGTCCCCCTCCCCGCCATCTCCAAAGGCACTCACCTCCTGGAAGCAAAGGATTATGGGAGGTGAGCCGGGCAGGACTTCAGGCTCCAGCCCCTACAGACCCACAAACTGAGGCAAGGGACACACCTGTCCAGTGTGAAGAGTCGGGGCGGGATAATAAAGCTGGCAGCCAGTGATCGGCACTCTGGTGCTCAGGCTTGGCCCAGACTGACTTCTGAAGGGCCGCTGTATCTACTTTCCCCACGGGTGGACTGAGCTCACCTAGTGCTTTCTTCACATCCACCCACGAGCCTGGAAATGCTCAGCAAAGGGGGGGAGCTGGTCGGTACCACCAGTGCAGCTGCCTCCAGAGGGCTCTCTGAGGGTCGAGAATGTGCCTCTGGGCCAGGCGGGTGGGGCCGGGCTCTCCCCCAGATGCTCAACGTGTGCGTGTGCGTGTCCCCGTCCCTCCCAGTGACTCACTGTCTTCTGCTATGGGCGTTTTCTTTTGTTCACCATTTGCAATGACATTTTGGGCTGGGAGTGTCGGGGTCGGACACCCCCGCCTCACGGCCGGGGCACATCTTACTCCCACGGGTGGGCATCGAGCTCCTGCTCCCCCCTCTCCGGTGCTGGGGAGCTCACTACCGTGTGACCCGGACACACGGGTCATCAGCAAGCCCTTCCTTCCCTCCATGCCCTTGTCGCCGGTCAGTGCCAGCCTTGCTAAGGCGCCCCTGGCCTGGGGCATCCATCCTGCCTAGCCGGAAGGGGAAGCTCCTGCCCCCGATGCCCCCCCTCACCTGGTTGTTAGAGAGGGGGGACGGGAAGTGGTGCGTGTGCAGGTTCTTGCCCGTGTTCACGTGGGTGAGCCGGACGGCTTGGCCGCAGCGCACGGGCGCCCCCCGCGGGCACTCGCCCTCCGCCCCGCCTCGGATCCTCCAGTAACTGTTGGCATCCTCCGAGCCCTCGACTCCGGTCACGGACTGCTGCCCGCTCCCTGCGGGGCCCGGAGCGGAGGTCAGCACGGCCCGGGCTCCTCCCCCCTCGTCTGTGGCCTTCTCTCGGCCTCATCTGTCCAGGCCCGGGCCGCGCCCCCCCTCATTCCCGTCCATCCCTCCATCCATCCCTCCCTCCCTCCCCTCTTCTCCATCCTCTCCCTTTGTCCCCTCCATCCCCCGCCCCCCTCCCCTCCTCCCCGGCCCGCCCCTCCCCCATCTCGCGCGCACCGGAGCCGTATTTGACGTCGTGCGAGTGCAGCCGGACGCCGTGGCGCGTGTTGAGCAGCTTCAGCACGGACCCGCAGGTCACGGCCACGGTCCCGAGCTCGGCCCCAGCCTCGGCCCGGGCCGCCAGCAGCAGCAGCAGCAGCAGCAGCAGCAGCAGCGGCCGCGGCCCCGGCCTCCACATCCCCCCGACCCACTCCCGCCTGGCCCGGGGCCGCTTCCGCCTGGGCGCCGCCTCCAATCCCCCGCCGACAGTGCCGGCCCCCTCAGCCAATGATGCCTCCGCGCCGCTCGACGCCCGCCTCCCCATTGGTCGCTGCCCATAGAGGCCCCGCCCTCGTCGTCAAGGGCAGCGGCGCCCGGCTGGGGGTCTGTGGAGCCGGGGTTGAAGACACGACGGAGGCTACGATTGGGCCACGAGCTCAGGCACTCGGCCAATAGGCGTGAAGGAGGGCGTGAACCAGCCAATTAATGGGAAGACGGTGGACCGGGTCTCGCCCGGGAATGGGGCTGGGGCGGTGGAGGGCAGCGGAGAGGGCGGGGCACAGATTCTCGGTCCTCTCGACTCTTGCTCTCGAGGCCACGTGATCATTCCATTCTGACGTTCCTAATTTGGCAGTTGGGCGGTGTTACAGTGGGTTGGGAGTTCAAATCCAGCTTCCGACACTTAATTTGCTTTGTGACCCTTCAGCCCTCTGTAACCCTAGGCAATTCTCTAAAATCGGGGTTCTTCCCTTGGGCCCCAGACACCTGTTTTTTTAAATATATTTTGAAATTTGCGTTTCGGTGTGATTGGCGTGCTTTGTCATCCTGTGTATTTTACTAGCATATCGTAAAGCACGGTTCTGAGAAGCGGGTCCCAGGCTCGACCCCACTGCTCTTGGGGGACAGCCCAGCGCCCTAAAGACGGGGGGAAACCAAGAACTCCCAATCCAATGGAAGACCCTCCGGACCATGGGCTAGGAAGACATGGGCAAGATAAACCGGAGATGACCAGTAGAGGGGAGGCTCTAGCATTGGGGTGAATGGGCAAGGACGGCCTCTGGAACGGGGGTTGGCTGGAACTTGGAGAAAGCTAGGGAAGTCAGGAGCTGGACAAGAGGAGGGAGACCCGGCCAGGCATGAAATGCAGCCAGCAAAGAAGGACGGCACCGGGAGTATTGTGAGATGGCATATCTCGTTCAGAGGGACACCAAGACGGCCGCCGAACCTCTGAGCTGTAGGGTTTCCTAGGAAGTTTCTGGGATAAATGAAGTCTCCCGGACAGGCAGCTGCCATTAGGAAGCCAGTGACCAAGGAACCCCAGGTCCTGACTGGACAGAAGATTGAGGAGATTGGGCTGGTGGGGAGGTTGCTGAACGAGAGCGCAGGAGTTCCCAGCAGTGGGGATATGTACAGGAGGAGGATGCTCACTACCTAGGGGAGTCTGGGAGCAGAGCCCTGGTGGGGGAAGGACGACTTACATAAAAGGTAGGTTTGACATGACCAAAATTAGGGTTCCTCAGGCCTACGGAAAGGTCTTGAGGCAGCCCCCGGGAAGGTCAAAGGAAAAAAAATGGATACTAATACTGTCAGAAACACTTATTTTTAATATAATATATCATTAATTTGTATCAAAGTCATTTGTAGTTTGAAGAGAGAGCTGAACAAGTAAAAGATATGTAAACAAGTAAAATATATGATAAAATATAGGTTTGGGTTAACATTCGACAATGGTTCCCCCCAATTCCTTCTTACACCACTCTTCTGAAAGATGGAAAAGCATTCCTTCCGTGATCAATATCCTAAATTCGAATGCAAAAGGGAACCCAGCCCTTAGGTTCCTCACAGCACCAATTATTTCAGGTGAGTGGAGAGTCAATGATCTTATCTAGACAAGAGTTAAGACTGGGAATCACTGCTATTCCATTTCCCTAAGAAAAGTCTTTGCTTTTGTCCTATCCATTTCTCTCAGTGGAAAAATATGCAAAAGGTTTCATTCTGGAGAAATGTTATTTCTTAATATTTCTAGTGTAACCAGGGTCTTGAGCTGATTTACTTAAGACTCTCATTATCGACGGATATTGATTACATGATGCTCCGTGCCTTCAAGAGGGTGACAAGAGAGATCTTTGGTCTTCTGGCTTCCAGTTTTGAGAGAAAAGAGTTTGATGAGTCTCTTCAGGGAGACAGAAAGACTCTGGGAAGAAGCTGACCTGTACAGGAGCTGGGGACGATCATGTCCCTATCCCCAGCTTACCACACTATCTACTTGGGAGAATTTCTGGGACTCTCTCAGTTGAGCTGAGATATTTTGCTTCCAATAGGAGAATTCATTCATTCATTCAGTGTATTGTTTGATATGGTCTCCTCTGTATAACTGCTATGATGCTTGCTACTACTTAGATACATGGGTATTATAATTGTCCTGTTGGCAAGAAAAACCACTGAGGCAGAGCTCTGAGCCAATGGTACTTTTTAAAAAGGGTCCATGGTCCCCCTCTAATGAAGTGGACCTCAGATCTTCTTCATGATCTGAGATGCCTCCATCTTCCAGGACCTTGTTTTTTATACTTGGGTTTGATGCCCAAATATGCGAAAGAGGCATGGTAAAATACAGAATCTCACTGGTTGATAGACCTTGCTCTTGAGGACCAAAAAGGGCATCAGTGGTGGGGACACAGGTACCATGGGGCATCTCCACTAAGTGGTCATAAAATGGTCACCTGCTCATGTTGGAGAAGAGACAACAGTCTAGAGATACAAAAATAAATTGGGAGACTTTCCAAAGCACCAAAGCCTCTCACCTATGCTGGGATTGGACATGGAATTTGAGCAAAACAGGATGGCAATATTTTTGACGGCATTCTTGTGGTTGCGCAAGTGTGCCTCATAACTTGGTAAACAAGTAGTGAACATTACATTAAAAGTCTGAGGCCCGCTACAAGAACCTAACTAATCCTATATGATTTATGTAAAGTATCAAGCCAATTAATACTGATTGGAATAGAGTAGGGGTCCAAATGAATTATTTCCTGCAGACAAATGGGTTTATTTGTTATTTACTGTGTGTAGGCTTTATGTAACTGACATTTGGTGGGAACCTCCTTGGATGTATGGCTTGGGACACTACTTTCCTATTAAAGAGATAGTTATCAGAGGTGCAACTAAACCTAAAAACATTCTTTCCTCTAACAATATTTAACTGTGAAAGGGGGGCAGGGTGGATAGATAGAATTCTCTCTGAGGAAAGCAGAATGGCCAGCCTTTTGGCACCAATCTCCTGCTTCCCTTATTATTAGGAATCGAAAGTCTCCCTTGGAGAAGGTTGGGTAGAGAAGATTCTAAAGATATTTATTCACACCTTCCTCTGAGTCACTCTAGACAGACCCACGTGAATACACATAACTTTCATTGGCAACACACACACACCATATACTAGAGAGACTAATCAGGATGGTTTCACAGTGGCGTAGGATAGGGGTGCACTATTTGAGTACATTGGACATTTGCCCTCCCTGAGCCATAAAGAAGGGGGGCTCATCCCCCACCAGTCTCCTCTATCTCTCTCCCTTCCAATAGCCAGGGACCAGTACTCTCTAGGAAGTTCTGGAAGGTAGAGGCACGCAGGTGACCACATGACTGCTGGAGTTCAATCAAGGAAGAGCAGAGTTCACAGATGTGGCAATTGGAGCCCCCCACCCCGCTCAGGCTAGGAGCCCATCCCTCCGCCAGCATCCAGGCAGGTGCTTGAATCTCCACCGGACAGAGAGTAATTGGTAATGCCAAAGGAGAGGGGGCAGGATCTGTGAAAAAGCCAAGGGTGGCAAGGGCCAAGCCCTGTGACTGGGGCTCCCTGTTCCTCCAAACCATTGAACAGTTGAGGCAACTGAGGACCCATTGTATGTGTTGGAGTGAGGGGGACTGAGACACGGGGGAAAGAGAGACCAGGAAAAGAAGAAACTTTCTTTGCCCAAGTGAAATGGCCTGCCTAAGGTTCCCACTGGATCTGTTGATCTCACTGATAAAGGCTTTTCCTCCATTGGTGTTGGTCTCAACCCATCCACTGCTTCTCATCCTGTGCAAATTTTGTCCACAGCTCCCATAATTCTTCCACAGGAGGCCCACCCAAACTGGTCCAAGCCTCTGCTGGGTCATTTAATATGTGCAGAGAAGTGAAGTACCATAATCCTCTTTTTTGGGCTAGATGTTTGGCTGCCATTCATTTCCAATCACCATTTCCCAGGTGACATCTCATGCCCCTTATTGGGCACAAAACCTCATTAGTAATCTGCTGCAAGTCTGTTTGCATTCACCCTTCACCTCTCCAATGTCCTTTGATTCTTCAGAGATTGTCGTGTTCAATTTTCCTCCATCTTTATACAAGCCTCCTGGGAGAACCTTGATGTTAAATCAAAGTTTTGTGTTTCCAAGAGCAGTTTGAGATCTCCAGAAGCTCTCTGCTGCTTCCCATATTTAGTTCAATTCTCACTTCTTCCTATTCTGAGCTTGATAACTCCCAAAGGAATGTAAGCTTGTTGAGGGTAGGGGCCATGTTTTTGCCTTTATTTGTACCTACTGTGCTTAGGACAGTGTGTGGCATGTAGCAGGTGCTTAATAAATGCTTTTTGAAGGATTGAGTCCAGCTCGTTCATTTGGCACCAAAAATGCTGTTGGATTAACTCAGTGGGCTGCTGGTCAACTGATCAGTTAGCAAGCACTATGTGCCAGACACTGTGTTAGGTGTTAAGAATACTACAAATACAATGATAAAAATTCTTTCACAAGGAGCAAACATTTCAATGGGGGAGATAACTAGGATCTATCCATCTATCTATCCATCCATCTATCTATCCATCCATCCATCTATCCATCCATCCATCTACCCATCCATCCATCCATCTACCCATCCATCCATCCATCCATCATCCATCCATCCACCTATCTATCCATTCATCCATCCATCCATTTGTCTATATATATGTATGTACACACACATATACATATGTGTATATGATATATACACATATGTGTATGTGGTTTGAGAAGGCAGGTGCTAACAGCTGGAAAGGCTGGTAGAAAGTGATGCTGAAGCTGTGCCTTGAAGACGGTAAGTTCCTCGAGGGCAGGTACTATCTTTTGCCTTTTTTTGTTTCCCTAGAACTTAGCATAGTGCCTGGCACGTAGTAGATGCTTAAATGTTTATTCATGGATTGGATGGATGGATTAAAGAAAGATAAGGCTGTGATGCTGCAGAGAAAGAGACCATCCATTTGTTGAACTAAATCAAAATGTCTCTGATAGTCAGTCAGTCACTGGGTTCCACAGTTACTTAGTCACTGAGTTCTATGGTATCTCAGTCTTGGGACTTGAGAATTTCTTTGATGTTATGAATGGGTAAGGTGAGAAGGAGTGCATTCCAGGCATGGGGGATGGTTAATGAAAATGGGGAATAAAATGACATAGAGAAGGAAAGTTGAATGTAGGTCATAGGAAATGATCAAGTTGAAGAACTAGGAAATTGGCGTGTTTGAGAGAGTATCAATATGTACATTGAAGTGCCACAGGGTAAAAGCAGCATTTTAAAACTAGCTGATAATTGCTCCTTTTTTAAAAATTAATTTCCTTATTTTCAGTTTTCAACATTCACTTTTATAGGATTTTGAGTTCCAAAATTTTCCCCCTCCCCCCACCTTCTCAAGAGGGCATGCAATCTGATATAGGCTATACATGATATCAAACATTTCGACATTAGTCATGTTCTGAAAGAAGAATCAGAACAAAAAGAAAAAAAAGAAAGAAAAAAATGCTTCGATCTGCATTCAGACTCCACAGTTCTTTCTCTGGATGTGGACAGCATTTCCCATCAAGAGTCTTTTGGAGTTGTCTTAAATCATTATATTGCTGAGAAAAGCTAAATCAATCGTAATTAATCATGCAAAATGTACAATGTTCTCCTGGTTCTGCTCACTTCACTCGGCATCAGTTCATATCAGTCTTTCCAGGTTTTTCTGAAGTCTGCCTGCTCATCGTTTCTTATGGAACAATAGTATTCCATCACAATCATACACCACAACTTTTTCAACCATTCCCAAACTGATGGGTATTCCCTCAATTTTCAATTCTTTGTCACCACAAAAAAGAACTGCTATGGGTATTTTTGTACATGTGGGTCCTTTCTCCCTTTTTATGATCTCTTTGGGATACAGACCTAGAAGTGGTATTTCTGGGTCAAAGGGGATGCACAGTTTGATAGCCCTTTGGGCATAGTTCCAAATTGCTTTCCAGAATGGTTGGATAAGTTCACAACGCCACCAACACATTTGCCAACGTTTTTTGTTGTCTTCATCAAACTACTCTATCTAGCTGTATGTATGAATACATGTGCCCACAATGTACCACTTCCATGTTCATGAACTGTGAAGTTCCCTTATCTGATTATAATCTGTTGTCATTCCACCTTGCCCTCTGCTTGCAGCTGACTCCAAATCCTGTTTTTTGTTATCACTGAGACCTCCATTCCTCCACCATCCAGTTCTCTCATAGGCTCTCACCCCTCTACTGGCTACCCTTCCCTATCTTTACCCTGGATCAAGCAGTTTACCCCTGCTGCCCTCTTCTCTGGAGTCTCTTCTCCTTGTGTCCCATTCCTGATTTTGCCTCAGCCTTGAATCACTTCCACCATCCACTGCCTTGTGTGTTGCTGAATAAAGCTGGGGTCAATCATGAAATGACTCAAGTCCTGGATTTTTTATTGATATGGGTTGTGTGAACCTCAAAGGAGGGGAAGTTACTTAGTAATGGCAGTAGGGAGAGAGCCTGGGAATGACAATAAAGGGCCAGGAGGATTCCAACTGCCCGACCTCCGGTGAGTAGGGGCATGACTGGAAGTGTAACCAGGACTAGAAAGGGAGGAGGGAGGCCAGGTCTCGGTGAAAGCCAGAAGATGGAAATAGTGGCAAATCAAAAGACTTCAGATGCAAGCAAGTTTGTTACCTAGGAAGGAGGCATTCTAGGGGGCACAGTGGAAAGGATGAGAGTGGAGATGGGGGGAGCAGCCTGATGTAACTCACTTAACTTTTCCTCCAAAAATGTGGATAATATTCCATTTGGTACATATATGTTCAGTACTGATATTAATTCATGTACCTTTTAGCAAAATGCAATTTCCCGGATGAATTCCCTTTCAATTAGGTCTATTTTTACTTGTGCTTTGCTGAGATCACTATTGTCGCCTCTGCCTTTTTTATTTCAGCTGAAACATAATAGATTCTCCTCCTGCCCCTATTTGAATTCTCTGAATGTCTTTCTGTTTCAAGTGTGTTTCTTATAAGCAACATATTGCTGGATTCTGGCTTATAATCTATTCTGCTATCAGCTTCAGTTTTATGGCTGAGTTCATCCCATTCACATTTATGACTGTTAACTGTGTATTTCCCTCCATCCTATTCCTTCTTTATTTCTCCTCTTTTTTTAAGCTGTCTCCTTTTTCAGTGAGAATCTATTTTGCTATTGACCACTGCCTCTCTTAATCTACCCTCTCTCTTAACCCCCCACTCCCCACTCTGCTTTCTCAACCTCTTTCCCTGCTACTTCTCTATTGGGCAAGATGAATTTCTGTACCCAAATGTTTGTGTGTGTGTGTGTGTGTGTGTGTGTGTGTGTGTGTGTGTTCTTCCTTCCTTGAGCCAGTTCAGATGAGAGTGAGGTTCAAGTATTGCTCACTTACCCTCCCTTGCCCCCTCCACTGTATAAACATGCTTCCTTGCTCATCCCATTTATGTGAGATAATTTTCACCATTCTTCCTCTCCATTTCCCCCTCTCCTGGTGTATCCTTCTTCCCCATCTTCCATTCTTCCCAAGGCCTCTGTCTAATCCAGAAGTTTTCAAAGTGGGTAATACCACCCCTGGGGGCCAATGGAATGATCTGGGGGATGTGGTAGTACCCTGGGGTGCGATTTGGGTGTTGAATAAAAATAAGGGGGTAATGGAAGCATAAAGAAAGAAGAGAAAATTTTGAAAAACCATTTGTACATGTTTAAGCTGTTGCGCAACAGTTACATAGTGATTACATTATTTTACAAATAAACACACAAAATGCACATTATAACTGATCAGTGGTCAAATCAGCCTATAGGTCTTAAGAAGCAAGTATTGGCAGATGAGCATGTTCCACACTGTAGGGAAGTCCAGCATGCACCAGCAGGAATATGTGTGTGTAATGACTTATTTACAATATGATACTATTTGGTTACATGACAAAATGTCGCATCATCAAAATTCCAATGCAAGAACACCCCCTCCCCAACACATACAAATTTACAATAAATTATTAAATTTAAGATGTCATTTAAAAAAATTTATATCTTTTAAATGATGCAAATTTCAAAAAAAACATTAAAAGGTTAAAGAAAGTAGATTTCTGGGGCAGGGGGTGCTGAATAATTTTTTTAAAGGGTGTGGTAGGCCAAATAAGTTGAGTCTGAATTAGACTCTTTCTAAAACCTCTGGTGTTGAAAAAGTTCTGAAAGGTTTTACACACACACACACACACACACACACACACACACACACACCCTCCATATAAGAATATAAGCAGTTTAACTTGGTTTAGTTCTTTATGATTTCCCATTCATGTTTACCTTTTTGTGCTTCTCTTGAGTCTTGTGTTTGAATGTTTAATTTTCTATCCAATTTTGCTCTTTTTTCATCAGGAATGCTTGAAAGTCTTCTATTTAATTAAATTTCTATTTTTATCTTGTAGGATTATACTCAGTTTTGCTAGGTAGATTATTCTTGATTGTAGTCCTAGATCGTTTGCCTTCTGGAACATCCTATTCCAAGCCCTTTTCTTCTTTATGGTGGTAGCTGCTAAATCTTGTGGGATCTTGACCATGGGCCATGATACTTGAATTCTTTCTTTTTGACTGCTTGCAGTATTTTCTTCTTGACATAGCAACCATGGATTTTGTCTATAATATTCCTGAGAGTTTTAATTTTGAGATCTCTTTGTAAAGGTGATTAGCAAGTTCTTTTGATTTTTACTTTGCACTCTGATTCTTAGAAACCTGGGCAGTATTCCTTCATAATTTCTTGAAATATGCTCTTGGCTAGGTTCATGGCTTTTAGACAGTCCAATAATTCTTAAATTATCTCTCTTTGATCTTTTTTCCATGTCAGTTCTTTTTCCTTTGAGAGATTTCACATTTCCTCCTATATTTTTCAGTCTTTTGACTTTGTTTTATAATTTCTTGACATCTCATGGAGCTTCCATTTGGTTAATTCTAATTTTCAAGGAGTTATTTGTGCCTCTTTTATGAAGTTGTTAATTCTCTTTTCATAACTTCTTTTAGTGCTTTCATTTCATTTCCCAATCTTCCTCTATCATTCAGTTTTTAAAATAATTTCTTTGCTCTTAAAAAAACCAACTCTTCAAGTCTTCTAGGAATAAGAATTGTTGTTAGGCTTGTGTTTGCATTTTTCTTTGAGGATTTGCTTGTAGATGTTTTCAAATCATTGTCTTCTGTATTTGTGTCTTGAGCTTCCCTGTTAGCATAGTAGCTCATCATGGTCAGGTTCTCTTTTTATTTGTTCATTTTTCTCCAGCCTATTCCTTGACTTTGGATTTTATGTTGGTGTTGAGCTCTTTTCATTTCTGGGGAGGATGGCTAGCACAATCTTCTGACCTTTTTTGTCCTGCCACTGCTTTAACAGCTCTGTCTGTAGTCCTGAAAGTTTTCGGTGCTTCCAAAGTGGTGTGATGTGGGGGAGTTTTTTGAGTTCCTGACACAGGTTTGGGTTTGTGGTTGAGTTTTTGTAAAAACTCATTGGTTAGCCCATTAAGTGGTTCTGTAGTTTCAGGGCAACTGAACTTCTGGATTCCCTTTGGAAAAACCATGACTGGATTATTCCCCTGCTGACTTGCTACAAAGGTCAGAACTGAGTCTCAGCACTGCTCCTAGGCTCAGGGCCACGCAGCTACATTTCCAGAATTCACTCCTGGCTGTCCTCAGCTAGGCTCCATGCTCTCTACTAACTGTTCCTCTCCACTCTGGATCTCTGACTATGAACTGGGGAATGGGCAAGAGATAGCACCTGATTTTGTATCCAGTGCTAAGACAGGGGTCTCTTTCTGTATCTTAGGGCCCCTTTCAGCTCCTTTTCTGCTTCTTCCTGGAATGCCCTGTCCCGGCTCGTGGGCCACTGGCCAGCCCCATCTCCAGTGTCCACAGACCTCTTAATCTGTCTTCTTAAACAGCCCTAGGTTCATTGGGATTTTTTCCTAGCTTTTCAGATCAAAATTAAGCCTTTTCTAGGTTGTTGTGGCATAGGCAATTGGCTGAGCTGGGCAAAGCTACTTCCTGTCACTCCATCATCTTGACTCTACCTCCCCAATACAATTTCCTAAGAGAGGACAATGAGGGGAGGAAAACTTGTGTGTTAGCCCACCCCCCACCCCCCCCCCCGGCTTCCCAAGGCATTCTCTTTTAGCAATGGAACCCAACAGGCAAGCTCAGCTGTGCCTCTGATTTAAGCAGCCCCTCTAGATAGGGCATGATCTCACAAAGCTCCTGATGGCATGTTCACCTCAGCCTGGTGATCCACTTTTGATTTGGCCTCAAGATTTTTAAGCCTTAATCATTGAATGGGTGCTACCTGTTAAACCTGAAAATTTGGTTGAAGGAAACAACAGAGCTAGGTGATAGAAAAATCCATGTTGTTTATTACTTTCCCTTAAAGCATAGCGGAGCTAGCTTACTTGTACGTACAAGGAGTCAGAGTATAAACTCTGGCTGCCTGAACAAAGCAATGAGGAAACTTATATACATTATTTTAGCAGAGCTAGCAAGCCTGTATGACCTCATTTTTATGACCCCCATGTATGTTTAACCATGATACAAGAAGAGGATTTTCCTTAATGGAATAGATTGTAAATACAACAAATTAGATAGTTGACCAAGTGTCAATTGGAATTACAACCCAGGATCTCTGTGTTTAATTTGCCATTAACATTCCACAACATAGTATATGCCCATAAAATATTAAGATAAGGAAAAGTCACATAATTCAAGATAGTGTCTGGGGTCAAGGTTTTCACCCTTAATGGCCATGGACAGAGCAAGGAATGCTCCATCTGGGTTTGTTGATATAAGATAGAGATATCTCTGTGATTACTCAGAGAACAAAGAGACTTAGGATCAGGCTTTTCTTCTGGTTAAGTAGTTCAGGCCCTGAGTCTTATTGAAATTACAAAAATGATATAAAATAGTATAATATTTTCCACATACCTTAGTCAAACTGGGTCCCGTTAAAGACTTCAGCTTGAAAAGGCCAATGTCCCCCACTGTATCTTGGGCCATCTCCAGCCATCCTGATCCATATCTGGCCACTGGACCCAGATGGTTCCCGAGGAGAAAGTGAGGCTGGTGACTTTGCACATCCCTCCCTCACTTAAATCCAATTCACTCCCATGTTGAGGTATCACCTCCCTGATGTCATGGCCTTCTTGGAGAATGAAAGACAAACAGCAGGCCTCGGGATAATGGTAGGGGCAAGTTGCTGCTGAAGAGAAGGACTGACCTTGAGGAAGGAGCTCTCTGCCCCTGTTAGTCTGGAGATTCTGCTCTCTCTCCCTCTAGGTGGGTTTCCCTAGGCACAGGACCCAGGCCTCGAAGCTTAGCAATATGTGCAGAAACTTGGGCCAGGACTTCCCTCTGTCCCAGAAGTTTGTCAGAACACAATCTGAGGGTTTTGGTGGACTCCATGAACCCAGAGTCTGCAACGTGCAGAGAAGCAGTCTGGTGTGGGACTGCCTTACAGGAGGCAAGCTTTCAGGATTAGGGCAGTGACAATAATCCCTCAGGCCATGTTCAGCACCACGGTCAGCTCTGGGAGGCCTGACTTCTGTAGCAGCCATTGCCTACCAGACTCCCAGGAGAACAAAGGGAGCCCAGGTGAGAGATGATAGATGTCCTTCAGGGAGGAGCCACCCAAGACTTCTTTTCCAAGGCAGCTGGGCTGGTTGTTGTCCTTCATTCTCTAAGAAGACCAAAATGGTATCATGACGTAGGAGTCAAGGTCCAATGTGTCTGACCGTGGCTGATCAGACCAATACAGAATGCTCTACTAGAGGTCGGGCGCAACCAGTCCGTGTGAACTTTTGGGTGGATTCTCTAAATTTGGGCATCTTGTGTTTCCTTTGAGCTGCTTCAATTCTGCTTTGCTCCTAGAGCACAGCACCTTCTCTGCTGCAGGCATGCCATTCTGAGCGGTCCTGTGCCAGTGTGTCCCATGTCACACAATCAATTCCAAAGTTCTTCAGAGAGACCTTGAGAGTGTCCTTGTATCACTTCTTCTGACCACCATGTGAACGCCTGCCCTGTGCGAGTTCTCTGTAAAATAGTCTTTTAGGTAATCGTACATTTGACATTCAAACACTGTGGCCAGCCCTTCAGAGGTACCCTCTCTGAAGCAGAGTTTGAATGTGCTAACAGGATTTTGACTGAGCCAGTCTGTAACCTGAGAACGCTTGGAGCCGAACAAAGCGGGCCTAGAGAGAGAAGTGCCAGTAATAAAGTAGTTTAATTAATCAATTTCAGAATGAGGAATGTTCTCCTAGCTGAAGTAAAAGCACAGGTAATTAGATGTAAATCACAACTGGGGAAGGGGGGAGGGGAGGGCGAATTACAAACAATCATTTAGGGGTTTATCTCGAGAAACCTACAAGTCCCACAATACAATTCTGGAGTCAAGTCTTTGGGGATTGTGACCACCTCCCCTAAAGCAGCGCTGGCAGAGTTTTGATCAGGCAGTTTGCGCTTCATTGTGAGCTCTGACTCCCAAGCCAGAGAGTCACCTCTTGAGAAAATGAAATTATCAGTATATTTATTACACATATCACATCGATTAATATGATAATGATAAATTCCGTTCTCAAATGCTTGGCAGTTTAGTTCAAGAAAGGCCCTCAGTATCTGGCACCTTCTCCTGCCAGGTGATCTTCAGAATCTGTCTAGGACAATTCAAACAGAAACGATTCAGTTTCCTGGCATGGTGCTGGTAGTCTGTCCAGGTTTCACAGGTGCACAACAATGAGGTCAGCACCATGGCTCTGTAGACCTTCAGTTTGGTAGGCAGTTTCTTCTCTCCCACATTTTCCTTTGGAGCCTCCCAAACACTGAGCTAGCTCAGGCAATGCATGTGTCAACCTCATTATCATGTGGGCATCCCTGGAAAGTATACTGCCAGGGTAAGTGAACTCATCCATAGTTGCAAGGTCCAGAATTCCCCCACCTGCAGAATGATACCTCTCCACCCCAGCCCCAAACAGTGAGACAAGTTCCAAAGGAAGAGGCCAAGGGGCTTCAGACTGATTATAGGCAGTAGTTCAGCCAATTGGGTCACTTAAATTAGGGGCCAGCATGATGGATCCCTGCCAAGAGTTCAGATAATCAGCAGTCTGGGGTGATGACTGAACAGTTCAGTGGATCCCCGAAAAGAGCCCCCCAGGTCCCCATGGTAATTATAGAAAACAGAAAATGGGAGGAGGAACTACAGAGTGTGTCACTGCTGCTTGGTGAATATTTTGGGGTTTCTGCTTAGTAATGAACTTAGGCATTCAGCCAATATTATGCCCAAACATAAGTTTGTGTATTGATCATGCACTGATCACAATACTTTTCTTATGGCTTTCATGCATCGTAGTATCTTAAGTTATGACTCAAAGTTATGATTTTAAACAGGTCACCATGTCTGGGCTTCCACTTTCACCAAGTTGAAGTTTTTATGGCTTATCACTTATTACTGTATTTATGGTTTTTCCCCAGTTGGGACCCCACAACAGTGATGGTTTCACATATAGATGGTGTGGTGCTGGCTGGTGGAGAACTTGTATTTTCCTGGAGTTTGTTTTTGGGCCAGAATTAGCACAAGCAGCAGAGACTCAACCCATACTTTGTTGCATCTCAGCCTCAGAGGCTGCATTGCATGCCCAATCATGTGCACAAAAGTCATGCACCAACTTTCCGTCCACTTTAGCCTTAGCTTGTAGCCTTTTCTAGTTAAATAATTTGCCATGAGCATGGCAGCTGACCTCGATGCTATTTATGTGCTTGTTGAAGTGTTGGGCAACATTGCTGAAAACTAGGCATTTGGGAGTAAGGGAGGAGCCCTCCATTGGCACTGACATTCAGCTAGGACCAGCCCTGGAGAGAGCTGTGGTTGCTGGGACAAGGATCCAAAGGTGGGGACAGGCAGAGCAGCAGAGACTGCATTGGGGGGGATGGACTAGAAACCTAAGAGCTCGAATGAGAATGAGGGAAAAGGGTTGTTAGCTTCTGGAGCCAAACTTGTCTCTGAATGCCTGATGAGGCGATTCAACCACCTTCGAACTCTTGGGCAGACAGAGGGTGGAGGAGCAGATGGGAGGACAACTGATGCTTACTTAGAATTATCTGACTGGGTTTCAATCGATGACATGACCACTAAAAAGTGAACTGTCTACATCTCATGAATGAGGTTGGCCACTAACGGATGAGGACACCCCACAGCCAGGGATGAGGCTCAAGAGGAGAGATGATTTTTCTAATTTGGTCATTTTTAGCATGTCTCAGGTCATCCTCCTGGTTCCATAAACTGGTGGCCCCCAGTAACATTCTCCAAGCGCCTGCCTGAGTACACAGTGACCATCCTCTGCTACAGCCTCTGGGCTGGTGGTCTAAGGTGACAGTGTATGCACTACCTTCCTCCCCTCCCTCAGCTAGCTGGCAGCCTGATTCTCAGGACTTCAGGAAGCAGAGTGCCTCTGTGTCTTCATGATCCACCAAGGACCCCGCCAACAAGGGACATGGATGAGATGGACAGTGTCCAGAAGAGGGTGGTGACAATGGCCACAAGGGGCTGGTTGAAGGAATCAGGAGTGTTTAGACTAGAGAAGGCTGAGGAGACAGAAGCAGTTTGTCAGGGTAGAATTGTTGGAGTTCGATTCAGGGTTTACATCCTTCTGGTACCTATCTGCTGTATGATCTTTGATAAGTCACTAAACCTCTTTGGGCCTCAGTTCCTTCACCTGCAAAATCAGGGGGTCGACTTGACAGCTTCTAGAGTCCCTCCCAGCTCTAAAACTGTGATTTTGCCCTCAGGGAACTTCCATTCTACCACTGACTGACATCTGCATGATCTATCTGAGCACACACCTGGATAGCAAGTTTATTCTACAGATGACAAATCCACCCCAATTGCTTAACACAAGCCTTTCAACGGGTAATGTAGTGTAGTGGCATTGGTCCGGAAAGCACCAAGGCCTCGGTTCGTTTCCCACATGGCTCCATTCCTCTGGGTTTCTCCATTATGTCTTCAGTATCTTCTCATTCTCCATCCTCCACCTCGTGTCTGCTTACTTTCATATATTATCTTCCCCTGTTAGATTGTAACTCCTTGAGGGCAGGGACTATCTTTTGCCTTTCTTTGTGTCCCTAGTGCACACTGCCTGGTGCATAGTAGGAACTTAATGTTTATTGACTGACTAATTGGTTTCAAATATCTTGGTTGTGTGATCCTGGGCCAGTCACTTAACCTCAGTGCCCCGGGCACCCAGGATTGTCAGGTACAGACTTGACAGTGTTCTTCATTGGTAGCGGCAAACTATGAAATCACATGTCCAGTGCAAACCAAAAAAAAACCAAAAACCTCATCTCTTTCAGAAACCTACCGTTCCTAAGGAAAGAAAGCTTCCACCGCGCCCATTCACGTGGGGTTGGCTGCACTACTAAGACTGCTTTGACTTCTCGCCCATGCCCCAGGAAGCTCGTTGTGGGGAAAACCTCACCATCCTGCGAGATCGTGCCTCCCTTGGGACTCCACCCGCTCCCTACCCTGAGTCCCTCTGCCTGGCGGGCGGAGGCATCAGCACCATGACTCCTCTCAAGGGGCGCGCTCAGTTCAGACTTCTCATTCCCCACCTGACTGCAATACTTCGGGATTTCTTCTCCAGGTACCACCTTCTCCTCCTCCTTGGTCCCTCATTGGTTTTCAGCTGAGCAAGCGTGTGCCTGTGTGTGTGTGCGCGTGCGTGCGTGCGGGGTGTGTTTTGTGTGTGTGTGTGTGTATGTGTGTGTGTGTGTATATGTGTGTGCGCGCGTGCGCGTGTGTGCGCGTGCGTGTGGGGTGTATGCGCGCGCCTGTGCGCACGCGCCTGTGTGTGTGCGCCTGTGTGTGCGCGCGTGCGTGTGTGTGCGCGTGTGTGCGTGTGTGCGCGCGCGTGCGTGCGGGGTGTGTTGTGTGTGTATGTGTGTGTGCGCGTGCCTGTGTGTGTGCGCGCGTGTATGTGTGTGCCTGTGTGTGTGCTCGTGCGTGCGTGTGTATGTGTGTGCGCCTGTGTGTGTGTGCGCGCCTGTGTGTGCGCGTGCGTGCGTATGTGTGTGTATATGTGTGTGTGCGCGCGTGCGTGTGGGGTGTGTGTGTGTGTGCGCACGTGCGTATGTGTGTGTGCGCGCTTGTGTGTGCACGCGCGGGGTGTGTTGTGTGTGTGTGCGCGCGCGGGGTGTGTCGTGTGTGTGTGCGCGCGTGTGTATGTGTGCGTGCCTGTGTGTGTGTGCGGGCGCGTGTATGTGTGTGTGCCTATGTGTGTGTGTGAGTGTGTGCGCCTGTGTGTGCACGCGCGTGCGTGTGGTGTGTGTGCGCGCGCGCGTGCATGTGTGCGTGTGTGCATGTGTGTACGTCTCTGTGTGTGTGTGCGTGGGGGGGGGGAAGGGGGATCTTCCCTCCTTCCTAGCAGGGACTGTCCTTTGTATTTGTAGGCCCGGCCCTGAGGCCATTGCCTGGCACACAGTCGGAGGAGGAGTGTGCGGCTTAGAGAGAAGAGCCGGTCCGCCGCGGCCCCCACGCACTCGGGCAGAGCTGGGATCCAAACCTCGGTTCTCTAACTTGAGAGCGGAGTTTTTCTGGTATCCTCAGAGCCTAGCGCAGCGTCCGGCACACGGTAAGCGCTTCCTAAATGTGCACTGGGCAGGGTCGAACATCATTATGGTCCGTGCCTAACTCATGCACATGTTTGCTGACTGACTGACAAACCTGACACTCTTCTCAAGGCAGCATACCTGAAGCAGACCAAGGCCGTGACAAGCAGGGGAGTAACCTAAAATAGCTTTGATTTATTAGGCACAGTGGGGTGGGGCAGGGACAGTGCAGAAGGCCTTTCTGCCGGCTGGGACTCCTAAGGCATTTCCCCCTCAGCCTCCTCAGAGGCCTCATCGGTCTCCTTGTACTCTGCAGTCTCTTCCATATCCATGATGTAGAAATTCTCATATTCCTCCAGGCCCTCTTTCTTAGTCTCAACCTCCTCCTCGTACTTGGGTTCCTTATCTTTAGTGTCCTCCTCTTCCTCCTCCTCCTGCTCATCTTCATCCTCGTCCTCCTCCTCTTCCTCATGCTCATCCTCATCTTTCTCAGCATCCTCATCCTCTTCCTCCTCCTCATCCTCTTCCTCCTCCTCATCCTCTTCCTCATCTTCTTCCTCCTCATCTTTCTCCTCAAAATAAACCTCTGTGGTCTCTGAGGGCTTAGAGGCTTTTGATGAAGTTTTTTTTGAATAATCCAGAGAGGTGTCCTTGAACAAGCTCTTGGACTCTTGACTTTGGCTCTCTGAAGTGGGAGGGAAGGAGGACATGCTCGTGGTGGGAAAGGAAGTCCTTGGTGACCCGATCGGCGCCATCGAGGGCCTGGGAGACTTGGCAGATGGCCTGCGCGAGGACCAAGTCTTTGTTGAAGACTTGGCGGAATGCCGAGGAGATTGTCGGCTGGAGGATGAGGAGGTGGTGGTGGTGGTGGTGCTGACCTTCTTCTTGAAGGGCTCCAAGAGAGCTGCCTGCTCGTCCTTCTCCAGCTTTTCCAGCATGCAGGGCCAGTTGATCTGGGAGGAGAGGCGGATGCCCGGGCCCTTGATTTTCTTGTAGCCAAGGATGAGGTCCATGAGGGTGTCAGTGACGGAGAAGGAGATGAAGCCGAGCTTCTCGGCCAGGCCTTTCTCATAGTTGCACTTGTAGAGGAGCAGTTTGATGGCTTGGTCCATGAGGAACTGAATCATATACTCCTTCTTGGGGTTGAGGAGTGAAAAGTGAGACATGAGAGACTTGTGGGACTTGGAAGAGATTTCAGAGGGCAGCTTCCTGAGGGTCCTGGTCAACTTCTGGTACCTGGCCTAGACAGCAGCCCAGGGGGGAAAAGGAGAGCCGTTACACCAGGGAGACCAAACACGCCAGGGGCCAGCCACATCCTTCACATCATTCTTATCACTCCCAGCCAACGAGGCATCTGTCAAGTGTCCGGCACCTCGCTCGCACTCCCGCTATGCCCATCGCTGCCATCACACCCAACACCACTCTTATCAAGCCTACCATTCCTCTGAGACACAGTGCCACGCCCACCAGTCACCAGTGCCACATCTGTTGCTCCCATTGTACCACCACGCCTGCCACACTCATCATCTGTCACCCCCACATGTCCATCACACCAGCCACTCCAAAAAGATGCCACACCTACCATCCCTTTGACACCCTTCACCCAATTCTCAATATTTTAGGAGGGAGAGTAGTCAGCTGGAGGAGCTGAAGGGACAAACAAGATGCTTAAAGGCCTTGAGTTCATGCCACGTGAGCAGCAATGGAAGTAACCCTGGCCATTTACCTTGGAGAAGACTGGGGTGGGATAGTTGTCTTCAAGTGTGTGGAGAAGGGACCAGACCTGTTCTCCTTGGCCCCAGAGGGTGGAACCAGGAGCCATAGAGGGAAGGTGTAGAGAGACCCATCAAGGTAACAATGAAAACTGTTCCAATGTGACACGAGCTGCCTCTGGCATCCCAATAGCTCCCGCCTCCCAGCATTGTAAGAATCAAACAAGATCATCTTTACAAAGTGTTTAGCACAGTATCTGGCACATAGAACATAGTAGGCAATTAATGAATCCTTCCTTCCCTCCTTTCTTCCTTCCCTCTTTGCCTCCCTCCTTCCTTCCCTCCCTCCCTCCTTCCTTTGTTCCTTCCTTCCCTCCCTCCCTTCCTCTTTCCTCCCTTCCTTCCCTCCCTCCTTTCTTCCTTCCCTCTTTCCCTCCTTCCTTTCTTCCCTCTCTCCTTCCTTTCTTCTTTCCCTCCCTTCCTTCCCTCCCTCCTTTCTTCCTTCCCTCTTTCCCTCCTTCCTTTCTTCCCTCTCTCCTTCCTTTCTTCTTTCCCTCCCTTCCTTCCCTCCTTCCCTCCTTTCTTCCTTCCCTCTTTCCCTCCTTCCTTTCTTCCCTCTCTCCTTCCTTTGTTCCTTCCTTCCCTCCCTCCCTTCCTCTTTCCTCCCTTCCTTCCCTCCCTCCCTCCTTTCTTCCTTCCCTCTTTCCCTCCTTCCTTTCTTCCCTCTCTCCTTCCTTTCTTCTTTCCCTCCCTCCCTCCTTCCCTCCCTCCTTCCTTCCTTCTTTCCTTCCTCCCCTCCTTCCTTCCTTCCTCCCTCTCTCTAGAGGAGCCCATGTGGGGGATGTTAGACTATATGGCCTTGCATCTCTGAGATTCCAAGCTCCCAGGATTGTATTGATCACTCTAGTCACAACCAAGCACTGCCATCCCATTCACCAGACCAATTCCTCCTAACACAATGAACACACTTGTCACACCAGCCATTCTTGTTATGCTCAACAGAACCAATGCACACTGGGCACAGCAACATGCTCATATTCCTGAGCATGGCCAAAGGGGCAAGCACCTGTGTGTTCTGGCCTCCCATGGACCCATGTTCAGATTCTATTAAGTGTGTACGAAGGACTAGTTGAGGCCAGAACATTATAGAACATTGGGATCCCAGTTCTCTAAATCTCTGTGCCCTTTGTAGGAGGGCACCTTCCTGAAGGGTCCTGCTTTCACTTCCCATCCCCCCCAGCTCTGAGGTGCTGGACAGAGGAGAGCTTGACCCATCACCCCAAGGGGCCTGAGACTCCTTCCCCTTGTTGGAGCAGGGTGCCATGCCTAAGGAGAGCCTCAAGGAGCTTCCTGGAGGTACAGCAGACCACCCCCATCATCCTCCCTGCTGAGCCACCTTCACCCCCAAAGCCCACTTGAACTTCAGGGCTGATCAGGGTAGTGTTTACCGTCACCTTCTCAGCTTTCCCTATGTCCTGCCACCTGGAAGGCCCAAATACCTTGGCTCCAAGCCAACTGGTGAGGGGTGGGGAACCAGGGAATAAGCCAGTCACAGACCTCAGGGCCTGAAGCCTGTAATGGAAATCTTTAAAATATTAAAGTTTTTTTTAAAAAGTTGCTTTTTTAAAAGCTGTGATAAAAAAGGAAAACCTTTATTGGTGTTTGTGAACTGTCTAGGTGGAGGTAGGAGGGGATGGTCTCCCACCCCCCACCTCCTCCTTCAAGGCTGGCTGGATCCCTAATCCTCCTTGTAGGAGTCCTGAGTGGGGAAGGCTGGGGAGGGGAAGGAGAGATGGGACTGTGTCCTAGGGGATTCTAGGGCCCTCAGTTTCTCTGCCTGCCCTCTTCCCCTCAGCAGACTGGGTTAAAGACATAAAATGAGACACAAAGAGTAGGGTTGGGGAGCAGCCGGAGGGAGGGAGGAAAGGAGGAAGAAGTCCCCTTAAACAGAACAGTGTGGGTGTCCTTGGAAAAGAGGTTGTTTTTCCCCCTTTCTTCTCAGGGAGAAGTCGGGTTGAGGAGCAGAAGAAGGATGAGACTGTGGCTGGGGAGAGTGGGGGCTGGGTGGCCCCCTCCAGGACATTCCGCCCACCCCCTCCAGCCTCCTAGATCTCACCAGGTGGGGATACCTGTCTCATACTCTCAGAATCCTTCCTGACTCTGGCTCTGATGTGAGACAGGACTCTTGCCTCCTGAGCCTGGGCCTTGGCCTCTGCCAGCGCCCTGGCTTCGGCCTGGGCCTTTTCTCGGCGACGCCGGGCGGAAGCAGCACTGGCAGCAGGCAGGGACACAGACAGTGTGGCCTGCTGCTCTTTGGTCATGGCCTGCTGGCTCTTGCCCATTTTGCTGTCATCCTTGGAAGAACCATCTGGGAGGTACCACACGGTCTTGTGGGTGATGTGCTCCCACAGATGGGCATTCGGATCGCCTTCTTCCTCCTCCTCTTCCTCTTCCTCCTCCTCCTCATCTTCCTCATGCTCCTCCTCGAACTCCTCTTCAGTCTCGGTCCCCATCACCGGGAAGAGGGGAATCCCGTTCCGGCGCCGGGCAAGGCTCAGTCTGAGCACAGCCTGGGTCACCACGTCCTGCAAGGCCGGGAAGAGCTGGTGCTCTGCCAGGAAGTCCAGGGTGTGGAAGGGCTCCCTTGCAGGGCAATAGGAAGGCAGCTCCATCGAGGAGGAGGAGGACGATGTTGAACTCAGGGAGCCCAGCAGCAACTCCACTAGCTCCTTCTCCAACTCCTGTTTGATGAAGGACAGCTCCTGCTCCCTGCGGCTGGGCATTTCTGTGGAGCAGCTGACCTCCGTCTGGATGCCCCTTTCCATGGCACTGCTCCGGCACACAGGGATGTGCTTCAGGGACCTGGGCCTCTTTGGAGAGGCCTCTTCAGTCTGAGAAGCCTTGTTGGCCATGCAGGGGAGTGATGGAGGGCTGGGGATGGAAGATGGGCTGGGTAACCTAACTGGGCTGGGCATCTGGGTCGTGCAGGGTGTCTGGGTAGTGCAGGGCACCTGGGTTGTGCAGGGCACTTTGGTCGGGTTGGGCTTCCAGGCAGAGTTACATGTGCCCAGTGGGCCAGAAGCCTTGGCCTTGCTGGCCTTCTCCAAAGCACTGAAGATCTCAAGCAGGCGGGACATCTTGGAAGACTTTCTCTGAACAGGTTCCAGGAGCTTGGACAGCCATGCCAGCCTCTGCTCCTTGGACAAGACAAGGTCCAGTGGGTCCACAGACCTCTTCCAGAGGAAGAAGTCCTCTTTGTGAGAAGGCGTAGGGTCTTTGCTTTTCTGTAAGGAAAGGAAGACAAGGGTGAGGCCCCAACTCAGCTTCCTCCTCCCCTGCTCCCAGACTGTCCCAAGTTAACAAGCCCCAGCCTATGGGCCAAATTATCTCCACCCATCTTCTGGTTTGAGTTGGGGGGGTCTGGAGACTGGACACTGGACTGTGTCCAGCTGCCTCCCACAGTAGATTCCCCCCAAGTCCCCTGGCTGGGGCCTGCTGGGAAGTACCTTCCTAAGAATATGCCTCAAGTCTCTTTCTAGTTGAAACTTCTCTCGGATGGGTGGGAGGCGGGAGACAGGACTCCAGCTCTCAAAGCGGGAAACCCTGGGGCGCAGCCACTGAGGATTCAGGAAGATCCCACTGAGGCTGCCGTGGCCACGCCCATCAGCAGGGGCCCTGCAGTCATCTGGGCTGTAGTAGAGGTTGGAGTCTGAACTGGAGCTGGATGGATAGTTGTTGGGAAAGCCAGGGTAAAGGCGAGGGCGGCCTCTGCGCAGCCTTCGGGCAGCTTCCAGCACATCCCTTCGCTCCTTCACCTTCCGGCTGGTGCCCTTCTCCACATCCACCAGGGGCACACCAGCCTCTGTGCGCAGCTGGGTCACTTTCCTGGAGGCCTCATCCACCACCTGCTGGAGGCTGTCTAGCACAGGGCCTGTGGCCAAGAAGTCCAAGAATTCTGAGAAGGGTTCAGCCTTGAGTGGCTTCTTGTGGCCGTGGGGCCGAGGAGGCATGGGAATGTGGAATGGACAGGGGGGCCGCAGGGGACCATGCACTCTGTATACGGGTCCCATTTCGGCGCACACTGGCCTCCTGTGTACCTGAAACTAAAAGCAATAGGCCTGTTATTGAGGGGTCGGGGTCGGGGGTCCTCCAGGGAAGGAAGAAGCCCCCCAGGCCTCTTGCCCTGCACTGGGACATTTCTCAGGAACTCTCAGCACTCCATTCCAGGCAACTGAGATGAAAAGTTGCTACCTGTATTATTAAAGGAAGTGTCCCCAACAGGAGCTCCCTGAATGCCAGACCCTGCGGCCACACGGACAAAAGCCAACCAGTCCCTCTCCTTAAGTCGCTTACATTCTATCAGGACAAGATGTTCAATAACTCCACAAGGACGTATTAAACACCTACTATGCGGCACCCACCTTGCTAGATGCTGGGGATAGGAAGGAAGGAGGGGAGGAAGGAAAGAGAGGAAGGAAGGAAGGAATAGAAGAAGGAAGGGAAGAAATGAAGGAAAGGGAGGAAGAAGGGAAGAAAAGGAGAAAGGAAAGAAAGGAGAAGAAAGGGAAGAAAAGAGAGAAAGGAAAGAAGGAAAAAGGGAAGGAAAGGAAGAAGGGGGAAGAAGGGAGGGAAGAAGGAAGGAAAGGAAGAAGGGAATGAAGGAAGAAAGGGGAAGAAGGAAAGAGAGGAAGGAAGGAAGGAATAGAAGAAGGAAGGGAAGAAATGAAGGAAAGGGAGGAAGAAGGGAAGAAAAGGAGAAATGGAAGGAAGAAAAGAGAGAAAGGAAAGAAGGAAAAAAGGGGAAGGAAAGGAAGAAGGGGGAAGAAGGGAGGGAAGAAGGAAGGAAAGGAAAGACGGAGGTAAGGAGGGAGGGAAAGAAGGAAGGCAAGAAATGGGAGGGGCAGGGAGGAGGGAGGGAGGAAGAGAAGAAGGAAAGAGGAAAGGAAGGGAGGGAAGAAGAAACAAAGGAAGATAGGAAGGAAGAAAGGAGGGAAGGAAGGAAGAGGGGAAGGACGAAGGAAGGGAGGGAGAAGGCAAGGAAGGAAGGACTTATTACTTGCCACGCATGGTACTAACCACTGCGCCAGAGCTCAGGCTCTTGGAAACTTCTGGCTTCCTGAGGTATCAGGACACTGGGGGGTTGGGTGGGGATGAATGGGATGCGAGTGGTCCTCCAGAACTCAGGATACTTCCATTCTCTTCTGAGATGGACCACCCAAAGCTCAGGACAAAATGCTGTCCATGTGAGGATTCCTATGTTCAGGTCTAACTTCCAGAATTCAATCCCCAAAGTAAAAATTTCAGCAGCATCTAAGGAGCAATGTCACGTTTCCAGGGAGTAAGTCTGGATGGGTGTTTGGGCAAGCACATGAGTGGTGTGCTGATGTGATCTTGAGGGCAGGGACTATTCCATTTTTGTCATTGTATCCCCAGAACCTTGGACTGCAACAGAGGTGGGGAGAAGAGAGAGAAAAGGGGGGGGGGAAGAGAGAGAGAGAAAGTGTCCGGAAATAGGATTTCATTGGTTTAGGGCGTTTTGTTGGAGAAACGTCAACTAATAATACAGATCAGTCTAAGTCCTTTGTAGTTTCTGGTCTTAGAGGGTTGCCTAGACTGTCCAGGGTCATATGGCCATCTGTGTCAGAGACTCCAAGGTCAGCACACTGGGTGGGCTTCACCATTCTCTCTGTCCAGCTTAATCAGTGCTTGCCCTTAGCTTGTTTTCCCCTAGAACCCTGAGAGGAAGAGCTGGTAGGGCTCCTCACTTCTCTCTATCCAGCTTCATCAATTGCTCATTTCAGGGCAGCTAGGTGGTGCAGTGAATACAGCCCTGGCCCTGGAGTCAGGAGGACCTGCATTCAAATGGGGCCTCAGACACTTGGCACATTTACTGCAAGTTACTTAACCCCAATTGCCCTGCCCTCCCCCCTCCAAAACCCCCCCAAACAATTGCTTATTTCTTTCCTGGCCCCAAGTGGGAGAGCTGACTGGACTCCTGTTCGACAGATGATGAAACCGAGAGGTCAGAGCCACATGCCCCCATGGTCACAGACAATGAGTGGTCAACAGAGTCTGTGATTTTCTGTCCGTGGGCCTAGCTTTTAGAGGGGGCTGCTTAGGTTTAAAATCCAAGGCTCAGGCTTCCTAGTCTCAGAATGTGGCCACATTGAGGTGCAGCCAGGTGGTGAGGCTGTGCTGTGGAATTAAATCCCCACAGTGGGAAGGAAGGTAAGGGGCCCCTTTGGAAGAGGAGAGATAGAATGACCAGAGAGTGAAGGGTCAGATGCAGAGCCTGAGGTCAAGTGAACTTGGGCCTGTAGGGAATCAACAAAGGGCAGTCCTGTGGAGTTACGTGGAGTGAGGGCTGATTTGGGGATGGGAGAGAGAAAGTATAGGACTCGTGGGAGTATGTCCCAAGGCATGTAAGTCCAAGGAAGCCTAGGGTACTGTGGGACATGTGGGCCTAGAGGAGATTGGGATCAATTTAGAGAACCTGAATAAGGAGCAAGTAGTGGGGTGAAATCCTGCCTTCTATTAGATGGGGATGGTTCTTGAGTGTGGGAGGTGAGGGCATAGGGAGGAGAGTGAAGAAACTGGGATTCCTGTGGAATGTGGTTGGTGGGGTGGGACAGTGTGGGCTGAAGGGTGAGGTCCTGTCGCTGTGAGGTCTGTGGGTTCCAATGTGTGAGGGGGAAGTATGAGCTGAGAACCTGTGGAACCTGGGGTCAGCTGAGGTTGGGTTGCCTGAATGTGGTGGTGAAGGTTATGGGTGTAAGCTGAGGGCTGGGATCCTAACGGTGGAATGGGGAAGATTAACTCCAAGGAGTCTGTTTCCCAGGAAGGGGAGCCGCTATTACCCGCGGGGGGCGCAGGGTGCCTTCATCGTCGGCCAAATAGCCCGAGTGGTGGCGGTGACTGCCTGTGCCCCCGTAGTGGACAGGGCCCAAGCCCTCGCTGCTGTTGGAGTCCTGGGCTTCCCCGTTCTGGACAATATTGTCTGCCTCGGAGGTCTGAGGGACCTGGGCGTCCTGGCTGGTGCTGCTCTGGGAGGCCTGAGGGATGGAGGTCCTGGAGCTCTGGCTGACGGAGGCCTGGGCTTCCTGGCTGATGCTGCTCTGGGAGGCCCGAGGGATAGAGGTCCTGGAGCCCTGGCCGCTGGAGCTCTGCGAGGGACGATCGCCTAAGGACAGAGAGTGTTGGCTGATGGAGGCCTGGGATTCGCGGGGCCCTGAGGACCGCAAGATATTGCGGGCTAAGGGTCGCGGTTGCTGCCGATCGGCGCTTCGCTTTTGGGAGGAGGTGGCCCGCAGGGCCCGGCGGTCGGAACTCCGCCTATGGACCTCGGAATCCTTCAAGGTCCGGGAGTCGGAAGCCTGGGTGTACAGGTCCAGGATGGAGCCCCGCAGGATTTCGGAGCCCCGCAAGGACTGTGGCAGAGAGGTCGGCGAGCCCTGCTTCGGGGAAGTCCAGGACGTCTGGGCTATGGAGTCTTGAGACTTGAGGACTCGGGGGTCTTCCTGGCTCGAGTTCAGCTGGGCCTCCATCTCCACTCTGGGCTCCGGCTCCAGCTCCCGCGGGCCAAACGCGTCGGTGCTCGGCTGCAGCAGCTCTGCGGAGGGCAGCGGCGAGGCTCGGCCGGCTATGCCCGGCTCCCTTCCCACGTTTCCCGGTTCTCCTGCTCGCTCCGCGCCCGCACACCCTACCGGCGCTCTGAGGCCGCCCAGAGCGAGCGCCAGCAGCCGCTCGCGGATTCCACCAGCTGTGTGCGGCACAATGAACGTCCGCTCATTTGCATGCTGCCACCCGGTTGGCTTGAAGGGCGTTCGGAGAAGCGCCCCATTGGTCTCTGCTCTCCCAGCGGACAAAGGAGAGCGAGGCTTTGTTGCGAAAGCTCGAACCCGGCTGCTACGGAGAGTAGAAGTGAGGTCAGTCCCCAGACCAGGTGGCTTGGGAATGACAGTGAGGGGCGCGGGCTGGCGAGGGGAGAGCGGGCTGTGATTTCAAAGCCACTCGACTTCCCACCCTCAGTTCTCCCCTCCCCCACCCGGTCCTGCCCAGCGCTCCCGCTCCTCTGCCTTCGGAGGTGACCGCACCTGTTGCTTCCCCGCGGGCTCCGCATCCTCTGGCCTTGTCTCGGCTCCCGCTTCTTCCACCCTCCTTCTGCCCTCTCTTCTCTAATTGCTTCCTTTCGGGGTCCTTCAAGTCCATGGCCTCAACTAGCGCCTCTGGGCAGCAGATTTGGCTTCATTCTGGGAGCACGTCCTTGTCTTCATGCATGCATGAATGAATGAATGCATGAAAAAAAGCATTTTTGAAGCCTTTGCTGTGGGCCAGCCACCGCGCTAAAGACTGGAAATAGACATACAAAGACCTCAAGATCTACATTCTAATGAAGGAAGCCACGTTTAAAAGGGAATGTAGTCAGGAAGTTAGTGTCTGGGGGAGTTAGGGTGAGGGTGAGCTTATCCAGAGAGCAGTGAAGTGATAGGGCCCCTCCAGAAACGAACGATTTGGTGACCAAGTCCAAAGCAAGTGGCGAGATGCTTAGGTGAGATGTGAAGCATAGGCTGGATATAATGGGCCAGTTGTGCCCATTCACTTAATGAAGGAAGTTGGTCCCAAATTGGAAGCAATATAACCTTCATCTTATTTCTTCTAGGCCATAGATCACTTTTAAAATTATTTTATTTTTTCAATTACATGTAAAGACAATTTTAACATTAATTTTTTAAAAATTTAGTTCCAATTTTTTCCCTTCCCTCTCCCTAAATACGTAAGAATTTTAAATAGGTTATATATGTACAATCATGTAAAATAGTACCATATTAGTCATGTTGTGAAAGAAGTCGACCAAAAGGAAAAAAAAAGAAACATCAAAGAAGTAAAAAAAAGTCTGCTTCTGGGTGCATTTAGGCTCCATCAGTTCTTCCTCTAGAGATGGATAGCATTTTTAATCAGAAGTCCTTTGGAATTGTCTTAGATAGACAATGCTGAGAAGAGCCAAGTTATTCATAGCTGATTAGGCCATGGATTCTTTTTAAAAAAATTTTTTACATAAAGCACTTTTAATACATTATTTCATTTAAGCCTCACGACAATCTTGTGACGTAAGTATAGAACTTATTTTTATCCCTTCGAAAACAAAGAAACCGTGACAGTGAAGTTAAATCAATTTTTTCCTTTTTCCCCCCACTTAAAGTATTCTATTTTTTCCAATTACATGTAAAAATAGTTTTCAACATTCACTTTTATAAGATTTTGAGTTCCAAATTTTTTTTCTCCCACCATTCCTCCACTCATCTTCCCCAACATGTATAGGCTATACATGTATAAACATATTTCCACATTAGTCATGTTGCAAAAGAAGAATCAGAACACAAGGGAAAAACCATAAGAAAGAAAAAAAATTAAAAAAAGAGAAAATCGTCTGCTTCGATCTGCATTCAGACTCCACAGTCCTCTCTCTGGATGTGGATGGCATTTTCCTTCATGAGTCTTTTGGAATTGTCTTGGATCACTGTATGGCTGAGAGGAGCTAAGTCTGTTGTAGCTGATCATCATGCAATGTTGCTGTGTACAATGTTCTTCTGGTTCCGGTCGCTTCACTCAGCATCAGTTCATGTAAATCTTTCCAGGTTTTTCTGAAATCTGCCTGCTCATCATTTATTATAGCACACTAGTATTCCATCACAATCATCCACCACAACTTGCTCAGCCATTCACCGATTTGATGGGCATCCTCTCAATTTCCAGTTCTTTGCCATCACAAAAGGAACTGCTATAAATATTTTTGTATATGTGGGTCCTTTCCCCTTTTTTAGGCTCTCTTTGGGATACAGATCTAGTAGAGGTATTGCTGGATCAAAGGGTATTAGGCCATGGATTCTTAACCTGGGACCCATGAATTTGTTGTGTGTGTGTACACATACACACATACGTACATATGTGTATATACATGAATATATAGCGATAGATGTGTGTACATACATGTGTATGTATACATATATACATACACACATCCATATGAAGGTGTGAGTGGGCACACTGTATTGTTTTGCCAATGTAGATTAGTTGTGTCCATATGGATATACCTAGATGTGGCTCCCAAGGGGGCAAGAATAGATATCTCTAGGGTCTCTTCCCTCACCCACCTTCAAGGAAGACTTTGATTCCTGCTAAGAGTGAAAGCAGGAAATTGGAATCAGATGCTGGTTACTCAGCTCTCCTCGGAGACAGGAGGTATGAAGCTAGAATGATACCTAGCTGCTCATTTAAATATTGTTAGTCTAGAAATGTAATTTTTGGGGGCAGCTAGGTGGCGCAGTGAGTAGAGCACTGGCCCTGGAGTCAGGAGGACCTGAATTCAAATCCAGCCTCAGACACTTGACATACTTACTAGTTGTGTGACCTCGGGCAAGAAACAACCCCAATTGCCCTGTCTTCCCCCCTCAAAAAAAAAAGATGTTAAAAAAAGCAAAACATGGGGGAAAAAAGAAATGTAATTTTTAGGTTTCAGCTGTGATCTTGACTGCTACTCCTTTCTGGGGAAGGAGTATCCCAAGTTATATATAGAAGACTTGATTCCATTTCTACCAGGAGCTGAATTAATCTCTTTAAGGATTGACTGATTTGCTCCCCTTGCTGTCCAAAGGACTCTCAAAAGTCTTCTCCAAGACCACAATTCAAAAGTGCTGATTCTGCAGCATTCTGCTTTCCTTATAGTCCAGCTCTCACCTTTTGAAATCAGAAAAACTATAGCTTTGACTATATGGAACTTTGCTGGCAAGGAGATGTTTCTGATTTTTAGTCTGCTGTCCAGCTTTTCCATAGCTTTCCTTCCAAGGAGCAAGTGTCTTTTAATTTCATGGCTGCAGCCACTGCCTGCAGAAATCTTTGAGCCTAAGAATAGAAAATCTGACCCTACTTCCGTCTCTTCTCCCTCTATGTGCCAGGAAGTGATGGGACCAGTTGCCATGATCTTAGGTTTTTTATTTTGTTTTTTTTTTTTTTAATGTTAAGCTTCAAGCCAACTTTTACACTTTCTTCTTTCACCCTCATCAAGAGGCTTCTTCACTTTCTGCCATCAGAGAGGCATCATCTGCATATCTGAGACTGTTGACATTTCTCCTGGCAACTTTAATTCTGGCTTTTGATTCATTCAACCTGGCATTTCATATGATGTACTCTACATAGAAGTGAAATAAATAAGGTGACAACACACAGCCTGGTTATACTCCTCTCCCAGTCTTAAACCAATAAGTTGTTCCATGTTCAGTTCTAACTGTTGCTTTTTGGCCCACACACAGGTTCCTCAGGAGATAGGTAAGATGATCTGGTACTTCCATCTCTTTGAGGACTTGCCATATTTTGTTGTGATACACACAATCACAGGCTTTAGTGTATGAAATGAATGTTATATAATGAAAATGTATTTTTTTATTTTTAAAAATTTATTTATTTTTAGTTTTCAACATTCACTTCCATAAGATTTTGAGTTCCAAATTTTCTCCCCATCTCTCCCCTCCCCCACCCCAATATAGCATGTAAAATGATATAGGCTCAACATATACATTCACATTAAGCCTAATGAAAATGTACTAAAAACAAAAAGAAGTACATGTTTTTCTGGAACTCCCTTGCTTTCTCCATAATCCAGCAAATATTGGCAATTTGGTCTCTAGTTCCTCTGCCTCTTCAAAAACCACCCTGCTCTTCTGGTAATTCTCAGTTCAGATATTGCTGAAGCCTAGTTTGCAGAATCTTAAGCATAATCTTGCTGGCCTGTGAAATGAGCACAATTGTTGGGTGATTTGAACATTCCTTGGCATTGTGTTTCTTTAGTATTGGGACATAAACTGATCTTTTCCCAAAAAGTGGCCATGGTTGAGTTTTCCAAAGTTGCCAACATATTGAGTACAGAACTTTAACAGCATTATCTTTTAGGATTTTGAAATAGCTCAGCTTGAATTCCATCACCTCTATCAGCCTCATTGTTAGCAATGCTTCCTAAAACTCACTTGACTTCATTCTCCAGGATGTCTGGTTCTAGATTAGTAACCACACCATTGTGGTTATAGGAAATGCTAAGATCTTTCTTGCATAGGTCTTTTGTGTGTTCTTGCCACCTTTTCTTAATCTCTTCTGTTTCTATTAAGTCCCTACAATTTTTGCCTTTTATTTGCATGAAACAGTTCCTTGATGTCACATTTTCTTGCAGAGATCTCTTGTCTGTCCCATTCTATGGTTTTCTTCTATTTCTTTGCATTGCTCATTTGAGAAAATCTTCTTATCTCTCCTTACTATTCTCTGAAATTCTGCTTTCAGTTGGATATATCTTCCCCTTTCCCTTTCCTTCTTTCCTCAGCTATTTGTAAAGCTTCATCAGTCATTTTGCTTTCTTACTCTGATTTTTCTTTGGAATGTTTTTTGTTGCTGCCTCCTGTGTAATATTATGAACCTATATTCATAGTTCTTTAGGCACTTAATCTACCAGATCTAATCCTTTAAATCAATTCATCACTTCTGTTAACAGGATTTTACTGAGCCAATCTCTAACGTGAGAATGATAAAACTGCAGGCCAGAGATGACGTGCCAATAATCAGGGAGCCATTTAATTAATTAGTTTCATTATGAGGAACAGATTCACAAATCAGGAATTCTCCTTGTCAGAATTCCATCTTGCTGAAGGGAAGACAGAGATTACATACATAAATCATCAGTGGGAAGGGAGAGGGGAAGGTGGATTACAAACAATTGTTCCCAGGGCCACAGTGGTTTCCCACAACAAATCCTCTAATGGAAGACAATATAACAATTCTGGAGCCCTGTGGGAGCAATACTGCTCAAATCCTTAGGGGTTGTTACTCGGTGGGTCACAGGACCAGAGTTCTGTGACAGGAATGGGTTCTACAGTCTTTGATTTACTCACTTCAGGTACAAAGGCAGAAGGATGCCAGTGATTGTGAACTTTGTCAAAGTTTGATTGATCAGTTCAAGCTTCACTGTGAGTCTGATTCACAATCTGGAAAAGGCAATTCTGAGAAATCTAATCTATTAGTATATTTGTTACACATATCAATTATTATAAAAATCAGAATTCCCTCCATACTTCCACATCATCTTCATAAGGAATGTTATTTATGTCATACCTAAATGGTCTGATGGTTTTCACTACTTTCTTCAATTTAAGTCTGAATTTTGCCATAAGAAGCTTGTGATCTAAATCACAGTCAGTTCCAGGTCTTGTTATAACTGGCTGCATAGAGCTTCTCCACCTTTGTCTGCAAAGTATATCATCAATCTGACTTCTATACTGGCCATCTGATGATGTTCTGGGTTGTTGAAAAAGTGTTTGTTATGACCAATAAATTATCTGGAAAAAGACTTTATTAGTTTGTGCTCTGTTTAATTTTGTACTCCAAGGCTAGATTTGCCTGTTATTCCAATTATATTTTGATTTCCTCCTTTAGCATTCCAATCCCTTGAGATGAATATGACATCTTTTTTTGGTGTTATTTCTAGAAGATGTTGTAGGTCTTCATGAGACTGATCAACTCTGGCTTCTTCAGCATGCGTGGTAGGAGCATAGACTTGTGTTACTCTTATGTTGAACTCCTTACACAGTATCAATTTGTCGTTCTTGTTGATTATGGCTTTGTGGTATAGTTTGAGATCAGATGGCGCTACATACCCTTCGTTCCCACTCTTCTTCCATTAAGTCCTCTGGTGTTTTGGATCTTTTACTTGTCTAGTAGAATTTTGTTGTTCTTTTTCTTATTCTACAAAGTAATCATCTGGTAGTTTGGTTGGTATGGCACTGAATAGGTGAATTAATTGAGGCAGAATTGTCATTTTGTTATATTGGCTTGGCCTACTCATGATAATTAATATTATTCTAATTGCTTAGGTCTGACTTTATCTGTGTGAAAAGTGTTTTGTAATTGTGTTCATGTAATTCCTAGTTTTGTTTTCTTGGCACCTAGGCTCCCAAGCATTTTCTGTTGTCTACAGTTGTTTTAAATGGAATTTCTCTTTCTATCTGTTGTTGCTATACTTTGTTGGCAATATATAGAAATGCTGATGATTTGTGAGGGTTTATTTTATATCCTGTGACTTTGCTGAAATTGTTCATTATTTCAATAAGTTTTTTTAGTTGATTCTCTAGGCTTCTCCAAGTATACCATCATATCATGTTCAAAGAGTGATAGTTTCGTTTCCTCATTGTCTATTCTAGTTCCTTCTATTTCTTTTTCTTCTGTTATTGCTATAGCTACCCTTTCTAGTACAATATTGAATAATAGTGTTGATAATGGACATCTTTGTTTCTACCCTGCTCTTAGTGGGAAGGCTTCTAGCTTATCCCTATCACATACAATGCTTGATGATGGTTTTAGATAGCTATTACTTATCTTTTAAGGAAAGCTCTATTTATTCTGATGCTTTCTAGTGCTTTTAATAGGCATGAGTGTTTTATTTTGTCAAAAGCTTTTTCTGCATCTATTCAGTAATCATGATTTCTTGTTTTGTTGGTTTTGTTACTGATATGGGCAAATATGCTGATAATTTTCCTAATATTGAACCAGCCCTGCATTCCCAGTATAAATCTCACCTAGTCATACTGTATGACCTTTGCGATACATTGCTGTAATATTGTTGCTAAAATTGTACTTAAAATTTTTGCAGCAATATTCGTTAGGGAAATTGGTCTGTAGTTTTTTCCTCCTCTGTTTTTGCTCTTCCTGATTTAGGTATCAGCACCATATTTGTGTCATAAAAGGTATTTGTTTTGACTTTTTCTTTGTCTATTTTCCCAAATACAGTATTGGAATTAATTGCTCTTTAAATGTTCGGTAGAATTTATTTGTGAATCCATCATGTTCATTGGTGGTGAATTCACCTTTTCATTTTTGATATTGGTAATTTGGTTTTCTTTTTTTTTAAATCAAATTAGCCAATGGTGTATCTTTTATGTTAGGTTTTTTTCATAAAATCAGCTTCTGGTTTTATTTTTTAGTTCAATGGTTTTCTTACTTTCGATTTTATTAGTTTCTCCTTTGATTTTCAGGATTTCCAATTTGGTGTTTAATTGGGAATTTTTAGTTTCTTATTTTTTTCTAGGTTTTTTAGTTAATATGCCCAACTTATTGACCTGTTTTTTCTCTCTTTTCTTGATGTAAGTGTTTAGAGATATAAAATTTCCCCTAAGTATTGCTTTGGTTGCAACCCATTAATTTTGGTATGTTGTTTCATTGTTGTCATTCTCTTTAATGAAATTACTGGTTGTTTCTATGATTTGTTCTTTGACCCACTTGTTCATTAGATTTAGATTCTTTAGTTTCCAACTGGTTTTTTAATCTATGTTCCCATGCTTTTATTAAATGTATTATTGCATTATGATCTGAAAAGGATGTATTTAATATTTCTGCTTTTCTGCAGTTGATTGTATGTTGACTAACTTTGGTAGACTTGGCCCTTCTCAGCAACGCAAGGATCTAAGACAACCCCAAAAGATTCATGATGGAAAGTGCTGTCCACATCCAGAGAATAATTTTGGAGTCTGAATGCAGATGATTGGAAGCATATTATTTGCTCTCTTTTTTGTTGTTGGTTTGTTTTGTTTCTTCTTTCTTGTGGCTTTTCCCGTTGATTCTAATATTTCTTTACATCATGATTCATGTGAAAATATGCTTAATATGAATGTATATGTAGAGCCTATATCAGATTGCACACTGTCTTGAGGAGGGGGGGTGAGGGAGGGGGAGAAAATTTTAAACTCAGAATCGTATGGAAATGAATAGTGAAAATGAAAAATGAATTAATTTTAAAAGAAGATATGAACAAACTGTTCTCAAAAGAAGAATTGTAAGCTATTAACAATCATATGAAAGCAAGAATAAAATCATTCACAATTAGAGAAATGCAAAGCAAAACAATTCTGAAGTTTAACTTACAGCTAGGTCCTGATTAATGTGAATATTGAATCCCTCCAAAGTGGTCACATTATTTGAATTCACACTGCATATTTCCATTGGGCTAGAATTGGTGACTATATTTTATGAAATTATAACTTCAGTATTGTGACTTAGCACATTGTCATCACATCAGAGAATTAGTTATTTGCACCAATTGAGACCCAGCTGCATAGTTTGTAAGCTGGCCAAGATGACAAGTGAAAAAATAGTCAGTGTCGGAAGGATTGCGAAAAGACCGTCACACCATTGAATGTTAGTGGAACTTGAGTCAGGATGACCATTTTGGAAAGTAATTTGGAATTGTGCAAATAAGGTGACTGAACTATTCATACTCTTTGACTCAGGGATTCCAATATATCTCAAGGGAGCCATTGATAAATCCCAATATAGACTAATATATTTATAGTCGCATTTTTTATTATATGTGACCTGTACCACAAAGTCTATTTGCATGGGTCTCTCCTCATTGGTGGCAGTTGATTATTCAGTGCTCCATGCCTATGTGAATGCCAGAGTTGGTAAGAACTTGGGAGAAGAAAAATCCTGGTCTTCTGGCTTCTAGTTTTAAGAAAGAAGATATGGTTCCAGATTCTCTTCAGATCCCCAAAGAGAGAGAAAGACTCTGAAAACATACCAACATATAAAGGAACCAGCACTATGATCATGCCCCCATCCCCAGCTTAAACTAGAAACTTTGGGGATTTTCTCCTTTGGTGAAACTTAGGACTCTCTCTCTTTCTGGAACTAAGATATCTTGCTTTCAGTGGAAAAATTCATGCACTCTGTACTGCTTGGTATGGTCTTGTAAGTATGCTTTCTCTGATTTCTATTTTGCTATCGACTTGGATAAGTGGGTTTATTTGCTATTTGCTATGTGTGTTCATTGTGAAATGGCATTTGGTCGGAAGGGAATGAGCCTTGGGTACAGAGCTTGGGGCACTCCTTCCCTGCTAAGGGATAGTGATCAGGAGTTTAGCTTCAATCTAGAAGTTATTTCTCCTAGATTAACAATATTTAAAGAGGGTTGGTGGATAGATATGATTCTAACCTGAGGAGAGCAGAATGGCCAGCCTCTGGCCCCAACCTGCTGTTCCCCTCCTGGCAGCAATCAGTCTCTCTTGGAGAAGGGTACATGGAAAAGACTCTAGAAATATCTAATCATACCTCCTTGCAAGGCACATCTAGATAGATCCATGTAAATACCCCTAACCTAAATGGGCAAAACATGCCACAAAGAATTAGAACACAAAGAAGATAGATGCCCATTGGGGAATGGCTAAACAAACCATGGTACATGAACGTAATGGACTATGATGGTGCTGTAAGGAATGATGTTTGTGATGGATACAGAGAATCTTAGGAAGACCTACATGAACTGATGCAGAGTGAAGTAAACAGAGCCAAGAAAACAATATACACAGCAATGACAATAATGTAAATGGAAAAAGAACAACCACCAAAAAAGTGAATGTTGCAAAATTATAATGTACAGGTATGACTCCACAGAAGAGAACGGAGAAGGCATACCTGCCCACCCCCTTGGCAGAGTGAGAGATCCCCCAGGTTTTACCTTGCCCATATTTTCAGTTTTTCATTGCATCGCTCCTCCCTCTGTCTCTTTCTGGTCTTTTAAAATGTTATTTGTAATATGAGATGGTTCTTGAGGAAGGGGAGGAAAGCGACACAGGAACACATATTGGTGTTGTGAAAAACAAAAGACATCAATAAAAAATTTAAAAAGTGTAAGGTGTTTCTGCTATAATTCTTGTCGTCACCCGAATCCTTTTCTTTCTTTCTTTCTTTCTTTTTTTTGAGTTTATAGAAGTACTTCTTCAATTTTGACTTTGGTAAGAATGAAAATTTTTTTAAAAGGATTTCTGTAAAGGCCACTATTTTGGAATTGATAGTTAAATAAAGACTGCTAAAGTTTCTCATTCAAGTAGGACTGAGGACTTCAGACTCAAGTATTGTCCTAATATTTGGCACCACTCACTTTAAGGAGGAAGGGGAAGGATCTCAGCATGCTTTCACAGGATGTCAGCTCCATGAAGCCAGAGACTGTCTTACTGGTTTATACTTGTATCCCCAGTGCCTAGCACACAGTAAGAGCTTAATACCAAGATTCCCACTGAGGTGTTGCAGCAAACTTACAGGACATTTTAAATTTCCCAGAGAAACCAGTGATACTGGACATCTGTCAGACACCAAGGGAATTATTCCAAGGTAGTTAGTTCACTGTTTCAGCTCGATACATTTTTTTGTAGGAGATTTTTGAATGTTTGAGATATGTGACTCTTCACTATACTTTTTGACTATCCTCATAAAGTCTCCAACATTCTCATTTGCTACATTGTATCTTTGAAAAGCTGGGTTTGGGACAAGTTGTGATAAAAATCAAATACTTTGCAAAAAATCAGCGTGGAATAAGAAAGAAGAGTGGTGGTATCCAGTCTGATTCCAAGGTTTGAGGCATGCAGTACCCAAGAAGCACGTGTACACACACTATCATTAAATAATTTCAGACAACTGAAAAAAATATCATTTTTTTCTTTAATTTCTTACCCATATTATGTTTTTCAAACAGTTACTAAGTGTTAGGATCTACACTGTTGCTGTCATTTCAGTCATGTTGACTCAGTGACCTCATTTGGAATTTTCTTGACAAAGATACCCGGGCAGTTTGCCATTTTATAGATGAACTACCCGAGGCAAATAGAATGATGTGACTTGACCAGGGTCACACAGCTAGTGAGAGTCTGACGTGGGATTTGAACTCAGGAAGATCAGTCTTCCTGATTCCAAGCCCAGTGCTCTGTGCACTATGGCACCACCTAGCGGCCCCTGATGGAGGAAAACCTGGGTTTAAATGGGCCTGATGACTACTGTCTCCTCTGTCCAGGCCTGTTTTCTGGTCTATAGAAAGAGAGGGTTGGACTTGGCTTTGAAGGTTTCCTACAGCTCTCTTCTTGTGATCTCACCATTCTACGAGACCCTTCACAAAACCATTTGCCCTTCTCTGTAGGTCCTTATCAATACCTTTCCTAAAATGTGGTGCCCACCCAGAAGTGAGCACAATATTCCAGGTGTGATCAACCAGGGCAGAACACAGTGGGACTCTTCCCCCTCTCATTCTTGGGAGCTATGCCTCTCAGTGGAGCCTAAGACCATATTAGCTCTCAGGGCAGTAGAGGTAACCAGGCGGTGCTGTGAATAGAGCACAGTGGATAGGGCTTGGGTTCAAATCCTGCCTCGGACACTTACTGGCTGCGTGCCCCCTAAGAAAGTCACTTAAATCATTACCTCAGTTTCCTCAACTGTAAAGTGATCATAGCCCCTGCCTCACAGTGTTGTGAAAATTGAATGAGATAATATTTTTGGAATGCTTTGCACAGTTCCTGGCACATGGTAGGTGAGTAATAAATTTACTTCTTTTTTTTCAGCCACCATATCACCATATTGATTTACTTTAGTGGCTTTCATGCCACTAAAATGCACAAACTTTCTCTAACCTGGCCTCCCTTATCTTGTCCTTGAGACTGTTGATTTTTTTTGTATCCAAGTACATGACTTTCCATTGAATTCTAGCCCTCTCAGGCCAATGCTTGGGCCTTCCAAGATTCTTTGGAGTATTGACCTTGGCACCCAGAATGTTTGCTGAGGCATCACCCGGTCATTCAATAAGCAGGCCATCTGTGCTTCTACCCAGATGGTTGGCAACAATGGTAAGGCCAGCCTGAGGTTCCATGCGGAGGACATGTTAGGTTATAGCAACAGTCCAGAGAAGAAGGGACAAGAGCCTGAATTGGGATGGTGACTGTGTGAGCAGAGCAAGGCATCGAGGTCAGGTAGGTCCTGAGACTCGGTGAGTCATTGGATCTAGTTGGGGAGGGGAAAACGGTCAAGGATGGCACTGAGCTGGCGAAACTGGGTGGCCGGAAGAAGGGTCGTCCCCTTGATGAAAATAGGGAGATTCAGAAGGGGAGAATCTAGGGATGGGTTCTGCAGCTTGTTGGTGTCATGGACCCCTTTACAGCAGAGGGAGCTGAGGCCCAGAGAGGTCTTGCTCAAGATCACACAAGGGCAAAGCGAGGCTCTGAACTCGGGTTGTCTGATGCCAAATCCAGTGGATTGAGTGCCTGGAGTCAGGAAGATTTGGGTTCAAATCTTGCCTCAGACACTTATAGCTGTGTGACCCTGGGCAAGCCACCCCTGTTTGCCTTAGTTTCTTCAACTGTAAAATGTGGATAATAACAGCATCTACCTCTCAGGGTCATTGTAAGGATCAAATGAGGTAATAGCACAGTGCCCGGCACTTAGTAGGTGATTAATGAGTGCTTATTCCCTTCCCTTTCCACTGAGGTAACTCAATGATGTTCAGAGCGCTGTAGAAAGGTCAAGGAGGAAGAGGAATGAGTAAAGCGCATCTGAAGTTCACCTTTAAGAGGTCTTTGGTGACCTCAAAGCAAGTTTCCATTCAACGGAGTTGAGGGAGATTCTGTCTGTGAACCTTCGTGTCATCTATATTAAAAATGCAGTCACCTGTGCTGTTTGTCTAAATCCCGGAGGAACAGAGGGAAAAACTGAGCGTTGGACTCATCCCAAGGGCTGGGAGCGCAGCCAAGGCAATAGGGCAAAATGCTGTTTTAATACTTTTACTCCCTCAGTTGGAACTAGGGCACGGGAGGCAGGAAAGCAGGGAGAGAGTACCCTCTTTCACCTGGAAAGTGAAAGGCAAAGAAAGGAGAGGGTGGATGTTTTCAGGGAACAAACACAGGCTTTGACTTCCCTCTAGTGGCGAGAGGGGACATTGCAACACTATGGAAGGTGGAAGGATGGTGGAGGAGTCACCCAGCCCAGTCAATAAACCAACAAGCATTTGTTAAGCGCTTCCTCTGTGGCAGACATTGTGCTAAGCAGGAAGGACACAAATAGCACTTCCTGATCTTATGGATCTTACATTCTTTTTTTAAAATGTTATATTTTGTTTTTTCCAATTATGTGTAAAAACAATTTTTAACATTCCTATTGTAAAATGTTGAGTTTCAAATTCCCTCCTTGTGAAGGCAAGCAGTTTGAGAGATGTTATACATGTGCAGTCATGCAAAACATATTTCCATATTAGCCATGTTGCAGAAGAAAAGCAAGCAACAAACAAACAAGAAAAATAAAGTAAAATATTGTATGCTTTGGTCTGAATTCAGTTCTTTCTCTGGATATGGATGGCATTTTCCATCATGAGTCTTTTGGAATTGTCTTGGATCATTGAATTGCTGAGAAAAGCTAAGTCAATCATAGCTAATAATTTACAGAGAGAGAGAGACACACACAGAGACAGAGAGAGAGACGGAGACAGAGAGACAGAGAAAGACAGAGTCAGAGAGACAGAGACAGACACATACACACAGATGGAGAGAGAGAGACAGAGAGAACCATCTCCCTGTTGAGCTCGTGCCCCAGCCCAACCTACAAATTTGGCCTGTCCCCATGTGAGAGAATAGGCAGCAGACTGTTAACTATGGCTTACCTTTTCCTTGATCTCCTCTCTGCCTGAGTAGAACAGATGGTTCAAAAGTCTATTTTGTTCTTTAAAGCTACTTTTCTCATTTTAGTTTAAATAATTTTACCTTCCTTTGCTGGCCAGATAAATCTGAACAATCTAACTTCTCTTGATCTGTGTGTGGCCTTATTTGTGAACAGGGTGGGGAGGTATAGCCAGAAGGAACATTGTTTTGATAGTGGTATGTAGAGATAAAGGAAATAATCAGGGTTCCAATCCTGTTCCCCTAAAATGCCAAGTTTTCTCCAAGGTGGAGATTCTGGACTAAAAGTGGGAGATGATCATATGATTTTGATTTACTTATTTTGGATAAATTTCCCCAAAGATGTGGATCTAGGGCTTCCCTTCTGCCCCTTAGACTAAAATAAATCAGAGAATCAAATATTCTGCCTGGAACATGGCTAGGCTGTCAGGTCCTATGGCTTCACTCATTTACCCTTCCCTTCCTCCTGTAACTCATGTCCAGAGAAAGTGCTATTCAGGGGGTAGAGTCCATGTTGAAAACTAGGCAGTAGGAACAGAAATTTAAAGAGAAAGTATATAGTTGGACTTGGCTGGCAATACCCTCATTCCAAGGGTGGGAGCCAGAGGGAGGGAGAGCTTTTCCCCTTTCAGTACTACCTCAAGCCTATATGCAACAGTCACAGAGGGCTAAGCAAGACTAGAGTCTTCTCTTAAGAAGTTTACATTCTAACAAGGGAGACAATAAACATGCCAGTCATTCTAGAGAAGGAGCAGATGCATTTCTACCTAGCAGGCACAGGTCCGGCCACTGCCAAGGCCATCTGCCGGCTGGCTAGGGAAGAATGCTGCCCCACATCTCTCTACCAGCTGCTCGGGTCAAGAAGCAGCCCCAGCTCCCTTTCAACAACCCCTGAAGATCCTTCTCATCTCCCACCTCCTCTTCCCCTAAGAAGCCTCCTGCATCTCTCCCTATCCCTGTGTTTGTCCATCACCAGCCATTTAGGAGAAAACTGTCCCCAGCCTCCCTTCTCTCATCCTGTTGTCCTCACCGTGTCAACCAAATTCCTAGAAAAAACTGCCTCTACTTTCTCTCCTCTCACTTATTCCCCAAGCCATTGCAATCAGACTTCCAATGTCATCACTTTACTCTACCTAAGGTTATCAGTGGTCTCTTTATTGCCAAGTCTGATGGCCTTTTCTCAGTCCTCATTCACCCTGACCTCTCTCCATTGGATGCTATTGACCACCTCCCCTCCTGGATACTTCCTGCTCTGACAGTCTCTCCTCTCTACTATTCTTGTGATCCTTCTCCTCCCCTCCTAATTGGCTCCCCATCTTTCCTGGCTCAGCATGTCCATCATCCCCTGGACTATGAATGTCCCCCAAGGCTCTGTCCTCAGATCTCTTCTCTCTCCATTCTCAGTGACTTCATCAGGGTCCTTGGGCTTAACTATAACCTGTGTATGACTCAATGACTCCCAGGTATATACTGTGCCAGAATCCAGTTGACTGTCCCCTGATCTTTAACCCTCTACCACCAATTCCCTATTGGACATTTCAAACCAAATGTTCCAGAGACATCTCAAACTCAGCATGTCCAAAGCAGAACTCATCATCTTCCCTGCCCCCAATCCTCCCCTTTTTCTCAGCTTCCTCATTTTGGTGGAGGGCACCATAACTTATTTAGTTACTTCAGCATTTTACTGGGCTGCTCCCTCTCCCTCACCCCACGTGACCAATCAGTTGCCAAAACTTGGCATTTCCATATCTCCCAACAAGAACTCAGCTGCTTCTATTCCCAGAGCTAGCCACCACCTCAGTTCAGGCTTCCATTTCTTTCTAGGGAAGATCATTGTCCTCCTGCCTCAAGTCTCTACCCACTCCTCACAGCCAAAATAATTTTTCTTTAAGTGAAGTTCTGACCACATCCATCCCCCTCCCCAAACCTCCTCAGCTTCCTAATCCCTTGGACCCCAGATCTTAACCTTAATTAACTTGTGTTCTGGCCCCCTTTGGCAGGCAGACCAGGGAAGCCTGGGGACTCCTCAGAATTCCAGTTTTCAAATCCACAAAATCAAATACATAGAATGATAAAAACCAATTATATTGAAACAGTTACTAAAGTATTTTTAAAAACAAGTTCTCAGGGTAAGAGTCCCTGCTCTGGGATAAATATAAACTCATAGGATCAAAGGCTGAAGGCTGGAAAGAACCTTATAGGGAGGGCATCTGGTCCCACCTCCTCCTTTGTCTGATAAGGAGGCCCAGAGATAGTGACTTGTCCACAGTCACACAACTAATAAGTGCCAAAGATGGGATTTGAACCCAGATCTATATGATTCCAAATTCACCACACTCTGCTACCTCCTCTTTTTGCCCCATGCTGTCTTTCCTGCCTTTGTGTACCCTACTCCTTCTCCCTCACTCTTCAGTCCAGCCAAACTGATATCTCTCTTCCTCCATCTTCCATGACCATGCCTTTGCTCCAGCTGTCCCCCCTTCCTGGAATGTCCTCCCTCTGTTCATAGAATCCTTCTCTTCCTTTAAGATGACTCCTTTTTCCACCAAGGCTTTCAACCACCCCCAAATCCTGGTGCCTTCCCTTCCTACTTTTCACTTTGTGTAACATGTGGACAGACAGACTGTGTTCCTGTGACATTCTTGCAACGACCACAGAAGTCCAAGAATGGCCTCCAGCACTTTGGTGGTCCCCTTGGGGCAGACTTTTGGGAAGATACAGACTGGCATTGAACGGTTGGAACCGGCATCAGGGGAGTGAACTCCAGAGTGGTTGGGACCCTGGGACCTTCTAAAAATCTGGAAGGCATTTATTTTGTATTTATTCTGCATACCTCTGTGTGTGTGTGTGTGTTGTCTCATTTTCCTTTTTGCATAACCAGTGCCTGGCACAGAGTGGTTGCTTTATGAAATGCTCATTGACGGATAGATGACTTGGAGAGCTCTCCCGTGTGTGGAATGGAGGTGGTAAGCTTCTCTTGTGATGTATAAAGAGTTCTAGAGACATAGTTTCTAGATAGTTCATCATATTACTAATTATGGTTAGCAGGATAATTAATAATGGTCATTTGACTGTCTCTCATGAATCACAGAGACAGATTCTGGTACAATTTAAGGAAAGATGTCCCAACCTATTGATGCTTATATGCCCTTGGAAGAGTGGGTGTTCCCAAAAGATGACAATCAACTCTGATTGGTTAACAATTGAGAAGAATGAATGTTATGATAGGTGGATCTATTTTAATGAGGGCTAGGGGATACAACTCTACAAATTCTTACTTATCTCTCCCCAGAGTACCCCTAGCTTCTGGCAATCTAGACCAAGGATCTACCCCAACCCAAGCGTGAGTAAAACACAACAGGCCAGAATTTGCTGGGAATAATTTCTTTTTACTCTTTAATCAGAACTAATCTTCCCCAGTTGGGTGGCGTCTGAACAAGATTGAGGAGAAAGTTAATCAGTAATATCCTTCAGGTGCTGGGTGAATAATCTACAAGGGGCTGATTTCTGAATGAGGAAATAGGAAGGTAAAACATCCTGAATCTCCCCAATAGTCATTGGTTATTAACATGAGAGAAATAATCGTTTCTCTCATTCCTTGGTGGAGGTCTTTAAGCAGGTACTTGGCTTAAACCTGCCAAGGTGCACTAGTATTTCAACCCAGATTTTCTGACTCCATGGGTGGTGCTCTCTCGGTCACACCATAAACTATAGCCCTACCACTAAGTTGTCTGTTTCAGGAGGTCAGGGACAACCTCTTACTTCTATCCCATCGAGCACAACACTAAATTTGAAGAACTAACAAGAACTTCCATTTCTATCATTCTTTAAAGTCTACAAAGTGTTTTTCTAACAACCTTATATTCTACAGATGGGAGATTGAGGCAAAGGTGAACTAGAAGTGTCTGAGCTAGGTTCCACCCTACGTTTTCTAGCAGCTGGGGGGCGGGAGCAGTGGATAGAATGCTGGACTTATGTTTAGGAAAACCCGAGTTCAAATCCTGCCTCAGGATTTACTTATTAGCCGTGTGGCCTTGGGCTTCTCAGTTCATCTCTAGTGACCTCCAGTGAACCCGTTTCCTCCCCTGTACAAGGGGGATTATAATGGCACCTACTTCCCAGGTTTGTTGTGAGGCCCAAGGGCTACAATATGCACGAAGCACTTTGCAGACTTCAATGAAGTGCTATCTGAATGCTATCTATCCTCGTACATTATAATTATACATACATATAAATAATTACGTAAGAATGATTATTCGGACTGAAGAGCTGGCCTCGCTAAAGCCGACAGCAGTCCCTGCCTCCCAGAGCTGTGGCAGAGATCGAACTAGAGGACCGATTAGCTCCGCCTGGGACAGCGCACTGCCCAGTCAGCTAGCAAGCATTTATGTCTGGATATGTGCCAGGCACTGTGCTAAGTGCTGGGCATAGGAAGAGAGACCTGGTCCTCCATGCGGCAGACAAGCAAAGAAATCTACAAATATGCACACGTGATTAAGAGAAAGCAATCGACCAGGGGAAGGCCCCAGAATTCAGGGGGATGAGAAAAGGCTTCCTGTGGAAGGTGCGACTTTAAGTGGGTCTTGGAAGAAGCCAGGAGGCTGAGGTAAGGAGGGGGCATTCCAGGTCTGGAGGAAGATGCTAGGAGGCGGAGGTGAGGAAGGGGCATTCCAGGTCTGCCAGGGCTCGGGAGACAGGGCGTCTTGTTCGAGAAACTTCCAAGAGGCCTCAGTCACTGGATCCAAGAGCAGGTGGTGAAGTGGGGGAGGGGGAAGGTGTAAGAAGTCCGGACAGGTGCGGGGGCGGGGGGAGGAGCTGTTTTCTGAAGGGCTTTGAACGTCAGACAGGATTTTGTATTTGATCCTGGCGTGGAGAAGAGACTCGGGAGTTTCCAGTGGCCGTTCCCCCACTGAACCTTATTGGATCTGGAGCACTCAGGACGGATGGGAAGGAGTCGCCCACGGGAATGCCAACGCCAAGACCCCGGCTAGAGCGCGGGCGCGGACACCCGGGGACTCCCAAGGGGAGAACAGCGGGGATGCAGAGCACCGCGGCCGGGGCTCTGGCCGCCAAGGTCCAGGGCAGACCTCCTCCTCGCTCCGGGCCTCAGTTTCCTCCACTGAAACCTAAGGATTTCATCCTGCTTCCTTCCAGTTCCAGTATTTTAGGACGCTGAGATCAATGGTCTAAGTCCTCGGAGGCTCAGGGTCCCGCCGCGGATCCACCCTGCCCCCGAGGCAGGGGGGGACCTCCTCCCGCTCCCACCTTGGTCCCGCCCCGCCTGGCCCCGCCCCGCCGCTTGGCCCCGCCCCCACCTGGCCTCCTTCCTCCCCCGAGTCCAGGGGACTGTTTCCGGCCCCAGCCTCAGCCAGACCTTTGTTGTCCTCCCCCCCGCACCCCAGCCGTCCGGTCGGCCCTGGCCAGTCCAGTCCCTCCCATCCGCCTGCCATGAACGAGCCCCGCGTGCAGCTCGTCGTCACCGGAGATGATTTCGGCTACTGCCCGCTGCGCGATCAGGGCATGGTGGAGGCTTTCTTGGCCGGGGCACTGACCGGGGTCTCCCTCCTGGTCAATGGCGCGTCCGCGGACACCGCGGCCCAGCTGGCCCGCAGGTGGGACTGGGGCACACGGCCAGGATCTGGATGGCGTCTGGTCCAGGAGGGAGGGGGAGGAGCCAGGGGCGGGGTCTAGCCCTGGCCCGGGAGTGAGCGGGGTCCTGGTGGGGGAACCGGGTGTCCAGACCTGGGTTGGAAGCGAAGGAAGGACCCAGGGGAAGGGATGTGTCAGGGCCAGGGCGGGGCCTGGACTGGAGGCCGGCCCAGGGTTCCTCGAGCGTTTTCGATCCCCGCAGGCACCGCATCCCGGCCGGCCTACACGCCAACCTGAGCGAGGGGCGGCCAGTGAGCCCCAACCTGGGCTCCAGGGCCTCCCTGATCGGCCCCGGTGGCTTCTTCTTGGGCAAGATGGGCTTCCGAAAGGCGCTGGCCGAGGGCCGGGTACTGTTACCCGAGGTAAGGCCGCCACCCTAAGGGGAAGGAAGAGAGGGGGAGGGGGGAGGAGAAGGGCCCCACTCCAACCCACCCTCCCCGCTCGGGCGCAGGTGCGGGAGGAGCTACGCGCGCAGCTCAGCCGCTTCCAGGGCCTGCTGGGCCAGGAGCCCACCCACGTGGACGGCCACCAACACGTGCACGTGCTCCCAGGTAGGGGTCGGAGGTTGTTGAAGCGTGTGGGGCAGGGGCTGCTGGGGGTTTGGGAGGTATCTCGCCTGTCAGTGGACAGACCTGGGTGGTACCCCTGGCTAACTGGCTCACTCAGCACCGCCCCTCCCCTCCCCCCATCGCCTCCAGGTTAGAGCAGGGGTGGGGCTCCAGCTGACTCCATCCCATTCCCCAGGTGTGCGCCAGGTGTTCGGGGAGGTGCTGCGGGAGCACGGGGTCCGGTACACTCGGGTGCCGGTGGAGGCTGGCCTGCGCCTCTGCGAGTGGCTGGAGCCCCAGCTTCGGACCTTTGCCCTGGCAGTGGAGGAGGATGCCCAGGCCGCTAAGGAGGAGTTCGAAGAGCTAGGCCTTCGGTAAGGTCCCTGGGAGTCTGACACCCTCCCCCCCAACCTCTAGCATGTGAGCCCTGGCAGCCTACTGGAGAAGCATCGCTATCGGGACAGCCATTGATCTGCAATTCTTGGGTTCAGCTGCTTATGAGCTCCTACTGAGTGACCTGGAGAAGCCCCCATCATTTCTTGTAAGTTGAACTCCAGGAAGGATCTTCTGGAGCCCAGCTGGTATGACCTAGATCTGAGGATGGGCATCCCACTTCACCTTAGCACATACCTCAACGCTGCCTTTCTACTTGGACCTGTCTCCCAAGGCCACTAGGTAACACAGTGGATAGGGTGTGGGCCTGGAGTCAAGAAGACTTCTCTTCCTGAGTTCAAATGTGACCTCAGACACTTCCTAGCTTTGTGACCCTGGGCAAGTCACTTCACCCTGTTTGCCTCAGTTTCCTCATCTGTAAAATGAGCTAGAGAAGGAAATGGCAAACCACCTCAGGATCTCTGCAAAGAAACCCCAAATGAGGTCACAAATTGCTGGGACTGAAAAATGGCTGAACAACAAACTCCCAAGGCAGTTTTGTTAGGAAACAAAATGGAGCCTGAATTGACCTCTCCTCTCTCCCCAAGGCTCCTGGTTCTGCCGTATGGGGACAAGCTGCACAAACCTCATCTCTCTTCCCCTTTGCAACCACAAGCTTTTAGAGAGAGGCTATACATTTAGAGGCCGAAGAGGAGAGGTGTGTCATTGGTAGATGGCCGAGGTGGATCTGACAAGTCCAGCATTCCATGGGGCTGGCCCTGCCATCCTCCCCAGCCATTCCCTAGTTTTTCATTCTGTTCACCCTCCCTTGGACATTCTCCGGTTGTGTCCTCGTTCTTTCTATGCAGTGGTGCCCAGAGCTGAGCAGCAGACCCCAAATCTTGGCAGTCCCTCAGTTGCATTGATCAGTAAGCCCTGTGTTTCCATGCAAACCACTGGCAGCCTCTGCATAAATCCCTGGGGCACTGCACCCATTAACACTGGGGGTTCACCATTCATCTGGTCCCAAAGCAGTTTCACAAACGTGAGTTTGGGAAAGATAGAGTGGGGCAGTAGGTCATCTGGGGGTGAGATGGGGGGTGTTAATGGGGTGTAACCTTAATGGGGCTCATCAATGTGCTGAGTGCTAAGGGGTTGGGGATCTTGGGAAGTGTCCAGGACTTTGGAGGTGATGGTCCTACTGTACTCCGCCACAGCCAGGCTACATTTAGTCTTCTGTTCAGTCACCAATGAGCAGGGTGTGGGTATGATGGAGAAGAAAATGGCCTAGAGACCTTATCATCCTGCAAGGATCAGTAACTGATGGTCATGATGAAGGGCCATCTCACAGAAGAGGGCAGAGCCATGGATCAAAAGTCACAGAGACAGATTTTGGTACAATTTAAGGATGAGCTGTCCCGAAGCAGAGTGGGCTGCCCCTCACTGACAGTAAGCAAGCAAAGGCTGGATATCCACTTGTTGGGGATGTTGGGGGGCTGAGAATGGTCTCTGAGTCCCTGGGATTGTGTAAAATGTTACCCTCCCCACCCTTTCTCTCCACAGGTGGCCTGATGCATACATCGGCTTGAGCACCATGGGCAAGGACATGTCTGTGAGCAGAATCGAGGCTGCCATTGACCAGGCTGTGGAGAGTGTCCTGAGGCTGGAGGACACCCTGCAGGGAGGGCGAGCCATCACCATGGAGCTCATGACCCACCCTGGGTACCCCAGTGTATCGCCGACCAGTGGCTGTGGGGAGGGGCCTGATGCCTTCTCCCAGTCCTGGGAGCGGCTGCATGAGCTGCAAACCCTGCTGGACCCTGCACTCCACAATTCATACCGACAGAGGAGCATCAAACTGTGTGCCTTCCAGGACTTGTGAGACCCCGGGGGTGGGGGTGGGGAGGGCCGAGGCGGGGAGAGCCATGCCCTCCATCTGAGCCAGGAAGAGCCTGTGTTTCACCTTTATCTCCATCACTTGTCCAGTGGGAGATCCGGGACAAGTCACTGCTGCTTCCTTGACTATAAAATGAAGGACTCCAAGGAGGTCTCAAGTGCCATCTCCCTTGGACATCCACTGTCCTAATGGGCAGCCTAGTGTGGTGGAAAAAGCACCACCTTTGGAATCTGGGGACCTGAATTCAAATCTCATGCCCCCTCCTCCTGACTGTGGGCAGGGCCCTTCTGCTCCACGGGCCTCAGTGTCCTCACCTGTAAAATGAGGGGGTTGGACCAGAAGGCCTCGAAGGTCCCTCCACCGGGGGCAGGAGGGAAAGCTACCCTCAGAATTTAGAGGCCATGTGACCCTGGGTAAGCCATTTCACCCGTCTGCCTCAGTTTCAACAGAAAAATGGGTATGATAGCAACTCTCAGGGTCATTATGAGGATCAAATGAGATATTTGTAAAGTGCCTGGCATACAGTAGGCGCTTAATAAGCATTCTCCCGTGGGCTAAGGAAGGACTTTAAAGGAGAGAGGATTTCCTATTTGATTTTGGAGTTGGCCACATAACTCGCTAGTGGAAAGGGCTGTGGTGACACGGTCATTCGGCACTTTAGGAAGATCATTTTGGCAGCTGAATAGAGAATGGATTGTATTTTTTTCTAATTAAATTTTTTATTTAACAAAAAAATCTACTTTTTCTCTCCCTCTTTCCCACGAGGAGGGAAAAACCTCAAATCTTTGTAACAAAAACGCATATTCAAGCAAAACAAGTGTGCCCATGTGGCACTCCCCAAACGTGTCTCATTCTGTACCCCAAATGTCCCCTGGCAGTGCATGGGCAGCACACAGCTTCCTCGCCAGCCTCTGGAGTGAGCCAAGGAGCAAGCAGATGAGGCAGCTGGTAATGGAGGATGGGCCTGGCTACAGTTTGATCTCTGACCCATAGGTTTCTTTGGAGAATAGCTTAAATCCTGCCATGATTAGTGCTATAAGGGAGGAAAATGCAGAGCAGGAGTGACTTCCTCTATGGGGGGTGGGGGTGGGGGTGGAGTCTCTCAGCCAAGGAACTGAGGCAGCTCCAGGGAAATTTCAAAAGGCAAGCTTGTGATTCATTAGAATCATGACTAATGAGGGTGTGGTGTAATGGAGGCCATTCGAAGCGGTTTTCAGTTGTAGAGTCCAGTGCTGGGATAACTTCCTCCTCACCCAATGGCTGGGGAGGGTTTGTTCTTAGAAAGGCTGCTGAACCTTTGGGTGCTTGCCGATTGTGTCAGAATGATAAAATGAGAGCTCCTGCACACTCGGCCCCACAAGCCCAGTGCCTGACAGAGGAGAGACAGCAAGGAAGGGGTAGTTTTTCAGGCTTAGTGGGTTGGATTATATCCCTGCTTGTAGGAAAAGGCTGCTCCCTGGGTGGTTTGGGTTCAAAACTGAAAAGTCACAAAACTCTCCTAGAAGACCCAATAGTTAACAAGAAGAGATTTCCTTAGTCCATAGCAAGGGATGGACATGGGACAAAAGCCCCACATTGATACCATAGTGGACAGCTCCCTTGCCTGGGTTACCCATTATGGTCTTTCAGTCAAGCAACAGGCCCAGCTTGTAGATGTTTATACTTGGGGAACCAGAAAGCCACAACAAGAATCTGAGCCTTGGTTCTCTGAACTAATTAGTGAGGGCAATTTCAGAACCTGTTAAGGAAAAGCTAGCCTAAGCTGCATGGGAGTGAGGGGAAGGGAAGGGAGGGAAGGAGTCCTGAGCTCATTATGCCTTCACTTGGCCCCACTTCCTAAGTCAGTGAAGTCCGCTGCTACACTGACCGGGCTGGATGAAGCCACCATGGTGGCCCATCCAAGACACAAGGGGCAGATCAACTCTTAGAAAATTCAGAGTTTGGTTCCTTCAGCCAAGTTTTGGGGGATACACTGCATTGGAAGAACTCAGATGAGTCCAGATTTAGTCTCTAAAAAGCTACTGATAATTGCTCTCCAGAGACTAAGAAGCCCTGAGGCTTACTGAACTCAAGTCTTGGAGAACCCATATTCCTCACGTGAGCACTCAGATGGCCTCCTGTTACCAAGTTCTTTGCAAGTCAGCCTCTTTCTAAGCTATAACCTTCAGACCTTATGGGGCTTCCCAGTAATGTCTCCCCAAGTCCCCTTATGATCCTGTGGACACCCACATTTTTAGAGGTCTCTGGCCATAGTGACCAGTCTGAGTAGAGCCTTTGGCAGGTAACAAAGGGGTGATCAGATTAAAGGATCACATCTCTGGAACCTCCTTGGGGCATACCAAGTAGGACTGCTGAGTCAAAGGGTCCCAATGTTCCTCCAGTGATACTACTACAGGGCTGCACTCTGACAGATGTGTAGGGCCCTCATTCCAGGAGGAAGGGAGCAGTGAAGACTATTCAGGAGACCAAGTCACAGAACATTACTTTCTGTTTATTTTATGAATGAGTGGCCCCAAACCCCTCAAAGTTTGGGGACATCTGTGAAAAAAGACAGGAATTTGGTTCCAGAGTGGCCTTGCCTAATGGGCCTTCCCTTGTCTGTGATTTCCTCCCCACTTATATGTTTGGAAACTGGGGAAATTGGAACCCTAGAGATTTTTGATATACTTGGTTTATAGTCTGGACTTTAGAGACTGAAAACTAAAAAGTCTATGAAATGTTCACTATAAACTTGGTTAAGAGCTTGGGTCATAAAGAGTGCAAAGAAGGGTTTTTCCCACCTGAGGTCCTTGATAATTGTTCTAAAGCATGTCATCTGGGGCTGAGGTTCTTACACTAGGGAAGCCAAGAGGCTTCAGCAGCCAAGACAGAGAGAACAAGGCAGGGGAAGCTTTTTGGCTAGTCCCAGATTAATTAGAACAAGGGCATTTTGCCTTCTCGGGTTGGGGAAAGCCTGTGCATCTGGGCTTTCTGCTAAGAAAGCCTGGTAGTTATTTACTCTTTCTTTGAGAGAGGGTCAGTCAAGGATTTTAGCCCAGCTGGAAATGGGAGGCAGCAAAGAAAGCCCCCTCCACAGACAGGGGCATTCAGTGATCACTGGGCCAACAAAACATCATTTGAAAGATGAGTAGGAAGAGATTAGCAAACCCAGAGAGGTAGGAGCCAAACCTCTCTTTCTCTGCCCTGAAGTTGTGTTCCCTGGGTGAGACCCTCGGTGGGTAGGCCCATCCACATGGCACATTTTTCCCATACGTGTGTGCAACCCAGCCACATATGGTCCTTCTATTCCTCCTCTTCTCATTGATGCTGTATTTATTGGAAATGGACTCACAGGTTTATGGGGAGGTTTTGTTGCTACTTATCTTAAACTGCCTCTCATTAAACAGCTTTGCTTTCAATTAATTGCATTTTCTGAGTGGCTGTTAAAGGCGAGCCCACTGGTGGAGGATAATAAGCTACAGCCCTGTTATGGGAGTAACCCACAGCACTTTGAACCAGGGCTACGTGTTCCCCGGAGGCCCCAACCTACCCATCGGGGCACTCTTGGGCACTGCGGCAGCTCTTTCCCCATCCTTGTCTCCGTTTCATTTCTGGTTCCGTGTCTCCAGTGCCTAGCACATAGTAGGTGCTGAGCAAATGCTGTGAACACTAATGAAGCAGAAGTCCACATTTGCTCCTCCATGACATCTCTGTGCTGACCGGTGCTTTCCAAGGACAGCTCAGGTGTTACCCTGGCTCTCAGCCTGGGGTTCACTTCAGGACGCCCAGGACAGGGTGAATGCCGACCTGGCCAAAAAAATGCCACACCTTGCTGCTTTTAAAAAGTGTTTTATTGATGTCCTTCCTCTTTACATGAATCATTACTCTACTTGTAGCAACCCCCACCCCAAACAGTTTCTCATAACAAAAAACAAGAACCATATCGATGGTGACCTTGGACAATCTATGCCAGGAGGTGCCACCAGGGGGGTCAGGGTTCAAGAGGTCAATCTCCTTGTCACAGGCACGGAGGACATTGTTCTTTAAGTTCTGTATCAGTTCATACAAATCTTCCCCTTCTCTGAATTCCTCCTCTTCATCTTTTCTTTTTGCACAATAATGTTCTATTACATTCCCAGACCACAGTGTACTCAGCCCTTCCCTCCTCAACGGGCCCTTCTCCCCATTTTGTTTCCAGTTATTTGCTATCACACACACACAAAAATGCTGTTACGGCCATTTTGGTATAATTTGAATACCGTTCCTGTCTTTGGCCTCCTTGGGGTATGCCCAGTACAAGGACTCCTGGGGGAAAGGCTGAGTGGCTGGACCAATTCACAGCTTTCCAATGACACTGACTCTCACACCTCATTAAGGAGACAATCATTAATGTCACAGCAAAGCTCTCACCAGTGGGAAAACAAAGAACTTTTGTACCTATATATATGTAAAGGGAATTTCACCTTGGATCCAGGGCAATGCTTGGGCACACCTTCTATACAAGTACTTGAAAGGCTGGCCTATAGAACTGGGAGTTTGACCCAAAGGAAGTGTGTGTGTGTGTGGGGGGGGGGGTGGCACAATTAGGTGCATTAAGTGCTTGTTGGGGATGAGGTAGGTGAGGCCATTAGCACTCAAGTCCTCCTAATTCTTAAGTTGGTGAAGTCTCTTCCCCTTTCAAAAAGCTTCCTCATCTGTAAAAGGGGTTATTTTCAGCTCAAAAGCTCATGAATTTTCTTCCTGATGTCATGTCACAGAACCTCTAACCACTTCTAACATCCTGACAGAGGAGCTTTCTGGGAATGGAAAGGTAGACACCTTCACCCCCCTATAGATCCTGTCCTCTCTAGCTCCTAGGCTTGCCTTTAAAAGAAAGTTTTATTCTCACTTTAAAAACCAAACCACACCCTAACTGTCCCTTCCCAATCCCACTCTGCTCCCCTTCTGACAACTACAAAAGAAGCAGTTAGGGAGAGCAAAGCGACCCACTGTGGCAAAGTGCGTGCGTCACATAACTCTACCACCTCTCTCCTGAGAGGGAGGAGCCCGTTTCATCAGCGCTCTCCCCAGGTCTTCTGAGGCACTCCACAGCTCACAGCTCTGGCATCTCTGGGCGCTGTTTTCCTTTCCGTTACTGGGGTCCCTAATTAAACTGTTCTCTTGGTTATGTTTCTTTCTCTCTCAGCACTGGACTGAAGCCTTTTCAAGTATCTCTGGATTCTTCACATCTGCCATTTCTCTTGGCACAACAATGGACGTTACCTATGACTAGACCACAGGGTTTTCAGCCACTCCCAGCTCAATGGGTCCTTGCTTGGTTTCCAGGTTCTCGCCCCTACCACAAGTTCTGCTGAGACCCTCATCTGCATGCCCTGCAGTGATGCCACTGGGCTGAAGGGACAGTTTAGTAACAGCCACTTTTTCATCTCGGCCTGTCCAACGCCTAGCATGGGATTCTGCACCTACTGAGGCCTCATCAACTTGCACTGTGTGTCCCCTGCCTCCTCAAGCCTCGACCTGTCCAAGCGGCTCTCTTCCTTGTCTGTGGCATCAGCCTGCCCTCAGCATTTCTCCAGTTCAGAAGGTGCAGCCATTCTTCTGCTGAGCCTCCACTCCCACAGACCCCAGGCCTTCCTCATCTCTGGTCTATGACGACAGCCTCCTGGCCAGCTTCTCACTCCAAAGCCCTGGCCAGTCCACCCCTATCTTCTTCCTAAGACTTTCCTGTTCTAACTTTCTGTGGCTTCAGTGTCCCTAGGAAGAAGTCTATACTTTTTGGTTTGGCATTCAAGGCTCCCAACCACCTTGGTTTCAATTGACCTTCCAGAATGGCCAAACCAATTGCCAGCTCCACTAACAGTGCATCAGCGCAGCGGGTCTTCCCACAGCCCCTCCACCATCCAGCTCCTTTCATGTTATCTTTGCTGCTTTGGCAGGAGTGAGGTTGGAAACTCAAAAGCACTTTAGTTTGTGTGTCTCTAATTAGTGATTTGGGGCATTTTGCATGTGACTGCTGATAATGTGGAAGTATTCCTTTGAGGACCATCGGCTGAACTTGAAGAATGCAAAGATCTTTGGGAGTTAAGGGAGAAGGCTTAGAGTTACTCATTTCAGGTGACTGTGGATGACAGAATAGCTAGGGCAGCGCTAGGCTAGGAGGAAGAGGCAAAATCCTGATGGACAAGGGAGTCACAAGGGAGCCAGGGCAGGGGCTGTACAGGACAAAATTCCCTCACTTCCTAATTTTACCTGAGGGATAGCCCACCTGGCCCCCTCATCCTTCCGGAGACTGCCCTCCCACCTGTGGGGCCTCGTCCCAGGAGGAAGATACTTGACCAGAGAGGCAGAACCAAACACTTACCTCTAACTAGGCCAGGGACCCTGCATTAGGGGGACCCCTGGAGAGGTGCGACTCACCCTTGCTGCATAGGGTCTGATGAGTCATCAAGTCTGGGGGAAGGGACTCCCAGAATACATGCAGCTCTGAGACACCATGCTGCCTCCCACCTGCCAGCTATGAAAGCCAAGCCTGGAGGACTTCATGGCTGCAAGGGGCCTAATCTGGCCCCATCACTTCATTTCAGAAATGGAAGGTTTGGTGAGTACATTTTGTGCTGGTGATAATGACCTCCATCTAGCAAGTCAAAAAACTCTCTGGGCCTGTTTCCTTGGGAGTAAAATGAAGTCATCAGAGATGATTTCTAGGCCCTTGGAGCTCTGCTCCTCTGATCCTGGGACAGGTTTCTCGAGAGCTCTTGTGATCTATCACAGGCTGCTTCTAAGGTGCACAAAAGGTCTATTTCATAGACACACAAGGAAAGAAGACAACATTTGAAATGAAAGGATATGAGTTCCAAACTCATCTCGTCATTTACTAGCTGTGACCTCTGTCAAGGCCCTCCCTTCTCTGGATCTATTTCTTCATCTCTAAAATAAGGGGATTAGACCAGATGAGGGAGGGCTCTAAATCTGTGATGAGCAGATCTTATCCGTCTCCCTCCATGGCCCTCTCTGGGTCTGGCTCTCCGAGGTCTCCACGTTGTCAGGTTCTGGTGCTGGCCCATGCACCATCTGGTTCTGTGTCTATCCTGCTGGCATCACCCCCAGAACTCAGCCCAGCGCCCTGCATGCAGATGACCAAATGGACTCTGCTGACTCCAGGGCTGACTGCAGAGTTCACCACAGGAGGGGCTTTGGAGGCACAGTGGGCATTACTGAAAGCTGGATAGTGGCCCAGGGAGGGTCTGATTCACATACAATTATAAGACAACACTGACATGGAAATCCGTGAGCGATTCCAGGATTTGGTTCAACGTGACATTGACAGAAAGCAGTAATCAGCAACCTTTTAGCTTGAGCACGACCAGTCTTCATCTATGCCCCTGACTTTATGGTCTTACATACCAATAGCACATTTCAGTGTTCCTGATGTCTGCATGTTACCTGACAATTAGTGCAAAGTAACGAGCACGGTTTCCAAGTCATTTTAAAGTCAGTGAAATGAAAATGCATTGGCTCGATTCTCACAACAGCCATTCCTGTCCTTGACATCATTCCCAGAGGGACAAGTGTCTTTGTACCCCAGCAACTCCTGTGCTGTTAACTAGGAGGCCAGGCTGTTCATTAAGGGGTGAGAGTAAGCCCTTCCTTATCACCCTAATCACTGTGGACTGACAACCTTTGGTTCCTTAGAAATAAATGTAGAGAAATGTGCTCTGGGTACAAACAACGCTCCCAACAGGGCCTGGGACAAAGAGAACTGAACCTGTGAAAACCCTTCTGATTCTAGGAGACCCTCTGGTGCAGTGGGAAATCAAGGATGAAGGGAGAGGGGGTGATGCCAGGGTGGATGCCCAGGGAAGTGTAGGGAATCACCTTCTTCTACATCCTACATGGCCAAGCTCTCCGTCCTGGGCCCAGGACCAAGGTCTCTCCCTGAGCTCAACCAATCATTAGGATCCTAAGAGCCTGAGCTGAAAGGAACTTGGCAGAGCATCTAGTCTTCGTTTTATAGATAAAGAAATCAGGACCTAAACAAGAGCTTCCCATGGTCCGCAGACCTTATATTTCTCCCAAGCCAAGATTCTTGCAATTACTGCAGTCAGAAACCTTGGAAAGCATTGCGCCCCCAACCTCACCCCTGACCTCCATGTGTTTAGGGCTGGTTTTCCCAAAGCTGCTTAAGCCTTTGTGTAAGGTGAACTAACTCCTGACCAAAAAGAGGCATTCCTGCCTCAGGTTAAAGGTCCTTGCAGTGTGTGAGGACACAAACCAAGGGACTAGAAGGCATCAGGGCTTCAGCTCAGGAGACACTGTGGCTGCCCTTGAGCTCTGCTGTCTTCCCTGCCAAGGTTCAGAACAGGGCTCATCCCACCTGGGGACATCATAGAGGATACACCCTGGAGCCCATCACTCTACATCAAGAGAGGCCCCAGTACAACTCATCCTCCTCCACAGCAATTGAGATGAGTGGACATGGCGATGATGTGGTCTGCTCAAGGAGACACATAGCTTACTTTTTCTAGGCCCCGCCGGATGTCTGACGACAAAAAGTCATGCCACAAAACCTTTGAGAGCATTTTTATTTAGGGTAGCAGAATGGAATTGCAGAACCTTAGAAAGTCTATACCACAACGAGGTGGTGGTGGTGGGGGGAGGGTAGAGTATGCTGTAGTTTGGGGAAGGGGAAGGATGCTGAGAATTCAGCACATTGTCAGGGAACAGTTAAGGAGCAGGAGTGAAGTCCTGAGTGATCCAAGGACAGTCAGCACCTCCTCATCCACCATCACACACATCCATTTGGTTCTCACTATGGCAGAAGCTTCTCCCCCCACCCCCCACCCCCTTGCACAACTTCCCCTCATTAGCTCTTTACACAAAAGCCACAGCTTGGGAGGCAAACAACAAAACCCACTGCTCTACATCAGTCGCCCACCTGGTGGCCCAGAACAGCATCCAGGCGGCTCACATCCACACACTTTCCAAGTGCCTGGCCGCGGAGGTTCCCTCTCAATGGCATTAACCTGAGAGGCTGACAGTCAGAAAAGTCTAAATACTATGAGAGAGAAGCAAGTGTTATCAAAAGAGGAAAGGACTAGACAGTTTCCAAGAACGGCAAACATTTCCCGTTCAGAGGCAATAACAGGACAGACAGTGGCTTGGTCTGATGTAGGAGGTAAACACGCTTTTGTTTGACAGAATCTGGCATTTTATTACAAATCCAAAGAAGTCGGGAAACAAAGTCCGTACCAATTTTCAGCAAATGAAGAGACAGTGGTGGTTGTGTTGATGATGGGTGCCCCTCCACCCTCTGAAAACACGGCATCCCCCAAATGCAGCTGGGCACCCCATTTCCTGGAGAGGGCTGAAGAAGCTGGGGATATTTACAGGCCAGCAACGTGGTCACTGACAAATGAAAACTTCATAAACCTCCCACTTTTGCACAGACAAAAAGCAGAGTCCCCTACATGTCTCAATGCCCCGGGGAGAAAAATGTTAAACTCTTGAATCATCCCTTCCTCCATGGCCTAGCCCTCCTCAGCAACTAGATTAGGCTAAAGATTTGAGATCATTTGGAACAAGATTTTAAGAACTGAGAAAGTAAGTCAATCTTACATCACCAGAATTTACCACAGCAAGTATCTGGGTATCAACAATGGATATTTTCTAGCATCTCACTTACTGATTTATTTGGGGGTGGGGGGAGAACGACTATTTATTTATTTTAAGAGACAGTAACATTTTAATCCTTTTAATTCCATATGATTGCAAATCTATAATCACTTTTTATTTCTACCAAAAAAAGCAGTCAAAATGCTTACAACATGAAAAAACAAAACCCAAACAACCATCCTTAAGGGGTAGCAAAAGATCTTCCCAGTTGAAGGCTGCCTCACCCAGGGGGAGGGGGCAAAGGAAAGAGAAGCCACCCTTGTCCAGAGAGGCCCTTCTAAATGACTCTAAAAAAGGGACTGGGGGGAGGAAGGGTGATGACCCTGACCTGGACCAGTGACACCTTTAGGTGTTAGAAGCAGAATCCCAAACTCAAATTTCTTTCTCTAAGATAATGAAAGAATTCAACAGTGGGGACAAGGGGAGGGGCTTAGCCAAAAATTTCCAGTCCATTCTGATACAAAGTTCTATACTCTGATGGAAAACAATGTGAGCTTCCACTGTCACATGGTATCAGTATGCATTTAACAGGAGAAGAGGCGGTGTAGGACCCTGCTCAGCCCATTGCAAAAGCTGCTTCCAACCTGGCTAGTCAGCCTGCAGACCCCAAGTACAAATAGGCACCAGCACAGTGCTGACAGCTCTTCCCCTCCTGGGGCGGCTCTGGAGCCAGGCTGTAATTCAATCACACACACAGACAACAGGGGATCTGCCCTTTTAATCGACATCATTTTGATAACATCAGCCAGATTTACACAACAGCCAGGCTCCTTCCTCATTTGGGTTTCTCAGCGGTTACAAAGTCACAACCCAGATCTCACAAAGCATAGAGCCACAGGGAGGGAAGGCAATTGGACTGCTGGATATTAGGCCATGTTCTTTCGGGGCTTGGGGTGGGGGGAAAGGGAAGAGGTTGAATGGGGGGTTCCAAGGCATTGTTCTGGGGACAGGGAGTGTGATTAAAAAGAACTCAATAAAATAAGACCTACAAAGGGGAAGGGAGGGAATGAGGAGTGTGCACCACTCACTAACTTTCTGTTTTAAACCTGAAGAGAAACTGAAGATTTGGGAGAGATTTGGGCAAGAAAAGAACACACCATCCTTTAAGGTAGATTGAAGCAGTGATTTTTAAAACAAAGAAATCAGAACTAGAACATCTTAAATTTTTAATCCTTTCTTTACAGGTTTACCTAGACCACTTTTGATTAAGAAAACTGTAGAAAGTTAGTAACTGCCACAAGTTAACGCCAGGAGGTGGCCCCTGTCAATTTCCCAAAGAGTCCTGGTTGCGGGGTGTTGGAAATGCTCCGGGTCTCCGCTCGCCCTGGTTGGAATCAATCACGGAAGATTTAGTCCACGGGTCGCTTTTCCCCATATTTCTTTGTAAACTCTTCAGCGTTCTTACAGAATTTTTTACGGTCCTTAGAGTACTCTTCAGCTAGGTCAGCCCGAAGGGGGTGCTCAGGCTGGGGGTCGTTCACCAGTGCTATGAGGGACTGGATGACTGCCAAGAGAAGGACAAGGGCTGTCAGTGGTTAGAGCATTCACCTTTGCATTGCTAGAGAGCTCAGGGCTCTTGGAGCTGTAGTCAGGGTGCAGACCACCAGACAAAACCATCCACTACAACACTGAGGAATGAACGCTCCCGCCCACATATGAGGAGTCAGGGAGAAGTGACTGGCCAAGCTCTTCAGTCTAATCGGGATTCAAACCTCGAAAAAGAATCCTAGAACCACAAACCATGAGCATGAGAAGGGACCTCAGGATTAAGTGTGGTGTCCACATATCACAGGATCATGGACTGAGAGCTGGAAGGAGCCTTGGAGGTCACTGATCTCCAACCAACACCCTCAGAGCTTGTCCATGGTCCTAAAGGAGGTAAGCAGCAGCATCAGCATCTGAACTCAGGGACTCTTTTGAATTACCCATGATCCTAGAGTCCAACAGCTCATTTTTACAAAGAAAGGCCACAAAGTCATTTGGTCAGTGGCCAGATGGGCCAGAGAGCCAGCCTTCAAGGTTCCAGGCCAACACCCACCGACTGTCTGTCCCCCCAGGTGCTGCCTACCCATCTGCCATCATATCTGCTGGAGCAACAGCATGCTCCACTTCATTTCCAAGGATGGTGTACCTTACTCTCCTCAGATGGGGGACAATGAAACCCAGCTCTGAGGGACCCACCTCAATTCACAAGAAGATGAAGTAGGAAAGGGGTCACGGGTACAAGCTGGGATATCAGCTAAAGGAGCAGGGCAGAATAACATATGCACCAGGAACCTATTCTGCAGAGGGGCCCACTCTGGGTGCAGAGGCACCAAGGAAGAGAACTGACACTGCTCTCAGCCTCAAGGGACGAGCCTTGTACCCCAATAACTATGGTTAGAATGGGGTGAAGGACCCAGGCGGAGCCCTGAGAAGTCAGAGAAAGCCTCTCTGCCTTGGATGCTGAAGAGAAAAATTTAGAGAGACAGTTGTAAGGGAATCCCTAATATTGAAGTCACCTGGCTGAGTCAGACTTGGAAGGCCTTGAATGGCAGGGCCTGAACTAGGGGGGGTGGCACCAGAAGGGCATGGACACAGGGGAGAGGTCAGGAGAAGGCAGAATCGAGAGGAACTGGCGGCTAGCATGGGGGCAATGGGGAGGAAGGGGGGATGTCCTCAACAGGCAGGCCTTTGAAGAGGACGGTGAATTCCACCTTGGATGTGTTGAACTTAAGACATCAGCATGACAGTCCAGCAGAGATCTCCAAGAGATAGTGGGATGGCTATCCCATGGAGATCACAGCGGGAGCAAGACAGGAGTTGTGTGTGCAGAGGTGGGGTGAAAGAAGCGCCAAAGGGGCATCCACATTGAGGAGTCAAAGGAGAGAGAATCGGGAGGAAGCGGTGTCCTGGAAGCCAAGGAAAGGGAAAAGAAAAGGTCACGTGGTGGGGCTGTGGTGGCCAAGACTTCCCTGGTGACCTTGGGAAAACAAGCTTCCTTAGTGAGGGAAGACAACAGAGGCCAGATTGCACAGGGCTGAGAGAGACGAGAAATGGTGAGGAAGTAGACACATCAAGTCTCAACTACTTCTGGAGGGGAGTTGGAAAGATCTGAGTTCAAATATGCCTCTGCCACACTAACTGCATGCCCCCAGACAAGGGGAAGCTATGGAACCACCATTATCTTTTGTTCTAAGAAACAAGGAATGAAGGAGTGGCAGGGCAGGATCAAGGAATTAAGACCTGACTATTGATGCTGACAGGTCTTCTAATGTGATTGTTCTGTAATACTGATTCACTACTGGAGGGAGGCAGAAAGGGGCACTCTACATGCCCACGCAGGTGCCAGCTCGCTGATTAAGGACACGTGGGACCTGAGGACAGAGAAGTGAGAGCAGGAGAAGGAACAGGCTAGGGCCTAACTAGAACTGAGAGGAAGAACACACAGGGGACAGACAGGAGAGGATGGGTGGCACATGGGGACCAGAGAAGACACAGAGGAACTGAGCTAAACCCCCTCTGGTGGTTTGCTTGCTCCTTTTGCTTTCACTTGGAGGTTTTTTGGCACAGTACAGTAAAGTTAACATAGGTTTTTTTTTGGAATGTGGATTTCTTTCAGAATTCTTTATATAAAGTTAAATTTGCATAATGCAAATTTATGTAAAGTGAGAACTGTCCTAAGATCCTAAGGATCTCCCTGCTCCAACAGTGCCAAAGGTAACTCACAGGTGTTTGGTCTGGTTTCTTTCAGTAAATTTGAGGCAAGGTTATCCAATTCAAGATAGGAGGAGGCAGGGAACCAATTAGCAGTGGACCATGGAGTACAGCAAAGCACTGGGGCTTCCTCTACTAGATCTGAAGCTCAGGAGGAAGAAAAGGCCATAGCGGGGTCACCCCAAGAGCCGGCACGCACATGGCAGCAACAGCAGGAGACCAAGGAGCAAAGGCATCAAGGGAAAAGGCGAGCGAGCCACTGTATCAGAGGGAAGCCCTGAGAAGACCTTGGCCCTGGACCAGAGCTCTGGTTAAAGAGCTAGAGGGCCACAAGACAAAACAAAACACAGAATAATGTCAATATTCAGGAACCCTAGCGCTAAGCAAAGGGTGAGGAAGCCAGAAACAGGGACAGGAGCACCCTGCCAGCTCTAGGCCCAGGTGGCCGGTGAACACGACCAAGGGAAGGAATACCAGGCCTCCTAATGACGTCGTCCCCAGAAGCAATGCAGAAAAGACATGGGAGTCAGCAGTCATGGAATCAAAATCTACCTCTGACACTCACTGGTTAGCTGTGTAGCCACTCTTATGGCTTTCAACCTCTCTGGACCTCAGTTTCCTCATCTGGCTACCGTAACACCCAAAATCTCAGCACTAGCAGAACGCTTGCAGGCCCTAAGTCAAGCCCCACTGTAATGAGGTTTCCCATGGGCCCCAGCCTTGGCCTGTGGCTATTCAGCAGTTGCCTGAAGGCCCTGAGGGAGGAGCATCCACTACTTTCCCCAAATCAAGCCTCCAAAAAGCTCTTTCCCCTGCTCTTAGCTCTGCCTGCCTCTATAAAATGGACACGATGGTGCCAGCCCCAGCTCCCCCCACCCCAACCCCCTATAGGGTTTGGTAAAGGAAGTGCTTTGTAAACAGGAAAGCAGAATTATTATAGACTGTGCGCCTGGGACATAAAAGCAGGCCCTCTGCCAGGGCCACCCTTATAGTGCAGCCCCAAGGTCTTCAGGACCCCATCTCCTGCACTCTCTCCAATCCTCCATGTCTGTCCTACAGTGGGGGGCCAGAGCCGCCCTATTCCTCTTCTGTCCCACTTCTTCTGAAGCCTTTCTGCCCTGGCTCCCAAGATGATACAAGTTGGCCGTGCACATGGCTAACGAGCCCCTCTGGCTCTGGCCAGGCCTTCCCCAGCTGGTATTTGTGAAGCTGGTGTTCGGAACCCAAACGCAGGACCTGCCATTTATCCCAATCACATTCAATCCTCCATCCTATCCTTCTATGTAGGGGTGACGCCTTAGAACGTGCACTCTGCTGTCCCTGTACCTGTGTTAGCTTTCTCTCACTGGCACAAGAAAGCTTGCTGGAAACCTCACAAGCATCTTTAAGGTGTGAATTCTGCCATCACGGCCAAATCAGCTCTGGTTTTAAGAATAAGTTTCTAGGAACTCTGGCATGACTTCAGAAGGCTCCCCACCTGTTCACTGCAGGTCTGAAATTCCCGCTAGGGACCTCGGGCATCAGTAGACCAGGGCTGGGCTGCCAGCTCTCCCTACTCACTGGCCATGGCCGATTCACCCTCTGAATCCTACTGACCTCTCAGATCTGTTACCAAGCTCAGAGAGAGCTAACGAATATGGAAGCAGTCCAGCAATGGGTAAAATGGGTCTTGCACCAGGTGGGGTGCTGCACTTGGGATGGGGCAAACCAGAATGTGCAGGGCTGGCCCTACCATGTCCTAGGCAGATCTCAAGGACAAATGACCTCTCTAGGCCCCTCTTTTCTCCTCCCTACAATGGAGAGAGAACCATGTGCCCTACTGAGCTAACAGGGGTGGTACAAGGTGGGCAGTGTAACAAAAATGGGTAGATGAGAGCTTGAGACATCAAAGAAAGGCTTTTAGCCTTGGTACTTGTGGCCCAACTCCAAAGCAAAGCCAGCGTCACCCACAGAAGACAAGCCTGAGGGCATTCTGCAGCCTGTCCCTTGTGACACCCACAGTCCTGTTTATAGCTCAGGGTGCAAACTTTTGCTGGACCTGTCTTTGTCCTATGGGATCTTCCCTTCAGGGTTCTTGGGATGCCCTGCTGTGGTCTGAAGGGCATGGTGGATTGCCTAAGGCCGAGCAGTGAAACAACAACGGCTCAGGCAGGTGTGCCCAACCTCAAGAGGCTGGCCATTGGCCAACAGTTGCTGCTAGCAGAAGCCTTGGCCCAAAGGCCAGGAATTCCACCCCCCTCCACAGCTATTCAAAAAGGTGTAGAGGCTTGGCATCAGTGTCAGAAGGAAGGGAAGCAGAGCTGAGAGAGCAGAGATCCTTGGGACAGTGGCATTTGAGAGGAAACAAGAAACATCTACAGGGAAAGGGGCAAATAGTCTGGCAGAAAATTGGCCCCCAAAGGAGAAATCCTTCCCTCTAACCCCTCAGGAGCCCTCTGGGCCCCCAGTGGGCCTAAGCTGAGCGGGGAGCCTCCTCCAGAGAAGACGGAGTCCTTTCCAAAGAAGATGGGTCAAGAGAGCTCCTGGCAGCATTGCTGAAGCCCCTGAAGGGCTCCAGGAGGCCACTTAGTTCAACCTTCTCAATTTTATAGAGGAAAATCATGAACTTAAGAGAGGTGAGCAGCTCTGCCCAAGGTCCTGGGGCCAGTAAATGTCAGAGCCAGGTTTCAAAGTCACACAGTCTTATTCAACCTCGTGGGGGCCTCTTCCACCAACACAGGCAGCAGCCCACCCACATCTTCTTGTGTGGCCTATCTTAACTGCTGCCATTGTGACCAATTCTGAAGTGACCAACCTCATTGAGCTAAACTCCTAAGGGCCTCATCCATCACCCATCTTCTCAGCCTTTTGGGTTTGGAAGGATCTGCCAGAACACACCTGCCCCTGCCATTGAAAGTTCATGGACACCCCACTCCAAACCATCTGGTGGAGGTCACCTTCTTCTCAGAGAAAGTGAAGAGCATGGAGGTTCCTGAGAATATTCCAACAGAGTCATCAAGATGGTTTCTCTCTCCAATGACCTGGCTTTCTTTCTGAAGCCTTTGATACATGTGGTCATCATCAAAGTTCAGGAGGACACGGAATGGGAAGGTGCTTGGCCGCTGGGGCCCTAGAGCACTTTTGGTGAAGCTGGGGAGCACAGGGAAAAGAAGGGAGGAGTTCCCTAGTGAGAGGAGGAAGAAGGACTGGCAGCCACCAATGGTGGTAGAGATGTGCTCTTGGATGTGTCAAGGGCACTGGAAAGCTTGCCAGCTGCTGATACCCCCTTGTTCCTGCTGCCTCTGCCATACGCACTCTGAGCTCTCTCCTCCCTCCCTGCTTCCAGTCTTCTTACCTGCACTCATGATGGACATCCCCCAGCCTGGTTTTCCTAACTCTGGTCTCTTCCATCAAGCCTCCACAACACTGCCCAAATAACCTGCCTTTTAGGTCTCTCTCCACTTCACAAACCTGGAGTGGTTCCTGATCTCAGTCATCAATACTTACTGACTGACAGGCCATCCCTATCTCCAGAAGGTGGTCCCCTCGATCTGGCTTTCTCCCCGCTAGTCTCCTGGAGGCCTTCCTCCTGCCTACAAACATGCCCCAGACCAGCCCAGCTGGTAAAGCTCTTAGCTCACCTCTCTCCTTGAGAAGCCATTGACAAGTTCCCCACTTCTCTCACACTCTGCAGTCTGGATGTGACCTCACCGTTCTACCCAAACTGCCTGATCCTGCTCCCAAAGGTCTTAGATGCCAAATCCAGCAGCCTTTTCTCCACCATCATTCGCCTTGAGCTCTCTGTAGCCTCTAACATGGGTCAATGTCATCTCCTCCTTGACTCTCTCTTTCCTGGTTCTTCTCCTACCTATCTGGCCATGGATCCTCCTCCAGGTCACACCCTTTCACTACAGGTGACCCCAGAACTCTGTTCTTCTCAGTCTGTCCTGCTGTACCTGGCAATCTCATCAGTTCCCATGGTCTGAATGGTCCTGGGCTAATGACTCTCCAATCCACTTGTCAGCCCTAACCTCCCTGCTGGCCTTAACTCATTCATCTACAAGTCAATGTCCTGTAGACATTTTCAACTGAAATGCCCCAAACTTCATGATTCCTCTGCCCTCTTCCCTAGTCCTTTGAGGATCACCACGATGGCTCATCCCCAGCTCCTCCCTCTCCCAAATCACGTTCAATCAGTCGTCAGGTGCTGTCATGTCATGTGCACCTTCTTGTCTCCTGTATCTGCCCCCTCCTCTCCTCTGACACCTTGTGTCTCACCCCACTTCTGGCCCTCCTCAAGTCAACCGTCAGAGTGATCTGTGGCTCCCTATTGGCCCCAGGATGAAATACCAAATGCTCTCACTGGTGTCCAAAACCCTTCCTAACTTAGCCTCCTCCCACCTTTCCTGGCAAAAGCCCTTCCTGACTTAGCCTCCTCCCTCCTTTCCTGGCATCTAACACCTTAATCCCTTCTCTGTCCACTATGATTAAGTAGCAATGACCTCCTGCTGGTCACTGACTTTGACGCTCAATCTCCTAAGCATCTCTCTGCCCCCCGGCTTCCCCATTTATCCTGCGTGTCTCCCGTTTGTATAAAGCTGTTGGCATGCTGTCTTCCCTTATCTGGCGGTGAGCTCCAGGGAAAGAGGGCCTGGTCTGTGCTTCTTCCCATCTCGAGGAGTTAGTATAGCACCTGCTTCCTAAGGGCTAGCCAACTGACTGACTACTGAGTGAATAAAGTATCAAGAGACCGTGTGGGACTTCACGTCTGCTCACAACCACAGTCGGCACCCCAGCTAAGCTGGCATCCCCACGTGCCTTCACGCCTTCAGCTCTCAAAGCTGCCAAAAAGCTACGGCTTTTCTCAGAGCCCACCCAGCAGCAGCACAGTTACCTGCCTGTGTACTTGTCCCTCCTTCCTCAGAATCCTGGCAGCTTCTTAAGGGAAGGGGAGTCCCATCCTGGGCACCAAGCACTAAAGGCGAAGAGCATAAATGTTCCTTTAAGAATGGATCGAAGGATGTGGGCATATTTAACCTAGAGTTTGAGGCACCCGGAGGCGGGTCAAGGGAAGGCCATGGCTACTTCAAATGATCAGAAGTGCTTTCTAGGAGAAGTTGGCTTCCTCCATTTTCTGTGTATCCCCAGAGTGGGGGCAGATTCTGACTCACCATAAGAGTGCCCTGGTACTGCTGAATCGTCTGTCTGGCCCCATGAGGGCTGGGACCAAGGGTTAGTCTTATTTTCTCTGTCTGCCTGGCACAGTGATAATCATATCAAAGAATACAATCCATAATTCTGTTCTTGTTCGGTTGCATCCAAGTCTTCCCGACCCCATCTGGGGTTTTCTCAGCAGAGACACTGCAGCAGTTTGCCATTTTCTTCTCCAGCTCATTTGACAGATGAGGAAACTGAGGCCAACAGGGTGAAGTGACTTGCCCAAAGTCACATGGCTGGTAAGTGTCTGAGGCCAGATCTGAACTTAGGAAAATGAATCTTTCTTACTTGTGGCCCAACGCTCTATCCACTGTGCCACCTAGCTGCTCTCCTCGGTCCAAAGTGGAAGAGCCCTATCAATAAAACCTTCAGGCCAAAGCTGGATGGTCCATTTATCACGGATACTGTAGAAGCAAGTTCCTCCGTAGGGCGATGGCCTAAATTAGGGGTTCTGAACCTCTTCTGCATCATGATCTCTCTGGAAATCTGGAGAAGCCTATGGACCCCTTCCCAAAATATTTTTCAAGCATAAAATAAAATTCACAGAGCTACAAAGGAAACTGATTACAGTGAGATAGTTAAGAAATGACCAGATGATCTCTTAGGTCCCTTCTTCCAGCTCTAGGAGTCAATGACAGTATCAAGAGCAGAGAGGGACTGGTCAGGGGAGCAAAGCCCTATGGGAGGCAGAGGGGAAGGGCCCAAAAACGTCAATGGAAAAGCTGTTAGCAATCAATCCCCAGGGATGAGCCAAGCAGACACGAGCGGAGGTTAGGAATCTGCTAGGATGTGAGCGCCGCTGTCCTGTAGTCAGTGTTTGTGACTTCCCTCCCATCAGCCCTTGCTCCCTGCACCAAAGCTGAGGTTGCTTTCTCTCTACCAGCTGCAGCAGCTGAGAAAGGCCTGATGCCAAGGCCAGCAGCACCTGCAGGGGCTCCCAGACTGCTGGGCCAGGCTTTGTTCCACAGGATCCCCACTTCCAGCTTGGGAGGCCCTCCCAGAGCAGGTGCCCCCAGCAAAGGCTTGGCGGTGGGAAGGTTCCGTGTCCCACCACAGGGCAGCAAACAAGAACTTTCTAGAGCTCCGTCCTCCTAACCTCTAACTTAGTTAAGGCCTGTGGCTCAAGCTGTCGCATCTCTGTGTTCCTGAGGAAAACAAGGCTCCAAAAGGGATTCCATATGGGAGACAAACTCCCTTAGTCGGTGCTTGTCTGCTCCTACCAGGTCCTTCCCAATAGTTACTGATCTGCAGTCTCACTGTGCTCGTGGTGAATACAGAGAAGAAGGCCCAAGAGGCCTGAGATTCATACAAAAGCAAACCCCCTATTGCACAAAGATGAAGCGTGTTCCCAGAGGCTAGAGCCAGGAGAGATCTTTCCCTTCTCACTGGATCCTGCCATCTACTTTAGGAGGAAGGCAGGAAGAAAAAACATGCCCCAAGTAGTCCACGGGGTAAGTCCCAGAATGAAGAGGAGGGCACAGGCAGTTCTAGAGTGCCTACTGGGTGTCAGGTGTTTTACTAATACGATCTCATTGGACCCCCATAACCAACACCACCCCAACACAAAAAGGCAGGATTCAATGAGGACACCAGGCTGGCTTAGCTGTGAGAACTATGAGCAAGTCACGACTCCTATCCTGCCCTCATCTGTGAGACGGGGATCATCCACTGGGGGCTTGGGAAGTGAGGACCCCAAGAGTCTCAGATCACTGTATGACTGTTAACACTGAAGATCACAAGGTGAATCAAGAGCAGAGCCCGGACCTGAATGTGAGTCTCCCAACATTTACTCAGATCCCCCTCCAGGAAGTGGGGTGGAAGACCCCCCTCTTCTAAGAAAGAGGGTGAAGGATTTCAGGATGTGCAGACCTTGGCTCAGACTGACCATTCAGTGAAAAGGATGCAGGAGACAGCATGAGGGCCCCCGACTTCACATGCCAGGAACCAAGCCAGGCAGGCTGGAGGGGAGAGCTTGGGCTGCCAAGCTGCCTCATACTCCCCACAGGCAGCTCAGTCTACTGGCTCTCATCTCACAGGGTACTCCCAACACTCCCACGTGTGTACTCAAAACAACATGAGCCCTAAAGAAAAGTCTATGCAAATGTTGCAGCTCAAATTCAGAAGATGGACTACATTAACGGTAAGCACAAAAGCTTTTGGTCAAAAGAAGGCTCAGCAATTTTGAATTGCCAGGCCGTGTAGTTCATAGACCATGCAGTGCTGGAGCTGGAAGGGCCTGGAGAGGGCAGAGAGTCCATGCATCCAACTCTCTCAGAAAGTGTGGGCATGGCAACACGGTGAAGTCACTGGCAGAGCCCACACCAGCGTGGCCAGCACAATGAAGTCACCAGGGGAGCCCATGGCATCATGGCAGTACGGTGAAGTCACCGGTACAGTGAAGTCACCGGTGGAGCTGGCGCCAGTGTGGCCGGCATGGTAAAGTCACTGGCAGAGCCCACAGCAGTGTGGCCAGCAGAGTGAAGTCACTGGCACAGTGAAGTCACTGGTGGAGCCAGAGCCAGTGTGGCTGGCATGGTGAAGTCACTGGCAGAGCCCACACCAGCATGGCCAGTACAGTGAAGTCACCAGCGGAGCCAGCACTCCAAGTCTGATCTCCTGACTCCAGCCCAGGCCTCTTTCCATCCAGGTGTGTCTGTGTGAATCCATGCAGCGCACTGCTAACCCAGGAGGGCTATCTCCAGATTCCATGCTATTCCCTGGCAGGGCCAGTTCAGGGACAGAGGGACCTGCCTGGGAGTCTGACTCCTCAGGGTTTCAGTGATCAGATGCCAACAGGCATCCTCATTGGCAGCAGGTTTCACAGAAGCACTTACTGTGTACCAGGAACTGGGCTAAATGCTGGGATACATAGGGAGGCAATGGACAGCTCCTGAGGAGCTCCTAGTCTAGTAGGGGAGACAACATGACAGCAATGGACCAATAAGCTGGTGCCTGGAGAGAGTGGTGGTCATCTCTGAGGGAAGGCTTTTGGTGGGAAACCTAATGCTGTGTCCCAAGGTTCCCCTGGGCACCCTCTGCTCTCCTATATTTTACCAGGCTGCTGGGAAGCACGGACTTCCCCAGTCTTTCCCGAGAGGAGTCAGGATACTGGGAGGAGAGAAAACCAGAAAGAAGCATCCCAAGTGCCCAGGCAACTGGGCTGTCACTCAGCATCACTTCCTGGGCTTCCACCAGCAGCAGGCCTTTCTCCTCCATTCCCACCTTCACCTTCCTTGGTCTAGTCCAGACATGTCAAATGAGTTGACTGCAAAATTCCCAGTGTGGCCCAACCAGATTAAAATGCAATTAGGAAATGTTTAACAAAAGAAACACAGATAATGCTAATTTGTCACTGTGTGACAGCAGGAGCCCACTGGTCTAGTCTAGACCATCCAACACTTGCCCAGATGATCGGATGGTGAGTCAGGTTTCTCCCGACATACCCGGAGTAGACAAAAAGCACTTTCAGGGGACACCGAGACCCTGGGATGGCCACCCCAAGGATGAACCCAGAGCAGGTCTTACCTTGGTCAGTTTTGGTTGCTGGCTTCCAGTTTTCAGCACTAATTACTGGCAGACAGACCTGCCCTTTTTCATCGATGTTAGGGTGGTAAATCTTTGTTTTAAAAGTGATCTTAGGTGGTTTGAATGGATACTCTGCTGGGAAGTTGATTTCGATTCTGAAGGCTCCCTTGTCATATGGAGGGTTGTCCTATGAAGAGAGGCAGAGAGAGAATAAAGGAATGGTTAGTCACAAAATTAGCTGAGTCTAAACAGATCTAACATGTGGAGAATGCAGATCAGTGGGATTTTAACTTGCCAATTTGGAAGGTTTTGATGAAAGCAATTTAAAAGCCAAGCATTCAATAGTTCAAAGGCAAAGATTTGGCTATTTCACATAAGTAAACTCAATAACATTGACAGTTAACTAAATAAATCCATATCTACTGGCACCCTTCATCACTAGGCTCAAACTGAAGCGAGACTAGGAGGTGGAAGGAAGCGGTGCCTCTACCTTTTAAATTCTTTTCAAAATCAAGAGAGCAAGTGCTTTGAGCCAAAGTGTGAGGGATGCCAATTCTCTCCAGAAGATGTGAGGGCCCTCGCTAGTCAGGAAGCTCAATGAGGGCAGGGGCCAGGATAGGCCCTTAAAATATTGCTCAAGGTTTGCAGACCAACTTCTTTGCAACACTAACCTAGATTCCAGCAGCTCCCATGTCCACAGACCTCCGGGGTTTGTCAAGAGCTTTGGGACAACTACCCAAGGGGATGTGGGAAGGACTTGCCTTCCCAGCCCCCCTTCATCAATTCTGTTGCTGGCTCCCTATTCCCAGTACTAGGCACCCACAACTGCGTCCTGTTTCATACATGGAAATCAATGTGATCTTTGGTGGTCAAAACCATAACAAGGGAAGTGAGGTGCCAAAAGTGGGAGTGACCTAAGGCAGTTAAACAGCTAGTGAGCAATAGAGCCAGCACCTGAAGCCCAGCCTTTTGCAAGGACACCATCTTGCTGCCCATTATGCTGTGGCTTCCTCAAGTAAAGAGTGACTCAGAGGATGGGTTCTAATATGCTCTAGGCAAAAACTTCACAGACAGAACAAGGTCGGTATGCCAAAGGACCCTGATGGGGATCACAAGTGGCCTATGCTTGGTGCTGTTAACCTCCTCCCAACATACTTCTTGACCCGACATGGCCTGGGACCCTGACCGCCCTTTTTTCTCCTTTAGGTCTATGGCTTAGATGCCAACTGCTTCCTTTAAGGCATTCACTATCAAAACCTTCCCATCCGGGAGGTTCTTTTCCTCACAGCTAGCACAGCACAGTAGGAAGAAAGAAAGAAAGAAACCTGAACTCCCAAGTCAAGACACCATCTCCAAGTGGGCTTGTTCCCCCAGAGGATAGAGCCAGAAATAATGGGAGGAAAGTTGCCAAGAGCCAAAATCAAGGCTTGAAGTTAGGAAACACCTTCTAACAATTAGCACTACCCTAAAGTGAAATGGGCTGCCCCAAGGGGATGCTGGTACTTAAAGCCCTCATCATCATCAAGAATAACCACAATGATAATCATAATTAGAGGAAACACTTATTTAGTGCTTTAAGGTTTACAAAGTCATTTGCAAATATATCCCATTTGATCTCTGTAGGTTTTACAGATAAGGAAACTAAGGGACAGAAGTTAATGAAGTGCCTCACCTATGATCAGCTAACTAGCTCGTGTCTGAGGCTGGATAAGAACTTAGGCCTTTCTGACTCCAGGTCCAGGGCTTGAGCCCATGGACCTCGAAGCTGTCCCTTGGGAGGAAGTTGTGAAGGGGAAGGCCCCTTCCAGCTCACAGATCCTTTAAGTCTTGGCTCTTCAATGACTGAATAATGTTGGGCACATCCCATTCCCTCTGGGGAGGGGAGACTCCCCATCTATAAAATGACTCCCCAAAGTATCACCCAGTCCTAAATACTATGCTCCCTTGCCTCGTTGTCTCTTTCAGTAGGTTTTCTTAGGATTGTTTCTCTGCTAGCAGTGACAGAGAAACACTGTTAAAAATAGCAAGAGAGAAATACAAAATTCTAAGAATTATTAAAAGGTCTGATAGGTATTCAAGCCTTCATTAATTCATTAATCATGGGAGGATAAAGCCCTGTGCTAGAGAGGGAAGTGTGTGTTGGTGGGATGAGCAAGAGATAGAGAACATAAGATGCACCCCTCAGTCTTCACCTCCACCTCTTTTCCGAACTCCAAATTCACAATTACATCCCCCCAAATCTCACTCCCACTTTTGGACTTCAGCACTTTGGAGTAGGTCAGCAGTCAGTGTCTGTCACCTGCTGAAAACCTGTAGGTTCTCTCTGCCTGCCTGCAGCCTGACATCCAGTTACCAAGTTTGGCAATTCTGGCTCTCAGCTACAGCCAATCCTGGCCAGCCCAGATATCACCTCCTAGGGAGCCAGAAGCAGAGAAATGGCTTGTGGGGCCCAGTCCAAGGTATGTCCTGTGACTTCTGAGCCTCAGTCTCTACTGTCAAAGAAGGCAGCTGAACCAGACGAACATTCTCTGGCTGAGCAGGTCACTCCTCTACTCATAATCTTTCAATAGGTCCTCATTTTCCTCTCAAATGAAATACCAGTTACTCTCTATGGCAATTAAGGTACTCCACAATCTGGTGCTATCCTACTTCCCCAGCCTTATGACAATATTACTCGCCTTCATGAAGGAAAGGGAACACACGTTTATTAAGTGCCCACTACGTTGTAGGCACTGAGACGTAGACTGATCCCCATCTTAGAGTTGATGAAACAGGCAGACAGAGCCGTGAAGTGGCTTGCCCAGGAACACACATCTGACCTCAGGTCTTTCTGCCTGCAGGGCCAGCACACTAGCTGCTGTCCCAGTTAGCTGCCTCTACAATCCAGGCAAACCAGCCTATTCTCTTCTCCTGGTACAGACCCAACGGAATATACCTCCTCCAAGCCTTTGCTCCCTGTTTCCCATGCCCATACCACACTGATGGATTCTTGCTCTTCCATGAAAGTCCAAATCCAAGGTCACCTCTAGCTACCACTTCTCCCCACCTCCAAAGTTCATCATGACCTTTCTCCCCCTCAGACTTCGAATAGAACTTTTATCACACAGGTCCAGCCTCTAGGAGGCTGAACATTAGGATGGCCCCTCAGCCCCTAGCATTACTTCTCACACCTATGGTTGCTGGGAAGAGCAGGGGTCTGAGAGTTGAATGAGAAATGTGAGGAGTAAGGTCATGTCTAGCTGTAGGGTCAACGGGCCTGGCAGAGATGAGTTGAGAGGGACAGCTAGTTGGTCCGATGGATAGAGCACAGGCCCTGGAGTAAGGAGGACCTCAGTTGAAATTTGGCCTCAGACACTTGACACTTACTGGCTATGTGACCCTGGGCAAGTCATTTAACCCTGATTGCCTTGGAGAAAAAAAAGAGATGACCTGAGCTAAGCCAAGCTAAATTGGGAGGGGGTGGGGGAGTTGCCCACACCTCATGAACCTCACTTTTATCTGAAACAGACAAAGGAGGGCTGGAGACAGAGATGGACAGACAGACACACAATCTGGTGCAGAAATATATCAGTTTTACCAGAGAAACAAGTAGTGAGCAGGGGAAGGAAAGCATTACAGAGGATAACAACAGGGAACAGTCACAAGCAAAACAAGCTTCCTGACCTGAAGGGTGGATTAAGAGGGAAAAAAACAAAACAAAACCAGCTCTACAGAGGTGCCCATCTATGGAGAACACAATGGCAGGTGGGAATGTGATGAGGATGGCGCTCTACCATCAAAATGATGAAAGAAAGGACAGTGGCAAATTCTAGGCAACATTAACTGAGGCAGGAGGAGAGGAAAAGAAAGGAGCAAACCCAACCGTGGGCAGGAAGGCTGAAGCCTGGGACTCCTCTCCTGACCCGGAGGGCCAGGACAAACAAAAGAGGGGACCGGGATGTTCCAGGGCCTGGTACACACACAAACGAGGGCTGAGTCTGTATAGCACCACAGTGTGCTGCTCTACCAACGGGAGACCTTAATGACACAGGACAAAGTCAAAGCAAGCTGACATGAAGGAAGCGCATTTAAATTTGGGAGGAGTTTAACCAGCAAAGAGAAGCATATGCAGCAGCTGGAGCAAAGGCCAAAGAACAGCGACTAAGAGGCTTGAGTCTGGGGCAGAGCTGGACAAGCAGCGGAGGGGGCTGCAGGTTTGGCAGGACAGAGGACGAAGGGCCAGAGCCAAGAGAATAGGACTGGGGAGTGCCCTGGAAGCTAACTCGGGCTCAGCGAGAAGAAGAGCCTTCTTTTACTCAAGGCCACGCAATAGGGCAGCTGGGAGAGGGAGCAAGCTGGTCACTGGGGGGCAGGCGCTGTGGGCAGTTGCAACGATTGCTAAGGGCCTCAAGAGCCTCTGGCAGCAGCACTTCCTGCAGGGGACAGCTCAGCTCACTGTGGCTTGGGCTGGGACCTCTTCCAATTTCAGCAGCTTGCATTTGAGAGGACAATACAGAAGGAAGAGCTTTTAAAATTCTCAAATTCGGGGAGATGTTTCAGGGAGTTGGCCTCACTGCTTCCCTGTAAAGAGCTCTGACCTGGGTGGCCTTGGCAGGCCTCCACCCCACCCCCAGGTAGTCCCAGAACATCTGAGAGCCACCACTGAGACTACCACCAGGGGGCAGCCTCTTGTTCACCCAAAAAGACCTTGGCTGCTTCCAGAGCTCCTTCCAATGAGAGGAGAAGTCCCTTGGTCTCAGGGCACTCTCCCTTAAGCATTCATGTAACTGAAGGGCTTGTGGACCTTGCCACTGCTGCATCCTTAGGGCTGCCATGCCTTTCCCTAGCATGTGAAAATGAGAACAGTGACTATCTGGATACTTCTCACTGCATGCCCAGCAGCTGGTCCTAAGGAACCGCTCAATGAATGCCTTCTCAGTCCTTCCCTGCAACTCCCCCCACACCATTCCTACTCTTCCTGCGAAAGACATGGGACAAGAGGACCCACCTGGCCGCATATCTCCCGGCCAAACCTTCCTTAGCACTGCCTCCTGCCCTGGCTACTATCAAGGGCTGTGGGAGCTTTGGCTGGAAGGAACACAGCACGGGGCCTGGCAAATAGGTCATGGGCAGACAGGGGCCCAGCTCCCTCTAATTGGCTTCCTCAAACTTCCCCGCATTTTGTACCAATGACCATCATGTTCTTCCAAGACCTGGTTGGGCAGCATCTGGCAGAGCTTTAGTGGGGTCAGGAACAGCCCTCCATGCCACTGGGATTAACTGGATCGGACTTGAGCCAAAGCACACACTCTTCAGTCACTGGAGGATGACCTCCTCCACAAACCCCCGCTGAAGTGGGGCCCAGGCCAGCCACAGCTTCATTTCCCCCAAGCCACACTCTTCTGGTCTTTTCCACCAGGCCCTGGCTCCCTTCCCTTCTCTTCAGCTTCCTCCCTTGGACTGCAAACTCCCTGAGGGCAAGGCTTCTTTTTTCTATTTCTATCTCCAGCACTTCTGCTGACACATAAATGTTTACAGACTGACTTTACCTAAAATTCTACCAATGTATCACTGATGCACTTGGGCTAACAAGCATGCCTGGGACAACTGCCCTGTCTTGTCTGACATTACTGTCAACAACTTGGAAGAAGGCAGGTATGGCATGTTTGCTAGAGCGGAGGATCTGGGAACAAGTCTAGACTCTGCCACTTGGTGGAGCTAAAATGGTGGAGGGGAATTGGGCATTTCTGAGGGCTGAGCTCTCCCAAGCCAACCCTCTAAACAACTTTCTAAAAACACCTCAAGTCAAATTCTGAGAAGAACAACATCGAGTCACAGAATTTCACTTTTCCAGCTCAGAACAGCTTTGAGGATGGACAGAGGTCTACCCGCTGCACCAGCTGTGAGGCCTGGAGGCAAAGGCTACGACAGCAGCAACAGGGGCACACCTACACCTTGGGGCCTAAGGATGCTAAGGGGACTAAACACTTGATGAGAAAGGGATCAAGGAGGACCCCTGTACTAGCACGAGGGGCAGAACCAGTAGCATTTGGTAGCTCCTTTAGTCACCGCTCAGCAGTTATAGTCTGTGGTCATGAGGGAAGGAGAAGTCCTACCTGGGTAAGGACCAGAGCACAGAGCAGGAAAGTGACCAAACTCTTCCTGGATCCCATCATTTTGGAAATACCGAAAACTTACAGGGCCCAAATCTAGCCCTCCCTCTCTCATCAGTGAACAGAGCCCAATTCTAACATAAAGTCTAAAGTCAGGAAGTAAGCTAGAAAAATGAACAACAACAAAAAAGGACCTGACCATAAAGAGTCAAGGAAGCTCAATGCACAAACTACGAAGAAGACAATGACACGAAGACATACAAGCTAAGCCTCAAAGAAAAACGGAGATTGGACACAAGCCCAACAAAAATTCCTAGAGGAGTTATCAAGATTAAAAGAAAGGAGCAAAAAAATTATTTTAAAAATTAAAGAAGGCAGAGGAAAAACTGAGAAAATAAGTGACAGCAATGCAAGAAAATTATGAAGAGATAATTAACAGCTTGGTAAGAGATACAAAACCTCCCGGAAGAAAATGACTTCTTAGAAATGAGGATTGGTCAAGCAGAAGCTAATGACTCCATTAGACATTAAAAAGCAATTAAACAAAGTCTAAAGACTGAAAAAGTACAAGAAAATATGAACAATCTGATCTGGAAAAGAGACTGAGGAGATGCGATTTAAGAATTACTGGACTACCGGCAACCTGTGATCAAAAAGCCTTGACACCAAGCACATTTCAAGCAGTTACAAAGGAAAATACCCATGCTGCCCACCTCTGCCTCTAGACATGACCCTATTAATCGCTGCTGTTTGGTGTCTGTTCCTTCACTCAAGCTGTCTGCCATGTGGAGCGGCTTCTCTCTGCCTGCGGAATTCTTACCAAACTCAAAGTGCACGTCCTTCATGAAGTCCTTTCCTGGTGGCCCGAACGGATTTCCCATTCGGACTTTATACTGTCCTTTGCTTTTTAGGTAAGTACTCTGTCTAGCTAGCTGAGTTCTAGTACATCATAGTGCCAGAGAGCACAGTAGATACTGAAAGAATTCATCCATCACCTCCTGGAAGAGATCCCAAAGTGAAAACTCCCAGGAGCTCTTACGTCAAGAAGAGAATGCTACAAGTAGCCACAAAGACATGATTCAACTACCGCGGAGTCACAGTCAGGATAACCCAAAATGTAGCAGCTTCCACAAGAGCAGATAACTCGGAACATGATATTCCAGAAGGCAGAGGAGGCAGGTTACAATCATGAGTAATCTACCCAGCAAAACTAAGCATAATACTACAGGGGGAAACATGGACATTTAATGAAAGAGAGGACATTCAAATATTCCTGATGAAAAGACCAGAGGTAAATAGAAAATCTGACATTCAAACATAAGACTGAAGAGAAGCATACGAAGGTAAACATGAAAGAGAAACCCTAAGGGACTTAATATTATACTATTTATAGTCCTATGTGGGAAGATGATTCATGTAACTACTAAGAATTTCAATAGGGCAGTAAGAAGGAGTCTATGTGGAGAGCATGGGTAGGAGTCTGGATGTTGAGATGATCTCAAAAAAAAAAAAGAATGGAAAGGCAAGAGGGATTTACCGGGAGGAAACGGAAAGGAGAAGAATTATGGGGAAAATTCTCACAAAAAAAGAGGCATAAAAGAAAGAGTTTCTACAATGGAGGGAAAAATTGGGGGAGCAGACAATGCTTGAACTTCACTTTCATCTGGACTGGTTCAAAGAAGGAACAATACACACACACAGCTGGATTTAGAAATTCATCTTACCCAACAGGGAAGTGAAGTAGGAGGGGAAGGGGTGGTAAGAGGATGGCCAGATTAAGGGGGGCGGTGACCAAAAGCCAACTCTGCCACTCAACCACTTAATCTCTTCTTGGGCTTGGTACGCTCATTGGAAATGGAGACAATAATAGCTACAACTCCAAAGTTATTGTAAAGAAAGTGCCCTGTAAACTGTAAATCCCTTTAGAAATGTGAGAGATCATGCTTGTCGTGTCAACTAAGTGACATAAAGTAGGGAAAGGACAGCTAACGGACCGTACGAAAGAGCAGGAATCCAACAACATCGTGGCAAGTAGGATATTCAACGTCCATTGAGATAAATGAAAGTTCAAGAAACCAGCTGCGCTAAGTAGAAGACGGGGCTAGTGTACACCGGTCACTGTTCTTGTGACAGGAGAGCTATGGAAGCTCAGGGAGGCCGCAGAGCAACAAGGCAAAGGAGAAAGCTCCACCCCCAGCTGCCGAAGGCTGGAACGAAGGGAACGTTAGCACAGGGGGCCTTGGCGTGGCGTGGTGATCCAGCCTAATTGATAGCAGTGTTTGGACGGTAAGCGCTGTACACAATGTGCTGTCTTGCCAGATCCTCACAACAATCCAGTGAAAGCGATGCTATTATTTTCAGTTTAGAGGTGGGAGGGGGTTAACTATCTTACCCAGGGTCACACAGTAGGCGCCATAAGGCAGAATGTGAGCTCAGGTCTTCCTGAATCCCCCAGTCGAGTGCTCCATCTCTGTGCTGCCTAGTAACCTCATAAAGCTAAAAGGGATGGTCACTTTGATACCATCTAGTCCAATCCTTCCATTTTACCAATGAGAAAATGGAGGTAGCCAGAAGGTTACCTGACTGCTGTATAGTCATACAAGCAGGGAGTAGCAGAGCTAGGATTTGCATCCAGGTCTTTAATCTCAAGCCCTGCGATCTTCCCACTATACCACACAGGGTAAAGGTCAGGAGAAGAGGGACTAGAGAGGGCAGAGACTTGTAGGGGGAGACCAACGGGCAGGACTGGAACTAGGGTGGTGGCCGTGAGTGGAGAAAAGGGGAGGGCCATGAGAACTGTTGCGGAGGCAAAGCCCACCAGATCTGCTGGGTCAGGGAGATGTGAAGGAGGGAGGGCTGAGGGTGCACGCCCGGATGGCAATGATGTTGACAAATCCAGCAAAGTTCCAAGGAGTGGCTTTGTGCTTCCTAGATCCCCACATTCCCAGAGGAAGCCATCTGCACTCGCTGCCTCAGATTCTTCTCCCTTTACTCTCCCCAACCTGGGCATTTGGGCTCCCAACATCACCACTCAACTGAAACTGCTTTCTCCCAAGTCCAAGATCTCTTCGATGGCCAGCCTGACAGCTGTTCTTTGGTCTTCATTCTGCGTGGAGCCATTGGCTGCCCTGGTTTTTCAATCATATCTCTCCTCCCATTTGGGGACATTCCCCAAGTTATTCCTGGGCCATCTCCTCAATCCATGTTCTCCCTCGGTGACCTGATCAGCTCCAGCGGGGTGAATTATCACAGATCTCTATACCCTGGTCCAATCTCTCCACTGAGCTTCAGGGCCTCATCATTAACTGCATACTAGACAGAACCATCAGCTGGTCCAGCCACCCTGCAAAGCTACAGAGAACTAGACCCCCAAAGCTATTAAACTGTGTGCACCCTTTGGCCCAGTGACACCACCTCGAAGGGACCAAAGAAAGAGGAAAAAGACACAGACATACAAAAATCTTGATGGCAGCTCGATGGCAAGGATGAAGAACTGGAAACACAGGGGACGTCCACTGACTGGGGAATGGTGAACAAGTGATGGTATACATGAACGTGATGGAGCTAGTCTGCGGAGCTAAAGAAATGATGATGATGATGATGAAGAGAACTGGAGACTTATATGAATGAATGCAGAGTGAACCTGGGGAGCAAGTTCTACAACAACTCCTAGGAAATCTGACCAATGACCAATCACAATTCCAGACATGCGACCCACCTCCTGACAGAGTAATGGAGATGACAGCACGGGCCTCCCCGGCTGCTGTGAGGATCGATTGAGATCCCAACTGTGAGCATGCAGCACAGCGCCTACCGCACAATAAAGGCTGTCGTGAATCAGCTGTGTCTGACTCTTTATGACCCTGTTGGGTTTTCTTGGCAAAGACACTGGAGCCGTTTGCCATTTCCTTCTCCAGCTCATTTGGGTTAAATGACTTACTCAGGGTCATACTGTCAGTGTCTGAAGCCACATTTGAACTCAGGTCTTCCTGACTGCACTGCACCACCTATTGTCCTAATAAATTTTAGCTGTTTTTATTACAGTTGTTATTATTGGACATGGCCAACATAGGAATTTATTTTGCTTGACTCTACATACTTGAAATAAGGCTTTTGGTTTTCCCTGCTTTCCCAACTGGAGGGAGAAGGAAAAGAAGGAAGATCTCTATGCGAAAAAAAAAAAATTAGAGAGAGGTCCAGGGGGGCAGAGCCAAGATGGCAGCTGGAAAGCAGGGACTTGCTTAAGCTCTCCCCGAAATCCCTCCGAACACTGGTAAAAAATGGCTCTGAACAAATTCTAGAGCTACAGAACCCATGAAATAACAGAGGGAAGTAGGTCTCCGACCCAGGACTGCCTGGATGGTCGCTGGGGTCTATCACACTGTACTAGGAGTGAAGCACAGCCCAGCGTGGACCGAGCCAGGAATAGATCGGGTGGAACAGGCCTTAGAGCCATGAATCACTGAGCTGTAGCAGTTACCAGACTTCTCAACCCAACAATGCCAAAGACAACTCAGCAAGTCAGTGGGAAAACTGCTGGATCTGGGTGAGAGAAGTACGTGGTCTGGCCCCAGCCCAGGGGCGGTGGAGGTGGTACAGTAGTAGCAGCAGCAGCAGCAGCAGCAGCAGCAAGAAGCTCCAGAGGGTGATTCCAGAGCACCAGAGGCAGCTTATTCCAGCCCCTGGCCCACATGGTGGGAGGATTCAAGCGGCGGATCAGAGCGGGAGTGCTTTGCTGGCGCAGAGGCAGAGTTCTCTTGCTTTGCCCTGCTTGGATATGAGTGGCAGTTCTTGGGGGAGGAGGAGCACTAGTGTGGCAGAGCTTGCTGTGTAAGTAGGATTGAAAACAACAGTGCAAGACCCCTGAAGCTTTGAACAAAGCATTCACCACTCTGAAGGCAGTCATACCCTGACAAAAAGCTCAAGGGTCAAGTAGTTGGCTGGGAACATGAACAAGCCCAGAAAAGAACTCACACTACAGAATCTTTGTTTTGGTGACAAAGATCAAAATATAAAGCCAGAAGAAAAAAAACTTAATTAAAATCATGAAAGGGAAAGTTGATGCAAAGTGAAATGACCAGAACCTGGAGAACAATTTATAGTATACCACTGTAAAAGCAAAAACGACACTGATCAATAGCGGTGAACAACCACGATTCCAGGGAACTGATGAGAGAGCATGCTGCCTGCCCTGGCAGAGGCGCAGTGAACTCAAGGTCCAGAACAAGGCATACGAGACATACATCTTTGGACAGGGCCAATATGATCATTTTTTCCACTTCATTATGCATATTTATTACGAGGGTTTTTCTTCTTTTTTCAATTGGCAGGTTAGGGTAGAAGTAAAGAGAAAAGAAATGTTTGTTAATTGAAAATAAAATACAACTTTAAAAAACTGCCTTCCCTTCTCCGGGCCCAGTGATCTGTGAGGTCCCTTCCGAACTGAAGAATCTATGCTTCTGTGAAGAATTCAATTCCAAGAAACACATGCCCAACACTTATTCATTCGTCCAGTGCCCAAGTGCCGGGCGTCAGTCCTCAAAGGGAGCTAGAATGGTACACCAAGAAGTAGACGAGCAGACAGAAATATGAAAGTGGAACAATACTGCTGGAGACCGGGTGGGGTGGGGGTGGCGGGGGACCTGCAGCCTCAAGGCAGCATAAGGCCTTCTAGGTCCAGGGTGTGGCTCTTTGAATCCAAACATCACAGAACAAATCTTTTTATTTAAGGGGCTTTGTTTTGTGAAGTTTGGATTCAGTCAGAGGGCCACATGTGGCCTCAGGGCTACAGGTTCCTCGCCCCTGCTCTAGACAAAGGGATGTTGGTGCAGAGAACGGAGAGATCACTTCCAGCCTGGGTGGCAAGAGTAAAGGCGGATGTCAAGGAAAGCGTTGAGGAGGAGATGCCATTTGACCTGGCCTCAAAGTAAACAGGAATGGAAATAAATCAAACTTGGGAAAAAAGGTCATTCCAGGCAGAACAAAAAATATGATCAGATCGAGGGTGGAGCGTTCCTGGGGTGCAGCAAAGCCATCCAGGCTGGCCAAAAGCTGCTCACTCACTGCAAGCTAACGCTGTTTTGTAATCCCTCCTGCCAGCAAATACGACTGAGGAATGCACAGGGAGAGCCTAACCTGGGCAAGGAGGCAGAAGTCACTAGAATCCCTCAAAAGAGGCAATGAATTCTTCCAAAGGGCATGAAGTAACCCACTTCCTGTATGGACTAGAACTGGTCTGTCCTTGCCGTGACATGGAAGGACTTTCGAAGAGAGCACCAGGGAGCCATCTTCTGCTACTAATTAGCTGCAGGACTTGGAGCAAGAAGTTTCAACTCTCCACCCACAGAAAGGGATATGCTTGTGAGACTTAAGATCCCTGTCTAGCTCTGACCTTAGACATCCTTGAGTCAAACAACCTTGCTTAGCCAAGGTACCACAGGATTTTAAGGGGAGTGGTGCCACGGCTAGGGCTTAAGAGAGTGGAAGCAGGCACACTCAGGGCAAAGTGCTGGTGTGTTTGGGGTGGCAGAGTATGTGCAGGGGTCGGTGGCGGGGGGGGAGGAGGGGGAGGAGGAAGAGAAGAGCTAAGTGGGGACAATCCTCTGAAACAAGGACAGTGAGGGATCAGAGCACTTCCAGAGAGGGGACTAGATGATCTCAAAGACAATATGGAACTTGAATTAGCCCTATGACACATTTGGGGGGACCGGGAACAGGCCAGTTTCAATGGAACCAAAGGCTGGTGTTGAGAACTAGTGACAGAAGGGCCTAGGTGGAGAGTCATGTGAAAAAAAGCCAACTGAGGAGTCTGGCCAGAAGCCAAAGGGTGCTGCTGAAGGGGTCTGACCACACCATCCCAGCAAGGGTGTAGAAGACTGCTCCCCCTTCAGACAGCACACAACATTCCTTCTCCTCTGCCCATCCCTTGCTGCCCCTTGGGCTGCTCCCATGGAGAGCTCGGAATTAGTTCTCCTTGAGGGGCTGGACAGCCAGTCCTTTGGATGTCTATGGAGAGCATTCCTGCTTAGGTAGGGGCTGCACATGAATCGAGGGCCCTTTCAACTCTGAGGCAACAACTGAAAAGGGATGAACAGGAGGTGGAGCCCTATTAGAACAGTCCAGCCTGAGACAACACAGGTCTGATATAGTGCGGCGGCAATGAGGCTGGAAAGAGACTGGGATCCTTCACTGTAAGATGAAAATTTGACCTCACTTAAACCCCAGGTATTGGTTCGTTTTTCCATAAAAACAAAAAGAACACAGTTAAAACCTTGACTAAGGTTTTAAACACACCAGGCAGTTGTGATAAGTGGGAAGATTGCAAAGGTCTCAAGTACTAGAAGAGACTGTGAGAATTAATTATAAAGTCAATATCAATCAGGGTCAAATGCGGGCTCATGTGTCTAAGTGTGTCAGTGCCAGGGCAAAAATGTGTACAGAGAAAGAAGCTCTGCTGGGAAATGTAGGTGTTCTGCTCTCCAACAGCTGAAGTGGCAATGCCTCCATCACCACTTTTATTATGTATTCAGCACTCCTGCTGTGCCAGGCTCTATGCCAGACACCGAAGAGGGAAAGACCAGACGGGCACAGGCTCTGCTCTCAATGAGCTTCCATTCTACCAGGGAAAGTTAACACAGGAGTCAAGACGGAATAGATACAAAGTAAAGGCGAAGTGAGGTCAGAGAGACTTGAGCAGAAAAGGCTCAGGCAGAAGGAGGGGCTCCGGCTGGGCAGGGCCTGAGGAAGCAGAGGCTATTCCCTGGCCATCCATCTCTAATGATGTCCTTGAGGAAGCACTTCCTATATCACTAAATCTGAAAACATTCAATCAATGCGGGTTGCTCTAACACTACCACCAGTCTGGAATCCAAGCTTTCTGTTGCCTCATCACAGCACAAAGCAGGTCCAAAGGGTCCCAAAAGCCACGCCAGTGAAGCACAAACTTGACTGGGTCTTGCGGACTTGAAAGAATGTTGGTTGGGCCTGCCCCCAGAAGGTGGCTCAAGGTGCAGAGTCATCCATTGGATGGCTGCAGGAAAAGGAACGGCTGAGACTCATAGTGTGCCCAGGCAAAGAGGTGCTGAGCTTGGTGCTAATGGGAAGCAGGGTACGTCCTCTAGAGAACAGGGACTCTTCAGCCATATGTGACCCGGGTCATACAAAGCCCATCTTCTGGCCAAGGCGGACCTAGTGAAGCCTGGCTCCTTTGGAGAAAGCCCATCCTATGACTGCTGAAAGTTCATTTTTCTATCGGTCAGCCAAAATCTGCCTCCTTGTGTCGTCATACAGGACATCTGCATGAGAGCCAGGAGAGCCCTCAGAGACCCATTTAATACAATGCCCACTATTTACAGAAAAAGAAGACTGGGGTCGGAGGGCGGCCAAAAAGAGCAGAGCCCCCCAGATCCTGGTTCTGACCTCATCACGAGACATGGCCGTCCTAAAAGCAAAGCGCTGGAGGTCAGATCCAAGTCACACTGTGGGGTGACTGCAGGAAACTCACAGAACCTACTTCAGTTTCAATTTCTTATTCTCCAAAATGGGCAGGTGCCGCTCCAGGAGCCATGACAAGATGCCACCCAACTGTGTACTCCAAGGCAGAATGCCGGATGGGGGAGTCAGACCTCTCCACCTCAGTCTCCCCCTCTCTAAGAAGGGGGATAAAACAAGCCCTATCTCCCAGGGCTGAGAGCTCCAAGGAGCAGCAGGCAGAGTGATCCCACACCCTACAGTTTATTTGTGACTTGATTTAAACCACTTCCACTTTCGTCTGAAAAACAGGTGTAATGCTGCTTGTTTTGTCTAGTTACAGGCTGGGAGGAAAGCACCTGATGATGATCAGAAACCATCAAGGGAGGAGGAGGCAGGAGCTGCTTGGGCACAGCAATATTCCTGATTTTCAATGATGGGGCCAGGATGAGATCCTGGGTCTCCGGGCTGCTGGGGGAGCACCCTCGGCCTATTGCCCAGTGCCTCCCAAGCCAGCTGTGGAGGTCTGGCAGGACGCCCAAGTGCTCGGGAGGAACAGCCTGCCTGTGTCCCAATACCCCTCTCTCCCTTGTTCTCCCCACGTGACCCTGGAGCGCTGAGGTGGAGGGCCCTGTGGGGATGTGGGAACTTGGAGCCGTGTACTTATTTTGGAGAACACCAGCCCTCCTGCAGGCACATTCACAGTGCATGAGGTACAGGAGGAAGGATGGTTCTATACTTACTAGGCCCTGCCCTGACGGGGATGCTCTCCCATTGTCTGTTCACTTCCATTGTGGGGCCACCTGCAGTTACCTCATGACAGGTTAAGGGGACGTCTGGATTCTATCATCTAATTTTAAGCAGACTAAGCCGGACAGAAGGAACAGGTAGCCTAACAATTCCTGCAAAGATACTACAGGTCCAAGATAAAGCTGTGAGAACAAGCCAGCCAGAAGCAAGTGTATTGGTAATTAAGGTGGGACTTTTTTACTGTTTAAGAATGCTAAACTAATTAAGTGTCTTTGATTGAGTCTTACTAGGCGCAAAGTGCCAGGCTGGTTAGCAAACTAGTTCACTAGTTTGAGAGAGGCAGGAAGCCCCCAAGGCCCTAAGGGGAGTTGCTAAGACCAGAGCCAATAGTATGCACCTAAGTTCTGGTCCCTCCGATGACGTTTGATGACCTCTAAAGAGTGTATAAAAAGAGAGAACGGAGCTTTTTGCTTGGGGCTCTGAGCCACAGGAGGAGTGGCCTGTGACTCTGGGCCAGCGGTTGTTGGTTATTAAGAGTTCCCTGGCTCATGGACCCAGATGTTGATGCTTTTTGGTAACTGAATTGTGATTTGGTCTGTTTCTAATGTGTATGTTTGTAATTTGTTTGTACTTGCTCTGAAGTTCAGGTTGCTGGCTTTTCCTCCTGCACTAAGTGAGTTTATATGTATATGTTGGATTAAAGTAAGATTGTTAACCCCTTAACATTACTTTCCTTAGTAAAGCACATCAAAAGAACCTGTGCTGGTAGCATTCTTATTGTTGGGCTTGTGTTGGTTTGTCACCCCCACAACAGCTGCTAGACGAATTGTTGCAACAGCAAGTAAGAGAAGAGCCCAGGAGGGTAATGGGAAATGACCGTGTCCTGGTAACCTGCTGACCTGGGGTGGGGTGGGTGGACACACAGTGACAGGAGAGAGCCCACCCTCAGCAGCTACTGGCAAGATGCAGGTACGAATGTTTGGAGATCAGAGGACAAATGGGTGAGTCATTCACAGCCACCCATCCACACCTGGAAGGCTCACCTGGCATTTCCTGCACATGAGATAGGTGAAACGAGGAGACTGCCCCTATGTGATGGAGGAGAAAATTCAGGAAAAGAGAAAAGCAACTGGTGTTACTGCTCCAAAGCTATCACTGCTGATATCAGGCGGCTTGGGCGTTTCAAAAGGACACGGGCCCTTAAATATGTGGCAAAAATTTGTCAGGCAATTTGACACCCTCCCCCAAAGGGCAGCAAATCATGAACAAAGATTCCTCTAGACCAGGGGTGGGGAACCTGCGGCCTCGAGGCCACATGTGCCCCTCTAGGTCCTCAACTGTGGCCCTTTGACTGAATGTTGTGTAAAACCTAGACTCAGTCAGAAGGCCGCACCCCAGGACCTAGAGGGCCACATGTGGCCTTGAGGCCGCAGGTTCCCCACCCTTGCTCTAGACTTCTGCTAAGCCACAGGCTCCCAGATGGATAAGCTTTAGGCAACAGGACATTCCAATCAGAATTCTACTCCTAGCCCATCTTCTTGGCCTCTCTGCAGCCTCAGACACTGTCCATCACTCTCTCCTCCTTGCTCCTCTCTTCTCTTGAGGTTTGTGGGACATCCTCTCACTCCCTCCTGGTTCTCCTCCTCCCTCCCTGACCTTGGCTCCTCTTCCAGGTCACACTATCTCACCATAGGCGTCCCTCGAGGCTCTGTCCTGGGCTCTCTGCTCTTCTCCCTCTGTGTTCCTTCACGGGGGGATGCCCTCAGCCTCCATGGATTCAATCACCCTTTCTATGCTGATGATTCTCAAATTAATGAGCTCCACTCTCACATCTCTAACTGGCTGTCCCACAGACATCCAGAACTTAACATGTCCAAAACTATGCTTGTTCTCTCTCCACCCCAAACGTTCTCCTCTCCTTGACTTCCCATTCCTGCTGAGGGTACCACCACCCTCCCAGGCATCCATCAAACATAGGTCCCCCACTCCTCAGAGCCAATCTGTGGCTGAGGCCTGCTGATCTTACCTCTGTGACATCTGTTTCATTAAATGAGATAATAATTCTACAGTACTTGGCACAGTGCCTGGCACACAGTAAGCATTCTATAAATTTCAGCTCCAAGTCCCAACTCAAATTCTACCTTCTCCCGAAAACCTTTCCCAATCCCCCTTGATCCTAGTGTGGATTATTTCCGATTTATCCTATAGCTCCTTTGTGCAACGTTGTTTCTATGTCATCTCCCCATAGAGAGAAATGTGCTTGCCAAAGGCGGCTGCTACTTTCACGGCGGATTGGAAGCGGGATCCTGTAGAGACGGGGAGGTCCTCCGGGTGCTTCTGTTTGCAATGTCATGCTGGCTGCATCAAGTCCAAGAATGAGACCCATAATCACATGTAAGAGTTCTGCCTAACCAAAGAAGTGGAAATTGAGGGCATGCCCATCAGTTCAGGAACTGCTGAACAAGCTGTGGTTATGTAAACATAACGGACTATTGTTCCATAAGGAATGACAAGCAGGCAGATTTCAGAAAAACCTGGAAAGACTTGCACGAATGTTATGCTGAGTGAAGTGAGCAGAACCAGGAGAACATTCTGCGATGATCGACTACGATGGACTTGGCTCTTCTCAGTGATACAAGGATCTAAAACAACTCCAAAAGACTCGTGATGGAAAATGCCAGCACTGTGGAGTCTGAATGCAGACTGAGGCAGACTATTTCTCTTTTTTCCTTTTTTTGTTCTGATTCTTCTTTCACAACATGACTGATGTGGAGATACGTTTAATATAATGTAATACATGTATAGCCCACATCAGATTGCAGGCGGTCTTGGGGAGGCGAGAAGGGACGGAAGAGGAAAAATTTAGAACTCAAAATATTATAAGAGTGAATGTGGAAAACTAAAAATAAATAAATTAATTAAGAGTTCTGCCTAACCATCCACACGGGAAAAGCCAAATGGATAAAGCATGGGAGGCAGGGTAATGTGGCAGAAAGGCCCCATACTGGGAGTCAGGTTCTGGGTTTGAATTCAACCTTGGATACTTAACAGTTCTCTAATACCTCGGACAAGCCCCTTAGCCTCCTTGAGCCTCTGTCTCCCAAGGGATGACCTACAAGACAGAAGCGGGGGCTGGGTGATCTTTAGGGAATTAGGCTGTGTACTTAATGTCATAAAGCCTCTCCCTAAAACAAACACCCGTAATTTCATACCCAGGTTGCTCCTGAGTCACAGAACACAGCTGCCTTGGAAGAATTAAAGAGCGTTCAAGAAGAACTAAGGCAGATGGTGGGCACAGGAGCCTATGATCTATTAGCAATACAGAATGAAGGGGGACGAGGGATGTAAATGAAGAACACGGTGTCACTAAGGCAATAATCACGATGTAGATGAGAGCTGTCAACGCGCAGAAGGCAGAGGAAGCGAACCACTTATCCAGACACCAGAGAACCAGATCCCACAGGCCATGCATCCAGTAAAACACTGCACACACGATCCCCCAACCTGGGGCCTCGCCATCCCAAACCCTCGCAGCGCAGCCAGGCCAGCCTGCTCAGCTCTAACTGTCCCCACGGTGGCCACCTGTGACATCATCGCCTCTTCCTGTCAGAAAGCTCCTCCCACCACACGTGACTTAGACTTCCTCTGCCTAACCATAAAGCCAGATCTAATCACTACTACAAACACTAAGGAGAAGAATGACCAGAACAGGAGCTGGGCAGGCACAGGGCAGAAGGCGGGGAAAAGACCAGGCTCTGTACTGTGGCAGATGAAACTGACCTCCGCTCGGGGGAAGGGCAACGAGTCCTGCCAGGCCATCAGGCACCTTGTGCACAAGCTGTCCGCACCAGGCTGGGGGAGGGTCGAGCACAAAGAATCAAACGATCCCCGTCGGCTAGGAGCTTACATTCCAATGCAGGACACAAGCACGTATAAACATACAGAGTATGAAAAATCGATTCACCCAGAGAAGAGTCTGGGAGGGAGGCATAAGCCCAACCTACATCTTAAGGAGAAGGGAGCCTCCTTAGAGTCAAGACAGAGGTAAGGAGGAAATACATCCCAGGCATGGAAAGACAGCTAGTGCAGAGGCACCGGGACGGGAAAGAGTCTGGAATGAGGAGGAGGCCAGTTTGACTGATCTGCAGAAAGTGGGAACAGTAAAGTTCGAGGAGTCTAGGAAATAGGGCTGGGCCGGAACGCTAAGCCTTGGAAAGCTCACTGGCAGCTTCCATTTTCTTGAAGAGGCAGGAGGAAGCCCCTGGAGCTGGAGGTGGAGAGGACTGAAATGCTCTGGCAGCCATCTGCAGAACAGATTGGACAGGAGAGAGACTTTAGGCAGAGACCAGTCAGGGGGCATTTCTGTTCAACAAAGCGGGAGGTGACGAAGGCCTGAACTAAGGTTCGGGCAGCTCTAAAAAAGGACAGGTTGAGGGAGTCAGGTACAAGAGGTGGAAAGGTAAACATGGCAAGCTGTGGTGACTCACTGGAAACATGTGAGGAAAAGTGAGCACCCAGATACCGAAGCACTAAGGCAGGGGGTGGGGGGGGGTGCCCTGTGGGTCCTGGGAGGGAAATGGGGAAGTCTGGAGGACAGGAGGGTTTAGGGGGACAGATAATGAGTTCTGTCTTAGACATGATGACCTGAAGATGTCTCTGGGAGCCACCTGTATAAAGAGGACAGTTAAACTCATGGGAGCTGATGAGGTGAATACGCACATCAATGAGACTGAGAAGGTATCAAGGAATCAACTTACCTACATCCAACGTGCCCATTTACCTGCTCCTTTAGTGTATGTGGATGGACCTACCCCCCCTCACCTACCTCCCACAGTCCCCTTTAATAAATAGAGGCAAAATGCCTTACTGAACTTGAGAGCCAAGAGGCCTGGATTTGCCCTTCACTGGCAGTGTGACTGTGGCTAAGTCCCTTTTCCTCCACATATCTAGTGCTGGTCCAGAAGACAATGGTGCTAGAGCTGAGTTTTTAAGGTTCCTTCAGACTCTGAAACCCTAGACTGGAGGCTCTTTCCAGCTCTAACCTTCTATGAGGCTAACACAAACTCCTCCTACATCTAGAGTCCTTCACAACCTGGTCCTGCACATCTTTCCATCCTTGCCTGGCACTGGCCCCCTTTCCTGGTCTCTACGACTCTGTTCCACAGGTCCTCCATCTGCCATCTGCACAGGTCTTACACCATCTCTGGAATACTCTTCCTCCTTACCTCCACCTCCCTTCAAAGTTCAAACCAAGCACCAGCTTAAACATGATGTCTTCTTGAAGCCTCCAGGCTGAGAGAGCTGGCCAGGATCCACCAAGTCACAAGAGGCTAATGCATGCAGCTGAAGCTAACATGATGACATCAAAAAGGATACACTTGAAGTCTTACATTTGGTACCAAAAAATCAGCTGCACCAGAATAAGATGGGGGAGCCAAGGGTTAGAAAGCAGTTGTTCTGAAAAAGCTGTGCTGAGGCTGCTAACGATGATGACAGCAAAAGCAATAGTGAGTGTTCAGATGGCACTTTAAGGTTTGCCAAGCTTATTACCACCATCAGTTCATTTAAGCCTCACAACCATCTTGCGAGGTAGGTGCTAGTATCACCCCATTTTACAGAGGAGGGAACCAAGGCTCTTAGAGGTGATATAGATGATAACCAGGGTCATACAGCTCCTCCACGTTTGAGGCCGGATTTGAACTCGTGTCTTTCTGACTCTAGGTGTGGCACTCTACCCACTGAGTCACTGACCTGTCTGCCTGGGCATGTGGAGGGGGGAGGGCCAGCCCACTATGGTTTAAGGACAGTGAGAGACAAGCCCAGGGAGTGTCCAGAGGAGCCAACCAGGATGGGGAAGGGCCTGGGGTCCATGTTGGGAGGATCAGGTGAAGGAACCAGGCACATTTAGCCTGGAGAAGAAGAAATCCAGGCTGTCTGGAGGCCAAGGGATCGGGCTTGTTCTGACCCAGAATAGCAGAACCAATGGGGCCCATTTAGGCTGGACACAGGAAAGCTTCCCTAACAGCGAATGCGACCTGAAAGCGGGATTTGCCACCTGCCTCCCAAGGCTTCAAACAGAGGCCGGCAGGCACCTGTCAGACAAGTCACTGGCTCCCTGGCACTAGGTCCAGTGTGGCTGTGTAATAAATGGCAGTCACTGATTGAGGTGCACAATACACAAGAGCTAACCAGCATGTTTTCCTGCCTGTCTCTGGGGGACTTCCCTGTGGCTAGTAAAATTCCTTTTTTGGTGGATGGCTGTGGGGGCATAGCCGACCTACCTTCCAGCCAAAGCCACCTCAGGAATTCAACATGTGGAACACAGTGCTCTTCAGAATCAGAAACTTAATGCAAGTCCATGAGAACATGGAGAGCCCCAGGCACAAGAGCTGGCCTGGCCTGTCATTGATGGGTGAGCTCCCAGGAGGCACATCCTGCATGGATCCAGGGGACAAGCTAAGGTGCAATAAAATGTGCCCACCAAAGTTATGGGACATTACTGGGTGATAAAAATGGGAAACCAAGTGGTGGAGACCAGAGGAGGCATAATCACAGCAGCTGTACTACCTTCAAGCATGAGCATGCACACGCACACGCACACACACCCCTTTAGAAGAAATACGACCAGTCAAAATACATTGTCCTGGTCCATGCTCACCGAGGCAGTACTAGAACCCAGAGTCTTCTGCTTCCAAGCCAGCCTTCTCACTCACTATCAAGCTGCTCCTCATTGTTACTTACACAAACTGGTCACAAACTACTGTGTCTCAAAGAAGGCTCACCAAGCACCTAGCCCATTTTTTTTTTTAACAAATACAGCTGATGCCAACAGGAGGAAGGAACTCACCCAAGGGTGCAGGGGCAGGGCCAGCATTTGAACTAGGTCTTCTGTCTCCAAGTGCAATAATCTGCTCCCATAGATGTGTTAAGATGGGGGCAGGAGGAGATAGGAGAAGATGAAGGGGCAGGAAGGAAAAGGAGGGAAGAATGAAAAAGAAAGCCATATGGAGCCAGAAAAGAATCCTATCACCGCCCTTGGAAGAAGGCAGGGTAAAACCAGAGGTTTCACAGGGCTTAGAGCTGGAGGAGACTTAGCAAAAAGCCCCCACCCCTGCCCACTTTCAAGTGAGAAGAAGTGCTTCTGGCCCGACAATGACATCGACACTGGTGAGGTTGGGGAGGAGAAGAAAAGGCCGGTGGTTCAGGCCCAGCTCCCCAAGGAGGGCTGAAGGAGGGCAGGAGATCCTCCCCAAGCCTCCAGGGCAAGGCCAGGCAGAGCCCAGGCTGAGCCGCTCTGCTGATTGAGTTGGGGCAAGACCCTGCCAGCGCATTCTAGAAGCGGCTTCATACTCACAGGAACGATGAGCCCTTGCCAAGTCAATAAATTAGCTTCATCAACCTGGATGTTACGGAAGTTTTTCATCCCACACTTGCGGATTTCTTCGAGCTCCTGTGGACCAACAAAAGAGAAATCAACATGAGGCCAATAAAAACACTCTGCACTTCAGCCCCTCCCCATGATTACGATGCTACTGGGAGTAAGGGCCTGGGCTCCACCGGGGAGAGCCAGGACAGGCAGACCTGCCTCTAAGGATCCACAACACAGCCAGGCAAAGGCACCTTGCACACAGGCTCACCAGAGCAAACAACAGAGAGCGAAAAGTCCATCTGCAGAGCAAGGCAGAGGAGGGAAAGATCCCGTCGGACTTGGGTTGGGGGGGGGGGGTAAAAGATGCCAGCAGAGAAACCTGAAGGTACTGCAGCAGCATGAGCGACTGGGAGGAGCCGGAAGCTCATGGGCATGTTTGGCAATAGCCACGTGGGGCTGTCATATAAAATCAGGTTGGTTTGGAGCCAGATGATGGCAGGCCTGTACATATCAAAGTCCTTCTCTGACTCTGGAGACTGAACACCTCTAACTGAAGGAACCATGAGCCCAACTTTGATATGGGCAAAGAGAAAACAGTGAGACGGGCTCTAAATGATGATAACCATTCCCCCTGGAGTACAACAAAATGGCATCGCAATATTTCTTCCAATAACAACCTATTCTCAACAAACAAACAGAAAACCTTCTCTTGATAGAACTAGCAACAAATGCACTTACATAGTGCCTACTGTATGCCGGGCATCATGCTAAGTCCTTTACAAACAGTACATCATCTGATCCTCAGGAGGCTGAGAGTTGGTGCTCTCTCTCCAAAGACAAGAAAACTGAAGCTGAGAGAGGTTACTGGACCTACCCAGGGTCACACAGCTCATGTCTAGGACTGGATTTGAACTGAGATCTTCTGGACTCTAGGCTTGACTCACGAGAAGAAACTGGCATTGTTCACAGGTTAACTGGAGGTTTAGAGTCTAAATGAGACCTTGTAAGACTCCAGGAGAGCAGAAGCCTCTCTCGAAGTGGTGGGAAAGCGGCAGGGTCAGGGATTAGCCAAAGTCTCCAGCCTCCCCAAGCTGCTTCCTCACCTCCCTGATCTAACGAGCAGACACATGCAAGTTCATGGCCGGCCGGAAAGCGCCTTTATGCACATGGAAAACAGTCAATGCCGATAAACTCTCAATGATGTAGCTTTGTCTCTGAGCCTTGTTTTCTCTCCATCTACCAAACAAGAACTCCATTTGCCCTATCTACAGCCCAGGCCTCATGTGGGTAAAATGCTTAGCAAACCTTAAGTTGGGAGGTAAATGTGTTTTAATTACTATAATCATGGGAGACAACTTGAAAACACAGATATCAGAGTTTTTCCAAATCCTTAATCCTAGCTGACGCTCAGCTGGCTTCTTTTCTAGTTCTTTATCCCTGTCCTTCTAGTTTAAGGTTACAAACCACCTACAGATGCTGCCACTTCAAAATCTGACCATCCCGATTAACGCCAGCTCTTTGTTTATGCCCCCAAACAGCTTCTCCTCCCAATCTGGGCATTTGGTTTTATTGCCCCCATTTTTCAGCTCTGAAACCGGAGTGTCATCGGGCCCTGTCCTTACATTCTTCCCCGAGGCCCAACAAGCAGGGCTCCTACTTGGTCCTGGCCATTCTATTCCTGGAGGTCTCGCCCAGCTTTTCCCAGAAGCCTCTGCCCCACCTCTAGCTTCTCTCTGGCTGCAGAGAAGCCCACCACCTGCCTGGGCCTTCAAGCATTCCTCTCTTCCTTCCACTTCACCTCCCACAGGCCATGTCATTCCTGCACAGTCGTCTTCCGCTCAGCTGCTCTTTTTGTGGGCCTCATCTCTTCTCACTGAAAGCACCCCAACAACCTCATCGAGTTCCTGCCTTAAGCCCACCCCGCTCCACTCTCCCTCCACACTGCCTATCTCGTTTCCACTCACACACTTTTCGGGGCTCCCCAGTGCCCACTCTATTGAGTACAGATTTCCGATCCAGATACTCTGAGGCCCTCCACCATCTAACTACACTGACCTTCCCAGCCCTTTGCCAAAGCCTACATTCTGGCCACTCTCTGAACTCTGTTTTTGTCCATCTCATGCTCCATGCCCAATGGGTCTTGGTTGAAATCTCTCTCCTTTCCTCCTGACCGCCTTCCTCAAAAGCAACCCTTCCCTTCAGATGCCTCCTGGCCCCAGGCCAGAATCCTACTTACACTGACTCCGGCCTGTGCACCAAAGTCCTGTGTGTGCAGACTTTTTTGGCTGCTGTTTTTGAGGAGTGACACAATTGAACAATAAACTCCCAGTAAAGATTAGCAGCCTCTAATTTAGAGATGGATTTCACAAATTAATTTGTAAATCATTTGTTTGGAATGCTGAAAACAAGTTTCTCCTTATAAACAATGGTACAAATGGTGGCTAGATTCCCAGGATACCTGGCAAAAGTATGATTATGTCATGATATAACTGAAAATTTACATTTCAATGAAAATGAGTGGAAACCTGTATATCTTTGGAGTTGCCACCGCTACCAAGCAGCCAAGAGCAGCCCTCTACCTTCTGCTGTGGTCAAGGCTGTGACCAGAGCAGTCTCCTCTTGGTGGCTTCCAGGTCCCTATCTTAGCAAGTCTGCAGTTCAGCCTACTCTCTGAGTTTTTATGGGACCACTGCTCTCCTGAATGAACTCAAACCTGAGACTCCTGATGCCCAGTGCCCTTCCAAGCCACACAAACACATTAGCCATTACGCCACATGAAATCATCAGAACCAGAGTCTATATGAACTAAGATTGTTTTTAAAGAATGAGACAAAATTTTTTTTAAATGAATGTTAAAAAATGTTTTTACATGTAATTGGGGAAAAAAATAAAATATTCTAAATTTTTTTAAATGACAGAAAAAGCCAAATAGAGCAGAACTTCAGTTAAACCAAGACATACTGGAAAAAGAGCCCCCATTGCCTAGTGCTATAAATTTATAATAAAAACAAAAGTTGTAAATGCCTCTTGACAAGTTCAAAGCACTATATTAGGAGATTAGAAGAAGGGAAGGAGGTGGAAGAGCCTGGCTCTGCTCTCAGGGAGTTTATAATCTAGAAGGGAGGCTAAGCTATCAAGAATCCGATTAAGCTACCACGGAATCAAATGTATTTTTAATCTCTTATGATCCAACATGAATATGGTCCATTCGCCCCTCCTCCAACCTTCTGCTTCCACCCAGGTGTGCTTAGCAGATGTAAGTCTTTTAAATACTCATCGAAGCCAACTAAAAAAACCAGGGCATTGGCGGGGGAGCAGGAACCTGCTGGCCTTAATCAAAGAGCAGAGACATACAACGGCTGGGAGGGCAAGCCTGAGTTTCATTTCAGACAAGCCCTGGCTGATGGAAAATGAGCAGCAGAATAAAGATGCCCACCAGGCAGCTGGCAAGGTAAGACTGGTGCTCAAGAAAGAGGTTAGGACAGAAGACAAAGAAGTGAGGGCCCCCAGAAGTTGCTGCTGTGGAAGCAGGAAGAATGCTGAAGGGAAATGGAACCAAGCCTCTCACCTAACACCTGGGAACCACTGGGGTCTGGCTGAGCAATTTCCAAAGTGGGCGTGTCAAACAAAATGACTTAGATCCTAGCTACTTAAGGCGGAAGGAGCCTTAAAGATCACCTAGCCTTCCATCTGTAGATGAGCAAACAGAATGGGAGCAATTTTGCCAGGTCTGGTGGTGCCAGGGTGCCAACCCAGGCAGCCTCTGGAGTGTCTCCCACTGGCAACCAGCAGGCCAAGGGGGAGCAGAAGGGAAGCCCCGAAGCCACAGGCCTTCCAAAGCCAGATACCATGCATGGGTCTTTAATATTTGACTGTTTACACACCATGCGGCATCATTAGCCCTAAAACATGACCAAAGGTAGGATCCCAGGGTGAAATGCCTTTCTGTGGCAATATTTACAAGGAAGAGAAGGTAATAAGCATTTATATAGCGCCCAACTGTGTGCCAGACACGTTGCTAAATACGTCGTATAAATACCGCCTCATCTGATCCTCCCAGCAACCCCTACAAAGTGGGTGATGATATGCCCTCCGTTTTACAGGTGAGAAAACAGGGCAAACAGAGGGGAAGGAACTTGGTGGGGGGAGGGGTGGGAGGCAGGCAGCATCACAGGGCTAGAACTCAGGGCTTCCTAACTCCATGTGGACAGCTCTCTCTAGAGCTGCCTCTATAAGAAAGGCATTCTTAGCTCACAAGGTCATCACTTTCACCCAAAATGCTAAAATAAAGAGAAAGTATCCCTTAAAATGGGAATCTAGAATAGGAAACAACTTTAGGTTTATACAGAACTTTCATATTTATTATCTAGACCCCTTTTACAAATGAAGAAACTGAGGATAAAGAGAGATGTGCCCGGCAGACAGCTGGTGCTCAAGTGTACACTGACTGATTTGCCCAATGTCCTGCAGCTGAGGAAGGAGAAGAGCCAGACACAGAACGTGGGTCTTGGTCTCTAATGTCTGAAAAGAAGGACAGAGTGGAGAGAGGCCAGGGACCCAGGAGGCCCCAGGTTCAACCTCTAGCTGTGTGACCCTGGGAGCCTCCCCGCCCCAAACCAATAAAACCTCAGGTCCACCTTTTCCTATCCCAGAAAAAGAGTCTGGAAAATAGAAAACACGCAGAAGCTTTCCCCCTTTTCTACTACAATGAACTTATATACAATAAATTTCTCCCAAATATGGAAGAGATTGTATTAGCTCTGCAGTGGCCAGCTTTAGACATTTAGTAGCTGTGTGACCCTGGGCATGTCATTTAACCTGTCTGCCCCTGTTTCCCCAATTGTAAAATGGAATAATAATAGGCCCCACCTCCTAGGGTTGCTGTGAGGAACATCTAAGGTGCCACTTGTAAAATGCTCAGCACAGTACCTGGCACACAACAGGCACTCAATAAACGCTAGTGCCCATCTCCGTCTCTCAATATCATCTACTTCACTTCTTTTCCAGAGCAGACGGTCTCTCTCTCTCTCTCTAGACCTGATCTTCATGCAACCCTTGGCTTCTACCAAGAGGGCTACAAGTAGGTGGAAGGGCAGGGGGCAAGGGGCATCCCTGCAAGTAGGCCCCAGATTCTTTCAAAGCCCCTTCTTCTTTCTGTGGGGCCCGAGTGACTTCCACAAGCAAGCAAGGCCTCCAGATCCCTAGCTCTTTCTTTCTGTGACCCCACACTGAATCATACAGAGCTGTGCCAAAGAAAATGAGACAGGTTTGCAAGGAAGCTTTGAAAACGCCCAGGAACCACCTCGCTCTAAGCTGAAGGCAGGGCAGCAACACACTGAGAACATTCATCCAAACAGAAGAGAAGAGAATGACCCTGGTGAGAGTGGGAGTCCGGGCTGCCTGGCCTGCCAAAGAGGAGTGACCCCCACAACTGCCTGGCACTTCCTAGCAGGCAGTGGAGCTGAAATCTGCTCTGTGGGTCCCCCAACCCATAGCAGGCCTTGGGCCAGGCACCAGAGTGACAGAGACAAATGCCAATAAATGGTTTCTGTCCTCAAGGAGATCACAGGCCAGCGCGGGGAGCCAGCGTGTGTGTAACACAGAGATTTATATGAAATAGCTACAAGGTGACTGGGGAGGCTGGCAGGAGGCAGTTGGGGGGTGGAGGGAATCAGGAAACACTTCAAGGGGAAGGGAGGGCTGGAGCTGAATCTTGACAGAAGGCAGAGGTGAAGAAGATGACAAGATGAACTGCATGCTGCAGAGTAATGTGTGACAGCTGGGGCAGGGGAAGGACTTTCCATGCCAGAGTCATTTAGAATTGATCCTTGAAGTAACAGGAAGCCTATGGAGCCTGGTGAGAAGGCTGACACAGTCTGCCCTACTCTTCAAGAAAATCACTGGCAGCTGGGAACATGCATGGCAGCCATACAGGAACGGTTCTAATGCCATCTCACCAAATCCCACCAAGAAGTGGGGCAGCCCTGCTGGAGAAGGATGGAAGCTGGCTGAGAATCTATTCTAGGAAATGAACTGGCCCACCTGACCACCTGGGCAGTGTCCATTACATAGTGACAAACCACCTCCCCCACAATTCATTTTGACGACCCTCCCAACAATCCAGAGACACTATGGAGAGGAGGCTTTATCTGACAGAGGAAGGAACTCAGGCTGAGCAAGGAAGTGGCATGTCAAGGGAATTCATTTATTATTAAAGACTAGGGGTTCACCCCAAAGGATAGTGGGAAAGATGGGGAGGTCCAGCCAGGGAGAAGCACACATGGAAAGGGAGGGGGGAGGGGATTCTGTTCAAGGCAGGAGTTCTGGGTGAGGAGAAAAGGCAATGGCACAGGCAGAGCTGAGCAATGGCAGGAGCTGCCAGTAAGAGTTGGAGGCTGTATCTGACCTCAGGAAGACTCCTCTTCCTGCCTCCGGGCCTGGCACACTCTTCACTGGGGTGCCCCCTGAACCGGTCAGTTTTAGCTCAGGCTTTGAGGAATCCGTGGACAGATTTCAGGGGTTCTGGGAACTTTTTTTTTAATACTTTGAAAACTATCCCATAGAATTAGTCTACTTTGTAATCTTACGTATTTTCTTTTATTCATTTGGAAACATTATTTTGAGGAGTCCCTAGATTTTGCCAGATTCCCAGGGGAAATGACATGGAAAATGTTAAGAGCCCTTGTTCTTGGAGATCAGCAAAGGTTTCTCATAGGAAGGGGCACATAAGCTTCCCATTGGGCACTCAAGAGAATACCAGAGGGAATTATGATCCTAACTGTGCGCCAGGTCCAGTGTATCTGATCCAGGCAGTTACAGTAACAAGTCATGCTTGCGGAGAATCCTCGAGCTGCCAGGAACTCAGGGCCACATGGTGTAATCTACAGCTGAGCCAGAATCCCCTCTGCCTTCTCCTTGATGAGAGGACAGCCCTCCACTCCATCTCTGGACAGCTCCAATGCTTGTGAAGTTTTTCCATCTATCAAACTGAAGTTTGCCCCTCTCTATAACTCCCAGCTTTGAGAGCACTTTATACTTCACAAAGCTCTTTCTTTGAGGTAAATAATCCATTTTACAGATGAAGAAGTTGGGGCCTGGGGAGGAGTGGCTTGCCCCAGGTTACATGGCTAACCACTTGTTGGGAGTCAGAATTTGAACCCTGGTTTTCAGAAGCCCAGTCCACTACTCCGGGATGCCAAACAAAAAAGTAATATGCTTCACCTGACACTAAATTACATTTCAGGCTGACTTACCTACTGAACAAATACTACCCCCATCCTATTTAGAGAGAAACTGAGGTGCAAAAAAGTGAAAGCGCCTGTCTCCAGGTCCCAGCATTCTGGGCAGGGGTGCATTCACTGACACACAGCGCCCTGCCCACTTTCAGCACCACATACATATATGTAACAGGAACAGCATTTCCTGAACTTCTCAATGATGTCCAACCTCTATCTCGAAACAAATTAAAAGCTTCTGTGAGCCAGGGCTTGCTGCCCCATGCTTGTCTCCCTTGGGGGCCTGGCCCTTTGTTATGGAGAATACTCCTGTGACCAATGTTTGGTACCGGGATGAATGAATGGGACCCCAAACCACCTTCTAAAAGAACTGGGTCGCCATGACGGCCAAAGCAAGCTTTCCTACCGAAGGTGGCTCCTTCAACGGCCATGCTAGACAGACTCAGCCGCCAAAGAATGATTGACCGATCCTATTCCCACTGGTTCTCTCAGTTTCTTCATCTGTAAAATGAGGACCCTAAGCGCCCTATCTCCCAGGGTTGTCATGAGCATCAAAGGAGAAAATAATTGTAAAGAGCTTTAGCACATTGTCTCCTCACCTCTCTCACTAATTTCTAGGTCCTCCCCAAATCTCCTACCTTCATGCCTTTGCCCTGGCTATCTGATGCCTGGAATGCCTTTCCTCCTCACCTCTATGTCTAATTTCTTGAACCTCCCCAAATCACTTCCTATCTCTTGTCTATAAGCCTGTGTGTACAAGTTGTCTCCCCTGGCTAATCTGCAAGCTCCCAAGGGCCAGAGACCACTCCCTTTTGTCCATTTCCCTGCACCTAGCACAATGCAGGCCTGGTACACTATAGGTGCCTGACTGAAGACTTTAGTGCATCACCTACAGGTTGCAACATTCTTCTGTGACAAAACCGAAGACCAGCAGGAGGGCAGGCCCACCGGGAATAGGAGGAATATGCTCCCTTTACTCCCTTTCTCTGTCTGGCTCCAGAGAGCTCATAACCTTTCCTCCCAAAGCTTCCCCTCACACTGTGAAGGGCAGCCCCAAGCTCCCTCTCCTGAAGGCTCTACATCCTGGTCATCCTGCACTCTGTCTGGATGTTTCTCCCTTCCCCACATCTCCCTCACACTGGCTGAGCCTGGGGCAGCCCCTCCTCCCAATCACATCCCACCTGCTGGGCTGGGGCTGCTGTTCTTCAGCCTCTCCCTATCCAGTCCATCCTCCCCTCAGGGCCTGTCCTAAAGCACAGTGCTCCCCCATACACTCCCCCAATGACCTTCAGGATCAGATATAAAATCTTCTGCTGGCCATGTCCCGGCTACCTCCCTTCCCTCCAGGACCCTGGGCCTCTTCCCAGGCTGGCTCACCCCCCTGACTACCTGCAAGCCTCAGCTCTACAGGAGGCTTTGCCCAGCCCCTTCCCCCAGTACTTCCCTTCTGATGTTATTATACAAATACGTATTTATCCAGGCTGTCCCCCAAATTAGGGGCCAGAACAGCATGACTCTGTATCTCCAGGACTTAGAACAGTGCCTGACATAGAGAAAATGCTCAAGAAAGGCCAGCTGACTGACTCTCAAGTGCATCGGCCCTCAGATAGTTAGGAAATCTGTAAAATGAAGGCCAGGAAATCAAAGGAAAGAGATATGACTGAGTCAAAGCTTTCTGCCTTACAAGAGCAGTGTCTCCAGGAGCCCACGGACTCTTTTTCCATCAGTCAGCTAGGTGTCGGGGACACAAAGACCAAATGAAGCTGCAGCTAAGTGTTCACAGTGGGAAGGCAACATGTGCACACACTAGTGTAATACAGAGCTATGCTGGAAGGTAAGGGGGGAGCGAAGCATCTGAAGCTCTGACAGGGGCAGCACCTAAGCTGAGGCTAGGAAGACATGAGGCAGGAGTGAGGAGGAAGAGAGGCCATGGGCAAGAGCTGATGAAAAGGCAGGCCCAGGAAAGATGGAGCGTTTCCTGGGAGGTCCAGCGAGGGCAGCTGGGCTCTTCAAAAGAAGGCCCAAGGTGGTGGGAGGGAGAGTCAACAGGAGAACCAGGGGTCAGTGGAAAGAAGACCAGCCTACGAGGCAGGAGACCAGGGGACAAGTCTGCCTGGCTCGGCCATGGCCCTTGGAATCTCAAGGTGTCATGTGCTGTAACATCTCTGAAGCCAACAGATGTACACACTAAAGAACTCCATGAGGCATGGCTGGGGAATAGCTGAGACGAGGGAAAGTCGATGATTCTCATTTAGCACTAACCATAACAAAGATCACAGTAGCCTAGATAATCAGCTTGCTACAGCTGAGCCCAGTAGGGGGTGTGAAACTCCTAGGAGTAACTCACAGCAATGAAATCAATTATATCATTGGTCAGGACTACCCCCCCCCAGCATAAATATTTATTTATTTTTGTGGGGGCTAGTTTGGGAATTGGGTACCTTGGGCCCCTTCTCTGCTGAGAGCTCACCATATGACTTAACTTCCCCACACCCTGGCTTCCTCATTTATAAAAATAAAGATGGAAGCTGGACTAGATTGAAATCCTATCATTTTAAGTTTAATATGATTGTACGTGCACGGCCTATATCAGATTGCACGCTGTTTTGGGAAAAGGGAGAAAATTTACAACTCAAAATCTTATAAGAGGTGAATGCTGAAAACTAAAAATAAATAAATAAAAATTTTAAACAAGGTTCTGCCACCTTAACAAGATTAAGCACAAGCGTTTTTCTAGGACCCCAAGTTTAGAAAGTCCTCTCCTCCCAGCAACCTTCAGAAACAGCTAAGAGACGCACTATTAGCCTACTTTACAGATGAGCAAAAAAGGCACCCAGCAGAGCTGGATTTGGGCAGCTAGGGGGCGCCACAATGCACAGAGCATCAGGCCTGGTCAGGGAGACTCCTCACCCTGAGTTCAAATCCCGCCTCAGACACTTCTTAGCCATGTGATCCTGGGCAAGTCACTTCTCTTTGTTTGCCTCAGTTTCCTCATGTATAAAATGAGCTGGAGAAGGAAATGGCAAACCACTCTGGTATCTTTGCCAAGACAGACGACGGCAGAGACAAGCCAGGAAGGAGCCTGAGATCTCCCCAGTTTCCCTTGGAAACAGTGTTAAATCAAGGCTCTACAAGAATTCTGGAGGAACAGAATCCACAAAAAGATGGAGTCAAATGATTTTCCAGCCCAAGATAACTTACAAGGACTTCAGGAAAGAGCTGTCTCACTTGGGTAAAAGGGGAGCCCAGCCCAGCAAAGACATGTCGAGGCATACCAGCAGGAGGCTCTTAGCCACAGCACAGATCAGCACCTGAGGCCCCAAGGTCCTAGTTCAGCAGGCCAGCGGCACAGCAGGCACCACTAGGTTGGGCCACCCTAGCTCAGTGGGCAAGCCATCAGCACCTGTGGCCCTGGCACAGAGAGCCAGTGACCAGACCCAGAGCAAGCAGCTTGGGACAGCGCTCCCTGTACCCCACGGGCAGAGCTCAACTTTTAAAAATGAGCAAAAAGCAAAAAGAAGGCTTGACCATAGTATGGTGACAGAGTAGATCAAAACACAAACTCAGAGGAGGCCAACAATGTCAAAATGCCTCCATGCGAAGCCTCAAAGGCAAATACGAATTGGTCGCAAGCCAAAAAAGTCCTCCTGGAAGAGCTCAGAAAGAATATTAAAAATCAAATAAGAGAAGTAGAAGAAAAATTGGGAAAAGAAATGAGAGGTAGGCAAGAGAATCATGAAAAAAGAGTCAACAGCTTGGAAAGTGAAGCACAAAAACTGACGAAGAAAACAATTCCTTAAACAATAGAATTGGCCAAATGGAAAAGGAGGTACAAAAGTTAACTGAAAAAAATAATTCTTAAAAATCAGAATTGGGCAAGTGGAAGCTAATGATTCTATGAGACATCAATGACTCTGTGAGACATTAAGAATCAGTCAAACAAAATCAAAAGAAAGAAAAAAAAAAGAAAATGTAAAATACCTCCCTGGAAAATAGATCCAGGAGAGATAATTTAAGAATTACTAAACTACCTGAAAGCCAGGATCAAAAAAAAGAACCTGGAGACCATCTTTCAAGAAATTATCAAGGAAAATTCCCCTGATAGCCTGGAACCAGAGGGTAAAATAGTTATTGAAAGAATCCACCGATCACTTCCTGAAAGAGACTGAAAACTCCAAGGAATATCATAGCCAAATTCCAGAACTATCAGGTCAAGGAGAAAATACTGCAAGCAGCCAGAAATTAACAATTAAGATATCAAGCAGTTACAGTTACAATTACACAGGACTTAGTAGCTTCTACATTACAAGACGGGAGGGCTTGAATTGATATTCTGGAAGGCAAAGGAGCTTGGATTACAACCAAGAATCAACTACCCAACAAAACTGAACACAATCTTTTAGGGGAAAAGATGGACATTCAGTGAAATAGGGGATGTTCAAACTTCCCTGATGAAAAGACCAGAGCTGAAGAGAAAACTTGATCTTCAAATACAAAATTCAAGAGAAGTATGAAAAGATAATCAGAAAACAACAACAACATGGTATTCAATAAGGTTAAACTGTTTACATCCCTTGATACTTGTAACTCTTAAGAACTGTAACCCTATTAGGACAGTTAGAAGGAGTACACTTAGACAAAGGGTGTGGGTATAAGTTGACTTTGATGTTATGATAAAAAAAAAATTTAGTTAAGGGGACAGCACTGGGAGAAAAGGAAAGGAGAAGGCAGAATGCGGTAAATTATATCACACAAAGAGGCATAAAAGACCTGTTACAGTAGAGGGAAGGAGGGTAGGGGGTGGGCATTGTTTGAACTTTACTCTCATCAGATTTGGCCCAAAGAGGAAATAACATACACACTCACTTGGGTAGAGAAATGTATCTCACCCTATAGGGAAGTAAGGGCAGAAAGGGGAAAGAAAAGGGAAGGGGGCTGATAGAAGGGTGGCAGCGGTCAGAAGAAAAACACTGGTGAGGAAGAACAGGGTGAAAGGAGAGAGAAAAATATAAAAAGGGGGGATATATGATAGAGGGAAATATACAAGTAGTAATCATAACTGTGAATGTGAATGGGATGAACTATCCCATAAAGCAAATAGCAGAGTGGATTAAAAAACAGAAGCCTACAATATATTGCTTCCAAGAAACATATCTGAAGCAGAAAGCAGAAAGACACACACAGAGTAAAGGTACAAGGCTGGGGCAGAACATATTATGCTTCAGCTGAAGTTTTTAAAAAAAAAAGCAAGGGTAGCAATCCCAATCTCAGACAAAGTAAAAGTAAAAATAGATCTAATTAAAGGAGACAAAGAAAGAAACTACATCTTGCTAAAAGGTATCATAGACAACAAAGTAATATCAATACTAAACATATGCTCCATGTGGTATAGCATCCAAATTCTTAGAGGAGAAGTGAGTTACAGGGAGAAATAGACAGCAAAACTCTACGAGTGGGAGACCTCAACCTCCTCTTCTCAGAAACTAGATAAATCTAACCGCAAAATAAACAACAAAGAAGTTAAGGAGGTGAATAGAATTTTAGAAAAGTTAGATATGAGAGACCTCTGGAGAAAACTGAATGGGGATAGAAAGGAATATATTTTTCTCAGTGGTACACAGCACCTACACAAAAACTGACTATGTATTAGGGCATTAAAAACCTCCCAATCAAACGTGGAAAGGCAGAGAGATTAAATGCATCCTTTTCAGATCATGATGCAATAAAAATTACATGTAATAAAGGGCCATGGAAAGATAGATTAAAAATTAATTGGAAACTAATCTAATCCTAAAGAATGAATGGGTCAAACACAAAGCAGAGAAACAATCAATAATTTCATCAAAGAGAATGACAATGAGACAACATACCAAAATTTATGGAATATAGCCAAAGCAATACTTATGGGAAACTTTATATCTCTAAATGCTGACATGGATAAAACAGAAATGAATTAGGCATTCAATTTTAAAAAGCTAGAAAAAGAATAAATTAAAAATCTCCAATGAAATCCCAAATTAGAAATTCTGAAAAATCAAAGGAGAAATTAACAAAATTGAAAGAAAATTATTGAAATAACAAATAAAACTAAGTACTGGTTTTATTTTTAAAAACCAATAAAATAAACTGGTTAATTTGATTTTTAAAAAAGGGAGAAAACCAAATTACCAGTATCAAAAATGAAAAGGGTGAATTCACCACCAATGAAGAGGAAATTAAAACAATTATTAAGAGCTATTTTGCCAAACCGTATACCAATAAATCTGACAATCTAAATGAAATGGATGAATAGTTACAAAAATATAAATTGCCCAAATTAACAGAAGAGGAAATAAAATATCTATATAACCCCGTTTTAGAAAAAGAAATTGAATAAGCCATCAATGAACTTCCTAAGAAAAAATCTCCAGGGCCAGATGGATTTGTAAGTGCATTCTACAAAATAGTTAAAGAACAATTATTTCCAATACAATATAAACTATTTGGAAAAATAAGCGAAGAAGGTCTACCAAATTCTTTTTACCACATAAATATGGTGCTGATACCTAAACTAGGAAGAGCCAAAACAGAGAAAGAAAATTAAAGACCAATTTCCCTAATGAATATTAAAGCCAAAATTTTAAATAAAATATTAGCAAAGGGATTACAGCAATTTATCATGAGGGTAATATACTATGACCAGGTAGAATAAATCCCAGGAATGCAGGGCTGGTTCAATATTAGGAAAACTATTAGCATAATTGGCCATGTCAAAAACAAAACCAACAGAAATCACATGATTTCTCAACAGATGCAGAAAAAGCTTTTGACAAAATAAAGCACCCATTCTTATTAAAAACTCTAGAGAGTATAGGAATAAATGGAGCTTTCCTTAAAATGCTAAGTAGTATCTATCTAAAACCATCAGCAACCATTATCTGTAATGGGGATAAGTTAGAAGCCTTCCAATAAGATCAGGGGTGAAACAAGGATGCCCATTATCACCACCATAGTTCAATATTGTACTAGAAATGTTAGCTGTAGCAATAAGAGAAGAAAAAGAAATTGAAAGAATTAGACAAGGCAATGTGGAAATGAAAGTATCACTCTCTGCAAATGATATGATGATAGATTCAGAATCCTAAAGAATTAACTAAAAAACTACTTGAAATAATTAACAACTTAGCAAAGTTGCAGAATATAAAATAAACCCACATAAATCATCAGCATTCCTGTATATTATTAACAAAGCTCAGCAAGAAGAGATAGAGAAATTCCATTTAAAATAACTCTAAATAATATAAAATATTTGGAAGTCTTTGCCAAGACAAAGCCAGGAACTAGACAAACACAATTACAAAACTTTTCACACAAATAAAGTCATATCTAAATAAGTGGAAAAAGATAAACTGCTCCCAGGTAGGACAAGTTAAATATAATAAAAATGACAATTCTACCTAAATTAATTTATTTATTCAGTGACATACCAAACTACCAAAAAATTATTTTATACAGCTAGAAAAAATAATAACAAAATTCATACGGAAGAACAAAAGGTCAAAAATATCAAGGGAGGGGGCAGAGCCAAGATGGCGGCTGGAAAGCAGGGACTTGCGTTGAGCTCCCCACCAGGTCCCTCCAAAAACCTATAAAAATGGCTCTGAACAAATTCTATAACTGTAGAACCCACAAAATAGCAGGGGGAAGCAGGACTCCAGCCCAGGACAGCCTGGATGGTCATGGGTGAGGTCTATTATGGCGCCCAGTGCGGGCGGTGGCAGGACCAACCAGACCAGGAGCCAGGTGGAACAGGCCCTAGCACTCTGAATCAGTGAGCTGTGGATGTTACCAGACTTCTCAACCCACAAACACCAAAGACAACAGAGAAGGTTACTGGGAAAAACTGCGAGAACAGTGCATCCCCTCAAGCTTGGAACAAAGTACTCTTTACTCTACAAGCTGTCACACCCCGATGAAAAACTCAAGGGTCAAGTAAGCTGGCTGGGAACATGGCCAGGCAGCAAAAACGGACTCAGATTCAATCTCAGACTTTGGAATCTTTCTTTGGTGACAAAGAATACCAAAACATACAGACAGAAGAAGTCAACAAAGTCAAAGAGCCTACATCAAAAGCCTCTAAGAAAACATGAACTGGGCTCAGGCCATGGAAGAGCTCAAAAAGGATTTGGAAAAGCAAATTATAGAAGTAGAGGAAAAACTGGGAAGAGAAATGAGAAGGATGTGAGAAAACCATGAAAAACAAATCAATAACTTGGTAAAGGAGACCCAAAAAAAATACAGAAAAAATACTGAAGAAAACACCACCTTAAAAAATAGACTAACTCAAATGGCAAAAGAGCTCCAAAAAGCCAATGAGGAGAAGAATGCCTTGAAAAGCAGAATTAGCCAAATGGAAAAGGAGGTCTAAAAGACCACTGAAGAAAATACTACCTTAAAAATTAGATTGGAGTAATTGGAAGCTAGTGACTTTATGAGAAATCGAGATACTATAAAACAGAACCAAAGAAATGAAAAAAAGGAAGTCTGTGAAATATCTCATTGGAAAATCACTGACCTGGAAAACAGATCCAAGAGAGATAATTAATAGAAGTGGAAAGAATCCACAGATCGCCTCCTCAAAAAGATCCCAAAAAGAAAACCCCTAGGTATATTGTCACCAAATTCCAGAGCTCCCAGTTCAAGGAGAAAATACAGCAAGCAGCCAGAAAGAAACAATGTGAGTATTGTGGAAACACAATCAGGATAACACAAGATCTAGCAGCTTCTACATTAAGAGATCGAAGGGCTAGAAATATGATATTCCAGAGGCCAATGGAGCTACGATTAAAACCAAGAATCACCTACCCAGCAAAACTGAGTATCATGTTCCAAGGCAAAATATGGACTTTCAATAAAATAGAGGACTTTCAAGCTTTCTCAGTGAAAAGACCAGAGCTGAATAGAAAATTTGACTTTCAAACACAAGAAATGAAGAGAAGCATGAAAAGGTAAACAAGAAAGAGAAACCACAAGGGACTTACTAAAGTTGAACTGTTTTGTTTACATTCCTACATGGAAAGATGATGGGTATGATTCATGAGACCTCAGTATTAGGGTAGCTGAAGGGAATATACATATATATGTATGTATATGTGTTTATGCATATATGTGTATATATATGTATGTATGTATATATGTGTGTATATATAGACAGAGGGCACAAGGTGAGTTGAATATGAAGGGATGATATCTAAAAAAAAATAAAATTAAGGGATGAGAGAGAAATATACTGAGAGAGGGAGAAATGGAGAGATAGAATGGGGTAAATTATCTTGCATAAAAATAGCAAGAAAAAGCAGTTCGGTAGGAAGGGATGAGGGGGCAGGTGAGGGGGAATGAGTGAATCTTGCTCTCTTCGGATTTGACCTGAGGAGGGAATACCATACATACTCAATTGGGTATCTTACCCCACAGGAAAGGAGGAAGAAGATGAAAAAGGGGGGGACGATAGAGGGGAGGAGGTAATCAAAAACAAACACTTTCAAAAAAAGGGACAGGGTCAAGGGAGAAAATTCAATAACGGGGGATAGGTTAGGAAGGAGCTAAACATAGCTAGTCTTTCACAACATGAGTGTTGTGGAAGGATTTTACATAATGATACACATGTGGCCTATGCTGAATTGCTTGCCTTCTTAGGGAGGGTGGGTGGGGAGGGAAGAGGGGAGAGAATTTGGAACTCAAAGTTTTAAAAACAGATGTTCAAAAACAACAGCAAAAAGTTTTTGCATGCAACTAGGAAATAAGATACACAGGCAATGGGGTGTAGAAATTTTTCTTGCCCTACAAGAAAGGAAGGGAAAACGGGATGGGAGGGGAATGGGATGACAGAAGGGAGGGCTGACTGGGGAATAGGGCAACCAGAATATGCGCCATCTTGGAGTGGGTGAGAGGGTAGAAATGGGGAGAAAATTCGTAATTCAAACTCTTGTGAAAATCAAGGCTGAAAACTAAATATATTAAATAAATTAAATAAAAAAAATCAAGGGAATTAATAAAAAAACAAAGCAAAGAAAGTTGGCCCAGCTGTACCAAATCTAAAACTATATTAAAAAATAGCAGTCATCAAACTGTTTCATAATAGCTAAGAAATAAGAGTGGTGGATCAGTGGAATAGATTAGGTACACAAGACCCAGTAGTAAATGATTATAATAATCTAGAGTCTGATAAACCCAAAGATTCCAGCTTCTGGGATAAGAACTCACTATTTGACAAAAACTGCTGGGAAAACTCGAAAACTGTATGGCAAGAACTAAGCATAGAACAATATCTCACACCATATACCAAGGTCAGGTCAAAATGGGTCCATGTTTTAGACATAAAGGGTGATACCATAAGCAAATTTGGAGAGCAAGGAATAGTTTACCTGTCCAAACTATGGGAGAAAAGAAGAGTATATGACTAAACAAGAGATAAAGAATATTAGGAAAGGCAAAATGGATAATTTCAATTACATTAAATTAAAAAGGTTTTGCACAAACAGAACAAATGCAACCAAGATTAGAAGGAAAGCAGAAAGATGGCAAACAATTTTTACAGTTTCTGATACATGCTTCATTTCTCAAATATACAGAGAACTGAGTCAAATTTTTAAGAATATAAATCATTCTCCAAATGATAAACAGTCAAAGGATATAAACAGGCAGTTTTCAGATGAAGGAATTAAAGCTATCTATAGTCATATGAAAAAAATGTTCTAAATCACTACTTATTAGAGAAAGAAGAATTAAAACAACTCTGAGGTACCACCTCATACCTATCAGATTGGCTAATATGACAGAAAAGGAAATGATAAACGTTAGAGATGTGTGAAAACTAGGACAATAACATTGGTGGAGTTGTGAACTGATCCAACCATTCCAGAGAAGAATTTGGAACTATGCCCAAAAGGCAATCAAACTGTGCATATCCTTTGATCCAGAAATCCCAGTACTAGGTCTATATCCCAAAGAGATCATAAAAAAGCAAAAAGGACCCACATGTACAAAAATATTTAGAGCAGCTCTTTCTGTGGTGGCAAAGAATTGGAAATTGAGAGAACGCCTGCATGCACTATGCTATCGGAAATGATGAACAGGCAGATTAAAAAAAAAACTTGAAAGACTTATATGAACTGATGCTGAGTGAAATGAGCAGAACCAGGAGGCCATAGTGCACTGTAACAACACAGTGTGATCAATGACTATGAATGGCTTACGATCCTAGACAATTCTAAAAGATTCATGATCAAAAATGCTACCCACCTCCAGAGAAAGAATGGGGTCTGAATGCAGACTGAAGCAGACTATTTTCACTTTTTGTTTTTTGTGGCTTTTCCCTTGTGTTCTGTTTCTTCTTTCACAACATGACTAATGTGGAAAATATATTTACACGACTGCACATGTATAGCCTCTATCAGATTGCTTGCTGTCTTGGGGAGGGGAGAAAGGAGGGAGAAAAAAATTTGGAACTTAAAATCTTATAAAAAATGAATGTTGATGTACACAACCACAGATATATGGATTCGGTGAGGACCAACCCTGACATACTGCGCTCTTCTCAGCAACGAAGGTGCAAGGACAACTCCAGGGGACTCACGATGGAGAATGCTATCTTCATCCAGAGAAAGAATTGTGAAGTTTGAATGCAGATTGAGGCGCACTACATGCTCGCCTTTTTTCTTCTCTTTTGTTTTTCGGTTTTGTTTTTTTTTTTTTTGGTTCTGTCTCTTCTTTCTCATGATTCATTCCATTGGTCATAATTCTTCTCCACAGCTTGACTAGTGTATAAATTAATTCAATGTGAAGTTATACATGGTAGTTATATGAGATTCCATGCCGTCTTGGGGAGGGAGGGGGAAGGGAGGGGAGAAAATCTGGAACTCAAAATTATGTAGAACCGTGTGTGGTAAACTAAAAATAAAAAAATTTTTAAAAAAAGGTAAAAAAAATGAATGTTGAAAACTATCTTTACATGTAATTGGAAAAATATTAGTTACCAAAAACAAAACAAAACAAACCATCTCACCCCAAATGGGATCACGAAGAGTCAGACGCACCTGAAATGACCAGGCAACAACAAAAATTAGAGCTGGAGGCCTGCACCCAAGTCTCCTGACTATACAATGAGAAGCCAGACAAGATGACCAAGAAAGGTCCGTCCCAGCTCCAAATCTAGGTCTGGGTGGCTTGAATGTCAGGCAGCTTTTCCCAATAAGTCAAGCGTCTGGCCTTTCAGCCTTGCCCAGGGTCATCCTTCTCTTCAAACAACATCATTGCCAACAGCTTAATAAACAAGTTTGAGAACAAGGTGGAAAGGGCCTTTGGGGAAGTCATTCCACTTTGGGGGACTTCAACGCTGCCTTTGAAAACTGCAGAACTGCCCAACTCACACCGCTTTCCAAGAAAAGCATCTAGTCAACTTCAATATAATGTGTGCATACTAGGACTTGACTCAACCAAAACTTATGAGTAAGTGCCTACAACATACGCCAGTGGGCTACGACCCAGGAAGACAAAGACAAAAAAACAAAACAGTCTGTGCCCTCAGACATGACATTCTACGGAAATTATTCATAAAAGTGTGATTTATTCTGGATTGTTATTCTAACAGTTGACACTTATAGCAAGTTCTAGGGGAGCAAGGGGTGTTATTCACACTGCAGTTGTATAAGCCAATGCTTCTAGACCCATTTAACAAAGGAGTCATCTTAGGAATAGATTAGCTTTAAGGTTTGCAAAGCATTTTGCAAATATGTCATTTTAACTTCGTTACAAACCTTCGAGACAGGTGCTATTATTACCCCCCACTATACTATATGGATGAGAAAAGTGAGACAGAGGTACAGTGACTTGCCCAGGGTCACCTGGCTTGTATTTTAGACAGAGTAGAACTCAGATCTTCTTGACTCCAAGGCCAGCCCAGTGCACTTCCCACTTCACCATCACCTTCCTTAGTCCAAGCCCAGCACTCATTGCATTCATGTATCCATCTATCCATCCATCTATTTACACATGCATCAGTCCATGTGTGCATCCATCCATGCATGCAAGCATCCATCCATTCACGCATGCATCAATCCATCCATGCATCTATCCATCCACACATGCATCCATCCATCCATGCATGCATCCCTCCATCCATTATACCACACTGCCTCTCCAATTAAGGCCAAAGGTATAATCAAACATCCCAATCCATAAGAAACAAAAGCTTCTCAACCTTTAATCAGACCAAACAGAAAGAGAAAGTAACTTTCAACTGACCCACCACTCCCCACCCCCCAAAAATGCTGAACCAACTGTTTTCACTGGGAGAGTTGGCAAAGATTTCAGAACGGATGGATCTGAGCTTCTTTCAGAAGTTGGCAAAGGAGGATGTCTTTCATTCTAGTAGCTACCTCAACACAAGAAAATGTACAGCAATGGAATGTATATTTATTTGGCTCACCCAAGAGCATATATTAGAAAAAGGTTAATGTGACTGCAAGGAAGTAGGCAAAGACTGAGATGAACGATGAAAAGATACACACACACCCCTTGACTACATACAACTGCATCTGTATAAAAAAAAGAAAATGGCAAAGATTGTGGAGTGTCAGCTGAATTGGGGCACAGATCAAAAGGATTTCTTGCTTGTCTGTTCATTTACATCTAATTTAATAAGGGCTATGAATTAATGGAAGCTTTTAGTCCACATTTTCTATCTTTTCTGATTGTCTTTGTTTACAGTTAAATTTACTGGGACTGTGTCTATTTTTTCCCCCTTGGGAATGGGTTCCTACTTTATTTTTATTAATTAAGATTTTTTTATTTTTAGTTTACAACACTCAGTTCCACATGATTTTGAGTTCCAGATTTTCTTCCCCCCACCCAAGATGGCATGGAATCTGATATACCTTCTACATATAACTTCACATTGAACTTATTCACACAATAGTCAAGTTGTAAAGAAGAATTATGACCAATGGAATCAATCATGAGAAAAAAACAAAAACAAGACAAAAAAAAACAAAAACAAAAGAGAAAAAAAAAACAAAAGAAAAAAAAGGAGAGCAAAAAGTTTGCCTCAATCTACATTCAGTCTCCATAGTTCTTTCTGTGCATGTAGATAGCTCTCTACCTCATGGGTCCTTTGAAGTTGTCTTTGAAGCTTGTATTGCTAAGAAAAGCGAGGTATATCAAGGTTGGTCATCACAGAATGTGTCTGCTTTTTTTAAGGGCAGCCCAGGTAATGATGACCAAGTATGAAATCTAAGATAGACCCAGCAACGGACTTTTCTGCTTTCCAAGGACTGCCCCAGCCCAGGCTGAGGGGCTAATGTGAGGATCTCCAGCCACCAGGTCACTTATGTATTTTGGAACTCCCGAAAGCTACCTGCCCCCATCAACGTAACCCTGAACCCTGAAGTGTTGGAGTGAGAAGTCCTTAACACAGTGATGTGACAGGGAACATAAGCTGTTAAGGAGAGAGGTAAGACTTCCCTAGTCATGGGGGAAAACACCCTAGTGAATACCAGTTTCATGCATTGATCTCAAAAATCCCTCTCAGCCACAGGAAACCTGCCAAACGAGACTGGCTCTGATGAACTAGAAGTAACCTAAATGTCCAACCATGAGAGAATGGTTCAATAAATCTTGATACATAAATATGATGAACTGAGAAGTGTGAGGACTGAAAAACCTAAGAACCATTTACAAAAGAATGCAAAGTGGGAAAATGCAAATCAGAAGTCAGGCACTAAGGATCTCAATACTCAGAGCAGTCTGCAAGTATTCAGTCACTGAAAATCAATTTGGTGAAATGAGCATAGCTGCTATGCAAGTTTAACTATTTGGCTGGATGGGTTAAGTTTTTAATAAACCATTAAGAAAGTCAGATATGAATTCCTTCACTGGTTTAATTAATAGGCAGCTTGATGGCATGGCAGATAAAGTGCTGACTTGGGGTTAGGAAAAGCTGGCTTCCCATTCTGTCTCACACACCTAATAGCTCTGTGACCCTAGGCAACTCTAGGCAACTCCTCAGAGCCTACGTTTTCTAATCTGTAAAATGGGGCTGATAACAATAGCACCTACCTCCCAGGGATGTCATAAAGATCAAATGAGATATTACACGCGAAGCCCTCTCCAAACCTTCACGTGCAATGTGAATGTCAGCAATTATTCTTCTTGTCAATTACCTGGACTTACAAGAAACAAAGAACTAACCATATTAAAGCACAATACACGAACATTGTCAGGACTGTGAGTTACATGCAATAAAATTCACTTGTACCATTTCTCGAGTCCCTACTACATGAAACGCCCTGAATCAGGTAAGAGGTGAGAGGACAAAACACCATCTGTCACCTTCTCCAAGAGCAATGAGTGTAGGAGGGCTAAATCAGGCACGCTGATATTCTACAAGGTAAAGAGTAAAGGTACCCAAGAGAGCCAGAGTATATGGAGAGTTTACAAAAAAAAAAAAATAATCAGGGAAAGACACCTAGAGATGCCATCCTATGCAGGCCTTGAAGAACAGCTAGTAACTCATGGCAGAAGTTCCATTAGTCACTTTCTTCTCAACAAATTTCAGAGAGGTCAGATTACTCATCCATAGCCACACAGCTAGAAAGTCTAGAACCCAATCTCTCCCTCCAAATCTAGCTCTTTTTCAACTGTTATCATTCAAATGGCAAAGCTGTGGGCGGCCAACAGCTGGGGGAACACCGGACTGGGTAAGGCACAGAGCACAGGAAGAGGCCAATGGGAGCCGAGGCCGCACGCAGGCTTAGAAGATCCTGAGGTGCTAAGCTTAGGGGAGCCTTGCTCTTCGTGGCACTCACTGGGCATTAGGAAGCCTACCCTGACACAGTACAAAATGAGCTGGGAAGGGAGAAAGCAGATGGAACCAAGGAGTTCAGTTAAAAAGCCACTGAAAACAAAGGAGGTGCCCATCAATGGCGGGAAAAAATCCTGGTGTATTAATGCAACGAAATAATATTGTGTCATAAGAAATAATGATTACAAGGAATTCAAAGAAATCTAGAAAAAGATAAGAGAATCCAAATTAGCAAAAACGGCAGCAGGAGGAGAGATGAAGTATGTAAGAAAAAAAGGAATAGATGGCAGAAAGTGAGAGAGAGAGAAAGGGAGAGGGAGAAAGATGGTGAAAGGAAGGAAAGAGAAGGTAGGAGGGAGGGAGAGAAGAGAGAGGGAAAAGAAAAGGACAGGGATGGGGAAAGACAGAAAAAGAGTGAGGAAACAGAAAGGAAAAGGGTGAGTGAGGATGTATTATCAACAGGAACTCTCTGGATAACTGGAGGGACAGCCACGTGGTATGCTGGATAGAGCCAGGCCTAGTCACAAAGACTCATCTTCCTGAGTTCAAATCTGGCCTCAGACACCTACTATGTGACCTTGTAAAAGTCACTTCATCCTGTTGGCCTCAGTTTCCTCATGTGTCAAATAAGCTGGAGAAGGAAATTGCAAACACCCCAGGATCTCTGCCAAGAAAACCCCCCAAACGGGGTCATAAAGAGTTGGACAGAAGTGAAACGACTGAATGAGTTTAACTGTAAAGGGGTGGAACCACTGATGGAAAGGGGTCCAGGGGCGGGGCGGTTAGAGAGCAGAGCGTAAATAGTTTGGGGCATGTTGAGCCCAAGATGGCATTTCTTTGGAAAATCCTCTTACTTCCAAGAGACCACTTACCAGGAAGCACAGCACTGTGTAGAACTCAAAGAGCATTTCACTTGGATTCAGAGGATCCAAGTTCCAATTGACCTGTGTGACCTTGGGGCACTTGAGCTCCGAAACCTCAGAGAGTCTCAGTGTCCTCATTTGCAAAAGGGAAGGGAGTCCCAGCAGAAGACCAGAAAGCACAGACAAGCAGAACAGCTTGGAAAGCTATAGAATGAAATGATATACTTAAAAACAAATGCAGCGACCAGAAGGTCCAGGCACAATCCTTTTCTGTTCTATATGTATGGAAAGGCCCATTTTTTGTGTTTGTTAAATTCAGAATAAAAATAAAAATTCCAAATAAGAGGGCTGAACCAGAAGGCCTGGAAGGTCCCCCTTTCCAGCTCAACCCCAAGCTATGATTCTATGAATCAAGTTCACCGTATATAACTGTAGCTTTAAAAAGATACTACCCATTTTTAAAAGTCAGTGTTACGTAACAGAAAACCATGAAACCCCAGAGGTGGGAGTGGCCATGTAGTGCAGGAGTTCCCTCTACAAAACTCCAGGCTAATGTCCTGTAGCCTCTCCCACAAAACCCCTCCTGAGCTTCTTCCATTTTTGGACAGTGCTCCTCTTCACAATCACAGTCTACTAGACGCCAATGTTTGCTTAGAGGCAAACAGTCCCCAAGCAAGCTTTGGCCGACACCTCCCCCTTCAAGTCAATGAGAACAGTTCTTAGAAGAAATGTGAGGGCAGAGTTGAAAATGGAAACTCAAGTTCAATTTCCCTGGGCCTTATTTACTGTTTCATTTTGGATTATTTGGTTTCAGTTTCTAATTTAGACAAGACTTATGGGTCTGTTTTTTCTTTTGTCATCAAGGAATATTCAATTTACTGATTCTCTCTGGAAATTAAGACACTGAAAATTCTTCCTAAAAATGTGGCTTTGTAAACCTTGCACTGCATAGGCCGGTTAAAACCATTTGCTGGACTCAAAGCAAAATATGTTGAAGATTTTAAGAAAATCTAAAATATGTCAACCTGATCTATGTGAACCATACTAGACTAAAAATATTGTACACTATTTACAGATAATCCCTTGTGACAAAGAGTTCAGGGGAACAAAAATAGGCTTTCTAAAGGAAGCTTCAAATCTTTAAAATGGGTTTTCAAAGCAACATCAAAATATACATAAAGTATGGCTTTCCATTAGATAGTATATGTTCTCTAGCAGCTCATGCCGGAGAGGAAGCAGTATCAAGTTGAGTGTGTAGCTCTGAGGCACTCCCAGCCCACCACAGTGCTAGTCCTACCCTACAGAAGGGGTGTCAAACAGAAAGAGGGGTCCCTGAGCTGCATTAGGGGTCAATGAACATCTATTAATGATGCCGTGTGGCAGGGGCGGTGCTGGACAGTGGGGATACCAAGATGATGGAAGTGACATTCCTCCTTCCGGCCTCAGCTATAAACCTATGTTCCACCATCCCACCGGGGGTTAGAGCAAGACCTTTTCCGTGACCCCCACGGATACAAAGTCTAATAATTCCCAACTCCTCCTCTCCTTCCCAGATGGGGGAGGGGCCGGGGAGGGTCTCAAAGCAATCTCTACACTCTCGGAGGTACAAAGGCGTCGTTGGAGGAAGTCTGGGAAATCTGGGAAACATCCAGCAAATTAAGTTCATTAGCCATCCGGGACTCCCTGGCCGAGGGGGCCACGGGGGCTCGGGGCCCCTGGGAGCCCCTCACCCTCAAGCGATCCCTTCCAGAGGCCCGGCCTTCAGATTCCACCAGAAACCAACTTTGCCGTCTGCCCCGCCCCCTACCCGGCCCGGCGTGGGGAGAGGGAGACCCCCCCCGGGGGCAGGGTCCTCAGTCCGCCTTAGTCAGCTCCAGTCCGGCCCCCGCCCCGCCCAGGAAAGGCTTTAAGCCCAGGACCCCCCGGGGCTCCCATCACGTGGGGGGAAAGGGGGCAGATTTCCACCTCAACAGCCACTTTAGGGGGACCCCGAGTTCCAATCGTGTCTCACCCACTTCCTAGCTGCGAGTCCCCTGCACGTCACTTCCCCCGTGTGCCTCAGTTTCCTTCCCCGTATAGCGCGGGGGCAGGGAGACCGGAGGACAAAACGAGATGACAATCGTCCCCTAGGCCGGCGCCCGCCGCCTCTCCCAGAGAGGCCCAGGGGGTCCCGGGGCGCGCCCTCCCCGCAAATCCCGGGCTCGGGTGGGAGGGGGCGATGGGGGCGGGGAGGGAACGGGAGGGGCGGGGGCCGGAGCAGCCCCCTGGAATGCCTCAGTTTCCCCGGGCGGGGTGGGGGGGCCCTGAGGAAGGCCGGGCCGGGGCCTCGGATGCCGCTCGCCCCGGCCCGGCCGGGCCTCGGCCTCCCCTCGCCCCTTCAGGCCCGGCCGCGGGGCCGCCTCACGGGCGGCCGGAGGCCCGGCCGGGTCGGGGCGAGGCTGAGGGAGGGCCCGGCTGGGGGGGCGTGCGGAGGTCGCGGGCCCGAGGGCCCGGCCGGGGAGCAGAGCGGGAGCCGCCACCGCCCCCCGGGCTCGGGCTCGGGCTTCGCCTCGGGCCGGGCCCGGCCCCGCGGAGCCGCCTTTACCTTCATCAGCCTCCTGCTGGCCGCCATCTTGGGTCTGGTGCTGCTGCTGTCCCACAATGCATCGCGGCCGCCGGGCGGCTCGAGCCCCTGCACTTCCTGCCGCGCGCGCGAGCACCGAGGGGCGGGGCTGGGGCTGGAGGGGAGGGAGCGGGGCGGGGGGGTTGGGAGGGGGGGGCGGCCGGGAGAGTGGGGGGAAGGGGCACAGAGGAGAGAGGGAGGGGGCTACCCAGGCCCCGCGCCCCATCACGCTCCTGCCCTTCCTCTCCCCATCGCTCCCACCTCCAGATTTGGACCAGAACCCGCGATTTAGCGGGGCGCGCCCTGGAAGGCCCCCCCCCCCCAACAAGGAGGAGGAGGGGGCGGGCGCCGGGAGAGGGACGATTGTCATTTTGTCCTCCCACTCCACAGGGGAGGAAACTGAGGCACACAGGAGGGAGGGGAGAGAAAGGAGACGAACAGGGACAGGAAAAAGAGGAGGAAGGAGTTGGGGAAGGGGCTTCAGGGGAAGGGGCGGCTACGGAACCAAAGGGATAGCCCACTTGGGCAGCGTGGTCCGGGAGTGCGCAGAGCCCTGCGGTCAGGAAGACCCGAGTGTAAATGTGACCTCAGTCCCCTCCTGGCTGTGTGACCCTGGGCGGGGAACCTAACCCCGCGTGCCTCGGTTTCCCCATCTCTCAAATGGGAACAAAACAGCCCCTCCCTCCCAGGGTCGTTGTGAGGCTCCTATCTGTAAAGCGCTTAGCGAAGTGCCTGGCACACAGTAGGTGTTCAATAAGTGCCTATTCCCTTCCCAGAGTGAGGAGGGAGACGCAGGAGCAGAGGCAGTTTCCAGGGCAAGAAGGACGGCTGGCCGCCAGAGACTAATTGCATTAACTGAGTTTCTTTGCTGACTTGGTCTTGGCAATACACATGGGCTCAGACCCTGCAGCCCGGAGCTCTGCACACCTCCAAGGGGCCTGGCTCAGCATGGGGGGCGGGGAGAAGAGAGCTAGGGAAAGGGAAAGATAAAGGGGGGAGAGAGAGAAGGGGACCCTGGAGAAGGGGGGGAAGTGACAGAAGAGAAGGGGAAATACAGAGGCTGAGGGGAGAGGAGGAGAAAGTAAACCACCCCCAACCCCACCCTGCCCCCAGCAAAATAAAAACCCCTCCAGTTACACCTGGAGGAACTGAGACAAAGACACCAGATTTCTAGTCTGGAGGGTACAAGGCTCATCTTTGGTCCTGCTCCCCCTGCCCATCACCGCCCCCCCCCCAACTTAGTTCGATTCCAAGGGTTCACTTTCATTAAAAAATGAGTTTGGATTTATTTGATTGTTTACAGAATGTAGACGTTTTGAACCGTCAGCTCTTAGTCAATACTTGGAGAGAGACAACTTGGGACTTAAAACTGCTTGGAAGGTCTGGTTACTAGAATGTAAGCTGGAGTCAACAGGAATTGATTAAGCACCCATGTGCCAGGCAGTGTGCTAAGGCCCCAGAAGGAGGCAGGAGGAGGTGAAGATGTCCATGTCAGTAAGGAGACAGCCGCCTGGATTCCCAGCAGCCGCCTTCCCTCCAAGTGCATCTTGTATCTGTTTTGTATCCTCCTATCTGTGTCTGCCCTCTCTCCTGGCTAGACTATAAGCTTCTAGAGGTCAGGGACTGTTCCACTTCTGTCTCTATCTTCCCCTCTTCCTCCTCCTCCTCCCCAGCAGAGGACCAGGATGGCCACCTCAGTAAAGCTCGCCCCAGGATCACTTGCTGGAAGGGATCTTCCCCTCCTGTCTATTCTAATGGTATTTTGTGTTTTTATATCAAACCTGCTTAGGGATCATCCAGCCAGTGACCACCCCACGCCCAAGGCAGCCCAATCTACTTTGGGTAGATTCTAAAAGTTAAAAAGTTTCTGGATGTCCAAGCAAAATCTGTCTCCTGCCGTGGCCCCCTATGGTTCCTTTCTGCCCTCTGGGGCTAAGCCAAGCAAAGCTCCCCACTCTTCTTAGTGCCTTTCCTGGGAATCCCAGCCACCCAAGCAAGGCTTCAGGCCAAGGGAGAATGATGTCTTGTTGAGGATGTTGTTAGAGGATTCCTGCTCAGGTTGGATGTTCTAGGAGGTTCCGGCCCACCATGAGGATCTGTGACTGGGTGAGCCTGAGATCTGCCCAACCTGGAGGGAAGAGCCCCTGAAAGACTTAGTTATCTTTGGGTTTTGTTTGTTTGTCTTACAAACTGGGCCCTGGTCAGTGACTGAAGGAAGCTGGGTGTTGCTTGGCTGGTTAATTACACAAGCCATAATTGTGATGCGAGTTTAGATAAGGGTTGTTGTTGTTTGTCCTTCATTCTCTAAGAGGACCAAGGCATCAGGGAGGTGATGCCTAGACAGGCAAGCAAATTGGGTTTAAGGGAAGGAGGACTGTGCAAAGTCCTCAGCCTCAGTTTCTAGACCTAGCATCTGGGTCCGGTGGCCAGATGCCAGATACAGATCAGGAGGACAGGAGATGGCCCCGATGCAGTGGGGGACCTTGGCCTTTTAGAGCTAAGGTCTTTAACAGGTCTTAGTTTGTCTGTGGCGAGGCCCAATATGTGATTAAGACTGGGTAAGAAATACCATAAACCCAAATCAGTCTGGCTCTCATTGGTTGGCCAACAATAGGTCCCAGATCAAGCCCCACTTGGTCAAGTTGGGCCCCATTGGCTCAGAATGAATGTAAATAGCAATTGTTTCTGTTTTGACCAGAAACCCTGAGGGTCTTCCCCTCCTCGATTGATTTTACTAGATAAAAGGGGCCAATCACTGCCTCCTTAGATAAGGGAAGGTAGGCTTTAAGGCTGAGGTGGCCTGTCCCTGTCCCCTCAGCTGCTGATGCCTTCCTCAGATTGCTTTCCACCTTTGTCTCTGTCTCTGTCTCTCTCTGTCTCTCTCTGTCTCTCTCTCTCTCTGTCTCTCCTCTGTCTTCCCTTTCTCTCTCTCTCTCCTCTCTCTTCTTTCCCTTTCTCTCTCCTCTCTCTTCTTTCCCTTTCTCTCTCTCTCTCCCTATTTCTGTCCCTCTCACTCTCCTCTTTTCTCTTACGTTCTCTCTCATTCTTTCTTTCTTGTGTGTATATAAAATCTTCTCACTTGTTTACCTCTCGTGTTCCTTGTTAAAATACAAACTCTCTGAGGGCAGGGACCACACTCTTGCCTTTGTGTCCCCCCCCTCCCCTGCCCCCAGCTGCGCCTAGCCAAAGGTAAAATTTCATAAATGTTTGCTGGCTTGATTTGACCTGAAGGAGAGAGAAGAGCCACAGCTGTCTGGAGTTGGGGGAAATGACAGGGCCACCCCACAAAGGGGAGCAGTACAGCTGATAAATCAGGTTTTTAGTAGTTTGAGTTTGTTCTGATGACTGAAGGAAGAGGAACAAGAAAAGAGAGATGAGAAAATGTGGCAGGCCACAAATAGGCGGCTGTCTTCACTGTCAGATCCCATCCAAAGGTCCAGGGGTGGAGCTGAGCCCAGTGGCAGGTGGTAGAGGAGGGAGGGAGGGATTGGGAAACTGGCCATGTTCAAGGAGGGCAATGGAATGATGACTAGAAGAGGGGCAGGGTCTAGAAAAGGCCATTGGCAAGGGCTTGGGGATGGCTGGGTGAGTAATCTGGAAAACATCTGGCCACATGAGAAAGGCAAAGGAAGGGCCCAGTGGCATGGAGATGCAGAATTGGCCCAGCAGGACACTGGGGCATGATGGTGGAGACCTGGACTCCCAGGGGAATGACGGTGGAGCTCGGAGCCAATGTTTGGCTCCCCCTTGGCATGGTACCCGTAACCCACCAAGTGGACAGTGGCATCTGGACAGGGCTTGATAAGTCTGAGTAACAGAGGTAAAAACGTACAATCCGCTTAGTTCATTGTGCTTTGACAAAATATACAGCTCTTTATGAGAACAGCAAACGTTCATATCAGAACCTGGCATGCAGTAGTAGTATTAATAATAACAGCATTTTACATAGCACTTTCAGGTTTGCAGCCGTTCAGTTGTTCTGCTCACATCTGACCTCTCATGACCCCATTGGGGATTGTCTTGGCAAAGATCCGGGAGTGGTTTGCCATTTCTTTCTCCGACCCATTTGACAGATGAGGAAATTGAGGCAGAGTTAAATGACTTACTCAAGGTCCCACAGCTATGTCTGAGCTGAATTTGAACTCAGGTTTTCCTGAGTCCAGGCTCACTTGACGTTCTAATATTATCTCATTTGATTCTCATAACAACCCTGGGAGGTCGGTGCTGTTATTATCATCCATGTTTTACAGATGAGGAAAAACTGAGGCAGACAGAGATTAAGTGACTTGTCCAAGGTCACAAAGCTAGTCAGTGTCTGAGGCTGGATTTGAACTTGAGTCTTCCTAACCCCAAGTCTAACTCTCCATCTGCTCTTCCACTTAGCTGTCTCTAGTTAGCACTTGATACATTTTTATTAATTACTAATTATAAGCAAAGTGATCTATAATTTAGGGCAATATTTAAATCAATAAAACGGCTCAGGTTCGTAGGTTTAGAGCTAGAAAGGACCTTATGCATCACCTAAACCAACCCTACCATTTTACAGATGAAGAAACTGAGGTCTGGAAGAGGGCTTTCCAAAAATCAAACAGGCAGTAAGGAGCCAAGGCAGAATTAGAACCCAGCGCTCTGAGTTGAAATCTAGTTACCTTCCCACCATCACAGAACCTAGGTCCAAGTGTCATGACTGGAAGTCCTGATAATATGAATATGTTGGTACAAATCAAGTACCTTCTGACTGTTCAGTCGTGTCCAACAATTCATGACCCCATTTGGGGTTTTCTTGGCAGAAATATCAGAGTGGTTTGTCATTTCCTTCTCCAGCTCATTTTACAGATGAGGAAACTGAGGCAAACAGGTCAAGAGACTTGCCCAGAGTCACACAGACTAGTAAGTGTCTGAGGCCATATTTGAATTTAGATCTTCCTTACTCCAGGCCTCCTCTCTACCCACTGCACCACCTAGCTGCTTCTGTTGAATGTAAATCTGGTTCCACCACAAAGATCACAGAACCAACTTGCTCTGAATTTTTCTTACGGACAAAAAGCCTTCCAGAGTTTAGACTCCATTCCACTTTGGACACCAGCCATTCAGGGCCTCAGTCATTTTGGATAGATAACTTTAACTAGCTGTTCACAAATGACTTCCTGAATATTCATTCAGGAAAAATGCAAATACTCATTTAATCCTTGAGAGCAGAGTTTGGATATTACTCATCCTTATAGTCCTCACAGCAACCAACCATACTCATGAGCATTGTCCAATGAATATTTGCTTCATTGAATGGAATCCAATACAGCAAGAGTGATCTCAACTTTTAATTCTTCAGAGGCAGTGGTATTCATTGGCTTACAGCCATCTACGTCACTAGAAGAGTATTGACTAGGGGTTTTATTTCAGGAGATTTTGTTTTGTTACTAACATGTCAGATTGACAAACAAAAAAGGAAGATGACAATTGCTGGAAGGGCTGTGGGATAACAGGCACACTGAGAATTGGTCCAGTCATTCTGGAAAGCAATTTGTAACTATGTCCAAAACGTCATTGAATGAAACATTTCTTTGACGCAACAATACCCCTATATTCCAAAGAGATCAGAGAAAGAAGAATGGAGCCTATAGATACAAAATGTCCATAGCAGCTCTTTTTATAGTGGCAAAGATCTGGAACCTAAGTGGTTGCCCATCAGTTGGGGAATGGTGTTATATGAATGTAATGGAATGTTATTGTCATATACAAAAAGATGAATGGGAAACGTTCACAGAAATCCCGGAGGACTTGTAGGAACTGATGCTGAGAGAAATGAATAGAACTAGGAGAACAATTTACATAAATAACGACCATGTCATAAAATCAAATGGCTTGGAAAGACTTAAGAATTCTGATCAAAACAACGATCTACTCAGAAGGATAGATGGAGCATCCTATCCCTCTCCAGACACAGAGATGATAGATTCAAGATATAGAATGAGACATACATTTTCAAACACAATCGATGTGGGAATTTGGTTTGTTTGATTATATTTCTTAAAAGAATTTTGTTTTCTTTTTTTTCCACTGAGGGAAGGGAGAGGAGGGGTAGTGATAATGTCTCCAATAAAATAAAAAGAAGAAAAAGAAAAGAGGATCATTAAAGCATTTTTGAAAAATATACAGAAGAAAACTGAAATTACACCAGAAGAAACTATCCTTCCAACTCTATACCATGTGCAAAGGAAAGAAATGTGGGGTTGAATGGACTCTAGCATCTTTGCAATGAAGAACTGTACAAGAAAAGAAGCACAAAGGAGATCCATCATGAAAGTATAAAGGTCATGTACCCCACAACATGGATGGCCAGAAAAGATGTGGGCCAGTCACATAGTGAGATCAAGGGGTAACCATGATTCATTGACAGATATATGATAGAGAAAATAAATGCTCTGAGTTCAAAGGGCGATCAGATCACAGCAGGTCATAGAGTTAACCATGCAGAACTTGAAGAATACACCAGATTTGAATGGGTGCTCAGTAGCAGGAAAGGCATGAGCAAAGACTGGGAGGTGGGAATGGTGCAAGGAGGATCCAGGTGAAATGCATGGGATTTGGGTGGAGCAGAGGACTCACCCAGGAGGATTTTGAGAAGAGAGGCTTATCAGTTGCCAAGTCTTGTCATTTTTAGGTCCCCTTCTCTCCCCTACTCTAGTTCAGCCCCTCTTTACCTCTCCCCTAGGCTATTGCCCTAGCCTTCTAACTGGTTTCCCTGCCTCCAGTACATTGATCCTCTCCTGGGCTTCCCATGTGATTTTGGAGCAGAAAAATGGGGAGGGAGGGAAGCAGAAGGATTCCTTGTAAGCAGAGACTCCCTGAAAGGGAGAGTTGCTTTACCTCCTCAAAGTCCATAGTGCTAAAATAACCAGGAGACAGACCCTGGCATGTTTTGTGGATCCCCTGAGGACACCAGAGACTGAGCTTAGTCAGGCATCCTTATAACTGCCTTGCTGCCCAGTACTCCCACCCTTTCTACCCCTTGATCAGGGAAAATAAAACAACTTTACAACTACCCCTGAGAAGGGTGTAAAATCTACCATCCTGGCTCTGCCCTTGGGATTCTTATGATTTAGGCTGCCTGGGCTCCCTGCTTCTTCATTCTCATCCATCTCAGCCCTTCAGTTCCCAGGCCTCCATCCAATCCCTACCCTTCCATTGTACCAAAGTAGCTTTATAAAATGATTATCCTCCAGCTTGAGGACTGTCCAGCTAATTTCTGGTCTGTCCTCTGGATAGGGAAAGGGGAAATGGACTCCTCTAAAACAAAAAAAAAAAGAAGACAAGAATCCTCTCTTGGCTGTCTTTCATGAGCCAGCACCACAGGAGGATAGTTCTTCAATATCAAAAAAAATGTCAAAGGCATGCCCACACTCTCCATAAAAAGGTACCCTGCTGCCCCAAAGGTTCGCCAATCTGTAAGCTCACCCAGTTGATCAAGGACCTCCTCAGATCAACCCCCACTCCCTTACACATATGACTTGGGCCTCATGACAACCCGATTTTATAGATGAGGCAACTGAGGCTCAGAGACATAAATGGCCCAGAACCATAAAGCAGGTAAGTGCCAGAGGCAGCATTTTCATTTCCTTCCCAATTCCATCAGCCCATGCTGTTTCTCAATAGTAAATAGTCATCTTGAGCTGCTGTGAGCCCCCCTAAAAGAATCACAACCTCGTGGTCATGAACCTCTTTAGACTTAGCTGAGCTGGTCCTCAGAAAGCAGAATCAGGGCTTACTAACTGTGGTATATGATTGTGATGGAATATTATTGTGCTATAAAAAATGATAAGCACGATGATTTCTGAAAAACCTAGAAAGATTTACATGAACTGATGTTGAGTGAAGTGAGCAGAACCAGGAGAACATTTTATGCAGCAACAGTAATATTGTATGATAAAGAACTATGAATGACTTAGCTCTTTTCAGCAATACAATGATCCAAGACAATCCCAAAGGACTCATGATGAAGCATGCTATTTTTCCCTTTTCTTTCCTTCATTCTTTTTTTTATTTGTGCCTTCTTGTACAAAATGATTAATATGGAAATGTTTTATGTGATTGCACATGTATAACCCATATATGCTTGCTTACCCTCCCAGGGAGAGAAGAGGGATAGAATTTGGAACTCAAAACTTAAAAAAAAGGAAGTTTTAAAAGGTTTTTAACATGTAATTGGGGGGGAAATAAAATACTATATATATGTGTATATATATATATATATATATATATATATTAAAAAAGAAAAAGAATTGGAAGCCCTTTCAGAAGGGTAGGAACTCCGATGTAGCCTCTGAGAGCCCAGGTCACCTCTGTGAGGTGTCACAACCCCCCTACTGTCTAAGTAAATGCTACTTCTCTTGTGGCCATCCTCTGGCTCTCTGAACTTGACTGGGCCAGTTTTTGGAGAACAGACTGTCACCTGGGCTGAGCTCCGGCACCCTTCCCACCTGGAAAGACCTGCTGGGGTTTGTGTTCCACAGCCAGAGCCTTCCAGAGCCAAAGGTCACCTGTGTGCCATGGTTGATGGAATGCTGGGCTTAGGATCAGGTTATACCTGAGTTCCAATTCTGCTCTAGACACTTCCTAGCTATGGGACTCGGGACTGAGTTTCAGCTTTTTCCTCTTTAAAATGAAGGGGTTAGACTTCAGGGCTTCTGAGGTCCCTGATCTCTGCCCTCTAAGCCACCTCCAAGGAGCCACTAAAAGAACTTAGAGGAGACAGCTTGAGATGCTGAGATAAGAAGAGCTATAAATTTAAAAAAAATGTGTGCACACAGGTTGTATGCCACAGACAATTAGAGAACAAATGATATATAATAAGGTGCTAATTATGGGTGAGGAAATGTGAAAGAATTTGGCCACCTTCCAGTGGAGCTAAGAGAGTAATTAACAACTATCTCTGCCCTCCCAAATCTATGGAGGGTCAGAGTGGCAGAGTTGGGAGGGACCTTGGAGGCCATCTAGCCAAATCCCATCATTTAATAGGGGAGGAAACTACTCCCAGGGAAGGGAAGGGACCTGGCCAAGGTAGCACAGGGCAAATTTTCACCCAGTGATCTGTACTTGGACTTGAGAATAATATGAGTGGGATGGCCAGGTTCAAAGTATGCTTGGTAATTGTTCAATGTCAGTGTGGCAGGAGGTCTCCAGTGGAGAAGCCCAGGCATCAGTCTTTAGCCTGTAATGTTCAGCATTTTTATCAATGATTTAGATGAAGACAGAGAGGGTACACTGACCAGACTGGCAGATGCCACAAATTGAGGAGGGGTATTTAACATAGAGTCAACATCCCAAAGAGAAAGGATGGCCAGCCAAGGATTGGGAGCATCCTGAAGGTAAGCTGGAACACTGGGCCAAATCTAAAGTAATCCAGTTTATTAGGGATGTAAAGTCTTATACTTGAGCTAAAAAAAAAAAAAGCCTACTTCCCAAGGACAAGACAAGGAAAACTTGGTTAGACAGTCATTTGTCTGACAGATCTGGGGGCTTTAGCAGAGGGCTAGCTCGGTGGGAGTTGGCAGCCTGATGTGGCGGCTCTAACAGTCCGTAGGATTTGGGACAGCATTGAAAGGCAGAGCTTCCAGGAATAAGGAGATGAAACTGCCACTGTCCCCGGCTCCAGGCACCCATCTGCACTATTGTGTCCCATTCTGGGGACCACATTGGAGGGGGAACATTGAAGAGTTGGAGAGTGTCCAAAGGATAGCAACAGAACTGAAGACTGCCATGTATAGGATCATTTGAAGGAGCTGGGAATGTTGAGCTTGGAGAAGAAAAGGCTGGTTAAGTAACTTGCCCAGGATCACACAGCAGCTGTCTGAGGCTGAATTTGAACTGGGGTCAATCCTAACTCCAGACCCAGGGCTTGGAGTACCGCACCATCTAGCTGTCTAGAATTATGTCTATTTACCACTAGAATTCTATTTATTTACCTACCTCACATCAGGCACTGGCAGTCTAGGGGTGTGATTCTTTGAGAGTTCAAGATAAGCCTCTGGGTCCCTTATTTCTCTAAAGGGGAGGGTATCAGCAGTTAGTTTGCTCTCACTAGCTTAGCTCATACTCATGAAAAGCTTGGTACTCAGAACGTCAGGAACATCAGTCTTGGATTGCTAGCAAACATGTTTATCCAGGCAAATAGTAAAGAAAAATCAGGGAGGTTATGTAGATTTGGGAATAAGAAAGAATATGCAAGAGTAGATGAATTCATCCACTGGGGGTGAGATAAAATCTCAGCTCTGCCAGGGGTCATAAGAATAGTTAACATCTTAATAAAGCACCTACTGTGTGCCAGGTACAGTACTAAGCACTGGGGATTAAAAAAGGAGGCAAAAGGCAGTCCCTCCCCTTGAGGTTCTCAGAGTCTAATGGGGGAGACAACAAATATGTGTAAAGGTGCTTGTTATGTACAGGATAAATAGGAACTAATTCAGAGAGAGAAGACACTAGACTGAAGAACCTTGGGAAAGGCTGCCTGCAGAAGGTGGGATTTTAACTGGGACTTAAAGAAAGCCTGGAGGGAGGGAGGAGGAGGAGGAGCCTTCCAGGATGCCAGAGCAAAGCTCAGAGCTCAGAGAGATGGAGGGTCTTGTTCACAAAAAACAGCCAGGAGGTTAGTGTCAATGGATCAAAGTATATACATACATATAAGACACTAAGGTGTAAGAAGACTGGAAAGGGAAGAGGGGGCAGGTTAGGAAGGGCTTTGAAGGCCAACCGGAGCATTTTTTATTTGCTCCCGGAGGCCATAGGGAGCCACTGAGTTTACTGAGTGAGGGGAAACATGGTCAGACCTAGGCTTTATGAAGATCACTTTGGCGAGTGGATGGAGGATGGACTGGACCCTTCCCCCCCACTCTCCCCCTCCAACAAGCTACAGTAATAGTTCAGGCATGAGGTGCTAAGAGACTGCCTTCCTATGCCACGCTTCATATCCCCCTACCTTGGACATCCTGCCACCTGCCTCAAAGGCGTTCACTTCTCCCATCCAGCAACAGCGCCCTCCAGATCAGCCATGAAGAGACCCTAGCCACCTTCCCAGGGGCGGTCGGTCCACTCGGCCTTGAAACTTGGGACTGAGCTGTGCTCACTGGTAAGGAAGTGGGGTTAGACTCAGCCAATCCACCATTAGTGGGCTCTGGGCATCTCCTCTCCACACCTTCATCTGCCTCTTGCTTGAGGAACAGCAATCAAACCAACATGACTATTCCTGCTGCTTCCCCAATAGCTCCACTCCACCTCCCCGTGACTGCCCGGCCCAGTTCTCTTCCCCTCTGTAATAACCACGGCAGCTACCATTTCCACGGCGCTTGAAGACTTGCAAAGTGCTTTACAAATATTATTTCATTTCATTCTCACAGGTAGGCAGCACTCATTTTATAGATGAGAAAACCAAGGCAGCCAGGTTAAGTGACTTGCCTAAGGTCACACAACTACTATGTGACTAAAGCCAGATTTGAACTCAGGCCTTCCTGACTCCTGGTCCATTACTCTATCTACTAGGTCATCTAGCTTCCTCTGAAAAGCCAATGGGAACTAAATACATGTGGGGGAGCCAGCCCTGAGACATGTCCTGTCCTTCCCGGAGTCTACAACCCCAGAAAGGACTTCCCCAGTGAGCTCATTCCCTTCGGGGAGCTAGGTAGCCCAGTAATTAGCGCTCTGGGCCTGGAGTCGAAAAGACCTGAATGCCCATTGCAGCTCAGATACTCACTAGCTGCATGATCATCACCCAGAAACCTCTCTTCCTTTGACGTTCATGCTATTCACCTCTATCACCCAACCCACATGCCGGCAGCTGGTCACTCCCCTTCTTCAATGAGGGAGGTACCCAGCTCCTGTCTTTTTCTTCCGCCCAGCTCCTGCCCTCATACCTTAGGGCTTCATCGTACATATGGACTCTCCCTCAAACATCCTACCCACCTCAGCCACACGTAAAGGTGGTCCTATCCTTGATCTTGCCAGTCCCCACAGATGCACCACTTCCAAGCTCAAGAATCCAACGACTTATTGGTTTTCCACTTCTCTGCTTTCCCTTATCAGACCCTACCCTATAGCCATACCATGACCTTCAATCCTTCCACCCTTCAGGTCACCTTCTCCTCTGCACTAACCACTCTCTCTTTTCCCCATCTGACCCTCGGTGAACCAATTCGATTCTACACTGTCTTCTGTTGAGTCCTTATCCCCCTTATAATTTCACCAATTGTGCCTGCCAAGCCTTGACCTTGGATTACTCCCACCATCTGCCGCCTTCACTCCTATGCATGTGCTGCTGCTGAATATAGGTAGAGAAAATCATACAGCCATCCTGACTGTGTCCATGACAGATCTATGCTACACAACCTCAAACGGGCCCTCACTGCTGCTTGGCAATCCTACTCTACCTTCCTCACCAACTCACTCTCCCATTCGCCACTGAATCCTTTCCAAACCTTTTCATTCCTCCTCAAGCCTCCCATGACTCTCTCCCCCCAATGTCTTTGCCAAGAACCTTGAGAAAATCATATTTTACAGATAAAATTGCAGCCATTCACCACGAGTTCTCCCTTCTCCTCCCCATCTCCTATTCTTCAGGTGCCTTGCATCACCTTCTCCTTCACCCAGTCTCACACTCCTTAGCAAGGCTGACCCCTGTCCCTGTTTAAGTGATCATAGTTCCATCCCATCTCCTCCAGCAAACTGCCCCACCCCCTCTTTCTGTCACCCCCACTTTTGTACATATACTATCTTTCCTTCTCCATGTGGTTCATTCGCTACTGCCCATAAACCTGCCCATGTCCCCCGTCGTGGGGAAAAAAAAAACCCTCAGTTGATCTTTCTGCCCCTGCTAACTATCTTCCCCTATCTCTTCTACCGTTGTGGCTAAACCTCAAAAAGGCCATCTCCACTCCTCTCTTCTCACTCTCTTTTTAACTCCTGATGGTCTGCCTTCTGACCTTATCATTCCAGCAAAACTGTTCTCTCCAAAGTGACCAATGATCTCATAGTTGCCAGATCCAGAGGCTTTTTCTTCATCACTCTCTCCTCTTTTAGCGTTCTCTTCCCTCTAGGTTTTGAGCCCCCTCCCCCCATTCTCCTCCTCCCTCTCTCACCGCACCATCTCCGTCTCCTTTGCTAGATCCTTCTCTAGATCACTCAGATACTCATAGGTATCCCAAACTGAACACAATCCTCCAAGACCAGCATACCACAGGTGATACCTAGGGCTGGGGTCTGAATCAGGATATGAGCTCAAATCCCACCTCTGACACTGGCTATGTGACTCCGGACAAGTCACTTAACTTCTGTCTGCCTCAGTTTCCTCATATCATCCAATCCAATTCACATTTATTAAGCTCCTACAATGGGACAGGCATGGTGCTAGGTGCTGGGAATACAAGTAATAAAAAAAAAGACAGTCCCTACCCTTAAGAACTTACAGTCTAAAGGGGGAGAGGACATACAAAAGAAGCCAAGAAAGCAGGTGGGAGGTGGGAAATGGGACACTCAGAGGCTCCTTGGTATGTAGAGTTAAAATCAGACAGAGCTCCTGGGATGAAAAGCAGAGAAAGCTGAGAGTCCAGTCTCTGCTCACAATAAAGGAAGGCATTGGGAGGAGTTTGGTCCTCCCTGCTCCAGCCCTCAGGGCAGTGGGGAGAGGAGGCTCAGGGTGGGATGTCCTTCAAGGCTTGAGTTAGCAGCCCCATGGTGGGTTTAGAAGGGATGGGCTTGTCCTGGGGGGCATCTGAGATCAAGCAGGGCAGCAGCTGCCAAGGGGAGTTTTGGAATCATCCGTAAAAGGAAGGAAGTGGGTTCAGCTCAGGGGCCCTGGGATCCCTTGCTGCTCTAAACTGCTGCTTTCCATTGTCTGACTAAGGCAGAGGACAGAAGGATTACCACCTCTCTTGTTCTGCACACTCTTCTTCTGTGGTGGATCCTTCCAGGTCTCACATGGCACCTCCTCCATGAAGCCCTCCCTGATCCTTCCTCCCCCAAGTTGTTAGTGCTTTCTCTATCTCCCCAAATTCTCATGTTTTACTTATCTGTGCACTTGCGTGTCTTCTCCCTCCCCTGCCCGTGGTGGACTATAAGCCCAAAAAGAGCTTTTTTTGTTTTGTTTTGTTTGTTGAATGAAGGAATGCATGAATAGTGACAATAATCTGAACGTTTCTGTCACACAGAGCACTGTGCCCACCACACAGAAGCAGTTTAATCCTTGTTCACTGAATTGAATTAATCCTGAGTCAACAGCGGGAGCTAGCAAGGGCAAAAAAGGAATACGGCCCTAGGCGATGCTTCTAGAAACCAGCTTCAGCTTGACATAGGTACCAGCTCTCAGAGCCCGAAGGCTCTGCTTTGGAAGGCAATATTATTAATATTCATAACAACTAGCATTCATGTAGTGCTTTAAGGTTTACTTTATCTAGATTGGTTTATTTTTAACATTCATATTAAAAATTTTTGAGTTCTAGATGTTCTCCCTTCCTCCTGCCCTCCTCCACCCCTTGAGAAGACAAGCAATAAGACTGTGAAGCCACGAAAATGATATTTCCATATTAGCCATGTTGAAAAACAACAAGAAAAATAAAATTAAAAAAGTCCACTTCACTCTGCACTCATCACTTCTCTCTCTGGATAGCATTTTCCATCGAGAGTCCTTTGGAATTGTCTTGGATCATTGTTATGTTGGTAATAGCTAAGTCTTTCACGGTTGAATATCATACAGTGTTCTTCTGGTTCTGTCCACTTCACTTTGTATCAGATCATGGAAATCTTTGCAGATTTTTCTGAGAACATCCTGCTCATTATTTCTTACAGTGCAATAGTATTCCATCACAATCATATACCACAACTTGTTCAGCCTTTCCCTAATTGACGGACAACCCCTCGATTTCAACTTCTTTGCCACCACAAAAAGAGCTGATATAAATGTTTTTGTACAAATGGGTCCTTTTCCCTTTTCTTTGATCTCTTTGGTATACAAACCTAGGAGTGGTATTGTTGGGTCAAAGGATATGCCCAGTTGAATAGCCCTTTGGGCATGGTTACAAATTGTTCCCCAGAATGGTTGGATCAGTTCGTAACTCCACCAACAATGCCTCAGTTTGCAACATGTACTTTGGCTATATTATCTCATTTGACTCACCTTGTCAGGTGGGTACTGCCCTTATACCCATTTTGGTTGGTTGGTTGGTTGTTGTCCTTCATTCCCAAGAGGACCAAAATGAAATCACTATGTTAAAGTCAAGTTACAATGTGTCTGACTGTGGCTGATGAGACCAATACAAGCTCAGAATGCTCTGCCACAGACCAAGCATTTTACAGATAAGTAAACTGAGGGAGACAGGCTAAGTAACTTGCCCCAGGTCACACAGCTCAGTATCTAAATTAGGATTTGAATTTCTCCTGACTCCAAGTTGAGTGCTCTCACCAGCTGCTTGTTATTTCACATTTCTGGACATCTCCTGGGGAATATAGATAATGGCTTCTCCAGGATGTTGCTTTGGGTAGAAGCTGGCCCTCTGAGGCCCCTTTAAACTCAAGGATTCCATAAAACTTCCCTTAAATTTGATCCAAAGCACAACTCAGATCTGGAGACCTGAATTCATTCAAAGATGCACATGTAAATTGTGGGTTAGAATCTCAATCAATCAGTTAATAAGGATTTATTAAGTGCCAGCTGTATACCAGTCATTCAGAAGGCCTAGGTTCAGTCCTGAGGAGCCTGCTCTTTAATAGAAGCCTCTAAAGATGCTGCTCCCCTTTCTTGAACTAATTTACTCATTAAGTCCCTCACCCTAACATGCCAGAAATAAATTACTAAGACTAAGGCTAAGGTTACAGCTCATATCTAGGCCCTCTCCAAAAGGAAAGAGCAAAAGGAACTCAACATACCTTATTGTAAGAAATGGGAGGAGGAGTTTTGTTTCCACAGAATTGAAGGTGTACTCCCCCCAGTCCCCCACCCCGGCTTTAGCAGAAACCAGGCCTCAGCTTGGTCAGGTGAAAGGTCAGAGGCTTGTACACATGCTTACATGAGCCATTTGGGGATGTCATGACATAGGCAGTCAGGGGGTTGTATCTGGTCAATGAAGAGCCTGGTGGGAGATTCAAGGTGAGGGTCTATTAAAGGACTGGCATCCATCTGAGTCCTTTGTACTTTCTCCTGTACCCTTTTCAGGGGAGGTGCCCATTTATTCAGGGGGAATAAATGTAAACTATAATTAAAATGTTCCTAACTTCCCAACGAGTCTTGCTTATCCCTAGACAATGTAAGTATGTTTCTAACAGTTGGGGGATCATTGCGGGATCAATATAGCATCAGAAGAAAGAGGTATTTCACACAGAGAATGGGTGGCACTCCCACTCTTTTGCAGTGGGCCGTAGTATCTGCAGGTGAAAATTTCCTTCTTCAAACTGCTAATTTCCTGGGAGTATTTTTCTGGAATCCTTGGGAACCCAGGAACATGAGTAAAGGGGGAAAAAGGAAGGAAAATGGCCATAGACAGCACAAGTCAGGTGCCTGAGCAAGGTTGGGGTGTCCTGCTTTGTCATGTCTGGATTCACTCCGAGTTGAGAAATAAGATTTGCTTGGAATGGCGAAAAGAGCTCTTAAAATATTTGACCTAGGTGGGGAGAATGGATTTCTCCTAGTGCTTTGAAGAAAGCACTTATGGGTTGACCCAGGGAAAGTGATTTGGCTGTGAGCTATTGCATCACTTAAGTCCATGCATGAACCCAAGGGAAGCTTGGGTGACATTGTGAGGGTGGGGTTGGTTGACTCTGGCTAGATATTGGAGAGACCAGGAGGCTTGAGTTTTAGGGGAACCCTTACAGGGGGCTCTTGAATAAGACTTCTCAGACTCTAAGCCTTGGCACCCTGATTTCTGGACCAAGACAGTTTGGCCAGACCTTAATCTGCGGGGAGGAATGCAGGCAGAGCCTCCTTCCCAGTGTCCGAGATAAGGGAAATTCTGCTCTACACCCTGGAGAAAGTTTTCAAGAAATCCCAAACAAGAAACAGGGAGTTCTTTTGAGGATTGGCTCTGTTGAGTTTGCGGGGTTGAGGGAGGACAAGAAAACATAAAGCAAGAGAGCTCTTAGAAGTTATGACTGGATTCAAAAGAGAAGAAAGCTGGGAGCTCTCAATTAAGGTTTGATTGGGTCCTAACGGTTAAAAATCTGTATATTTTCACCAAACTCAGTCTATCTAAAATCAAACAAGTGTTTAAACTGTAGAAGAGAAGTAAAGGGGTCTGTATGAAAATTGGATGATCACTTTAAGAGGTTCAGTGGTCCACCTAGAACATGATTAAAAATTGTTGGTCATATTAACCTTTAAGTTTTAAGAAAAAAAGGCAGTTGGAGAGGAAGCCTGGTGTATAATATTTTTTTCATTCATTTGAAATGTTTGAGGTAGTTTGGGTCAAGATTAGGAAAGAAAGATTGAAATTGGAGATACGGAGAGTAAAATGTTTCAGTAAAGATTGGGAAAGAAAGGGAGATAGAAGCTGGAAATAAGGGATTTGGGTGGGCTGAGTCCATGTGGCTCTGGGTCCGTGTTCTCTTGGCCACCCCTTCCCCCCCACTCCACCTTAGAAGACTGGGTGTGTCAATCAGTAGCTGAAGCTAAAAGAAACTTGTAACCTGATTGGAAAAGCTGATTGGTTAGTGATGAAAGGTTTTATTGAATCTGGGTATTGGCTATGAGAAAGATTTTGATTTGTATAATCATTAAGCTTTGCCCATGTAAGGTATGACTGAATTTTGTTTCCACAGAGATTATATAAAAATATGAATTCTTACTGTTGGCTAGTGGTAGGAAATTAAACTGCATTCCAAAGCAGTTGAGGAAGCTGGCCACCGGAAAATTAGCATATCTAAAAGGCAGGCCCCTTTGTTCTCAAAGGGATGCCAGGCCCAAAGTAATTCACCTAGGGCTGAGATCTTTATAATGGATAATCCTGGGCTCCTCTTCAACTCACCTTTGTCAATCCTCCTCAACAAGTGAAAGGGATCCCCCTCTCATGCTGAGGCAGACAAAGGGAGGGGAAACTAAAAATGTTTTAGCTTGGTCGTTTTGCTTGAAAGGGAAGTGGCCCACCTCCTTCAAATTCCTTATGCCTTTTGTTAATTCAAACCTTTTTGTAAAAACTCTGAAGAATTGGAGTCAGGGATTGGAATGCATAAAATGAAGCTTGGAGAAAGTGGGGTGCCAGATTCAAATCTGGATGGTTCATAAAAGCAAATAATGATATGAAATAAAGTTTTCTTTTTTTATAAGTTCATTCATGGCCAGACAAATATTCCTAATACCTGGGCCAGAGGCAACAGTTGACTAGGAGGAGCTGTAGAGTGCTAAATAAATAAATAAAATGTATTCAAGGTATTAATGTTTTAATATATAAATACCAGAAGTAATAGGATCAATAATTTCTATATGTGATAATCTGAAAATGTAATTGGAGTCATCTTACTTCTAAAGTGTATTTTTAGAGTTCTCTTAGGCTGTAAAATTTGAAAGACCCCTGTGAGGTCTGAATTTTGTTATATACGAATTGATCTTTTAAAAAAGGGTGTGATAAAAATATGATAGTTTGAAACTGTTATATTTGGTTATGCAAGTTTCTAAATACATAAAAATGTTTAAAGCACTAAATTTATACTGTTCAAACATATATTTGTATGGTTTAAATGTTAAAATTGTACTATCAGAGAAAAATGCTGAATGGGTTAAAAAGCTGTTATTGTTCAGTTAAAATTGCTTTGCCATCACTTAATAGCATTTGTGAGATGGTTAACTAACACTTTGTGAGAATCTCCTGTTGTAATTGTTATGTACAAGAGATTCTAGAAATTCTGTAATAACAGAGAATTGAGTTGTGGGAATTTATGAAAAAGCATTTTTCATATAATCTCAATGTTGTTAGATTAAGAATTGTACTTAATCCAGAAATTGAGGCTGTTAACTAAGACAAGGATTTTGGACTTAAATTCTTGAATTTTATGACTCCCTGGATGAGACCAGGGATAGAAGATAAGGCAGAGACAGGAATTCTAAAGGAGTTAAAGTTTAAAAAGTGAGAACTGTGTTGAAAAGCCAGTCTCTTCCCCCACTCTCCCTCCTCTCCTTTGGTCTAGATAAGAAGAGAGCTTGATCTATGCCCACCTGGTAGAAGGCAAGGAAGGGGGAGGAGCAGCAGTTACTGGTATTTGAGTTTTTACTGAAAGAAAGAACAGTAGGGGTCAGAAGCCTCCGAACCTGGCTTCTTAAAGTCAGCAGAACTGATAAGATTAGATTTGAGACAGGGTTTGGTTTGGTAGTTTTTATTAGTAAAGCTTGCCATCTGATGGAAAAGAACCCACCCTCAGAGGAGATGATATGGCAAGTCTCTGTAAACAGAAATTAGGAAGTAGTGATAAAAGGAAAGGTATATACCTACAGATGTAGAAGGGTTTTATGGGGAAAAATGGAAAATTGGATAAATACAAATATGTGAAATTTTGTTGTTTTTAATCAAATGACTGGTTACATTGGTGCTCTTGTGTAGTCAAATGAAAGACAGTGTTGTTTCTGGATATTGGTGGGAGTAGTTTGGACAGGGGGAAGAGAGGTTTGTGAAATGAAGGTGCAAATGTAAGGTTGAATCATTATCCCATAGATTAAGGCTGGGATTTAAAGCTATATTGTATCTATGTGAGATAGAGTCCTTAGATGTTTTAAAGTGATATAAGAGCAATTAGGTATTAATACAAATAGTGTAATTAATTACTGGAACTAAATCAGAGACATCTTCAGTTTAGGGAAAAGAAGAGAGATAAGTTGTAGAATATTTTTGTATTGATGGGAAAAGTTAAATGTGGATTTGAATTCATTCCATCGTCTAAAACATAAAGATAAAGTTATATCAGGCATAATTAAAGAAGAATAGAAAAATAGAGGAGAAACTCATGCAAATGTGTTAGAGCAATAACTTATGATCTTAATGGGAAGACTTTATGAACAAGGGAGGAAGTGCATGCAAGCTATTTAGAGCTAGCTTTAAGGATGTTCCTTAAGCAATGTGAGATCATAGTCATATCTTAAAGTGATCATTGGAATTTGCCATTCAAAGACTTAATGGGACTATTGTTAACTGACTGTTTTTCTGAGTCTAACTCCAGGTGTGAATATCAAGGAGGGCTGACCCAAGATGCCAGCAGCCCTGTGAGAGGGCAAGCATGAGCTGCAGGTATGATTTCTTGGCAGGGTTGAGAGGGCAACTGTTCAGCATGTGCTGAGATGGGAGCCTCTTGACTTGATCCCCTTAACTGAAACCTGGCAGACTAGGCCTGGCTCAACGCAGCTTGCAGTTTGACACAACCTCTGCCTGGAGTTAATAGGAAGCCAGGGAAAATATGGTCCCCTTATACTAAGTCCCTACTCTCTTGGTGGCAAATTTCTATAATCAGAGGGTTTTGTCAGTACAGTAACAAATCTATTAAAATAATTGATTATGGAACATCTTAGATTAGCATAGAACTGGGATTAGTGTCCTTGTATAGGACCTTGTATAAATTGGGTTTTTTTCTTGGTAATGGTATGGAGACAATTGGTAATGTTAAAAGAAGAATGGCTTGTGGTGTATTTTGTAAATGCCATCAGAGAAACATGGCATGACTAAAAGTTTCTGATGTTATATTACTGTGTTAAGAATTGGTTATCTAATGTATTTATGTATGTACTGGGGTCTGCTGTTAATTCCCTAGTGAAATATCCTCCTGGTGAGGAAATTAATAATGACTTAACGTAAAGTATAAGAAACTGGGTTCTGATGGGAATTTCTTAAACATGACAATTGGCTAAGGTTCCAATTTTGAATTTGTAAAAATGATCAGGGTATAAGGATCAGAAATGGCAACTTAAAATTGCACTAAAGTAACTTTTGTAGGAGAATGGAAAGAAAGCTGGTTCCTACAAGAAAGCAAGAAGAAGATGCTGGAGATGGCTAGAATACCAAGGATTAATGGGCTTCACTGATGGATGTTCTCTGCCTGACAGTCTTATGGGAAGAGATTTTTGAATCTTAAAGGGACAATTGCATTATTGTTTTCTTTAGAGTCTCTGTATTTACAAAAGGGACTGCCCCCTTTGATTTGTCGATGTGTTGATTAATCCTTCCCATATTTACTTAAAGGGGTGATGGTTAAGGGGAAAAATTCAGATGAGAGAGTAAGGGAGTATTAAAAATGTGGAAACAAAAATTTGAATAAAAGAAGAGGGGGGAAATTGTAGGAAATGGGAAGAGTTTTGTTTCCACAGAATTGAAGGTGTACTCCCCCCCGCCCCCAGCTTTAGCAGAAACCAGGCCTCAGATTCAAGGTGAGCGTCTATCAAAGGACTGGCGTCCATCTGAGTCCTTTGTACTTTCTCCTGTACTCTGTTCAGGTGAGGTGCCCATTTATTCAGGGGGAATTAATGTAAATTATAATTAAAACATTCCTGGCTTCCCAATGAGTCTTATTTATTCCTAGACAGTGTAAATATGTTTCTAACACTATGAATGTTACCTCAAATCCTATTATAGCAGAGGGTCCTGGGGGACCTGGGAAATTATTCCAGTTTGAATATCTCTCTTGCCAAGCTAGAGCCAGTTCAGATAAAAATTAATGTTAATTTCCATAAATTTGTTTCTGCCAAACTTGAGCCAGAATCATGGAATACCATATTAGTATTTTTTGTCAGAATGTACAACGTCTTGCAAACCTTAAAAGTAATATATAGGGCTTGACAGCCAATTAGAGTACTCTTCAGCATCTCCAGGTGGTAAGATTAAAGCAAAATGATGAGGTAGGGAACCATAGGTTTTTAGGGGTGCTCGAGACCCCAAAATATCAACATGCTGGGTCCTGCCGAATGAATTCAACTCAAGCCTTCTCAGCCAAGGAAAAAGACAAAGTCTGTTAAAGATTTGCCATATTGGATTGTCTTAAGAAATCTCACCTTTTATGACAATTGTTCACAAGTGGGCCAGATTGATTGAATCTGAGCGCCTTCATGGAGGCGAGATGGAGCTTATATACAGAAAGATTGTGGGAGGGATTGAGGGGTGGGTGGTCAAGTAGTCTGGGGTGACTGGAGTCCTAAGGAGGATCTTGATGGGACTGGGGTGACTAGAGGTCAAGACTCCAGGAAACAAGAAAATGGGATTTTGAAGGGATCATGGGTGGGAAGCTGCTGGACAACAGAGGGCTAGGCTAGGTAGAGATTTGGGCCTAGATAATGAAAGGCTTATGGCCTCAGGGGAAGGCCAAATCTAGTTGGAATATTCAAGGAGAGTTCAAGGGGGCTCCCAGAGACTGTACTCCACCAGGTTCAAGGGGGTTCCCAGAGGCTGTACCCTGATCACAGGGATCAGCCCATCAAAGAAGAGTAACTCCTCCCCTTCTCCCAGCTTCCACAAGGTTGCCTGAAGCTAGTAACCACCACTTTGGGTAAGCTGCTTGGGGTGGGGGTGGGGGGAGATCCAGGCTATAAGCCTATCCTCTTTCCCCTTAGAACATGAATTCCTTAAAGCAGAAAACTGTTTTTTGCCTTTTTTTTTTTGTATCACCAGCCCTTGGGGCATAATAAACACTTGTTCATTGATTAATCGATCTATGGCATCTGAGGACTTTAGAACTCTTTTCAGGGCTGCTTTCCCGCTTTGGTGTGGACCTACTCCACCTAACTCTCACTTGTGACTCCAAGAAGCTATGCTATGTGCAGCAGCCACTTCCCAAAGCAGTTTAGGCAGACAGGCTAAACCAGGCTGAGGGTAACCAAGGGTCTCAAACCCATTGGTGAGTTAGGGGGGTGTCTACCTCGAGCATGTGAATACTTCCCTTGGCTGAATGGGCGGATGACAACAATATGTTCCAAGGGCCGTGAAAGCGGCTGAAGCAGGTGAAGTGGAGCTCTTAGAGCTTGGTTAGACATCAAAGACACCAAGGTCATCCACTGCATCTGGAGCCATCACTAGTTGTCTTTACTCTGTCCTGCCACTGGACTGTGATGACTCTAGAGGAGAGAATGAGGCCAATGACTTCCAACAACTCTGTCTCACTTAAATCCAATTTATGCACAAATCAAAAGACATCACCCATACCATCATTCCATTTTTTCTAATGCTAAATTATGCTTGCCAAAAAGATTATTTTATGGAGAACTGACACAGGGTAAGCATTCACATGGTGGTCAGAAGAAGCAATACAAGGACACTCTCGAGGTCTCTTTCAAGAACTTTGGAATTGATTGTGTGACATAGGAGACACTGTCACAGGATGACTCAGCATGGCATGCCCTCATCAGAGAAGGGGCTGTGCTCTATGAGCAAAGCAGAATTGAAACAGCTCAAAGGAAATGCAGGATGCGCAAGTTTGGAGTATGCACCCCAAATGTTCACAGGGACTATTTGCACCCAACCCATGGCAGAGCATTCCGAGCTCATATTGGTCTGCTCAGCCACAGTGGGACACACTGGAACTCGACTCTAGGATAGTGATGTCGTTTTAGTGCTCTTTGAGAACAAAGGACAACAACCAACCAACCAACCAATTGATCTGTATGTTCTGGGAATGAAAATGAGAGTCTTGAGAAGATGAAATCAGGATGAACTGTCTTCTCCTGATCCGATTCATACAGAGGAAATCTCTTCTAGAGGAGACACAAATAGATACTTGCTACGTGCGTGATTCTGGGTACCTCAGTTTGTTCTCCTATGAAATAGGAGTAATAGCATCTCCTTCCCACGGTTGTTGGTTGTTGTGAGGACCGAGTGAGATAATAATGGTAAAGTGCTTTGCAAATTTAAAGTGGTATATAAATGTTTACTATTATTAGAATGTAACAATACTATTGTGCTATATAAATGCAAAAAAAAAAAAGAACTGTTTCAATAAAACTTGGGAAGACTCGTTTGAATCGACAGAGTCTAGAGAGTAGAACCAGGAGAATAGTTTTTACGCTGACTGCAACATTGTGAAGAAACCCACTTTGAAAGCCTGAAGAATTCTGGCCTGGGCAGTGACCAACCAGTACTGACCAAGCTGGTAGCCAGCTCCTGAACAGAGAGGGGATGCACTGGCAGGGCAAAAGTAGACATTCATTTTCAGACCTGGCCAAGGTGGGAATTTATTTTATTTGACTATAGTCATCTGTTACAATGAAGGCCTTTTTGTATGGGAAGGATTTGGGGGCTCCTCAAAAAAGAAAAGAAAATAGCATAAGCTTTTCTTAAAATGCACAGAAAAGAACAGGAGAGCAGAGGGAGAATATGTTATTGTAGAGAAGTGTATGACACCTGGGTGCTGTGAGTCTGGGGGAGACAGTACCCCAGAAATAGTGACTTTAGAGGTCAAAGATACGGAACCTTCAAGAGCCTAATGGGCTAAAGCAGAGACTTCCTACCCCACCAAAATGATCTGATGAGATTAACTAACTACTGGGAAAATCTCCTACTCATGGTTCATCCTTCTTTCTCCATGAGGACGTCATTGACATCTGGAGACTTGCAACTCAAATGGATCTAAATCTGGGCAGCACCAAGGTTATCCCCAAGTTAAGATTTTCTTCTCCCCAAACCCCAAATTCCTGGACAACCTGCCTCTCCACTACCTCTGAAACAGGGAAGACTGGGCAGCCTTAACCAGTAAATATTTGGGCTTCTTTCGCTGCTTGCCCCAAAGCTGTATAAAACCTTATTTGAAAAGTGCGTCTTTGGTTTATTGATCGCTGTCCAAAGGACCTAGGGAGGAGGAATTACTCTCTGGAAGATCTTAGGATTTCCAGGCTGAGGTTCCTAACTCTACCAAGATGAGCTTTGGGACTCACATCATGAATTTGTTTATGCCTCAAAAAAAAAAAAAGACAAAGTAAGGGAAAGGGTGGGGGTTGATTGAGTCACTGGAACAATCATCCCACCCTACTTCTCCCAGACATTTTTATCAAGTCAGGATACCTCTCTTCAATCAATCTAGTGGGTGGGGGAGGGAACAAGCATTTCTTAAGCTTCTGCTACTCACCAGGCATTGTGCTAAGGGCTTTATAAACATTATCTCATTTGATCTTCATAATAACCCAATGAGGTAGGAGCTGTTGTTATCCTCATTTTACAGGAATTGAAGAAACTGAGGCAGACAGAAGTTAAATGGCTCACTCAGGGTCATGGAGCTAGTAAGAGTCTGAAGTTGGATTTGAACTCAGGTCTCCCAGCCTCTAAGTATTAGCACTACCTAGCTGCTGGCATCTTGATATTTAGTCATGTCCACTTCTTTGTGAGCCCATTTGGGGTTTTCACGGCAGAGATACTGGAGTGGTTTGCCACTTCCTTCTCTAGCTCATTTGACAGATGAGGAAACTGAGGCAAACAGGGTTAAGTGACTTGCCTAGGATCACATAGCTAGTGAGTGTCTATGGTGGGATTTGAACTCATGTCATCCTGACTCCAGGGCCAGGGTGCCACCTAGCTGCCCAATTAGACAGATACAGGAGGTAAAGCAGCTTACAGACTTTGCAACATCTTCAAGGCAGCTAAAAAACTCTATGACATGCTACTCTTTCCTGACACCCCTTAATTTTGGTGCCTTCTCTTTGTTGGTTACCTCGAATTTATCCTGCCTGTGGCTAGTTTGTATGTAGTTATTAGCATGTTGTCTTCTACATGAGACTGTGAGCTTTTTGAGGGCAGGAACTATCAGATACTTTTTGTGAATATGATTCCAGTGCTTTGCACAGTCTTGACACATCATTGGCTGATTGCCTGCAAGAAAAGGGAATGATTAAAAATTAATTGGCTCTGGAGAACTATTTGGAACTATGCCCAAAAGGCTATAAAACTGCATACCCTTTGATCCAACAACATCACTGCTAGGGCTATATCCCAAAGACATCCAAAAAAAGGGAAAAGGACCAATTTATAAAAAAATTTGTGGTGGCTAAGAATTGGAAATTGAGGGGATGTCCTTCAGTTGGGGAATGGCTAAATAGTTATAGTATATGGAATGTTATTGTGCTGTAAGAAATGATAAGCAGGATGATTTCAGAAAAACCTGGGAAGACTTATATGAACTGATGTGATGTGAAGTGAACAGAACCAGGAGAACACTGTACACAGTAACAGCAATTTTGTTCGATGAAGAATTGTGAATGGCTTAGCTCTTCTCAGCAATATAATGATCTAAGACAATCCCAAAGGACTCATTATGCTATATTATATATATTATATTATACTATATTATACTGTCTGCCTCGAGAGAAAGAACTGATATTGTTTGAATACAGACTGAAACATGCTATTTTTCACTCTTTCATTTTTTCTTTTGTTTGAATCTTCTTGTACAAAATGACTAATATGGAAATGTTATACATAATCACACATGTATAGCCTATATCTGATTGCTTACCTTCTTAGAAAGGGATGAGGGGAGGGAGGGAAGGAAATGATTTGGAACTCAAAACTTTAAATACAAATGTTTTTTAAAAAATTGGAAATTTTTCATAATTATGAAACACTTTTCACACGAATAAAGTCAGATCTAAATAAATGGAAAAAATATCAGTTATTCATGGTTAGGCTGAGCTAATATAATAAAAATGACAATTTTACCTAAATTAATCTATCTATTCAGTGCCACACCAGTTGAACTACCAAAAAATTATTTTACAGAGCTGGATAAAATAATAACAAAATTCATCTGGAAGAACAAGAGGTCTAGAATATCTAAGGTATTGATGAAAAGAAATGCTAGAGAAGGTGGCCTAGCCATACCAGATATTAAACTGTACTATAGAGCAGCAGTCATCAAAACTACCTGGTACTGGCTAAGAAACAGAGTGGTGGATCAGTGGAATAGGATAGGAACAAAGGATGGAGAGGTCAACAACTATAGCAATCTACTCTTTGATAAACCCAAAAAGGCCAGTTTCTGGGCTAATAATTCACTATTTCACAAAAACTGTTGGGAAAATTGGAAAATGGTAGGGCATAAACTCGGCATAGACCAATATCTTACACCATATACCAAAATAAAGTCAAAATGGGTTCATGATTTAGGAGTAAAGGCTGATACTATAAGTAATTTGGGAGAGCAAGGAATAGTTTACTTATCAGATTTATGGAAAAGAAAAGAATTCATGACCCAACAAGAGATAGAGAGCATTACAAAATGCAAAATGGATAATTTTGATTATGTTAAATTGAAATGTTTTTGTACAAAAAAGCCAATGCAACAAAAATTAGGAGGGAAGCAGAAAATTGGGAGAAAATCTTTACAACTACTGTCTCTGATAAAGGCCTCATTTCTAAAATATACAGAGAACTGAGCCAAATATATAGGAATACAAGTCATTCCCCAATTGAGAAATGGTCAAAGGATGTGAACAGGCAGTTTTCAGAGGAAGAAATTAAAGCTATCTATAGGTATATGAAAAAATGCTCTAAATCACTACTGATTAGAGAAATGCAAATCAAAACAACTCTTAGATACCACATCTCTCCTGTCAGATTGGCTAAAATAACAAAACAGGAAAATGATAAATGCTGGAGAGGACGTGGGAAAATTGGAACATTGTTACATTGCTGGTGGAGTTGTGAACTGATCCAGCCATTTTGGAGAGTAATTTGGAACTACACCCAAAGGGCCATAGGAATGTTCATACCCTTTGACCCAGCAATACCACTTCTAGGGTTGTATCCCAAAGAAATCACACAAGCGGGAAAAGGACCCACATGTACAAAAATATTTATAGCAGCTCTTTTTGTGGTAGCTAAGAATTGGAAATCAAAGGGATGCCCATCAATTGGGGAATGGCTGCACAAGCTGTGGTATATGAAGGTAAAGGAATACTATTGTGCTATAAGAAATGGGGATGATATGGACTTCATAACAACCTGGAAAAACCTACAAGACATAATGCTGAGTGAGCAGAGCAGAGCCAGGAGAACATTATACACAACCACAGATATACGGATTCTGTGAGGACCAACCCTGACAGACTTTGCTCTTCTCAGCAACACAAGGTACAAAGACAACTCCAAAAGACTCATGATGGAGAATGCTATCTACATCCAGAGAAAGAACTATGAAGTATGAGTGCAGATTGAGGCACACTACATGCTCGCCTTTTTTCTTCCCTTTTGTTTTTGTTTTTGGGTTGGTTTTTTTTTTTTGGTCCTGTTTCTTCTTTCGCATGATTCATTACATTGATCACAGTTCTTCTCCATAACTTGACTAGTGTGTAAATTAATTCAATGCGAAGTTATACATGGAAGCTATATGGGATTCCACGCCATCTTGGGGAGGGAGGGGGGGAGGGAGGGAAGAAAATCTGGAACTCAAAATTATGTAGAACTGAGTGTTGTAAACTAGAAATAAAAAAAAATGCTATAATAAAAAAAAGACTCTAATAGTAAAAAAAAAGAGCTGTGGCTTGAAAAAAATAATAAAATAGCTCCCTGACAACCAAAAAAAAAATATTGGAAATTAAACAATTTAATCCTAGAGAATATGAGTCAACAAAAAAATCAGAGAAACAGTAGCTAATTCCAATACAGAAAACAAGAGAGAGATAACGTAAAATTCTTGGATGCATCCCAAGTAGTCCTTAAGGCAAAACATATATCTCTAATGTCTAAACTCTGTCATAAACAAAAGAGAGAAAGAACAGATCAGTTACTTGGGAATACAACTTTAAAAAAACCCTAGAAAACCAACAAATTAACTCTCCCCCCTTAAATAAATACTGAAAAATTGAGGAAAAGATTAACAAAATAAATAAAACTATGAACAGGAGGTTTTTTTGTTGGGGGGAGGGGAGGAAGCAATAAAATAGATGAACCATTAGCAAATTTGACAGCTTAAATGAAATAGATGAATCTTTTAAAAAATGTAAAATGCCCAGATTAACAGAACAAAAAACAGAAATGAAATAACCCAGCCTTGGAAGAAGAAATTGAAGAATCTATAAATGAACTCTCAAAGAAGACTCTAGCACCAGACAGATTTGTAAGCAAATCCTATCAAACATTCAAAGAACAGTTAATTCCAATATTATATAAATTGTTGGGGGAAATAGAAAAAGAAAGGACCCCATCGAATTCCCCTCTATAATACTGATATGGTGTTGATGGCTAAACCAGGGAGAGTCAAAACAGAAAAAGAAAACTATAGACCAACATGCCCAATGAATATTGATGCAAAAATTTTAAATGAACCATTAGCAAAGAATGCAAGCTACATATCAAAATATTATAGACTGTGACTAGGTTGGATTTATGCCAAGAATGTAATGTTGGGGCAATATTAAGAAAACAATAAATAAAATAAACTACAGTAATAATAGGAACAATGAAATTATAGATTATATGAATTACTGGACAAAAGGCTTCTGATAAAATATAACATCCATTTCTGTTAAAAAAAAATACTAGAAAACATAGGAAAAAATGGACTTTTGCTTAAGATATGCAGTATCCATGTAAAACCAAGAGCCAGCTTTATATACAAATATAAAAATCAGAAAGCCTTCTAATAAGATTGGAGCGAATCAAGGATGGCTATTATAACCAATGCTATCTGATATAGTGTTAGGAATAAACAAGGAGAAAAAATTAAGGGAATAAGCATATGTGAAAAGGGAACAAAATTACCCCTTTTTCCAGATGATATGATGACTTTCTTTGAGAACTCTAGAGAGTCAACTAAAAATTAAATTTTTTGAAACAATGTAGCAGGATATAAAATAAATACGTATAAATCATCAGCATTTCAGCATATCATCAGAAAATCACCGAGAAGAATAGGAAGCTCCATTTAAAATAACTACAGAAGGTGGTTCAGTGGATAGAGCTCTGGACTTGGAGTCGGGAAGACCTGAGTTTGAATTCAGCCTCACTTACTAGCTGTGTGGCCCTGGGCAAGTCACTTCACCCCATCTGCCTTAGAGGTTCCTATCTGTAAAATGGGGATAATCACAGTACCTACCTCCCAGGTTTTTTGGAAGGATCAAATGAGAGAATATTTATGAAGTACTTTGTGAGTCTCAAAACACTATATAACTCCCAGCTATTTTTTATTATTAACGTATAAAACATTTGAGAGTCGACATACTAAGATATACACAGAAACTAGGTGACTACAAGTTTGAAACACTTATGGTTATAAAGACAGACTTAAGTAGTTGCAGAAGTATTCATTACTCATGGGTGGGCTGAGCCAATATAACAAAGGTGAAAATGCTACCTAAAACAGTTCACTTATTCGGTGCCATACCAAACTACTGAAGGTTTATTTTATAGAAAAAAGAATGAATTAAATTCATCTGGAGGAATAAAACATCCAGAATTTCAAGGGGAATAAATAATGAAAAAAATGAGAACAAATAAATACTATAAAGCAATTTGGTAGCTGGTGGTACAGTGGATAGCTCACTGGTCCTGGAGTTAGGAAGACCTGAGTTCAAATCCAGCTTGAGATACGTATTTGCCGTGTGACTCTGAGCAAATCGACCTTTGTCTGCTTCAGTTTCTTCATCTGTAAAACAGGGCTTAATGATAGCACCTACCTGGCCAGGTTGTGCTTAGTGTAGTTCCTGGCACATAGTAGGTCGAAATGCGCACTGTATAAATGCTCCCTTTCTCCTCCTCATTCTGGAAAGCAGTTTGGAACTGTGCCCAAAATTTATTAAGCTGTGCATTCCCTTCGATACAGTGATACCGCTACCATGACTATATGACAAAGAGATTAAAGAAAGTGGTAAAGGACCCATATATGCAAAAAATATTGTGAGTAGTTTTTGGGGTGTCAAAGAATGGAAAACTGAGGGGACGCCCATCAATCGGGGAATGGCTGAACAAGTTGTGGCATGTGATTGTGGTGGAATACTACTGTGCTATAAGAAATGATGAAAAGCGAACAGAACCAGGAGAACCTTGTACACAGTAACAGCCACACTGCGCTGATAGACTTAGCTCTTCTCTTAAAAGTAACATTTAAGCTACTGTGCAAATCTGGGCATTCTGAATACTTGGATGTGTGCAGAGGGAGAGAAGTGAACAACATTGCACTTTATCAGTGCTGTAAACAAGTCCTGGAGAATAAAATTTATTTAAAATTGGCACCATAAAAAAAAAAGACTTAGCTTTCTCAGCAATGCAAAGATCTAAGACAACTCCAAAAGACTCATGATGGAAAATGCCATCCACATCCAGAGAAAGAAGGATGGAGTCTGAATGCAGATCAAGGCAGAATATCTGCTCTTTTTTGGGTTGTTCTTTGTTTTGCCTTTCTCGTGGTTTTTCTCTCATGTTCTGATTCTTCTTTACAACACGGCTAACGTGGAAATATGTTTAATATGATCATATATGTATAGCCTATATCAGATTGCACGCCATCTTGGGGAAGGAGATGTGTATGTTGGGGGGGGATTTAGAACTCAAAATCTTATAAAAGCAAATGTTGAAAACTAAAAATAAATAAATTTATTAATTTTTTACAAAAAAAAAATGATGAAAAGGATGGTTAGAAACCTGGGAAGACTTGTATGAACTGATGCAGGGAAATGAGCAGAACCAGAAGGACAATCTGTATGACAATAATAATATTATAAACAACTTTGAAAGGCTTAGGAACCCTGACCCTCACTTTCCAGTCTCCTTACAACTCACTCCCCACCCATCCCTTTGATCTAGCGACCCTGGCCTGCCACTGGCCATCTCTTGACTTTGGGCATTTGTGCCTGGAATGTTTTCTTTCCTCAATTCTACCTTCTGACTTCCCGGGCTTCCTCTAACTCCCAACTAAAATTCCATCTTTTACATGATGTCTTTCCCAATCCCTCTAAATTCTAACGTATTCCCTCTGTTAATTATTTCCTTTTTATCCCATGTATATGGCTTGCTTTGCATGTATTGGTTTACATATTATCTCCCTCATTAGACTGTAAGCTCCTTGAGGGCTGAGACTGTTTTTTGCCTCTTTTTGTCTCCTCAGCACTTAGCGCAATGCCTAGCACATAGTAGGTGCTTAATAAGTGTTTATTGATTGAAGTTGATTGAGAAGTGATGCAGAAGGAGACATGAGCAATGGGGTCATTTTTGTTTGACTGTGCATATTGGTTATAAGGGCTTCCTTTTTCCTTTCTTTTCCCCCAGAGACAGTGGTACAGAGAGAAAACAAATGCTCGTTAACTGAAATAGAATGCAGGTTTTTTAAAGACTCCCAAAGGAGCCCATATGAAAAATGACACCATGCCTAAGACAAAATTCTGGAATGACCTACGAATGATGGAAAAGGACTTGGAGAAACCAAGAGCTGTGAGTTACTCTTTGCCATGTGCACTGTTTGAGCCCACTCTCTTCTGGTTTCTGGGTATATTTATGGGAGAGTGTGTCATCTAATTTGGGGGGAATATTGCAGGCCAACTCTCTTCAATATACTACTTCAGTAAATACTCTTAATCCAATACTAAGGAAGTCTGCTGGACTAATTGTTGGCAGCTGATACCAATAATAGCTAACATTTCTAGAGGGTTTACTATGTGCCAGGCACTATGCTAAATAGTTTGATCCTCACAACCATCCTGGGAGATAAATGTTATCATCCATATTTTACAGATGAGGAAACCAAGGTTAAGTGACTCACCCAAGGTCACACAGCTAGTAAGTGTCTGAGGCCAAATTTAAACTCCGGTCTTCCAGACTCCAGGGCTGATGCTCCATTCCTTGTGCCACCTAGCTCTCCCAGCTGGTGGGGGGACCTATGAGCTATAGTCTTAGAAAGATCCACCCCTACCCCCCCACCCCATTAGAACCCTAAGGGAGATGTTACAGCTGTGCCCTCAGTTCAAGTTGGGGTTGGGAGAGTAGCTTCAGAATATAATCTTTTTTCCTATTCCTCCTTGTACATGGAAAGTTCATGTTTATTGATGTTTGTCCAGTTCTGTTAAAATAAAAATCCTACCCCACCAAAAAAAAAAAAAAGAGAGAGAGAGAGAGAGTAAAAGATACCAGGAACTGATGAACATTTTCATTTCTATAAAAATCTTTGTGAAAATCAATCAAAGAACATTTATTGAGCACCTACTATATGCCAGGCACAGTAGACATGTTGGATGAAAAGACCAGAAAGGCAGAAGCTCAGGTCAGGTGCCCCCAGCCTTCCATGTTCTCTCTATTTGTTAGCGCCTCCTCTCTCCTCAGAAGATACCTACATTGTTGAAGTCTCTTCTTGCAAGGTCGGGTTTCCAGCTCTTGTAGGGAGCCTTTCCTGACTGCCCCAGGCACTACACTCTCCTCTCTCCACCCGAGGGTCCTTCCGCTCTGCACCAACGTCTGAGGTACTGACGACGTTCATTCCAGAGGGACCCCAGCCTCCGATGAGAGGGACGAAGCTCCTTTTGTTATATTCTCTGACTCATTACACCCCAACCCGGGTGCCCTCAGACAATGTACTTAAGGAATAGATTTTGGTTCGAGTCTATGATCTCCCCGAAGTGGGGAGTAGAAAGGCAATCAAATATAGGAATTCAAATATGGGACAGGTATTTATTTCCTCCACCCAAAAGAGATGCTAACACAACATACTCACTAATGCACTTTGACAAAGACTTTAAGCAGGACTCATTAACTGAACTTACAACTACTACTGTAGCTTCCCAAGACATAAACCTCAGCAGACCATAAAGCTTTGAAGTGGACTTTCTCATCTCTTCCCTGGGACAGGCTCAGGGATGTACGTTATTTTATCTTGGTATTAGGACACTGGCTGTTATCACCTTCTCCCTTGTATCACTGCATGCAGAAGGAAACAGACTCTCAAAGCTGGGAGCTCTTTCAGACACCCTCCCTCCCCCCCCCCCCCCACGTACTACAGAGAAGGAAACTGAAGCCAGAAGGGGGCAAGTAACTTGCCCAAGGTCACATATTCGGTAAGAAACAGAACCAGGATTCTATGGCTCTTATATGTTATTTCTGTTGATGTTGTCTGCCCAGAAGAATATATCTCTTTTGCCTTTATAGTCCAAATAAGTCCACCAGTGCCTGGCACATAGTAGGTACTTAATAAATGCTATTAGGCTATGTATGGATGTTGCCTATTAACTAGCATAGTTAATTAAAAAAAAAAGGATTTATTAAGGAGCCTGCTATGTACCAGGAACTGTGCTGGGCCCTGGGGATATGGAGACAAACCCCAAAGAGACCCTGCCCTCCAAGAGCTTGTATTCTGCCAGAAACATATTGAACAAAGCCACCTGAAGGGATCAGGAACAGCCTGTTGTAGAAGATGGCATGTAAAGAGGCAGAAGGGAGGGGGAGGGGTGTCTCAGGTAGGAGAATCAGCCTGGGCAAAGGCACAGAAGCTGGAGATAGCTTGTCAAGTTCAGAGAATTGCTAGTAGGGAGATTGGCTGTCCTCCATACTATGTGAAGCCAATTACATTGAAATATACCTGGAAAGATAAGGAATTATCTTAAAACCAGCTTAAAGAATACTTTAAATGCCAGGCTAAGGAGTATGTAAGAGAAAAGCATCCAAGGCCAGCATGCATTTGATGGAGATGATGCCATCCAGGGCTCAAATGTGATGCCAGGTTTGGAGTCTGGGGGTGAGGTGGGGGAAGGAAGGTGGTTGGGACTGAGTGATTATCATTCCTTGTATAGGGAGAGTTCTCCAAAGCCAAAGTATACCTCCTTTAACCTTGCTTAGTCACCCAGGCTTCTCCTGGGCACACCCTCCCTAAGTAAATATGAACTAGTTGGGGGAGGATGAGCTGGAACATCAGGGAAGTCCTTATGGAGGAGCTGGTGCCAGAGCTGAGTCTGGGAGGAAGGTTCTGAGAGGAGAATAAGGAGGGAGTGCATTCCAGACCTACGGGACACCCTGGGCAAAGATACAGAAGTGGGAGATGGAATTTCAACTATGGGGACCAGCTACTAGTCCAGATTGACGAGAATGAAGAGTGGGCTGAGAGGAGCATGTCAAAATAGACCTGGAAAGATAGGCTGGAAAATGCCTGCCCTGCCTCCTTCCCACCGCTGTGCTGCTGAGGCTCCAGCAGGGTAACAGAAGAAAAGGCTTTATCACTAGAGAACAGGAGAAAAACCAGAGGGTGCACCCCTTTTGGAGAGATTAAAAAAATGCTTCCAGTTCATTGCCCCTTGATGTGCCCTTCTAGAAAGTGTTCTGGTCCTTTACTCTCCCCAGCCCTCTGGCAAATCTGCACCCAGGGCAGCGTTTGAGGCCAGCCTGAGAGACAATTTTGTTATTCAGTAATCATTTCAATCCTGTCCAACTCTCCCTAACCCCACCTGAGGTTTCTTGGCAGAAATACTGGAGTGGTTTTTCCATTTCCTTCTCCAGCTCATTTGACAGACGAGGAAACTGAGGCAAACAGGGTGAAGTGACTCGGACAGAGTCACACATCTAGGAAGTGTCTGAGGCTGGATGGATTAGGAATCTTCTCAACTCCAGGCCAGCATTCTCTGCACTGTGGCACCACCAAGCCCTTCATTGTGAGAAACAATACCAAGAGAACAAGAGTATCAATTATCAGCAACAGTTTAGGTGTGTAAAGTACCTTGAACACGTTACTTCCACGGATAATGGTAACAATTAATATTTGTACGGTGCTTGTTATGTAACAGGTGACTTACACATGTCATCTTGTTTGATCCTTCCAACAATCCTGAGTGTGTGATCATCCCCGGTGAGGAAACTGAGGCAAACAGGGGTAAGTGACTTGCCCAGGGTCATGAAGCTAGTAAGTGTTTGAATCAGGACTTGAAATAAGATATTCCTTATTCAAGGCTCATCACTCTACAATTTAGGTGTGCAAAGTGTTGGAGAATGGTAATAGCTAACATATTTTGGGACCTATTATGTGCTGGGTGCTTTACAAATATTATCACAGTTGATCCTCACAGCAACCCTGGGAGGTAGGTGCTTTATCTCCATTACTGTTTACAGATTATCTCCATTTCACACTTGAGGAAACTGAGGCAAACAGGGCAAGCTACCCAGAGTCACACAGCTAGTGTTCGAGGCTGGATTTGAGCTCTGGTCTTCCTCACTCCTGGCCCAATGCTCTACCCACTGAGTCACCTAGCTGCCCACAAACACCCACAGAGCACTAGACTAGGACTTGGGAAAAGACTTGGGTTCATGTTCCCACTCTGACATTTGCTAGTGGGCAACTCACTGAGCCTGTTTTAACACCTCTACCCCTACCCCTACTCCTCTGAAAATGGATGATATGGAATCCCAGATTTGGAAGGGGCTTCTGCAAGCATCTACTTCAACCCTTATGTAACCAAGAATCTCCAACAAGTGACCAGTCAGGCTCTGCTTGAAAACAGGGAACTCACTACCTTCCAAGGCAGTCCATCCTGCACTTTTCACTCCATTCATCTCAGGGATTTTGTGGGAGAGAGCATCTCCGGTCAACCCTAACGTAGACCATTTATGATATTGAGAGACTGATGATGGAACATAATTGCTACCTCCTGGCAGAGAGGCAGGAGACTGGAAGTGCAGAATGAAACATACATTTTCTAATACAGCCAGCAGAATAATTTGTTTTACTTGATTTACTGTTGTTCAGGAGGGTCTGGCTCTTCAGGACCCTGCGAGGAGTTTTCTCTGCAGATACTGGAGTGATTTACCATTTCCCTCTCCAGTGGATTAAGGCAAAGTGCCTTGCCCGGGGTCACACGGCTAGTACGTGTCTGAGGCCAGATTTGTACTCAGTTCCTCCTGATGCCAAGGCTGACACCGCACCTCCTAGCTGTCTCCTATTTACTTGACTATACTTTATACTTTACTTACCTATCTGTTACAAGGGAGGGTTTCTCTTGGGGGATAGACATGGGATGTTAACAGTGACAGAACTACAAAAAAGAACATCAATAAAGCTTTTACAAATACAGAAAAGAAGGGGGAAAAAAGAAAAGAAGGGGAAAAGTTCAGAGAGGGATAAACGGCAATTTTGTTACTACTGTGTTAAATTCAATAGGAACATTAAACCAACTATGTAGCAAGTTCACAGTTTCAGACACAAGTCTCTTGGATACTAAAACATTCATGTTGGTTGATGTGTAAACTCATAATCCCAAAGAATGGGGTTTTTTTGAGGGGGGGGTTAATTCTAAATACCCCCAGAGCTCAGTAAATGTGGGAGCTCAAGCTTTTGAGACATCATCTCCACAGGAACCTTGGTCCATGGCTCTGGTGTAATAGAAAGCGTCTTTGACATCATTTACCCCAGACCGCTTATTTCCCAATGGAGAAAAGGGAAGAGATTTGTCTTGGGCTGTACAGATAGCAAATGGAACAGCCAGAAATTGGAACTCAGAGCCTCTGCCCCCAAAAGCAACACCATTTTCCACTGTCCTAGGCAATACACAGAAAGGAAGCCTGAGTCCTAGCTCTGGCTTTGAAGCTGTGACACTGCGGAATTATCTTCTTTTTGGGTCTCAATTTCCCTACCTGGAAAAAGAGGGGGTTGGATTAGATGGCCCCCAAGGCCCCTTCCAGTCCTGCCAGTCTAAATTCCAAGGGACATTCTATTTCCTCCCCAACAGAGCGCTATATCTGTACTGGGGGGGGGGGGGGGGGGGAGGGTAACAACACTGCCCCCTGCTGGCAACTGAAGAGATGACTCATTGGGGAGAGATGACCCTGACTCACAGATCTACCCAGTACCTTCTGAATTTAGAAGTCTAGCATCTGGTTGCCTTAGTTTTGTGGAGGGGAGAGAAAAGGAGGATTTCATAGTGGCTGGCATTTATATAGCACCTACTGTGTGCCAGAGGTGCAGCAAGGTGGCCTGGTGGCTAGAGGGCTGGATCTGGAGTCAGGAGCACCTTCATTCAAATCCAGCCTCAGACACTTCTTAGCTGTGTGACCCTGGGCAAGTCACTTCACCCTGTTTGCCTCAGTTTCCTCATCTGTCAAATGAGCTGGAGAGGGGTATGGCAAACCACTCCAATATCCTTGCCAAGAAAACCCCAATGGCGAGACATAGAATGCTGGCTCCATTCCTTATTACTCGTGTGACATCAAATAAATCATTTAAAGCCCCAAGCCTCAGTTTCCTGGGCAAGGAGATTGGGTGAGATGGCCTTCCAGTGTGAGAGCTATGAGTCTGTGACCAGGTGATCTCTCTGGCTCCTGCTGGCTGAAGATTCTCAGATGATGCATTTATACTTTGTGTGTGTGTGCAGTGGCGGTGTTTAATTCAGAAAAGCCTGCAAGGTATGGTAAAGCCCGCTAGTAAATGAAAAGGAAGCCAACCTAGAAGCTGAGAAGACCTGGATTCAAATCCTCCTCTGACACATACTGGCTGTATGACCTTGAGCAAGTCACTTAACCTTTGGAGTCAGAGGTCCTGGGTTCAAATCCTGACTCTGCCAATTACCAGAATCCCCAAATCTGAGAACTGCAGGGACTTCAATAGCCATTTAGTCTAGGTACTGGCTATGTACCTTTGGAGAACTCTCTTTCCTTGTGCAGGCCTCAGTTTTCCTCTCTGCAAAATGAGGGGAAGTGGCTGAAATAACTTCTCCTTCAATGCTTTGATGGAGCTCCAATGTCTTTGTTGTTCAGTTGTTTCAGTTGTGTCTGACTCTTTGTGACCCCATTTGGGGTTATCTTAGCAAAGGCATTGGAGAGTTTTGCCATTTTCTCTTTCACCTCATTTTGTAGCTAAGGAAACTGAGGCAAGCAAGGTTAGGTGACTTGCCCAGGGTCACACAACTAGCAAGTGTTTGAGACTAGAACTTGGGAAGATGAGTCTTTCTGATTCCAGACCTGGTACTCTATCTACTGTGGTGCTCCCTACCTGCTCTGATTTCTTTGGGTCCTTTCTCATCCCTGTGGGGAGACATGAGGGCCCCAGGATTTTCCATAGCCTGAAACCAAATGGCCAGACATTGGAAAGTAACTGGATCTGTATTTCCTCTACATCCCCTACCATTTCATGGGCTTAGAGCCTGGGAGCTGGAAGGGGCCTTGAAGGCCAATGAATCCAGCCGCATTATTTACCTGAGGAGAAAGCTCGGGCATCCAGGGTGATGACTTAGTCACACAGGAAGTCACATGCACAGCTGAGAGGTAGAGGCACACCAAAGTCAGTAAGTGGCCGAGCTGGCATTCCAGCTCAGTGTTCTGGGGGGCGCTCTGGATCTCCTTGCAGAATAACCCCCATTTCTGAGGCCAGTGCCAGAGAGAGGACCTTTCCTTCTATCCTCTCTGCCACATACTATTCAGATGTCCCTTGGAAAAACCCAAGATCTTGGCAGCAGGCACCTCCCAGCCCATCCATCCAAGGGAAGGTGAGGCCCTGAATTGGAGACAGAGCTTTCCCTCCTTTAATGATCCCACGGGTCCAGTCTATTCTTTTCCATTTCTGAAGGACTTTGATCCAAGGCACTTGCCTCACACCAACCCTGCAAGGCAGGTGGGGAGGAGGTGGAAATGTCCTCACCCTCCCCACTTTTTACAGATCAGGCTCATTTTACAGCACCCCCTCCTCCTCTTTCTCTCAGGTCTCTTTCTTTTCATCCTTCCCTTCCTCCGTCCTCTGTGTCTCTCTCCTGTCCCATTCTCCATCTCTCTTTCCTTCTCTCCCTCTCCCTCCCATGTTCTCTCTCCCCCTTCTCTCCCTGTCTCTCTTCTCTCCCTCCCCTCTGTTACTCTTTCTCTCTTCCTTTCTCTCCCTCCTTCCCTAACTCCCTCCCTCCTTTCCCGTCTCCCTCCTCTGCTGTCTGTCTCTCACTCACATACACACACTCACACTCTTGCTCTCGCACACACACATACGCACTCTCTATCACACACACATACACATTCACACACACACACTTGCACAATACACTAACACACACACGTACTCGCACACGACACACACACACACAGCTAGCAAATAGAAAAGCTGGGATTTATTTGAACCCGGGACTCCAGGAGTCCAGTCCGAAGCTCTTCTCACTGCTGCCTCCATGGCAGACTCCCTAACTCCTGAGAGCAGAGAAGCCTCTTTATCTCCAGAGATCGGGTTCTCCTTTCCTTCCTCTGTTAAATGAGAGGATCGGACCGAGTGATCTCCCAGATCCTCCCCATTTTGCTGTTCTCCGCTGCTAGAGACACAAGCCGGGTAACCCAGCCACGCTGAGCCCGTCCATACTGCTAGGGGTTCCCAGTCCTGGTCACCAGGGGTTGGAGCAGATTCCCACCTAAAATGCGGCGGTTGGACGAGATGGCCTTTAAGGCCCCTTCCAGCTCTAAAGCCGAAGATCTTCAGGCCTCCGATGCACGTGCCGGGGCCCCACGCCCAGAGGGTGCATCTCGGGAGCAGGTCAGGGCGGGGCGAGGTATGGGCCGAGAGGGCGCGCGGGGGGCGCGCGGGCTAGGGGCGGTTAAGTTAGGCGTGTGGGGCGTCCCGGGTCGAGGGCGAGGGCAGCGGCCAGCCGTTGCGGAGGCAGGCGAGCCCCAGGGGTCAGGCCGAGCTGAGCGGGGGGCAGCGGGGGGTGGGGGGCACCATGACTAAGGACACACCGAGCCCCACAGGGGGAGGGGGCCGCTACTCGCCCAAGAAACCTCCCGCCGGCCCGAGCTCGGCGATGCTGCTGGAGGAGCAGCGGCGGGAGCTGGAGGCCGTGCGCGCAGAGCTGGAGGCCGAGCGGGCCCGCTCGCAGGCGGAGCGGCGGCGCTTCGCGACCGAGGCCCGGGAGCTGCGGGAGGCCGGCGAGCGGGAGCGGCAGCAGCTGGCCGACCAGCTGCGCTCCCGCTGGGAGATGCAACGAGTGAGGGAGCTGCGGCAGCTGCAGGAGGCCGTGCTGCGGGAGCGCGACGCCGAGATCCGCCAGCTGCTGCGCTGGAAGGAGGCCGAGCTGCGCCAGCTGCAGCAGCTCCTGCACAAGGAGCGGGACTGCGCCGTGCGCCAGGCGCGGGAGCTGCAGCGCCAGCTGGCCGAGGAGCTGCTCAGCCGCGGCTACTGCGGCCGCCCGGGCTCGACGGCCGGCGGGGGCGCCGCCGAGTGCCGCTGCAAGCTTCAGGACGTGCTGGCCAAGCTGCGCTGGGAGAGCGACGGCGAGCAGGCGGCCCGCATCCGCCACCTGCAGGCCGCGCTCGACGTGGAGCGCAGCCTCTTCCTCAAGTACATCCTGGAGAACTTCCACTGGGACCCGGCCTCCGTGCTCTCGGCGCGGCCCCCGCGGCCCAACCTCGCCCGGCCCGAGCCCGCGGCCGCTGCCACCGCCGTCGTCGCGGTCCACTTCCAGGCGGCGGGAGCCGGGGAGCTGCCAACTGCGGGCGCCGGGGAGCTGCCAGCCCCGGCCGTGGCGGCCGCAGCCAGCACCATCACCACCGCTACCACCGCCACCACCACCATCGCTGCGAACCCCGCCTCCGCCCCCGTTCTTACTCCTCTGGGGCCAGCCCCACCAGCAGCTCCAGTTTACCGCCCGCGGCCCGTGACCTCCGCCACCCGGCCGCGCTCTCTGGACAGCCTGTGCGCTCCGCGGCCGCGTTCCTATTCGCTCTCCTTGGACGACACCGTCCCCGCCGCCCGCTCCTCCCGCTCTTTGGACGGCAGCCCGAGCCGAGCCGAGTCGCCCGGGGCAGGCGAGCCCGAGGCCGGCAGCCCGCTGGACAGGAGCTCCCACTACCCCGCGGTCCTGCCCCGCCTCCAGCTGGTCCCAGACAACCTGGGCACTGGTGAGAAAGTGCCCTGTGAGGCGCTCCGGCCTAGCCCCGATGACCATCAGCAGGACTGCGGGAGACCGCCCAGGGCCTGGGGGAGCCGTCCCCACAGGGAGGTGCTGAGCCTGCAGCCGCCCGGGAAAGAAGGCGAAGTCCCGTTGGCCCTCGGTCCAAGGCAGCCGGCCAGCGCGGCGCCCCCGCACGAAGCCGTCCCGGGGCTTGATTACAACGACCTGGTGAAACAGAACTCGGAATTGGCCGAGGCTCTGGAGACCCTAGCCAAGCATTGCTCCCAGCTCAGGGAGGAGAATAGCCAGCTGCGGCGGGGCTTCCCAGAGACGAACGAGAAGGTGCGGAGCATCAAGGTGAAGAACGCAAAGCTGGCGGTCATCGCGAAGCGCCTGGAGGAGCGGGCTCGGAAGCTGCAGGAGACCAACCTCCGGGCTGTGAGCGCCCGGGTCCCTGGGGAGAGTTGCGCCGTCCTGGAGCTGTGCCGCCAGGCCTTCGCGCGCCAGCGGGCCAAGGACCTGACGGAGCAGACGAGCGCCATGCTAGCCAAGGACAAGGAGATCGAGGACCTGCGGCAGGAATGCCGGGACCTGCAGGCCCAGGTGGCCGCCTGCCAGGGACCTGCCCAGTGGCTCAACGTCAACGACTTTGACCATCTCCTGCGGGAGTCCCAGAAGGAGGTGCTTCGCCTTCAGAGGCAAGTCACCCTGCAGAGCTTCAAAGGCCCACATAACCAGAGGGCTGCCTCCCCGCCCACCTCGGGCCAGCTCCAGAACGCTGGGAAGGAGGAAGCCTCTGAGGCCGAAGAGCTGAAGCTCCAGGTGCAGGCCTTGGAGCAGACACTCAGTGAAAGGCAGAAGCGTTTTGAGAGCCTGGAGCTGGACGTGGGCAAGGCCCAGCAGAGATTCCAGGAAGCGGAGGGCCGGCTGCAGCAGGTGATGAGTGAGAACAACTGGCTAGCCCAAGAAAACAGCAGACTCCAGGAGAAGGCTCAGTGGTTAGACAGGGTGGACTCGGAGAACTGCGAGATGCGGGGCAAGCTGGAGCTAGTGACCGAAGAGCGAGACTCAGCAGCCCTCCTGACGGCCCAGCTGCAGCAGCAGGCCAGCCGCATTGAGGCCAGCCGCCAACAGCTGGAGCAGGAGCTCCAGGAAGCTCTGAGGGCGCTGGCAGCCCAGCAGGGAGAGGCCCAGAGAATGCAGCAGGACCAAGAGCAAATGCAGAAGGAGCACATGGAAGCTCTGCAGACTCTGGAGGCCCAGCTTCGGGAGCTAGAAGTGCCCTGCACCCACCAAGCTCAGGAGTTAAAACCACCTCAGCTGCTCAGGGGAAAGCAGGCCAAGAAAGCCACCTGCCACCTAGAGGGTGCCAGCCTCCCTGGCTCTAGGACACTGGCCAAGAAAGTCAGCACCCGGGCCAGCACCTCAGATGATGGCCCTGGGCAGCGCAGCTTTCATTCTTACCCAGCTCCCAGGGTGAGTACAGGCAGCAACATGGAAGAGATAGAAGCGGACAGCCTTTCCCAAGCCCCTGAGCCAGAGGGCCCCAGAAGCCACCACAGCCAAGACAGCCAGGACAGACACCACAGCTACCATGTGCACAACAGCCAGGACAGCCACGACAGCCACGTCCCTTCTAAACTGAAGATTTTCTTAGCCCGATATGACTATGATCCATTTGCAGGCCCCAATGATCAGCCAGAGGCCGAGCTGCCCCTGACTGCAGGGGAGTATATCTACATCTTTGGGGACATGGATGAGGATGGCTTCTATGCTGGAGAGCTGATGGATGGCCAAAGGGGATTGGTCCCCTCCAACTTGGTGGAGCAGATTTCAGACAGTGAGATCCTGAATTTACAACCTCCAGAGGGTAGTGACTCCTCCCTGGATTCCTCCCAGGAAGTGAAATCACAAAGTGACAGCTCCAGTCCTGAGGGAAAAGGAACTGATTCCTTGGAGGAAGGCTCCCGCTGTGGTCTGCTGCCAAAGAAACTGGAGAAGGGCATCATGGAGGAAGCTTTGGACTTCTCCGGGGTTCCTTGCCCTCCAAAACTGACTCTGATCCAGCAGCTGCCCCAGGGTGTGGTGGTGGACTGGGAGGCCCCCATTGCCCCCAACCCATATGGAGCCATGCAGGGCTACAATGTCTATGTGGACAATGAGCTGTGGGAGAACATCAGTGCCGGCTCCCAGACCAGAGCCACCATCGACAACCTGGACCTGAAGACAAGGGCCTACCGCATCTCGGTGCAGAGCGTGATGGAGAGAGGCTGCTCCAACCGGCTGCAGTGCTCCTTTCTGGTGGGTGGGGGCTTCTGCCCTGCCCCGAGCCAGCTGAGGCTCAGGAGTCTCACCTCCACTTCTGCAGAGATCAGCTGGCTGGATAGTGGCAGTGACCACCCGAACATGGTGTATCTCAATGAGGAGGAGCACAGCCTCACCAAGGCCGGAATCTGCTGCTACACCTTTCATAACTTGCAGCCCAGCACTCGCTACTGTGCCCGCGTGGAGGCACGGCCCCCCGGGGAGACCACCAAGAAGCTGTGGGAGGAGATGTCCCCCTCAATTACTTTTACCACCCCATCAGCCGGGCCACCTGATCCTCCCCTGGATGTCCTGGTGGAGTACCACACCTCCCCGGGCACTCTGCTCATCAGCTGGATCCCAGTGACCATCGACTCAGCAGGGTCCTCCAATGGGGTCCCTGTGACAGGCTATGCCGTGTATGCAGGTGGGCAGAAAGTCACTGAAGTGACCTCCCCCACAGCAGGGAATGTCTTGGTGGAATTTTCCCAGCTACAGCAACAAAAGCCTTCCCAAGAGGTCTCTGTGAGAACTATGTCTCATTATGGTGAATCCCTGGACTCAGTACCAGCCCAGATCCCTGGGGAGTGGCTGAAACGTTCCAGTGCTTACAGGTCACCCCCGTCTTTTCCTGTCATCCACAACTGTGGGGAGTTGCTCCATCCCCAGACCCCTTCAACACTGAGACCATATGTACCTGTCTCCCAAGAGAAGTCCATCATGGGCAGCTTCAGTACCAAGACCAGCACCCCTCTTCCTGCCAGCTGTGGGAGGGATAAAGTGGTTGCTGCTGATGGGTTCCCAGAAGACAGCTTCCAAAGGAGAGTTGCAAAACCTTCAGAAGGTGAGTTGCCAATCCCAGGAGACATCAATGCCCCCCAGGGACGTGGAGAAGCCTATTTCCTGAGCCCTCTGCCTTCTGGCAGGAAAGAGTCCCATGGGCCTAATACTGCCAAGGACAGCAGATTTGGGAATCCCCGACATCTGTGTGATGGCCAGATCAGGGTGGAGGAGAAGAGTGCTAGAAACACTGTGACAAGATGGCCCCAGGTTCAGGAGTTGCTACATATTCCTCCAGAAAACAGCCCCATGAGAGAGATCTATGGAGAGAACAATTCTGATGGGAAGGTGCCTAGGAACAGACTAGAAGCAGAAATGCTAAAGGTGACCAGTCAGTCATTGGAGGCCTTTGCTGATCACAGCCACATGGCTGACCTGGCCAATCTGGAGGAAGAGGACCAGTATGTGAACATGTGGGGGACAAGGAGACCCAGCCAAAAGAAGGAATTTAGGCTCCAAAAAGGACAGAGCAGGCTGACTGGTCTGAAGAAAGCAGCTCCACTCCCAGAGCCCAGTGCATTGTTGTATCAGCCCCTCTCTGGGAAGATGACCAAAATCCTGAAGGCCAGCCCCTTGGTGCCTGCCCCTGGGCCATGGTTCAGGGCCCCAGGAAGCAGCCCCCTGAAAGGAAATGTGACAAATGACCCTTTCCGAGTGTTCGTAGCCCTTTGGGACTATGACCCCCAGCTGATGTCCACCAATCCAATGGCTGCTGAAGAAGAGCTTGCCTTCCAGCGGGGCCAGCTCCTGAAGGTCTGGGGGGATCAAGACCCAGATGGATTCTATCATGGAGAGTGCTCCGGTCGGGTGGGTTACATCCCTGGGGACATGGTGTCCGAACTACAAGTGGAGGGCAGTGATGTGCTCAAGCAGCTGCTCCGGCAAGGTCACCTGCCACCCGGGGTGTCCCTGGATGGCCTCCTGGGGCTCTCTACACAGTCCCCCAACCCCCAGAAGAGTTTCTCCATGGCAAGCGGGGCCCCTCCACATGCCCAGCTTTGGTATCCGCAGACCATGGTGGCCGCCTTTGACTATTGCCCCCAGAAGAGCTCTAGTCTAAGTGTAACTGAGGAGCTGACCCTGAGTGTGGGTGATGTGGTCACTGTGCTGGGTTCTGTGGATGACAATGGCTTCTTCTATGGGGAGCTAAATGGGCAGAGAGGCTTGGTCCCATCGAACCTTCTGAAGACCCCAGCCCTGAATGCTGAGTAGCAAGGGCCCTGGCTTCTGGTCCTCCCTTAGTCCAGGACACAGCCAACCAGCTCCTGAGGGCATGGCACATTGACAACCACCATATCTATAAAAAAAAACCAAACCAAAAAAACCAAACCTTTTTTCATCAATAGAGACTATAGGATTGTACTCACTCAAAGCCCCTTACCTCTGAGAACATGGTTTAAAACCTGGCTTCAGGTAATTAAAAGAAACAAAGAACAACCAAAATAAGTTATTTTAGGTGTGTCTCAACAAGGTGTGCTGCTGTTCCAGATGGGTAATTTGATTGATTTGGGGAATTCCTTCCACTGATTCATTGGTAACTCTTCTGTAACTTAGTATCTGAGGTTGTGCCTTGCCTAGCTGGCCCAGCTGGTAGCAAACAGAGGCTGGATTTGAACCCAGGGCCCCCATCACTCCTGAGGCCCAGCCTGGCTATCCACTACTCCTCTTGGCTAATGAGGGATGGGAGAGAGACAGGGCCAAACTCAGGGCTACCCACTGGATGGACTTGCTCTCCTAGCAGTCTAAAGACAACCATTTTGGGTGTTTTGAGCAGGGACACTGATCAGCGATTGGGTCACCTCAGTGATTGAATGTTAGATATTCAAAGCATCTCATCCATGTATCAGGCTAGTCTAGACTGGGAAAAGAAAGGTCAAGAAAATATCCATTTTCTAGCTGTTCCTCAAGTGCCCCTCCTTAAAACACAGAAAGAAAAAAAGTGTATTCTCTGAATATCTCCTTCCTTCCCTGCCTTCCCCTGCCCTGGATACAAGAGCTGACCCTGGATTCCCTTCTTTGGTGTACAAGGGTGGGGGAAGGCATCACTGGGCCTTGAGGAGGCTGACTGAGGTTTTGTCAACATCCAGACCTGCACAGCTTAAGGTCAGAAGATCTATTCCTCCCATTTATTCAGAGTGGGAAATTGAGGCCCAGAGAAGCAATAGGACTTGATCAAGGTTACAGAGACAGTACAGGAGTGGGATTTGACCCCAGAATCCATGTTCTTTCCACTGTCCCAGGCTACAGTCTGAGGTCCTAGCCAGATCTGGGCATGTTGGTAGAGGTATTGGAGTCTAGGCACTGTTGAAATCCACTTCCTTCTAACTCATCCCCATGTAGGTCACCCCTCGTGTGTAGATCAAAAGGAAGAAATGCCAGGTAATCAAGGACCCATATTGAAGGATTTCTCTCATCACATCATCAGGGCTCTCCATACTCCCTCAACATACACACCCATTCCCATACCATCCCCCAAACACACCCCATACATACATACTCCCCCAACACATGCACATATTCTCATCCCACCCCCCCAACACATCCCATACATACCACTCCCCAACACACACATACATGCAGGCACACATGCATACACACACACACACACACACACCCTTTAATCCTTTTCCATGAGGCTGGGGTGGTACCAAGGAGAAGGGTCTATACTCCTATAATTTTATAGAAATCATTCATTCAACAAACATTTACCAAGCTTGCCCAGATGGTGTGCTAACTACTGGAGATGGAAAGTTGAAACCAAAACATTCCCTACCCTCGAGGACCTTACATTCTACTGAGTGATGGTTAGAGATAAGTTATAGGAAATATTCTCTGGGTTAAATTATAAGCTTTGGAGGATGAAATTCCTTTGCGGGAGTGGGAGTGGAAATTACAGGAACCCAGATTTAGAGCTGAGAGTTTAGAAGACAAATCCAATCTCCTCATTTGTGGGAAACCGAGGTGAATTGCCCAAAGTCACAGTAAGTATCAGGTAGCCCTGAGAACAAACATTTGAACTCCAGTCCTCCATTACTCTCCACTGTCTCATGATGCCTCCTGTGATTGCTGTTCAAAGTGTAGCCCTTGGGGCAGCTAGTTGGTGCAATGGAGCACCAGCCCCGGAGTCAGGAGGACCTGAGTTCAAATCTGCCTTCAGACACTCAACACACTTACTAGCTGTGTGACCTTGGGCAAGTCACTTAACCCCAATTGCCCTGCCTTCCCCCCTCCAAAAAAAAAAGAAAAAAAGTGTAGCCCTTCTAAGTTCTAGGGGTCCTTCTCCCAACTCCTGCTGTTAGGGGTAAGTTGTGTCCCCAAGTTATATCTCCCCCTTGGAATTCTAGGGATACATCTGGGAGACTGTGGGTGTCTTCTCTAATGTTATCAACTCCAGCCCCATTCCAATGTTTTCTCCTAAATATCAGTCTCCAGTGAATGTAGATTCCCAGTTTCATTTAACCAATTAACATCAATTTGTTTTTCCAAAGGGCTATTTCCTGAGCCAATAAAGCCAGAATTGCTGGACAGAATTCGTTCTACCCCAGGGCCACACTTTCTCCTGTTCCTATATAGTCCCTGGAGAGATCTGACTTAATCTTAAAACAGTTCCTATAAGGTCTCCATCTGTCCAAGTTGAGTTTTTAAATGTGGCAGAGCCGATGAACAGACCCAGCATCCTGGCTGAATGGGTGAGGGAACCCAAACTAGGAGCCACAGTCCTTAATTGCAATATTTGTATAATACATACTATGCTTCTCCTTTACATTAATGATTTGAGCCTCACAAGGTCCTATTATCTCCATTTTACTGAGGAGGAAACAGACCCAGAGGTTAAGTGACTTGCCCAATGCCACACAGTGAGTATAAGAGGGTTGGCATCTGGGACCCTCTGGACACACCCAGGCAAGTAAGTCAATAAACATTTGATGCCTACTGTATATTAAGCACCAGAGACAAAAGAAGGGAAAAGACAGTCCCTGCCCTAAAGATTCTCACAATCCAACAGAGACAACCTGCAAATAATTATGTTCAAACAAGCCAACCGTAGGATAAATAGGAAGTAATCAACAGGGGTAAGGAATTTGGAAAGACTTTATGTAGAAAGTGAGATTTCAATTAAGACTTAAAGGAAGCCAGGAGTAGAGGAGGGAGAGAATTGCAGATGTGGAGGATGGCCAGTGAAAATTCCCAGAGCCAAGAGATGGAGGGTCGTGTTCATGGTACAGCCCAGAGGCTGGTGGCACTGTATTGAAGAGTGTCGGGGAGTAAGGGGTAAGAAGACTGGAAAGGTAGGAGGTCACTCAGTTATGAAGGGCTTTGAATGCCATACAGCATTTTGTATGTGATCCTGGGGCAATGGGAGCCACTGGGGTTTATTGAGTCCGGGGTGACATGGTTGGAAAATAACTTTAGGAAAATAACTCTAGTGGCGGAATGGAGGATAGTCTAGAGTCAGGAGAGACTGGAGGTGGGGAGAACAAACAGGCCGTTGTAACAGTGCAGACAGGAGGTAAGGAAAGCCAAGATGGCGGCATTGTCCAGGGAGAAAAGAGGGAAAGGAAAGTAAAATCAACAAGCCTTAGGAACATTGGATGAGGGGCTGGGGGTGAAGAAAGAGAATGAAGAATCAAGGATGGGGGAGGACAGGGTTTGAAAGCACTAGGGTGGAAAGAGGGTTTTAGGGGAAAGAAAATGAGGCAGTTTTGGACATGGGGAGTCTTCTTGATGTCCAGCTGAAGGTATCCCATAGGCTGTGGGGATCCAAGACAAGATCAGCAGAGAGGCTAGATGTGAGGATCATGAGCATAAGGATTGTAACTGAGCCCAACAAGTGAAGTAGTATAGAAGGAGAAAGGAACCAGAACACAGCTGAGGGACAGCCCAACCGTGGTTAGAGGGTGTCAGCAGGATGAAGATCCAGCAAAGGAGACAGAGAAGGAGCGGTCAGAGAGGGAGGCAGTATAGAATGTTCAAGTTGGAAGAGACTTAGCTGAACTCTCTCATTTTATGGATGGGGAAGCTGAGGCCCAGAGAATGAAAGAGATCCATTGTCATGTAGTAAGTGAGAGAACCAGGAATAGGACCAGAATCACCAAATGTAAGGGTTGGAAGGGACCTGAGCAGGCCCCAAGTCTTACCCATACATGAAAGGAATCTCAAGGATAGTATAGTATTCCTCCAGCTTCTGCTCAGTGACTTTCAGTGAAGAGGAACTCATTGCCTTCTGAAGCAGCCACATATGAATAGTTCCAATTGGCTCATTGGCCACCTCTTCCCATGGGTGTAATATACTAGTGAGGGTCCGATTTGAGATATAGAGTGACCCAGGGGATGGTGACCCCTATTTCTAACTCATTCTCTTCCTATCTCTTCCCCCCCCCCACAACTTTTAAACCTTTGGGCCCTTGCCATGTGGTCCCACTGGGGTAGCAACACAGCCAGACAACATGGCAGGCAGGGATAAGAGGGGCATCTCTGGTGGTAGGTTGGGCTCTGCTCATGCCCCTCTTAAAGGTCCTAGACTCCCAATCAAATGAAGCACATGGAGAAGGCAGCTAGGAGGTGTTTCACTTAGGACCATGACACCTGACCCAGGAGTCCTCAATTCCCGCAGCTTCAGGTATCAGGACCTCAAAATTTAGGGGGTTGAAAGTGTGGGAAGACATGAGAATGAGCCCAAAATGGAGGTCACCGACCACTGACCACCTACCAATCTCCTATCGAACCCTGGCCATTTGTTTCACTAAGGAAGCAAAGAAGTGTCCAAGGGGAAAGCTGGAGAACAGAGAGGGAAAAACTGCTGAGAGAGGAGATGTGGGGGAGGGAGCAAGGGTCCAGGGCCAGGTGACAGGGAAGGACATCAGTTTACCTTTCTACATAAAGTGCTGGGTTTGGAAGCGGAAGGCCTGGATTCAAATCCCATCTCAGCCTCAGGTTAGTTTCCTGCCTCATGTGCCTCCCCATTCCAAATCCTTCTCCTTTTTTGGGATGTGGGGGGAGGCAATGAAGGATAAATGACTTGCCCAGGGTCTCACAGCTAATGTGTCAAGTATTTGAGGTCATATTTGAACTCAGGTCCTGGTCCTCCTTATTCCAGGGCCATCTAGCTGCCCTAAGCAAGCATTTATTAAGTGACTAGTACAAGCCAGGCCCTGTTCTAAGGGCTTCACAAATATTATCTTATTTGGTCCTCACTCTGAAACTCACACCTTTGGACAGCTCACTGCTCCTGGGAGTCCCTCCCTCCCTCTGACTGGGGGGGGGGGGGACATCTAGAAACTCCCTCCAGACCTTCTGTTTGAGGGGGCAACCAGGGAATTCACCTTATCACTTCCCACCTGACAGAGCTCCTGGATTTAATGATCTTATTCTGCAAGATGCCATCAGTTCTGTAGTTTACCTATCAGATCCATGGAGAATGGAAGAATTTATGACCAGAGATAGAGAACATTATGAAATGCAAAATGGATAATTTTGATTACATTAAATTCAAAAAGTTTCGCATAAACAAAGCCAATGCAACCAAGATTAGAAGGGAAGTTAAAAAGCTGGGAAACAATTTTTACAGCCAGTGTCTCTGATGAGCTTACAATCTAAAGGGGAGATAGAATTAATAAAAAGATAGTCCTGCCCTCAGTGAGCTTACAATCTAAATGGGGGGATAGAATTAATAAAAAAGACAATCCTGCCCTCAGTGAGCTTACAAACTAAAGGGGGGATAGAATTAATAAAAGGATAGTCCTGCCCTCAATGAGCTTACAGTCTAAAGGGGGAGACAATACACCTAAGAATGCAGAAAAGGAAGGAGGAGACCGGGACAGTGGGGAGCACTCAGCATCTTGTTCTGTAGAGATGAGACCAGGTAGGGCAGTAGAGACAAAGTGAAGGGAGCTGAGAGTCCAGATTCTGCCCTCTCTAAAGGAAGGTGTTGGGAGGAGTTTGGTCCTCCAGCCCTCCAATCAGAGGGGATGAGGAAAATCACATACAAAAACTAGGATAAGGGAGGAGGTGTCAGTCAAGGCTTGAGTTAAATCAAGAGTTTGAGATTAGAGAAGAGCTTATCCTGGGAGGATGTCTTGTTCTGGGGAGCATCAGATACTGAGGTAGGTGATGGTGATCATGGGCTCCCTAAGGGCAGGACTCTCTTATGCTTTTCTTTGTAGTCTCGGCTCTTAGCACTGTCTGGTACATATGGTTATTCATTCTTCATTTTCAAAGAGGACCAATGACATCACGTCATATCTAGAAATTGCTCATGAATTGGATTTAAGTATGGCAGCGTTTCAACAATCTGGCTGGCAGCTGTTGGGGGGGAGTGAAAGACCAACACAAGCCCACCAACAAGCATGCTATCAGCACACTGGAAAAGCCCAGGTTCTTTCGATCTGCTTTACTAAGGAAAGCAACGTTAAGGGGTTGACAAGCTTACTTTAATCCAGCATACAGATACCATTCACTTAGTTCAGGGGAAAAAGCCAGCACCCTGAATGTCAGAGCAAATACAAACAAAGTACAAACGTGGACAGATCTTGTCTGTTTCAAATCCCAATACATAGTTACCAGAGTTTAACAAAGTCCCAGCATCTGGGTTTAAAAGCTGGAGGGCTCTTAGCTACAACTGCCCGGAGTCTCCACGTCAGCACGCCACCAAGAGTGAGAGGCCTAAGCAAATGGCTCCGTCTTCCTTTTTTATACAGTTCCAGACGTTATCAAACGTCATCTGAGCACCAGAACTTAGGCTCCTATGATTGGCTCTGGAGTTAGCATCTCCCCTTAGGACCCTGGGAGCTTCACACCCACATAGCACCTAGCAATTAGGGGTTTGGGGCAAACTTAGGAGCAAAGATCTAATCAGGCCTCCCTTAGTTAGCCCCACCATTCACACCCACATAGGTTTAGCACCCAACAGGGGTTTGGGCCTGGGGCTTAGCACCCAGTAAGACTCAAAGACACTTAATTAATCATTTTAAAACAGTAAGAAAGCCCCAACTTAATTGATATTACAGGCAGAATTGGGCAAAGTAGTCAGCCTCACTCCCTCTTCCTTTCACAGAGTTGGGGAGCATTCTGTTACCACTGGGCCACAATTCAAATCATCCCTGCCCTGGAAAAGCTTACATGCTACCTCCCCCTGAAAAAAGAGCACTTCGTCCCAGCCTGGGGCATCTTTGTCCCAATAACATTTGGCCTTGTACCTGCTCATGGTAGCATAGTTCCTGGCCCATAGAAGATGCTTGATAAAGGCTTGATTAACGGAATTCTATGTATGCATGGCTTCTTTCCCCAGGAATCTAAACCCTCTGAGAGCAAGCAACTTAAACAAAAAAAAAAAAAAACCTCTTTGTGCCACCTGAGAGTGCTCTGAAGTCTTTTCCCACCAAAGCGACTTCTGTTGTATTTGCATCCATAGGTCCCTCCCCTCCTCTGTCCCTAGGACCTTTTCATTCTTAATTAGGTAGTAAAAACCCTGGTATGTCCATCTTACAAATGAGGAACCTAAAGGCTTAGAGGAATTGTGGGTTGCGACTCCATGTGGGGTCGCAAAGAATTTGGCAACAGTAAGAGGTTTCTGGTGAAAAGACCAAAAATTAATTAAAAATCAAATGTGTAATGAATCCAAGGTGTTTCTGGCAGGGCTTGCCCGCCTTGCAGCCCGCAACTTCACTGCAGCCTTGGTGCTGAACCCAAAGCATGGCACTTTGCACACACTTCACTCCACATGCCCCCAGGTATCTGACACCCTCCCAAGGTGTAGACAATGACTCTACTTACAGGCACACAGGTTTACAAGGTTCTAAGAATGAATGGGCAGGGGCAGCTAGGTGGCTCAGTGGATAGAGTGCCTGGCCAGGAGTTCAAATACGACCTCAGATACTTAGCAGCTACGTGATTCTGGGCAAGTCTCTTCACCCTGTTTGCCTCAGTTTCCTCATCTGTAAAAGGAGCTGGAAGGGGAAATGGCAACCTGCTCCCGTATCTCTGCCAAAAAAAACCCCAAATGGGGTCACAAAGAGTCAGATGTGACTGAAAAATGACTGAACAAGAAAGAATGAACAAGTTTATTATACCATGGAAGGAGAAGAGAATTTCCATCAGGGTTTTTGCCTCTCACCCCTGTGGGGTCTTCTGACCTTACCCTTCAATGCCCAGTGCCTGAGGAAAATGACATACAAAAACTAGACTGTTTTGCATATTATCTTTAGAAGAGGGCATGGAGAGGAAGACCCACGATCAGTGGAAAGAGTGCTGAATCTGGAGAATGGGATCTTACACAAGGCACTTCACTTCCCTGGGTCTCAGTTTCCCCATCAGTAAAATAAGAGAATTAGAACAGATGATTGGTGAGCTCCCTCCCAGATCCTTGCTTCCCTATTCCAGGATCCCTCCAGAGAAAGGAAGCATTTTTTACACCTTAAGGCTCATTGGAGATATGAACTACTATTAATATTATTTTGGGGAAGATAAGGGGATACAGGAAAGGGAAGAATTAGAAATGATCTCGGAGCCATCAATGGGAATGGAGAAGTTAGGAGGGGAAGAGGATGCGTTTGGTTTGAGACAACTTGGGTGGGATGTGCCAACGGCCACATCCAGGTTGAGCTGTTCAGGATTTAGTTAGAAATAGGACCTTATGGACCATATAACCATCCCCTCTCATTTCACATCCTTAAAGGATTTGCCCAATGTTACACAGCTAAGATGTTTCTGAGGCAAGATTTGAACCCAGATCTTCCAGAACTCTGCCTTAAGGCTTGATGACCCCCAGGAAAAATGCATAGTTAGGGAGATTGAGGAGCGGGGACCCAGAGATTGTCCCATCACGGAAGCCAAGGGAGGAGAGAGTGTCATGGTTGATGCGGGAGTCGACAGTGTAGAAGAGAGGAAAAGTCCATTGACACCATAGAGGTCCCTGATGCTCTCACAGCCGTTTACATCAATCAGTAGGGATTGCAAGCGATTGAAAAGAGAGTGGGTCATGAGGAAGTAGGGCAGCCAGGGGGCACCACAGTGCGCAGAGGGCCAGGCCCAGAGTGAGGAACTCATCTTCCTGAGTTCAAATCTGGCCTCGGACACCGACTAGTTGTGTGACGCTGGGCCAGTCACTTCACCCTGTTTGCCTCAGTTTCCGTATCTGTAAAAGGAGCTAGAGAAGAAAATGGCAAACTGCTCCAGTATCTTTGCCAAGGAAACCCCAAATGGGGTCACAAAGTGTCAGACATGACTGACCAACATGAGCAAGTGGAGGCATCCGGTCTAGGGGAAAGGCTGAACAGTTTGTCACTGACATGAGTGGGAAGAGAGAGAGGTAGAAAGGAAGACATTGAAAGGAGCTAGCATGTCTGTAACCAGACAAGGAGAGGTCCTGGATGCCGGACAGAGGACGGCTGAGGGCCCAAGGTTTGGGAGGCGGCCGAAGGGGAGGGGATCCAGGAGAGGAGGAGAAGGAGGGACTAGCCTTGGCCGGGAGGAGAGGGCTGGGTGTGGAGGCTAAAATGACAGATAAGGGAATCCACCCGCCAGGACTTTAGAGTTCCAAGGCTTAGCATACATTAAGTCCGGGGTTTATCTGGGGAGTTCCCCAATCAACTCCATGAACCTCCCAGGGAAGGAGAATCTTTGTTGGGGCCTGCCCACTGCTGGGGATTAAGAACAGCTTCTGTTTGTTAAGGAGGATTAGTCAGTAGTATGGATCAGAGCCACCTCTTTGTGCTGGGCCTGTTCTAGAGAGGACGCTTCCAGCTCCTCTTTGCCCCTTGGCCTGTTTCCATTTTTGGAGGAGAGCCTAGAGAGCAACAGAGCTGGGAGTGCACCTGCATCCCCAGGGGAAACGGGCTTCCAGGATGGCACTTGGCAGCTACCTGGACCCTTGCGGCCCGAGTTTGGGTTCCTGGCAATAGCCCGAAGGTATGGTAGAATCCAGTGAAAGTCTTGGTTGGTTGGTTTTAGAGAATGGGGGGAACCTGGGCATAGCACGTTTGAAGGAAGCAGTTGATAGGTAGAGGTAGAGAGACAGACACAGAGAGAGAGAGAGAGAGAGAGAGAGAGAGAGAGAGAGAGGAGTAGAGGAAGGGAGAGAGAGAGAGAGAGAGAAAGGAGAGGCGAGAGAGAGGGAGGGGGAGAGAGAGAGAGAGAATGATTGAAGGTATAATTTGCCAGAGAAAACCAGAAGGGATCAAGGGCACCTGCAGAGGTAGTTAGCCTGGGCAAGGAATAGGGCCACCTCCTTGTCAGAGACTTGGGGAAAGGAGGAAAGAGTGGGGGTGAAGTCAAGGAGCTTTGAGATGAAGAGGCTAGAAGAGAGATTTCCCTTGGAAAGGCCTTACTATTTTTTAGTGAATAAGACGGCCAAGATGAGGAAGAAGCCAGCCAATGGAAGGAGCCAGAAGAGAGTGGGCTCCTTGCACCCGGTTCCTGAGCCCGGCTGCTCTGCAGAAGCAGTGGGAAGGCCCCTGTGTGCCCAGGAGAGGGGCAGTGCCCAACATTCCAGTGAGTCCCTTAGTCACCTCTCAGGATCGCACCGGCTTCTAGCCTTAGGATACTCCCTGAACCTCTTGGAACTGCTGGAAAGACCATCCAGAATCTAGAAGGAAGACAATCTCCGGGCTGCTCCTGGTCCCCTTCCATGCCTCTGCCCACCCCACCCCCAGCCCTGCTGGAGGGGCAGCAGGGAGCTAAAGCCAAGATAGGGAGAGTAAAAGACCTGAACTTTGCCCTCGTGAATTATTCAGACAATGCAGATATCTGATTGGGGGCAGCCAATTGTAGCCTTTAGGGTGGTAGCTTAAGGCTGGAGGCCTGTCCAGTTTGGTAAGGGACTGGGTCAGATTCTATCTCCTCCCCGGGTCACCTTGGGCAAGGTATTTCACCTGCCTGAGCCCCAGCTTCCACCTCTGTAAAATGGCACTAGATGTCCTCTGAGACCCTTTCCAAATCTATCGTCCTAAGAGGCTTGTGGGGGAGGATGGGGGGAGAGAACAAAAGGACTGACTAAAGTTTTGCCAGGTCGGCCCTGTAGCAATCCCAAGTTTGTTCCCTCTCCAGGGAAGTCCAATCGCTGGTCCTATGAGTCTGAAGGACAGTGTAAGGCCCTTCGAAGGTGGGTCTCTCCCAAGAGGAAGGAGAATACATCATTAACTCTGGAGACTCTGGAGAATTCTTTGTTTCTTGCACTTTCTATGCAGCTAGGTGGTACAGGGGATTGGAAGTCAGATTGGAGTCAACAAGACACGGATTCTCATTCAGCTTCAGATCCTTGTTGTGGCTCAGTCATTTTGCAGTAGTGTCTGACTCTTCCTGACCCCATTGGGGATATTCTTGGCAGAGATACTGGAGCAGTTTGCCATTTCCTTCTCTGACTCATTTGACAGATGAGGAAACTGAGGCAGACAGGGTTAAGTGACTTGCCCAGGGTCACACAGCTAGGAAGTGTCCAAGGACAGATCTGAACTCAGCAAGATGAATTTTCCTAACTCCATGCTGGGCACTCTATCCACCGCACCACAAGGCGGCCCATGGTTTTAAGCCTCACCTGCTTTAATAGGTGTTCAAAAGCTTAAGCTCTAAGGTTTCTGGACACCTTGTACTTTAGCTGCGGAGCTGCATCTTGACAGGAGGGGGAGCCAGAGAGTCAGGTGAGACCTGTGTGTGGGAAGCTAGGCAGCTGGAGGGGAGTGGACAGGGGCTTGGCTTTGTGTGTGTGTCTGTGTGTCTGTGTGTGTTGGTCCGTGTATCTATCTGTGTATGTATGTGTATGTGCGTCTGTGTCTGTATCCCTGAGAAGACCCTGGTGTCTGGGCTGTGCAGTCAGGATCGCCCTGAGGGGCTGGCCAGTGAGGAGGAAGGCTGACTCCAGCTGTAGCTGGGGGACCGCCCTTGGGAGACCTTCCTGCCCTCCTTTCTCAGGTGACCTGGGGAAGAAGTCAGAGGCTACCCCGACAGAATAATAACCGCTAATAATAATAAGCTAAGAAGACCCATTCCTTTTCTATTTGCCCCCACGTGCCTGCTCTCTCCACTACCCTAAGTTGTCTCTTGGAAAGACAGGATGTCATAAGAACGGAGCTGAGTTTGGACCCAGAGGACCAGGTTCAATCTGCCACGTCGTACCTGTGTGGGCTCAATGAGCCTCTATTTCCTCATCTGTAAAATGAAGCATATTGGATAGATGACTTTTAAGGTCCCATCAGCCTTTAGAAGGAAGCAAATTCTTGGTTGGGCAGATTCTCAGGGTGGCTATGGATGGATGGGGGATAGAGTTTTGGCCTTGGAATCAGGTTCAAATTTGGTCTCAGATACTTATTCGCTGTGTGACCCTGAATAAGCCACTTTACCCTGCTTGCTTCAGTTTCCTCATCTGTAAAATAAACTGGAGAAGGAAATGGCAAACTGCTCCAGCATCTCTGCCAAGAAAACCCCCAATGGGGTCAGGAGTCAGACATGATTTCTCTCTGGGCTCTAGTCTGAAAGCTTTAGGTTTTGCATCACTTGGAGATAATGAGTATTTTGCATGATAACTTCTACTGAGTGTTCTGAAAAAAATGTTTACAGATCAATGTTAGTCTAAGGCAATTGTGGGCAACAGTTGGGTTTGCGGTAATGGTCCAATTCCAGGCCAGTTTCTTGGTTGAGGTCTCTAGGACATTTAGATGTCTGTCTTTGCAGTCTGAGGATCTGTCATCAGCCAGTCCATGAGAGACAGGGAGCTTCCACTATGTAATTCTGGCCACCGGGTCGTGGCTCACTAGGTATCTGGTTTAATTTTTGAGACCTGCTGTGATGGGTAGCATGGCTTCTGATCATTCAGTTCAGGCTCCTTGGGCATAATCCATCTATCAGCCCCTCTCTTGTCCATAAACAAATCTACCTGGTTCAGCTTTGTCACCTCAAACTCCCACCTTCTCAGTGGGCCCCTCCCTCTGATTGGAGAAGGTGGAGGAGGGTAGCCAGTGGCTATCTCCTCCCAGATCCTCCATGTAAGGAGGGTACCCAGAGCTGTCACCTCATAATGTCCTACCCAACTGCTCTCCTCTGGACTTCATCTTGCCCCCACCCATGGTACCCTTCCCTCCCTCTTTCAGCCTTATATTGTGACCTCTGGGAAAGGCAGACTTGTCTTCTACCTTTCTCTGTATCCCCAGTGCTTAGCACATAGTAGGCACTTAATAATTGTTTATTGACTAACTGATTTGTTGACCTATTGCTGACCAAGGTAACATGGGTGCTGCCCGCAAAGGGCTTTTTGATTCCACTGCTGGATCTTAGCTGTTTCTCAGGCTCCATTAGAAGTAAAGCACTTTCAGTGCTTTTGCTTAAGGAAATGAAGCCTGTTTCTTCCAAAAGGATGTCTAGAAAATTTTAACCTGTTTATCACGTGCTCTTAGAACAACTATCTTCCTCCTTCACGGTGAGCAAATGTTAATCATTCTTTACCTGCCAGTGGGTGGTAGGCCTGGCATCATACGGGCTTTTCCAAATCTGCCAAATCTGCCGTGGTCCATTTTATATTTCCAACAGCATGCATTCAGGAGGGTATTGAATAGCCAATGCCAGAGAATCTCTTAATATATTCAGCAATAACTGTGCTCTACATGTCTTCCCTGGAGGACACCGAGGTATTTGTGGTTATGGTCCTTGTCTCTTGGTTCAATTTTACCTCTGGAGTCAAGCTGAAAGCTTTTGATCTCTAGTTTTCCTCGATGTGTGTTAAGAGTTTTACATTTGCCATGGCCAGAGGACATTCTGATATCACTTGAGAAAGATTCCTGGAGATGGTGGAGCTATTTAATGAACTTTTCACTGGAGTCACATGGCTTCTTGTCACCTATGAACAATAATCATTTATTACATACTTTCTATGTGCTAAGGGCATGCGGTACAAAGAAACAACCCCTGCCCTCCTTCTAATGGAGGAGATAACATGTTAATACCTATGTATAGACAAAATATATACAGAATAGATGTAATCTCAGAAGATAGGGCCTCTAGGTGGTGCCACTGCATACAGAGAGCCCAGCCTGGAGTCAGGGAGACTCATCTTCATGAGTTCAAATCTGGCCTCAGACACTTCCTAGTTGAGTGACTGTGGGCAAGTCACTTCACCCTGTCTGCCTCAGTTTCTTCATGTGTAAAATGGGCTGGAAAAGGAAACAGCAAACCACTCCAGGATCTCTACCAAGAAAACCCCAAATGGGGTCAAGGAATGTCAAACCCAACTGAAAAATGACTGAATTGAAATCTCAGGGAAGGCACTACCTGGGGAGGTGGGGGGGAGGAGACCAAGGAGAAACCTTGTGCAGAAGGTGAGACTTGAGTCTTGAAGACAGCCAAAAGGCAGAGGCAAAGAGGGCCCAGATAAATGGAACAGCTGAGTACTTGATAAGGTGTTTTGCCTTGACTCTTATAGTTTGGAAGTCATACTTAGTTTTGCTTCACAGGAGGACGAGTCATGGATTGAGGAGTACACAGACCCACAGTGGCTTAGCCTGGCTTCCTGAAGAACTCTGACCCAGAGGACCCGGGTTCAGTCAAAGGTTCTGATACTGCCTGTGTGATCTTGGGGAAGTCTCTGAACCTCTGGGTCTCAGTTTCCTCACCTGTAAAGTTGGGATGTTGTATGAGATGACCTCTTCGGTCTCTCTAGGATCTATATTGGTCGTTTGTGACGTTACCGTGTTGGTGACACGTTTTAAATAGAGAACCATTTTCTACGTGGACATGAAATACTGCAGGACTGTCACTATGCTTTGGTCTGTCTTATCAATGCTATGAGCTCCCAGCTGAGTCAAAGGCTTCTCCCTAATGAAGGAAGGCAGTGTAAACACCACAGAGCTTTGGGGCAGCATGTCCAATAAATCTATCATAAGCACCCCTAGGACATGGGGCAGCTCCTTTTTTTTTTTACTTCTCAGGCAACATGTTTTCTTTTTTTTTTTTATCTTTTTGAGGCAATCGGAGTTAAGTGACTTGCCCAGGGTCACACAGCTAGTAAGTGCCTGAGACCACATTTGAACTCAGGTCCTTCTGACTTCAGGGCCAGTGCTCTATCCACTGTACCACCTAGCTGCACCCCCTCACATGTTTTCTTTTCTTTTTTTTTTTAAGGCAGTTGGGGTTAAGTGACTTGCCCAGGGGTCACACAGTAAATGTCTGAGGTCAGATTTGAACTCAGGTCCTTCGGATTTCAGGGCCTCTTCTCTATCCATTGCACCATGTTTTTTCATAGGTGTTTAAATTATTTTTTTTTAATAATACAAGCTGCGAATGCTTTGAATAAGGTACAGCAACATGAAACTCACTTATTTTTGGAGGGACCCGCGTTGTTCTCATCTTTTGTGAATAAATATGAGATCTTTTTGTCATGTTCAAGAAAAAAGATATCAGATTTGTGTCTGAGCGGAAGCTGAAAAGTATTCTGTTAGTAATTCATAAATCACAAGAGTTTGAGCCAATAATTATGGCTCTTCTCTGGCCCTACCATGTTCCCTTTTGTAGAGAAGCTGGAGGCCCCTGCTTCCTTGGCAATGGTTCTATCGTTCATCCTGTTAGCAGGGTGCAGATTTAGTAAGCACCCACTGTGCATCAGGCATTGGGCTATGTCTCACTGTGTGCACCATCACCTCACTTTAGTAAGCACCCACTGTGAGTCAGGCATTGGTCTATGCCCCACTGTGCACACCATCATTGAGCTTTAGTAAGCACCCACTGTGTGCCAGGCATTGTGTTACATCCCAAGTGAAGGTCCCACATACACACGGACTTAATCTTCTCGTTCCTCCTTGGCCAGGCTTCTCCACTGGCTTTTGCTCCCTCGCTGTTCCAGGCTCCCGCCATGCTGGTGTTTGACACCTGCCCTTAGCAGTTTTCCTCGACAGCTGGCTTTTCATTCTTCCCTGCTTACCATGGTAACTGCTGCGGCAGCGCACATTGTTGTGTACAAGTCCTGAAGTGTTTTTAAGCGTCCCGTCAAACATCCCGGGAGAATGGGCTTGGCTGGCAGGTCCCAGCTCCTTTGAATTTCTCTGCTCGTTGGAATCCTGCCACCAGCCTCCAAAAGGGCTTTGCAGATCCCAGGCTCGACATGCCCATTTCCTTTTCAAAAGCATTCGAGACATCGGAGTTGTTTTTCCAATCTGTTTTATTTTCCGGTAGCGTTTCTGGAGTTTGCATTAAGTGAAGATTTTCAGTAGCTGGGCGTCTTCCCCTCTTCTCTCCTCATCTCTCAGGTGCCCGATCCCTTCTTTTGTGTGATCTAGGATTAGGGATGAAATGATTCCGTAGGGCTGTCCTGTTCCGGTTGGCCATACGTTAGAGTTGCCTGCTCAGGAGCTCAGGGCAGGGCTGACAAGAGGCGATGCAGAGATTTCGCCTCTACCTACTGTGAACCGTTTTCCGTTTTGTTATGATACGCTTTGGGCCGTAGTAGCTAATATTTTTAGAGGAATATAGCTTTGTAAAACATTTCACACACATCTCATCTGGTCCTCTCAACAGCCTTGGGAGGTGGGTGCTACTGTCACCCGCATTTTACAGATACACCAACTAGCTGTGTGACCCTGGACAAGTCACTTAACCCAGTTGGCCTCAATTTTTTCATCTGTCAAATGAGCTGGAGAAGGAAATGGCAAACCACTCCAGTATCTCTGCCAGGAAAACCCCAAATGGGGTCGGGAAGAGTCAGGCACGATTGAACAACAAGGACAAACTGAGGCAGAGGTTAAGTGACTTGCCCAGGGTCACACAGCTAACAAGTGTCTGAAGTGATAGGGTCTTTGTGACTCCCAAGTCAGGAAGTCCAAGTCTAGGGCGTTAGCCCCCCAGCTGGACTAACAAGCAGACCACAAAGCTCAGAGTAACAATGATAATAAAAGTCCAACCCAATATCTGTGCCATGATTTGGGGTAAGGGGAGGGGAGGGGAAGGGATAATAGCAAGGTAGGAGAATGCCAGCCAGGGCAATGGGCAGCAAGGACCTTACGGATCCTAAAGCAAGAGTGTGATGGTGCCTACTGGGACCCACTTGGCTCCTGAAAGCCAATTGTAAAATGTTTACCTTATCCCCTGCACCACTTAATGGCCTCTAATGAAAACATGTTTTTAATCCATTTCATGTTTTGCCTGCTTTAGGACTCAGTGCCATCTACACCAGAGCAGGTCTGGGCATTTCTGATTTGATCTGGTGGTACCAGCTGCATTAGAGCTCCCTGAGGGTAGGAATGGTCTTTCACCTTTCTGTGTGTCCCTAGCACAGTACAGGGCACTTAGTAGCTATCTGTAAATGCTTCTTAACTGCTTCCAATCCAGCCCCTGAAGAGGTGTCACTGCCCACTCCTCTTCTTTCAAGCTAGTCATCATAACTCGGGAGTGAGGCCAGCCTGGCACTCTATGCCATCCCGTCCATTTCTGTGGAGGGCTCTTGTTACTCTGACAGGGCTCACCCAATCAATGGCATTGTCCAAACCCAGTTTTCCAGAATTCTAGGGTTTCTTCCAGGTCTCCACAGATAGCTTAATGATTTCAAGCAGGAGTATATTTATCAATGTTTAACAATCAGCTCTCCAGGGGGAGTGGGAAATAAATACATGATACACTTTTAAATTTAATCTGAAAGCTTAATGTTTTCCCCATCACTTTCTTAAGTCTAGATAGTCAGCCAAACAGTAAACCAAGCTCTGATTTATAACCTTTGAGATTTCTGAGGTGTAAATGCTTACATTAAAAATTTTACAATCGGCTTTTAGGAACCAAGTAGGTCTCAATAGCCTCCACCACATTCTTGCTTTAGGACACATAAGGTCCTTGCTGTCCATTGCCTTGGCTGGCATCCTCCTACCTTGCTACTATCCCATCCCCCCTGCCCCCGCCAAATTGTGGCACCGATATTGGGTTGGACTTCGAGGGGGCTGTTATTTTATTATTATCATCATTGTTATTCTTAGTTTTGTGGTCTGCTTGTTAGTCCAGCTGGGAGGCTAACATCCCAGACTTGGAGTCAGACCTGAGTTCAAATCCTGCCTCAGACACTTACTGGCTGTGTGACTCTGGACAAGTCACTTAACTTCTGCCTCAGTTTCCTCAACTGTAAAATGTAAAGGCGCAAATGAAATATTTGTAAAGTTCTTAGCACAATGCCTAGCACATTAGCTATTATAATGATTATTATTTACTCAGACACCATCGGGGAATCTGTAGGCTTATCTCCAGGTCCTTAGCCCTTGACCTTCCCCAGGGGACCTTATTCAGCAATTTATTTGCATTCCCTAAGGCGCTTGTCCAGTGATCCTTTGTGTGAACCTTATCTGTATTTAGGCTCATTCCTTTCCTAGACTGGGAGGACCCAGTTTAGGGCTAATCTAATCTTATATCTCTCCCAGAGCTCCACATAGGACTCTGCATACAGTGGGTGGTTAATAAAGGTTAACCGAATGCATGAAACATCCCTTCAGAAGATAGAAATAATTTACTGCTCTTTCCCCCTAGACTTTTACCTTCTGTTTTTGTCTCTGTTTGGTCTTGTCTGCTGTGGGTTTGGTTTGTGGTCCTGACTTCAAAACAGAAGGGAGAGATTGGGAAATCCCAGGGAGCTGGTGGGCCCCCCATAGCCCTGGGAAGCTGAGTCAGGGAGGGATGTTGTAATGTTCTCCAGATATGAGGCAAGCCCCAGACTCTGCAATGGAAAGAGGAAGCAGAAGCCTTGAAAGGGTATGAGAAGTAACCATCCAATCCAGTGCAACCCAACCAGCATTTATTAAGCACCTACTGTGTGCTAGGCTCTGCTCTGGGCACCAGCAAACAATACCAGGACCAAAGTGAGGTAGATTGGGATCCCAGATTTTGGAGCTGAAGGGCCATTCTGCTGGGGAGTTTGAACATGTAAATACAAATGGACTTCAGGAGAAAGAGACCCCTACCATCTAGGAGTAGTAGGAACAGCTTCGGTAGGAGATGGCTGCTGAGTGAGCCCTGACTGAAGCCAGAGATTCCAGGAGGCAGAGAGGAGGCAGTGGTGCATTGCAGATCTAGGATTCAGCCTGTGCAAAGATGCAGAGGTGGTAATTGATGGGGATGGGATCTGAATGTTTAAAGGGAAAAGACCATGTCTTTGGGATCTGGACCCCCAAAAAGAAAAGCCCCTGGACTTTTTCACGGGGACCAGTTCCTTGGCATTCACCTGGGGCACCAGGCCCTTCCCAGTTAATTCGCTGCCCTTTCCTTGTGCCCCTCACTGTCTGCACCTGGCTCCACCCTAGGCTGCCACTCCTTAATTCCATCTAGACCCTTCTCTGTTCCCACAGACTTCTGTATAAAAGATCCATCTTGCCGCCATTAACGTGCTCAGATTACTTTAGAGTCTAGCCAATGTTGCAGATTTTTAGGATCATGCCCATCCTGACCAGTACCCTAATAAACCTTGTCTTTGCCTGAAAGAAGACTTGGGTCAAATTCATTCGAGGCAAGACCTGAGTGTTGCTATTTTGGGGTCCCAGCACCTCTAAACCTCAACAGTAATCAGTCAATCGATAGACAAGCATTGTTTAAGCATCTACTATGTGCCAGGCTCTGTGCAAAACAACTCTTCAAACTCACAAGGAGGCAGTTAAGGGGCCCAGTGGATAGAGTGCATAACCTGAAGTAAGGAAGACCTAAGCTCAAATCACACCTCAGACACTTACTAGCCATATTCCTCATCTGTACAATGGACATACAGATAGCACCTACCTCCCAAGTTGTGAGGTTCAAATTTTATATGTGTGTGTGTGTGTGTATGTACATACACACATACATACACGTATATAGACATATATATGTATATGGGATCTGGACCTATATATATATATACATATATATATATATATATTTACAAACCTTAAAATACTATAGAAATGCTATCTATTATTCTAATGGGGGAGACAAAGACATATACATGTACATAAAGAACAAATTTAAAGAGAACAAACATGGTGACTTGGGAGTTGGGGGAGGAGGGATCAAGGAAGGCTTCCTGGAAGAGGAGGTGCTTGGGCTGTATTTTGAAGGGACAGAGGGACTCTCAGAAGCTGAGGTGAGGAGAGAGGCTATTTCCCAAATCCTCCAGCTGGACCTTGCTCTCCCAGGCTGGGGTCCCCAAGGGGCAGCTTAGCACTTTTCCAACTAGTAAGTGGCTGAATCAAGGCTTGAAACCAAAGCTCCTGACTCCAGACAGAAGACTCATTCAACTACTTTTTGTTAACAATTGAATGACCTGTGGGTGTCTTGTTTGGTTCCCATTCTGGTTCTAAAGTGCCTAGTTGGGGTTAGCCTATTAGGGAGCCTTTGTAAGAGTCTGAGCTAGGGAGGATGAGGGTTTGAACAAGGCTTAGGGCTGGGTGAGTGGAGAGAAGGGGACAGATGTGGAAGTCACATGAATTTGGTGATGGATTGGATAAATGGGATGAGTGTGAGAGAGGAGTGCAAGAAGAAACCAAGGTTGTGAGCCTGCAAGCCTGCAGGGATGGTGGGACCCTCCACAATAACTGAGCATTAAGCGGGGGTGGGGGGGGGAGTTTAGAGAGAAAGAGAATGAGTTCTGTTTTGGATGGGTCGACTTTGAAGGCCTGTGGGACATTCACTTCAAGGTGTATAAAAGCAGGAGAGATTGGAGGTCTGGAGAGAAATCCAGGCTGTATTTGTAGATCTGGAGTCTTCTTCATAGACATGGTAATTTAACCCCTGGGAGCTGAGGAGATCACCCAGAGAGATAAAATAGAGGGAGAAGAGAAGAGCCCAGGACAGAGCTTTGGGAGGGGGCGCCTCCGGTTAGTGAGAGTGACAGAGATGAAGAATCAGCAAAGGAGGCGGGGAAGGAGCAGTCAGACAGGTAAGACAAGAACCAGGAGAGAGAGAGGGGTGTCCCGGAAACCTAGAGAGGATCAGAGGAGAGAGTGGTCAAAAGAGACAAAGCCGCAAGGAGCGATGGGACGGACCAATCAGATTTGGCCGTTAAAAGACCCAAGGCGCAGAATAAGACACATTTTTGAACAGAGAAAATGTGGGGATTTGTTTTATTTTATTTTTTAACTTGGAAAGATTTGAGGGGGAATCCTCCCTGGAAGTAGAGAGAGTGCTGTCAAGAAAAGAAAGAAAAGACAGTCCTGGAAACATTATTTTAAAAACACACAGAAGAAAGGCTGGAAGGAAACCAAGAGAACCAGGACAGCTTTGACATTGACACATTGATGTATATTACATATGCTTTGTAAAAGCCAGCTGTTCTGTTAGTTAGATGGTCAGTCAGTATTAACTCCATGCCTACTATGTGCCGGGCACTGTATATAAGGGGATTTGTGGCTTCAGATAGCATCTTCTTTTTCTTTTCTGCTTTATCTATGGGAATATTCAGCTGTGTGTGAATCTTATAAAAGCAAATGTTGGGGAAGCTAGGTGACACAGTGAGTACAGCACCGGCCCTGGAGTCAGGAGGACCTGAGTTCAAATGTGACCTCAGACACTTGACACACTTACTAGCTGTGTGACCTTGGGCAAGTCACTTAACCCCAACTGCCCTGCCTTCCTCCATTCAAAAATAAACAAATGAAAGTAAATGTTGAAAACTAGAAATAATTAATTAAATACATTTTTTAAAAGGAAAGGAATGGAAAAAAGAAAAAGAAAAATGACACAAGGATGACCAACATGAGTTAGTATCATGACCTGGCAGTCAAAAAAGCCAACACAACCTTAAGCTATTAATAATCAGAGTTGGCATTTATATAGAATTTTTTTTGAAAAAAAAATTTATTTTGAATTTAAAGACCAAAAAAAGAGCATTTTCATACACATGTTGTCAGTTGTTTTCAGTCATGTCTGACTCTTCATGACCCCATTTGGGGTTTTCTTGGCAAAGACACTAGAGTGGTTTGCCACTTCCTTCTCCAGCTCATTTGCCAGATGGGTTAAATGACTTGCCCAAGGTCACATAGCTAGAAGTGTCTGAGGCTGAATTTGAACTGAGGAAGTTCCTAACTCCAGGCCCAGAACTCTACCCACTGTGCCACCTAGCTGCCCTTTCATACACATACCAGAACACAAAAAGAGAATTACATATGGGGACATGATTCTCCATTTCACATCACTCGTTTTATTTCTTAAAAGTATAGAATAAATTCTACTTGCTACTTTCAAAACTGTCCTGCCTGTCTGTGTTTCCACCATAACTTGCTAAAAAATCTTTTGATAGTCCTCTTTTTTGTCATCTCTACTGCTAACCTTCCCTCCCCTTCATCCCTCCTAATCTAAATTAAAAGCTGAGAGAAAGAAAGAGAACAAAAACTCCTTGCAACAAATAAGTAGAGTCAAGCAAATGGCCAGGTCTAAGTATATGTATGTCTATATCTTGAGTCCTTCCCCTCCACGCCAGGAGGAGGGGATCATGCTTCATATAGGTCCTCTGGGGACATAGCCGGTCATTACATTGATCAGAGTTCTGAAATCTTCCAAAGTTATCTTCTTTCCTGTGGTGGTGACTTCATATAAACTGCCCTCCTAGTTCTCATTTCACCCCATATCAGTTAATACTACCCAAGATTATCTGATATTATCTCTTTCATCACTTCCCATGGCACAATAATATTCTCTTACATTCTTATGCCACACATTGTTCAGCCTTTCCCCAATCGTCTAAAAGGTAGTCTAAGGCATCCCTTTAGATTCTAGTCTTCTCTTCTCCCCTCTCCCATCTCTACTTCCCTTTCAATCCTCATTCAGGGTTGGGAAGTTTGCGTGTGTTCAACTCTCTTTTGTCCGTTTCAGATAAGAATGAAGTTCATCTGACATCAATTCCCCCACCTACATATCTTCTCACACACCCCAATTATGAGAACTAACAAATTTGACTCTCTTCTTCCTCTTTTCTACATTAGTGTCTTCCTTTACTTCCCTTTCCCCTCTTCAGACCCTCAAAACAAAACCAACCCACGCTCAGGACCTCTGTCTTTCTTGTTTAACATTCTTATACTCTTTGAAAACATTCAGCTTCCGGAGAGACCCTTGCTTCTTCTGTTTTTATTAGACCACTATCAATACATCATCATACAACCCCTTCCAAATTCTCAAAAACATTTGCCTTTTTAGGTTTCTCCAGACTCTTGGGTTGGTATTTCAAAGTTCCTACTCAGCCTGTTCTTTTCAATAAAAATTTTTAGAAATCTTTTCTTCCATTTCCCCCTGTTGGTTGATACTCAGCTTTGCAGGAAAAGTTATCCTTGTTTGTAAGCACGTATCTTCTGCTTTTCGGAATATTGTATTCCAAGATTTCCTCTCTTTTCTAGTAGAAGCTTCCAGGTCTTGTGATATTAACTATAGCTCCATGGTCTTGAATTGTTTCTTTCTGGATGCTTGTAGTATTTGTTCTTTGCATTGGGAGCCCTGGATTTTGTCTGTGACATTCTTGGGACATTTCCTTTTGTGGCTTTCCTTTCAGGAGTTAATCAATGGATTCTAATTTTACTTTACCCTCTTGTCCTAAAAGATCTAAGTGGTTTTCATTTATGATTTCTTGAAATACAGTGTCCAGACTGTGTGTGTGTGTGTGTGTGTGTGTGTGTGTGTGTGTGTGTGGTTTTCAGGGAGTCCCACGATTTTTATAAAATCTCTCCTTGACCTATGTTCCAGGTGAGTTGTTTTTGATGTTCTATTTTTTGCTCTTTTTTTTTTTTTACCTTTTGGGCTTGTTTTAATACCTTTTACTATCTCGTGGAGTTATTGGTTTCTCTTGGTTCTAGTCTAGTTTTCAGAGAGTCTGTTACTCAAATAAAGTTTACCACTTTCTCTTGTAAACTGCTTATTGTCCTTCCAATTCTTCTAGATCTCTTCTTTCATTTTAAAAATCTTGTTTCTTCATGGAGTCCTTGTGGAAAATCCTCTTTTTTTTCCTTTTGCTTCTCTATATGCAATTGTTACACAGTCACTCTCTCCTTCTTTGGGGGGATCTCTAGACCTACCCATAATTTTTTTTGGTGTCTTTGGTTTACTCATCTCTCCATTTTTATTTATCCTGAACTGAAGCTTTGAATGAAACCAGGTCTGACACCCTGCTGGGGGACCATTGATGCCTTCCTCAGAGGGATGGTTTGTGACAAATAAAAAAGAGGTTCAATGAGTCCAAAGTAAATTTGTGGGGGAGGCATTAGGCAGTGGGAGAAACCAGGGAAGACTTCATGTAGGAGATGGTATGAGAGTTGGACCCTGAGAAAAACTAGGGATTCTAAGAGGCAGAGATGAGGAGGAAATCCATTCCAGGCCAAGCGGACCAGCCAGTAGAGAGACAGAGGTGAAGATAAATGCACAGAGGCCAGTAGAATTGGATCAGAGTACAGAAAGGGGCGAAAAACGTGAGAAGATTGGAACAAGGGAGGAAGGGGCAGGCTGTAAAATCCGAGTAGAGGGATCCATACACCACAGATACTGGTTATAAGTGTACTGAGTGGGAGGGTGAGGAGTGGATTGGTCAGGTCTTTGCTTAGAAAAATCACTTTGGGGATTTCTCTTCACTTCTGCCGACCTGTTAGAGAGAGGAGAGACTCCAAGCAGGGACCTTAGTTAGAAGGCTTTGTAATAATAGCCCAGATGAGAGGTGAGAAGGGACGGAATTGGGTGGGGGTGGGGGTGGGGTGTGAGTGGAGGGAAGGGCATGGATTCAAGATGTGATCCATCTCTCTCCTACAAACTCGTGGAGGATGTTTCCTGCCAGGCTTCGTCGGCAAGGCTTATTCCCCGTATTTTAGAGAGGAAGGGCAGCTGACTCGCAGGCTGGCGCCAGAGCCAGAGTGTGGACTCAGATCTGCTAACTTCCCAGTCCTGGCTCTCTCCCCTACCCTGCCTGACCATCCCCAGCACACATATATCCTCGGGACATACAATTCACTTTCCTCTGTTTTCCTTCTAAGCCTCTTTTAAACAAACAAACAAACAAACAAACAACAAATAACTCTGCTGGCAAAATCATAATAGCAAGCTAATCTAGGACCTTTTAATGTTTGTGAAACACTTAACAATTATCCTCTCATCCCATCCTCCTGACAGGTAGGTGACATTATTTTCCTCTTTTACAGGTGAGGAAACCAAGGCTGGGCAGAACTCAGGGTCACACAGCTAAAAAGTACCTAAGGTAGGATTTGAACTTGGGTCTTCCTGACTCCAAGTCAACAACGCATCGCTAGTCAGAGGGATGGTTTGTGACAAATAAAAAAGTTTCTGATGATCCCCAGGAAGCCACACGACTTCTTCAAGCACAAGCCACACCAGACTAACTTCATTCTCTTCTTCGACGTGCTCATTAGCCTAGCAGATCTGGGAAATGTCACAGAGGATCTCTATCTGATTTCAGTGGGGCGTTTGATAGCGTCCTCTGTGATCTCCTCAAGGACGGGAGGATCGCACAGGTAGATGGGGGTGGAATGGATGGAAAGCCCAGGCTGCAGAATGCTAGCAAAGGCATTGGCAGCACCCTAGAAGGAGCTCTCTGGGCCCCAGGGATCTGTCCTTGGCCTCACTATTTTTCATATTTTCCTGAGTGACTTGAATGGAGGAATGTGCAGTCTACTAAACGGTTACTCTATCCTTTCTTTGCTAACCTCTTTATCATGCCCTGCCCTTAATACATCCTCTGCAAGAAGGAGACATCGGTCGAACATGTGTGTTGGCTGGAATCAAAGGCACATCTGTCACATTGATGAAATGCAGATGGCACAAAGCCTAGAGTGACCGCTAACATGCTGGGTGTTGGAAGTCACACTGGTGATCCAAAAAGACCTCTGCAAGGCAGAAGGATGTGCCAGATCTAATTACACAAAATTTTAAATTAAATTTAATGTAGGGCCGGGTAGGTGGTACAGTGGAGAGGGCATCAGCCCTGGAGTCAGGAAGACCTGAGTTCAAATTCAGTCTCAAAGAATTACTAGCTGTGTGACCCGGGGCCAGTCACTGAACCCTGATTGCCTAAAAAAAAAAAAAAAAGGCCTAGCTTGTACCTGGAAGGGAATGAATACTCATTTATAGGTACCATATAAAGAGCACAAGCCTTGGAGTTAGGAGGACCTGAGTTCAAATCCAACTTCAGATGCTTATTAGCTGGACTAAGAGCTTTTATAAATATTATCTCATTTGAGCCTTACAACTACACTGGGAAGTAGGTGCTATTATTATATCTGAAACTGAGGCAAATACAGGTTAAGTGACTTGCCCAGGGTCACACAGCTAGTAAATGAGGATAAATTGGAATTCAGGTTTTCCTGATCACTGCTATTTACCATATAATAGAGACCCATGGTTTCATGTGCAGTGAGGTTACTTTGGCTGATGAGGACTATCCCAGGAGGCATACTGAGAGTTGCCATTCCTAGTTCTAGTTGATAATGGGGGAGCATTGAGGTCTGTCCCTTTGAGATAATATAGAGTCCTGTTATAGCTCATAGAGCCCAAAAAAACTGGTAAATTAGTTGGATGCATAGAAAAGGGAATGGCCATCCCATCAGCCTCTCTCTTCCCTTTCAGCTATGAATTTGATCAAAGCTATTTCCAGCTTCTTTATAAGAGCGTGGTGGGGGAGGGGAGAGGGGCAGCCGCCCTAAGTTCCCCCACCCCCTTTTCACCCACCCCCAGCCTCTAAAGCACAGGTCCTGCCTAGGCAAGCTGGAGCCTGGGTTTGGGAGACCTTTTTTGTGTTTGTTCTTTACTCATCTTAGATGGAAGAGTCTAGGCTTGAAAGTGACCCCATGAGTTGGAGAGGTCCCGGGGTCCAAGGAGGAGCTAATGGGCAGCAGGGGAGGTGGCTACACCAGCTTTCTTGGAAAAGACAGTCTCCCAACAAGAAGTTGGGCTTAAGTCTGGATTTTCCTTTTTACTGTCAGACAAGCATGGGAGTTTGGGGGACAGTTTTAGAGCAAAACTGAATTGTAAAAGGGCTAATGAGTAGCCCTGAAAGATGCTTTGGCACCAATTTAGCTTAAATACCTAGCAGATCATAACAGTAGTTTTAAGTTGTTACTAAATCCTGTTTAACTAATTCTGCTCAATGTGTGCGGAGTCTTTTATTTTTAGCATTTCTTTTGTGGGTAGGAATAAATTACCTGTGCCATACCTGATTCACATGGTACATTGAGGACTTTTCATTTTCCCCAAGCATGAGTCATGCCAGAATCTGTAAAAAAAAATCTTCCCCCGGGCACCAAGTTGGAGGAAATAATGAACCAAAGTGTGTGGGAACAGGGAGCCTAACCCCCTTTTCATTTGAACCCAGGGTCTCCACCTTATGCTTGGGTGGGGGAAGGGGTGCAGAACCTCAGCCCCTAAAGGCCCAATAGCAGCCTGGAGATTAGTCATAGATAATCCTGTCTTTATTCTTCTCATTACGTGGAAATGTGCCTATTTATTGATGAATATCAAGTTCACAATAATAATAAAAAAGAAAATGTGATGATGACGATGACGATGACGATGACGATGAAGAGTCAGTTGAAGTAGCTGAGGACGTTTGGCCTTGGGGTTGGGGAGTTGGTGGGGCTGGGGGAGGAGGAACATTTGTAATGTCTCCCAGTAGCTGAAAGGCCATCCTGAAGAAGAGGGATCAGTCTTACTCTGCTTGGTTCCACAAGATAGAACTAGATGAAATGGGGAGAGGAACAGTTTTGGGAAACAACGTTTTATTCTATTTAAGGGACAATTTTCTAATAATTAGCACTGCCCTAAGTGGCTAGGTAAATTGATAAAGAAGCCAAAGGGACTGCTCACACGGATCTGCCAAGTCAGACCCCATGGAGAGTCAGGGTCAGCCTGGGAAGCAAGGATGTAAAGGGAACGGTCATTCACGGGAGAGAATATTCAAGAAGAGTCCCAGGATCTCGAATGCCTGCATACAAATGCACAAAGGATGGGTAATTAACAAGGTGACCCATGGATGCTACAGCAAGAGGCGAATTCCATTTAGTAGATATCACTGATGCTTGGCGCCATGGCACCCAACTGCAATGTTCAAATAAAAAGGGATAGAAAAAGCAACAGCAGAGTAGCATTTTACATTAAGAAAATATAGAGATTATTTCCTTCTTTGTCTATCTCCAGCACTTAGGATAGTGCCTGGTGTATAGTAGGCATTTAATAAAGGCTTACTGATCGGTCGATGGTTTGATACTCGTGTGAGGAAATCCAGGAAAAAGAGAAGAGAAGATGAAAAGCATTAGAGAGAAGGTCCAGGGAAAGAGAAATAGAAGGAATATTTTCCTGGAAGTTTAAGACAGACCATGGACAAAGGAGGAAGAGAAGCAGACAAGGAGTTTGGGAAATGGATCATCAAGCTGGTATCGAAGGCATACTAGTGATGGGGCACCCAGCTACGCAGGCATCTGTAGGGGCACGAATGTTAAGTGTACTGTGGGTAAGACACAGAGGTAGCTGCAGAATATAAATAAATAAATATATATAATATTTAACAATCTCTCACCTTCAAGGAGCTTGCATCCAATAGAGGTGACATTATATATATATATATGGATAAATAAATGCAGTGGGCAGCCAGGTGATGCCATAATGGACAGAGTGCCGGGCCTGGAATCAGGAAGACTTGAGTTCAAATCCAGCCTCAGACACTTTCTAGCTGGGTGACACTGAACAAGTCTCTTAACCCTGTTTACCTCAGTTTTCTCATCTGTCAAATGAGCTGGAGAAGGAAATGCCAATCCCTCCTGTATGTTTGCCAAGAAAACCCCAAATGGGGTCATGGAGAGTGGGACAGGACTGGAAAATGTTTAGTGAAGTCTCCACTTTCCCTGGCACCCTCGGGGCACAGTCTGTTGATTTTTTTTCTCACCTCTAACAGGTGTGAGGGAGCCAGCTCAAACAACCTGGGGAGAGTTGATTGTTAAATTTTCAGTGTGAGTATTCACACCTCGGAAATGGGCAAAAGCTACAAATCTGGGCTTGATTCATTGTTTTATTGCTTGCCTAGACTGAAGAAAGTGTCAAAATGCAGATTAAACTTAAAAGTGTGTGTTCTTACTTTTTTTTTTTTTTGAGCTAGTTATTAATCATTTACCAGAATATCCCTGCTGGAACAGGATCGGCTCACCCACACTGGAGTGACCACAAGTGATGTCTCATATACTTCTGCCTTCCACTGTCACCTTTGGGTGGCTGACTGCCAAAGCATCCAGTTATCATTTATGCTACACACATTTATTAAGGGCTTATTATATGAATCAAGCAGGTCCCTAGAGAGATGAGGAGGAATGTGTAGGTAAAGGCAGCCAGAGGGACTGAGAAACATCCATGAGAGTAACCCCTGCCTCCAAAGGAGTCCTACCAATCCCTGTGCTTTGCCTCATCTGACCTCCTCAAGGTGGGTGCATTTCTATGAGGCTCCAACTCCCTCGGTCTCTCTCAATATAAAACTGCAAAGTCCCTAAGGTCTGCGGGCCACCCAGCGGTCAGCCTATTAATATCTAGGAAAAACCGATTTCTGGGAGCAATTGCTGGGCAGCCTCGTTTCCCTCGGGCCAGAAAAAGACAGTGAGCCAGTGAGTTTCTCACTTGATACTCAGGTGGCTGTATCTCTATTCCCAATTGAGATACTGAGGCACAAAACAAATGGGGGAGGACTACCTGTTGTCTGGGTTAGGAAAGGAGGAATGAAGGACAGCCATTAGGGTTCATGCATCAACACTCGGAGCTTGGGCAGCCGATGAGCTGGGGCCAGAATCCAATAGGAGGAGGACAAAAGGTGTTTTGGGGTAGTGATGCAGCACCTTCAAAGGTCCCAAGCGATTCTCTTTTCTATATGATGGGAAATCACAGGCTACCATGATCTCTGAAGAATTGTAATTCCAGGGTCCCAAAGGACAATGGAAAGATGTTCGGAGGGCATAGGTAGGCAGTAACATATTGTATGGTCAAGCCTTACACATGCAGAGTGACAAAACATATAATTAAAGATAATTATATCTTTAGTTAATAAAGTTAATGAATAATAAACAGGTTAAAATGTACAGAAATAATTTTGAAACAAACCAGCTTCACTTCATTGAGAAACACTGAAGCCTGACAACAGGTATACACCGCAGTCCCGCAGTCACTGGAGGTGGTTTGTCTCCCAACAGAGCCTAGATCCGGGAGAGGAATCAAAGGGCCCTCAAAGGCAAAACCCTCATGAACTCATCCAACACGTGTCAACAGAGAAGCATTAATGGCTGAGTTGTGGCAGTTAGTTTATAGAAATGAAGGCTTTTCAGTATAGGGTCATTGCCACCAGTAGTTAAAGAAAGAGTATCCTTAAAGAGTCCAGACTTACTAATCAATGCAGATTATACAATTAAATGATGGAAACTGTGGAACACATTACTTCAGATTGGAAACCTTTAGCACCTGGGAGAACATGCTCAAGTAACTAGAATTATACCCCAGAAGTGCACTATCATTTATAAACTACGAGCCAACAAATGCCTGCACTACAAATACGAACCCCAAAATATCCTGGAGAATTCAGCAAGTAAACTGCACTAGACAGGAGGCATCTTTACAGGCAAAATTGTTGCTCACAACTTCACCAACTTAACATCGACTTGCAAAAATGTATGAAAATTTCTGAAAAATGGTTTCTAGCAGATGTTGTCCTATCAAACACTCATAATCTCCAAACTACATAGATTGAGAAGCTTTTGAAATATAGAGACCTAGAAGAATAAATTAGAACCATGAGGGAACAGATCTAAGTACATCTCATCCAGGGATATGATGGAGGCAGTTCAAACCTGGTCTTGAGACAATTAATCAAATTCAAATTTGTAGCTTTTCCCCATTTCCAAGGTATAAACATTCACACTGAAAATTTAACAATCGATCATCTTGAGAGCTGGTTGTTAAATTTTCAATTTGAGTATTTACACCTCGTAAACCAGTAAACACCACAAATCAGAGCTCAATTTATTGATTTCTAAACTTTAGATAGCAATGGAGAACATAATAATGCCAATCCAACTTAAATATGTATTTTATGTACATGTTGGGTCTTTTTGAGAGCTGGTTGTTAAACATTTGCCACTGTAATTGTTCTGATGATGCTTTTACAAAATCGTAGACTTAGAGCCAGTAGTAACCTTAGAGCCGTTAGTCCCCCTCATTTTACACAGGAGGAAACTGTCACCACTCAAGGCCACACAGGTGTTAAGTATCAAAGGGCAGAATCTGAACACAGGTCAGACTCCAGAGTGGGGGCTTTTTCCACTGTTCCAGTCCTCCTTCCCTTTTAGTGTATTGATAGGAGATGGGCTCATTTCCCAACACTCTTATTCAGTTACAAAAGGCAGTTATTCTATCCATCTGAGCAATAGATGTTGGTACATTAAATATACAAGATTGAGGACAGGGAAGCAAGTGGACCTCAGCCCATTTTTATCTGAAGCCCATCAAGAAAGGTGAGGAGGATGAGATATTGATAATAATATCAATGCTAATGAACATTCGTCTAGCTACGTCAAAGCCTTTAACAGACACATGGCTTGAGCCTCGTAGCGCTCCATGAGGTCAAGGCTACAGAAAGCACCATAATTCCCACTTCATCGATGAGGAATTGAGGCTTGGGTGGTTAAGAGATTCACCCAGAGTCACACAGCGGGTAGGATTTAAGCCCGGATCTTCCTGACACCAAGTTTAGGGCTCGACCTACATGTGTCAGAAATGAGGGATGATGCGCCCGGTGCAAATACTCTTGCCGTATGTACCCACAGAATATTCAAACACTTCAAAGAAGGCTTCTGGGGCATCATTGCGACAATCTGGCCGGCAGCTGCTGTGGGGGTGAAAAACCAACTCGAGCCCAACGACAAGAACGCTGCAAGCCCAGGTTCTTTTGATCTGCTTTACTAAGGAAAACAACATTAAGGGGTTAACAATCCCACTTTAATCCAACACACAAATATCATTCACTCAGCTCAGGGGGAAAAGCCAACACCCTGAGCTTCAGAGCAAATACAAACAGAGCAAATAAACACAAATCGACAGATAGATTTCTGTCTGACAAAATCACAATATGCAGTTACTAGAGAAACATCAACTTCAAAGCCGGGGAGCTCATAACAACGGCTTGCCTAGAGTCATGCACCACTCCTGCTGTGGCTCAGAGCTCCAAAAGAGAAAGCCAGCCTCTGGGTTTATATATTTTGTTCAGGGTCAAAGGTGAGTCACACATGTGGCTCACCCACCTGACCTAAAATCGTCACAAAAATGTGACTTAAACCCACGTGGTCTAAAAGCCTCTGATGTCACAAACATGCCACTCAAACCCACGTAAACTAGGCTTTCCCTTGAGGCAAGGAGGTCACCAAGGACTCCTAATTTAATCAAGGAAACAAAGGCCAAACTCTTCAAGGGCACTTGGTTGAATAAGTGCTAAGAGCCCATCTTGATTCCCAATATAGGCATGAGACAGACTCCCAGTGGAGGATTTGGGGAAAGAAATGGGTGAAATTTGGGCTTTGTGATGAGGAAGGATGCCATTGGAGTGACCATCCCATCAGGGTCACACAGCTGACAGAGGATCCAAGTGACAAAACAGACAAACAGCACCGTTGGGATTAAAGGTAACCACCAGAAAGAAGGCAGGTCCCAAATCTTGCCTGTCTGCTGAGAGGTGGAAGAGAAGGGGGAGGTTACAGCAGACAGTTAGCTAGATATCACTCTAGGGGAAATATAATGGCACCCAGGTCCATGCAGTCCCCTTCAAAGTGTCTTTACAATTTATATCAGACAAGTTAATACAATCACAACAGCTCAGAACTGTGCCCCTCCCTGTTAGGAACATTGCTATTATTTAGACAGTTTGGGCTTTCTGCCCTAATCTAAGTTTGCTATATTTGCAGCTAAGCCCCGGCTTCCTTCATTACCCTGTCCTCACCATGGACCAAGTATATTGTACAAGCCTAAACGAACTGCCATCATGTATCTATGAAACCAATTCAAGATACAGGAAGTGTGTGTGCATCAGGGGTTTGGGGGCTCCTATATTAACTCCCAGTCTTACTGGAAGTCCAGCTTCCCAGAGGGTAGCTGCTATGCCTGCCCTCTATGTTGTAGGGGTTCCCCACAGAGATTGGGGAGGGCTAGTTTTTCTAGTGCCATACCTCATGAGCTCCCACCAGGTGTTTTCCTCTTTGATTATCTGTTGATATCAGCTAGTAAATCTGACAACTTTTAGAAATAGATATATGCTAAGGTGGTATAGTAGGAACTGTTGGCACAAAATAACCTATCCAAACCTGGGCACACCCTCTCACAAGGTACACACAGCATCTCGGAACAAATGAGCTCAAGTTAGCGTGCACAATATGTCAAAAGGAGTGACAGCTCCTGGAAGTCCTTTGGCTAGAATGCCTTTTTCCCTTTTGTGGGGTCCCATGAAATTCTCCTTAGTTTTGGAGTGGGGGGGGGGAGGGGAGAGGGTCTTTGCAGAGTCTTGAGATATTTTCGGTGTATTTGGTTTGTCCCTGACTCCCAGTACCAATATTGTCTTCAACTGTTCTGGGGATAGTGCAAGGACATTCACAGTGTGAGGAGTCCATCCATATCTTTCAAACTTTCAAAGTTCACAAGGTTCACCTCTGGTCAAGAGCTAGTAGGGGTGGATGGGAAAGAAACGTAGGCTCTCCTCCTTCCCCCTCCCCAAACAATTTCCTCTCAGGAGCTGGGCGAGAACTATTCTCTCCTCTAGACTACCAAATGCTCAAATACCCACAGATTTCAGACAACTTGGCTATTTTATACAAGACCCACAGAGCACGATCCAGGTTCCCCAGCCTATGCCAGTAAGCCTCCTGTTTCATGTCCCCACTTTCTCCAAGAGCCTTCACTTCTTTTAAACTGATCTAATTATGTACCTTTGATTGGTTTAATGGAGAATCCCAGGCCCTCGGTAATTACTGAGGTAGTGGTATGGAGCATGCCTTGTACAGGGAGAAGAGCGTGTAACAATGGCTCTCACTAAACCCATATGGGAAGGGGAAACTGAGGAAAGATTAAACTTTCAGAATTTGTCTTTGTCTCTGAAGAGGGTTTACAACAGGCAGTTTTCATCTGAGCTCTTTGTTGCAAGATTCCTGTAGCCTGTGCTGTCTTCCTCTCTCTTTCCCCCTTCATCCCCACTTCCCAGCCACCCCCAATCTTTTTCTCCCTCTCTCTCCCCTTTTCTTCCCTCTCTCTCCTTCCCTCATCTCCTACCTCCTCTGTCCCTCCCTCTCCCCCCAACTCTCCGTCTGTTCCCCTCTGTCTTCCCCTCCCCCTCTACCCCTCTTCCCCATAGCTCCTGTGTTGACGCTTTTCAACACGTTGAGTCCCCAGGGTGGGGGTGGGGGTGGGGAGCTGAGGAATCCCTCTTCCTCCGATGTGGCTATTAAGCTAACGCAACCCCCTCTCCTTCCTTTCTGTTTATTCTCTCGTAGACTGAAAACTACTTTTTTCCAAACTCCCAGGTGTGACTCAAGTCTGCTTCTGCTCTGAGATCACAGGGTTCCAGATCTCTCCCAGGGCTGCCAGAGCATTTGTTGCTCTGAATCACAAATCCTGCCATGCCACTCCATCCTTAAACCTTTATTGCCTCGTTAAGGAAATATCTCTCCGAGCAGCTGGTGTTTGACTCAACTCAGGAATTTGAGAATTCAGGATTACCCAATGATATAACCCCGAGCAAGAAAACATCTATTTCTCCAGGTTTCTAGTCACTGAACTGTGCTCAGAAAAGAAAACAACAAGATGGAAGAAGGCAGCTGGGAAATCAGAGTTTGAAAACTCAAGTCACAGGCTCACCTGGCCAGGCACATGCCTCTTTCTGCCAGGTGCTTCCATGTTAAGTCACAATTGTTGCTGAGAGGTGGTAGAGAGACATTCCCTACCATACCAGCTGCCCTCCAATATGGAAGTTCAGGGGAAAGGAAGCCCATGAAAAGGGTCCCAAGTGTGCATGATCTCACCTCATTCTTAAAGACTACAGAGAGAAAGGCTCCTTCCAACATCCTGAGCCTCAGTCAACCAATCATCACCGTGGTCTAGCCTTAGTTAATCAGTCAGCCAGTCAACTAGCATTTATTAAGCACCTACTATGTGCCAAGCACTGTGCTAAGCATTGGCGATACAAAGAAAGGTAAAAGACAGTCCCTGCCCTCACAGAGATGAAAGTCTAATTGGGGAGGTGCCTGTAGATGACTACAGACAAACAAGATAAAGACAGAGTGAATTTCGGGTAACCTCAGAAGGAAGGAACTAATCAGATGCGTTCCCTTCGTCCATTGGCAAAGGGCTAGAGAGCACATGTGTCCAGGTCCATGGAAAGTGGCCATTTTAACGATGATCCACATCCTCTCCAAAAGAGGCCCATGCCCTCCCTATAATCTCCTCAAATCACTTTGGGAAACTCCTCAGAAGCATTCTTGATCAAATAAGATAATGTATGTAAAGCACCAGAAACGTTAGCTATTTTTGAGGCAGCCAGGTGGCACTGTTGCAGGAGGGCTGGGACTGGAGTCAGAAGATGCGAGTTCAAATCCAGCCTTAGATATTTCCTGGCTGTGTGACCCTGGGCAAGTTCCTTCATCTTTGTCTACCTCAGTTTCTTTATCTGTGACATGCGAGTAATAATAGCCCCTATCTCTCAGGGCTGTTGTGAAGATTAAATGAGATAATATTTGTAATGGGCTTAGCACTGTGCCAACCTGGAACATATTAGGTGCTTAATAAATGTTTATTCCCTTCCTTCCAGATCTCCCCTTCAGTGACTTTGTGCAAAAGTTATTTTTTAAAATTTGAAACAATCAGATGTGTCTTGTCTTTCATGATATCTATACTCTTCTTGATTAAGACATCTTTCCCCAGCTCTGGTTCTGAAAGGCATCTCCTTTTGCTCATGTCTAAATTTTTTTTCATAATGTGGCTTTTTATATTCAGGTCAAGTAGATCTTGTGAGTTTATTGTGATAAAGGCCAAACTCCTCCTCCCTCTCTCACTTCTCATCCCTCTTTTTGACCACATTCACTCACCCACCTCTCACTCTGAGGTCCATGCTTTCCAAATTTATCACCCAATCCAGGTCTTGGGTTGGCTGTTATCTAGTGACCACCAGCACACTCTCCTTCCTCACTGAGTGCCTAGCTCACCAGCCTCTTCTCTTTGCCATCTCCAGCCCTCATACTAGGGGACTTCAACATACAAGTCAATATCTCTTCACCAGGGCTGTGCTGGCAAGTAAACCCAAATAAACAAACAAAAAATACCCCACCTCAAACAACCCTATATGTGTGACACCCTCTTAAGTTCAAATGGTGTTAACAGTCTCCATCACTTTTCAAAGTGCAATCAATAAAACACCAAGCCCAGATTTGTGGCATTTGCCAAATTCTGCAGTGTAAATGCTCACGTTAAAATTGTAATAATTTTAAAATGCTAGTGCTCTCTGAGCAGCACGCCGCTGCCCTCAGAAACCTGAGCTTCCCAGTTCCTCAGTCTTTTGATTTCTTGTGATCTGCTCCTCTATTCCACCCTAGCTACATGCAGAGATGGTCACCCCATTGGTCTTGCCATCACCCACAAGTGGACTTCCGTGCTCAGGACTTCTGAAATTCCTTTAATGGGAGAGACATCATGCCAACAGTGATGTACAAAGAAGATATGGACAACGTAGCTTGGAGATCATCTCAGAGGGAAGGCATAGCATTAAGGGGACTGGGAAGAGGAGACTTTCTTAGCTGGGACTTGAAAGGAAGCCATGGAAACTAGAAGTTGAGATGAAGAGGGAGAACACACCAGGGGTGGGACACAGTCAGTGAAAATGTACCGAGTTCAGAGGGAGATAGCGTCTCTCCCTGGAAGAACAAGTAGGCCAGTATAGCTGGATTGCAGTGGAGACTCAATGGAGGGAAGTCAGGTATAAGAAGAGATAGACTTTCTTGTCTATATGCATTCTTTTTTAAATTAGATATTTTATTAGAGACTTAACATTGGATAGCAATATAGTCGATTTAACTTAGTAAATTTACATTTAAATTAATTTTCACACAGAAAATATCACAGTTTTCAGTCACTCCATCTAGTGTATCATCAAGATTCTTTATCCACTTTTCATCATTCACTTTTCTTTTTATGTGTTCGTATGTAATGTGCATTATTTCATAAGAAAGGCAGCAGGGTTTCATTCATAGTGCTCTGACTTTAACAGCAGAAGGTCCTGAGTTCAGGTCCTTCCTCTGACATACAATGGCAAGACAATCCTTACTGACTCCTTCCTCATTGCCTACAAACATGTTCATGTCTCCCCCCATCCTTTAAAAAAAAAAAACAAACCAAAACCTTGCTTAATCTGACCATACCCAGAAGCTATCATTCTATATCCTCCCCCTCATGGCTAAACTCCTTGAGAAAGTCGGGATTTGAACCCAGTGTCTCTAGTGCTAATTAATAAATCAACCAATAACCAAGCAGCAAGCATTTTAAAGCCCTTTATGTGCCAAGCTCTGTGCTAGCTGCTGGAGGTACCTTTTCCTTTTCTTGTGGTCAATAAACAATCCCACATATTGACCCTACCTCTCTGGAGGGAGGTAGGAAACATGATTCCCCATCAGTCCTTTGGAATCGTGGCTGGCCAGTGTATTAATCAGATGTCCTAAGTCTTTCAGAGTTGGTTTTCTTTCCAATGTTGCTGTCACAGTATGAATTGTTCTCCTGGTTCTGCTCAAAGTCCTCATCCCAGGCTTCTCGGAAATCATTCCTTTTATCATTTCTTACGATGTGACAGTGTCCCACTACATTCTTTTACTACTATTTGTTTAGTCCTTCCCCAGTTGAATTCAGCTGCCTTCTCGGGGCTATTCTGGGGGTCTGTGTCTGTTATATGGAAGCGTGTTATCTATTAGCTTAGGACAGAAAGCAAGTATCTTGGGCATAATTCCAGGTACTGACTCGAATCTTTCCAGATATCTATTGGATGCTAAATTTGTGCAATTTGTCGCGATCTGTGGCAGCTTCCATTACATAATTGCATAGTCTCCACCAATCAGTAAATCTGAGGTTCTTTTAGGATAACATTTCTGTAACTTCTGGTAGGAACGACCTGATACTGAGTTACCATCATAGAAGACATCCTCTTCACTTCTGGTTTATTTGTGTGGGTACTTTTCTTCTTTCTTTTTAACTTTTTGGAATATAAGCCAAGCAAGGGTACCTCTGGGTCAAAGGGTACATACAGGTTAATGATTTGGAGGGATGGTTGAACTTCAAGAGCTGCACCAACTCACGACTCCACCAACAAAGCATTATCGTGCCATCCTCCATCCCCTCCTAAGTCGTCCTTTTTCTTTTTGCCGTGTTTACCAATCTGATGGATGTGATGTGGAAACCCAGAGTTGTGTCCATTGGTACTTTTCTTATTTTTAGTGATTCAGAGCATTTTTTTCATATAGTTTTTGATAACTTGCTTTTCTCCTTTTGGGAGCCGACTATTGATATCTCTGACCTCTAGCTAATGGGGAATGGCTTTTGTTCTTATACATTTTAATCAAGTCCCTATGTACCTTTTTTCTTTTTTTTTTTTTAAATTAACTAATTAATTTCTTTTAGTTTACAACACTCAGTTCCACAAGTTTTTGAGTTCCAAATTTTCTCTCCCTCCTTCTCCTCCCCTCTCCCCCACCCCAAGACAGAATGTAATCTGATATAGGTTCTACATATACCTTCGCTTCAAACTTATTTTTCCAATAATCAAGTTGTAAAGAAGAATTATAACCAATGAAATGAACCATGAGAAAGATGTAATAAAACCAAAGATAAAATAAAATAAAAGAACAAAGAAAAAAAAGAGAGAGTAAATAGTTTGCTTCAATCTGCATTCAGATTCCATAATTCCTTTTCTGGATGTAGATAGCCTTTTCCATCATTAGTCTTTTTTGGAACTGTCTTAGAACCTTGCATTGTTGAGAAGAGCCAAGTCTATCAAAGTTAGTCATCACAGAAGCAATGTGTATGTGGTTGTGGACCATGTTCTTCTGGTTCTGCTCCCTTCACTCATCATCAGATCATATAAAGACTCTCCAGTCCTATATACCTTTTAATCAAGTCCCTATATACCATAGGCAGCTAGGTGGTACTGAGGATAGAATGCTGGTCCTGGAGATAGGAGGAGCTGAATTCAAATGTGACCTCAGACTCTAGCTATAGGACCCTGGGCAAGTCAAAACCCTATTTGCCTCGGTTTCCTCATCTGTCAAATTAGCTGGAGCAGGAAATGGCAAACTGCTCCATGATCTCTGCCAAGAAAACCACAAAATGGGGTCACAAAGAGTTGTATACAACTGAAAAAAAAAACACAAACCAAAAATACCTTGAGAATCAGACCTTTATCAAAGAAGTTGCTACAAAGACTTTCTTTCCCATTAACCACTTCCCTTTTAATGTTACCTGCATTGATTTTCTTTTTTAGTCTAAAAAGCCTTTCCATTTTATGTAATCAAAATTCTACTTATCTCCTTGAAATCCTTTGGTCAAGGACTCTTCTCCTCCCCCTAGTTAATAAAGGCACTTTCTTCCCACCTCCTATCTCCAATGTTATTATAGGGCAGGGCCCCACATTGTTATTCATCTTTAAAATCTAAGTTGGTGGGGGAGTTCCCTGGATGTCCACAGCAATCTCTTTAGGAGAATTCCTTTCCTCCTTATTGGAGTTGTTTCTTGTTGGGGCTTTAGAAATTGATTCATGAGAGGTTCCCATTCCTCTGGGCTGCTTTGCCTGGCAGAATTTTAGCCCACTGGAGCCTACCTCTCCTTTCTTGGTAGCCTTTGAAGTCTGTTCTTCCAAAATGTTGGGTACAGGCAAGTTTCTCACTTAGATCAGGGGTGGGTAACCTGCAGCCTTGACTGAATCCAAATACCGGATAAGGCTTCTAGGCTGCAGGTCAAGGCTGACTTAGATTATCTAGAATTGGGAGCAGTGAGCCAGTGGCAGCCACCAAGAGGTAGATTTAGGCTGGCTGTCATCTTCCCAGCCGTGAGCACTGCTCCAAAGCCCAGTGGGCTGCCTGCTGCACTCATGGCTTTTCTCATCGGAGGCCACAGAGTCATGACATTGGAGAGTTGTAAGGCACCTCAGCCATCTAACCCAAGCCCAGAAAAGGACCCTGACTCCAAACTATCCGGTTGTCTTTCTGACCTTGACTCTTGGGACTTTGGAGAATGGTTCAAATCTTTCCTCTCTCACCCATTGGGGAATATCTCCTGCTCATACATATGTGCGTCAATTCCCTGAATATCTTGGATAGCAGACTTTTGGGGCTGAAATTTGATGCAAACATTTGCTCTGCTCTGTGGTTTCTCTATATTCATTCATTCATTTTATTGGTGGAAATTTTTTTCTTAATGTTGCATAATCAACTTGGAGATGGGGAATGTGATGGTGGCCTGGCATTTATGGGGAATTTACTGTGCGCTTTTTACAGATATCTCATCTGACCCTCACGTGTTATTTTCATTTTACAGATAAGGAAACCAAGGCAGACGGAGGTGAAGTGATTTGCTCAGGGTCACACAGGAACTAAACGTCCAGGGCCAAATTTGAACGCAGGTCCTACTTCCTCCAGGTCTAGCACTCTCTCCACTGTTACCTGGCTCGGACTGTCTAGAAGGAGCAGCAGTGTGGTCACCAGAGAGGGTAAGGGGCCCAAAGCCGGGAAGACCCCTAATTCAAGGGACAGCATGTAAAACTGGCTGGGACACACATGGAGAAACCGTCTCAAAGGAACTTGGAATCCAACGGGTGCAGAGGTTTCCTCCCTCCACGTCTGTGCAGCCTGCGAGACTCTTGCCCATGTCCTCCCATAAACTCAACATGGGGTGGGCATGACGTTTCACCCAGCGGGCTGGAAGCCTTCCTTGACCTTTCCTGACAATGAGCAGATAGCAGTGGAGCCCTCTGACTCTCCACCTGTCATCTGTCCCTCTTGTCATAGGCCCACCCCATCTATCAGACATTTCCCTCATGACATCCTTTACTTCTCCTCTCATCCATCATGGACCTCCCCACGGTCCTCTGTGGGATGTTCATTTCTAAGTTGAACTACCACCACCATCACCACTTCACTTGACCACCATCTCCCCTCAGACCATGATGGGGATAGACAACCCAGGACCCTGCTCCCAAGAACTTTGGGCGTGGCAGGGCTTCTAGCTCAGTGTCCACAGCCAGCATCTTGGAAAGCAACCCTCTGTGACTCTGCTGGGCGACTGCTCCTGTAGGTGTTACAGCCCTGACTCCTGAAGACCCTGAATTCTGGCCACCAAAGTCCTGGGAACTGTCTGGTGCTTCAGCACCAGAAATGGCAGGATTTTATCCCTGGAAATAGCATTAAAAATGAGACATTGCCATCTGCTATGCCCTAATGACCATGAGACCTCTCCATGTAGCTTTCCCCTCTGAAAGTGAGCTCTCTGGGATAAGGACTGATTGATTCACCTTTCTGTTTGTATCCTCAGCACTCAGAGGGGGGCTTTGTACATAGGAAGCACTTAATCAAGGCTTCATCCATTCGTTTAATTCTTTGGAAAAACAGCTATAGGAAAAGCTATGCTGGGGCATTCAGAAGACTGGATTTGCTGGACTAAATGAAGAGTGGATGAATTTTTAAAGAGATATTTAGTGTGTCTGCTTACTATCTAAGCACAGATGGAAAGGCAGATCCCACTTGCTGCCTCTCCTAATGGGGGAGACAGCACAGCTGCTGGTCGGTTGGAAGGTCCCATGGTCCTTAGGGGCAGCAACAGAGCCGATGATAACCCTTCTTCTTCAGCATCATTTCCATGGATAAAAATCACATCCGTTTCTGAGGTTGAGCCATCTGCTTCTTCCAAGGACACTGGTGGCCAGAATGTTCTTTTCTGGGTTTTCAGGATGTGGTTGCTGTGCAGATGAAGGCCTCTGCTCCTCTGGAGGTAGCTGACAAGTGTGTCTCCACTGGGGTTGATTCATTGCCTCAGTGATGGCTGGGAGACCCGGTTGGAAGCAGGGCTGGTGATCTGGATTTATTGCTATTCCTAGGGCCCTTTGGTACAAGATTCTGGGGTCTGCAGGGAGATGATAGTCTAAGGGGTAGCAGCGGTTCACATTCTACCTTATGTCTGACCCTTAGGTCTCCTTGTTGGGCAGCGTAGCTGACCTGCCTGCCTGCCCTGTTGGTAGGAGTTGGTCTGAAGTTGGTGTTGGTGGTGATGGGGATGGTGGGGCTCCTGTCCACAGGGTGGATGATGGCTATAGGGAGCTGGTAGTTGGGGGAGTGCTGCTCTTCCCTAGGGTTCTGGTGTTTACCTGCCTTTTGTTGGCTGTTGGGCCAGGTTGGAAGCAGGGCTGGGGTCTGGGGAGCACAGGGTCAGAGGGGGTGGTGGCAACTTGACCCACCTGGTACATGCCACTTCCCATCTCACTCTCAGGTGGCACACTGTGGACAGAAGTAGGAAGTAAGTGTCCCTAGGATCAGCAAGTGAAACACAGTACTTTGGGCAACAGACAGTTATCACTCCGTCACTCTAGAACTCAAATCTGTATCCTTGCCAAGGAACTGGCATCCTTCAGACTGAGGCTGGACTCTGTATTGGGGGCACTGAGAGTAATCAGAGTGAGTGACCCAGCTGCGTCAGGCACATAGTCTGAGCCCAGAACCCAGCAGGGACCATGGAGGGGTGGGGGAGATGATGACATGAACAGCTAGTAGAGTGGGTGGCAGCTGAATTTGGAGGGCGGAGTCCAACAGTAGCAAGTGGAGTGACTGGGGCAATTTACTTCACCAATCAACCCATCAACTAATCAATCAGCCTTTATAAAGCCCCAGCTACCCCAAGCACTGAGAAAGAAACAGGCCTTGCCTTCAAGGAACTTACATTTTATCAAGGGAGGCACAAATGTACTTATAAAAACTCCTTAAAATGGGTACAAGGTAGCTTTGAGAGGGAGGGGAACACCAGGAAAGGTTTCATGCAGAAGCAGCTGAATCTGGAAGAAAACTAGAGACTGCCAGAGGCAGAGGTGAGGAGGGAGAACATTACAGGCAGGGGGGAAACAGCTCTGTGCCTCAATTTCCCCCCCTGTAAAATGAGAGGGCTGGACCAGAAGCCTTCTGAGGATGTCCCAGCTTTTGATTCCTGATCCCAAAAAAACTTGGGCACACAAATAAGCAATTCCTGGGCAGCCCTGAGAACCCCTGGCCTAATTCTTAATCAGCAGACTCCTTGCAGGTATCTTAGATACACTTGGGGCACACAAAGTTATCCAGTCAAAGAACTTTTACTCAGGGGTCTGAGCAGAGTCTGGGCAAGCACTTGGGGAATCCCAGAGAAGATTTATTGTTTGTTTTTTCTTTTGGGAGGCAATGGGGTAAAGTGACTGGCCCAAGGTCACATAGCTAGTAAATGCCTGAGGCCAAATTCAAACTCTGGTCCTCCTGATTCCAGGACTGGGGTTCTACCCATTGTGCCATCTCACTGCCCCGCAGAGCAGATTCATGATCCCTTGTGGGGACTGGGGCTGGGCAAGATGCCCTCCTCCTCTACATATTGCCTCCTCTCTGGGATTCTGGGAGTCTGGCAACAATGAATGAATTAATTAATTAATGAAGAGTGTATTAAGTACTTGCTACAGTCCTGTTACATGCTGGGGGATGCAATTACTAATTCAAGGCGGATTTTGCCTTCAAGGAGCTGACATTTTTATAGAAGGAGATAATACATATAGGGAAGTGGTAGTGGGTAGCCTTTAGATCATACAGCCATAGACAGAGAACTGGGCCTGGACTAAGGAAGACTAGTTCAAATCTGGCCTCAGACACTCAGTAACTCTATGACCTTGGACAGTTAACATAGCCTGCCTCAGTTTCCTCAACTGTAAAGTGGGGACAATAATAGCACCTACCTCTCAGGGTTGTTGTGAGGATCAAGTACATCACAGTGGAAGGCACCATATTATTAAATGGTAGCCACGGAAGGGAGCTTTAGTCTGGGTGGTCACAAGGGGTGCTCATGTCGAGTCAAAGTCAACAAGCATTTATAAAGCACCTATGTGCCATGCACTGTGCCATGGGATGCTTTGGGGATACAATGAGTAGGGCACATTGGGACGCAAAGAAAGGCAAAAACCAGGGGGCTCACAGACTGGTGGGTGAGTGGGGAGACAAACCAGCTATCTGCAGGAGAGATTGGGGAAGGCACTAACTTTAAGTGGAATCAGGGAAAGTCTTTTTGTAGAAGTGGGAATTTTAGCTGTGATTTGATGGAAGCCATGTGGCAGAGATAAGGAGCATTCCAGGGAGTCAGCCAGGAAAAATGCCCAGAGTTGGGATTGTGGACTAAGGAGACGGAGGGTCCTGTGTGAGTTGGCATCTTCTCCAGAAGCAATGGTAATGTTGAATCTGCTTTACGCACATGTGACCTTGGGCAAGAAGCAAATGGCAAGATGGCAGCTCTGGTGGATAACTGGGTGGAACGTGGGATGTTAGTAAGGGGACCCTGGCTCTCCCACTTACTCATTCTGCTATTTCAGGCAAATCCAGATCCCTCTGCCTTTCACAACCTCAGTATCTTCTTCAACAAACCCAGATTAATAATGCTTATAATTAGGATCCTAGATCCTTGTTCTTACCCAATCCCCTCTTGGCAATTTGAGAAAATGAAGTTCTGAGAAGGGAAGGGTCTTGACCTTTTAAGTCACATATGGAGTCAGGGGGATTAAAATCCAGATTGAAAGAACTGGGGATGTTTAGTCTGAGAAGAGAAGGCTTATAGTAGATGGGGGCTACTATGTGGAAAAGAGTTGAGAAGCCCAAGTGCCTACCTGGGTGGGCAAGAGTTGGCACAGTAGAGATAGGTCACCGAATTGGGATCCCAAGGAATCTTTCCTGGGAGGATTCTGATCCAGCTAATCATCTTTATCTTACTTTTCGGAGATTATGTCTAGCCTTTACAATTCATTGTTTGAGAATGAATGAATTTACTGCCTACTATGTGCCCAGGTTGGGAGAAGATAAAAGAGCCAATCCCTGCCCTGAAGGAGCTTACCTTCTAAGAAGGGAATACTACCCACAGTGATTGCTCAATGGCCAGAGAAGGGAATGTGGGGCCAGGCAGATTGAGAGCAGGGTGTGGAGCTGCCCAGAGGGCAGTACAGATGGTAAATCTGGATAACCGTGCTCCTCGGAGCCCAGGGGAAGGGTGGTCTACCATGGGCAGATGAAAAGCTTGAGCCTTACTACCAAGGGGCTCTGGGGCCACAAAGAGGGAGAGAACAAAGTCCTGCCCCTCAGGTTGCTCCCATACTCCGCCTCCATCAATGTCAAAACATTTATTAGGTGCCTACTAGTGCCTGGTTCTGGAGAATACCAAATAAAGCAAAAGTGGTTCCTACCCTCAAAGGGCCGCCATTCTACCAGAGACAACCTGCACATATGCAGGTATATTAAAAACAGTGCTAATAAAGCAGACACAAAGTGAGTTTGGAGAGAAAGGCGATAGTGACCAGGGGGATCAGGAAAAGCCCTATACTGGAGGTGAGGGCAACCAGGGGTTTGGCTGGGAGAGGGGAGGAGAGAGAGCATTACAGGCCTGGAGGATCTGCACACACAGAAATGGAGAGGGGCCAAATGTAATATCCTGTGTGGCTTTTAAAGGCCTTTGAGTCTGGCCCCCTCCTCCTTCACCTTCTGTTCAGCCCAGTGGGCCTCCCTCTCTCAGCTCTGGCCTTTTCTCCAGCCACCCCCATGCCTGCCTGGCCTGCTCTCACTCATCTCTGCTTCCCTGGCTTCCTTCAAGACCTACCTCAAAACCCACCTTCTAGGAGAGGTCTTTCCCAATCTCTCTTCATGCCAGCGCCTTCTCTCTGGCATTGTCTCCCATTACCCCATCCTGATCTTGACTGGACACAGTTTACAATTAGATGGAGCTCCTCCAGGCCAGCATCTACCTTTCGCCTTTCTTTATCTCCCAGGGCTAAGCTCCTTGCCTGGCGCTTAGTAGGGGCTGAACAGCTGCTTGTTGGTTGACTGGCACTTAGTAGGGTCTGAACAGATGCTTGTTGGTTGACTGGCACTTGGTAGGGGCAGAACAGCTGCTTGTTGGTTGACTGGCACTTAGTAGGGGCTGAACAGATGCTTGTTGGTTGACTGGCACTTAGTAGGGGCTGAACAGCTGCTTGTTGGTTGACTGACACTTAGTAGGGACTGAACAGATGCTTGTTGGTTGACTGATTATGACTTAAGAAACTGGAAGTAAGGGCCCTGTCTAGAATGTGCAGATGGGAACATCTCCTTCACCCCGACTTCGTAGACCCAGCATTTGGCACAGTGCCTGCCTTATGGTAGGTGCCTAATAAATGTTTATTGGCTAATTTGTAAGACTCTGGAAAGATGGAAGAGGTTGGGTTGTGAACTGATTGAAATGCTGAACAGAGATCTCAGTTTATATTTGACCCCAGAGGCTATAGGGAGCTATGGCAGTTTATTAAGTTAGGAGGGGTACATATAGTCAGACCTATACTTCAGGAAATCACTTGAGTGAATAAATGAATGAGATATTGAATGAGTGAATAAAATATGTTCATGGTAGCTAGGTGCAAAGCTGTGCTCTGGGAGGCTCTGTGGAGGATGAATTGGAGTGGGGAGACCCTCAAGACAAGGAGACCCTTCAGGAGTCTATTGCAATGATCCAAGGAAGAGCTGAAGAGAGTGATGAACTGGGGCGATGGCTTTGTGAAGGAAGAGAAGAGGATGTGAAAGAGTCCTGAAAGAACGTAGCTACTGTTTAGCTATTTGGGATGCATGGAGCACAACCTGGAGAGTCACGCTCAGGGGGGACCTGGTCTATTGAGCAGCCCCTTCCTTGCCTGGGTCCCAGTGGATTGCCAAATGGACAGAGCCTGCTCTGGGGCAGATTTAACTCTACCACGGGACTCTCCATGGTTGCCTTTGGGTGGTTCTTCCATTTCAAACCCTTGGAGAACCCCATGTTCCTACAGAAATACATGAAAAAGATGCACCTTGGTCTCAGGGAGAACTTGGGTTCTTGGGGTCCTTGTGGGGGGAGCAACTCACAATTATCCAAAGGTAATCCAGCCCCCTTGCTTCTCTCTGTTTAATCCTAGGTCCGGCTCATTGTCCATTTGCCAGGGATAGAAGGAGCAAAATACAATAGCCTCTGCCCTCTGGGATAGCGCACAGACCCAGGCAAGACCATCTGAGATTCTCTGAGGGGAGAGAGCATGGTAACTGGGGAACCTGAGAAGTGGTGGATGGATCAGTTTGCATCTTAGAAAAATTCAAAGTTAGGCAGTGCCAAGCTATTACTGCCCTCGTGGAGCTGACATTTTAGTACAGGGATGGAACCTGTTCCCAGATAGTTAGAATAATCACAGGTATGAAGTGAGGAAGAGGAGGCTCTTGGGCTCTTGGAACCTCCACCAGCTGGTCCAAGCAAGCTGGGGGTATCAGTCCCTGGGCTGTCTGCAGGGCCTGGACTTTTCCAACAAGCTACCTCCTAAAGCCGGGGGATGTGGTAATGTCCTCAGGCTAGGGAGTTACCACCCTGATGAAATTAGAGATCCTTCAAGCATGGAAGTGAAAGAGCACGCTAGAGCTGCAAACCAGCAAGCAGGGGAAAGGGCATGAAACCCAGGCTGAAAGGGATCGGTGGAGGAGATGGTGGGAGCTCCAGGTCTGAGGGCAGGGCACTGTGGTGGTGCTCAGTCTTGCAGCCTTGAGGGCCAGTGATGGATGGGGAATGTGACTAATTTGGGGGGACCAGGAGGGACAGAACTCGGGACCCGCACTGGTTGGGACGTGAAATTTGGGGTGGTGGGGATGAGCCAGGGTCTGCATCTTAGAGCTGGGGGGCAGCGTCCCATGTCGGGACACGCAATGGGGGTGCAGAGTGCTGTTAGGACATCAGGGTTGGGTCCGGAGTGAAGAGAGCTTCTTGGGGCGTTTGTCAGGCTCTGGTTTGCAGTATTCCTGGGGCGTCGGGCTCTTGGGTTGGGAGGATGGGTTCGGGGGCCAGGGTCAAGGATGCCGGGGTACTTGCTGGGGTGCCAGTGCCCCGCAGGTTTCACATTCCCCAGAACCCCCACCGAGTACCCTTGGAGCCTCCCTAGCCCGGGGTGGCTAGAGGGTGGGTCCCAGGTGTTTCTTCACCCAAAGACCTCTTCCCACCATGGCCACGCCCCCTTTTCAGGCTCCACCCCTCGACCTCTGGTTCCTGCTCCCGGGCCCCCAATTCCGGAGGATCTGGAGGAGAAGGGGGAGTGGGGGCGGGGCTGCATTTTGTCACCCTGCCCACGGGCCTTGTCCTGCGTCCTGGCCACGCCCCTTCATAGGGCCCACCCCCAGAATTCTAGGATTGGCTAGGCGCCAGGGGGCGGGGCTTCATTTCATCCCTCCCGCTCATTGGCTCTTTTCCTCCCCTTAGCCCCGCCCCCTCCTGAGGCCAGGTCCTCTTGCCCCCTGACCGGGCTCAGAGCCTAGGTTCCACCCCCCCCCAGGGGTGGGGTGCTGAGGGGGCTGGAGTGGGCGGGGCTTGATGTCTGGTCCTTCAGGCCATTCGCCCTCCCGTCGCAGTGCCCCGCCCCCCACGGCCCCTGGCCCGGCCCGGGGGCGGGGCCCTCCCCCACCATTGGCCCGGCCCCCGGGTGGCCCCGCCCCCTCTCCCTGCCCGGCCCGCGGCTGCTCCCGGCTCCCGGCTCGCGGCTCGCGGCTCGCGGCTCGCGCTGTGGGTCAGGGGTGAGGAGCGGGCGGCGCCGACGTCACCAGCCTCCAAGATGGCGCCGGGCGGGCGGCCGTGAGCGGGCACGGAGAGGGGCGCGGGGCGCGGGGCGCGGGCGGAGGCGGCGCGGGCCGAGGCCGAGAGGGCCAAGGCGGCGAGACCAGGCCGGGCCAGGCCGGGCGAGGGGAGCCGCCGCCGCCGCCGCGCGCGGCCGCCGGCGGGACGGATGCACACGAGGTAAGGACAGGGGCTGCTCGGAGCGGGGGCGCGCGGGGGGCGGGAGCGCGCGGGGGCGGGGGCGCGCCGCGGGGCGGGTTGCGGGAGCGCGCGCTCGTGTGTGTGTGTGTGTGTGTGTGTGTGTGTGTGTGCGCGTGTGCGCGCGCGCGCGCGGGGGGCTGGCGCGGGGGACCCCGGTCGGGGGTGTGTCCCGCCTCACGCGTCGGGCCGGGGGGAAGTCCGGGGGCCGTTCGGACCGTCCGGTCCCCCGCGCCCCCGGCCCGGGCTTTGTTCGCGCCCGCGGGCAGCGGGCAGGAGGCGGGGGAGGGAGGGGTCGGGGTGCCCACCTCACAAAGGGCCCGGGCCGGCCGGAGCCCCCCCGCCCCGGCCCGGGCCTTTGTGACAGCCCCGGGGGGCGCCGGACCCCCGACGCCCGCCGGCCGGGAGGAGGCATGACCCGGGTGGGGGTGGGGGGTGGGGCGACGCCGAGGGGCCTCGGGGGTGGGGGAGGAGCCCCCGCAGCGGACGTGGGAACTGCGCCCCGACGGGCCAGCCGGGCGCAGCGCGGGGGCAGGGGCCAGAGGGCTCCGGGGCTTCTCGGCGCCTCCCCCGGTGCGCCGGGATGGAGCGATCCTCGCCAGGCACATCTGGAAAGGGGTGTGACCCTCTGGCACTGGCTGGGGGAAGGGTGCGAGCCTCAGCCCGGGGCACCCGGGGTGGGTGGAGGCTCGGGCTCGGCCCCTTCTCTCCCCCCGCCCCCCGCGCACCCTCGAGCCGCAGCCCGCAGCCCCCCGTGCCCCGTGCCCCGTGCGGGATCGGCCGCACGCCGGGGCTGGAGCGCGCGCCGGAGCAGGTTTGACACGGGCTGAGGGTGGGGGCAGGGGCCCAACCCGGGAGCTGGCCTCGGGGTCCTCGGTCCTTGTGGAAGCCTTTGTCCCCTCGCCTCCCCTCCCGTGCCTGTCCGGCCTTCCCCGCCTCGCCCCTCTCTCTCCCCTCGTCCTGCTCTGCTCTGCCAAGGACAAACGCGGTGCCCGCCCGAGGCCCCCTCGCAGGGGCCGAGCCCGGCAGCAGATGTTCGGAGCGCATTTGCAATGCAGGCATGAGCGGCCGGATTCTGTGTAGGCACCGGATTCCCGGAATGGCCCCGGAAAATCCCTGGAGAGGCCTCGGGCCCTTGGGGGGCGTGTGGGGCAGCGGGGGCGCCCGCTCGCCCTCCCCTGGCCCGGCTCTGGGGGAGAGGGGATTGTTCGGAGGAGCCAGGCGGGCCCCCAGGGGGCCTTTCTAGTCCCGCACAATTGAATTTATTAGTTGTAAAAAACCTCGGGGCTGTCTGTGGGCAGAGGGGAGCCTCGTTGAGCGCGCCCGAGGCAGGCTCCCCGCCCCCCTTGCGCCCGGGGTCCGGCGGCTGCTCCCGCTTCCTGCACGACCAGTTCCTGGGACTTTGCAGAAGGGCCGGGGCTCTGCCCAGCTTTTCTGCCCGCGGTGGCTCGGCTGCCAGTTGTTGGGACTTGTAGCTTAGTCACCCTCCGTTTACGAGCGATTCCTGAAAAGAGAATTCCCCTCCGCCGCTAGCGGCCAGGAAAGGCAGCCCGAGGGAGCCAGGCCCTTCATGAAAAGAAAATAGCACGGAGGCCGGCTGGGGCTGGAGGCGGGAGGGGCCCTTCTGTACCTGTTCCCGGGACAGGTGGCCAGGATCCTGTGCCCTTTCCTGGGGCTTGGCCAGTGGCCCAGCCTTCACCACAGGCTGCAGCCCTGGATTAATCCCCACATCGTGTTTTCTTTCTCGAGATCGGATTTCTCATTTTGTTAATAAGTGCAACCTCCTATGCACTTCAAGTCAGCTGTTGTGGAGTGGGGACAACAGGCATTTTGCATTATTGAGATGACAGGCTTCCTGCCTTTCTCCAGCCGGGATGGTACAGAGAGCTGGGGAGGGAGGGGGGAGGAAGGAAGGAGGGCAGGAGGGCCTCCGAGGTGCCTTTAATCAGCAGGGAGCCTCATCAGGAATGGAGAGCAGAGTGGGTAGGGAGTCCCGGAGGGGAAGGGATAAAGTCCAGTTTACCCTAGGCCCCAGTGCTTTGCCCTTCTTCTAGGCCCACAGGGCTCAGAACCCTTAGCTGGCTGGGGGAGGGGGCAGAAAGGGCTACTACCTCCGAGCCGCCGCCACCACCACCCCCAGGTGGTCCTTGGGGCTGGGTGGCCCCTAGTCCATCCTCTGTTGGTCCTGCTGGCCTCAGATGGTGAGGAACAGGAGGAGATAAGGGCAGTGGCTGGGTGCTGCCCAGCTGGGGCTGGTTTGGAGAGACCTCTCAGGGATTCAGGAGGGAGGAGGACTGCTTCTCCCACCACCAAGCTGGGGCTCAGCTTTTGTTTGGGAGGAGGCCTGATTTTGCCTCATCCAGCTAGGCTGAAGCCTTCCTTGGGTTTGGGGAGAAGGCAGCTCCGAGCTAATCTCCCCCCAGTGAGTTTGGTAGGAAAGCTCATGGAACCACTCTCACCCATTTGTTCCTGGGCCTTTATCTTAGATTAAAGATAGAAGGGCATAGAAACCAAGGCTCCAGCAAGTTACCTTGTTCCTTGGTTGGCCCTGAGGTGTTCAAATGGAAGACACCCCCCCCCACTTCTGCTGTGCTGGGCCGTTGTGGGCAACTTCCGGACTCCTGGGATGGGCAGTCTGCTGAGCCCTAGGGTTGTCCCCCTTCTCAGAAGGGTGGCACCTGCCTTCATAATGGAAGGGAATGGGGCATTTGATGAAACCATAGGTGCCCCCCCTTCCTGTTGAAGTTCGCAGACCCTAAATCTCGCCACGTTTTCCTTGGGGTTAGAGGCAGGGACAGAAAAGGAAGAGGGCTTAGGTCAGCACTTGATGATTAGAGTAGCCCCAATCTTCTATCTTCTTAGGGGGGCAGTTAAGAAGCCCTGCCCTAGAGGATGGAGAAGTCCCCCTTTTCAGACAAGTCCATCTCCTTAGCACTGCATTTATCCCATTCCTAGGTGTATCTATGAGCATGTATTAAGTGCCCACACTATACATCAAGTGCTGTGCTGCTAGGGATACAGAGGAGGGCTTCTAGGATCTTGGGGCAGCCACGGTACAGGCAGGAGCAGTTGGGGACCTGGCGGGACCTGTCAGGCCCTGGCATTCATGAAGCCGCATCCCGAAAAGGCTTCTTGGAAACTGGGAAGGCAGCAGGGAGAAGATGCGTCTCTTGGACTCAGGAGTGGGACAGCCTGGTTTTGTTGCAGTCTCTGCCCCACTTTGCTGCTGGAGAGGCCTTGTGGGGCGGGCCTGGGCCATCAGGAGACCCCTGGCTTTAGAGCTTGCCTACATCTTCTCGTCAGCCACCCCCAAGGTGCTCCCCTGACTGGCCTTTGAGTGGTGTGGGTCCGGTGAAGGCAGAGTGGACATTTGCTCCTTCTCCCCTGACTGGCCTGGATTCGAGCCCAGCACTTCAGGTGTGGTAGGCAGGTTCAGGGTCAAAATGGTTTCTGCACCTCACTTTCTCCATCTGCAAACTGCATGTTCAGGGAAGGCACTTGGCTCCCAAAGAGCAGGAGGAGGGAGGTTTGGGTTACTGGAGGGCCTTGAGATCATCTTGGGGCTGAGGGGACCTGGAGGAGGAGGTGCCCTTGGGGGGCCTCTGAGGGCCTGGCTGCTCTGTACTGAGCAGGCACTTCGGGGCCAGAAGGGCCCTGAGAAGACAGTCTTCTGTGGACACATTATAAGTTTTGCCTTTCCCTTCCCCCTTGCTAAGAGCCTTCCCTTACACCTCCAAAAGGAGGACAAAAGCACCAGCAGGTAGCCTGTAGATGGTGGGTGCAGCCGGGCACGTCGCTTCCCACATCTGTCAGCTGTGCCCTGGGCTTCTCAATGCACTCTCTCCGCCCTGGCTCTGGCTGCCCCGACATTGAATCCCCGGACTCGTGAACTTGGGGGAAGCCGTTTTCAGTGGATAGGGCCTGCTTTGGTTCTGGCTCACTGCCACCATTGGGCTGGCACACTTTCTTTTTTGTCAGTGATGTCCTCGGGCTGTCTCTCTTAGCTGTGGGTCCATACAGGCAGTGTGGCCGCTTTGACTTCATGGTGCCACATTGCTTTCCTGCTCCCCTTTTACATAGATGAGGAAACAAGAGCAGGCCCATCAAGGTGGCCTAGAGGTCACAAGGATTTGAACCTGGGCCTTCTGGACTCCAGATCTACCCCCCCCCCCCACCTTGTCTTCCTGGCCCAAAGGTTCTGAGAGTTGCTGAGGCAGATTGAAGCCTGCTAGGACAACAGACTAACTGATAGAGCCAAGGAGAGTGGAATGGTCTGCCTCCCCTCTTGTCATTGGGGGGGGGGGGCACCTGTGTGCCAGTTTGTCAGGAACAGGTTGGCCTAGATGAGCACCAAGAAGTCTTTTACTAGTCCGGTTCCATGAAAGGGTCATCTCCTAGCCTGTCCCCGGGCCTGGCCTCGAGTGGGGCTCAGGTACCAGGAGAGCCCCCACAGGCCCAAGCTGCCTCTCGGGAGGGTCCGCTGCTGCAAGTGTTTGTGCAGACTTGCCTTGTGCAGCCCTGAGCCGCTCTGAGCAGCCTGGGTCTCCTTCCTGGAAGTGTGAGGAGCTGGAGTAAGGGCAGGCGGCACTCCCTGATAGCTGTGGTAGGAGGGGGCCTCCACAGGGTTGGAGAGCTTTACTGTCTTCCCTTTGACGGTGGCTCATTGGTTATCTTACCTCCACTGCCTGTGGATTTGGTGTCGGGAGACCTGTGTTTGATCTGGGAGTGGAGGCCTTCGTTTGCCCAGGTACTGGCTCACTGTTCCATTTAGTAACCCCTAAGTACCTGGCCAGGGAGGTAGATTGGTAAGACGAATTGTACCATTTGTGTTTGCTGGTATATGAACCCAAGTCCAGACTTGGAGTCCAGCCGACCCCCCCACCCCCAATCCTGAGAGAAGAGATTTTCCTCCCCTCCCCCATCCATGAGAAAGGGGCATTCTGGGTGCGGGGGATGTAGCAGCCAAGCTGTTGTTCATCAAGCCCTCATGGGTAAAGGGAAGTCATTAGAAATGAGGCTGGAGCAGATGGAGGGGATCTGAAATGCTGGGACCAGGGCATTGTGCTTTAGCCCTAGGGCCACAGGGAGCCAGTGAAGTTTCTTCAGCAAGAGAATGCCGAGGTCAGGCCTGGCCTTTGGTCATTTGGAGAAGGGACTGAAGAGGGGAGAGACTTCCTGGAAGCAGGAAAGCCCAGGATCCTCTCATTATCACCGTGGTGGTCATGTGAGTGGACGTATGGCTTGGAGGTGGGGCCTGCAAACCCTGGCAGCTGACTGGGTGGGGGCAGGGCAGACTGCCCCAGGTGGGCCTCCCGGGCAAGGCTGGGGCATTTGGAGAAGGTGAGGCCAGACAGAATCCTTTTATTTCAGTAACATTTTCAGTTACAAAAGATGTGCCTTGCTACTCCCAAGTGACTGGAAAAGGAATTCTTATCCCCTCTTACCCAATAGAAACTGGCTCAAGGGAGGGAGGGGACCTGGCCACAGCTCTGAAGCCTTGGAGGGAGCCCAGCTAGTGTCCTTTCCTGTTTCCTTGCCCACTCTGCCTGGCCCCTGGGGGTGAGCCCCCCGGGCGCTCAGCCTTGTGGACCAGACTGGGGTCAGGGGGAAGGGGAGAAATAGAGGCAGGAGCCCTTGTCCTAGTAGGGTCACAACACCCCAACAGCCAATAGACAATGAAACTGACACTCAGAGTGGGGAAGGCCTCCATTCAGGGTACAGATCTCATTGTGGCTCTTTTTTTCCTAACTTCAGTTCCAGGCATCTGCCCTTGACTAGATCGTCCTGCTGTGGGCTTAGGCCTTATCCTGCCTTTCTGGGCTGTCTAATAGAGTTGAAGGCCCGCCCCCCCCACTGTGCCGATCCTCAAACCTCTACTGTTCATAGTTTCCCTGACATAGTTCAGCATTAACACTCCCTTTCACTCTGTCCTCTTCCCACCTTCCTCAGGAGGTCCGATTGCAGAGGAAAGCCCCTAGGGGTGGGGGACAGTAGGGCTGAGGCCTCCAGGAGGTTCAGGTTGGGGTTGGAATGGGCATCTTTTGGCCTAGCCCCTTCCGTCCCTGACTGGGACTCCAGGGGTCAGCAAGGCCCTCTTTGGGCCTGGCATCTTGAGTTTCCTCAGGATTCCCTTGAAATGGGTTCTTGTTCTCTTAGGGGAAGTGCTCCAGCCCATGACTGTCCTTTCCCAAGCTTAGTGAGTGCCAGACTCCAGGGGGTGCCCAGGGCCACTGCCAGGCAGGACAGTGATAGAAGGGCCAGGTGGGTACCTCGCTGGAGTGGGTGCTCGCTCAGAGATGGAGGCCCCAAGGAAAGAGTCCTTGGCCCCTAAAACCCTAAGGTCTTTTCCCATGAGCTCATCTCCCCTTCATCTTGCACATCCCTGCTGCCCTTCACATTATGAGATGAGACTATGAGGAGACCAGGGTTGTGATTGGGGGCTGGGAGGCAGCGGCAGCTCAGATTGAGGGGCTCCCTACTCCCCGTTGTCCCCGTCACCTCATTCCTCCACCTTGTCCAGCTCCCATTCTGTCTCCCTTCCATCCCTCTCCTCTCTTTCTCCCTCTCCTTGCACCCTGTCCATCTGTTCCCTCCCTGCCCCCCTCCTCCTATTGTACCTCTTCCCTCACCCCAGACCTGTGAAGATGGTTTCTAAGGAGGCTGGACTGAAGGCCAGGCTTCTTGACATGAAGTCTGATGCCCCTGGCCTTTCTGGACACCCAGACCAGGTATCCGTGAAAAAGTGACTGTCCATATTAGCTCTGATAATGTAGCAGCACAGCCCCAAAGAAGGGGAAGTGTAGGAGAGGTTGGGGTGCCTAGGACTGGGTCAAGGGGTGTGTGTGTGCGCGTGCGCATGCAGTGCCAGTTTTCATTTGCACCCATTGGTCTGGGTGCGAGAGCCTGGCCTGGAGCTCTCTGAATGAGTTCTACCTTCTTCCTTCTTTACAGAATGAGAGAGGATCAGCAGTCCGTGTTAGCTCTCAGTCTGTTCCTCTGATCCCTGCAATATGTATTTCCAACCTCAGTCACAAACATTTTGGGGGAACCACAAGCTTTTAACAAACACAGAAAATCAGACAAACCCAGTGCCCACAGTCGCCTGTGCCCAGGCATGTCTGATTCTGTGGTGTGAGCCCCCCCGTGGCTCTGTTAGGAGGTGGAGAGCCTTCTTCCTCTGGAATTGCTGGGCAGAGCCCTTGAGTGTTTCAGAGGCTTTTGTCCTTGTGGTGCTTGTCTAGTGGTCCTCCTGCTTCTCCTCCCTCCCCTCTGCATCTCTTCTACTAAGCCTTCCGAGGTTTCTCAGACACATTTGCTTCAGCATTTCTTGCAGCCCAGCCGTCTGTTTCCCCATTTGTTAGGTCCTCCCAAGAGCTGCTATCGATATTCTCGAACTTCAGGGTCCCTTTCCACTTTCTTTGATCTCCCTGGGGCCTCGTGGCCATCTCAGTGTCAAGAGCAGTGTTTGGTGACTTTCTTTCCCTGGTGTACTTCATGCTGTTAGTTGAATCGTCTTCTGAGATGGGGCTTGGGCTGGTTCCGAAGGACCCTAGGCCTGGAGCCAGGAGGCCCAGGATTGAAATCCTTACCTAGATGCTTCTGGGGTCTGTTGCCTTCTCTACAAAGCAGGGCCAGTCCCAGCTCTTCCCTCCCAGGCTTGTAGTGAGCTGAGAAATACATGAGAAGCCCTCGGTAACCGCATGGTGGTTTCTAAGATTTGAGTCTGGGTTCTTAGCTCGGCTCCCCAGAGCTTTCCTTTGGAGGACCACCCCCCTCCAGTTCCCTAGGCTGTGACCCTCCTTGGCCTTTTTTCTGTAGACCCTGTCTTTGTGAGGTGGTCCTCCTCATATCTCTAATTCAGGGCCTGTAGAAGTAAAGGTGCTCAGCAACCCAGGCAGTGGGGAGCTAAGCCTCTTTCTGGGGCCTAATGAAAACACTGAGGTTCAGAGTGGGCCCTGGCTACCAGACGGGAGGCCCCCACATAGTGTCTGTAGAGCTAGAGCTTCTTTCCACCTCCACCTCTGAGGCAGGCAGGGCCAGAGAAGGGGCTCCTACAGCTCATGAGTCCACCCAGCCACAAGGGCTGCCGTGCTGCCTGAGGGGCTGCCAGCCAGGGAGTGAGAACTTGGCCCAGTCGTGGAAAGGCTAGGTGCTGCGCTCTGGGGGAGTCAAGCCTGAGCTTCGAGCCAGGAGAGATTTCCCCCACAGGCCACCCAGAAGAAGGGCACATCCCATCCTTCCCAGCCAGGTGCTTCCTTGTCTGCTTTGCTGACAGGGCCCAATTTGACTGTAATTTGGAGTTCTTTTCTTGTTCTCCTGTCAGTACTCAGCAGCATGTGAGAAACCCTCGGGAAAAGTCTTCTGGCTTGTCTAGATTGGGGTGGGCTTTGGGGTGATATGCCTGCAGCCCGACCTCAGGGCTCCCCTTGAGCTGGCAGACCTGGGAGGAGCCTCTGGAGTCTGTGTGCATGTATGGAGTGAGGCCTTAGCTGGGCTATGGGACTGAGCCCCAGGAATGAAGGGCATACAGTCAGCGACTTTGATCCGGCCTTGCAGGGCTCTCCGGCCTCCTCTGATTTTCCTGAAGCTCTCCTGCTCCTTGCTGAGGGCAGGTGGGGGGAGGCCCCTCTTCATTGTTCTTCTGGACCCTTGGGACATGTGAGCAAGCACCAAACCTAGAGCTGGGAAAGCCATCCAGAGGTCATTTTACCCTACAGGGAGGGCAACGATTAGGTCTAAGCCTTGATGACTTGGTTTGGCTTTGGGCCCCAAGCCCAAGGTTCTTTCCAGTAAACTCTGCCTTTGTAGCCCTGCCCCCACCCTTCTTTCTAGGTGTTTCTGGGTGGGGGCAAAGGAGCAGAAGCCAGGTGAAGCCGAGCTGATGATTGACTGGGGAGTGGACCCTCTCCCTCCCAGGAATCTGCATTACCCCATTTATCTATTTGGGGAGTGGACAGAGGCCTTGTTTGCAGCCACTGTAGTAGACAGAGCCACTTCTGCTTGTCTTCCCATCTTTTCTTCAAGCTGTTTGGCTTCAGATTGCCCCACCCACTGGCCTCAGGAACCTGGCTGCCCTGAGCAGGAGGGACCCCGGGAAAGGGTGTGCTAGGCACTCAGGCCCTGCCCTGCCTTTCTCACGAGAGCCTCCCTGCTGGGCCAGCTGGCCTCTTTCCCACAGAGATGGGGCTGGCTTCTGGATGGGTATCCAGGGCTGCCGGTCTGAGTTCTTGGCTGTCTTCTTGGATCCCTTGGGGGTCTTCAGGGAGCTGTCATCAGAAAACCTTGGTTTGAGGCCAAATAGGCCTGCGGCTCCATCCCCAGCAGGTTAGTAAACATTGATCAGGTACCTACTATATGCCAGGCATTGCCTGCCCTCGAGGAGCTCACAGCCTGAGAGACAACACACATATTGACTATGTACAAACACTGTATGTTTGTTCGTGTGACAGGCTGTGGGGTTCCTGAGGCCTTGGGCCTTTCTGGCCTCTGCCATCTTCTTCTTTCTCTCCAGGGTCTCTCCCTGGGGGAGCTGAAGCCCTTGTTACTTTCCTGCATCTCCTGGGAGTTGCCATGTGGGCCATGGCTGCTGGCATGCCAGGGGCCAGCCCTTGGAGGGAGGGGCAGGAACCTCGGGTGGGGTGTCTGCCCCCATGGCACTTAGGGCAGCTGCTGCAGAGAAGATGGTGGGCGGGGGAGGAGGAGGAGGTGCCGAGTGCAAAGGCCAGGCCTGGAGCAGGTAGGATGCTGGCTGGTGGGCGCAGTGCCCGACCCTGGGGCTTGGGGGGCCGGCCAGGCCTACGTGTGGCTCTGCCCATCTTACAGAGAACAGAACTACATCCATGAGAGGGGAGCAGCTTGTCTCTGGTTGCCTTTGTTAATTGTACCTACCAGTGCCAAGCACTGGGCTGAGTTTTTTACAAGTGTTACCTCATTCTGTCCTCACAGCCACCTTGGGAGGTGGGTGTTATCACCCCAATTTACAGATGAGGAAACTGAGGCAAACAAGTGAAGTGACCTACCCAGGGTCACACAGCTAAGAAGTGTCTGAAGCCAGATCTGAACTTGGGTCTTTCTGACTCCAGGCCTGGCACTCCAACCACTGTGCCACCAGCTGCTTTGATCTCAGAGTTCTTGACTCCAAATTCAGCACTGTCTTATTTAGGAAACAGATCTGGGGGGCGGGGCAGTCAGGGGATGAGCCTCAGAAGGCACCTCGGACAGCCCCTCCTTGTCTGGATGAGGACACCAAATCTCCAAAGGGCTTGGTGCTTGAGCTGGGTCTGAAGGCTGGGGCCCTCCATGTCCAGGTGGGCAGTTGCCCGGTTCAGGGGAAGCCCTGGGGGGCTTAAGGGACAAAGGAGCAAGGAGTCTGATGGGGGTAGGAGTCACCCTAGGAGTGCCCCCGGGGGCCTGCCTCTGCAGCAGCCTCCCTTCTTTGGGGCTTCCACTTTCCTTTTCCTGTGACCCTTGGTCCTGGCAAAGAGTGGAAGGTTGGGATTCCCAAAGAGGCCCGGGGGAGATTTTGAAGTGAAGGGAGTCTGTGGGAGTTCCTCTGACTGCTTGCATTGCCCGGTGTCTGGGGCAGGCCTTTGTGTGTTTGCCACTGTCTAGAAAGGTGGCCTGCTCCTGCCAGTTGGCACAAGGAGGGAATCAGGATGGCCCTGCTTTCTGGGCATCTACTCCAAAAACCACTTTGGCTCCTTCTCCACACAGACCTATATGTCCCTCCTCCCAGGTGCCGGTCCCTCTTCCTCCTCCCCTCCAGCCCCATTTACCCTGTGTCAGATATGGATGCTGTGAGTTCTGTGTTGTCCCCTCCATTAGAATGGGACCTCTTTGGAAGCAGGGCTGGTGTTTTCACCTTTCTTTGTATCTCTGGAACTTAGCCTAGTGCCTGGTGTACGGGCAGAACTGAATAAACGCCAGTTCCTCGATCTGTAGCCCGTGAAGAGCATGGTCTTGATAACCTGTGGGGCTGAGCTGTTTTTCTTGGGGAGCTGGTAAAGGCGAAGCAGGGGCAGAAGTGCATACGAGGCAGTGGTTGGCAGACCTGAAGAGAGACTTCCCAGGTGCCACGGACCAGAATTGCCAGCAGAGCTGATTGAGTATGGGGCAGTGCTCCCAGGCAACCCGCCCTTTGGGGGCAACAGTACTCCCTGGTTCCATGAGTGAATCCAGACCCCAAGTCCGTGTTTCAGGAACGCAGGACAGTGGCCTTGTTTGGGCGGTCTGGTGAGGATGGTGCTGCCTGCCAGTGGCCAGCAGGCAGAGGCCACGTTGCCAGGGTTCATGATTTAGCTACAGCTGTCTGGCTCAGCCCTCCGTCGTGTGTCGTAGAGGAGGCCTCGTCCCCCAGCACTGCTGCGTTGGGCTAGCCCAGCTGTTGCGCCCTCCATCTGTGGTCTTTGATTGCAGTCCCTTCTCTATCTTCATACGTCCCTGGCCTCCTTCCCCAGAGATTGTGTGGGTCTCCAGTAGTCTTCTGTTGCCATGATCGGAACTGCGCGGAATATTTCCAGTGTGCTTCTGTTGTTCATTAGGGTCTGACTCTTCTGGACCCCATGCTAGGCCCAAAATCTGTCCAGGTTCATCCTCTGCTGTCCCCTTCTCATTGTGTGGCCAAAGTATTTAAGCTTCAGCTTCAGTGTTTGACCTGCCAGTGAATGGTCTGGATTAATTTCTTCTGACTGATTTGATCTCCTTCTGTCCAAGGGACTCTCAAATGTCTCCTCCAGCACCACAGTCCTACAGCATCGATTCCTCAGCTTTCCTTAGAGTCCAACTCTCACAGCCTTGCGTTGATACTGAAAAAACCATGGTGTTGACTGTGGGACCTTTGTAGCCAAGGGAATGTCTCTGCTTTTCGGTCTGCTGGCCAGGTTTGCTGGAGCTTTCCTTCCAGGGACCAACATCTTTTAATTTCATGGTTGCAGCTGCTGTCTGCAGGGCTCTTTGAGCCCCAGAATGGGAAATCTTACATGATCTTTGGTCTTTTGATTTAAGCTTCGAGCCACCTTTCACCCTCATCTTCACTCTCGGCCATCAGAGTGGTGTCAATACGTCTACATATCTGAGATTGCTGATTTTTCCCCCAGCAGCCTTAATTCTGGCTTTTGATTCCTCCTGCCCAGAATTGGCATACCATAGCCTTATAACAGAGTGGGGAAAGGCATCCCTGGCCTTGGCTCCAGTGAGCCCCATGGGCTTCTCTCTGCTACTCAGCCTCCTCCGATGCTATTGAGAAGCACCTGGGTCTTGTCCCCCAGACTCTGCTCTTTCACTAATTTCTAACCTGCCCTGTGAGGCGTTGATCCTGTGGGTACCTGAGCTAGCTTGGCTCCAGGGCTTCAGAGATCTTCATCTTGTCTCGCTACTGCCACTCAGTATCTCCATGCCCTTCCCCCTCCCTGTACAAAGGCTTGTTTCATGCAAGGACTCTGGAGCCCCAGGTTAAAATCTTCTCTATGACTTAGTGGTTGGATGACTGTGGGTAAATCGTTTCCCTCTGAGCCTTTGTTTGGGGTAGAATACTGGGTCTGCAGTCTGTCAAGGCTTCTGGTGAGGAAAGCATTTTGTAAACCTGAAAACATTGCGGACCATGAAACCGTCCAGGTTTTATGGGGGGAGGGAGGAACGGTGTGGATCGGTATCCTGGCAGAGGAATGAGCCTCCACGCTAGGCCAGGGGTACTTAGCAGCTCTGCTTAGCCCCTCAGGGTGCCCTCTCTGGGCCCCCGTGGGCCCCGTGGTGGTCTGGCACCGCCCCTCCATATGGCCAGAGCAGCTTCTGGGCTCAGGTACACACTCACTCTCGGAATTTGTCCTACACCACCCACCTTTCTCCCTTCCTGTCTTTTCCAGCTAACTCCATCACCCTGTGCCCCATGGGAAGAGCCAGGTACAAGACAGGGGGATTTAATCTGGTGGGATTTAGAGATCATCGGGCATCATCCTGAGGCTGAGAAGGAAAGGGGATTGCCAGGGTAGCCCAGCTTGGATGCTCCAGAGCCAGGGTTTACAACTACCATGTCTTGTACACTACCAAACCTCCCATTTGTTCCTTCATTGGCTCAGCAGGATGGCTCAGTGAAGAAGGCAAAGGTTACTCTCACTAATGAGGGAACTGAAGCCCAGGAAGGGGCCCACATCTCCTACTTTCCATTCTGGTGCCTTCTAGGACCATAGTCCCTCTGCCATTGGCATGGCCAAAGTGGGAATCCTGTAGATGCAGGACACCCTGTAGATCCCGGGAACCCCATAGATGGAGGGCACACTGTATATCCTGGGATTGTCATCTCGACTGCTCAGGATCATGGGGTCTCAGTACTAGATGGGGCTCCAGAGCAGCTGTCTAGACCACCCTGACCCCAGTGATCCTCAAGGGACCCATTTCTCTTTGGAACATGACTGCCCTCAGCACCTCCTGTTCCGTGGCTCCTTGTTCAGCCCCCTCTTCCATGGGACAGTCTTCACCCAGGTACTGACAGGCCGTGGTCTTCTCTTCTCCAAAGGAAGCCTCTCTGGTTCCTTGGACCAGTCCTCACGACCTCTCTGATCTCCTCCCCCTATTCCAGGCACCGTCTGGCTCTGCTCCATAGTGGCCCCCAGCACTTATACATGGTCTGACCAGAACATTCCCTTCCTTGGCTCTGGAGTCTGTTTTATGCATGAAGGGCCCGGTTGCCTTGTGATTCAAGTGAGGCCAGTCTTTCCTTTCTAAGATTTTCCTTCCAGGGAAGCCACAGCTTGCCCGTGTCAGCCCCTGTCTTGCTTTGGATGGGCAGCAGCATCACCCTCCAAGGCCTGGATGTTGGCACCCCTGGGTACTGCCTGTTGCGCTTGCTCATGGGATGCAGCCAGCACACAGTTGTGCTTGTCTGCCCAACCTGCCTCCTCACAGCCTGCTGATGGGCATGGAGGTTCACTTGGCTCGGGAAGCTGGTAGCCCACGGCCCTCCCGTTGTTAGAAAGCCATCCGTTCGCTTTCCAAATAAGTTGAATCTGCTTCCGTGTCTCCTGCCATGGGAAAGTGGGAGTGGGCACTGCCTCTCACCTGCATCATTCTCATTCACTTTGAGCAGGGAAGGGACCTTAGATCTTGGTTCATCCATCCTCTTGATTTACAGAATGAGCCACAGAGAGGGAGTGCTCCAGTCTATATAATGGCCGAAGCCCAGAGTTCTGCTTCAGTGCCCCTGGTAGCAGTAGTGCCCAGAGTGCTCCTGGGCTAGGAGGCAGGGGAGACTGACCTGCTGAGCCCAGCTGTGAGGTAGACCCCCATTCTCATCTGCCTGTGGCCCTTCCTCACAGGGCTGGGGGAGGAGCTTTTGAAGGAGCCAGGTATGTTTCTCCTTAAGAGGAGAAAGCTTGGAGGCCAGGCTGGTCCTACTTCAGGGATTGGGAGGTAGAGCTCAAATGTGTTCTTGGCTCGAGAGCAGAATCAGGAACCTTGCAGGCAAGTGGTGGGGAGGCAGGTTTGGGCTTGATGCAAGAGGAAAACCAGCCAGAGTGGGATGGGCAGCCTCCATTGGGGAGTTTGGCCCCTCTCCAAGCAGAAGCAGTGGTCGAGGAGGAGGAAATGGCTGAAAAAGTGCCCCCTCCTCCCTGTCCCAGGCTGGGATTCTGTGACAGGAGCCCCGATCATCTCCACCTCTTGAGCTGCTCCTCTGGGCCAGACCCCAGAGGTATGGGCTAGGGCCTGGGTTCAAATTCTGACTCAACCTCTCACTAATTCTGGTCTTTGGAAGGTCTCTAAGCCTCTCCAGTCTTCTGTAAATGGAAGGGTTGTCCATTAGCCCACCCTCCTGGTACCAGGGTTTGATAGCTCTCTGAACACAGAAGAGCAAACAGGTGTGAGGGGGACTGTGAGGTTGGCATCTTGGTGACTTGGTGGGATGTGAGAGGTGAAGGACAGGGAGGGGGGCCCCTCTGACACCTTCCCACCCCCAGTGGCCTCAGGAGGATGCTGGTTGTCTCCTTTTGGGGCCTGGAGTGGTACCTCATCTGCTTCCCCTGTTACCCCCTCCCCAAGCCTTGCAGTTTCAGTGATGGCTGTGGCCAAGGTATGGTGGCAGTGACTGTGCCATTCCTGAGCGGGTGGTTGGAGACAGAAGGCAAGCCTCCCCTTGGAGAGCCTCCTTTGGGGACCAAACCCTGGGCCTTGGGTGAGCCTGATGCTTTCCAGGAGGAGATCTGGGAAGGCAGCCAAGGAGGAGTTGGCTGCCTTCCAGGCCCCAGGCTGGGCTCTGGGGTTGTGCCTATGCAGATGAACAGTGGCACCTGGGCATGGGCCCAGGGAGGGTGGGGAGGTCAAGGAGGACGGGAACGAGGTTCCCATGTCAGCACCTTGGCCCAGCCCTTGCTCTCACCACCACTGCTCAGGGAGGGCCTGAACTGAGCCCCCTGCCCCAAACTCCCTCTGAAATTCCTGTGTTTGTGGCATCTCTTTGCTAGAAGGGAAGGAGCAGCTTGTGAATCTTAGCCAGCTGTGGGTGGTGTCTCCTAGGGGCTTCTTCTCCAGGCCTGAGGTGCCTTGGCATAGCATTTATGGACCTTGCTGCTGCTGCTGCCACGGGACTGTGGGGACCCCCACCCCACCCCGCCCCAGGGATATCTGGAACGCTTAGGCCTGCCTACAGGTGGCAGGTGCAGATGCTTACAGTAGCCACCCTGAGCAGATCCTTTGGGAAGCCATTGATTAGGATGTGGAAGGGGAGCAATGGAGGGGGCTGGATGGACAGGTCAGGGGGCTGGGGCAGCATAAAGGAACAGGGACTCTGGGACCCCAGATGAGGGAGGTGTTTCTTCTTGAGGCCTTCTCTGCTCATCTGAAGAGTCACCCTCAGGGAAGTTTCCCAGATTGCCACTCACCTCATCTCCTGGGCCATGTGTTTTGGCTGAGCCCCCTGGGTCACTGGCAGGCATTGGCAGGCCAGGGCTGGTTGCACCATTCCTGGTTAGATCCCGATCGGCCTTCCTGCACTGTTACAAGTACCAGCTGCTAGAACCAAGGGATATGACTAAAATTTGGAGCCTGACTTGGCTGGCCAGCCCTGTGAGTCCCCAGTATGAGTGGCTGGCAGCCATGGAGCCGAGCTTCCCAGTCTCACTATATGCTTAGGGTCGGGGTTGTTTCTTCAACAGAAATTAAGTGACCTGCTTCCAGGGCAAGACCACCGGGCTGTGAGGAGAGCAGAAGCTCTGACCCCCTAAGAATGTCTTGGCGTTAGGAATGGTGATTCTTCTGTAGAGGCTGTGGTCATGCTTAGGACCTTGGAGCAATGGGGAAAGTTGCAGAAGCCAGTTCTGGTTGGAAAAGATGAACAGTTCCTCAAATGAGAGTTGCCCCAAAGTGGAGCAGCCTGCCTCGGCCACGGCGGGTCCAGAGGGAGGTAACAAGTGCCTCGTGACTGGAGTCTTCCTCTCGGCTTCCAGGCATGTCATCGAAGGCTTCTGTGCTCAAGCAGGGGCCATTCTCTGTCGCTAGGCCTAGCTGGGCCTTTGGATGGGAGCTTCCTGCCAGGTTCCTTAGCCAGCCCCTCTCCCTGACTGGCTGCAGGGCAATCTTGGGAGTGGGATGGGAAGAGAAAGGGGTCCATAGGCTGCCACCTGCTTACTTGGCCAGAACCTGTAGGTTCCCAGCCCTTGTCTGTGCCACACTCCGAGGGATGCCCGGCTTCATTCAGTGCCCAGGCCCAACTGTGCTCTTTATTTATCTGCCTGAAGGACCCCAGACACTTCCCTTCAGTTCCCTCAGCTTGAGTTTCTTAGTCCTAAATTCTCTGATCCTGTTCAAAGTGTCCAGAGCCTGGCAGTTTAGTGATCATGTCTTGGGCTGGAATCCCAGCCATTCTGGAAACCTGGGCCGAAGGCTCCCTTGCCTTGTCATCCCTTTGGGGCTGGGAGGGCTTTGAAGTTTCTGCCTCTTGCCAGGTGTGTGACTTGAGGCAAGTCATTGTTAGCTCTCTGTGCCTCAGTTTCCCTTCTCTATACATTGGAGGTGATAGTCTGATCTCCCTAGACTTGTTGCAGGGCTACGATATTGGTGTGTAATATTAGCTAGTGCTCTGTGGAAGCAGCAAAAGCGTATTCAGCTTGGGGGGGCGTGGGGGTTTGTCCCCACAAGTCTTGGGTGGTCTCTAGTTGCCAGAGAGCTGAGCTTGTTCCCCAGTGCTGGAGGGCATTTGGGAGACAGCCTGCTGTTTTCTGCCCTGGTCATGCCTGACCTGGACTGGGTTGGTACTTTGCCGAGGGCTGCTGCAGCTTCACTGTGTCCAGAGGAAGGACGTGTGTAACTTGGAGGAGGAAGATTGACTTCTAGTGGAAGGAGGGATATGGTTCCAGCTCTTCGAGACTTCAAAGGAGCATTTGAGGTGGGAAAAGGATTTCTGAGCAACTGAAGACAAATCTTCCAGTCAGAGCTGTTCCGAAGGAGCAGCCTCCTCCCAAGGCCCCATCCCCGAAGGCCTGGGAGCAGAGGCTCAGTGAGCTCCCCCTGAGGCAGGGCCTCCACCGAGGACATTCTCCCTCCGAACTGCCCTGGCTCTGGGTGGATAATTGCTGTGTGCTTGATTGTGAGAGCCAGAGAAGGAGCCGGCAGGGAAGCTTCTCCAGGAGGACAGGCAGCTACTCTTGACTTTGGCGGGGCATCAGTGTGGAAGTAGATGGCTGAGCTGGCTAGAGAGAAGTTGATGGTGTCAGCCTGAAGCTCTGCCATGAGCAGAAAGTGCTCCCGACCAGATGAGGGAGATCTGGTTTGGACTGCCCCCTCCCCCAGCTGAAGATCAGCTCCTAGCAGCTGGGCTTTCTGTCTCAGTGACTCCTCTGGGATTGAGAGATCCTTCTTTCTGGCCTCCACCCTTCCCCAAGCAGATCAGGAATTCTACTATCGTAAGGGAGTGCCTTTGGCAGCCAGGCTGCCCTACATGTAGGGACCTAACCTTGGAAGGAGTGAGTACCCTTCACAGCTGTGCTGCTTGCCTGCCTGCCAGCCCTCCAGGTAGGGGCAGAAGTTGCCCCAGGTGGATGCCTGAGCTCTAGGGCCCTCTGAGGACCCCAGTGAAGGAGCCTGGGATGAACTTGTATTCACTCCATCAAAGACATGCTGGGGAAAGGGAAGAGGAGAAGTGATTGCTCCTGCCCCAGAAGGGCAGGTTCACCGCCAGGTGGATCGCCACAGGGCCTAAGTATGGTTTGGAAGATGGGAGGAAGAGGAGGAATCTTCTAGAAGGGAGAGAAGAGTTACTGTCCTCCTGAGAGGATGGGAGCTTCTGCAGCCAGCACAGAGGCAGGAGCCCGTGGGATGGCTTTGGAGGACGGCTAGTGAGCCAATGGGGGCAGTGCCAGGTGGAGCAGCTTTTCTCAAGGACCATGGGAAGCCATGGACATGGTCATTTTCCTCACTTTCTTTTGGGAAATGAGAGAACCTTTATGGGCTTCTCCAGGACAGGATTGGAGCTGTCTTGCTCAGTTGCCTCAGTCACAGGGAATGGGCCAGAAAGCTCTCTGCAGCTCAGACACCACCCCTCACACCCGTGTACCCTCTTCCTGTGCCTTAGAGGTTCTCTCTTCCCTACCTGCACAGCCCCTCCTGCCTTTCATACTCAGCCTACTCGGCCCCTGTAGCAGGACTCCCTCCAGTCTGGCTCACCCTTCTGTCTACTCTGTGCCCAACTTGGGGTGTAAGCTCTTGGGGGGCTCAGAGCCCAGTGCTTGGCACAGATAAGTCAATGCTTCTTCCCTGATAGAAGCTCATTTTATCAGAATTGTGAAGGGTCAATTGGCAAGAGGGAGGAATTGAGATAGGAAGATGAATTAGAGGCAAGAGGGGCTGGAGGCCTGGATGAAGGTGGCGACCAAGGAGGGTTAGACAAGGGGTAGGGGAGGGGAGGAGGAGGAGGGAGACTACTTGGGTGTTCAGAGGGAGGAAAGGAATAATATTTCTCCTGGGATGATCTGCTACATCTGCTTGCCAGTTTTTGCTTGCTGCCTTCTTCAGTTTACTGGAGGTGGAGGTAGTGTATGTGTCTGGTTTCAGGCACCCCCTTGGCACAGGCATCCTGGCAACTTCTCCCTAACCTGGGCTAGCAGACCCTGACTGCTCTGGGTCCTTGGCATCCCTGGACATGTGCCAGGAGAATCTGGGAGGGAGCATGAGATCCTTCAGTAATAGGAGCATCATCTAGGCCTGCTGCCAGTCCTGGGGTTGTCCCTGCAGGAACCCCATGTTGTTGTGTGGTCAGGAGCAGGCACAGGATGGTTTGTCCTCCCTGCCTGGCATCAGCTTCAGATAGGACTTGACACTATTCACCTGGGATGCCAGTTTTTTAGAGAGAACCCATCCCAGCTCAGCTGTGTCCTTCCCCATCATTCCTAGCAGGCAGGTGTTGGGGCGGGGGAAGGTGGGAACACGCCACTGCCCTCACTTTGCTTTTTAAAATGGGAGAAATATGTTAAGGGTTTCTCAAGGGCAGGGTTAGATCTGTGCTGCCCATGACATGATCCTCTCTATTGAGAATACCTCAAGAGTCTGATCTGATTTCAGTCTAGGTGGGCACGCCAAGGGTGGTGCTCCTGTGTTTAATATTGTCCGTAATCTCTTAAGCGTTCCCTGTGTGTGCTCCTGTTTACCCTGCTCTGGGCTCCGGGAGCGCTACAGAAACTTGAGAAGCTGAGTCCGTTGGGGAGAAGTCTTGTTAACAGCCCAGTGTCCTGAGAGAGCAGGCTATGTGGCAGAGCTGGGCCGTTGTACCGGCGCCACACTTTAGGAAGGACACTGCCAAACTAGGCGGAGGAGGGACATGGGACCCGATGCAGGGTGTCCTCTAGGTATCGGAGGGAGGGTGGTCTGCCTGACTTCTTACCAAGTGAAGTAGGGGTGTGATTGGCTTGTTCTTGGCCCTCTCCCCCAGAACTGCCTCTGAGGGGCCTGCAGTGGCCTGGATAGTTGTGGTCCCCAGGCCTCTGGACCCTTCCCACTGAGGCTCTTTGCTGTTCATCCATTCCAGGATCTCTCTGATGCTTTTATCAAACATGTAACGCCCCTAATGCCCTGCTACCAGTCAGCATTCCATGTGTCTTGCCTTCCTCTCCTGTCCTCTCCACCCCCAGTCACATCTTGGCTAACCTTGGTGCCGTCAGCCCCACTTTGCGCACAATCCAGGGAAGCATCCAGAAAGGCTGCCCTGGCCTTGAATTCTAGCCGTGGTTCTCTCCCCAGTCTCACTTTTCTTGTCTGTAAAATGGAGGGATTCTCTGTAGGTAGGCTGGGAATTCTGGCTTTAAGAACCAGACTGGGCTGGATGAGGTGGAGGGGGTGGGGCTGCTCCTCCGGCCTAGCCTGAGGGAGAAGCTGCAAAAAGAAGGTTCCCCTGGACCCAAAGGAGAGAAGACTGAGTAGGTAGGGCGGACCTGGTGGGGGGAGCCATGGGTGGTTTGTGAGTAGGATGAGGTGGGCACACTGGGAGGCTTGCTGGTGCCAGGCACTGTGGAAGCGCTTCCCAATTTACCAGCAAGTGCTGGTATTAATCCTGTTTTACAGATGAGGAGACTGAGGCAGGCAGGGGCAAGGTTACACAGCAGCTGGATTTAAACTCAGGGGCCACCTCGGTCTGAGCAAATGTGCAGAGAGCCATGATGAAGGAAAAGTTCCCTGGGAACAGAGGGCTGGGAAGGCCTTACTTTGAACAGAAAATGAGACAATAGAGTGTGTTGAGGGGGTTGCTGCCTCCCCTAGATTGTGGAGGAGGGACCAGTGAGGCTGTGTCCCCCCCCCCCCCCATTTTACAGATGAGGAAATCAGTGAGATTATATAGCTGGCCAAGCTCAGAGCCCAGCCTCCAGACCTGCTCTCTCCTTCCCCCTCCAGGATACCTCCAGATCATGCTGCAGCCACACCCTAGAGTCTTGCTGTCACTTTTTGGTGGTAGGGAGCAGAGTGTGCAGGACAGTGAGAATTTGGAATGGACCCTGGGTTGGGAGGGAACTTGGGCTGGTTGCTTTCCTGGGGGGCGCAGGAGGAAACAATGAAGAGCCTTCGAGGCAGGATCATGGGGCGGGGAGCCATTCCACCACCTCACACAAACATGAGTGGAGCCAGCTTTGCCCTGGAGAGTCGGATTCTTGGTGTGGGGCTCCCCACGTGTAAAGGGGTAGAAAGGACCTGATGGGGATTGGGGCAGGATGTGTCAGCCAGAGAAGGTGTGTGGATGAGGAATGAGAACCTGGGCCGGGCCTGCTCTGCCACATCTCACACCACAGCTCCCACCCGTGTCCACATTGGCCACAGAGCTCTTTCCAGGCTGCCTAGCCTGGTGCCTCTAGCCACCGCTTTCCTTCTTTGCAGGGACCCTGGTAGATGCTCAGCTCACACTTGGCCTTAGACCCTCGGGAATGAGTAGAGACAGCTTGGACCACACTTGGTGGGGGGGAGGCTTCCTTGGAATCCTTTAGTGATTCGAAGCTTTTGTAGGCAGGGGCTGTGTGGGGTGCTGGTCAGGGCCACAACTGACCAGCAGGAAGTCCTCAGGGCCTCTTAACCCACAGAGCTGGTCTGTCTGGCCTTCCCTAGGATCTGGGGCCTGGTGGGGGAGGGGAGTGACTGCCTTCTGCTCCCAGGCCACTGGAACAGCTGGCAGGCTGGGGCCTAGGCCTCCCTGGCCCCAGGCACCCCATGTCTGGTCACATTCCTGAGGGCCTGGGGGGGAGGGGCTGGGGCAAGGAGGCAGGATCCTCTGGGGGCTTCCCCAGCCCAGTAGAATGGGTTAGCGCCAAGGTTGCCCAGCCCATGGGAGTGGGGTGGGAAGGGCCAGCTGGGGGAGGGGGCTGAATCTTGCCAGCCACCCATTTGCCTTTTGTTATACAGATGCAGCAGGGCCCAGCCTGCCCCTGGGGAGCTGCAGGGGGCCTGGGTGGAGCCAAGCCAGCCTAGCCATGAAACTGCTTGCTCCCAGAGGGAGCCAGGGTTTCCAGGCTTTAGCTGGCAGCTGGGGGACAGTGTTCTGGGTCCGGTGGGACACCCCCCCCCCTTTCTTGGGGAAAGAATAGCCCCAGATCTGGTGATTGGGGACCTGGGTGCAAGCGGTACGTGTGGCAGGGAGTCCTTTGTGGCCTGTGAAGCGCATAGTGTCTGTGCTAAGTTGGTGTTTGCCCTGGGTTCCTCACAGGGCTCCCGATCCCCACCCTGGCTTCCTCCAGGCTGGAGCACACAGTCCTCCCCTTGTGCTGACCGGCTGGGTGACCCTGTCCTCCTCCTCCACAGGTAACCAGGCTTTGCTGCTTCCGCCGAGAGACCGCACCCTGCAGGCGGCCGCCCCTCGCTCGCATGGTTTCTGAGCCCCGAGCTTTCGGTAGGCTGGGCCCTGGTGGGTGGGGGCTGGGCTGCTGGGGGCCGTGCTCTCTAATGATGCCAGTAGATGTGCCCTTGTGGCCGTTGTGATGGAGACTCTGTCCTTATGTGGCTTCCTTCACACAGCTCCTTGTCCTCTGTTCTCACCACTGTCTGACCATCTGGGTGCTAGAGAGGCAGGGGAGGCGTGGCCAGTGGGAGAGGATGAGCCAGCCTGGGCTCAGAGCCCCAGGCTACTCTGGGATGGTGCCCACCAGCAGCAACTCTTTCTCCAGACCCACTTTTCTGATTAGCAGGGAAGCTCTTGAGTCAGGCCACTCTGTGTGCATGGGCTGAGGGCTGTGTGGGGGCACCCCACATCCACCCCCACCCCCTTGTATGCCAGTGGGTTCCAAGGCCAGGCACATTCATTTTTCAGGTCCAGGAAAGGATCTTACCCCTGCCCATGGTGTAGACATCAACCCCCAGAAGTTCCAGGCTTCTGGTTGGGACTGTGAGCCCAGGAGGGCCTGGCTGGGCAGCATGCCACTCTCTGACTCCCCCCTCCCCCATCCTTTGGGTGGGAGGAGCAAGGAATCTGGTGACAGGCCTTGGGACAGGAAGCCATGCTCAGGACTGTGCCATGCGGGCCCTTTTGGAGCAGCAGGATCACAGGCACTCACACTTAACTGACCTGGGTCCTGGCTGCCTGGCTGCCCTCACCTGCACCATCCAGCAGGCCCAGGGCACCTTGGGAAGAGCTGGGAGGCCCTCGGGCCTAGCACCTCTAAGTTCATCTCAGCTTTCAGGCTGCCTGGAGACCCTCACTTGGCCACTCCAAGGTGTTGCCGGAGCACAGACATGGCAGATGCCAATAAGCTGGAAAGGTTCTGAGGATGTGCCCAGCCAGCAAAGGGCCCACTTGAAAGAGGGTGGAGAGAGGGCTGGCAGAGAGGCATCAAAGTGGTTCATTGGTAATTCATTCTTTTGTGCCTCTGCTACCTTCCCACGTCCCTCTTCTTGGCCTTTTTGGGACAAGCAAGGCAAATCTAAACTTCCTCTATTCCACTGGCTGGTCCTTTCTCCCCCTCAATCTCCCCACTTGTCAGACCCCTTCCTGAAATGAGCATAGTATCCCATGCTACTCTGAGCTGATAGGGCAGAGGATGTGGCCAGTGGAGTGAACAGGTCATCCTCCCCGCCCAGATAACCCACAGGGATCCCATGTCACTTCCACGGCCAGGGCCTAGTGGGTTCCATGCTAGGGTAAGTTACAGGCCATGGGAAGGAATGTTCAGATTGGCCTGGGCCAGTGCTAGATGAAAGCTTCTCCTCTCTGGGGAATTTAGGAAAGAGAAAGGCTGGGCAAAGAAAGTAAGACAAAGCAAAGACCTGTAGATGGGAAAGCCCCCGAGTTGCAGAAGTGGTTAACTCCTTCTGGAGTTTGTGCATCTAGCTTCTTTGGGGGGGGGGACTCCTTCAGGGGTGGTGTTGGTCTGTCCTCTTTCCCTTGTGTCCTGGGGGCATAGGGCAGGAGCCACTCTTTAGTCAGGGGACTTGTCCTTTCCCCCTCCTTCCTTACCAGCCTGATGGGCTGGTCCTGCCTTCTGGAGCTCTTTGGAGGCAGGGTTGGGCTGTGACTTGTCTGTCTCCCAGAATGTCAGAACTACAGGGCCAGAAGTGGGGGCAGGATGATGTGGGCCAAAGCCTTCTCATTGATCAAAATGAAAGGTGAGACCTGCAAAGGAAAAGGGAATGGGCCAGGCCCACTGCTGGCCCTGCCCAGCAGCCTGTGAGGCCTCAACCTGGCTTCTTGGGTCTTGGGCTGGATCTGCTCCTTCAAAGACTCTGGGAATGGATGGGTGGGGCTGCCTGGAGTAAAGATCAGCCCTGTCCTCCCTTCCCTCCACCAGCTTTTAGGGCTGTTTCCCCTGCCCAACCTGGTAAGGTCTAGGACACCTTTAGAAACCAAAGGTGTTGGTGCTTTTATTACTTAATGGCATCAATTAGCCTGTGCCTGCCTGTCTGGCAAGGCTGGGCGGGCCCGCTGGGCCTGGCCCGCCTTCCCCCCAAAGCTGAGCAGCAGCCGCTTTTCCTAGAAAGGAACCTGAGGGCAAGAAGCATTACGCATTTGGCAGAGGGCCCTTGGGCCCTGGCAGTGCCTGTGCTCAAGCCAGCCCAAGCAGCGGGCACAGGGCCCTGGCCTCATTGTTCACCCCTGTAGGGCTGACAGCTTTCCAGCAGGGAAGCTGCCCTTCACTGCCCCCAACATTTGCCATTCAAGAAAGAAAGTGCGTCAGGGACTTGGTCTGTGCAGGGCTCAGTGTGGGGGGCACTTCTAGATGTCTCTTGAGGCCCAGGAACATGGGCTTGTCACTTCCCTTGGTGGGAAGGATGTGTGAGGAGGGCATGCAGCACAGCGGGTGTGTTGGGGGTGTGTGTCTAAGGGGGTGTGTTGGGGCGTGTTTTAGAAGGGTTGTGGAGCTCTGTGATCATATTTCTGAAGGTTGGGGGAGGTGTCTGGGTAGCCCTGAAGGGAGGGGCATGGCTTCTGGGTATCCCTGGAGCTGCATGCCATACTTGGCCTCCCAGGGGGCCCCTGGTGGGCCAGGCCTGACCCTGGTCTCCCCTTCTCCTGCAGGTTGTTGGCTGGGACACGGGGCCTGCTGCCATGGAGTTGCCCAACCATGCCAAGCAGCTGCTTTTGCAGCTGAACCAGCAGCGGGCCAAAGGCTTCCTCTGCGACGTCATCATCGTGGTGGACAACGCACTCTTCCGGGCCCACAAGAACGTCCTAGCTGCCAGCAGCATATATTTCAAGTCCCTCGTCCTGCATGACAACCTCATCCACCTGGACACAGACATGGTCAGTCCCACGGTTTTCCGCCAGGTCCTGGATTTCATCTACACAGGCAAGGTGCTCCCCAGCGAGCAGCCATCAGAGCCCAACTTCAGCACGCTCCTCACCGCCGCTAGCTACCTCCAGCTACCAGAGCTGGTCGCTCTGTGCCGCCGGAAGCTCAAGCGGGCAGGGAAACCCTTCGGCTCTGGCCGAGCCGGAGTCCCAGGAATGGGCCGGCCAGCCCGCGGCCAGCGTCTGTCCACTGCCTCGGTCATCCAGGCCCGGTACCCAGCGGCCTCAGAGAATCGCAAGGCCGTGCATCCTCCCAAAGAGCTTCCTCAGTCCAAGGGCTCGGATGATGAGCTTTTCCTTGGGGGCCCGGGCCAGGAGAACTCACATCCCCTGGGCCGAATCAGCTGCAAGAACGGCGGGGAAGGGGCCAGCTGCGGGGGCTCCAGTGGGAACAGTGGTGGCAGTGAACAGGAGCTGGGCCTGGACCTGTCCAAGAAGAGCCCCCCCTTACAGCCCCCGGCCCCTGGCCCCCTGCTCGGCCCCGATGACCTCGGCCAGCTCAGCGACAGCCAGCACGGCTCCCCTGCACCAGCCTCCACCAACAGTGCCTCTTACGCAGAGCCTGGTGGCCCCCCGGAAGACCCCATGGAGGTGGAGGGGGCGGGGCCCCCTGAGGAGAACCACTTAGGGCTGCTGGAAGGGCCAGGGGGCCAGCCTCGCAAGAGTCTGCGGCATCTGGCTCGGAAGAAGGAGTGGAGCAAAACAGAGGCCGTGGCCTGTGCCTCGGCTGGGGGCAAGAGCTGCTGCCCAGGGGACGAGGACGAGCTGGAAGACGGGCTCCCCAATGGCATCTTGGGAGCAGGTGGGGCGCCCTACGGGGACCCGCCTTACCCTTGCAAGGAGGAGATGGAGAATGGCAAGGAGCTCAGTGAAGAGAGTGGGCAGAGTGAGGGCGAGGGTGCCGGGGGCCCTGCAGGGTCTGGCGGCGCCAACTACGTGTACCGCCAGGAGGGCTTTGAGGCGGTGCCCTATGGAGACAACCTGTATGTGTGTATCCCCTGTGGCAAAGGTTTCCCCAGCTCCGAGCAGCTCAACGCCCACGTGGAGACGCACACGGAGGAGGAGCTCTTCATCAAGGAGGAGGGCGCCTACGGGGGCGGCCCAGCGCCTGAGGAGGAGGCCGAGGACCTGTCGGCCCCCAGCCCGGCCTATGCCACCGAGCAGCGCCCCTTCAAGTGCTCGGGCTGTGAGAAGAGCTACAAGGACCCGGCCACGCTGCGGCAGCACGAGAAGACACACTGGTTGACGCGGCCCTTCCCCTGCAACATCTGCGGCAAGATGTTCACCCAGCGTGGCACCATGACCCGCCACATGCGCAGCCACCTGGGCCTCAAGCCCTTCGCGTGCGAGGAGTGCGGCATGCGCTTCACGCGCCAGTACCGCCTGACGGAGCACATGCGTGTGCACTCGGGCGAGAAGCCCTACGAGTGCCACCTGTGCGGCGGCAAGTTCACCCAGCAGCGGAACCTCATCAGCCACCTGCGCATGCACACCTCCCCCTCTTAGGAGCCAAAGAGGCCGCGGCCCCTCCAGCCCCACCAGGGCGGACAGAGGAGGGCGAGGGGAGAGGCCCCAGTGCCACCCCTTGCACCCCAGAGCTTTAACTGACAGTGCATACCAAGAGAAGCTGAGGGAACCAGGGCCGGGCAGGGTACTGACCCTGTTCCCTTTGTTGTTTTGGCATTTGGTCTACCTCCACCCCTCTACCCTGAGGGACATCCCCCAGCCCCACCCCCTCGCAGACCGCTCCAGAACCAGCAGCAATGGGGGGGGTGGCGAGGCTGTCTTCTGGCTCGGGCTCAGCTTGCTCTCCTTGCTCCCCGATTCAGGGGTGAAGATTGGGGGGCACAGCTGAGCATTCTTCCCAAGCCAGAGTACTCTGGAGCAAGCCCGGATCCCCCATGGGGGGATGCGTGCATCCGTATGTGAGTATGTGGACGTGCGTGCGTGCGTGTGTGCATGTGTGTGTGTGACAGATGTGAGGGGAGCCAGGCTGGGCTGCCAGGCTTGCTCTCGTCCCTCCTCCCAGGCAGTCAGGGTTAGCCCAGATACTTGAGTTTTCTTCCCTTCCTCCCAGGGTGCTCTGGCCCATCCCTCTTCCCCATCAGCCTTGGTTAATTTTTTTTTTTATCTAAACCCAGCCTAGATCTCAGTTTCCCACTTCCCTGCCCTGCTTCCTTGGGACTGGGGCCTGAATGTAATCGGGGCAGCTGGCCTCCCCCCCGCCAGTGTGGAACCCTAACCCAGAGGCCCCCTGGGACTCTGGGGCACTCCCTCCACGCCCAGCCTGGTTCCCTGTGTGTTCTGTGACTTCCTTTGCTCATAGGTACTTGTTTTGTGGAGACAGAGCAGTCAGCGTCTGTTCAGCTGGAGGGTCTGGGGTGGTGGGAGGCAGGGGCTGAACCGGCTCTGTGTTTGTAGGTACTTTTTGTATTTTGTGGGTGGATGTTCACATGTTGGGTGTGCGTGTGCATGTGCGTGTGTGTATGTGTGTGCGTGGACAGATGGTTCGATTCTTTCCTCACTGAACAAGGGAGTCTGATCCAAGACTTCTGATTTTTTTCTACCTCTGAAATTCATAAGAACAATAAGATGGTGAGTGGCCCGTGAGACCAAGCCTGGGATTCTTTGGTTGTTCCTGGTATCCTATAGAGCTGGGGGAGCACTCCCCCTCCCTGCACCCTTCTCCCCAGGACTGAGGGCAGAGCTCGGGGCATTTTAGGTTGAGGTGCTCCTGTGCTGACCCTGTCTCAGGGAGCTGCATGGGCATAATCCAACAGATGCTCATCCGTGGGCTTACTGTGTGTGACCTGGGCAGCTCCTGCCCTCAGGCAGCCTCTGGTGTGCAGGGTGCATGCCCGAGCGTGTGAGTGGAGGGGTGCTGAGTGGAGTTCAGGTGGGGGTTGGGTGTGCTCCTGAAGGAGGGCAGTAGAGAGGGCCCCTTCCCAGCCTCCCCCTTTCTCTGGACAAGACCTGGGACCCGGGACAGCAGGGCCAGTGGGAGAGGGGCAGGGCCTTGGCCAGCTGATCCAAACCAAAGTGTTTCCACGTCTTCCCAGGGGTGGGGGAGATGGATGTTTGCAGAGCACACCCCATAGCCTGCCCTCAAAAGGGACAAGGCCTCGGAGGCAGGGAACCCAGCCAGGAGTGAGAAGGGCTCAGGCTGGGGTGCCCCCTTCCTTCTCCCAGGCTCTCTCTTTAATTTGTCTGCTGTTGTTGTTTGAGAAATTCTTCTTTTTTAAGTTCAGACCAAATAGTCCTTGAGTCTCTGCCCCCTCCTCCCTTTTGAGAATGAACCTTCAGCTGAAACTGAGCCTGAGCGTGGGGAGCGGAGGGTCCCCTCTCTTCCCCCTCCCCCTGTCCCCCCCCCCCAGCAGGTCACTCCTTCAGCACTTAACCACACGACACAAAGTCTGTACTGCCCAGGATGGCGAGCGATGGTGCTCGCAGCAGCAAGCCTCCCTTGTGGCGCTCGCCTGACGCAGAGGAATGGGGACATGCAGCAGGCGACCGAGCCTCCCAACTTCAGGGACGGGGAGCAGACGCCCCCGACACTCAATGACGTTTGTACGACCTAGTATTGTATCCAACCTTCGTGTTGTATTGGAACATTTTCTGTATTTTAAAGGAGAAAACAAAACACTAGTTTCATATTTAAGATTTTAAGGATGGGGGTGGGGGGCGAACACTTTTCTGTTTGTTTTGTAACTTCATGTCACGTATGTGTGTGTGTGAGAGAGCGTGAGTGCTTTCTGTATGCGTGGAGATGAGCCTCATGGGGAGTGCCGGGCAGGAGCAGAGAGGAGCGTGGGGGTGGCTGGGGGGCCTCGGCCTGGCTCACTCCCAAAGGCCTTTGGAGAAACAGGAAATAGGAATGCAGGCTTCAGGGGGAGACCAGAGAGAAGGGAGAGAAGCTCATACCCAAAATCACAAAGCTATTCTTTAAACCAAAGCACATTTAAACGAGTGTGGAACCTCACTTGGCTCACGAGAGAATACTAATATATTTATCTCATGTTTACATAAACTTTTACAGTTTCAGACCTCAGCAGATGGAAGGACCAGTCCCAATGCATCCCAGTTTTTCCACTCACAGCCCCCAGTCCCGGGGATTGCCTTATGCTCCCAGCAGCTAACACAAGTCTCACTTAGACCGCTGGGGTGGCATGAGACCCTCTGGGCAGCTCCGACCCCGGACGGCACCAAAGAGCCTCGACCAGTCCCGGACGGCCGGTCGAGACTGGCCACGGGATCCCAAGTTTGGGCTTGGCACAGGGATGGGGGACCCAGGGTGGACCAATATCAGGTGGGGGGGCTGCTTAGGGCACCAGTCCCCCCCTCGCCAAAGAGTGGAGCTTGTGTAGGTGGGTCTGGGCTGCGCTGGGTCCTGGCCCTTCTCTCAAAGATGGTGCAGACACTCTTTTACAGTGTTCTTTTTGTATCAATCTGTATGTGCAGTGATGAATGTATTTATTTCTCAAACTCGGGCACACTGGCCTCTACCCCCTGGCCAGCTTGGGCTGCAGGGAGCAGCTCCTCCCGGATTGCAAAAAATAACACAAAAGACAAATGTAAAAGGCAAGAGCAGAACCTCAGAAACTGGCAGCCGTGTAGCCATATACCACGACCTGGAGAGACTGGCCGAGTCTGGCCCTCTGTGGCCATGCACACAAGGCTTTGTCTCACTGGATCTGTCCACGGTAACCGTGGAACTTCTACCATTTATTCCAGGGGGTGGGGACCGCCCCCACCCCCTTAGGCTCGTCAGTATTTGCTACTTTGGTGCAGGAGTGCAGGCTGGGCTGGAGGGAGCTGGGTGTAATATGTCCGTCCGTCACACACACACACATATCCACACGCGTGCACCTGCACGTGTCCTGTGTTAGCAATAAGGGTCCTGAGCAGTGCACCTCTCTTGGTGGCCAAAGAGAAGGCAGTGGAGGGGCAGGTGGAGGGGGGTGGGGGTGTGGGGGAGCTTTATCCGAGAACAGGGGCCTCGACATCATCCCAGAATTGTGCTGGGGGCAGGAATTTTTTGGCTAAAAATTCATGGCTCCTGATCCCAGGTACCAGGGAATGGGAATGGACACCTCTGTGGAGGTGAAGGGGAGGAGAGTTTGAGAATGCCATCAGAACCCCCTCCAGCCTCTTCTTGCCAGTGCGGGGGGGCGGGGGAGTACCCTGGGAATGGCTTTCCTCCCGATTAGTTCCTGCCCCCAGTTTTTCACCAGGAGCCTCCTTCTCAGCCCCACTATTTATTGCTATAATTTATTGACCTCAGAAATGCTGCATCAGGAGCTCGGGGCAGGGGGATTCTCCAGGGCTCTCCCCACAGATACACCCAGTGGGGCCCCAAGGGGCCAGGTGCTGAGGGGAACCTCCCATGTCCATCCCTGCCTGCTCAGTATTTGAGGCCTCAGGCTGGGGACTGACCCATTTCACAAATACCTCGTCTGGGGGGTGGGGGTGGGAGTAGCGTTATAGATGTTTTATTTAAATCAAGCTGAAAGAGGGATCCCCCCCTTCTCTGGGAGGAAAAAGAGGGCCCCCAGGACTGCACTCCTGTCCCAGCCACTGCCCTTGGCATCACTCGGCCCATTGTCCTCCAGATTTTGGAATTCAGGTCAGAGCCACTAGACCCTGTGGCTACCAAGTGTCATAAGAGAAATTCAGAAAGTTTGATCTCCATTCAGAAGTGTGCAGTCTTAATGTACAGTGATGAGAAACTGCTATTTTATGATCTTTTCATTAAAAGCTTGGTTGAAAATGATCCTGTGTCCTTCACTGCCTGTGTTCCGAACTCTTCCCACTTGGGTCTGGCCCTTTGATTTAAGTTCATCTTGGCAAAGAACAAAAAGCCCTTCCTTTCCTGCACAGGGAGCCAGTCCTGCCTTGTGCACATGGTGGGATTTGAGCGTCGCCCTGCCTCGTTGGTTTTCATTCCCCAGATGGCCCAGGGGAGCTAGCTGATGGGCACCCAAAGGCTTCCTTTTGGCCTGCCTCCATTTCTGCCCGTCTTGGTTTTGTTTCCATAATTCAGCCCTTTCAAAGTCCTCAGATCGGGACCAGTAGGAGGAAGTGACTTGTTACGAGTCACAGCCAGGTGGTCTTCTGACCTTTGGAAATGGTCACAACTTGTCTGGCTGTGTTCGCCACCCCTCTACAACAAGAGGGTCCATGCAGAGAAGTTAGCATTCGCTGTTATGTACAATGGGTCGTTAGGCCATTGTGCTCAGTGCAGCTTTTCAGAATGGAACCCCTGAAGTTAACCTTGACCCACCAAAGTGTGGACCCCTGTGACAGTTATATCTTCCTACCTGTGGGACCGCCATGGACAAGTCACCGCTCAGGGTGTTTCAGGCTAAGTTGCCTGTCAGTCTGTGATCCTGAGATCTCAAAATCAGACCCTGGAGGCCAGGAGTATTGTTTCTGCATATGTCCCACATCGTTGTCTGGGAATCTTGTATCTTGGTCGTTCTCTGGGCTCCTGATTAAGTAGCATCTTCCTTTCTCTCTCACTCCACCCCCTTAATTGTAAGCCTTGAAGGTCTCCTGTCACCACTGGTCTGCTTCCAACTTGCTTCTCTTCACCTCATTATGTGTCCTCTGGCTCTGGAAAGGAATCCATCCCTTCACTTCCATAAAGCCACGGTCCAGAAACTTGAAGCCAGATCTGCAAAACCATCCCCCTCGCCAACTTTTTTGCCTATCTTCTGCCCTGCCCTGAGTTGGGCTTGGGAAGGTTGCACGTCCCCAAGTCCGGATGGAAGTGTTTGCCTCAAATTGTATCTAAGAAAGACCAGTTGAGAGCTTTGTGAGGCCCCAGGAAAGAGGCTGGGCTCCAGGAGCCCCTGGGAAATGCTTTGTGAAGGGGGTGCCATTGGATCTGGGTCTTTGGAGGAATGAGAATGATCTTAACAGGTGTAAACGTGGGAGGGAGACATTCCAATCAGGAACAGCTGGAGCAAAGTTGGGGAGGGCAGGCGTGGGGATGATAAATTTGGTTGGGGCACGTTATCCATGAAACAAGTGGGACATGAGGCTGGAAAAGCAGACTTTGAAGTGCCCTCAGTACCAAGCTGCCATGTTAGGATTTGTGTCTAGGAGATGCAGGAGGGGCCCAAAGACAACCTTAAATCTGGAGGACTTGAAGAAATACTAAACCCTGCAACCTGCTCTCCCTTGCCTAACCTTAACATCAAATCTAAATTTGTCCTTTTGTGACTTCCGCTCAATGCTGTTGGTTCTGCCCTATGAGGACCAAACAATTCTAGTTGTCCATTTGACAGGACCCTCCCATTCTGACCCCCATATTCCAACTAAATAAACATCCCCAGTCCCTTCCACTGACCCTCTGGCGGCACCTAGTAGGATAATACTCTAGACAAATGCCACCTTCTCAGTGCCCTTCCAACGTGGCCAGACCTGATCCAGGGGGATTTGGGTCTCACCCCCACCTGCTCACTCCACATCCAGGAAACTGGCCTGAGGCCCCAGATCAGCACATTGAATGAGCAGTCACTTCTCATGAAGGTCAGTCCCATCACCCATTTGGCTTGTGTTATTGATGTTTTGGGTCTATGGAAAGGAATTTACATTTATCCTCATGACATTTCACCATCTTAGTTTGGGTCCCAATTAAGACTGCCATCCATCCCTCTGAACTTTAGGTACTCCACTGGGTGAGCATATACTGTGAGGCAGATGCTACGTGTATGATGATCCCCAATTTACAGATGAAGACACCGAGGTTCCGAGGTGAAATAACCTTCATGACTTTGGGCAAGTCCCTACCTCTCTGGCCTGCCTCCTCTGAGGCCCCCTCTGATTCAGAACCAGTTCCTTCATCCAGTCACGTCTACAGGGGCAGGATCTTACTAGAAGTTGCATGGTAGGGGAGGGATGGTTGATGATATGGAAAGAAGTTAAAGCACCATCAAAAGTCTGGGAAATGTGACTGGAGCATCAGGGACCAAGCCAGAGAGGAAAAGCTCACGGCATTTGCTCTGGGACAGAGAGTCTCCAAAGCAGGAGGGTCTGGCTGGGAATTGGGCCTGTGACTTTACTGGGCCAGGCCAGGGCCACCAAAGCAGCCTTCACTGACTTGGCAAACCCCGTATTAATGCTATGTTCTAGTATATTTTTATTCATCCTGTTAATTTTTTCCCTATTATATTTACATCTGCCTGGGAGGCAGTGCTGGGTGCCAAGGCTGTGTGTTTGACCCCTCTGGTCTAGGTACTCTGGGATGGGGGTGCTCTGTGTACCAATATGCAGATCAGTAACTTCTCTAGGGCATTGAGTGGGTAAGTGCTGTGCCCAGGGACACACAGCTAGCTTTGTGTTGAAGGCTAGACTTGAACCCAGGCCAGTTCTGTCTCGGGTTCATACATTTATTATGTGTGAATCCACCACGACTCTGGGAGTCTGCAGAAATGCCCTTGTGGGGACTGGACAGTGTTAACCAGGAAAAGAACAGCAGGGAGGGATGGGTGGTGGTGGGAAGGCTCCTAGGATTTTGGACCATGGAGTCACACGCTGGTAGATAGAATCAGAGGAAGAGGGAGATTGTCTAGGAGACCCGGGCAGGGGGGTGTGAAGCACCCACAGGTTAAAACGGGCCAGAGGGAGGGGAGCTGATGCGGGTCCTCTTACTCTAGCCCTGGATGGGTGAGGGTGCCCAAGGTGAGATCTGGAGAGAAGCCAACAAGGCATTTATGAAGTGCCTACAGTGTGCCAAGCCTTGTGCCCCGGAAGGAGGCTGGGGTGGGGCCCAGGGCATTGTGATGCCTGATGACCCCTCAGAATGGGCCAGGGCAGAGCTGGCCTGGGCACGGAGGGCTTGATCAGGGCCAGGCTGGGCCAGGCACGGCAAGGAGGGCATCTGGCCGGCCAGACACATGGCAGAAGCTGAAGAGATCCTGCTGCAGCTTCAGAAGGACAACAGAGATGGAAGGCTGAAGAAGCAGGAGCTGGAGGAGTTTATGAGGATCCTGGAGACAGAGAGTGATAAACTGGTTCTGAAACTGAGGGGCCTGAGGGAGCAAGAGCGCAGGTGAGCCTCCCCTCCCTCACCTCAGGAACCCCTGGAATTAGGAGCTGGGAGGGGCAGGGGGAGAGGGAAGGAGGAGGAGGCACCCATCTAGGCTGGGAGGGGCCTCAGGCCATGTAGCCTTAATAGAATCTTAAGGTTCTAGAGCTGGGGAGGAGCCTGAGAGACCCTCTGGTGTGGTTCATCTGGGTAAACTGAGACTCAGTTTTTGCATTTCTTTTTTAAAAAAATTTTTTTTGGAGGGGAAAAGGCAGGGCAATTGGGGTTAAGTGACTTGCCCAAGGTCACACAGCTAGTACCTGTGTCAAGTGTCTGAGGCCGGATTTGAACTCAGGTCCTCCTGACTCCAGGGCCATTGCTCTACTTGCTGCACCACCTAGCTGCTCCTATTTTAAAATTTTTTAAAATTTTATTGTGGTTTTTCATTTTTACATAACAGGCATTGCTAGAAATATCCATAGCCCAGACCCCAAGAAGTTTTCAAGTGTGTGTGTGGAAGAGAGGCCTTGAGGGAGAAATTTACTAAGTGTGGGTAATGGGCACTTGAGGGAATATTTACTGAACCTTTATTAAGCACCTGCTGTATGCTTGGCGCTGGGGAAATGAAGAAGAGAGAAGATCCAGTTCTCACTCTCAATCAGTCAACAATTATTTATCCAGGGCGTACTCTATGCTTGGCTCTGGGGGAATACAAGGGAAAACCACAAACAGTCCCTGCCTATAGGAAATAGACATTTATTAAGCACCTACTGTATGCTAGGCACTGTGCCAAGAGCTTGGGGTACAAAAAAAAGACAAAAGCGCTCAAGGAGCTTATAATCTAAAACAAAAAAGCCAGCTACCGTACAGGAAAACAGCAAATGGAGACATTGGGATTGAGAGGTCACTAGAGGGCTTCTTGTAGAAGGTAGGATTTTTGTTGGGACTTAAAGGAAGCCATTGGAGGAGGGAGAACATTCCAGGCATGGGGGACAGCCAGAGAGAATGCCCAGAGCCAAGAGATGGAGGGTCTTATTTGTGGAACAGCCAGGAGGTCAGGGGTCACTGAATGGAAGAGGACATGGTGGGGAGTAAGGTGTGAGAAGACGGGAAAGGTAGGACAGGACAGGTGATGAAGGGCTTTGAAAGTCAGAGCATTTTGTATTTGTTGCTGGTGGCCATAGGGAGCCATTGGAGTTTATAGGATATGGGGTTGACATGGTCAGACCTGAGCTTTAGAAAAATCATTTTGGCTCCTGAATGGAGGATGGACTGGAGCGGGGAGAGACTGGAGGCAGGCAGGACCCCCCACCCCAAGCTATTGCAATAATCCAGGTGTGAGGTGATGATAGCTTGGACCAGGGTGGGGGCCATGACCGTCAGAGAAGAGGGGAATATTGGAGAGATGATGCAAAGGTGAAACTGATGAGAGATGATGCAAAGGTGAAATTGATGAGAGATGATGCAAAGGTGAAATTGATGAGAGATGATGCAAAGGTGAAATTGATGAGAGATGATGCAGAGGTGAAATTGATGAGAGATGTCACAAAGGTGAAATGGAGAGGCCTTGGCACCATATTGGATATGCGGTAGGGGGGAGATAGGAATCCCTGGGTTGGGAGACTGAGGGACTGGGAAGAGGGCGCTCTCCTGGACAGCAGTAGGAAAGGTGGGAGCGATTGAGGGATTGGGAGAGAAAAGAACGAGAATTATTCTGTCTTGAAGTTACTGAATTTAAGGCTTCTACTGGATATACAGTTAATAGAGAGACGGGCAGAAAAGGTAGATTGGAGTCATTAAATCCATGGAAGCTGATAAGATCATCCATTGATGCATAGCTGGAGAAGAGAAGGGGGCCCAGGACTGAGCCCTGAGGGACACCCTGAGGGGGTGAGCTGGAGGAGGAGACAAGGGAGTGGTCAGAGAGGTAAGAGGAGAACCAGGAGAGATAAAGAAGGGGGGGGTGGAGAGAGGGAGAGATGAGGGGGGGAGAGGTCTTGAAAACCTAGAGACAAGAGAGTCTCAAGGAGGAGAGAGTGATGACCAGGGTCAGAGGCTGCAGGGAGGTCGAGGTGAATGCAGGTGAAGAAAAGTCCACTGAGTTTGGTAACTGAAAGGGCACTCGTTGGACAGAGCTGTCCCATTGGACCCCAGACTGGAGAGAGCTAAGTGAGTAAGAGGAGAGGAAATGGAGGCCCCCAACGGAGAAACTGCCCAAAGACAGGACTGATGAGGGCTGTTAGTGGGGACAGATGGGTCAGGGGAGGGGTTTTTGAGGAAGAGGGGCCATGGGCATCTCGGAGGCAGTTAGGGAGGTGTCCAGTAGACAGGGAAAGACTGAAGCTAAGTGTGAGAAAGGGGCTGACCTGGGTCAATCTGCTGGCACGGGGTCACTGGTACGTGTCGAGGAGAAGGGTCACCTCATCATGTGAGACGGGGTGGAGGAGGAGGGAGGTGCTGAAGGCATCTGGGGGATGGGAGATAAGGAACAGGGCAGAAGAGAGAGCCCTCCGTCAATTTTTCAGTGAAATAGGAGGCAGTTTTCAGCTGAGAATCAGGGTTGGGGTTCAGAGACTTGTTATCCGTCCAATAAGCAGATTTCAGGCACCTGCTATGTGTCAGGCTCTGGAAATTCCAAGATGAAAACAAGACAGTGTTTGCCTTCAGAAAGCTTTGGAAGGCCCCAGCTGTTGGACAGTGTTTCTAGTGAATGGCGATTCACCTCCGAGTGAGGTGTCTGTCTGCCCTCTGAGGCTAAGCAGGACCAACTGACTCTTCTTTCCCAGGGCATCCCTCCAGATACTTGAAAGCAGCGATTATTCCCTGCCCCACTCCTCCCCACCCCCACCCCAAGCCTTCTCTTCTCCAGCCTAAGTGAAATCGGTTCCTTCAACTGACCCTCATGTGCCAAGGGTTCCAGGCCATCCTGAGATTTTCCTCTGGAAACTCATCTGCCAGCTTTCTCCTCAAACAGAAGCCAGAGTTGTGAACAGCGCTTCATCTTTGCACACCTCTCTTCTTCTAAGGCTGTGACTGGCTTGGTAGGGCCTTCTTGATGGCCAAACCACTCTGTGGAGTCTGACTGAGAGTGGCCCACCGAGCACCCCCAGGCTTTTCCCAATGGATTGTTTTCTCATTCAGTGGAACTTGCAATAATTTTTTTTTTCAAAAATCAACGGAGCCTTCTTAGCTTTCACCTTCCCAAAGAGAGGCTGAATAGAGAGCAGCCCAAGAGTTGGGGCCCCAGAGCCAGGAGCATCTGGGCTCTGTCTCACCCCTAACCCATCACTTTCCTTCTTACTCATGACACTCTCTGATGCAGAGAAGGTGCCAGCCCCCACTTCTTCCCCAGGGAGATTCTGGTATGTTCCTCGGAAGATGATGGTGACAGTCCCCAAATTTCATCTTACTGGATTCTAGCTTGTTGAAGTCCTTTGTGGGTCCCGGTTCTGCCATCTGGAATGCCTCTTTTTGGCATCATCAGCCCTTAAACATTCTGAACAGGACGGTGCCAAGGACAGAGCCCTGGGGTTACAGGGGCCGGGGCTCTCCCACCAAGCTGCCAACTCCTGTTGGGTTCCAGCCATTCCCACAGCCTGCTGAAATTTAGTGAATAGGGGGGTGGCTTGATCCCAGCTGAAAACCTTCCCTCAGCTTGGCATCTTTGGGCCTGAACGCACCTCTAACCATGCCACCTTCTAGACCTCGCCGTCTCGCCCTCATGTTTACCAGTGGGAGACTTGGTCACTTACCTTTGCTGTAATGCAGACCCAGGATGTAGGCAGCCTTCCCCTGAGAAAGTGAGGCTAGGCAGCCATGATTGGTTTTGATGATCCCAGCTGCCCCATTCCAGGGCCCCCCAAGTCCCCTTTTTTCTAGCTTGGAGCTCGGGGCCTTCAGTCAGATCTTCTGAGGCCAAATCAGGCTTTCCACACAAGCTGCCATCTCATCCCTAGACAAGAATCCCAGATGTCATAGCAGTGGGAGGGACCTCTGAGGCCACCCTGGAACTTAACAGGGACACACTTTCAATACACTGTGTTATTTGATCCTCATGAGGTAGGCACGACAGGGGCTGTTAGTCGCACTTGACAGATGAAGAAACTGAGGCACAGGTTAGGTCACATGGCTCTAATTTGGAGCCTCTCTCCAGTATCCCTGACAAGTGGCCATCCTGACTTGACTGGGAGACCTCCAGGGAGAAAGGGCCTCGAATCTCACCAGAGGGGCTGTGGGGGCACAGCTCAGCTGGGTCTGTTGGGAAGGAGCCCAGAGCAGCTTGCTACAAAGGGGTGGTGGGTGGGAATCCCTGCTCCTCAGTCCAATGAGATGACAGATTGACGGATCCCATAGCTGTCCTCCTTTGTCCTGGACACTTCGGCCCCCTCCCTCAGCTCTTCTCGAATTCTCTGACAATCTCCAGAAGTCCCAGTGCAGCCTAGATACACCTGCTTCCTCTGGCTGGGACCCCAACCCAGAATGCCCCCGGGCCAGAGGAGATGGCACTGCCTGTCCCTCTGTGCTCTCATAGGTGCAGGCTGGCACAAGTCCCCAACACATACAGGGCAGATGGAGGGACCTTGGAGGGAGGCAGAGGGGGAGGAAAAGGAGGAGGAAGAGGAAGAGGAGGAAGAGAAGGAAGAGAAGGAGGAAAAGAGGAGGAGGGAGAGGAGGAAGAGAAGGGAGAAGAGGAAGAAGGAAAGGAAAAGGAGGAAGAGGAGGAGAGGAAGAGGAGGGAGAGGAGGAGGTAGCGGAGGAAGACGAGGAGAAAGGAGAAAAAGGAAGAAGAGAAAGAAGAGAGGAACAGGAGAAAAAGGAGGAAGAGGAGACAGGAGGGAGGAAGAGGAGAGAGAGGAGGAGGAAGCGAAGGAAGAAGAGGAGGAAGAGGAAGGGAAGGAAGAAGAAGAGGAAGAGGAGAGGCTCGATTCTTCCGCTTGTTCTGTTTGGCTCTCTCCAGATCTAGCCCGGGGCTTGGTACTCAGGAGCGGCTTCCTAAATGCCGGTTGCATTGAACGAGGGGGTTGAGGCAGAAGGCGGGTGGGCAGTTTTTTTAGCTCGGTGCCCCCAGTTCTCAGTACAGCCAGGTACACAGTAGGTGCTTAATAACCTGCTGGGTTGGCTCAGAGGAGAGGCAGCCTCCAGCCTCTCCCACACCCTTGGTCCCGGCCCCTCCTTATGCTCAGCGCCTCCCTCCCGTAGCCTCCAGCGGAGGCTGAACCAGGCGGCAGGGGCCCTCCGAGGGGAGGCCGAGGACGTGGTCAAGAGCCGAGCAGCCCGCACCCTGGAGCTCATCGCTGATGCCGCCGAGCAAAAGCTTATCCTGGTGAGGGGCCGGGGAGCCGGGGCTGGGGCTGGGGGGCAGGGGACTGGAGCCCAGACCCTGCCCCTTCCTTGACTCTCAGCCCACTGGCTCTTCTTCAGGAGAGGAGCAACCAGTTACTTCAAGAAGAATGGGAAGAGCTTTCCAGCCAGGTACCGGGTGCTGGGGGGCGGGGGATGCGAGGAGGGGAGATGTCTGGGAGGCTAAAGCGACAGCTGAGCGCAGGGGCCGGGGCCCGCCCAAAGGCCAGCCCGCTCCTTCCTCCGTGTGCCCCTGGGCACGTCACTAGGCTTCTCTGGGGCATATGACGGCGGGTAAGGGGGCAGGAAGGCGAGGACTGTGTGGTTTCTGAGGCCCTTTCCCTCTCCAAGCCTCAGTTTCCCCAACTGTAAATGGGGTGCGTGTGGACTACATTACGACCTGAAGTAGTTTCCCTACTTCCCTTTGCGCCTCTCGTCCCCCGGCCCCAGAAAGATGCGAGAGCGCTTGAGACTGTAGTTGGACATCCCCTCCCCGGCTCTCCCGGCCTCCCCCAGACCCCATTCGTCTCCTCTGTCCGGCAGCTTTTCTACTACGGTGGGGAGCAGCAGTGTCAGCGGAGGCAGAACCGGCGCCTGCAGGCGGAGCTGCTGAGCCTACAGGTGGGGGGAGGGCGCCGGGGCGGGGGAGGGGAGGGACCCCCGGCGGGGCTCCGGCCTAGGCCGAGAAGTGACTGACCCAGGCTGGTCTGGCCTTTGTGTAGAAACAGCAGGAGATAATGGAGTCGAGATTCGCCCTCCAGGCGGAGGGGATCCAGAAGGTGAGTGTGAGTGGTGTGTGCGAGTGTATGTGATTGCGAGTGCGTGCGTGCGTGTGCGTGTGTGTGTGTGTGTGTGTGTGCAGGGGAGGGCGGGTTCAGACTCCCTGTGGGGGTCCGTTTGTGTGCCTGGGTCCGTCTGTCTGTGCATTGGCGGGGGGGTTCAGCCTTCCTGTGGGGGTCCATTCGTGTGCCTGTATCTGTCAGTCTGGGCCTGGGTCCATCTGTCTGTGCATGGGAGAGGAGGTCAGGCTTCCAGTGGAGGTCCGTTTGTGTGCCTGGGTCCGTCTGTCTGTGCATTTGGCGCGGGGCGGGGGGGGGGGGGGGGGCGGGTCAGGCTTCCAGTGGGGGTCCGTTCGTGGGCCTGTATCTGTCAGTCTGGGCCTGGGTCCGTCTGTCTGTGCATGGGGGGGGGGGGTGGTCAGGCTTCCAGTGGGGGTCCGTCTGTGTCTCTGGGAGCCAGATCCGAGCAGCTGCTAGGTTTCTAACCACCCTTCCGACGCCTCCTACTAGGGAGTCGTGCAGAAGGAAGAGGCCTGGGCCAGCTTCCAGGAGCAGAGCGGGGTTCTCCAGGTGCGGCCATCCCCCTCTTCCAATTTCCCCCGCCCCCGCCCCGGTCCAGGGTCCCCACCCCCACCCCCATCTGGCTCCTTCCGAGGCAGTGAAGTGGTGCCCCTCCCCCCTTGGCGGCAGGAGCTCCAGATCAAGGTGATGGAAGTGGCCTCTGTCCTGGACGCCCCTCGAGAAGGGACAGATCTGTAAGTTCCCTCAGCCTGGAGGGGAACGGGCTGGGGCTGGCTGGGGGGCCGGACCCAGGGCCCAGTTCAGCCTCTGCCTCCGGTCCTGTTCTTGGCAGGAACCCCGGGCAGATTTCCCCCATGGCCAAAACCCCAGGCTCCCTCATGGAGGAGGTCGCTGAAGCCAATTGTGTGAGTAGGAAGGGAGGGAGGGAAGCTTGCGGGGAGCGAGGTCCGTGGAGACCAGACCCTGGCCCAGCCTCAGACCTCGGTGGCCCCTGGGTCCACTGCCCTCCTCACAATGCCTGGAGAGGAGAGGCCAGGCAGTGAGAGGCCTTTGACCCAAACTGGGGCCCTGGATGCCCAGCTCCGCCCACTGCAGCCTGGGATCCATTCTGGGCTGTCCTTTCACAATGCACTTTCCTTCCTTTGGCAGGAAAACAGGCTCAACGGCCCTGGGCATCTGTCAGGGCTCAGGTGAGGAGGAGCTGGGGCTGGGGCTGCAAGGATATCCTTCCTCCCTCCTCATTGTCCTCTTCCTGACCCCAGACCCACCCCACCCCCACCCCAGCCCTAACCACACTTCTCTGACCCCTCCCGGACTGACCTTAGCCTAGGCCGCACTTCCCCTACCCTGAACCCTGACCTCTGACCCCCCACAGGCTCCTGGCCATCCTAGGGCTTCGGCTGCTGCTTCCCCTGTGGTTCCTGAGCCTGCCCCTCTTCTACCTTAACTTGATCAATCCCAATGCCATCCGAGAAGCCCTCTCTGGCCTGTGCTCCCAGGGCACCTTCCGCCGTTTGCGATACACCCTTTCGCCTCTGCTTGAACTCCAGACCAACAACCTGCTGCCCACTTAGGCCTGGCCGGAGGCAGCCCTGACCCTTTTCATCTCATCCTCCTCATTGGTAGTGTCCCAGCCCCGCCCAGGCCCCACCCTGTCTCAGCTCCAGCTCCGTCCCACCTCGGCCCAGCCCCGCCCCCACCTAGCCTATTCTCACCTAAACCCCTTCTCCATCTCCTCCCATCTTAGCCTATCCGCACCCTAGCCCAGGCCCACCTCAGCCAATCTCCCCTCTCCTCACCTCCCCCTCTACCCTCCTGGCCCGTCCCCTCCCTCTTCCCATCATCCCCTTCTCCCCATCCCTCTCTCCTCTTCCTATTTCAAGACCTCTCCTCATCTTGCCATCCCAGCTCCCTCCAATTCCAATCTTCCCCATTCCCCTCTTCTCTCCCCATTGCTTCCTAGCCCGATCTCATTCCGTTGTCACCATGTTCCCATTCTCCCCACCTCCTCCCCTTCCATCCCACTGTCTTCTCGGTCGCATCCCAGCTCCCAACTCTCCCCTCCATCTCCTCCCAATCTCATCTCATCCCTACTTCATTCCAGCCCTTAATAATCGAACCCAACACTCCCCTCCGGTCTCCAGCTCAGCCTGGTCCCGCCCCACACTCATCCCCCATAACCCTCTCCTCTCATCTACAACCCTGTGACCAGTCCAACCCAATCCTACCCCATGCCAGCTTCCTTCCCTAGCCAAGCCCGTTCTTCCCCCACCCCTGAACCCATGGTCACAACTGATTCTTCACCGTCTCATCCTCAACCCAGATGCCCTCCAGCCCACCCCAGCCAAGCCCCTGACCCGTTTTCCCATACTTAGCCCCTTCCCGTGTCTGCCTCTTCTTCCTGTCCCCATCCCCACTCCACCCCAAACCCTTATCTGTAGCTCCATTGTGTTCCCTCCCATTCCCACCTCAGTCATCCATCCCATGTCTTACACATCTCTTCACTCTCTCCCAGTTCTTGGCTCTGACTTTGACTTCAGGGACAGGGCTGAAATCTCTCCCTGTACTCCATGGATTGTGTGTGTCCCTATATTGATCGTGGATTAATGGATCTGGGCTCAAATTGGAGATGGGTGCGTGCGTACATGTGTATGTGTGTGTGAGTGCATGTGTGTGTGAATGTGTCATGAGTGTGTGTGAGTGCATTATGTGTGCATACATGTGTGAGTGCATGTTTATGTGAATGTGAATGTCGAGTATTTGTGAATGTGTGTCATGAGTGAGTGCATGTGTGTGAATGTGTCATGAGTGTGTGTGCATGTGTGTGTGTGTGAATGTGTGAGCACATACATGTGTGAGGGGGTGTATGTGGGTGTAAATGTGTGAGTGCATGCACACTTACATAAGTGAGTGTGTGTGTAAGCATGAGTGCATGTGTGTCTGTTTCAACAGTCCGGCTAGCAGCTGCTGTGGGGGTGAAAAACCACCAACAACCAGCTCACAGAACACTGCAAAAGCCCAGGTTCTTTTGATCTGCTTTACTCAGGAAAGCAACGTTAAGGGGTTAACAATCTTACTTTAATTCAGCATACAAATACTGTTCACTTAGTTCAGGGGAAAAAGCCAGCACCCTGAACTTCAGAGCAAATCCAAACAAATTATGAACACACCCAATACAATTCATAGTTACCAAGAAAACCATCAACATCTGAGTTCAGCGGGAAGGCCCTTAGAGCAGCTGCCCAGGGTCCCCCGCCTCCAGGAGTGAGAGCCCTAAGCAAATAGCTCTGTCTTCCCTTTTTATGCACTCTTTAGCCATCATCAAACGTCATCTGAGCCACCAGAACTTAAGCTCTTACTGTTGGCTCTGGAGTTAGCACCTCCCCCTAGGACCTTGAGGGCTTCATGCCCACACCCACTTAGCACCTAATAGCTAGGGGTTTGGGGCCTACTTGGGAGTGAAGATATAATCAGACCTCCTTTCATTGGGCCCAGGGGGGGCCCCACCTTAGTTACCAATTCACACCCACATAGTCTCAGCACCTAATAGATAGGGGTTTGGGCCTGGGGCTTAGCACCTAGTAAGACAATCAAAGACACTGAATTAATCATTTTTAAAAAGTAAGAAAGTCCCTACTTAATTGTTACTACAGTGTGCAAATGTGTGAGTGCATGTGAATGTGTGTGAGTGCACACACACACAGAGAAGGCACTTCCTGACATGGCCCCCAGCCCAAGGCCCAGGCTGTGCAGGAATCACCACCAGCTGTTCTGTGCCTGGTCTCCTTTGGGGTCCCTTTGTTTTTCACCTGGAGGCCCCTGGACCGGCCCAAAGTGGTTCTTCCTTCTCTGGCTGCCGCCATCCGTGTTTCACTCCTCTCTGGCCTACCCTGCAGCCCTCAGGCTCTCCCCCGGTGTCCTCCCTTCCCTTCCTACCCAAAACAGTCAGAGAATCCTAGATTTTCTGGGTGGGAGGGACCCCAGGAGCCACAAAGCCCAGCTAATACCTGAAAACAATTCCTTTGGCATCATCATTTACTTGTGAGCATCCAGCCTCTGCTTGCAGAGCACCTGTGCTGGGGAGCTCACCACTTCTCTAGGCAAGCCAGAGTACTTTGAAAGGGTGGCTTTTACTGGGAGGGAGTTCTTCTTTACATCAAGCCAAAATCTGCCCCTGCAACTTTGACCCTCCCTTGGGGCAGGACACTGGAAGGGTTCCCGCTGGTTTTGACATCAAGCAAGGGTAAGGAAAACCCCAGTGCTGAAGGTACAGGGGCGGGGGCCTGGGGAGGCGGGGTGTCCAGTCAGCCACGCCATTCATCCAAGAACTAACTCACAAAGCTGCTTTCATCATCTCCCCCTTCCTAACTGTGACCCTCTGTGGGCCTGTTTCCTCATCTGTAGAATGGGGGGCTCTGCTATGATCTCCTGAGAGCAGAGGGCACCAGTCCTTGACCAGCCCTGCTACCCCTGGTCCCCTTTCCTCTGGTTCATTTGTTTATTTCAACAAATGTTTACTATGTGCCAATTGCTGGGCTGGGTGGGAAGAGATATTGTTCAGCTGCCTTTAACAAGTCTACGGTGGGTAGGGGCGCGAGAAGGACGTAACTTTAGATCCCCCAAATTGGGTGCTAAAAGCACAAGAGGAGGCAGCTTTGTAAGAACCCTGGCTTTGGAGTCAGAAAACCTGGGTTCAAATCCTACTTTCCTTTACTAGCTGTGTGACCTTGGTCAGGTCCCTCTCCCTCCATGGGCCTCAATGTCATCCTCTGTAAAAACAAGGAAGTTGGACCAGTGGGCCTGTCCAGCTTGGGGTCTGTCATCCTATGGATTATCGTGGAATGCTCCTTGTAAGAGGGCCCCTTACAAAGGATGAGCTCCTCAGCAGCCAGGGAGGGAGGGATGAGGAACACAGTCCAGTGTGTGAGTCAGAGGAGCTGGGATGTTCTGAGAAGTCAGGCTTCCTCTTCACTGTCCTCTGCCCATGGGAGGCCCACGGGGCCCAGGCCTCATTCCGTGTCTGAGCTCTTTCGTGGACTGCTAGTGAAGGAGATTGGTGAGGGCAGGGCCTTGGTGGCCCCAGGCAGGCTCAGCCTGGTCGTGCCAGGACATGGTCAGGTCTGTGATTTCAGACATGGATTTCTGAAGAGGATCATGGGCAAGGCCTTTTGGGAGCAAGCTTCCTGATGGTCCTTTGCAAGTTTGGGTTCTCCTGGGTTGCTGGACCCAAGACCGGACATGGATGGTGCTGGCCTCAACAGCTACTGGGTCACAGGAGCACAGACCAAGATCCCAGAGGCCACCTAGCTCAACAACCTCATTTAACAGGGAAGGAAACTGAGACCCAACATCAATCTTGTCAATCAAGCCTTTTCAAAGCCCTACCCAGTGCCAGGTGCTAGTGACACAGAGATTCAATTAGGCAATCTGTCTCTGGGAACCTCCCACTTCACTGGAAAAGACACCATAACCAGCCACAAAATAAAGACCCTGTCATTTTGGTGAGGAAGCACCAGCTGCTGGGAGGGTAGATAGGGAATCGATGTGGTGTTTGAGTGGAGCATTGAAGGCCAATTGAAGAAGTAGTAACAAAGAAAGACGACATTGGACAAGGTGTGCCAAGGCATGGAGACAAGATGGAGCGTATCATTTGAAAAGAATGGTGGGGCCAATTTGGCTGGACCATAGAGCATATGGAGTGTTTCCCCCCCTACTTAGTTATTCAATTAAAAAATATTTTCCTACCTACTTCCCTCATTTAAAACACACACACATTTTAAGAAACATAATCAAAAAAAACTTCTCACATTGGCCATGGAATGGCCACATTTAAATAATGCTTTAAGGTTTGCAAAGCACTTTATATGTTAGGTGTGTCTCATTCTGCACTGCCCCCTCCCCACCAAGTCCATCCCCCATCTGGCGGGTGGGTAGCAGACTTCATGATTCGCCTTCTGGATTTATGGTTGGTCACTTCATTGATTAGAGTTCTTAAGGCTTCCAAAGTGGTTTTTCTTTCTTTACACCATTATTATTAATTCATATAATGAATTATATGAATAATTCATGATTCATTAATTACTCCAACCAGTTTCTTCTCTCCCTCTTTATAAATCAGAAGAGGGTGATGAGAGAGGGCCAATCTACTACTACTTTTCTACCTTTCTCTTTCCCTCACCCAGAGCTTAATCTTATCCTCTTTTTCTTTTTAAATGCCTCTTCACATTCTACCCTGCATCGTTAGAATTTGTTTTGTACATTGTTTGATGACCAGCTATGATAGACTTAGCTTTTCTCAGCAATGCAGGGATCTAAGACAACTCCAAAAGACTCATGATGGAAAATGCCGTCCACATCCGGAGAAAGAAGGATGGCGTCTGAATGCAGACTATCTGCTCCTTTTTGTTGTTGTAATTTTTTGTGATTCTTCTTTCACAACATGACTAGTGTGGAAATATGTTTAATATGATTTTACACGTATAGCCTATACCATCTTGGGGAAGGGAGGGGAAGGAGGGAGAAAAAAAATTTGAAACTCAGTATCTTATAAAGGTGAATGTTGAAAATTATCTTTACATGTAATTGGAAAAAATTTAAACACTATTAAGTGGGGGGAAAGAATTTGTTTTGCTCAGGAAGAATCCCTCTCTTAATCTGCCTTCTCTCTAATTTCCTCTTGTCCTCTTTCCTTCCTGTCTTCCTGTATTTCTGCATCCAGCTGTGTGTATGTTCACTCCTCTGAGCAGTTCAGAAGAAAGTGAGTGAGGGTAAAGCGTCACTCTCTCCAAACCCCATCCTCTCTGTATAGATGTCTATTTGTTCTCCCTATTATGTGAGAGAACTTTCCCCCTTTTCTGTCTCAGCTCTCTCCCCATCCCATTCCTTTCTTCTTTTAAGATAATCAAAACCACTGTCTGGTCCTCTGTCTTACTTGACTTCCTCTAGGACTCCTAATAATATAGGGTTTGGAGGGGCACGTGCATAGTCTATTTTAGAACGTAAACAGCTTATCCTTGGTTAATCTTTTGTGATTGGTCGCTTATGTTTACCTTTGTTTCTTTTGACGCCTGTGTTGGTATTTCAAAGTTTCTATACAGCTGTGGTCTTTTCATCAGGAAAGCTTGGAAGTTTTCATTTCATTTCTCCCCTGTAGGATTAGACTCAGGTTTTCTAGGTTGTTATTTTTAGCTGTGAGCTCATATCCTTTGCCTTCTGGAATATCATATTTCATGGACCTTAGTGGAATATCATATTTCATGGACCTTAGTGGTTGCTAAATCATGTGTGATCTTGACTGTGGTTCCTTGGTACTTGAATTCTTTCTTGCTGCTGGCAATGTTTTATCTTCAGCCTAGAATCTCTGGATTTTGGCTATAATATTTAATTTTTTTATTTTTGGTTTACAACACAGTTCCACAAGTTTTTGAGTTCCAAATTTTTTCCCTCTCCTTCCCCACCTCCCCCTGCAATACGGCATGGGATCCAATATATGTTCTACATATACCTTCGCATTAAACTTATTTACACAATAGTCAAGTTGTAAAGAAGAATTATGTCCAATGGAATGAATCATGAGAAAGAAGAAATAAAACCAAAAAAGAGAGAAAAAAGAGCAAATAGTTTGCCTCAATTTTCATTTAGATGCCATAATTCTTTCTCTGGATGTGGATAGCTCTTTCCATCGTGATCTTTTGGAGCTGTCTTTGAACCTTGTATTGCTGAGAAGAGCCAAGTCTATCAAAGTTAGTCATCACAGAAGCACTATGTCTGTGGTTGTGTATAATGTTCTCCTGGTTCTGCTCCCCTCCCTCAGCATCAGATCCATCCAGGTTATAATGAAGTCCATCTGCTCCTCATTTCTTATAGCACAATAGTATTCCATTACATTCATATGCCACAACTTGTTCAGCCATTCTCCAGTTGATGGGCATCCCCTTGATTTCCAATTCTTTGCCACCACAAAAAGAGCTGCTATAAATATTTTTGTACATACAGGTCCCTTTCCCACTTGTATGATCTCCTTGGGAAACAGCCCCAGAAGTGGTATTGTTGGGTCAAAGGGTATGCACGTTTTTACAGCCTTTTGGACATAGTTCCAAATTGCTCACCAGAATGGCTGGATCAGTTTACAACTCCACCAGCAACGTAACAGTGTTCCAATTTTTCCACATCCTCTTCAGCATTTATCATTTTCCTGTTTTGTCATGTTGGACAACCTGACAGGAGAGATGTGGTACTTTAGAGTTGTTTTGATTTGCATTTCTCTAATCAATAGTGATTCAGAGCATTTTTTCATATGACTATAAATATCTTTAATTTCTTCCTCTGAAAACTGCCTGTTCATATCCTTTGACCATTTCTTAAGTGGGGAATGACTTGTATTCCTATAAATTTGACTCGGTTCCCTGCATATTTTAGAGATGAGGCCTTTATCACAGACACAGATTCTTTGCCAATTTTCTGCTTCCCTCCTACTCTTTGTTCCATTGGCTTTGTACAAAACCTTTTCAATTTAACATAATCAGTATCACCCATTTTGTATTTCATAATGCTCTCCATCTCTTGTTTAGTCATAAATTCTTCCCTTCTCCATAAATCTGACAGGTAAACTATTCCTTGCTCTCCCAAATTGCTTATAGTATCAGCCTTTATACCTAGATCATAGACTCATTTTGACCTTATTTTGGTATATGGTGTAAGATATTGGTCTATTTGACTATAATATTTTTGAGAGTTTCTTATTTTGGAGTTTTGGGAGGTAATCAATGGATTCTTTATATTTCCATTTTATCTTCTGGTTCTAAGAGATGTAGGCAGTTTTATGTTTTCTTGAAATTTGATGTCCAGGCTCTTTTTCATTCAGGACTTTCCAGATAGTCCAATGAATCTTCAGTTATCTCTTCTTGATTTGTTTTCTAGGTCACTTGTTTTTTCATGTGAAATGACTTATATTTTCTTCAATTTTTCCCATAATTTGACTTTAATATTCTTTGTTATTTCATGGAGTTATTTTCTGTTTGGTGGATTCTAATTTTCAGAGTTTGTTGCTTGTTTTGTATCTCTTGTGCCTAGCTGTTAATTCCCCTTCCAGTCCTTTCTCCCACAATTCTCTTCCTATTTTGTTCTCTAATGGTCCCATTTACTTTATTCAAAAAATTAATTTTAAACTCTTGAAAAAGTACCCTGAACTCTTGCTTCGTTTCCAGGAATTCTAGTTGAATTTGTACCAAACTGTTGTGTTTTCCTTTGAGGCTTTTCTTGTAGATGTTTCGGAGTGATTTTTTTTTTTCGGTTGATGTCTTGAGATTCTCTGCAACCATCAATAGCTCATTACGATGGGATTCTTTTTGTGTGTGTGGGGGGGTGTTGGGGGAGTGCTGCATTAGGGTCAGTAGTCAGGTTTCAACCACACAGCTACTCTTTGCTCCTCACTCAGTATACAGCCTAGGACCCGAGACAGTCCTTGCCACCCCTGGCTCAGGTCTCTTCAGTCCACTGCGACCCCACACTAAGTATCAACTACTGCCAGTTGGCTCCTGTGATGACCCCTCTATGCAAGATCTCGGACTTTTTCTTCTGTGTGGGTGTAGAGAATGTGGCATAGGGCCAAAGTCTGCTGATCCAAAGGTGAAGGGGGGGGGAGGATCTCTGCAAGGAGGACAGCAGGTTCCCCCCTCTGTTTCCATGCTTTCCTCCATCACTGGTTGCTGGTCAGGGGACATACACCCGCCTTCATGCCATGCAGGGAGAGACCCACCAGCAGCTATTGCCACACTCTAGGTGTGAGGCGATGAGGGTCTGCACCAGGGTAGGGGCAGGGTTAGAGGAGAGAAGGGGGTTAAACATGCAAGAGATGTTGCAAAGGTGAAATTGATGAGATGTGTTGCAAAGATGAAAGGGACCAGAGAGTCTTCACAAGTGAAATCAATGAGACATACGGCAAAGGTGAAATGCAGAAGAGATGCTGCAAAGGGTGTGTGTGTGTGTGTGCGCGCGCGCGTGCGTGTGCGTAGGAGATAAAAAGCTGGGACACAGAGAGAACATGGCAGATGAGAGAGTCAAGATCAAAAAGGTCTTGAGAATATTGGGCTGAATCTAAGATAAAACTCTATAGGTATAAATATAAAGTCTTATACAAAAATCACAAAGTACAAGGGCGGTGGTGGGGGGAAGGGCAGGCTTGGCTAAGTAACAGTTTTCCTGAAAAATATCTGTGGGTGTTGGCACGTGTGAGCCGGTGTCCAGTCTTGGACATTGAATTTCAGAGAGGACCTTAGTAAGTCGCAGAGCACCAGTGGAGAGTAACATCAGAGGGTTTGGTGAACTGGGCATATGTGCTCCAGGGATTTGTCAGATCTGCCTCCTATGAAACAAGGTGGCATGGCCAATCAACATTTATTAGGCACCTACAGTATATCAGGTCTTGTTTTAAGCACTAAGGATACAGAGAAAGGCAAACATGCCATCTCTGCCCTCAGGAAGCTCACATTCTCACGGGGGAGACATATATATATGTATATATGTATATAGGGACATAAAAATATATATAGAATACATAGGTCATCTCAGAGGGGAAAGAATTAGTGATTGGGGCTTTTAGGAAGCCAGAGGCAGAGGGGATGGGGCGGAACACTCCAGGCATGAGGGACTGCCAGGGCAGAGGCCAGGAGAGGGGAGATGGAGGGTCCCTTTTGGGGATCTGACAAGGAAGCCAGTGCATCTCTGTCAGAGAAGTGCTTGGGATGCAAAAGGAGGAAGGGGCCAGATGTGAACGGACACTGGAGGGGATGGTGAGCCAATGGTGTGTCAGCAGTCAGATTTATGCTTCTGGGCAGCTTGGGGAGGATGGGCTGGAGGACAGGAGGTGGGGGGGGGGCAGGGAGAAGCGTTGCCACACTCTCCCCCATCACTCCTCAGCGCACACACCTACACATGGACCAGACCGAATCCTGCCCAGGAAACCGACGAACAAAAATCATGAGTCACTCTTCCAGCCCAGGTTGGCACAGGCAGACAGGCAGAGAGGTGTGCAGACACTGGGGATGGCATCTAGGAAGGACTCTCCCAGTGCGGATGGTCTACCTCCAGCTGCACCTCAGAGCCTGACCTGTCTCTGAACGAAGGCATTGGTGCCAAACAGCAGGTCTGTTCATTACTCCTCAGTTCTGAGTCATAGCCCATTTCTCTCCGACTCTTCTCTCCTCTATCCCTGCCCCCACCTTGGTGCAGGCCCTCATCACTTCATGCCAGGAGCTTGTGGGTGTTTGCCTGCCTCCAGCCCCTCCTCCATTCAGCCACCAAAGTGATTTTCCTAGAGTGGAGGTCTGACCACATCACATGCCTTGTCCCCACCCCCACCCCCACTAAACTCCAGTGGCTCCCTATGGCTTCCAAGGTCAAAGATTAAAGGTTCTGCTTGGCCTTCAAGGCCCTTCGCTGCCTGGGCCCTCCTTCAGGTCGTCCAGCGATTCTTAAATTACCTTTCTTCCATCAGTTAAAAAAAGAGAGCAAATAGTTTGCCTCCATCTGCATTCAGACTTCATAATTCTGTCTTGGGATGTGCAGAGCTTTTTTTTTTTTTTTTTTTTTTTTCCATCTTGAGTCTCTTGGAGCTGTCTTTGAACCTCACATTGATGAGAGGAGCCAAGTCTATCAAAGTTAGTTCTTACAAATACTGTGCGTCTGTAATCATGTATAATGATCTGGTTCTGCTCCCCTCCCTCAGCATCAGTTCATCTAAGTCTTTCCAGGTTATAATGAAGTCCATCTGCTCCTCATTTCTTATAGCACAATAGTATTCCATTACATTCATATGCCACAACTTGTTCAGCCATTCTCCAGTTGATGGGCATCCCCTTGATTTCCAATTCTTTGCCACCACAAAAAGAGCTGCTATAAATATTTTTGTACATACAGGTCCCTTTCCCACTTGTATGATCTCTTTGGGAAACAGCCCTAGAAGTGGTATTGTTGGGTCAAAGGGTATGCACGTTTTTACAGCCTTTTGGACATAGTTCCAAATTGCTCTCCAGAATGGCTGGATCAGTTCACAACTCCACAAACTGTAACAGTGTTCCAATTTTCCCACACCCTCTCCAGCATTTATCATTTCCCTGTTTTGTCACGTCAGCCAATCTGACAGGAGAGATGTGGTACTTTAGAGTTGTTCTGATTTGCATTTCTCTAATTGGTAGTGATTTAGAACATTTTTTCATGTGACTATGGATATTTTTAATTTCTTTTTCTTAAAACTTCCTGTTCGTATCCTTTGACCATTTCTCAATTGGGGAATGACTTATATTCCTATAAATTTGGCTCATTTCCCTGTACATTTTAGAGATGAAGCCTTTATCAGAGACACTGGGTGTAAAGATTCTTTCCCAATTTTCTGCTTCCCTCCTAATCTTGGTTGCATTGGCTTTGTTTGTACAAAACATTTTCAATTTAACATAATCAGTATCACCCATTTTGCATTTCATAATGCTTTCTATGTGTTGTTGGGACATGAATTCTTTCCTTTCCCATAAATCTGACGGGTAAACTATACCTTGCTCTCCCAAACTGCTCGTACTATCAGCATTTATTCCTAAATCATGAGCCCATTTTGACTTTATTTTGTTATGTGGTGTAAGATACTGGTCTATGCCCAGTTTCTGCCATACTGTTTTCCAGGTTTCCCAGAAGTTTTTGTAAAGTAATGAATTCTTAGCCCAGAAGCTGGATTCTTTGGGTTTATCAAAGAGTAGATTGCTATAATCGTTCACTACCGTGTCTTGTGTACCTGACCTATTCCACTGATCCACCACTCTGTTTCTTAGCCAGTACCAGGTAGTTTTGATGACTGCTGTTTTATAGGACCGTTTAATATCTGGTATGGCTAGGCCACCTTCCCTAGCATTTCTTTTTATTGATTCCCTTGATATATTCTGGGCCTTTTGTTCTTCCAGATGAATTTTGTTATTGCTTTATCCAGATTTGTAAAATCATTTTTTGGCAGTTTGATTGGTATGGCACTGAATAAGTATATTAATTTAGGTCGAGTTGCCATTTTTCCTTATATTAGCTCAGCCTAATCATGAGCGACTGATGTTTTTCCATTTATTTAAATCTGACTTTGTGTTCATTTGGGTCCTGGGTTTGTCTTGGAAGGTCAGCTCCCAAATATTTTATAGCGTCCGTAGTAACTTTAAGTGGAATTTCTCTTCCTATCTCTTGCGGTTGGGCTTTGCTAGCAATGTATAGGAATGCCGAGGATTTATGTGAGTTTGTTTTGTATCCTGCAACTTTGCTAAAGTTGTTTATTATTTTAAGTAGTTTTTTACTTCTTTCTCTAGGATTCTCTAAATTATCGTATCATCTGCGAAGAGTGATAACTTAGTTTCCTCTTTTCCTATTCTAATTCCTTCAATTTCTTTTTCTTCTCTTATTGTACAGCTAACATTTCTAGCACCAACTTGTATAATAGGGGTGATTAATGGACATCCTTGTTTCACCCTGGGTGGGGGGGGGGTGTCTTTCTTAGGTAAGGTCTTTACCTCTTGTTATTTCTTCCCAAATCTACACACAATTTTCGCTTCTTTTTCCATTTTCCCCTCTTGTGCTCCCATTTATTAAAACATTTTGAATTTTCTATAAAAACAAAACTTTAAAAAAATCTCTTCCAGGAATTCTAGCTAAACTTGTTCCCAGACTGTATTTGTCTTTGAGGTTTTGGTTATATATGTTTTGGAGTCGTTCTCGTCTTCGGGGATTGTTTCTTGAGCTCCCCTGCTCCCCATAGTAGCTCTTTATGGTGCAATTGCTTTTCTGTTTTTTCCTTCTTCTATCCTACTTCCTGTTAGGGTCTGGAATCTTCACACTTCAGGAGAGAATGTCTGGGTTGAGCTAAGCTGTTGCTTACTAAGTGTACTGAGTATTGTGTCATTCCAGGATCTCAGAGGTAGCTCAGTCTGGGGACTGGCAAACTTTCGGGGTTCCCAAAGTGACATGGCATCATCTGATTGCTTCCCTCCTGGTCTGGGCTGGCCTAGGCCTGTGTCTGCGTCTGAGTAGCACAACTGTTAGCTTGCCCCTGGCTGGAATTCCAGGAGACGCTACTGGACCCAGCCTTGATTGAGTGCTGGAAAGCTCCCCTTTAGTTTGAGATTCCTGGCACCGTTAGTCCTCTGCTGGCTTCAGAACCATGGCTTCCCCTTGGGGTCTGAGCTATAGGGCCGCTACTCTTGCTTTTCTGTTTTCTGCTTGCTCAGGCCTGCAATGGCTCCTCAACCTGGACCTCTGTTCCTAGACACACAGCTATCAGTAAACATTTATTAAGTGCCTGCTATGTGCCTGGGACGTTACTAAGTGCTGGAGACAAAAAAAGGCAAAAGCCAGTCCATGCCCTCAAGGAGCTTACAATCCAAGGGGGGAGATAAGCAAATAAATATGTACAAAAAGGCTACATTCAGCACAAACAGGAAGGATTCCAGTAGAAGGTGGGTTTTTGAGTGGGACTTAAAGAAGCGGGATTGGTCCGTAGTCGGAGGGAGGAGGGACCAGAGAGACTCTCAGATTCCAGACAGGGAAGCTCTTGGGAAGATGGTGTCATTGGCTTGTAGAGAACATGGTGGGGGGAGTAAGGGGTGAGGCTGGGAAAGGACGAGGGGGCAGGGTACAAAGGGCATTTTGCATTTGCTCCTGGAGGCCATGGGGAGCCATAGCAGTTTATTGAGAAGGTCACTTTGACAGGTGGAGGAGGGAATGGAGTGGGGAGAGACTCAAGGCACTAACGTGCCTGACCAACTGTCCAGGAACTTGGGCCACTGATAGAACCCTCTGCATGGAGAGGAGTTCGCCTTCCGGGACTGTGAGGCATCTCTCAGGTGTCCTGGAAGGAACTGCCGGAGAAACCAAAGGCTCACACAAACAGTCTGATTTTGGTCCTTTTATTATTTCTGGTAGATTAAATAAATCTTTATAGAGTGATTTTTATTTTACACACAAAAGGAAAAATACATTCTCCTTGTACCTGTGAAATAAAGGAGCAGGGAGGCAGGGACCATGCCCAGTGCGGAGCACGGACAATGATACCTGGGGTGATTATCATTCCACCTCTTACAGCATCACCAAAGCATTGCACCAGGTTTCACCCCCTGTTGCAAAGAACAGATTGCCACGCAGTTCCTGCCATGGGGACCTTCACTCTCCAATCATCTCATTGGTTCGCCCTGAATTCCTCTGACCTCACACCGGGTGGGGGGCATCAGGGACACTAGGGATCCCCACAAGGAGACTGACACAAGAGGCTCAGTTCTATAGATTGCTCTATGGGTCAGGGAACTAGTTGGCCACAGGGGAGCTGTCGTGCAAGCACATCCACACACAAGCATGCACACCACCCCCCGCCCGCCTGCCCGCTGCCACCACAGACCAGAGCCAGAGCCGGGGGCTGCTATTGCACAGTGCGCATGACAAGACTTGGAAGCAGTGTTGAGGCCCCAGAAACCCCCTGCCCGAGGGGGCCTCAGTATGGAATGTCATTCTGATAGTACTGGATCATGTCGTACGTCCGGCTCCTGCAAGGAAGGAAGAGGAGGTTCATTGGTCAGCTGGGAAGCTTCGAGAAGTGCCTGATGGGTCCAGGGCCCTACCTTAGGGGTACAGATTCAAAGCTGAGGGGCCATGTGGTCCCTGCTCCCGGAGCTCACAGGCAATGGTGACACCCCACTGTCAGCACATTAGGGAGCAGTGACCGTGTACCATGTGAAGGTCAAAGGAAGCAAACGGCTGGAGGAATGGGGGCAGGCTTCCCAGAGGCGGTGGCATGGTAGCCCCAGGCAGAGGGCAAGAGGAGGGGGAGACCCTCAAGGCCTAGAGGGCAGCTGTGGGAATGCACAGGGTCAGTGCAAGAGACAACAGGGAGGGTGCAGTCTGAAAATACAGGCTCTCACCAGGCTATGAGAGGCCCTCAACGCCAGGCTAAGCAATTTTAATTTAATTTGGTGGCTATCAGAAAGCAGCAGGGGCCTGGTTGGATCTCTGCCTGACTGAAAGGAGGGAGGGAGGGAGGAGCCAGAGAGAGGCCAGCAGGGGCCTCCTACTGAAGGCCAGGCAGTGGGTGCCTGGCAGAAGTGCCAGCGGAGGAGGAGGGAGGAGCCCCAAGCCCCAAAATGCCCCTTCCCCTGGGAACTGGGGTCTGATTTTAGGACACAGAGGGCGGCCTCAGAGCTCAATCTGGGCATGCTCCTAGGCCTCTGACCACAGGCAGGTTAACCCTCCCTGGCTTCCTTTAAGGCCCAACTAAAATCCCACCTTCTCCAGGAAGCCTTCCCGACCCCTCTTAATTCAGTGCCTTCCCTGTTAATCATTTCCTATTTCACTTTGAACACAGTTGTTTGCATGTTGTCTCCCCCACTGTGAGCTCCTTGAAGGTAAGGCCTGTCTTTGGCCTCTTTTTGTCTCCTCAGCACTGAGCATGGAACCTGGCACACAGCAGGCACTTAATAAATGCTGACTAAAAGGGACCTAAAAGGTCAGCCAGACTAAGCCCTTCATTTTAGAGAGGAGGAGACTGAGTCCCAGAGAAAGGAAGAGGCTGACCCAAGGTCCTATGGGCTTGAATACAAATGCCTCCCGCATCAGCTGAGCCCACTTGCCAGAACCTGCCAAAGCCCAGACCTGGCCTCTCTGTGGCCGATCCCTCAGGGGAAGAGTTGTCAATGGCTTCTAGTCTGGAAAATGGGCAGCCTCTTCCTGATCCTCACTCTCCCTACCCTCCCTGCCCCCTGGCCATCCAAAACCCCTGACTGTCCAGGCCCTTCTGCCCCTCTCACAGAACAGCCAAATGGGCCTAGGTTTTGTGCACTAGCTGGTCCGAGCCTTTTGAGGGATCTGTGCAAGGCCCCACAGCTAACAGGTGTCAGGGCCAGGAGCTGAATCCTTCCCACTATAACTCACAGCCTCGGTCACCACAAGCCGCCTTTGTGCTGGTTCCTAAACTTTTCTCTCCGGCCCTGTATTCTCCAGTCTCAGGCCTCGGCCAATCAACAAGCATTTATTAAGCACTTACTATATGCCTGGCACTGGGCTCCACACCAGAGACACGAAGAAGGGCCAAAGCACAGGCCATGGCCTCAAGGTCCTCTCTCTCTGATGGGGAAGCTACACAGAGCAGATGGGAGGGCACCTCCAAGGGAATGCCCCAATGGGGTTTGGGGCCTTGGGAAAGGACCCTGGCAGAAGGAGTGGGGCTCAGTGGCAGCACGGAGAGGGGAGAGCAGTCCAGGCATGGAGCGTCCTGGGCAAGCACAGACAGTGGCCCAATGACGCTGGATCATAGGGGGACAGAGGCTAATCTGCCTCTGTCTAGCGATCTGCCAGAGAGGGCACTGAGGGACGGGAGGCCTGAGGGAATGTAGGGGGCTCAGGGTCAGCAAGGAAGAAGGCCCCTCTTCAGTGGTGACCAGAAGGAAGCAGGAGGAGGGCAGTCAGACGTCTGAATGGCTGAGCTCACGGCCAGTGGACTCGGGTTTCTGGCCAAGAACAAGGGAAGAAGAATTTAGCTGACGGGCAGTGGGGAGGTTCTGAAGGGAGGGGATCTCTCATGGCTGCTGTGGACAACGAGGCAGTAAACAACCAGGGAGGTGCGAAAGGACTGGCTTGTCCACTAACGGTCTGGCTGATACAGGACAACGCTCCAAGTGGATCCCTTAATGGTTAAACCCGACGGTGAGTGCCCTCGGCAGCTCTCTGGACTCCGAGTTACAGAAGGTGCAGACGCTTCTCCGTCCCCCCGCTGTGTTAGACACCACTGACCACTTCCTCCTGGACGCTCTATCCTCTCGGGGTTGTCATGACTCTTCTCTCCTGGTCTTCCTGTCTGGCAGTTCCTTCTCAGTTGCACCCTAACTGTGGGCGTCCCCCAAGGTTCAGGGCCCTCTTCTAATCTATGCAACTTCAGTTCACATCTCTCCACAAATGCAGCCCCAGTTTCTCTCCTACCTCGAGCCTACCATCTCCAATTGCCGTGGACACCTCCAATTGGCTGTGTCCCAGAGACACCTTCAACTCAGCTGTCCAAAAACAGACTCATCCTCCCTTCCCCATCAGCTCTCCCCTCTCCTGAGGAAGGTGCTACCATCCTTCAGGTGTCTCAGGACCATCACTTTGGCAGCAGCCACCATGCTGCTGGGCATCATCCTTCACCTCCCATTTCTCTACCTTCACGACGCCTCATTCTCTCCACTCCTTCTCTCCGTTCATAGCTGCGACCTCGGCTCAGGCCTCTTCAGTCTCCCTGCTTTAAATCTCTCTCCACTCCAGGCCCCTAGACTCTGGCCAGGTCTCTCACCACTTACCCTGCTGTCTTTAAAGCCCTACCAGACCTGGCCCCAACCCGTCCTTCACGCTCCCTGGACATGGGCTCCCCTTCCCACACACACTGATCTGGTCAAACTTGCCTCCCTGTTCCTCCTTTGTGACACTGTCTCTTCTCTCCATGTTCTCATACTGGCCGTACCCCATTCCTGCAATGCACTCCAACTAGACCTCCATGTCTTAGGGTCCCTCTCTTCCTTGAAGAAACAATTCAGGAGTTGAGTTGGTTCATCAAGAAGTTGAGTAAGGGAGTGTCCATTTGGGGGTTGTGGAACACTGCTGGCTGGTGGTTCCAAATCCCTGGGATGGGGTGAGTCTAAGTGGGTAAGCAAATGTGCTAACCATTGAGGAGAGCATCCAGAAAGGGCCTCAGTGGTTGGAGATCATTGACCACCAGGGTGACAAGGAAGCCAGCCTTGCAGCCCTAAGGCCGGTGTGCCTTGCTCACCTTGGAGAAGGTTCTGGGAGGCCAGAGGCGGAAGGAGTCTAGTTGAGAGGTGACCAGTGCGGGAGATGCTCTGGGGTCCCAAAGAAGCAGGAGGTGAGCTGTCAGGGCAGGGCCCTTTCAAGACAATTAAATGATCTCACTGGCCTCTCAAGTCTCGACATGTCCAAAGTTCAGTCAGTCAGCCAGCATTTATTAAGTACCTACTGTGGGCCAGGCACCCTGCTAAACTCTGGGGATATGAAGGCAAGGGAAAGAAACCAAAAACATTTTCCTCATTCAGACAATCTCCTTTCTGAATTCGCCCACATTTATCCCCAGGGTGTGCCGCTTGGTGCTGGAGAGCCAGCTCTGGTTTGTTTCTGATGTCCAGCTGGTCACCAAATCTAGCTGACATTGGTTTCATTCTCTCTCCTTCCCGTCCCATTGTCTCTATCCTCACCGCCTCCACATGAGGCCAATCCCTCAGTGCCTTGTTGGAGGCCGTGGCAATGGTGGGCCTCCTTCTGCTCCCCATCCTCATGCGCCAAACACATTTCTCATCATCTCTGTCCTTGCTCAAGTGACTTCTGACCAGATCAGGTCTAAGTTTCAATCTTTCCACCTCAACAATCCTTCATCAGCTCCCACTGGGTCCCTCCACTAGGCAGGTGTACGTGTGTCCTCCCTGGTGGGGGCTCATGATCTTGCTGACTGATGACCCCCCTCCGTCCTGTTCTCCTTCTGTGCTCTTCCCTGGCTCTGGGCAGTCTCACACCTGCCCCCGTGGGATGCCCATCCTCAGAGGGGGAGGTGTTCTCACCAGGCTTGGGGTCAGCAGAGGAGCACTGTGGATTCCTGACAGCAGCCGGCCTGTTCTTGTTCTGCTTTTGGGCTCGGGGCCTAGCTCCCTGGCTGTTTCTGACACCTACTGTGGGGTAAGTTCTGTCACTGAGAAACTTGGCCCTTTGACATCCTAGTGAGGCCCAGTCACCCAAAGAAAAGCAATACAGGCTGACCTCCCCCCAGAACTCCTGCTCAGAGCTGTGCTGAATTCTGGGTGACGGACGTTGTTCATCTGCTCAGTCTCTCTGTTTGGATGGGCAGGCCGTATCCTTCTCTTCTAGGAGGCCATGCAACATTCTGGTACCATGTTGTCTTCAGACTTGAGGGAGCAGCCGAGGACCTCGCTGGACCTCCTCCCTTACAGCGACCAAGGCTTTTGTATTTTTTGCCTTGCCTGACGGTGATTATCAGGGCTCTTCCTGTGGTTACACCTTCCGAGGAATCTTGGATCGTGTTTATGTATAAATGGGAGGCAGCTGGCAGTCTAGGGGCCCACAGTGGGGTCTCATGTTGTCTACATCTTTCACGCAATCGTGAGAGGCAGAGGTGTGGTCAACTGCTGACTGGTGCCTCCCTGCTAATACCCTTGCGTTGTGGAGGACACTCTCATCTCGTGGACAGACAGGAGCGAGGGGAGAGGCGGCCTCAGCTGGCTCTCTCTGCTGGTTACCTTTTTTGGGAAGAAGGCTCAGGATTTTTGGATCCCTTGTGACTCAGTCTCCCTCCCAGCACCCAGTCTCAGTGCTTTCCCCATCTAGCAGGTGCTGTTATCTCCATTCCAGAGGCTGAGGGAGGTTCTGGGGCCCACCCAGGCTCAGTTCTGGAAGGTTCCAGAATCACAACGTCAGAGCGGTCCCAAGCAGCAAGGTCCTGTAGCCACCCAAGGAGGTGTGTTTGTGGGCGACCACAGACCTGACCAGAGAGCCTGGCAACTCATGGGAGTAGGTCAGGGGGCACCTGGGCCCCCATGCACTGGCAATGCCTCTGACCAAGGTCTTTGGCCACATCGGCTGCTGTGGGAAGCGGGCCAGGATGTGAAAGGCCCACTGTCCCCTATCTCATGGATGAGGTGAGCTCAGTTTTGGGCTCTCCATGGCAGTCCAGAAGGCTTAACAGATAGGACAGGAAAGGGCTGGAGCTCGGCCAGAGGAGGTCACACTGGAACCTACTGGGGAGGAGGGATCAGGCTCATCCCACTTGGTCCCTGGGGGCAGGACAAGGTGTTCTAGGGGGACAATTCCAGCTTTCTAAGGGCATGATTCCTGCAACAAAAGCAGTCCCCAAAGAACACAGGCTGGCCTGGGGTGGGGTAGGGTGAGTGGGCCTCGTCATCTCGGAGGGCCCCCAGCTCAGGGGAGCTGAGGACAAGGCACCTGCCAGGCATTGGTCCCCTGGCTCCTGAGGGGAAGGGAGGAAGCATCTCAGGATGAGATGGGGCTGCCCTGTGGGGGGGTCAGAGGTTTCCAGTTGGTGGATCCTGGAGCGCTCACTTTACAAATGTGACCTGGAAGGGGCTTGGCTATAGGGAGCCTCTAAGCTGGTTCTGTCTAGAAAAGGGCCCCCCCATCATCACAGTGCCATGCTGAAGGTGCAGATGGATGGGGCCTGGATGTGTAGGGTGAGGGCTGGCCAGGAAGGGCACTGACCTGTTACTGAGGAAGCAGTTCTGAATGACCTTGAGGATGAAGTTAGCCGCCTCCCGTTCAGTCATGTTCGGGCTGAACCTGTGCCTTGGGGGGCGAGAGAGAAAGATAAGCCCATTTTCAGAAGAAGTTAGGATAGCTGCTGCCCTCTGGGGCAGGGCGGCCTGCCTCCCAGTGGCTGGGAGTGAAAAGCTCCTCAGGATTGTTCAGCCCAGGGTCAAGTGCTAGAGAGCCATGTCTGCAGTGGCCGAATCCCCTGACCCCTTCTGTCTGAGGACAGCTGTCCAGGGGTGTCTGACTACAGAGGTTAGGGGCGATGGGGAAAGGACAGAGGAGGAGCTTGTGCTTTACGGGGGGTGGGACCAAGCCAGAGGCATCCTGGGAACTGGCCCCCTCATTCTGGGAGGGAAGATCATGGGATCTCCAAGCTGGAGAGGTCCTCTAGCTAAGGGGAGCAGCATGCCCCCACCCCCACCCCCACCAAGGCAGCCCAGGACACTTTGGTCTGTCTTGATCTCAAGCCCAAGCCCTGCCCACTCTGGTGGTCTTGCCCCTGGCTCTGCCCTCTCCCCTCCCCTGGTCTTCCGGGTTCTTTCTGGGCAGTCTGTGGGGGGCTGCTCAGCCCACATGGGTAACGAGAGCACCTCTCTTCTCTCCTTATTCCCCCAAGACCACCACCTTTGTGCCCTGGGGCCGTTTGTGTTCTAGGGGAACTGAGCACCAGGAGAACAGGAGGGGAGAGACTTGGCCTTCCCTCCACTGCTGGTCATCACTGACCCATCCACCCCTGAATCCTTCCCTGGAGAGCAAAGAGCCCACTTCTAGGCTGACCCTCACATCCCTGCCTTTGCCCCTTGCCATGTAGGGGGGAAGCTGAAGCCTTGACTGTGAGGAAGTCTTCCTCACATGGACCTCGGGTGCCTCCAAAGGCAGGAGCAATGACGCCCCCCACACTGGGGGGGCCAGCTACAGATGGCGGGAGTAGGCTGACTGTGCGCCAGCTGGGGATAAAGTCCCAGAACTTACTTCAGCAGCTTGATTGTCTGTCCTCGGAAGCAGGGGAGCCCAGTGTCCAGCATCAGGGTGACCAAGGAGACCACAGCGTCCATGTAGGGCCTGCAGGGAGAGCCAGAGGGGTTGGGCGGGGCCTGATGATATTGGATTGGCCCTGCCCCACCTCGAGGCCCCCAAACTAAAGGGGCTGAAGCCTTCCCCCCCACCATGTGCCTCAACAGCCTGGCCAGCCTCCCCCACCTCAGAGGACTCTGGGAGTCCTGCCCAACAGTGCCTCCCTCCTAACAGAGGCCCAGGGTCACCACAGCAGCCGCCAGCTCAACATCCCACCCAGCACTCCAGGCCCCGAGCCTTCAAGGAGTTGACTACTCTGCCTGGCTTCCCCAAGTATGGATGTGCTCCCTGGGAGAAGAGCAGGCTTTGTTTGGCTGGACACTTGGGCCCCTGAACACTTGCTGACTGAGCGCTGGATTCTGGCTCCAAGCCTCAGGTCAGGCCCCCGGGGAGGCCCCACTTGGCTGTGGGAGACAAGGTCTGCAGGCCCTCACCTGACCGCCAGATAGCCCCGGACACACATCTCCATGAACCACTTGAACGGGGTGGCCTCCATCTTCCCGCCCATGATCATCACCATCTCATCGGTCAGTTTGATGTCCGGCTCCCAGCCCAGATTCCCGCCAGGGGAGCTCTCAAACATGAAGCCGAAGTCTGTGAACATGAGCAGGACAGTCACCATGAGTGACGTATCCCATGGCGGAGACACTCTCGCCACGTGGCCGGCCACCACCCCCATCTTCAGCGTGGCAGCCGTGTGGCCTAGCAGGTCGAGTACCAGAGTTCAAATCTGGCCTCAGACACGCTGCATGACCCTGGGCAAATCCCTTCCCTTCTGCCTGCCTCAGTTTCTTCAACTGCACGGTGAGGATGATCAAAGCGCCTGCCTCTCAGTGCTGTTGTGAGGATGACCGTATTATTAACACAGGCGAGAGAACCACGGTAACAGGTGACAGACGCCGTTTGAGTGTTTGCCAAGTATTTCACGGACACAATGTCATTCAATCCCTATTGTCCTATGAGGTTGATATTGTAGGCCACTAAGCTGAGCGGCCTGCCCCTGGTCACACAGCGAGGCTCCTCCGTCCCTTTCTGCCCCTAAGAACCTGCCAGGCCTTGCCCCCCACCCCCACCTCAAGGCCCCTGGCTGACCGATGTGGATGATATGGCCCTTCTTGTCCAGCATGATGTTCCCGTTGTGACGGTCCTTGATCTGGAGCAGGAACAGGAGGAGGCTGTAGGCAGCCATGCTGCGGATGAAGTTGTAGCGAGCCTGTTCGGGGCAAAAGGTATGTGTCATGGGGGCGGCCACAGTCCAAGCCGTGGCTCTGGAGGCCCAGGCCCCACGGAGAAGCCACCTCCTCTAGCAAGGCCTCCTGAGGCCTCCCTGTGCTCTGCTGAGCCCTGGCAGCTGGGTTGCTGGGCAGGGATCAGGATCTCCCAGAATCCACTGTGGCAGCAGCTGTCACTGGACGTTACCTTCTGCATGTGGGCCACTAGCGGGTTGCCTGCTCTGAGCCCGAAGACGCAGAAACAAAGAAGGGTAAATGCTTGCCCTCTGTGGGGGTCTAGACTGCCCCGTCTAGAGGGGCCCGCTCCTTGGGTTGTGAGCTCTCTGTGTCCAAGGACCCCACGGAAACCTTTTCAAATACTCATCACTTGTAGCCATCCTACGCTCCAGGATTCTGAGATTCCAGAGCTATTCCAGTCAGCTATTCCCTGACGGCTGGAATTTGGGTCGTTTTACTTTTACACAATCACAGATAATGCTGCTACAAGGGCAGCTGAACAGTGAAGTGGCCAAGTGGGGTCAGAAAGATCTGAGTTCAAATGTGGCCCCAGATTATGTTTGATCCTGGACAAATCGCTGAACTGTCTGCCTGAGTCACTTCAACTATAATAGCAACGTGCTCTGAGGACTGCTGTGAGGCTCCAATGGGAGAATATCAGCCAAGCGCTGAGTGCAGTCTGGCACATAGTAGGTACTTCATAAATGCTCCCCCTCCTGATCAGTGTCTTGTTGTGGGGGAGGAGCTTGTGTAGCTCAATGAAACCATGAGCTCTGCAGTGCAGGGTCATCCAACACGGACAGGTCATAGGGCAGAGTTCAGACAAAAGGTGATCCACCAGAGGAGGAGCTGGCCGGCCACTCCAGGATCCTGTGGTCAGCAAACTCAAACAGATGGGCATGCGTTAATTTAATTCAGGCGATCACTTCGTAGACTACTGCGGGGAAGACTCCCTTGGAAGAAATGGAGGAGCCCTCACAGTCGATAAAAAGAGAGAAAAGCAGGACTGGGGCACAGTCTCAGGAATGACAGGATCATCTGTTCGAATCCAAGGTAAACCATTCAATGCCACAGCGATACAAGCCTGTGCTCCAACCACTGAGGCCAACGAGGCCACAGTGCATCAGGTCTGTGAAGACCTAGAATGTGTTCTAGAAATAATACCAAACAAAGATGTCCCATTCATCTAGGGTATGGAACGCTAAGGCAGGAAATCGAACGATAACTGGAAGAAGCAGGGAGTGCGGCCTTGGAGGACAAAATGAAGCAGGGAAGACACTACAGAGAACTCGCCAGTCACAACAAGCACTCCTCTTCCACAGCCCAAAGGCACTCTACAGATGGACGTCACCAGAGGGCCAATGGAGAGATTGGACTGAGGATAGACTTGGCAGCCACAGACAGAGAAGCTCTGCGCAGTCACTTAAAACACAACCTGGAGCTGACTGGGGCCCAAACCATGAGCTTCTTATTGCAAAATTCAGACTCAAACTGAAGAAAGTAGGAAAACCATCAGACCATATGGGTGTGACCTACGTGACATCCCTTATGAATAGGAAGTGGAGCCAGAGTGCCTGAAGAGCTCTGGACAGTGGTTCAGAATATTGTACAAGGGGCAGCAACAGCAAAAACAACCCAAAGAAAAAGAAGAGTGAGAAAGAAAAATGGTGTCTGATGAGGCGTGACAAACAGCTGAGGAAAGGAAGAAAATGAAACGGAAAGACATCGCTAACTGAATGCAGAATTCACTGGAGCAGCAAGGAAAACTAAGAAGGTTTCCTTAAATGAGCAAAGCAAAGAAACAGAAGAAAACAAGAGAATAGGAAAGACAAGGGATCTCTTCAAGCAAATTAGAGACACTACGGAATGCTTCATGCAAAAACAGGAATGATAAAAGACAGAAACAGTAGGAACTTCCTAGAAGCGGAAGAGTTTAAGAAGAGGCGACAAGAATGCACAAAACTATACGAGGAAGCTCTTAACATCACTGATAACCACCGACGCTATGATGCTACTAGATCTAGAGCCAGACATCCGGGAGAGTGAAGTCAGATGGGCCTTGGGAAGCACTGCTAACAATAAGCCTGGTGGAGGTGACGGGATACCAGCTGAGCCATTTAAAACCCTAAAAGGGGATGATCTTGAAGTGCTGCACTCAATATGCAGCAAATTTGGAAAACCTAACAGTGGCCACTGGATTGGGGAAAGATCAGTTTACGTCCCAACCCTACAGAAGGGCAATGTCCAGGAATGTTCGCATTACCAAACAACTGAGTAAGGTCATGCTTTGGCTTCAGCTACATGTGAACTGAGAATTACCAGGAGAGCAGGCTGGTTTTCAGAGGAAGAGGTAACTAGAGACCAAATTGCCAACATTCGCTGGATTATGGAGAAAGCAAGGGAGCTCCAGAAAAACATCTACTTCTGCCTCACTGACTACACTAAAGCCTTCAACTGTATGGATCACAACAAATGTGGCCAAGTCCCCAGAGACAGGAAGACCAGATCGTCTTGTCTCCTGAGAAGCCTGTATGTGGGTCAAAAAGCAACAGAACCGAATATGGAACAACTTATCGGTTTAAGATTGGAATAGGAATATGACAAGGCTACATATTATCACCTTATGCATTTAACTCATATTCAGAGTACATCATGTGAAAAACTGGGCTGGATGAAAAGCCAGAATTAAGGTTGCTGGGAGAAATATCAGTCTGAGATGCACAGATGATACCACTCTGATGGTGGGGGGCAGAGCCAAGATGGCCGCATGAAGGCAGTGTCTTACCAGAGCTCTCTCACAAGGTCTGTCAGATTCCTATAAAAAAGTGAATTTGAGCAGTTTTGAGAGAGTCAGAAACCACGAGCAGTCTGCGTGGGGCAAATTTCTGAGCCAGGAGAGTCTGAAAGGCCGAAGGCACGAACCTGTAGGCTCAGAGAGTGCTCAGCGTGGTGCGTGCGGAGTTGCTCCAGACCAAAGCGGAAGCGGCCGGCTGGGAAATCCACATGGGAGACAGGCTGGGAGAAAGCTGGGCGCCTGAAACCGGTGGAGATCCCCAGGCCTCCCAACACAGGATGGCAGTCTGTGGAAGTGATGAGAGGCAGCGCAACGCAACGCCACCGGCTGGGAAAACACCCACTCCTGACACTTGCAGCGCAGAAACTCGGCTTCTTGAACTTCCGGGAGACATAATGGCCAGGTAAACAGCTCTAATCCCTCCCCTCCCCACCCAGAGAATTCCTCGGGGGAAAAAAAAAAGAACGCTGGAACAGAGGAGAAAGAAGTGGGGCTTCAGTGGTCAAATAGTAGAAGTTCATTAGTCTCAGAGGGGCAGAGTTGGCAGGGGTCAACACCAGGAGCCCAGACGTAATCTTGCTCCCCCAGGGGAAGTGCCAGAGATCAGCTCAAACAACAAACAGCTGAGACCATTGCTGAAAAGCAACAGTGCTGGAGAGCACCCATAGGGAGTGAGAAGTCAGGGAGCCAGACCCCTCCCCCACACCTCAGGAAACTGAAGGCTGTAATTCTAGACTCACAACCCCCAGAATAAGAAAGCTGGGACAGAGAGCCCTGAACCCCAAAGGCAGAATTTGTTCTAAAGCCAGGAAAAGGCAAACCAACATGAAGAACAACACAAAAAAACCAAGGATTAGATTCTTTTTATGGAGACAGGAATGATCAAAATACCAATTTGGAAGAGGACATCAGTGACACTATAGATCCATCGGATACCTCAAAAGATAATGTGAACTGGTCTCCAGCCCAAAAAGCACTGCTGGAAGAGCTAAAGGAGGACTTTAACAACCAAATTAGGGAGGTAAAAGAAAAAAATGGAAAAAAAAATCCACTGATGAAATCAAGTCCCTAAAGAATAAGATTGGTGAAATAGCCACGGAGATTCAGAATCTAAATAGAGAAAATGACACCCTGAGAGGCAAAATCAACCAGTTGGAAAAGGAGACTCAAAAGCAAAATGAAAACACTAACTCATTAAAAATTAGTGTTGAGCAAGTGGAAGCTAATGAATCTATGAGGCACCAAGAAGTAGTAAAACAAAATGTAAAGAATGAAAAAATAGAAAAAAAATGTGAAATATCTGATTGGGAAAACAACTGACCTGGAAAATAGATCCAGGAGAGACAATTTAAGAGTTATTGGTCTACCGGAAATCCACAATGAAAAAAAGAGCCTTGACAGTATCTTCGAAGAAATTATCAAAGACAACTGCCCAGAGGTCCTAGAACCAGAGGGCAAAATAGTCATTGAAAGAATTCACTGATCACCCCCTGAAAGAGATCCCAAACTGAAAACACCAAGAAATATTATAGCCAAATTTCAGAACTATAAACTCAAGGAGAAAATACTGCAAGCAGTCAAAAAGAAGCAATTCAAATATCGTGGAACTACAGTAAGGATCATGCAAAACTAAGCTTAATTTTTCAGGCAAGGCGATGGACATTCAATGAAATAAAGGAATTCTAGACCTTCCTGATGCAGAACTCAATGGAAAATTTGATCTCAAATACAAAACTCAAGAGAGACATAAAAAGGTAACCAGGGAGGAAAACCCCCACAAACCTTATTAACCAATAAGGGCAGGTTGTCTGCATCTTTATGTGGGATTATATCATCATATGTATGTTTTATATATATACATATATATGTCAGTCTTGAGAATGGTACACTTATTATGACAATTGAAAGGGATACACATAGATTGTGAATGCCTGTATAAATTAACTGATGTGAAGATAAAAAACATAAGTAAGAGATGTAAAGGGAGGGCTATGAGAGAAGAGGTAAGGAGGTAGTAGAAAAGGGTAAATTACACCATATGAAGAGGCACAAAAACATATTATAGTAGAGGGAAAGAAGGGAGGGAGAAGAGCAGTATTTGAGCTTCACTGTCATCTGACCTGGTTCAAGAAGGGAATAACATACCCTGATAAGTTTAGAAATCTAACCTGACCTACGGGAAGTAGGAGGGGAAGGGGGGAGAAAAAGGGAGGGGGGTGGTCAGAAGGGAGGGGAGAAGTACCAAGTGGGAAACGGTAAGATAAGGGAGGGGAATAAAGAGGGAGGGTAAACTGAGGAAGGCGGCGGTCAAAAGCAAAACTTTGTTGAGGAGGAGAAGAGGAAAGGGAGAAATAAAAGCATAAATGGGGGAAATAGGGTGGAGAAAAAGACACAGATAGAAATCATAACTCTGAACGTGAAGGGGATGAACACTCTCACAAAACAGAAGTGGATAGCAGAATGGATTAAAAACCATAATCCTACAATATGCTGTTTACAAGAAACACATTTGAAACAGGGGGATACACACAGGGTAAAGGTAAAAGGCTGGAGTAAAATATATTGCGCCTCAGCTAAAGTAAAAAAAGCAGGTGTAGCAATCCTAATCTCAGACAAAGCAAAAGTAAAGATACATTTAATTGAAAGAGATAAGGAAGGGCATTATATCCTGCTAAAAGGTACCATAAACAATGAAGCCATATCATTGTTTAATATATATGCACCAAGTGGTAAGGCACACAAATTCTTAGAGGAGAGGTTAAGGGAGTTACAGGAAGAAATAGACAGCAAAACTATATTATTGGGAGACCTCAACCTCCTCCTTTCTGAACTCGATAAATCTAACCTCAAAATAAATAAGAAAAAAGTTATGGAGGTAAACAGAATTTTAGAAAAGGCACATATGATAGACCTCTGGAGAAAACTGAATGGGGATAAAAAGGAATATACTTTCTTCTCAGCGGTACATGGCACATACTCAAAAATTGACCATGTACTAGGGCATAAAAACCTCACTAATCTAATTCTAAAGAATGAGTGGGCCAAAGAACAAATCAGAGAAACAATTAATAACTTCATTCGAGAGAATGACAATAATGAAAAAACATACCAAAACTTATGGGATGCAGCAAAAACAGTTCTTAGGGGAAGTTTTATATTCCTAAACGCTTACATGAATAAAATAGGGAGAAAGGAGATCAATGATCTGGGCATACAGCTGAAAAAGCTAGAAAAAGAGCAAATTGAAAATCCCCAATTAAATACCAAATTAGAAATTCTGAAAATCAAATGAGAGATTAATAAAATTGAAACCAAGAAAACTACTGAATTAATAAATAAAACAAAGAGCTGGTTTTATGAAAAAACCAATAAAATTGATAAACCTTTGGTCAATTTAATTAAAAAAAAGAAAGAAGAAAATCAAATTACCAGTATCAAAAATGAAAAGGGTGAGTTCACCTTTAATGAAGAGGAAATCAAAACAATAATTAGGAATTATTTTGCCCAATTGTATGCCCATAAATTTGACAACCTTAGAGATATGGATGAAAATCTACAAAAACATAAACTGCCCAGGTTAACAGAAAAGGAAGTAAAATTTCTAAATAACCCCATCTCAGAAAAAGAAATTGAGCATGCCATCAATGAACTCCCTAGGAAAAAATATCCAGGGTCAGATGGTTTTACATGTGAATTCTATCAAACATTTAAAGAACAACTAATTCCAATACTTTGTAGACTATTTGGGAAAATAGGTGAAGAAGGAGTCCTACCAAATTATTTTTATGAAACAAATATGGTACTAATACCCAAACCAGGTAGAGTCAAAACAGAGAAAGATAATTATAGACCAATTTCCCTAATGAATATTGATGCAAAAATTTTAAATAAAACATTAGCAAAAAGATTGCAGCAACTCATCACGAGAATAATACACTATGCCCAGGCAGGATTTATTCCAGGAATGCAAGGCTGGTTCAATATTAGGAAAACTATTAGCATAATTGACCATATCAACAACAAAACTAGCAGAAACCATATGATCATCTCAATAGATGCAGAAAAAGCCTTTGACAAAGTACAACACCCATTCCTATTAAAAACACTAGAAAGCATAGGAATAAATGGAACCTTCCTTAAAATTATAAATAGCATCTACCTAAAACCAACAACAAGCATTATTTGTAATGGGGATAAGCTAGATGCATTCCCAATAAGATCAGGGGTGAAACAAGGATGTCCATTATCACCCCTATTATTCAATTTGGTACTAGAAATGTTAGCTGTAGCAATAAGAGAAGAAAGAGAAATTGAAGGAATTAGAATAGGAAAAGAAGAAACTAAATTATCACTTTTGCAGATGATATGATGATTTATTTGGAGAATCCTAGAGAATCAAGTAAAAAACTACTTGAAATAATAAACAACTTTAGCAAAGTTGCAGGATATAAAATAAACCCACATAAATCCTCAGCATTCCCGTACATTACTGACAAAGCCCAACAGCAAGAGATAGAAAGAGAAATTCCATTCAAAGTTACTGTAGACACTATAAAATATTTGGGAGTCTATTTGCCAAGACAAACCCAGGGCCTATATGAACATAACTATGAAACACTTTTCACGCGAATAAAGTCAGATCTGAATAAATGGAAAAATATCAGTTGCTCATGGTTAGGCCGAGCTAATATAATAAAAATGTCAATTTTACCTAAATTAATCTATCTATTCAGTGTCATACCAATCGAACTACCAAAAAATTATTTTACTGAGCTGGACAAAATTATAACAAAATTCATCTGGAAAAACAAAAGGTCTAGAATATCTAGGGTATTAATGAAAAGAAATGCTAGAGAAGGTGGCCTAGCCATACCAGATATTAAACTGTACTATTGAGCAGCAGTCATCAAAACTACCTGGTACCGGCTAAGAAACAGGGGTGTGGATCAGTGGAATAGGATAGGAATAAAAGATGGAGAAGCCAACAACTATAGCAATCTACTCTTTGATAAACCCAAAGAGACCAGCTTCTGGGCTAATAATTCACTATTTCACAAAAACTGTTGGGAAAATTGGAAAATGGTAGGACAGAAACTGGGCATAGACCAATATGTTACACCATACACCAAAATAAAGTCAAAATGGGTTCATGATTTGGAAGTAAAGCCTGATACTATAAGTATCTAGTATTCCAGTAGCAATACAAGGCTGTAAGTTAGACTATAAGGAAAGCTGGAGAATCGATGCTTTTGAATTGTGCTGGAGAAGACTTTTGAGAATTCCTTGGACAGCAAGGAGATCAAATCAGTCAATACTTTAAGAAATGAATTCAGACTATTCACTGGAAGGTCAAATACTGAAGCTGAAAGTGAAATACTTTGGCTACATAATGAGAAGACAGGACTCACTGGAAAAGACCCTGATGCTGGTAAAGAAGGCCAAGGGAGAAGAGGATGGCAGAGGAGGGGACAGACAGATGTGAAACCAGTGAACATGAGCCTGGACACACTTGGGGAGAGAGTGGAGGACACAAGGGCCTGCTGTGCTGTGGTCCATGGGGTCAAGAAGACTCAGACACAAATGAAGGACTGAACAACCCCCACGAATCTGAGGTCATCTCAGAGAGGAGACACAAAGATTAAGGAGAAGCAGAACAGATTTTAGCTGGGATTTGAAGGAAGCCAGAGAAGGCAGCAGGCAGAGGTGAGCGCAAGAGAACCCCAGGCCTAGGGGAAAGCCAGAGAAAACACCCAGGGTCAGAGATGGGAGTGGCACCCTGGAGAAGCAGCCAAGAGCCCAGGGTCACTGAGGAGTGAGGTGGGAGAAGCCTGGAAGGGGAGGAAGGGGCCAGGTTATAGAGGGCTCTGACAGCCAAGCAGAGCACTGGGTATTTGATCGAGACAATGGAGTTTATCGAGTAGAGGGAAGACAAGGTCAGACTTCTGTTTTAGGGAAGTCACATTGGTGGCCGAGTGGAGGAGGATGGACTGGAGAGGGAGAAGTGTAGGCAGGCAGACCCCCTCCCCCAGCAGGTGACTGCAGTAATCCAGGCAGGAGGTGATGAGGGTCTGTACCAGGTGGGGGCAGGGTCAAAGGAGAAGAGGGGGCATATTCGAGAGATAGTACCGAGGTCGTGGTACCATATTGGATATGGGGGGTGAGAGATGAGGAGGAGCCTGAGGGACTGGAAAGAGGGGTGCCCTCACCAGGGACAGGAAAGGTGGGTTTAGGGAAAACAGAAGGAGTTGTATTTGGACAGGCTGAGTGTGAGGTGTATCCCGGACAGCCAAAGTGATGTGTGAAAGGCAGCTGGAAGTGAGACCAGGGAGGCCGGCAGAGAGACTGGGGCAGGACAGGCGGGTCTGAGAGTTACCAGCATAGAGGTGACTGCTAAGAAGAGGAGGGACAGAACATGGCCTGTTTGGCCTTTTCCCTCCCCCGCCCCAGGGGCTCAGACACCTCAGCCTTACCTGCTGGAAGGCCAGGGTGGATTCATCTCCGTATTGCCGAGTGAAATAGTCATACATGCCAAAGTCTGTCTGCCGGCCCAGCTGGTCTCGAGATGTGCAGTCGGGAATGCATTCGATCACCCCACACTGAGGACCAAGGGAGAGCCTGTGTGACCCCAGGGGCCTGGGCCTTTGGCATTTCAAGGCCCCCAAACTTTGTGAGGTTCAAACTAGATATTCAAGCCCCCTGTCAGGTGGCTCAGGAGAAGGAGCTGGAATCTCTCTCCAACCTGGGCTGGAACAGAAATCTCCTCTCTCACCTCCCCACAACAAGGGCAGCCAGTTTGATGGGGCACTCACTACCTGCTCAGATCTGCCTCCCTGCCACTTGTCCAAACTGGTTCCCCAGCAGACCAAGTCTGATTCTGGCCTTGAGCAGAGTGGAAGGCACTGCAGGCTCACACCGAGCGAGCGTCTTCATAGACTCAAACTCAGTGAGGTCTCTATGTAGCCCCCTCCCGATCCTGGCCATGCTCTGGTCACACCCTTCCTCAGACCCTCTCAGGTCAAATGCCTTGGCTGCACTTACCCCAGGAGCTGTGGCCACCACCCTGTAGGGAAACACAAAGAGGTCCAGGCCCACCAGCTGGAAGATGTTCTTGAAGAGGTCGATGATCTGCAGAGCCAGCATGTCCTGGGGGGGAACACAAGAAGAGAAGGCACTTACTAGGACTCCCAGGGGCCCTCTGCCCTGGCTGGCCCCTCAGCTCCGCCCCTCCCACGGCCCTGGGGCAGCCATAGAGCCTGACCTCTGCTGCCTCGCCCTCCTGAGATTCCCCCAATCCCCTCAGCTTCCTTCACCCCAGTGAGCCCAGGTGCGGAAAGCACTGTGCCAAGGTGGAAGGAGAGGGATGGGCTCTCTGAGCTAAGGCCTTCAGGTCTAGGATCTGATTCCAGCTTCCTCCCTAAGGATGTCTTTGTTGAGTGAATGAATGGACCCCCCGGAAGCAGGAGGTTTTGTTTACACTGCCACCCCTACTCCGCTGGGGCTCAGTTTACCTGTCTGCAGTCATCGCCCACTTTAAAGATGGCTGCCTGCCAAGAAATCTTGCTGCTGTCCTCATCCTCTTCCTCAGTGGGAGAGACATGGTCAGAGGTGCACCGCATTCCTGCTTGGGGCCAGAAAGGCTGGACCTCAGAAACTCCCAGAGCACCCTCAGTCTGTCCAGAAGCTTCGGGTAAACATGCCACAATTCTATATCTGCTCGCCACCAGAGTCGGGAGCTGCGGGCCCCTAACTGCCACCAGCGGCACTTAAATCTGATGTGAGTGCACATGTGTGTGCGTCTGAGTGCATGCAACTGTGTGCAAATGTGCGAGTGTGTCTGAGTGTGTGCACATGTGCTGGGCGCCCAGTAGGTGCTTTATCAGCGCTGGATGGCCAACTGTGTGGGTTCGTGACCGTGGAGGGGTGGGGTTGAACACCAGCTTAAACCCATGGCCCTCAGGCTGACGAAAGGCTGGCAGAGGGACGTGAGAGCAGGCTGGCATCCAAGCAGCTGCTGCCCTGGAGGAGGCGGGACGAGAACTGCTAGCCCGTCCCTCTCGGCTCCCTGCCCCTTGCTGTGGCTCTCAGCCCAGACTCCAGCCAGGCCACCTACGTGGGGCCTGGCCCTTGGCCAAGGGCCGGGGCTGGAGCAACCACTTCTGACTAGTTACTGGATAGACAGAGTCCCATGGGCACAAGGGCCAGCTCTGCACTGACCTTCTTTTTCGAGCTCGCTGACCCCGCAACGCTTCACCTTAAACTTGGCCAGGTACGGGGCCTTGGCGGCACTGCAGAGACAAGAGGACGCAGTGTGAGTCGCTGCTCTAGAGGCACTGGGGGGGATCCTCAGTTGGACCTCCGGGCCTCCCAGGACTACCAGGGGGTAGCTCACCTCTGCATTGGGGTTCCTGATTTGTAGTCAATGTCCAGCACGATGGCCTCAGGGTTACTTGGGAGGTAGCAGCCTAGAATGGGAGGAGGGTCATCAATCTGAGGGGTGTGGACAGTGTGCTCCCAAATCCAGGGTGGGGCTTGGGACAGTGCTGGAGGCTGGAGCCTGACTGGAGAGTCGGTCGGCAGTGACCCATCTCTGGACAGCCTGCACCGCACTGCTGGGGTCAGGGGCCCAAGACCGAGGCGAGGCCAAGGAGGAGGAGGGTGGCTCTGTGAGCTGGGGACTTAGAGAAGAAAAGGAGGAGACCAAGGGAAAGGAGAGGGCCTGGGGGGCCCTGAGTGCAGCTGCCTTCCTTCCCCACCCTTCTCACCTGTCCCAGAGGCACCAGCCCTCGCCTCCCCTGGCCATGACAACAGCCGCTGTCTCTCCCTAGTCCAGCCCAGCCTCCACCCCTCCACTGCCAGAGCACAAGTGTCCCAGCCCTTGGTGATCTCCGGTGGGTCCCTATTACTTCCAGCATCATCTCTCCTTGTGCTCCGGCTGCTTCCCACCTCCCCTGTTGTCTTACTCTCAACCTGCCACCAAACGTTCTCGAATCCAGCTACACTGGCCTCCTTGCCACTCCCAAATGCAATACCATCATCTCCCACCTCCGGGCCTTTGCAGTGGCTGGCCCCACTGCCTGGAATGCCTGCCCTCTGTGCCTCTGCCTCACAGACTCCCTCTCTTTCTTCAAGGAGCATCTTCTCCCTGCCATCCCCTCCAAGGACTCTTACTTCCTCTAACTTGAATCTCCTTGAGGGCAGGGCCCCATCCCTCCTGCTGAGAGGCTCAGGGAAAGCCAGAATGAAGCCTCCCAGGCCAGGCAAGGCCCATCCCTCCTGCCAGCTCAAGATCGGGCGGCAGTGTCCAGCTGTGAAATCCTCGGGGGCCCCAAGGACAAGCTGACCGCCTCTTCCAACCCTGGCCCTCCCTCCTGGGCCCGCAGACCAAACAGCACCCAGTCCTACAGTCTCCGTCTCCTCAGGCTCCCCTGGGAGCCCTATCTTGGCTATGCTCATCCAGACACTTGGGCACTGTGGTCGTGGCCCCCCTGCCCCACCCCCCCAACTCGGGTTGCAGAAGGAGGCGTGTGGATGGACCACCCCGTCTCCCTGCCCAGGCCCAGCAGAGTCGTCAGGAGGAGGAGGGGTGCACGACAGGATCGCCGGCACCGGGGCTGCTTACATGGCTGCACCTTCACGTCAGCCAGGGCGCTCAGGCACGCTTTCTTCCGCTCATCACCTTTTGGGAAAGGCCTGGGGAGGCAGAGAAAGTGGCTTCTGAAGCAGTGGCTGGGCTGCTTTTTTGTGTCTCCTCTGTGGGAGGGTCACAGACCCAGGGAGGAGGCTCAGGCTGCTCTCTCTGGTGCCCTCAGTGGCTCCCACCCAGGTCATTCAGGTGCACCTCCCCAGATTCTCCTGCCTCCCTTCCACATGAATCTCGAGACCACCAGCCTCTCCTACGGGCTCTGCTCCTTCTGGGCTGCAGGGCCTCTTAAAAGGGACTATAGACAGAACACAATCTTTCCCTGGGGTGGGGGCAGGGGGAGTGGCAGGGGGGTGGGATGGGGCACAGAACTCCGTAGTGTGGGGCCCACAGGGCTCTACAAAGGCAGCCTGAGATGGCTACTACTTCACAAGGTTGTCTAATACTGAACTTGTGGTCCACTAAGACCTCAGGCTCCCAATTTTTTTGGACACCAAGTGGTCACCTCAGCACCTTCATATAAAACCATAATTAAGACAATTCCTGCTTGCAGAGAACATTTACCCCAGCCTCCCTAGGGGAGCCTCTCCCAAGGTGGGGGGCCTTCCTCACTCCAGAGCCCTGGCCCTGGGCCAGGAGACTCACTTGATTATGGCCGACACATTGGTGATCTTGTTAAAGAAATCAAACTCGCGCTGATAGAAGTCTTTGGCAGGGCCTGACAGGGAGCCTGTGATCTCCTCCACCAGCTGCTCCAGGAGCTCCCCGATGTCCGCTAAGGGGGAGCGAGAGAACCATCATGCTCACGGAGAGCGCGGCCAGACCCAGACCCAGCAGAGCTGAGGAGGGGGACGGCCCTGAGGGGCTTCACCACGACCCTTCCCAGGGCCCACACCTGCTCTCAATGGACCCTGCCCAGTGGAGGGGTCAGATCATCCAAAGCCTGACCGTTCTCTCCATTTCACAGACTGGGAGACTGAGGGAGATGTGGTAGCCTGAAACTCTTCCAGGGCCCCAAAGGTCACAGCACTCAAGTGAATCAACAGGAATGAAAAGGAAGAAGACCCCTTCAAGCCCCGAGGCCTCAATTTTTCAAAGCAGTGACATTTATTTTTCTTTTGGGCAAGGGGGTTGTGCAGGGGAGATGGGGGGGGGGTGTGAATGCAGGGCAGGGGGGATGGGAACCTGGGGGGGATGGGAGCCCAGGGCAGGGAGGTTGGGGCGGGGGGCGTGAGCCGGGGGCATAGGGCCTCGAGCACAGCCAAACAATACTCACGGTCCTTCTGGTGACCTTCTTCATCCAGGAAGATGTTGGTCTTCATGTTCCAGATAAACTGGTGTGCCAGGAGCTGGGACTTGGACGCTGCCCACAGGATGTACTCCCGGACATAGCCCATCTGCAATCAGACCAGGGCCCCTGAGTGCCCCTGGTGCCCTCCTAGCCCACGGTGCGCAGGGAAGGTGTGCGTGGGGCAGGGCAGTGGCAGGTGAGGGAGGAAGCACCGGCCGGGTAAGCCCTGCTGCCCTCTAGCGGCCCAATGAGCAGCCGCCCTCCCAGGCTCTGGCCCAGCCTGCACTGGAACAACAGCCCGGGGAGAGGCTGGCAATCTGCGCTGTCCAGGGCAGCTTGGCTTGTTCCACCTGGGAACAGCCCCATGAGGGGTGAGCTTCTCCTGGCGCCGGCCCCACGTTTGGGCCCCGCAGCTTCTAGACTCTTGGAGCTCCTTGGAGAGCAGAGTGGGTACACCAGGGACACACCCCTCCCTCAGCGCACCCCACCAGGGACCCTCCCTAGGGAGCCCCTGATCCTGCTTCCTCTTTTCTCCCCAAAATCAGGGCCAGAACACGACCTGGGGGTCCTTCCTGGCCCCGGCCCCACCCTCCTGGCCGGTCCCAATCAGGCTGTTTCCTTCACTTTTTGAAGGACAAGATTAAAGTAAGCAAAGAACTTACAAGCCGCCAAAGACCCCAGAGGAGGGGAAATTGCTGAGGACTTGGGGTCTGCCTAAGGGCCCCTCGCTGCTGGCCCCTGCCCTCCCACCTGGGGCTGGGCCAGTCAAGTTCATGGCTCTAGCCTCTGCTCTCCAGTCCCCAGGCCCCTCTCCTGATGCCTGTACTTTGCCCATGTGTGTCCAGACTCCTGGGCTCATGGGGAAATGCAAAAGGATGCATGCCCCATCCCTCCTCCCCCAGGCTGCTGTGACTTTATGGGTCAGTTGGTCAATCAAACAACCATCAAGGCCTCCAGGAGGGAGGAGCCTCACCTTGTCATACCTCAGGGCCTGCACAATTTGGGGGATGTAGAACAAAATGGCATCCTACAAAAGAGGAGACAGAAATCAAGATTAAAGGGTAAAGTCAAGACAGAAATCACCCAGGACCACGTGAAGAGAAGGTGGCCTGTGGCAGCCCCCCCCAGAAGAGCCAAAGCGCTTGCCCAGCTTCCAGGCACAGAGTAGAGGAGGAGGAGGAGGGCGTGCTGGGGGGCTCCGAGATCAGTCACTGGTGGCCTGAGCCAGGAACAACACAGCGGGCAGCCCCCTGGGCTCCTGGTGACCCATGGGACCGACTTCCAACAGGAGCTGCTGGGCCTGGGCCCACTGACTCTTCTCTTACTCTTAAAGCTTAGAAGACTTGGCTGGGACTAGGGTGAAGGCTGGGGTCAAGGGCAGGGTCGCGGGGTGCCGGGAGTCTTACCGGAGGAAAGGACCGCAAGACCTTGACTCCATACTGCGCCGTGAGGGGGTGGGGCGGGTACATGCTGGAGAAGTAGGAGAGGCCGGTGGGCGGGTCCGTTGGGGCCCAGCACAGCACATGGCTGAGCTCAGGGGCGTCAGCGTCGATAGTGTGCCAGGTCACCAGGTACTGGAGGGGAGGAGGGATCAGAGGCCGATTCAGGGGCCGGCCCAGGGGCGGGTGCCCGAGCACGAGGCCTCCTCATTTCTCCTCCATAACTCCAGACTCACAGGGAAAGAAAGGAAAGGCACTGCTGTTCTAAGTGTGTTTGCACAAGGGGTGGGAGGAGAGAGAATCAGGGCTGGGGGGTTCAGCAAAGACCCCTTGGGCAGAAGAGCAACAACCTTCAGATCAAAGGGGACCCATTCACCCAGGGCCTCTGTGCCAAGCACTGGGTAAACAGAGATGAACAGTGGCACGGAGGAGAACTGAGGCTGAGAGCGGCCATGCTTGCTGGCCCCTGGCGGAGCCGGGCCCCCAGAGGATGAGCACCAGCCTCCTCTGGAAACAGCAACAAGCTGCAAGCCAAAGGGAGCAGCTAGACAGCGGGGAGGGAGGGAGGGCCGCTACCTTGATGGCTTCTGGCAAGTCACTGACAGCGCCTGGGTCCAGCCGCACCAGCCGTGTCACCTCGGTACCGATGGCTTCCATATTCTTGAATCTGAGACAGATGGGGACAGATGAGCACCGACAGCCTCAACGTCAATGGAGAAGGGTGAGACAGAAAGTCAAGTCAAACCCTTGGCAGGCAGGAGGCTGGATGGTCTGTCCTTGGGCTGGACAGCTCCCCTGGCCTTCCCCTGGGGCCCTACCACCAGAAGCCTTCCCTGGAGGCTCCTCCTCCCAGGCCTGCCCTGAGCCCCCATCACAGGTTTCCTCCATGTTCTGTGGGTACCTTCTGACCAGCCTGGGGGGCAACTGGGAAGGCAGAGACCACCTCTCTGTGAACCCAGCATCAACTCTGGCCATGGGAAGGGCTGGAAGCTGCTCACCCTAGGAGGGAAGCCCCCAGTGCCCAGCAAGGTCGGCCTCCACTTGTCCACTCCAAAGTTCCACAGAGCTGCCTCAACTAGAGTGGCTCGGGGCTGTGTGCCTGGCCCTGGGCCCAATGCCAGGGCATGAAGGAAGGGGCAGAGGTCTTCCCCCCAGCCTGCCTCCCTTGGGTCACAGTCTGGGAGTGAAGAACAACTCCTCTTGTTTTTCCAAAGCCCGCAGGGAACAAGAGTAATAGCTGATGTGTGGTACGTTGAGGTCTGCCAGGCACCTGATGGCATCATTTCCTTGGCAGCACTTTCTGCCCAACCTCCTTGGTCTGGTCTTTCCAATCTTACTGGAAGCTTTTTATCCTTATGGGTGGACATAGGGCTGGCCCTGAGGGTGCTGTCTGGCTGCCTCAGAGGCCTCCCCCTCACCCCACAGTCTCCCTCTGGGTGCCCACCTGGAAGGCAGCTGCACAGCCAGGTGCGGGGAGATGCTCCAGGCCAGGTTCACATTGTCCTTCCACTGCTTCTCGCTCATGCTGACGTACTTAGACTTCCAGTTGGCCACGCTGCTCTCCCCGGTCTGGTCCAGCTCCAGCTCAGGGGCCGACAAGGGGTTGTACCAGGTGATCAGACGCTCAATCTCTGTAGCCTGAAAGGGCCAAGAACAATGTCGGCTCCTCTTCTGTGGCCTCCACCATCAGGAGAGCTTATGCTGAGTGTGCCACAGCTGGCACTGCACCCTTGGGCAGGTGGGTGGTGCCCGGATGAGGCAGCTGAGGCCCAGAGCTCAAGGCCAGCTGGCACATCAGCAGTAGGCTGTCTGCCAGACCAGCGCTTACTCCACTGCCACAAGGCACAGGAAGAAGGGGTGCTGGCAGGGCCAGACCTTCTGGGCCAAGGCCAGAACCCTCTACGGTGCCCTACTGTCTGCCCCATTGCCGCAGGCCGCAGCCAGATCATCTTGAGAGGCTCTTCCCGAGGAGCCAGTCCATGCTTAAGGCCACATGCATAGCCCTGGGATCCTACACGCCCTGCCCACCTCCAAGGCTCGAGGAGAGGATTCTGGGAACCTGTGATTGGGGCATGACGGGGACATGCATGAAGGCCCTGCAAGGCTGGAGGTCTGATCGCCTGTAGGAGGGCCCTCGACTGCCCTTCTTTATGGACCAAAAAGGAATCTTGGTCACAAAGAGGGAGGCCCGGGCTTCTGGGATCTGTTTCAGGTCATTAAAATAATGGGGTAGCTTCCCAGGAGTTGCCCCCTCAGCAGCCAGCCTGGCACAGTGGATAGAGGCCAGGTCCTGGGCTTGGGAAGACCTCGGTGAGAATCCTGCCCTAGGCCCTCAGGAGCTGGGGGAGCCTGAGCACATCCCTTCATTTCCAGGGCTCCATTCTCTCGTTCATAAACAGGGGCTGGGCTCAGTGGCTGCCAAGGTCCTTCTGGACAAGCGGGCTGTGGTAGCCCCCACTTGTGTGTCAGAACAACATGCATGCCCCTGGCTGTGCCTGTGCACTCCATACCATCAGCCCAGAGTCTCTCGCAGACGAGAACGCATCACGGGGACTTGGGTACTATGGGAAGTGCTTTGGTTTCCACTTGGCATCCCGTCTGACCCATGACTGTCACGAGTAGCTTTGATGAGCAGATGACTTCCAGTTTTATCAGGCAGCTGTCTGGCACTGATAAACACCTACTGTGTGTCTGGCACCAAGCTCAGCCTTAGGGAGGGGCTCTGAGGCCAATAATGGACCAACAGGCTACATACAAGATCTGGAACAACGGGACGGGAGCTGGCACAAATAACCGGGGGACTGGGAAAGGCCACCTAGAGAAGGGATACTTAAGGGGGGTGTCCTAAAGGAAGCCAGAAGGTGGCAATGAAGAGGAGAGCCTGCCAGGTGTGGGGAACAGTCAGTGCAAAGACTCAGTGGTGAGAGGTGGGGTGTTGGAAGAGTCAAGGGGAAGAAGCCTGGAAAGGCAAGAAGGGCCTGAAATGCCAGAGGGAGGGCTTGCTCCCTGCTCCTGGGTGTGTGTGTGTGTGTGTGTGTGTGTGTGTGTGTGCGTGTGTGTGTCTCCTCCAGAGCCATCTGGGTCCAGTGGCCTGATATTCAACACGACGACTGGAGACGGCCCAGGATGCACTGGGAGACTCTGGCCCTTTCAGGCTAAGGGAGGTGCCCCTGGGAGGGAGAGGCAGGGGTGGGCCTGTGGCTGCTGAGTGGAGAATCAGGCCCAGGGAGGCTACTGCAGTGGGGCAGAGGGGATGAGGGCTTGAGCTGGGGATGGCCACGGGAGTGGAGAGACACACTCCCCCTGTGGCAAACCCTGAGCCAAGCACTGGAGATAAACAGAAAGGAAAATCCCCAGCCCTCACCCCCAAGGAGCTCCTCACATTAGATGGGCCCTAGCATCAAGGTGGCCTTTACCTAGGACTCCCCCCATCCATTCTCCACTCCCTTTTCTGGGCTGTCTTCCCTGTGACAATAAAAGCTTCTTGAGGGCAGGGGTTTTCTTTTTGGAGGTATTGGTACCCCCGGCACTCAGCACAGAGCCTGGCACATCACAGGCATTTAATAAACGCTTGACTGACTGATCACCCAGGACTGGGACGTGATGGTTCCACTGTCCTTGTTAACAAAGAATTCAACCCAAAACTCTCTAGAAAACTGATTGAAGCTGGAAATAGCCCATGCTGGAGGGGCTGCAGAGAGACAGGCCCACTGAGGCACTGCTGGGAATGGGTGCAGCCATCCTAGGAAAGACCCAGATCAGCTGGGGGTGCCCCAGAGCCTGGTAATGTCTTAGGAAGGCTGCAGCACCTTCTGGCTCCCTGGCATCCTTGCCCATGTACTGAAGGCCCTCAGGGTGACCTTGGCCAGAGCTCCTACCAGCTTCTCTGAAAGACCTCATGGCTGAGTCTGGAGTCTCAGCAGCTATCCCATCTGGCTGTCCTGGCTCTGCCAGGCGAGTGGACCAAGTGTGGGCGGATGGCCCTGGGTACCATTTGTTTCTAGGAGCACATGCTGATGCAGGTCCTCCCGCACAGAGGACAACAACTGAGGTCAAGTTTAGAGACGGTGACCTGTCGCATCCTGGCCCCCCTGCCCCTCACTCTGTCACCGTCACGGCTCAGCTGAGCACCATCTGCAACGGTCTGTGGGTTTCTCTGACCAAGTGGCCGGCCAGCTGCCTAATGCCGAGCCCCTCAAGCAGACCCCATCTGGGGGCCAGGACCCCCGATCTGCCGGGGCAGGTGCTTCCCTGGTAGGCCATGAGGAGGCAGGCGTCAGGGTGCACTGTGGACCAGGGCCTAGAAAGCCCTCTGTAAAGCCAGGCTGCCATGGCAAGGATGGTGGGGGGGATGATAACAGGACTTGGCACCGTCCCGCACCAAAGGGCCTGACTCACCAGAAGGGACAGCAGCAGTGTCCTCCGCTTCATGTAATACTTGTGCAGCTGGGTGCCCCTGTTGGTTTTCTTGGACATCCCTTGAGAGGCAAGAGAAAGAGAAAGAGCGAATTTGTCAGTGAACGTGTCTGCTTGCTCGGTTCCTAGGAGACTGACGAGGCTGCCCTTGACCCAGGTCACTGCGGCTGACAGACCAAGCACGGCCTGGGCCTGCTCACTTGTGGGAGCACCCAGCTGAGGCTCCGCGGCCCCGGGGCCGGCCCAGGAAGAGCTGCCCGGTGCCCCTCGGTCTTCCTCATCTTGTGAGCACTTGCATGGGCGTCTTCCCCATAATCGCACTCTAAGTGGAGAGCAGGGTCTGGGCTGGCCAGCCTTGGTATCCCAAATGCTGAACCCAGGGCCTCACAGATAATCGGCCCCCCCAAATGCTGGCTGAGCTGAAGGCCTTGGTCTGAGTGTTGGCTCTGCCACTTTTTAGGAGCTGGTGCGGTCTCTTCCTCGGGGCACAGGCCTAAGGCTCCCGGCCCTCCCCGTGCTACAGCCAGGTGCGCTAACCGGGGGCTATGATGAGCATGATGGGATGGAGGTGCTGATGGAGGACCACAACGATGAAGATGGCGCAGCGATCTCAAGCAAGGACTCAGGCAGGGCGCCGGAGCGAGCCGGCGGACTTGGACTGAGCGCTTGCCGAGGAGAGAAAAGACAAGGCGGGCGCGTGAACAAAGAACTAGATGACCTGATTTCTTGGAGATGGTTGACATGCCGCTGGACAGTGGGTAAGTATTGATCCAGCCCTGGGTGGCTTGCTGTCGAGAGCCAACGGTTATGTCCAGGTTACTCCGAGTGTCCTGGTTATCTACAGTCAAACAGAACACGGGACCCTAAAATAAAGCCACTCAAGAAAAAGCACAAGGGGTTAGTTATCCTGCATCAGCCCGAGGTCGCCAGCTGAGAGACGACGTGGCTGGAGGCTGTTCCTGGAGGAGGGACCACTCCGCAGGCTGGCCCCGCCCCTCCTGCTCCAAACCATCCTCCTGAGGCACCATTTCTCTGCTGAGGCTTCCGGGGGCTCCGCACCCCTCCCTGCCCAACCTGCCCAAGCCCATGAATGTCACAGGCTCTCTCCTGAGCCCTCCAGGCCTCTACCCCCACGCCTCAGCTCATCTCATCATTGTCTGCAATGGTAGCACTCTTGCTCTCTGCCAAGTGAACTCTTGTCCACAGCCCAGCTGGACTCCTATCTCCTCCAGGAAGCCTTCCCAGATCCTCTCCTTCCACCTCACAACTGGCTCATGAAACGATCACGTACCACTGCCTATGACACATGGGCGTGCCTAGTTCCTTGGCCAGGGGGTGAGACCCTGCACACAGGGCTAACTTCCTCTGGGCTTGGGGCCTCTCTCAGCATTGGGCACAACGTGCCTTGCACAAAGCGGACACCTAAGCATGTGCTCAACTGCGCTGCTGGGAAATCTGCCTGGTGCCCTGAGTGGCTTCTAAAACCAGGGCTGACCCCTCCGGTGCCAGTGCTGCCTGATGGGTCTGGTGCCCAAGCTTCGGGAAAGGCATATCCCAGCAGACACGCAGGTGGACCCTCGGCTCAGGAAGGAAGTTGGGCCGAGCCCTGGTCCTCCTGTCTCTGCCTAGGAGGTACAAGGAAGCAGACTGTGGGCAGAAGCAGTAAGCCTCCCCTGAGTCCCTCCAGAGATCTACAAGAGCATCCTACAAGATCCCTGTGCAAGAAAAGCTCTAGAAGGGGGATCCCGGTCAGGACTTGGTGGGATCAGATGCCTCTGAGGTCCTTCAGGACTCTGGGAGCTGAGCTCCCCACCGGTAGAGGTCCTTCTGGTTGGGGATTCCCGCAGCTCCCCCAGGCCTGGGCGAGACACCACTGTGTTCCAACTCTGATCGTCTGTGATGCTAGGCACTAGCACAGATTCTAGGATGGTAAATCCTTGTCGACTGGAAACCTTGGGATCCTTCCGGGCAGCCGAGGGCTTGCCCATTCTTAGGGAAGCATGGAGTGAGGAACAGCAATCATTCTAAATGATACTGCGCCCTCACTGAACTCCTGAATCCTTATGAATGTCCGGGACTAGACCGTAATACGTTGGCGCCCACGGCCTCCAGCTGCTGGGCACATGTGTGCCCTTGGCTCTGTCTCTTCCCTGGTCATCAGGAGGTACCATGAACAGTGCCAGGTGCTGCAGTCTGTGGGAGGCTGAGCTCCACAGTGGTCCCACCCTATTCGCCCGAAGACCACACGATCACATGTGTTACGAGTGTCTGTAAAGTAAGAGTCGGGGGGACTCTGACTAGTGGAGGTGAGCTCGGTTTTGGTGGCTTCCTTACTGGCTCTCGGGGGTCAGACGGGAAGTAGATGGGCATGACGGTGGGCCATGCCCTCCTAGGCCCAGAGCCATACTCACCCGGGGGCACGAGCTGGCTGGCGGTCAGGTACTTCTTATCGGAGAACATGGCAGTCCAGAACTTGATCAAGACGCTGATGTCCTCACGCAGATGGTTTTCTCCTTGGGTGGGAAACCTCGGGGGACAACTGAAAACAATCAGGAGAGAAAAGCAGCTCACGGGTGGAGAATGAGTGGAGAGTCTGAACAAGCCGAGGCCTTTCGGAAGTCACGTCACGTCCTGGGCATCACCTGGGATCCCCATCACGGCTTATCAGCCAGTCAGCATTGATCAAGTATCTCCTGTGTGCCAGGCCCTGGGCTTAGTGCTGAGGGAAGGCCCCGGAAGGCTTCCTGGAAGAGGTGGGATTTTAGTTAGGGCTCCCAGGAAAGTTCACTGGTGAGGGTAGAGGAGAGAGGGACAGTGTCAGGACTTGGGGCCCAGAGCTGGGGGACAGAGGGTTTTGTTCACGGGACAGCCGGGAGGCTGGGGTCACGGGATCCAAAAGTAGATGTTGGGGAGTGAGGTGGAAGTAAAGGGCAGCCGAGTGGTGTGGTGGAGAGTGCACTGGGCCTGGAGTCAGGAAGACCTGAGTTCAAATCCAGCCTCAGACACTTCCTAGCTGGGTGACCCTGGCAAGCCCCTTCACTGTCATCTGCCTCAGGATAATAACAGCCCCTGTGACCCGGGGGTGTTGTCAAGATCTAGTGAGAGAAAATCTGTAAAGTGCTTAGTAGGGTGCCTGGCACATAGCAGGTGCCACATCAGTGTTAGCTATCCTCACCTTTATTATCACTGTTAAGAAAGCTGGATAGGGAGGAGGGGCTGGGAACGAGGAGCTCTGAAGGCCAGACAGAGCATTCTGTCTTTGCTCCTGGAGGCCACGGGAGCCGCTGGAGCTGGCTGCATGGGGGTGGTGAGGTCGGACCTGCACTTCAGGAAGGTCCCTTCTGTGGCTGGGTGGAGGCTGGCTGGGGGGCGGGCAGACCCCCCACAGGGGCTCCCTTCTTCCTGCCACCAGCCCCCCTCCCCACGTGGGCAGAGGGTCTGCCAGCACTCTGCCGGGCATCTCTGTGGTTGGGAACAATGACATCTGAAGGGAGTGAGGCCAGGGTCCTTTGGGGAGATCCCTCTGCTCCATTCTTGGACCCATCGAGGGCTGGTAGCTAAGCCAGACCTCCCAGTGCTGGGGCTTCCCCAGGCCCTCCGGTCACCCCAGCTACCACGAAGGCTCAGGGACAGCAGCACCTGAAGCGTGGCCCACTTTACAGATGGGGATGCTGAGGTGCAGAGAAGTGGGTGACTGTCCCTGGTCAGCCAGCTCAGGCCTCCCTGGACTCCCAGTCTGGCCCGCTCTGACTGTTCCACATGGGTTCAATAGCTTTGGGGGTGGGATGGGAGTGTAGGACACTCATCATGGCCCAGAGCGACCCACAGAGGGCTCTGGAAACGGCAAAGCATCACCTCAGTGTCCCCCAGGGGCACGAAGGAGAGGCATGAGCCAGGACAGAAAGAGGAAGGTTCAAGTCCCACCTCTGCTGGCCATTCTGGGCCATCTTGGGGAGCCAGAAAGCCCCCAAAGCCCCAGGTGGAGCTCAGACAGATGGATGGATGGCTGAGTGAATTAGAGCAAGCCGGGCATGCTGAGCCTGTGAGGGGCACTTCCTCATAGGAAGCGCCCATGCTTCTGAAATCCCAGGTGTGCCCTGGATCTCCTCAACACTACTGATGGAGCTGGGAGCCCAGGTGCTAGCAAGCAACAGGCCTAGCTGGGCAGGCTTCAGGCACCGACTCCAGCTCCTCCTCTACCAGCCCCAGGGATGATGAAGTGGGTGGGCCACTTGGCCAGCCAGAGCAGCCCCTTGATATGGAAGGGCTGCCACCTGCACCTACGGTAAGGTTCCCAGGCTCCTGTACACCTGCTGAGGGCAGCACCAGGGTGGAGGAACCACCTTCATCCTTGCTGAGGAATACAAGAAGGGGAGCCAAGGGAATCCAGCCAGCTACAGTAATGAGGCACCACTGCCACACCTTCTCAGCTCTGAGAATGCCAATCATGGAGCAGAAAGAGAGGCCGTGGGGCCAGGGCAGGGCTGTGGGCAGCGTTCCTGGCATCCCTGAGCCCCACGGGCCTAGATGGAGGAGAGAAGGGTGTACCTGAAATAGTCAAAAGCAGTCGAGTACACCTTCTCACGCAGGACGTTGCGGATGGTGGCATTGGGGACCACGTCGGCATGCAGCAGTGATAGTCCAAGGGTCAGCAGCCTGGAGGAGGAGAGGCCACAGGGGCACACAGTCAGGATGAGAGAATGCCAGTGACCCAGAGGCCCTCTGCCCCACCCCACCCCCCAGAGTCTCTAGCGTAAAGGGTGAGGACAACACGGCCCTCCCTGGAGGGCAGAACCTGGGCCTAACCTTATGGAGTCGGAGTCACCAGGGGCGGGACAGGATGTCCGGCTGAGGATCCCCAGACACCCGGGCCTCTGAGCTCTGACTCAGACCCTGCCTTGCTGCAGCACCGGGGGCTTGGTGCCTCCTAAAGGAATGCCAGCTTCAAAGCCAAGGTGTGCCTGTCCCGATTACTTACAGATGAATTGTTCATACTAATATTAAAAAAACCCTGCACTTGACCCGTTCCTCCTTCTGCTAAACATGGGCAATGACCCTGGCGCCATCTAAGCCCCAGGGCTTGGGCAGCCTTGGAGCCCAAGAGACATGAAAGTGTCTCCCAGTGTTCCTGTTGCCGTCATTATCGTGACTATGGTTATTGTCACCTCTGCCTGGCCCCAGGTCACACGAAGGCCAGGACTACAACCCAGGCCTCTGAGGCCCCAGTCCAGCTCGTGCCAAGATGACAGATGTCTCCTTCAATAAGGCTCGACTTGGGGGGTGGGTCTGTCTTCCCCTGGATTCCTACTTGATACCTCCCGGATGGCCTGGCCTTCCCTGGGAGGCCACCTTCTTGGCACCTTCACCCCTCTAGAACAAGACCAGGGACTGTGCTTGCCTGCCTGCCCCCTGTGTTTGGGGGAGCCTCACATGTGCCCCCCAGGCACTGCCACAGAACCAGGTGGCAGGTATGACTATGGCCGTGCTTCGCCAAAAGAATGGCTGGATGAAAGCGCTTCCAGAAGCCCTCCTCTCCATGGCTGACACCCTCCCCTCTGCCAGCCCTCTCAGGGGATGCCCACTACCAGGGCCACTAGTGAAGGGCATGGTGTGCACCTCCAACTGCCCTCTGAGGGTGTGGGTCCTTCAGCATGAGCGCCGTGGGCTCAGGTCTGTCCCGAAGGGCCCTTCCGAGGGCCTCGAACCCAACCCCTCCACGGCACGGGATGAGGAAGCAGGCACGGCGTGCGGCTCTCTGCCTTCTGCTCAAGCCACTTCCTATTTCCAAGCCTCAATTCCCTCATCTGTAAAGTGAGACTAACACAAGCTGCGGCCTAGAATTCTGAGGGTCATGAAGAAGAGACATTCCTTCCTCCAAAGCAGCAGGGGGGACCATGGGTAAGGAGTATGGCATGCTCTCCATACACGATCGATGCATGTCCCTACAAATGTAACGCTTTTAAAAGGGTAAAGTATAAATGGGATGTTGGATTACCATCAGCCACCAAGAATCCACAGCAACGCCTGCTTGGGACCACTGCGACAGAGCTCTGAAGAGCGCCTCCCCTGAGATCGGGACCCCTGAAAATCCCACTAGCATCTACCCCTTGTGGGATGCACAGTAGGGTCTATCTGTCCCCTGTGGGATACACAGTAGGCAGCATCTGTCCCCTCGTGGGATGCATAGGTTCTATCCATCTGTGTCCCACCACCCCCTGTGGGACACACAGTAGGCGGCATCTGTCCCCTTGTGGGCACACACAGTAGGTGCTTTCCATCCCCCATGGAATGCACAGTAAGCAGCAACTGTCCCCGCCCCCTCCCATGGGACACACAGTAGGTGGCATCTGTCCCTTCACGGGACACACAGCAGGTGGCAGGCCTGAGCCTCTGGTCCAGGAGCAAGTGGTAGGAGAGGCAGAGGGTTTTAGAGGAAGGGGGCTGGGCTAGGGCTCAGGAGACATTAGCTGTGGGTCAGCAGGCCGGTCATTCTCCTCTCTTTAATCCTCAGTTAACCCAGCTGAAAAAAGCAGGCACTGGTACGGCCCTTGTTGCCACCCTAGCCTGGGAGCCTGGAGGGTTTGGATGCTATTCTCAGCTCAGCTCTTACTGGAGCAGGGCCTAATTATCTCCTTTGTAAAGTAAGGAGCCTGAAGGTGATGAGCAGGAGACATGTGGTGGCAGGTCCCGTGGAAGGGATGTGTCCAGACTGAGTCCCTGAGGGCTCTCCCGGAGACATGAGAGAGGCTTACTTGAAGCGGGGGCCAATGGCTGCCACGTGCCGGTTCATGCTGCCCTTGGTGCCCCCGATGTTCAGTGACATGGAGCGCTGGAGGAGGCTGGAGAAGATTTCCACCTGGTCTGAGCTGCAGTACTTGGCAATTTCAAACCTCTGCACCAGGAACTGTGGGCAGACATAGGACATGGGATGGAGCAGTCCCCGGTGGGGCGCCCCTGCCCAGCCTTCATCGGCTTTCCCTACCTGGGAAAAGGCCTGCTTGTTGGGCCTCACCCCCATAGCCTGGCACTGCCCAGCCTTCCCAGCTTTAACACACGCCCGACAAATGAGGCGGCTTTTTGCTCCTGAGACATGCTCTGGGCTTTCCCACCTTGGCACATTTGCTCAGGCCATTTTCGGTTCCCATCTCTTCCCCTTTCTTAATCCCCCATCTGTTATTCTGTACCCCCCCACCCCTGCCAAGGCTTCCCTAATCTCTCCCTCTTCGACCTCCCAGAATACCTTTTCCCTGTGTAGTGGGCTTGTGTGTCACCCCCCAGGAGACTAGAAGTTGCTTGAGAGCAGAGTCGGCCTCCCCTCTGGCTCCCTGGCCTCGTGCCGGGCGTCAAGCAGACGCTCAGGCACAGGGATGTCCCAGCCAGGCTCCTTCCCCAGGCCCTGAGAGGGCAGGCTGGGGGGCACTCACGTCAATCCAGATGTAGTGCGGTGTCACCTCAGGAGGGCACGGCTTTGGCTGGCTTGCTTCGGAAGCTGCCAAGGGATCCGCTTCCTTTGTCTCCACAGAAAAGAGTCCATATTTCTGCTCCACTGTCATTTGCCAGGCACCGGCCATCTCCCGCATGAACTGGAAATACAAGAAGCCTGGTTACAATCCGCCAGAGCACAGAGAGATCCTGCAGTGACCCCAGGACTCCAAATCGCTGCTCTGTCAGACACAGGGCCACTCCCAGCAAGTCTGGGCCTCAGACTTGAGACTGGGAAAAGGGTGCTGCCCAGGGTCCTGTGCACGGTAACCATTCTGACAACACACAGGGCCTGGCCCACCCCTCACCCCTGGAGGATGGCAGGGCAGGAAAGGACGGAAGAAGTGTTGGGAACACAGAGGCTGCTATCAGATGCTAGGCCCATGCTAGTCGGTTGTCCTTCGTGCTTGAAGAAGACCCAAATGATACCATGATGTTGGAGTCGAGTTATACTGCATCTGATGGTGGCTGATCAGACCACACTGGGCACAAATAGTCTGTGTGAACACTTGGGGTGGATCCTCTAAATGTACACATTCTATGTTTTCTTTGAGCTGTTTCAATTCTGCTTTGCTCACAGAGCACAGCACCTCCTCTGATGTGGTAACGCCATGCTGAGGGGTCCTGTGCCAATGTCTCCCATGTCACACAATCAATTCCAAAGTTCTTCAGAGGGACCTTAAGGGTGTCCTTGTATCGCTTCTTCTGATCACCAAGTGAACACTTGCCTGATGCGAGTCCTCCATAAGATAGTCTTTTGTCATTCGAACAACGTGATCAGACCGTCGGAGTTGCACTCTCTGAAACAGAGCTTGAATGCTTGGCAGTTTAGCTTGAGAAAGGTCCTCAGTGTCTGGTACCGTCTCCTGCCAGGTGATCTTCAGAATCTTCCTAAGACAATTCAAATGGAAGCGATTCAGTTTCCTGGCGTGGCACTGGTATACTGTCCAGGTTTCATACAACAATGAGGTCAACACAATGGCTCTGTAGACATTCAGTTTGGTAGTCAGTCTTATACCTCTTCTCCCCCATACTTTTCTTCAGAGCCTCCCAAACTCTGAGCTAGCTCTGGCAATGCATGCGTCAGCCTTGTTATCAATGTGTACATCCCTGGAAAGTGCACTACCAAGGTCAGTGAACTTCTCCATGTGCTGTGACCGATGGTTCTACGAATGGATGGTGTGGTGCTGGCTGGTGGAGCACCTGTGTTTTCTTGGTGTTAATTGCCGGGTCAAAATTAGCACAAGCAGCAGAGAATCGATCTGTAGCATGTTACCTGCGAGTGGCGATCTCATGAGCCCATTACTCACTCCTTTTGGCAGGCGTACAAGCTTGTTAGCTAGATTAGCTTTGATTGCAAAACCTACGCCAGCTTCACGGCACTCCCCTTCACCGAGGTCACACCAGAAAAACGTGTATCCAGCTCCGACTTCAGTAAGCCGGCCTTCGTTTGCCAGCCTTGTTTCACTCAGGGTCATAATTTGGACATGATTCCTGCTGAGTTCTCTTGCAACGAGAGCTGCTCGTCTTTGAGGTCCACTGGGTTTTGTGTGCACACACTCTGTGTACTGATCATCTTTGAGATGAGTGGAATTGTCTTTGCAGAAGTTTTGGTCCACTTTTTTGTGTCTTGATCACATAGTGGGACCCTCGCCTGCTACAGTAATCAGGCCAAGGTTGGGGAAGCAGACAGTTTTTAGGGCACCTTTTCTAGCCCCTTCCTCCCACCAGGAGGTGAGCACTGCGATCCTTCAAAGGCTGCTCAGACACCCAGGGGGCTGCTTCCCACTGCTGCTTCCAGTGTAGAGACAATCCTATGGCCTGGGCCGCCTGTGTGCAGGGTTGTGACTGCAGCTCCCAGTGTATCTGCACCTGCTGCTTTGTCATTTGCCTGTCACCAGCATGGTAAATGGTAAAATGATGTGGGTGATGTCTTCTGATTCGTGAATAAACTAGATTTAAGTGAGGCAGAGTTGCACAATGTCATCGGCCTCACTCTCTCCTCCAGAGCCATCAAAGTCCAGCGGCAAGACAAAAGTCAGGATGCCAGGCGATGGCCCAAGATGCAGCGGATGACTTTGTATCTTTGATGTCTAGCCAAGCTCTAAGCGCCCCACGGCGCCTGCTTCAGCCGCCTCAGGGCCATTGGAACAAACTGTTCTCATCTGCCCATTCCACCAGCGGAGGTCTTCACATGCTCAGTGTAGTCACCCCCCACAACTCACTGAAGGCTTTGAGACTCCTCGGTTACCCTTGACTTTGTTTAGTGCACCTGCCAAGATGGTTTCACTGCTGCACATGCTCCAGCTTCTTGGAGCCACAGGTTGGACACCAAAGGTGGACGAACAGCCCTCACAGCAGAGGTGCCAGTCCTCCCTGAACACAGCCTACAACCCCCAGGACCATGCTAGACATCTCCTAGAAAGCAGGGAACTTGGCCAACAGCAGAAGGAAGGGGCTGGTGGGAGGCATCTGGCTTTGGGCACTGAGCCATAGGAAAGAGACTGGAAAAGGCTCTGCCCTGCCAGGTGACAGCAATGACAGCAGGACCAACGCAATCAAGGGGCTGGGTAGAGCGTGGGCACCTGCTCCACGTGTGCAAGGGGGCATGGCCCATCCAAATAGAAAGAGGGTCATGGAGAGGATGGGCTAAGAGTATCCCGGCTGAAAAGGGAAGGGCAGCTTGGAGCCCTGGCCGGGGGCCTGAGCAGCAAGCTGAACTGCCACCTCGGGGAAAGCAATGGGGGGCACATCAACATTCCCTCTTCAGTTGCCCCCTACAGAGAGCAGAGCTTGGAGCTGGGCAGGGAGGATGCCTCCCTCCCGCCTTCTTTCAGTCTGGGCCAGGCTCTGGCCTGTAGGGCAAAGATAAAGGGCTGGGGGTCTGGGCTGAGAAGCCCATGTGGCCCCTTCCAATCACCCGGCTGCAGCAGCAAGGGGACCAGACAGGTTTTTGGGACCTCTGCGGGGCAGGTAAGGCCAAAGACACACCCTGTGCTACTCCATCACTGGTGGGCAGCAGGGCCATGTCTTCACCACCCCTGGCAGGGCCGATACCCTATGTTCTATATCGGAAGAGTACCCTGGCCTGGCCCAACTTGAGACAAAAGCATTTCTAAGGTTTAGCTGTTCAAAGCTGTGTGTTAGAAAAGCCCCAAAGGTCTGTGGGTTCTGTTCTCAACCCTCCCAGGGACTGCCACAGCTCATCACCAGCATGCTCAGAGAAGTTGATCCCATGGTGGAGTCCCACTCTGGCCAAGTGACAGACACCATAAGCAGTTGGCTGGACAGGCTGGGTTGAGCTGGGGCCACAGAGAGGCCACGGGAAAAGGCCTGTTTAACTGGGAAATGGCCAGATGAGGAAGTCAGAGCTGTGGCAGAGGAGCTGAGAAGGGATGCGGCTGGACCTGAGCTCTAGGTGAAGCTCTTGGACAGCCATGCACAAGGCAGATTGGAGGGGGAGAGCCTGGAGACAGCCAGACCTCTGCAGGCTCCTGGGACAGCCCAGGGAAGAAGGGGACGATAGCCCAGACTAGGGGAGAGGTGGGCATGGCTCCATTTGGAGATGGGCACCATTCAAATATAAGCTTCTTGAGGGCAGGGCAGGGACCATGTCTTGGGAGCTCGGCACAGTGCCTCCAGCTGAGACGGCCTGTAGGAAGGCTTCCTACATACTCCTCAGGAGGGCTTATAGAAAGCCAAGGTGGCCAAGCCCAAAGAGGCTGAAGCCTGACCCGTGGAGGTGGCTGGGCCTGGACAGGCCAGCCCCAAGACACAAGGGGCTGGGCCGGGGCCCAGCAAATACAATTATGCTCACCATTCACTCAGCTGCATTCACCTAATAAACACCAACGCATCAGTGAATCTGGGTGTGGCAAAGCAGAGGATGATACAAACGTGGGTGTCTGTGTGTGTGTGTGTGCGTGCGTGCACACACGTGCACATGTGTGCATAAAATAGACACAAGAAATCTATCTAGAAGGATAGATATCAACAGAGACAAATATAGACAAAGATCTAGATAGATACACACGTAGGCATAGATGCAGACAGGGAGAGAGAGAGAAATATTGAAAGATACAGATGTAGACAGAAAGACAGACAGACAGATACAGACATAGGTGTAAACGAAGATGTAGACATGGACACAGATGTAGAAACAGACGCAGACATATGGATAGATGCAGACACAGGTGTAAACACAGACGCAGATACAGATGCAGACGCAGACATACAGACCTGAACACAAAGTCACAGACAGACATAAACACAGACGCAGATGTGGACATAGACACAGATGCACTACAGCCACCTCCTTGGCCGGGTCTCAGCCCCAGAGGGACGTGGTGACCCCAGCCAGGAGTCGCCCAGCAGTCTCCCAGGTTTGAAGCCTGAGCCCCTTACCGGCACTTCCACACCGTTCTTGCCCGCGAGCAGCCACTCCCAACATGCGATGGCTGTCTCCATGCCGTGTTCGTTGAACATCCGGAGGGGGCCCCAGCACAAGTGGTGCAGGAGCTGGGGGTCACAATCTGAAACCAGAGAGTCAGACAGAGATGCTTGGGGGAGACGCTCCTAGGACAGCACGTGAAGGGCTGCCGTGCAAAGGAGAAAGCAAATGTTTCTGAGTGAGAGGCTGAGCACAATCCCCTGGCCCCGCACAATTTGCTGTTCAAGCAGCCACGGTTATGGGATTTTCAAAGCTCTGGCTCCATCTCTTCACAAGAAGCAGATGGAGTCTCAGGGAAGCCCCTGTGGTCGGGGGGTGGGGGTGAAGGGGAGGGCCCGTTGAGGGAGGGAGGCGATGTCCTTGGGCTGGATGTCTCCCACATGGGGAGGAGGGGGAACGAGGGACAGAGCTCCTCCCCAGGGCTCGGGCCTCCACTGTTACCTGGGATGCTGATCAGCATCGCTGTCAACTTGAACATGGCCTGAGTATAGTCCTGAGTCTTGTGCGAGTCCAGGGCTGTGTTCAGCTGCTGGACCATCAGCTTTTTGAGGTCAGATGTGTGGCCTGTGCTATCTGAGAACTGAATCATTCCATAAACCTGCGAGGAGACAAGGCATGGCCAGGTAGGACCAAAGGCTACCACTGAAGCTCTCTGTTTCATCAGGCATGTGGAGGAGACTAAAGACACACACCTTGCTGTACCAACATGGGGAGCACAGTGCAGGGATTGGGGCCGGACTAGGAATCGGGGAGACCTGATGCTGACGAGCCTCTTCCCCTCTGAACCTCAGCTTCTCTTTCTGTACGGTGGGGACAATAATCCCCATAGTCCTCACTGTCATGGGGTGGTTGTGAGCCTCTGCCAAAGTCAGGTGCTACTAGCTCCAGACCCTGACTGCTGGGCTTGGTTCTGGGCACCAGAATGAGGACTGTCAGAAAGACAGTGGGTCCTCTGAAGGCGCTGAAGATGCTCAGCTGGGGCACAAAGGGCAAGTACCCAAGGGCAGACCCAGCCCAGCAGCAAAGCATGAGGGCACAGGAAGGCAAACTGAGGCTGCACTGCCTTGGAACTCTGAGCCAGGGGAGCAGCCAATGCTAGGCAGGATGCGGGCCAGCCAGATGGACTTCTTTGGACTGAGTCAGGGCTGATGGGCACAAGTCACAAAGACAGGCTCTACCACCTCACAATGTCTAACAATGCTCCTGACTGGCAGCTGGCCACCAGAACACAAGTCACGGGAAGTCCATTCTCCGGCCTACAAGGCACCTGCTCCTTGGCAGCCTCCTCTGCCCTTGAGGCCCAGCTTGGGCACCCCCGGTTCCAGGAAGCTGCCTTGGCAGGACTCTCCTGCCTCAGTTTCCCTAGAACTCCTTGCCCTTGCCCATGGCTAGCTGCACCTGCCTGTGTTTCCCAGGATGGCCTCAGATTTCAGGAGGCGACAGACAGTGCCTGACACTCCAAGGGTGCTTGAGAAATGACTCCTGAGCTGATCCAGGCACTAGGCTGCCAGCTTCTGCTGCCAGGCAGGCTTCCAGGCCTTTTCAGTACAAGGACCCCTTAAAGCAGAAAATGCTGCAGCCCCCAGATGTCTGAGACAGCAGAGGATGGTGCCATGTGGCCTCAAGTTAAGGGTCCACTGGGACTCCGAGATACTGCTCCAGGTCCGTGGAGGGCACTAAGGCAGGCTCCCTAGCTTACATGTGCTCCCCCATGGGCACTCCCCACCTCCTGAAGCAATGGAACCAACTTCAGTGATAGTTCTAAGTTCAGGGCTGACCATGTTCCTTCCCTGCTCCATAAAGTCCCAGGTCTCCTACTACCTCAAGGTACAAATGAGAACTCCTATTTGGTGCAGCAGGTCCTCCCCACCCACTCTCCTTTGATTCTAGGTGACAGTCAGCTCATGCACAGCCTGTGCCCTGAAGGCCTGCTTCTGCCACTACTTTCTGGGTCTGGGGTAGGAGGGCATTACCTCGCCTGCATAGCGGTTACGCAGATTCAGGGAAGCCATGAAGTTGGAGTAGTCTTTCTTCACGCACGCAGGCCGCTCTGTGAGCTGAGTTACCTACAGACGGAGAGTAGAAGTGTCACCCTGGCCCAGCAGGGTCCAAGCATGGCTGGCTGGCCATCCTCTCCTTCCTGACTTTGGAGGCTCTCCTAGGAACCAAGTGGAAACCCCACTGTCCCCAAGGCCCCCTGGCCTTCCCTAAGAACCCCGTCAGCTTCATGGACAGTGGCCAAGCCCAGAAGCAGAATGAGCAGGACTGAAGGCTGCCCACACTGGTCAGACTTTCTCTTGGGCACTGGTGATGCCTCTGGAGACCCTTGGGGTTCCCCCTGTCCGTCATCTGTGTCTCAGTGGCTTGCATGAGGTCACTGACTGGCCAAGAGGCAAGGAGGAAGAAGGGAGGGCTGCTGAGTTCCCAGCAGCCAAGGAGCCAGAGGACAGAAGTAAGGCCAAGGGAGAGAGTGAGAAGAGGGTCTTCTGCTCCAGAGAAGGAAGAGCATGCTGCCAGTCAGCCATCTGGCCATGACATGCTGGACATTCCCTCACTCCTAACAGGATTTCCTGTACAATGCGTCTAGTGGTGTAAGGAATCATTAAACAGTCCCTAATGCTTGGCAGGCCCATCTGTGAAAAGGCCACCAGAGGAAGGGAAGCCTCTTTCCAAGAGGGAACAAAAGCTTCAGGAGAGAAGGGGCTGCTGAGGGCCAACATGCCAGGCCAGTGTAGAGCCAGCCAAGGATGCCCACCATGAAGCTCAGCCTACCTGGCAGGACTGAGGATGCCCGCAGCACCGTCACCCCTGCCGGGAGGTTCTGCATAGCTGGGACTTTCAGGGGAGGACTGAGGGACCCGAGTGAGGAGTTAGGAGAGCAGAGGCCCATCTGTCTGCCATCCTTCCCTCAGGCCTGGCTCTCTCCTCCTCAGACAGCCTCCTGGAGGGTCTGTGGAGGTGTTTGAGGAGAGCCTGAGAGCACCTGAGGGGGAGAGGAGCCCTTGGAGACCCCCCACACCGGATCATGCTCTGACCTATCCCTTCCTCCGGGGGGTGTTCCAGGTGGTGACAGGACAGCAGCAGAGGAGCACAGGGCTGTCAGCATCCAGACGGCAGCTGCTCAGGGAGCAGTGGACATTTTATAACTGTGTTTCAGTTTGCTCCTCTGGGCTGCTGTGAGGATCCAGTGAGATCATATTTATAAAGGGCAAAGTACTTGAATGACTCTGATGGTCTTGATGTGAAGAGTTACCGTAAAAGGACAGTGTAGTGCGGTGGTCAGGAGGCCCAAAGCTACCTTGCTGGCTTTCCTCCCTACACCCTGGGGGGGTCCTCTGAGGGCCCCAGGGTGTCTGCCTGCTTCCAGTCCGTCCTCCACTCAGCCACTAAAGCACAGACATGACCACGTCACCTCCTCACTCGGTAAACTCCCATGGCTCCCTGTGGCCTCCAGGATCCGGTACCAAATGCTCTGGTCAGCCTTCAGAGCCCTTCACCACCTGCCCCTCTGTGCCCCGGTCTTTTTATACCTTGTTGCTTCCCACCCTGCACCTTGGCTCCAGTGCCCCCGGCCTCCTGGCTGCCCCACAAACAGACCCTCCATCTCCCAGCTCTGCACTTTCTCTGGATGCCCCTCCCTGATCCCTGGAACCCCAAGCTCCCTGGCTTCCTTTGGGTACCAGCTAATATTCCAGCTTCCTTCCCCCACCCATCTTTATTCCAGGGCCTTCCCTCCATTCATTTCCTGTATGTAGCATGTCTCTACCTGTCTGCTTGCTGTCTGCCCCACTGACTGTGAGCACCTTGAGGGCAGGGACTGTCTCTTGTCTCTTTGTAAACCCAGTCCTTAGCACAGTAACCTGGCACATAGTAGGTATTTAATAAATGCTTGCTGATTAATTGGTTGAAGGAGAAGCAGAACCATTCCACAGCAGAGAGCAGAACTCTGGTTCAGCCTCACCTCCTAATTTCCTTGGCTACTGCTGGGATGGACAGGTGGGTACATGGATGGATGGAGACGCCTGCCCTCTAGCCTCACAACCAGCTCCCCAGGCTACAGCTTACAAGCAACCCTGATCCCGCCCTGGCCCACAGGAGGCCAACACTCACCCCCAGAGTCGTGTTCTGCCGATTGTAACCAGCAAAGTGCAGGATGCTCTCGGTGGCCATAGCCAGGCCTGTGTGCTGTGATAGGCCCGAGACCCAGTTCTGGTGCTTATTCAGATATTCCTAAAAAGGAAAACCAAGTTGTTTTGTTAAAAACAGAAGTTGAATGGATTTCATAACTAAAAGGCCAAGTGTAGCAGGGCCTGAGGGCTGAGGACCTGGGTTCAAATCCTAGTCCCACCACTTGCTAGCCATGTGACTCTGGCTGTTTCCTGACCTCCCTCGGTCTCAGTGTCCTCCTCCATGGAAGGGGCGAGCAGGAGCAGAGGGTCCTTTCTGGCTCTAAATCTATGATGCTAGACCCGGAGTGGGGATGGGGAGCCAAGACAGGAGCAGCAGGAAGATGTACAGCTGAGTTCTCCCCCCTGAAAAGCCTTGCACAGAGATCTAGAAAACTCATCAGCCCAAGGCCCGGTCAGGAAACCCAAAAAAACCATCAGAGTGAGTCATTTTTCCAGCCCAGGTCAGCACAGACAGACAGAAAGGTCAGATGAAACTGGAGTAGGGTCTGCCCAGGAGCGCACAGAGCATTCCCACCCAGGGCCTGAATGAGGGCATGCCCACAGTTGTGCCCTAGGGCAAGAAGGAGTCCCAGCTTGGGCAGGCTGCTTGGAAGGGGCCAACTCGCCACTCAGCCTCTCACTCACCAGGGCAGAGTGAGGAAGGAGAGTGCTTCAAGGGAGGGCTCTCTTCCACTGTGACAAGAGGTCACAGGCCCCACTTCAGAAACAAAGAGACTGTGTGGCTGTGGTCCCACCAGTCCCTAGCTGAGCCTGAAGCCAGCAGAGGATTAATCAGGGCAGCAATCCCAGACCACAGGGAAGGCTGAACCTCTCTCATGAGCCTGCAGAGCTTTTCAGCTAGCTGACCATGGCTGGGTCCAGCAGCATCTACTGCAATGCCAACTGGGGCAAGCCAACAGTTGTGCTGCTCAGACCCCAAGTCAGGCCAGGAACATGCAGAGCTCAGACAACGAGGGATGTGATCAGACTTTACACTGTCATTCTGGGGACACCAAAAGCATGTAGGTCCTCAGCCTAAGTTATTCCTGAGATTCTAGATACTCCAACAAAGCAGCAGAAATATCCAAGAAGACATAAATTCAGTGCTGACATTACTCATGGAAGTGGGTCTGAAATCAGAAAGTAGGCTGAAAGAGTCAAAAAACATGGGAAGAACTCCACTACAAAGAGCTATTATGGTAATAGACACTCACAACACAAACTCAGAAGAAGAGAATGACTCCAAAAAAATCTACAAGCAAAGTCTCAAAAGAAAAAGACACCTTGGACATAAGTTCAACGAGAATGCCTTAAAGAGATGAAGCAAGCGTTTAAAAAAAGATTTTAAAAATCAAATGAGAGCACTAGAGAAAAAAATGGGAGAGCTATGGGAAGGGTCATAAAAGACAGAGGATCTGGGGGAACGGTTTCTGTAATGTGGTGAAGAGCTTAAAAGGAGAGAGAAGAAAAGGAATATATTAGGCTGGAAAAGGGAAGAGGAAAGGTGCTGAAAATTATCTCCTATAATAGGGGTGCAGAAGACGACTCTGTAAAGGAGGAGGAAAGGGTGGGAGGAGCGGGGGCATTCGGACCTGCCTCTCACTTGAACTGGGCAACGAAGGGAAAAATACACAGACACACTCACAGTTGGGTACTGAAATTACTGAAATACACTTCATTGAACAGGGAAGCAGGAGGAAAAGGGAAAAAGGAGATTGGGACTAAATTGTAGGTAGATTCAGGGGAAAAATCAGTCCTAAGCAAAATAAAGTAAGGAGGGTGCAACCTGAAGAAGGGTATAAAAACAAAAAAGAAAGGTGAGAAGCCAGGCTCACACACGGGGTGAGGGAAAGGGAAGAGAAGCAGATTTCACCAAACACTGCTGCTGACATGTGCCTTCTCTCTCAGCAACTTCTTCTTTATTATGTGGGGGAGTAAATAAATAAAAACAAAAGGATAAAAGAGGATGCAGGGAGACAAACAACAATAATTACTGTGAATTTCAATGAGATGAACTCACTCATAAAATGGAAGAGAACAGCACAATTGATCAGAAAGTTGAGTAAAACAATATGTTATTTACAACAAACACGCTTGAAACAAAGATTCACAGAGTAAAAATAAGGAGCTGGGGCAAAATCTATTATACTTTAGCTGAAGTAAAAAAAGTAGTGGTAGCAATCATGATCTCAGACAAGGCAAAAGCAAAAACTGACTTCACTAAAAGAGGTTAACAAAGAAACTATGCTTTGTTGAAAAGTACCATAGACAATGAATTAACATCAACACTAAACATATGCATCAAATGCCACAGCAGCTAAGTACTTAAAGGATATAAGTTCCAGGGAGAAATAGATGGCAAAAGTACAATAGTGGGGGGACCTCAATTTACCGTTTTCACAGACCCAGATAAATCTAACCCAAAATCTAACCAAGAAGAAGAAGTTAAGGACTTGAGTAGAATTGTAGAAAAATTAAGTAGGATAGACCTCTGGAGAGTAGTGAATGGGAAGAGAAAAGTTTGCATATTCTCAGCTGTCTATGGCACCTTTATAAATACTGACCATATATTACAATATGAAAATCTTACAATGAATGCAGAAAAACAGAAATGTTAAACATATCTTTCTTGGAGCCACCCAATGCAATAAAAATTATATTCAATAAAAGACCACTGAAGAAATGGTTAAATATGGAGATAATATAATTTAATCCTAAAAAATGGAGGGTCACATAACAAATCATAGAAATAATTGATAATTTCATAAAAATAGTAAAAACAATGAGACAACATACCAAAATTTTTGGTATGTCAAAGTAGTCCCTAGGAGAAAATTTATATGTCTAAACACTTTCATCAGCAAAAATGACAAAGAACAGGTCAATGAATTAGGCATACAACCAAAAAAAAAATCTAGAAAACCTATGATTTAAAAAACCCCAAAGAGAAATCTTCAAAATCAAAGAGATTAACAAAATTAAAAGCAAAAAAAGTGAATTAATAAATAAAATGAAAAGCCATTTCTCTGAAAAACAGACAAGCTGTTATCTAATTTAATTAAAAAAACCACACCAAACTGCCAGTATCAAAATTGAAAAGGTGAATTCATAACCAATGAAGAAGAAATAAAAACAATTACTAGGAGCTACTTCGCCCAACCATATGCCCATAAAACTAACAATATGAATAAAATACATGACTAATTACAAAAATATAAAATGCCAAGATTAGCAGAACAAGAAATAGAGGAATCAAATAGCCCAATCTCAGGAAAATCAAAGTGAACAAGTCATAAATGAACTCCCAAAGGAAAAAACTCCAGGACCAAATCGACTTCTAAGTGAATCCTATCAAACATTTAAAGAAGAATCAATTCAATGCTACACACATAAACTGTTAGGAAAAAATAGGAAAAGGAGTCCTATCAAATTCCTTCTATCATACAAATATAGTCTTAATATCTAAACCAAGGAGTCAAAATAGGGAAAAAATACATAGACCAGTATCTCTGGTGAATATGGAAGCAAAATTAATTTTTTTTTTAGTAAGTAGACTATAGCACTATACATAGACCAAGACCAGATTGGTTTTATACAAAGAACAAAAGGCTGGTTTTAATATCATGAAAACTATAAAAGTACCACATCAATACCAAGGGTAACAAAAATCATCTATCAGCAGATACAGAAAAAACTTTTTAACAAACTACCACAGCCATTCTTTTAAGAAGTACTGGGAAGTGTTGAAAGAAGTGTATCTTTCCTCAATATGACAAACAGTATCTATCTAAAACCAAAAGCCAGTATTATCTAGAATAGGGATAAGCTTGAGGCCTTTCCAAAAAGATCAGGGGTAAAGCAAGGACACCCATTATCACTACTGATACAGAACTGCCAGCTATATTTATAAGAAAAGGACACTGAGGGAATAAGCACAAGCAAAGAAGCTTGGTGTGTATGACACTTTAGAGAACTGCAGAGAGTCAATCTTCAAAGTTAACTCAAACAATTAACAACTTCAGTGAAATGCTATTCAGTGATATAAAATAAGCCTAGAGAAATCAACACTTCTAGGCATCACCAACAAAACCAGGAGAAAGAGACAGAGGAAGAAATTCGATTTAGAATAATTACAGAGAGTATAAACACTTGGGAGTCCACTTGACAAGACACACACAAGCACTATATGAACAGAATTACAAAACATATTTTTCAGAAATAAAGACAGATCTAAATAACTGGAGAAATAGTATTTGTTCATGGGCAGCCTAAGTTTCTTGAGCTAGAAAAGATCAGAATAAAATTCACCTGGAGGAATTAGTGTTCTTTCTCTCTTACGACAGAAGCTCCAGGAAAGCTGAGATATTTTGGTTTTCATCTTTGCAACCCTAGTGCCAAGCACACCCAGTGACTGGCATGCAGCAAGTACTTAATTAATGCTTTTTTGAATTGTTTTGTTTCTTCCCTGAACTCATACTTCAAAATAATTCACTGTGGCACAGAGGTGTGGGGTGTGTGTGTGTGTTGGTGGGGTGGGGTAACACATCAGCAGCTTGTGTACCCGGTCTGACACCAGCCTCACTGGGTTCAGAGGGGCTCATCTCCACAAGTCTCTGATGACGATGCTGGTTAGGGCATTTCATAATCCTGGCTGCAGAGCCCCCATACCAAAGAAGCCTTATCTACTATAGAGAATCCCAGGCAGCTGGACCCCTCACCCTGCGATCCCGTACGCGGATGAGACAGTTCATGTCATTACCTGCAGGTGGGATTTGGTCACGGTTGGGGCCCATTTCATTGCCTCCTGCAGGATCATCTCACAGCGTGCTGCGAAGTCTTTCACAATGTTCTAGGAAAGGGTTTGGGAATGTTAATGATCTCTCTGGGAAAGGACCCTTCTCTTCCTGGTCAGGGGTGCTGGTCCAGCACCACGGTCAGCTCAGAGAGTTCTAGGCTCAGTCCCAAAGCTCTCCCCTGCAGGATCCAGGCCCTCCTTCAGGCTCCACGAAGACGTGGAAACTGATGTCGGTCCAGCCACAAGCTAAAGATTATGAAGCACACGGTTCTACGACTCTTACACTTCTGATCACACTCATGGGAGGCCCGTGCGGAGGGCAGGCCCAAACACTCGCACTGCTCTGTGCCCCTGGCCAAAGCCCCTGTCACAGATTCACCCCCTACAAGACAAGAAGCTCCCTAGAAGCTCAGGTAGTCGTCAGCTTCTTTCCAGCTCCATCCACTTAGTGCTCCTACTTTCCAGATGAGAGACCAAGGCTCAAGAGAGCTAAGTGACTTCTCCAGGGCCAGTGAATAGCCAGCTCTCTGGTGATGCCCCAGGCAGTGGACTTTCCTTTCTGTTTCCATGGATATGCCTGAAACATTGTTTGGTGACTAAAGAGCTGGTGGCGCTCTGCACTATGAAACGGAGCCCACTCACCCTCAGCAGCAAACTCCCAGCTCAGACAGCTGTGGCTCAGAAAAGGTAATGAGCGCTGAGCCGTGGGCTCAGAGGGTAGACAAGGCCACCTTTCTACTCACCTCCCGGGCTTCACCAGTATCAGGGACCGTGATTCGATAGGGAGTGTCTGGGATGTCATAGTAAGGTTGGTCTTTGTGAATATCCTGGAATATAAAAAATAAATGAAATGTTTCCTAGGGCTCAATAAATGACTCTTCCTGAGCTGCCTTTATAAAAGCCTATCTCCTCTAGAGTATGAAATCACAAGTTTAATTAACAATTGAATTATGGCTGGGGGAAAAGGGATGATCTACCAGCGGGACCTGCGGCAAGGCTCTGGGCCCCTCTTGGGCAATGGAGGTGTCAGACTTGGTTATCTTTGAGCTTCTCTCAGCTTTAACATGCTAATGACTGTCCAACACCTCCCTCCTCACCCCTCCAAGCTCTGACCTTCTTCAGTGCTAAGTCCCACCATACCCCAGCTCAGATATTCTCTGTTCTAACCTCCCACCCCACCTCCAAAACCCTGCTCGAGCATCCTCTAAGGCTCTAAAGGCTCTGCCAGCTCTGACACTGTGGGTACTGAGGCCCACTGCACCCCTACCTCTGACATACTCTGATGTAAGGGCCCTCCTAGCTCTGACCTGAGTTCCTAGGCCTGCTGCACTCCTACCTCTGACAAACTCTGATGTAAGGGCTCTCCTAGCTCTGATCTCCTGGGATCCTAGGCCCAATGCACCCCCAGCCCTGACATGCTTTGATGTAAGGGCCCTCCTAGCTCTGACCTTCTGGGTTCCTAGACCCAATGCACCCCCAGCTCTGACATGCTCTGATGTAGGGGCCCTCCTAGCTCTAATCTGGGTTCCCAGGCCTGCTGCACACCTAGTTCTGACATGCTCTGATGTAAGGGCCCTCCTAGTTCTGATCTCCTGGGATCCTAGGTCCACTGCACCCCCAGCTCTGACATCTTCTGATGTAAGGGGTCCTGCCAACTCTGACACTGTGGGGTACCCACTGCTCACCCAGCTCTGACACATTCTGCTTCATGCTCTCAGGTCCCTTCTGGCTTTCACATTCTATCTTCTCCACCCTAAGGTTGTTCCCAGCTCTAACACCCTATGATTGGGGCCTCAAGCCTAAAGTTCTCGGGACCCAGGCCATCCTCCCAGGAATGGCCACAGAGTGTAAAAGAAAACCTCCTCTTTGCAATAGCCCACCCACAAGGAAGCCATACTCACAGCACTAAGGGACAGTGAGAGAGTCTGCAGGATGTCCAGCATGGTCTTCAGGACAGTGCCACTCCACAGCAAGTGGGGAAACCTACAGTTAATTGTCCAGACATATGCCTGAGTCAAAAGGCTTCAAAGCAAGGCCTCCAGCCCCCTTCCTATTAGAGGCCGAGCCTTCCCGATCCCAGGCCCCTAGAAGCGCAGCCCCCAGACTCGAGGTCTCCCCCAACCTCACAAGCAGGCTGTGAGACAGACGGGGGGCCTGCATAGGAGTCAGACTGAGCGATCTGTAAGCTCCCCAGCTCTGCTGCACCCCGATGCTACCAGGTACCCAGAAGTGTAAGAACCCAGCTTTGCCACACCCCTAAGGTATGGCTGCCCCCGGGCTAGGCATCTGCACTCTCTGGCTCCAAGTCTGCAAAGCCTGGAAATGAGGGCTGGGTTTGGTGAGGTACGGACAGTACCAGCTGTAGAAACTAGGCCCTTCTGCATGAGCACTGTAGTAACGCACAATAGAGAGCGTGCTTCTGCTGCGTTAGCCTGTCGGGGCACATGAGGCCGGGCTCCCCAGGGGAGACCCTCACACCTCTGCTCTGAGCTGCTCCCCAGGAAGGGGCCTATCAACGTCATGCTCACCTGCCCAGTACTTTGGGGGGGGGGGATGGCTCTGTGCCCTGCTTCAATGGAAGAGGGGCAGTCAAGCCAAGGCAGAAAAGGTAGAGGACTGGGCGTTGGGGGTACGGAGCACAAATTCTGCTCTAGCAAAGAATAATAGTCATAGCCAACAGCAGACCTCGAGTCTGCGAAGGGCTCTGAAGGCCCCGTCTGATTTCGGGCTAGGTTGGCTCATTCCTGTCCTCTGCACAATGAGGAGGATTGTGCTTGATGTGGTGGGGGCTCTGAGGAGAGCAGGCTTTGCCAATGGCGGGGGGGGGGGAGGGGGGGAAGGTGGGTGTTCTGATGGGAGCGATTCTGGGGAGCCCCCTCAAGCTCAGTTAGGATGCCCGAGCGTGTGTGTGGGGGGGCACATGATATTTTGTAAAAAATAAAAATGATTATAAAAGGTTGGTCTGTTGTGTCCAGTGCTGGGGCCATGTTTTAAGGAAGCCGCCAACAAGCCTGAGTGTGCCCAGAGGGGGCAGCTGCAGTGGGGAGGCCTCCACATTGTGCTGGAGAAGGCCTGGGGTGGCATGAGAGATGCTGGCCTCCCGAAGGCCTTTCCTGGCCTTGGCTCCAGACCAAGGAGCAATGGAGGAGATTGATTTATCTTCAACCCAAGGACCAATTTCTGGACAATCTGAGCTGCCTCCAAGTGGAGTGGGTATTGGGAGCTGCCCTGGGGGCCTGGATGCCCACTTAACAGGCATGCAGTAGTGGGGAGACCTGCTCCCACATCACACACCCTCTGAACCCCCTCACAATAATGACATTTGGATACTGCTGATGAGGAAACTGAATAGCGGAGGCCCAGGGTCTGCTTCTGGTTTGAGGCCTAAGATGCTTCCTCCTTCAGGAAGTCTGCCAGAGTTAATCCCTCCCCCATTCGTACTCTCAGAGACCTTTCTACAATGCTCACCCTCCATCCCTGGACCCATAGTCAATGGCAACGAAACAAAGCACTTTTTGCTGTGTTGGCTGAGAGGCCAGGCTTCAGCATGACTTAGCGGCCATCCATGGCCCTAAGGGACCCTGGGACCCTGCAGGCTTTGCAGCAGGTCTGGGGGACTCATTTCAGAGGGTTCTGCTCCCAGCCAAAGAAGGTTAGGAGGAACTCTGACAAAGCCAGGCAGGCCTAAGCTAGCCGGCATCCTCCGGCCCAGGCCTGGCACAGCCCTGTCCTTGCAGGGCCTTCTGCCTCCCGGGGAAGGGAGATGTCGGCGAGCTTCCTCGGGAGCCCATGGCTGTACACGCTGCCCCCCGTCTCTGTCCAGATTCCACTCTCCCTCCCCTCCGGGGGCCCATGGCTGTACACGCTCCCTCCCCTCTGGGAGCCCACGGTTGTACCTGCTCCCTCCCCTCCGGGGGCCCATGGCTGCACACTCTCTCTCCCCTCCGGGGGCCCACAGCCATACACACTCCCTCCCCTCTGGGAGTCCATGGCTGTACACTCTCCCTCCTCTCCGGGGGCCCACGGCTGTACACGCTCCCTCCTGTCTCTGTCCAGATTCCATGCTCCCTCCCCTCCGGGGCCCCCAGAGCTCTTCCACAGAAGGCCGCCACAAGGGACATACTTGTCCACCAGTCCGGACAGATACTTGTCGGCCACCCTGCGGATCCTCTTGTGGATGTGGTTAAAGTTCACCAGCAGAAACTGGGCGTGTCGTTCGAGCTCCTCCTCGTTCTCCTTGGTTTTGGCCTGGGCGGTGGGGAAGGACAGAGGCCGTGAGCGTCCCCAGCGATGCCGAGACTAGGGGGAAGAATCAACATCCTCCCTCCCCGACGATGATCCAGGGAAAGAGAGGAGCGTGACAGAGCTAGACAGTGAGGGTTTGGGGATCTCATCTGCAGGGGCTCAATGGCCTCTGCCCACAGGAGAAGCAGCAGGAGGGGCCTGGAAGGACAGGCAAGACAGCACAGCAGAGATGGCAGATCCTACGATGGGGTGAGGATGAGTCTGATGTGGCTACCGGAACGTCAGGCTGAGGATGAAGAGGGACCACAAAGACGAGGAAGCGGGGCAGGGAGGGGCCTGAAGGCCAGAAAAGGAGCCAGGGCTCAGTCTGGGGAGTGAGAGAGAAGCTACAGGCAGGGGAAGGTCTTAGCAAGACTTACCTTTTCAGCCATCATGTTGAGGAAAGCGTCAAAGACTTTATCTGCCACAGCGATCACACACTGCATCATGCCTGAGAAGAGAAGGGATAGTCCAATGAAAGACATGTTCAAGGGGACAGGCCATTCACAGGAGCGGCTGGGTGAGGGAGGGACCAAGGGACCTGGCCAAGGACGCAGAAGAAACCGTGCTGACCACCTAGATAATAAGGCAGCCTCACAACCACCTGCTGAGTCAGGAAGGGTGATTGGGGAGGTCTTCTCACCCCAAATCCAGCACCGCCCCAGAAGGGTGGGGATTGGGTGACCAGGTGTCCAGAACCCAATCTGATCATCCCCTGGGGGTTTGGCACCCTGGAATCTGACCATCTCAGCAGCTCAAGGAACATGACCCACCGGGGTCAAAGGCTTCAGAATCAACAAATCCTGATTCTCCTAAGCCCATTCCCAGAGGGCAGGACAGAACCAGGGTCTTGGCACTCTGCAGCAGGGATCTCCACACTTTTGATCATGCACACCCCTAAAAAGTTTGTCGAGTTACTTATAATTTTATGGGTAAAACATTATCATGTACCTCTCACATGTATGTGCAGAGTTACTTATAAATTTTATACATGTATACGATACCAATAACCACACACAACATAGAACAGATGCAAAAAGCACAAAGTAAAACAGGACGAGATGAAGACGATGGCGTATTTGATCCCCGAGTCAATTCGAGGCAAGACAGAAGAGTGGAGGGCCAGCCGAGGCCCCAGGAAGATCTCTGTTCAAATGCTGACTCTGACACATGCTGTCTATGTGACCCGGGGTAAGTCACTTGACCTGGACATGTTCTCAGTGGCGCCCTCAGGTTCTACGCTGCAGAGAAGGTGCTGACCTGCACTGGTAGAGGACTGTCCTCCCCTGGGAGTTCCCTCTATTGAAGAAATCACAGGTCTCCTTCCCACTGTCTCTAACATAAGATCAATGGGGAGCCATGGAGATGATGGAGTGGGAAATGATGTGGTCAGACCTTCCCCTGGGGGAGGGGAGATTAACTGAGAGGAGAGAGAGAATGCTTTGAACTAGGGAGGGGCATGGGGTCCAACCAACAAGATCTGGCAACTGATGAACTGTGTGGGGGAAGGGAGAATGAGGAAGCTGGTGCTGGGAGAGAGGGAAGCTTTGGGGACAAAGAGAAGGGGAGAAGGCCTGTGGTTGGGACAGCTGCCTGCCATAAGACCTCCCTGGGACTCCCCTGAGCCACCCATGACATAGTGGGGGGAGAGAGCTGGGGCTGGAGGGGGCACCTGGGCCCAACTAGAAGGGGGCTGGGGACCACAACGGGAGCCTACCCAGCAGAAGAAGTGGCTACAGCGGGTGGGGAGGCTGGACTGGAGAGAAGCCCCAGGGCTGGCCACAGTAAGATGCCCCTCCCTCTTCCCACCCTCCACCCCAGTGATGGATCCACACCCCCTGAGGTCAGTCTGCAGTGAAACATTTTCATCACATGCCATCCTATCAGTTAAAAAAAAAAAAACCCACTAAAAACCCCCAACCAATCAATAAGGATTTGTAAAGAACCTACTATGTGCTAAGTACTGAGAGCACACAGGGAGGAAAAAACTTACAACAGATCCTGCTCTCAAGAAGCTCACCTTCTAACGTGGGTGATGAAACATAAATAAGTGCTTATCGGCAAGATGGTAACAACGCAAATAAATGTTCGTAGGGCAGCTCAGCACAGCCCTGAGCCTGCAGTGAGGAAGACCTGAGTTCAAATCTGACCTGGGCGAATCCCTTCCTGTGTGCCTCAGTTTCCTCATCTGTAAAATGGTGATAATAGCACCTTGCCCCCAAAGTGGCTGTGAGGAACAAAGAAGGTGATGTGTGAAAAGCACGCAGCACGCACGCAAACGGCGGCTCTCCTACGTTCTTCTCGTTCCAGTGTCCATGGAAGGTTATCTGGTGGAGGGCCTCATGAGAGCAGAGGAGAGGAGGAAGAGCAGCCCCGGCCCAGGCTGGACAGAAGAGCCACCTTTGGGAGAAACAGCGGGGAGGACAACGGGAGTGGGCAGCAGAGATGGGCGAGGGGAAGCTAGGTGGTGAAGGGCTCTGAATGCCAAGGAGCGCTTTGTACGTGATCCCAGAGGGGCCAGGGAGCCCCTGGAGCACCACGGGTGTGTGTGTGTGTGTACGCACATATGCAAGGGTCTTGGTCAGACGGGCATGCTAAACTCTGAGGGCACAAACACAAGGAAAGAGTGATGGGGAGAGGCAGTGCTGGAGTCTGGGAAGCCCAAAACAGTGAAGGCTGGCAGGCTGAGTCTCCCCCAGACGAAGATCCAAAAGGAGCTCACTAAAGAGAGAAGGGAGAAGGGGGCTATCAGAGCAGAGGGATATTCTGGCATGAAAGGACCGCAGGGGATGGTGGGTGGATGCATCAAGGTGAGAAAGCCTTGGGAGCTGGGGGAAACACAGAGGTAAGTGATGGAGTTGTCATGGCATGGAGGATGAGGCAGAAGGTGGGGTACACCTGGGCAGGAGGAAGGCCCAATCAGTGGTAGGACAGGGGTGCAGGAGGTGAGAGAGGAAGAATATGGACAGCTGAGCTGGTTCACCAAGGCTGATGGGGCCAGGATGGGGAAATGAGGAGAGGGGAGAGCCCAGGGCCCAGCGGCTGCGAGGCAGAGGGAAGGACAGAACAGCCTTAGGGTGAGATCAGGTAAAGAGATTTTGGAAGTGGCAATGTGTCGACACTGGGGGATGATCTCAAACAGTATTACAAAGCTATAATGTTCAAAACAATCTGGTCCTGACTAAGAAACAGAATTTTGCCTCAGTGGAATAGATTAGGGCAAGACACGGTAGTAAATGACCATAGTAATCTAGTGTTTGATAAACCCAAAGACCCCAGCTTTAGGGACAATAACTCACTATCTGACAAAAACCGCTGGGAAAACTGGAAAGCAGTTTGGCAGAAACCAGGTATAGACCAACATTTTACACCATCTACCAAGACAAGATCAAAATGGGCAGATGATTTAGACATAAAGGGGGGGGGGTACCATAAGCAAAATACTGGAGCATGGAATATTTTATCTGTCAGATCTATAGATAAAGAAAGAATTTATGACCAAACAAGAGATAGAGAGCATTACAAGAGGTAAAATGGATAATTGTGATTACATTAAATTAAAAAGGTTTTGCACAAACAAAACTAATGCAGCCAAGATAAGAAGGAAAGTAGAAAACTAGGAAAAATATTTTTTCTAAGTTCTCTGATAAGGGCCTCATTTCTTAAACATAGAGAGAACTGAGTCAAATTTATAAGAATATGAGTCAGATCTCAATTGATAAACGGTCAAAGGATATGAACAGTTTTCAGAAGAAGAAATCAAAGTGACAGTCATATGAAAACATGCTCTAAATCACTATTGATTAGAAAAATGTGAGAGGATTCTGGGAAGATGGCAGAGTAGGTCACAAGATTGCAAGCTCTCCAGATTTCCCCCATAAAGGAGACAAAATAGTGCCTCAGGGTGAATGTAGAGCAGTAAAAATAAACAAGAGTTGGGGCAGAACCGTAGTTCTCCTAGGATAACCAGATAAGATCTGAAGAAAAATCCCAGGACCCTTTTTTCTATATTGGCCATCTTTGCAATTCTGGTGAACACCATAGGCCTCTTCTCAGGATAATGTTTTATCATTACAAAGGAATGATACAAAGGAAACTCATTATATTGAAATATAGTTACCAAAACATTTTTTTTAAAAAGTTCATGAAGTCCAGGTAGTTGAGAACTCTTGGTGTATAGGATGTTCATTCAAATGCACGTTGAAATCTCAGCAATGGTCTTTCTTCATCCATTTAGTCTTTGCTGTGTGGATGGAGAGGCCAGGCTCCCTTGAAGGATCACAAATCTCTTCTCCCAGGATCCTCTGCAGTATTTTGGGACTGGACGTCATCAGGACAATGTCCTGGACAAACAGGAGCACAGGGAGAATCTTGCCATCCACAGAGATACCCTCCTAGATTCCAAACTCCTCTAGTGCAGTGGCAAATAGCTGTGGCGATCTGAAAAACTTTTTCCCCCTAAATTGTGAGAAATGGTGGGAGGAGTTTTGTTTCCACAGGATAGTGATTGCAGATTGTAAGTCAAGTGACTGGTTTAATCAAAGTTGTGATCTGGCAGAGACCAGGCTTCTGATCTGGTGAAAGGTTAGAGGCTTGTATGCATACTTGCCGAGCCCTTTGAGGAGGGCATCATGTAGGCAGTCAGAGGGTTGCATCTGGCCAATGAAGAGAAAAGCGGGAGATTCAAATTGGGAGTCAATTAAAGGACTGGCCTTTGTCTGAGTCCTTGTACTCTCCTGCACTATATTTAAGGGATGCACCCATTTATTCAGACGCAATGTAAAATGTAATTTTAAAAAAACCAACTACTTTTTCCCTCTCTAAAAACAGGATGATTAGTAATTCTATTTTTTCATGAGAATGTTGGGATTAAATATGCTCCTTATTTTTGGAAAATCTTGGTTTCACATAATGCTTTGTGAGCTCATGATTTGGTCTCCAGAGTCTGACTTTCCCTTCAGTTTATCTCAATGCGGGACTGATTTCCATGGCTGTCACAGCCAGAAAGGAGACCTCCCAAAGACCCTGAGTTCTAAGAAATGGATCCAGGACTGGCCTTCCTCCACCATGACACTCATTTTTCCAATCCCATCTGCCAATTATGCAGATGATTTTGTTCAACAGTGGAATTGTGGGCCCCAGGATCTTTTCTAACTTTTCTCTGAAGGGAATGAGCAACTATAGAGCACCTGCTGTATGTGAGACCCTGTGCCAAGCTTGTCACTAATATGGTCTCATCTGATGCTCACAACCACCCTGGGAGTCAAAGGTTACTTTTTCCCCCATTTTACAGGTGAGGAAACTGAAGCAAGCAGAATTGACTTGCCCAGGGTCCCACCGCTAATAAGTATCTGAGGCTGAATTTGAACTCAGGTTTTCTGGACTCCACTGCACCAGCAGCTGCCTTGATCTGTTCTCCCCAAATCTAAGGCGTGCATCAGACAGGCTCTGCATGTCTCTCCTCTCTGTCTATCACTAACTCCAGGAGTGCACGACCACTTTCTAATTGCAGTTGTCTGCTGGCTAGTGAGACTCGGGTCCAGAATCACAGTTCCCCGTGCTGGTTCCCCTGCCTTTAGTGAGATGATGTGATGACCACAGCTGTCGGGTGGTCCCCGAGCAGGGAGTCCTCCACTGCGCCCACCTCATCTTCTTCCTCTACCCGCTGCTCAAAGCCCCTGGTCAGACAGCACCTGTGGACTCCCACCATCACGGCCCGCAAGACAAGTCGGGGTCCATCTCTTACACGAAGGAGGGTCTGGGATCCCTTTCTTCTTCCCCCTCTCCTCGGGGTCTCACTCTTCCACCCACAGACCCTGGGCTCAGGCCAACATTTTCTGCCGCTCCAAGCATCCCAGGCATGTCCTTCATCTCCCTGACACACCGGCTACCGGATGATGAATTAGTCTGGCTGTGGCGATGCTTTCTGACATCGGCCCTGTTCTCACACAGACAGGAACACGAGAGCCACCGTGCTTACTGTGCTGACTCAGAGGACGTCGGCCCGTGTTCTCACAGAGGCAGGGAGCACAAGAGCCACCTCGCTTACTGTGCTGATAGAGAGGCTGCCAGCCGTCCTGCCTGGCGGGCTGTTCCCCACCCTGGCTGCCACCCCCTTCCTCACTGCCTCGCTCCTCCTGCTCCCCATCGTGTGTCGTCCGCTCCCATCCCAATGGCAGCTCCCCAAGGACTGGGGACACCCGCTTTCCTTGTTTTTTTATCTCCAGAGCTGAGTACTGGGAGAGCATACAGAAATGGATTGCCGGACCTAAATGTGCCTCGTCCTCTAAAAAGGCAGAGACAGGCTGGTGTAAGAAAGCATTTACCGAAAGAGGTGGAGAATTAGTAGGTAAGTTTCTTTTTTCAAATGAAAAAGATGTCAGGTAAAACAACTGAAAAAACTGTGAGATCACCAATCACAGAGAAGAGACAGAGAGAGAGAAAAAGAGAGAAAAGAGAGGGAGAGAAGAGGAGGGGGGAGAGAAGAGGCAAGGGGGAGATGGGGAGAGAGGGAGAGAGACAGAGAAAGAAGAGAAGAGAAGAGAAGAGAAGAGAAGAGAAGAGAAGAGAAGAGAAGAGAAGAGAAGAAAAGAGAAGAGAAGAGAAGAGAAGAGGAGGGAGGAAAAGAGGGAAGGAAGGAGAGAGAGAGAGAAAAGCAGAGCCAGGAAGCCTGCGTCTATGTGTCTGCATGCTGGCGCTTGGTCCTGCTCAGGGCCCCCTGGCCTGACTGACAGTCCCTTTGATCTCTGGGCTCATGGGAGGTGCAGCAGCTGCAGCCCCCTCAGTCTCAAGGAGCCTGGCATGGGGGGCCACAGGCTTCGCATTAACCTCCTCAGGCCCTTCCAGGGAAGATCAAAGACGGCGGGGCAGCTGGTTTAATGGCATCTTTCTGACGGTCCCTCTACTGACAGATGTTTTTGTGATCACTTCCTGGAGGGAAGGCTCCCTCCAGTTATAAATCCCCAATCCCAAAGGGACAGCAGAGGACAGGCCTCTGAGATGGTCCTGGGGCTGATGCCCACTCATGCGCCGTTAGACAAATCCCTCCCCCTCTCTGGGCCTCAGTTTCCTAAGCTAGGGCCTCTACCTCCTCAGCAGACACAGAAAATAAAGCTCGCCCCTCCAGAATCCTCAGTGCCACCCAAAGGTTCAATGTCAGAAGCAGATGAGATTTTAGCCAGTGGACAGGAGGTTCAAGAAGAGGCCTGGCCATAGACTTGGCAGCCACTCCCTGAAGCCCCAGCAGCAGAGGCCTTAGCACAGCAAGAGTCCCTCAGGAGCAAGGCCTAGGCTGCTTCTCTTTTTGTCTCCCCAGCACTTAGCACATAGGATGTGCTTAATAAATGCTTTTCCACTCACTCCTTCATGTGAGGAAGGGCAGAAATGTGGGTAGGCCCCGGAGGAGGCAGAAGGCAAAGCGCTGTGTCCCTGGGACATGCTGCAGACAGCCTGGACACAAGGCCAGCAGAGTCCACTGAGCACTTCCAGGACCAGGCCAGCTGCACGCTTGCTCTGGCTCTCTCTACAAAAAGCACAACTCATGCATGCTGATCTTCCTTAATAATGTCGGGCCTCAAGGGGAGGAGGGAGAAAAAATCTGACATGCAAAACCTTATAAAAGAAGAGTGTTGAAAACTATCTTTATATATAATTCAAAAAAAAAACCCCCACTATTTAAAAAAAAAAACCACACACACAAGAGAAAGAGGGAGGGGGGGGGGGAAGAGAGAGAGAGAGAGAGAGAGAGGAAGGGGGAAAGAGATGGAGAGAAAGGGGAGAGAGAGAGGAAGGGGGCAGAGGGAGAGGGAGAGAGACGGAGAGGGAGAGAGACAGAGAGAGAGAGAGAGAGAGAGAGAGAGAGAGAGAGAGGAGAGGAAAGGGGGGAGAGAGGCGGGGAGAGAAGGGGAGAGAGAGAGAGGGGAGACAGGAGGAGAGTGGGAGACGGGAGGAGAGAGAGAGGAGAGAGAGAGAGAGAGAGAGAGAGAGAGAGAGAGAGAGAGAGAGAGAGAGAGAGAGAGAGAGAGAGAGAGGGAGAGGAGAGGAAAGGGGGGAGAGAGGCGGGGAGAGAAGGGGAGAGAGAGAGAGAGGGGAGACAGGGAGAGAGAGAGAGGGGAGACAGGGAGAGAGAGGGAGACAGAGACAGAGAGAGGGGGTGGTCAAAAAAAAAAAGATAATGTGAGCCCTCAAAATGCAAACAGACTGATGGAAGAAAATGACATTCTAGATCTGATTTCTGCCAGGAATGAGGGAAAAGGAACTGCTAGAAATCATGGCAGCCTCAGGAGGAAGAGCCCCCTCCATATGATAATGATAACAGTAACAATATGAAGCATTACAGAGCACCTACTATGTGCCAGGCACAGCAGCTCTGGGAGGCAGGTGCTGTTATCATGCCCACTTTACGCATAAGGAAACTGAGGCAGACAGTGGTTAAGTGACCTACCAGGGTCACAGCGACAAAGTGTTTGTGGCTGGATTCTTACTCAGGCCTTCTAGACTCCAGGCCCTGTGCTCTTCGCGTGGACCTGGGCCCGACTGGCCGAGCAGATCTCATAGGTCTCTGAGACTGACCTGGGCTCCTGTTCTGGAGGGGGATGGGCCCAGAGTGATGGGAAGCTCCCCAGAATGAATCCTGAAGGCACTAAGAGAACCAAGGGTTTATCTGAGATTTGCAACAGGCACATTAAGCCTCATGTCCAGACTGCCTGGGCTCGGGCCTGCCCCCTTCCCTGTGACAGCTATCCTGGCGGCTACGTAGGCCCCCAGTGTGGAGTTGCCCCCATTCCTGACTTCCATGCACACAGACAGTCTGTCATCGAAGCCTCTTCTGGCCCCTCCTCTGGGAAATAGGGGCTTGGCAACATTCCGCTACAGTTCTAGGCTTTGCACACGGAACTCAAGTTTGCACTTGGAGACAGTGGCAGAAGTTGATACTTAAGCACTTCTCTAAGTCAAAATATTTGGCAATGGGGATTTTTAAAAACTAAAATTCCTAAATTCGTGTGAACCCCTGCTCCCCCTGGGTGTAGATGTGGCACAGGGAGGGGAGGAGGAATATGGCCACACAGGAGCGTCCCAGGAAGCCCCGGCCCTAGCCCTGTCTCTGGCTCCTGCAGGCTAGGGGACCCTGGGGCATGGCCTCTGGCCCTCGGGTCCCTAGGCCACTCTACGACCAGCAGTGGAGAGCAGAATGGGAGCCAAGGGCTTCCTCTACCAAAGTCCTTGGCAGTCCTGCGTCAGCCCCCAGGGCAGCCCGTCGCTAGCCTGGAGCTGGGCCTACTCACACCTGCTCACACACTGAGCTCTTGTCCAATAAAACAAGGCCTCAAAGCCTCCAGACCTCAGTGATCACACAGCCCAGCCTCACTCTGTAGAGACTGCCAAGCATGTCAGCAAGGGCGGTTGGCATCAGAGTCCCTGCCTATCACACGCCATCAAGTGTGATCACTTTGTGAACCACCGAGAGGGGCTGGGGAGCCACCCTCCAATGAGGGGCCCTCTGGGCACACCCCTGCTCCTCTGGTCTGGGGTCCCCCAGGAGCACAAGCCCCAGCACGAGTCGGGGGTAGGGGGGGACAGTGGCCAGCTTACCGGACTTGTCCTTCTGAATGGCCTTGTCCTCGAAGTAGCAGAACATCACCTGGAAACGGTCTGGGTCGGTGGAGCGCAGCACCCTGAGGGAGAGAGCGGTCACGGCTGGGAGGGCAGTGGTGCCTCGGACACCTCCTCCAGAAGGCCCTGCACACACAGGACTTCCCCTGTGGCCAGAGCAGCCAGCGGGGGTCAGCAGAGCAGCGAGAAGCCAGCCACACTGGGGCCCACGGGCCCCCAGCCTCCTCTGCTGGGTGCTGTAGGGGTTTAGATGTTGTGTGTGACCCGTGTGACAGACCACAGCACACCTGACATGGCTGGTGAGTGTCTGTGCATAGAACCGTGCGGGATACTTCCCAAGAACTAAACTAATTCACATGACCCGACATTTGTAATGAGGAGGTCCACCCTCTTCCAGTGATGATCTCATTGGGCCCGGAGGCAGCCACAGGGGGAAAGGCTCAAGGCGGCCCAGCCCAGCACCGGCCAAGACGCTGCCCAAGTCATGCCAATGCTGGAGCAACCACCTGGCCCAGTGAGTCTGGTGAGTCTGTGACCTCCACTGGGAACCAGGAGCATGACTGGCGACAAGGGGTAGGAAGATGTAAATCAGAGGTCAGGAAAAATGGGCGGATAACCAGAGGGTGTAACAGTGGCTGGGGCCCCCTTCATGGACGTCTGTGAGCAGAGGCCTGGTGACCTCTCAATGGCTGTGCCAGAATGGGCACTTTGGCTGGGGGCAGGAGGAGCCTGAGGTCCTTCTAGCTATGGACAGCCAGGTGCAAGCTCACTACCACAGATGGTTCTTGACTGAGGGCACTGGGAAAGCGCAGGGAGGCCTGAGATGATCCTGCCCCTCAGGTCTCCATGCCAGGAAGGAGGGTCCCTCCTCAGGGAGGCTGGAAAGGGGACCCTGGACCACCATAGGGTCCATAGGGGCAGGGCTCCCTTCCAGCTCTGGGGCTGCAGCAGTTACAGAAGTGAAGGGGGCTCTTTGTCCCTGCTCTGAGAGGCTTCCAACAATGGCTTTAGGTTTTCTGCAGGTTGCCTGCCATTTTTTCTTCTGAGGAGTATGCCAAATGTGCCAGGGTGACCACGTCACTCTCTTCTGCACCAGCTGCTCACTGCGGGAGGTGATGCCCAGGTGGCCAGAGCCTGGCCTGGCCAGGCTGACCTCTCTGCCCACTGCCATGCGTCACACTGTCCATCTCTGGCAAACGGATGTTGTAGCAGCAATTTAGATGTGAAGATCTTTCCCACCCATTAATAGGCCATGTGACCTGCTCACGTTACAGGAAGCCTAAGTCACATGTGGTGGAAGGAGCCATCGAGATAGTCAGAACTGAACAGGCTGACTTCGCTGCACTGTTTGTTCTGGGGTTTGAGAGGGTTTGGGATGGCGAGGCTCCAGGCTGTGAGATCTGGTTCTGTGGGGTCTGAATAAACGGTGTGCTTCTTCTACCTTCTATGTGGAGAGCCTCGGATACTTTGTGAGACAGAACCATGTGGGCATTTTGACAATGATCACCTACACTGGTATTACTGCCTTGCTGTTACACCAGTCTCCAGGCTCCTCTGAGCGGGGTGGGGCTGAGGCAGGGGCAGCTGAGAGTCCCCTCCCCCATCCTCAGGCTGCCCGGGAGCACTCGGCTGGGATCCCTCCTCTGCCTCACCAATACCTTATTTTGTGCCTAACTGATTTGTACCCAGGGACCGCTGCGTTAGACTGCTAGCGTCCCGGAGGTCAGGCCGGGCTGGCCGGAGTTTCCACCTCCAAACTCACGGGCACAGACCTGCATATGGAGCCAGAGACACTGAGTTCTGCACATATATGGCACATAGAGCTTCGAGGGAGGTAGAGGGTCCTGGGGGGATACAAGGCCAAGGGCTCCTGAGGCAATGCGCCATTTGGTCATGAGGCCCAAGTCTCTGAGAAGTGGTGTGGGGCCGCAGGCAACCATTCTCACAAGCCCCCTGTGAGGCTGACAGGACACGGGTCCTTGACCTCGCTGGACAGATGAGGCCTTGGGGCCAGAGCTGGGTCTGAGCCCAAGAACCATGCACCCTCCTCCGCTTCCCCCACCCCTGGCACCTCTGGGAGTGGCTCTAGGCGGGGCCCGGGACAAACGCACCTCATGTACTCCAGGCGGTAGACAGACAGCAGGTAGGTGGACATGGCGAAGTCCAGCTTGTTGATGAGCGCGGACACTTCTGGGGGAGGGTCCAGCAGATTGCTAATGGTGCTGCGGAGCTCGTTCAGTTCAGCCTGAGAAGACAAAACCAAGCCCTTTACCAGTGGCTACTCCCACACAAGGGTAGCCCCTCCACTAAAGCTGATGGCAACTTGTCTACCATCACTCTGGTGTTCATGCAGCTGGTGTATATCAGAGGCAAGGCCTGACTTCCTCAGGTCCACTAGACCATGCTCAGTACTACTGCTCCATTTAATGGATGTGAAAACTGAGCCTAGACACCAAGCACCAGAGTTCTGGCCTCTGGGCCCAGCTTGGTAGCCCCTTCATGGCCAGAGTCAGCAGACCTGAGATCAGCCCCAGTGCTGGTACGCTGCCCCTGCCCCCTGCTTCCGAATCAGTGAGAGGAAGGGGGTAGGGATGATTGCTCAGGCTTCACCCAAGGCCACCCCGCACCAGGTGTCCATGTTGAGCCCGGGGGCTGGCCCTCACCGGAGTGACGGTATCGTTCTTCATGGCAGAGTTGTACTGAAGGACAGACCGCAGGGGCTCCTTGCTGGGGAATGTGAGCAGGGGGGACTTGGTGGCTATTTCACAGACGCCCTCGTACCACTCCTCGGGCCACAGGCCTGCACATACAAAAAGGGACAAGAGAACACCTGTCCAGGGGTATTTGGTGTGGTCCAGCCCAGCCCAACCCAGCCCTGCCTGGCCCAACCCAGCCCAGCCCAGTGCTTGACCTAAGGGCTCAGTCAGCAGGGCAAGCACAGGCTGGCAGCTCCTGCCCCCCTTCCCAGGCCAGCTTCTCTACCTGCTCCAAGATCGCTTGCTGGAGAAATGAAGAAGCCCCAGCACCAGCAGGGCTGACTGTGTTCACCCACACTGAAGCCTGGCCAGGCGGAGCAATGGCCACTGGGAAAAGCAACTGCCCAAAGCTGGCTGCTACATTATGGACTATGGCCTGCACCAGAAGGAGCAGGACCCATCCAAGTGAAATCATGGGTCATCCTTTAATTGTGGAAAGCCTGACATGAGCATTTGAGGCTCACCAGGCAGGGTCAGGGTTAATCACACTCCTTTCAGATGCCAGACATGCTAGAGCAAGCCCTCTTCCAGCCCAGCCCTGGTTCCTGCAGGCCCAGGGTGTTCACACTCAAGAACACCGAAATTCCTTCATCTGAGCCCACCTTTCCATCATTCCCTAAGCCCACACAAGCCCTCAGTGCCACCCCAGGCACTGCCGCAGCTGGGGTGCGATCTTAGCCTCTTCGGGACTCATTTCAAGTCCACACTACTGTCTCTGCTCCAGGCCCTGGTTTCTCTGTCCATCACCGCTCATGCCTCACCAAGCTCCCAATCAGGGACTAGAGGAAATCCCCAAATCACCCTGACTGGGTCCCCTACAAACCGACATGATCTCAGCTCAACTGGGTGGCAATCCTCCTCCTTGTCCCCCATCAATCTCCTCAAGCGTCCTGGCCCTCCCCTCGACCCTGGCCCTCTCAGCAAAGACCATACTTTGTACTTCTCTAAAAATGGTGGCCATTCACAGAGAACTCCCTCAAGCCACCCTCTCCCTCCTCGCCTTCCATGCTCCTGAAGTCACACCCTGACATCTCCTCCTTCAGGCCAGGCTCTGGGAAATGCGGCCTTTCCCCTCACCAAGGCCAAGCCTGTGACACGCGTTCTCCACGACATTCCCTCCCCTTTTCTGCAGAAGTCACCCCCATTGTCTTTGTCTTCAGTCTCGCCTGGATTATTGGTTCCTTCTCTATTCCTACCAAGTCTCACCCAGCCTTAAACGACATTGCTAGGTCCTGTCATCCCCATGAGCTAGCTTCCCCCCGTTCCTGGTGAGACTCTGAAAAAGTCATCTACACCGGCACCCTCTCTCCTAAACCCTCTGTGCCCTCCTGGGCTCCACCTCATCACTCAGATGAAACTGCTTTCCCTAGTTACCAGGGATCGTTTACTTGAAAACCCTCTTCTCCGTCCCCATCCTTCTTGACCTCTGTTCAGCCTCTGACCCCTGTCCATCACCCTCCCTTCCGAAAGGAAGGAAGCAGAAATACTCTGTCCTCTCTGCATGGTCAGGACCCCCCTCACCCCGCACACCGGTTCTCCTCCCTGGCTGACCACTCCTTCTCTGTCTCTTTGCTGGCTCCTCCTCCAGATCACTCTCTGACCACAGGCGTCCCTCAGGCTCTCTCCTGGGCCCTCTGCTCTTCCCTTCTCCCTCTATGCCACTTTGCAGGCTGATCTCATCAGTTCCCATAGATTCAGTGACCATCTCTACAAAGATGGCCCCCGGATGGGATAATCCAGCCCCAGGCTCCCTCTCAGGCTTTACTCCTGTGACACCAGTTGCCTGCTGGCGCCTCAGACTCACCATGGCCAACACAGAACTCCGTATTTTGGCCCAAATGCTCCCCTACTCCAAAATGACAGGCCCATCCTCTGACCACTGGCTGCCACATAAGGAGAGCCCTCCATCATGCCCTGGGGAGTTTGACGCATGCCTCAGAGCAGAGGAGAGGTGAGCTGAGGAAAGGCTGGTCTCTGGACACCTCAGCACAAAAGAGATGAATGAACCCCAGGGGCCCATCTCTGCCCTAAAACCGGATCCATTTCCTCTAGCAGGCTTGAAGGGTCTCACCCAGGCTGTTGGGACAGCAGTTTTGGGGTCACGGGGCAGGACAGCTCCCCACTCCATGGCCAGATAAAGGCAAGGATGACCCCCAAATGTATGTCCACTCTTTAACAGGGCTTACGGAATAGCCCCAGTGGGTCAATCTGCCAGCTCCTGTTGCTGCCAGCACGTGGGGGGCAGGAGATGGTAGGTTCCTAGGCTCCCAACAGAGACCCCTCTAGAATCTAGGCTCAGTGTCAGAAAATGTCACCTCCTGAAACAGAAGCTACTGGAAAAAAACACCTGCTGAGCAATTGTGGGAAGCTACAATGCAAAAGCTGGCATCCAGAGCTTCCAAATCTCACGGAGAAGGTAAAGGAGCTGCGGGCTAATGTCGAACGGTGGAGCTGCTAGATGGCGCTGCAGTGGACAGAGCGCCAGGCCTGGAGTCAGGAAGACTTGAGTTCAAATCCAGTCTCAGACACTTCCTAGCTGAGTGACCCTGGACAAGTCACTTCACCCTGTTTGCCTTAGTTTCCTCATATGTAAAATGAGCTGGAGAAGGAATGGCAAACTGCTCCAGTATCTTTGCCAAGAAAACGCCAAATAGAATCATGGAGAGTCAGACATGACCGAAATGACTGAACCATGACAATGTCTGACAGAACATGGTCACAACCTAAGGCTAGGGCTCTGTGTAGCATCTATGGGACATGAATCCCAGACTCAGAACGTGCCCCATCCTGCCAGGGGCACCTGGAGCATGGGAAGGCATGACCAAGCTCCAGAATGTGCTCCCTCCTCCCCCAATAGCCCCGCCCACCTGGAAGGAGAGAGGACTTTGTGCATGTGAGCCCCGGAGGTGCGCTACTGTCTACTACAGACCCATCTGCCTCTGTAGATCAATCAAGCTGGCAAAATCTGGTTGATCACTCTGTCTGGTGAGCTTGGAGAGTGGGCTGGTGTGGGCTTGCCAGACTAAAGATCTGCCCCCTTTGTGAAACGTAGGGCCACCCTCCGGACCCAGGCCAAGGTGGGGAAGGGTCCACAGGGCTCTGTCCACAACACCCACCAGCTCACAACAAAAGACGAGGCTTCCCGAGCAGAAGTAGTGTGCTCAGATCTTTCAAAAAGACACTTGGGAAGTAAAGCATCTACCAAAATTCACATCCTATGGAGAATGAGTCACCTTGGAAGAAACATGCCCCTCCGTGTCCAAACTCATGCTCGCCTGAGGCCAAATCTGCCCACAGGTGTCGGACCTGAGGACCCCACCCCCCGCCCAAAACCAATGCACATCTCCCTACCTGAGCCTTCCACAGCAAATCCCATGAGCACCGAATAGAGCCAGAAATCCCGGAAGAGCTTCTGAAGTCTCGGCTTGGCCTTCTTGATGGGGAGCAAGCGTCTTGTGAGCTAATGGGACGAGGACAGAGAGAACCAGACTAAGAGGGTTCAGAAAACCTGGCCACAGCATGACCTTGCTGTCTAAAATGTGGAGATGGCCCTGGAACATAGTAATGCCATGGGGGTAGGGGGAAACGTGGGTGCCACACTTCTCGTGGCCCCTCTACCAACCGCAGGTGGTCATTTCTGATCATAGAGGGGTCTGGTCACAAGAGACAAAGGGGTTTCTTTGCCTGGAGTCCCCCAGCTCGTATGGGTCAGAGGTTCTTCCTGACCCCCTCCCAGATACAAGGGCCCCTCCACTGGACTTTGCTCACTCTGCCTTGAGGCCTCTCAGGGGAGCGATTGCTAGCAGCTGGTTCAGATGTCAATAAGAAGGGACCCTCGGCTCAGAGGGCTGGTATCCTCAGCCCCCTGAGGCACCTGACACAGAGGTCCAGACACTCAGCACTGGAAGAAGCTGCGTGGGGCATCCAGTCCTAGTCCCTCATTTTACAGACAGGGAATTCAGCTGGCCCAGGCCTCCACACGTGACAGGGGGCAGAGGTCGGACGTCCAGTCTGCCTCCAAACCCAGTTTTCTCCCCACTGCTCCATGCCGGATCTGATAATACTTGGTGAACTGGACAGAAAAGGGGTGGGATGCGGGACCAGCAGCAGCAGGGCCTCCAGGCTGTGCGTCGTCACCTGGTGCTCTGCCAGAGAGACTGACCCGGGCACAGCGGCCTCCTTCTGTGGCTATCACACGGATGATTTCCCCAAACAATACAAAAGAAACCTTGCCTTGGGAATCCCAGGCCAGAGAGGCTCTACAGTTGCCAACCCCAGAATGGCAGAGCTGGGGCGCCTTCAAGAGTACTGGGTCCAACCATCAGACACTGAGGACAGTTGAGGAGGAAGCGGACACTGCCACAGCCCTTGGGCAGGGTCTCTGGACATGCAGCTGCAGCGGTCCCTCCCCAGCCCTTCCCTCAGAGTAGATCCCTAGGTGGCCCATGGCTCTCGACTGTCTGGGCTCTGGCGTAGCTTGGTGAGCCTGGGCAAACTGCCTTCCTCAGTGGGCCCGAGTGCTTTTGAAGTCCTCTCTGGCTGAGGCACCTGCCTTTGAGGAGGTGTTCCTGGCAGCAAGTGTACCGTGACCCTAAGATTTCAAGCACGCTTCAGGGGGTCAGCAGGACAAAAGGGGAGTTGGAACAAGGGCAGCAGCAGCTGGCACAATCTCCTGAGAGCGCCGCTCTGTTCAGTAGCTATGACCTGAGCACCTTGGATGTGCACGGCCTGGCTTGGGTGCTGTCAGGGATGCAAAGGGCAGCAGCAGGGCGTCTGGCAGACAGGGAGAGGAGGCGGCTCGGTTCTACGGCCACGGCCAAGGCTTTTAACCTAGCTAGACCTCAGCTGTTTCACCTGCTGAACGGGGGATGCTGATCTCTGAAAAATCACCTCCCCATCTTTCACAAGTGTGATGAGGGCACAATCAATCCATGAGCATTTATTAAGTGCCAGGCCCTGCGGTAAGTACAAAAACAAACTGCTCCTGCCCGCCAGGTGCTCACTATCCACTGGGGAAAACAATAACACACACACACACACACACACACACACACACACACACACACACCATACAGGGAGCATGGAGATACAAAGTCATGTATCCCAGTTGGGGTTTTTTTGGCAAAGGTACTAGAGCAGTTTGCCATTTCCTTCTCCGGCTCATTTTATAGATGAGGAAACTGAGGCAAACAGGGTGAAATGACTTTCCAGGGTCACATAGCTAGAAAGTGTCAGAAGCTAAATTTGAACTCAGTGTGGCGCCATCTAGCTGCCCAAGATACAAAGTTAAATACATGATCACTGGTAGATGCAGAGGGAAGAAGCAGATGGCCTCCCTAAGAGTTGGCACTGAAGCCCAGCTCTGAAGGAGGGCAAGGATGCCAAGGGGAGGTGAGGAGGGAGGGCATCCCAGGCAGGGGGCACAGCCTAGGCAAAGGCACAGAGACACAAGGAACAGTTTCTAAGAAGGCCTGTTGGCTGGAGACAGTCTGGGAAGGGCTTTAAATGCCAACGAGAAGATGCTTTGAAAACATAAAGACTCCAAATGTTGAGTGTCCAAATGTCAACTGTTCCCACACTGAGTAAGACCTGGCCCAGAGCCTGTAACCCCTCCATTTAGGGAAAGAGAGGCCCCAAGAGTAGTGACTTGGGCAGGGTCCCACAGTCACTAAGTGCAGAGCAGGGCCAGGGCTCCAGAACAGGCCTCTTAGCACAAACTTTGCAGCAGGCCAAGGGAGGCCAGGCAAACATCCAGAATCCTGGGCCTTCCAAACATTCCGTGCAGGACAGTCTCCTATCCTGTGCAGCAGCCCCAGGGCAAACACAGGGGGAGGGTGTTTTCTGCTGACAAAGGCAGTTCAGAGGTGTTTGATTTGGATCCTATTTACCTTGGAAAATATGCACCAGCCTGGCCCCAAAGTTCACATTTGCCAGCACTGGTCACCGGAGGCTGCAGATCTCCTCAGCTCCAGGCACCAAGGGAAGGCTGGTTCCCACCCTTGGCCTGAACCTTCTCTGCTCAGATAGGCTTGTCTTCTTCAGTCCCGGGTATGTATTCCACACCTACTACGTGCTCTAAGGGGGGAGGCGGGGGGCTAGGGTCAAAGCGTGCTACCCGTGGAAGGAGCATTTGACCCTCACTGTCATCTGGACACCTCCTTCCTCTTGGGAGGGCAGGACGGCGGGAGGATGCAGAAGGAGGCCCGGACCCAGCTCACCAGAGCTGCATTCCCATGCAGCCCCTTCTGTCCCCTTTCTGGTAAATGCAGGCCTTGGACCGGGCACTGTCCCCTTCCCCGGGCCTCAGTTTCCCCATCTTGCTGGAGGGTGGTGTTTCAGGCTGGGACACATTATGGGGTAGGCAGCACAGAACCCGCTACAGGAGAGCCAGAAGGACCTCAGCAGCCATCGAGCCTGACATTAACAGTTTGTGTAGTCTTGGCAGGAGGATGGTGGGCTTAGGCCAGAGACTGGACTGGACAGTCCTGGGGAAAGGGATGGCCCCTGAGGACAGCACTAGGAGAAAAGAGGAGGTTATAAAGAGGCCAACAGAGGCAAGAGAGCAGAAGGGCTTTGGAATGAGGGCTCCCCAAAGCTGGAGGAACTGCCCTCCCTGCAGACCTTCAGCATCCAAGGCCCCTTCCCCTGCCGAGATTCTGCCAATATCTGGGCTGGATGATCTAGTGAAGTGCAGTCACAAATGGGGGCCAGGCGTACGTGACCTTGGGCAAGTCACTACCCTGATCTGGGTCGGAGGTTTTCATCTGCAAAAGAAGCCCAGCAGAGCAGATGAAAACGGCTAAGGGCCTTCCCAGTCCTCCATCTGGCCCTGAAGCCAGGCCTCCAGAATCTAAGCTCACACCCTCCAGGCCCTTTTGTACAACAAATAAGGAAGATACTATTCTCATCAGGAGATGGATCATTGGGTTTTCCCATAACCCAAAGCCCATTTACTATTTCTTAGAGACGTTTGGTTAGAGGTCTGCTGCTGGATTACAAAGTCAGAACTGGCCATGGGGGTTGGTATCCAGGCCCCCAACACTCGGTTCCTTCAAAAGTATAGGCTCTCTTTAAAACAGCTCTCGGGTTCCCTGTTCTGAAAACAAATGTTGCTGACAGTTGCTCAGCCCAGGAATAAGGATTAAGAAGTCTCGAAATTCCATTCCATGCTGGAGGGATGAACAATTTCCTGGGGTTGGGGTGGGGGGTGGGGACGTTCTAATCTCTGTGGTGGATGGAGGGAGCCCTTCTGGACTCTGCCCAGCTGGGCCATGGACAATGGGCTGATGGGGCTAACTGCAGCCTGGCCTCCGAGAAGCGCAGCCCAGTCCCTGCTGGAGGGAGATAGCAGCGGCCACAGGCCTGTATGTGTCCTTTTCTGTTTCCTCTTTGGTGGGTCTCGCTAAGCCCTAGTTCACTCGGATCACCTAGGGTACCTCAGGTGGGGAACAGGGGCACACAGCAAGTGCTAAATAAAGGCTCTAGCTATTCAGTCACTCCACCTGTCCAGGCCTGGATGCCTTTTGCTGTCAAATGAGGGAATGAGCCCTGCCTTGCCTTCCTCAGAAATCTGAATCTCAAATGAAAGGATCCATATAAAGTGCTTTCCTGGAAAACTGTAGGGACCATCAGACAAGCAGGTTCCTTTGGGTGACTGTATTTTTCTCATTCTTAGGGCCTTACCTCTAGCCTTCCCTGAGAAGTCTGGCTTCCCACAAGGCCAGATGCAGAGATGGAGGGGCTCCCAAGTATTCCCATCCAACCCCTACCTTTTCCAAAGGACTAAAGGCCAGCGGCTTTGCCTCAGGGCACCCAGCTACCAGGTGGCCCAGTGGGAATTTGGACCAGGGCCTCTGGCCTCTAATCTGATGCCTTCTTTTACTTGGTAAATGGGACTTTGGCAAATTTACCATGAAGCAATTTCCTCATTCACTTCCTTCTTCTGTGGCTTTTAATGTTTCGGGTTCACTGGCCAGAAATGAGGTTGAGCTGTAATTAGAAAATGAGCTTAATGCAAATCACTCCCATTTCTGCAGTGCTTTTCTCATGGACCCATTATTAGCCTCTTTTATAAGGAAACTGAGGCTCCCAAGCTCGCACAGCTAAGTGGCTACTGGGCCTGCTCCTCGAAGGATGAGGTGGGACCTACATTGCTTTATTTGGTTAATACAGACCTATCTGGGCCTAGTATAGCGTTAAGTCAAGCAGTCTGTAACCTACCGCTCAAGGAAAAGCCAAACGAGAATAGTCAAGTACAAGTTCTGGCCAGGGGAGAAAGGAGCCTGAGGAGGAGACCAGAGGTAGCAGTGCTGGAGCCCCTGCCTCAGTATCCCCTCCATGACTACTTGGCACAACCAGAGAAGCGGCAGGCAGCAGCAGCCCAGGACCCCACCCCAGCGGGCTCCTCCCAACCAGGAGTACAATGCCTTCGGAGGCAGAGGGGCCCAGGAGGAAGGATGGCCTTGATTCTGATGCTCACTACCTGCCTGTTTCCTCAACTGCCAAAAATGGGGGTGCTTTCAGCAGCACCTCCTTCCAGGGGTTCTGGGCTCTACAAACGCTAAATCATGAGATAAATCAAAGCCATTATTTTCCTGAGATGTCTGTTCTCTGGCCCAGGGCCTAATTCCCCAGAGGAGCCAGGTGGTATGTGTGTGGGGGGATGAGGATCTCATAGCTAGGGCCAGGGTGGCTCACTGGGTCTGTTCTCCTGGAGATCCTGAGCTGAGGCAAACAGAGGAGGCTGAGAGGTTATCTAAATTCTATACCCGCTCGTGCCCCAAGGGAAGTGAAGTCCCAAGAAGATTGAAGATTGTGTGTGTGTGTGTGTGTGTGTGTGTGTGTGTACGGAAATGTTTGGACGAAGGATGGAAGGAATCCTGAGCTGAAGCCCATGTAGGTGAGAGCGTGGGGGCTGGGGCTGAGGGAGGGGCAGCCAACTTGGAGGTGATCACCCTCTCTATACTGAAGCATGCGCACTTTGACCAGAAATCCGGACCTGGCCCTAATTCTGGACAATACTGAATACAGCATCCCCTCCTCCTCCCCCGGTGTGTTGTGCTTAGGTGAGCAGCCCACCTAAGCACAACACACCGGGGGAGGAGGAGGGGATGCTGTGGGCATGCAAAAGGAAAAGAGGACTATTCCGAGGAGGGCGCCGGGGCTGGCAAAAGGCAAACCTTTTAAAGGCAGGCCACAGTGAAGCAATTTAGCACAGAGGCAAAGAGCCCCGGGCCTGAAGGACATCCATCCCAGCCCTGTTACGCACAGCCTATAGAACACATATTGATTCACTTGGGTGTCCAGCCCAGGGGCCTAAAGTAAAAGTGCTTTGAGGTTTGTGGGGGGAGCTGGAGGGTAATATGAGGCTGTGTGTGCTGAACTTGAGTGCCGTGACCTGTGCTGGTGGAAAGGTGGCTGCACCTCCCTGGAATCCTTCCCTCTTCAGAGCAGGAGCTGCTAAAACCAACCTGGCAGGGCTCTGGTATCATCGAATTTAATGGCTCCAGAGTTCCAAGGGCAGAGACAGTCCAGTGAGGGGACACAGGGGGGAGGCGTTTTCTCCTTAACATATCCAGGAGGGCTGCCTCTTTGCTCAGCCAGTGAAAAGCACCCTTGGGTCATGAACACTGATCAAGCAGCTGAAGTGGGCAAGGTCCTGAGCGAGACTCTGGCTGGTCAAAGGGAGGAGAAGGTCTCAGTGAGCAGACTTGCTGTGACCAAAGATCTCCTGCACTGTTGGCCAGCCAGTCCATGGCTGCTCCTTCACGGTCGGATGCAGTCTGTACTTGAATTCTGTCTAGCTTGGCAAGGGATGCCCTGTTAGCACAGCCTCTGAGAACCCAAGGTTACCTCATGCCATGGTGAAGTATAGGTGTGCATAGAGGAAGGCATTAGTAGAAAATGGGGAAGCAGCATGGTACCACGGAAAGTGTGCCAGGCTCCAACCCAGGCTCTGCTTAGGGGACTGGCAGAGGCCTCAGTTTCCCTATCCAGCCTGCTCAGCCCTCCAGCACCAAGCCTACTGCCCTGGACCTATTTTTATGCAAAGGTCCACTAAAATGCTAATGGATTCATTTTCCTTTCCAATGGCAGGGTCTCAGAATGAAACTCGGGCTCCACCTCTTCCTCCTTTCTTTAGTCACATCATTTGTGTCTGGGAAGAACAAAGAGCCTGTGGGTCTCGCAGAGAATGGGGGGAGACCCTTGTCAGCCAAAGGGAGGTGGGGGCAACCAGACCCCACAAACCTAAGCATGCCTCTCCTGCCCGCTGACTTCCACAAGGAGAACACGGTGACCAACGACCTGTTTGTGGAAGAGGAGGAGGAGGGGGACTATTTGGACCTGGAGAAGATCTTCAGTGAGGATGACGACTACATTGACATCATCGACGCCGTCCCCGCCCCAGACCCAGAGGCCCAGCCTGGAAACGTCCTGGAGCTGTTCCAAGGCAAGAGTCGAATCCAGCGCCTCAACATTCTCAATGCCAAGTTTGCTTTCAACCTGTACAGGACCATGAAGGAGGCAGATGACCCCACCAGCAACATCCTCCTGGCGCCCGTGGGCATCTCGACGGCCATGGGCATGATCTCCCTGGGCCTGAGGGGAGGCACACATGAGCAGGTCCACTCCGCCTTGTATTTCAAGGACTTTGTGAACGCCAGCAGCAAATACGAGACTCAGACCGTGCACAACCTCTTCCGCAAGCTGACCCATCGCCTCTTCAGGAGGAATTTTGGCTACACTCTGCGGTCAGTGAATGACCTTTACATTCAAAGGCAAATTCCCATCCTAGAGGACTTCAAAAATAAGATGAAGGAGTATTACTTTGCTGAGGCCCAGCCTGCAGACTTCTCGGAGCCTGCTTTCATCGGCAAAGCCAATGACCATATTCTGAAGGTCACCAAGGGCCTGATCAAGGATGCCCTGGTGAATATAGACCCAGTGACACAGATGATGATTCTGAACTGCATTTACTTTAAAGGTAAGGCAGGAGAAGGACTTCCTCTCGCTCTTTCGGTACGTGGGGGGCAGAGGGTGGGGTGTGGACTGAGTGGGGATCGGGCCGTGATGGAGTGATCTTCATCCACTCCAAGAGGAAAATGAGCCTTTGGTTATGAAATTAACAATAATGAGGTGGTACAGTACAGGGACTAGAGGGTCAGCCTTGGACTGGGAGAGACCTGGGCCGTTGGCCTCTCCTGGCCGTGTGACCGTGGGTAAGATGCTTCTCCTTTCACTGACCTCTCAATGATTCTCACAGACAACCAGTGAGTCACACTGCCCCGTAGTGGGGGGTTGTCCTCACTCTATGTGCCTGCAGGAGCCCCATGCTCAGATATTTAAGAGCTGGAGGCTCAGAGAGGTTAATTTTTAAGGTAACTCATTTTTTAATTAATAAGCCTTTCCTTTCTCACTCTCCAATCTGCCCCTACTCCATTACTGATGGAAACACAAACAAAAAAGTCCTTGTTAAAAATAGTCAGGAAAAACCAATTCTCTTCACTGGTTGTACCCCAACTGCCTGTCTCCCCTTGAGTCCATCCATGGCCTATCAGGAGGCAGGGGACCCTCTGGATCATGGGTCTTCTGGAATCATCGCTGCTACTGCCTCAATCAGAACTCCTTACATCTTTCCAAGCTGTTTGTCCTTTAGATGTTTTTGTTAGTGTATAAATCGTTCTCCTGGTTCTACTCCCTTCCCTCTGCATCAGTTCATCAAAGTCTTTCAGGGTTTTTTCTGAAACTCCTCCTTCATCCTTTTCTGCAGCACAATAGTATCCGTCACATTCATATCCCCATGCCAAGTGATGGGCACCTCTTGGTTTCAGAAGAGCAGCTATAGATGTCTCTTTACATACATAGGCCCTCTCCCCTTTTCTTTGTTCTCTTTGGGAGCAGGCGTGGTAGTGGTATGTCTAGGTCAGAGGGGGTACACAATGCAGCGACTTTTAGGGGCACAGTTCTAGGCTACTTTCCGAAATGCCTGGGCCGGCTCACATTCACAGGCTCCCAGAAGGTTGTCATTTTCCTTTTTTGCAAATATAGGCAATCCGACAGAAGTGAGGTGGTACCGCAGAGTGGTTTAAAACTGCATTTCTCTAATCATGAGTGACTTGAGGAATTCTTCCATCTGGCTGCTGATAGCCAAGCTTTCCTCCTCTGAAAACTGCCTGCTAAGGTCCTTTGATTATCGATGAGTTGGGGAGTGGCTCTTACTTAGACAGATTATGTGATCTGCTCATGTTATGGCTCATCAGCATCTTCGAGAATGTGAAGTCAGGTGTCCTGGCTGAAATGCCAGAGTTGCTGAAGGCAAAACTCGATTATCTCCTAGGGCATGGACGCTGAGTAGTGAAAGAGGGCTAAGGGTGGAAGCTAAGTGACCACGACTCAGGAGACACTTTGTGAGGCGGTGAGCTTTCTATAACAAGATCTCTAATCCTCCCAACTGCTCTGTGAGGTTGTGGTACCAGGAAGACAACCCCCTCCACAGAGGAGGAGCCTCCAGGGGCAGCAGGCAGGGGCCAAAGCCGGCCCTCAGGCCCAGGACCACTTCCTGGTGTTGGGAGGCCAGGCCAGTGGCATGCTAGAAGGTCCAAGGCAGAGGCATTGCTGGGCACAGCCTGAAGCTGCCCTTTCAATGAACAGCAACGGAGAAGGAACATGTAGGCATCGGGGTCTGTGTGCTGGGGGCAGGGAGCCAGGCATTTTAGTGCTCCACGGGAAATTGAAGGGGAAGGTTCAGTTGACTGGTGCCTCCTCCTTGGTGTTTGAAAGCCCGAATCCTTGGGGGATTAGTGCAGTGTGTGTGGCCAGTCTCCAGGGCAGGTGCTGGGTAAGGGTCCAAGTCTGTGCTGCTCCAAAGTCTGCCCACAGAGCCAGAGAAGGAAATAGCCCCACTGTGAGCTGCCTATTGGATAAAATAGCAACTGAACTTCCTTCTGCCTTCCATCCCTGGAAAGGGGTGTAGCGGACAGCTGGGAATGAGCCTGCCCAGAGCAGGACAGCAGCTTGGGAGGTCCCAATTCGGGAAGCCAGGCTTCATGCTGCGACCCCAAGAATCACTACACCCGAGCGTGAGTGTAGAGCATGGGCATGAACCTCTTAAAACAGGAAAGCTGGTGTCTGTGCAAACCGAGGGCACGCACAGCATCAGGACCCTCACAGGGCAGCACTGGCCAACAAAGCTGGGTCCCCGAGGTAGGGGGAGGTGCAGCCTTAGGGGACAAGGACATCTTGAGGGGTCCCCTACCTACCTCCCTACCGCTGAGTAACAGGGGAGCTAAGTGACCCAGGCTAGAGCAATCAATGATGTCACAGGCACTGCCCAGCGAGCTGGAGGGACAGTCCAGGAAGACCTAGGTTCAAGTAGCACTTCTGGTACTGACTGACTGAGAGACCCTGGACAACGCACTTGGCTCCCAGGGCCCTGAGGGGACTTAGGACCTTTCACTTCAGGTTGGTGGCCCAGAGACAATCACCTCCCCACTGTGGGAAGCTGTGCCCCTCCTCTTAATGCAGTCTGAGGTCATCAGAGGTTTTTTGGCTGCCACATCCCCGCCATTAGCTTGTGGTCTACTGAAACCCCCAGTTCTTTTTCAGAACAAACTGCCATCAAATGACTAAATGTCATCTTATTGGCTTTAATGAGCCCAATGCTCGGCCTATCCTATTGAGGCCTGCTTGGATACTGATGTTGCCGCCCAAGGGTATTTCTCACATTTCCTATTGCTTTGAGTAAGTCTCAATTTTGTTGGTTGGTCACAGGGAGAGATTAAAGGGTTCTATGCTAGCATCCCCCAGAATGCCAGCCTGGCCAATCACCCTCATTTAAGGAGAAGAAACCTTAGGCTCTGGGAGGGGGAGGGACTTGCCCAGGGTCACACAGGCTGGCAGAAGCAGACCCGCTGTGCAGGCTTCCCGATGCCCAGGTTCCCTTGGCATTTCCAAATAATCTCCTGAGACTTCTCCAACAGCCCCTTTCTTATTGAATTCACAGGTACCTGGGTGAACAAATTCCCAGTGGAAATGACCCACAATTCCAATTTCCGCCTGAATGAGAGAGAGGTGGTCAAGGTTCCCATGATGCAGACCAAAGGCAACTTCCTTGTGGCCAATGACCAGGAGCTGGACTGTGATGTGCTGCAGCTGCAGTACGTGGGGGACATCAGCATGCTGATTGTGGTGCCTCACAAGCTGGCGGGCATGAGGGCACTCGAGGCCCAGCTCAGCCCGCGGGCAGTGGAGAGATGGCAGAAAAGCATGACCAACAGGTAGGGGCACCATGCAGTCTGTGAGGGGGCAGCGTCTGGGTGAGTGGGCTTCCCTCCCCACAAAGTTCTGGGGATTTACAGTGTTAGGAGGACTCCCCAGAACCCAATCCATGAGCCTGGCACTGGGCCACACACTGAGGCTGCCAAGAGGCTTCATCTTCCTTCAATGCCCTGTGGACGCGTGGCAGGGAGGGTCGTGCTGGGGCCACGAGCTCCAGTGGGCAGGGCCTCACAAACAGGCCCAGAGCAGCTGCACTCTGAGGGGGCTTTCTGAGGGAATGGGGGATGAGCCGCCGAGTCACACCAAGGACACCACACCAAGGCCTCTAAAGGGTGGCAATCAGCACCGGCAGAGGGAGTAGCCACACCAGTAAACCAGGCATCCTTAAATCTGAGGTACGCTAAAGATAAAAAGGAAGGAACAGCAGACAGCAGCGAGATGGTGCCTGTTGTGGAGTGGGAAGGGCCTGGCCCCAAAGCTGCCTCCAGCTCCAAGCAGCTCTGGGTGGGGGGGGGGGGGAGGGTTGGGGGGCGGGGTTGGACAATCACTTGCAGCCCCATCGGCTCTCAAGGGCTCTGGGAGCTGAGCCTGGGCCCATCTCCACTGGGGATGGGGCACTTTCCTCACTGGGGACCTCCAACATGTACAAAATGTCCTATTTGGTCCAAAGCAATATTGGAATTGATGGACAGAGTAAGCAGAGTCTCACTGCCCCGTCGGTGCTAGAGGCCGTAGGTTAGGAGGGCCCCTGGCAACGCTGACCCTGGAGCAGAGGATTCTTGATGCGGGGTGGGGGGGTCATTTCAATGACCAGTCATTAAGCAGTTACTATGCACAGAGCACTGAGTGCAAGGTAAACAAAGATGAAGGTCTCTGCTCTCAAGAGAGGGGCAGCACGACAGTGTAGAACAGCGGACAGAGCCACGCTGGGAGTCACAAAGATCTGGGTTCCAGACATGCCTCAGTCTCATCCTAATGGGCCACACTGGACACTCCCCTCCCCTCCAAGCAATCTCTAAACCCGAAGATTCCAGAGGAGTGGCTATGTGCATGGCTCAAGGGAATTTTTACAGTAGAAGCTCTCCAAGAGTGCCACCCCCCCCAAAAAAAACCCCTACACGGACAAAAATAACTATGATACTTAATTTAAAAAATATCGACAGTCAGATTGCTGCTGGCTGGTCCAGTATGGAAAATGGAAGAACAAGCATTTGGCTCCAAGAGAGTTCTGCCCCCGCCGGTGCCTCTCAGGTTTCTGTCCTGAGTGGAAGTGGGTGTGATGTTGCTGTAAAAACATCCACCACCAGATGGATGGGGATGGAAGGGAAGGAAGGAGGAGAGGCCTTGACGAGAAGTCTCGAAGGCCCCGGTGGGACAGAGACAGAACGCTGAGCAGACTCAGGGATGAAAGGGCACTAACAGAAGGACTGGGGAGGACACGGAAATAAAATGTATTCGAAAGGAAGAAGAAACAGGCCTGTCCCCAAAGGTACTTCAGAGAAGGGAAGGCAATGCTGCGTATCACAGGATATCTGACATTCCCCACTGGATTCAAAGAATCCCAGTATTTTGGAGATGAAAGAAGACTTCACCCCATCCACACCCATCTTACAGATGGGGAAACTGAGCCCCAGGAAGATGTGATGTGCCCAAGGTTGTTCCTCCCCCACCCCCACCCCAAAGGGAGTGGGTAAGAGGCAAAGATGAAGCTCCAGGTCAGGTCCTCACTCCCCAGACTGCACTGATCATGCACATCGTCATCATGACCGGTCCCTGTCACCTAGAGAGCCGGGAGCCTCCGCCCACCTCTTCTAAAGGGTCTGCTGGCATGGTTCTTTCTTGGAAAGCTCAGCGTCTTTCTCCTCCTCCTCTCCTTCTCTCTGGGCTTCACTTGCGGGCTTCCATCATGGTGGAAGGTGGCAGCAGCTTGGAGTATTTCCCACTGGTGCCTCCTTTCCCTTCCCCAGATCAGGCTGGTGGCAGGTGCTTCCTGCTCTTCCCCTCTCAATGACCAGAGAATTTGCCCCCAAACACCATTTTTATCACGTGCTTGCTATCACATTTAGGGTTCGCTCACCCCCTATGGCCTACCAGAAAAAGCCCAAACTCCTCCTTAACTCGGGCTCTTCCTCTATCTGCTCTTCCTCTTCCAGTCTGCTGCCTGCCATCAGTCCTGCAAACACACCCTGCTCCTGTCCATTTCTGGGTCTGGCCCCTGATGTCTCCCACCCACCAAACAGCTTCTGCCTTAGCTCTTTCACCTGTCTGGTTCAAGGCCCATCTCTCTCCCCTCTGACCTCCTCCACCCCCCAGCCTGCGTCTCACAAGGTAGGAAGGAGTAACAGCGGGCTAGGGGACCGTCTCAGGACTCTTCCCATCTCAGCTCCACCAACCGGACGAAGAGGATCTTCCTATACTGCTGCTGCTTGGAGAAAGCCCTTCCTCAAACACTTCCTTTAACCCTCCCAATGGCTCAATCGTCCCCTTCGTCCAGAGAAAACAGACACGGAGAGAAAACGAACCGACCAGAGAAACTTAGATGTCTGAGGCAGGATTGGAACCCAAGCCTTCTGGCCTCCAAGCTTCGTGGGCTATCCAGGAAGGCAGTTTAGAATTACCACATCATGTGAATGGGGCGAAGGTGGGGCTAGATCTATGACTGCTCAGGGGAGCTGGGGGCCAGGAGGCAGCCCCATCTTGCAGGGCAGGCTGGCACTTTCTCCCGCAGCTCCTTGGAGCACAGGGTTGTACCCATGCGGGCCAGCCAGGGCTCTATCCCCTGAACCACACTATCTTTGAGTCACATGAATAATTTTACTAAAAGTCCAAAAGACTTTTAGTGGGCTTAAGAAAAACACAAAACACCAACTTCCTAGAGGCAAGAAACCTGAGTTCAAAGTAGGCCTCAAACCAGCCGCAAGACCCTGGACAAGTCGGTTCTCTCATCTGTAAAATGGTATAATAATAGCCCGCCCTACCAGGGCTGTTGTGAGGATCAAATGATATAAAAGTTTGTAACCTGTAAGCACCCTTAGAAGGGCCAGTTATAGGCAGTGAATTAACTGAAGGAGGATGAGGAAGTACTGCTCTGGGCCTCCCTGCTGGGCCAGCTGGTACCCCCCCATCTTCTGCTCTGGGCCTCCCTGCTGGGCCAGCCAGTGGCCCCCCCCCCCCGTCCTGTTCTAGGCCTCCCTGCCGGGCCAGCCAGTGGCCCCCGTCTTCTGCTATGGGCCTCCCTGCCAGGCCAGCTGGTGGCCCCCCCCCCCCCGTTCTGTTCTGGGCCTCCCTGCTGGGCCAGCCAGTGCCCCCCCCCCCCGTTCTGTTCTAGGCCTCCCTGCCGGGCCAGCCAGTGGCCCCCGTCTTCTGCTATGGGCCTCCCTGCCAGGCCAGCTGGTGGCCCCCCCTGTTCTGTTCTAGGCCTCCCTGCCGGGCCAGCCGGTGCCCCACCCTCCATTCTGCTCTGGGCCTCCCTGCTGGGCCAGCCGGTGGTCCCCCCTGTTCTGTTCTGGGCCTCCCTGCCGGGTCAGCCGGTGGCCCCCCTTTCTGCTCTGGGCCTCCCTGCCGGGTCAGCCGGTGGCCCCCCTTTCTGCTCTGGGCCTCCCTGCCGGGCCAGCCGGTGGCCCCCACCCCCCGTTCTGTTCTGGGCCTCCCTGCTGGGCCAGCCGGTGGCCCCCACTGCTAAGCAGGCAGCCCCTCTGCAGCATCCCCAACACAAAATCATGCAGCTCTGCTTACAGATCCCAGGGATGGGGAAGAACGCTGAGGCCTCCCAAGCCTCTTGGTCTAGGCAAGGTTTCCCTGGCAGTGAGCTGGAGTCACAGAAGCACACACACATATACATATAGGATAGATATTGATTGACTTGGGGGCTGCCATGGAGGAATGGAGAGAAGCTGACGGAGAGCCAAGAAGGCAGGCGTTCAGATGTGCCACATCCTGGCTGGGCCTCCCTGAGTGACATACAGCCTCTCAGTGCTCTGTTTGGGGGGAGCTGGGTGACTCAGTGGATAGAGCACTGGGCCTGGAGGCAGGAAGACCTGAGTTCAAACCCAGCTGTAGCTGTGTGACCCTGGGCAAGTCACTTAATCCTGTTTGCCTCAGTTTCCCCATCTGTAAAATGAGCTGGAATAGGAAAAAAAACGCTCCAGTATCTCTGCCAAGAACACCCCAAACGGGGGCACAGAGAGTCATACTTACATGAGTGAAAAATGACCAAACAACAAAAGGCCTGCTGTGGAAGGAGTTCCCTCGCCTGGGAGTTCCTTCTACCAACCAAACCGCACTCAGGCCCTAGTCACTGTGTGGTGAACCATGAAATGCCGCAGGATCAATGAGGCTTGTGCAAAGAGACCTTAGGGATCGTTTAGCACGGCCCCTCATTTGACGGAGAGGAAAGGGGTGCAGAAAAGGGACGCAGACAGAGCGTAAGAACAGAGTGGGCTCTGACCCTGGCCCCAGGGTTCTCCCCCTGTACTGTGCTGCCCTTCGGGACCATCTGGCCCGACACGCTCGTTTTCCGGGGAGGGCACGGGTTCTGTCCCAGGCCGCACAGCTTTGGCAGATTTTCCGCAGGTGCGTTTCTCACCCGTGGCAGTCCCAGAAGCCAGCACTTCTGAGGTCACCCCTCCTGTACGAGCTGCTGTGATGACACCACATTCCTTTTCCCCTCTCTGAGCAGAACCCGTGAGGTACGCCTGCCGAGGTTCAAGCTGGAGAAGAACTACAACCTCGTGGACGCCCTGAAGTCGATGGGCATCACTGAGCTGTTTGATCACAACGGGGACTTCTCTGGGATATCCGATCAAAAACTCGTCATTGACTTGGTAATCGCACTCTCTCCTGGCCCATAGCCCCTAACAGTCTGCTGACTCTCCTCTGTCCCTCCTTCAGTCCCCCCAACCTGACTCAGCTCTGCTGAGACGTGGCCTGCCCCCCGTGCTCTGCCTCAGTGGCCACGCCAGCAGGCAGTGCCGCACAGCAGAGACGTGGCAGAGGGTGGGAGAAGCTGCCTGCCCAAGGAGCCTGGGGTGGAGGGTGGAGACGCTCCATGAGCACGTGGGTATCATAGTCCCTGTAGACCGCTCCAAACCAAGGGCTCTGCCTACTCCTCTTAGGCAGGGGATTAAGAGATGCTCTCTCCTTTCCAAACAGTTCAAGCACCAAGGCACCATCACAGTGAACGAGGAGGGTACCCAGGCTGCCGCTGTGACCACCGTGGGCTTCATGCCCCTCTCCACGCAAGTTCGATTCACCGTCGATCGTCCTTTCCTATTCCTCATTTATGAGCACCGCACCAGCTGTCTGCTGTTCATGGGCCGTGTTTCCAACCCCAGCAAGTCTTAAGAGGTGGAGGCTGGGGCTCCCGTCTGATCCTGTCATAATGACCTTTTTGTTACAACAACACCCAAAGGGAATCTGTTAGCAGTGCCACTTTCATAATCCACCATGGCCCCTGAATGCACGGGCCAGGTCTCATGAAAGAAATCACAAGTCATGGGAATTCTCTGGGAATCACTTTGTGTAGCAAACAGTCCTGAGTCTAGAGAAGCTGTGTGCGCCTGCGTGTGCAGTCAATGAATACATTAAAAGTGTCCTTAAGGAGCTGACCATCTGATTTCCTGTTCCTTTAGTGCTGCGGCCTCACGCAAGGCAATTCCTGGGCCCTTCTGTCCATTCTACGTCACCCTCAGCCCTTTGGTTCCTCTGCTCTCTTGTGGCCTCCAGCCATGCCGAAAGGGCTAGCAGCCTGTCCCCATGATGATGGCCCCGTTATGAGGCCTTGCTGCAAAGCACGGGCTGGGGCGCACAGGACCACAGGTCCCCCTCTAGGCACCAATAAATATAGACTACTTTTAACCTGTGTCTCTCACCTTTCTCTCCCCTGATAGAAGCCCATTAAATGCTAATGTACAACCAACAGTAAAGCAGCCAGACCCCTCTGATCTGAGAGGCCAGGATAAGGATCCCAGTCAGCCACATTTCTACGGCCCTGCAGGATTCACCGGCAGCCCCGGAAGGACGGGCAACGTGGCTCCTCCCTCGCAGGATGGTAGACTGAGAACTGGCAGGGCCCTGGAGGTCTTCATGGCCATCTGGCCCTGAAGTGTGACATGGGTGGTGGGATGGCATGGGCCACCCTGTTAGGCCAGGGAGGGAGAAAGAGAGGCTGGTCTGCTTGCCTGACTGTTCTACAGCAGGAGTGTTAAACCTGTGCCTGCAAAACTTAGACCCTGCTGGTATCCTGGCTGAGCTTTCTACAAAATCCTTGAGATGTAGCTGAGCACAGAATCCCAGGCAGCACCCGGACAAACAGGGAACATCAGAGGCCAGAGTACCTGAATGCCACACACTTGCAGGAGCGGCCGCTGGGTCTAAGGACGGCACTGTTCAGCGTTTCCTGCCGCCTCAGGTGTACCGAGGGAGAGCAGTGGGTTTCTGCACCGTGCAGGGCAAGGGTCTCAACCATGTGGCAGATGTTCAGTTACATGGCACAGTGAGCCTGAGGGGAGGCACCCATTGGTCAGCTGAGGCTCAGAGGTGGTGATTAGGAAGTAGGGGCCCAGTCCTGTTCTCTTTGCTCTCCTTTCTGGGCTCTGGAGCAGAGAACCACAGCCAGGGCACCTTTTCTTGCCTCTCCATGGCCCTAAATAGGGAGGCTCAGCTCCCAAGAGAGGATCCTGAAGAGCGCAAGGCTTCAAGCACTTGGGCTGCCCAGGTATAGGCTCCATCAGTGGGCACTCACACAACCCACTGCCCTTCCCCTCTAGCCCAAACCTCCACCACCTTCACGGAAATCCTGGGTCTCTCCTGTAGACTCTACTGATAAGATTTTATCTTTGTTGGCCTTGGCAAACCCACCAACTAAGTGAGTTTGATATAGTCAGGGTTTCTGGGAGTTACTTTTGCAAAATTCCACCAGAAGTGCCCTGATTACTATGGCAGTGCCACAGCAGCAGAATGGGGAGCGGGAGGGGCGGTTAGGAAAAACACTTGTCTTGCCATCAGAGCATCAGAATTCTCTTTCCAGGTCTGCCCTTTATACCTGTCAAGTCACTTGACCACTCCAAACCTTGGTTTCCTCATCTGCTGAATGGAGCTGTGATACAGCTAACATGGGGTAGTTATGGAAGAAGCCCTATGTAAGCACAAAGCCCTAGAGAAATGGGAGGTTCTACTTTTCACCAAGTCTACCAGCGACTTTTTAGGAAAGTACTCATGGTGCCCACAACCAGGCTCAGCCTTACAGAAGGAACCCAGAGGTCCAAGGTGCAGCCCTTGCTCTCCGAAAGCGCACACCAGCTCACAACAGAATGGAAGGTGTGTCCGTGGAGCAGGAGGGCCCATCACAAAGCCCACGCTGGACAGGAGGAGGGGCCATGGCCCCCACCCTTGGAAGACACCTGCCAGAGGAGGGCTTCCTGACCAGACCCCGGCCCCTGCTCACTGTGGCTGACTCACAGGACTCTGTCCTTAGCCCCATTAATTCTAACATACAATTTTGCCAAGACCAAGATCTTAACCGCCATATCACCATGCAAACCGCTTTCTTCCTCCTTTTCCACCACCATCAGCAATACTACCATTTTGCCAGCCTTCTAAGACCACCATGTTACAGTCATTTTTAAGGTTTTCATTTCATTCTTCCCCTAAGACTGGACTGTTACAAAATCCTTTTGCTACTTTCTTTCTCTTGTCTTGGCTCCCCATTATCGCTGCCCCTAGGTCTCATCAACTCTACTGTAAAGTGCCATTCAAACTGGCTTCCTGCTCCACTCTCTTCCGGTGCATCTTATAAATCACCTTCAATCTAATTTTCCCCGAGTCACATTTTCATGATGTGACTGGGCTGTTCCAATTAGCCTCTGAGTAGAGGGTGCTCTGGCCCAGGGCACTTGGAGAGTTAATGAGAGGTCCATGAGAGATAAGGCCTTTTGTCAATGATCTGGGCAACTAGATAATAAATGCCATCACTGACACATAGGGAGAAAATGCTACAATATTGACCGAGTTAGATCTGGAGACCCTGAGTGATCACTTAGCCTCCTTTTATAAGCACTTCTGTCCCAAGACCGTAAGGTGGGTAGGGCAGGTGTTATTATCCCAATTTACAGATGAAGAAGTCAAGGTTCTGAGAGGATGGATGATGTGCCCATGGCCATCCTAGCAGTCAGTGTCTGATGTGAGACTGGAGTCCAGCGCACTGCCCACTAAGCTCTGAAGGTAAGGAAATGTAGGAAGGGAGAGCGACCCTTCAGATGGAGGCGGTGGCAGAATTCCTAGTGAAGGCATGGTCCATCCAAGTATTCAGGCCCCTACTTCATGAAGGGATCACATCCACAGGGTGCCCTGAAAACAGAACCTTCTGAACTGTGTGCCCCCAGCAAGTCCAAGAGGGCAGCAGAAAGTAAACCTAAGGCCTTGTGATATGTCTTTGTTGAGCAAGAAAATCAAATATTTGCTTCCTCCCCCATAATGTAACCATTAACTTTTACTAAAAACCCTCAATATTATTTCTTTTCCTCATGTTAAGGGTCACACTAGTTGGAAAAACAAACATGTCTCATAAGCTTTGATTAGACATTCTATCTCCCTTCATTGTAACATATTAGAAAATCCAATGCTCAGTGGATTAATTTGCCTATTTCTTCAATTCTAAAATAAAATCAGTTCATGTGCATGGCTGCCCATCAGGTTACAGAACGTTATAGAGTAGGAAGGCCCTGGAGTTCTTCCAGCCCAAATTCCCACCAATCCATGGGATTCCTGGGCATCACCTGGCCAATGCCAGGGAGCCCACCGGGGCATCCCGTCCCAGCTCTGCATGGGGGTGCTTGTCCGATGGAACACGTATTCTCTTCTAATGAGTTCTGCTCCTGGGCCTCCTCAACCCCTGGAGCCATCCCGGGACAACTGAACAGCCCTAAAGACACTCCAAGGCTGTTGTTACGGCCTCCCGTCAGGTCAAAGAAAGAGTTCTTAACTTAACTCTGGAGTGGCCAAAGTAAACCTGACCTAAGTGGGTTAAAGTGGAGGCCGTGTAGCACAGCAGGGACAAGCAGGCACAGAACACGGCAGCTAAACTCGGTATTTATGTCGCAGAAATAGGACTTTACTAATGGCACCAGATGGCCAGAAGCACCTCCCAGAGTCCATTTGGCCTCATTTACCCAAACTTCTCTGCTTCTCTCCCAGAGCGCACCTCAGGGCTCCGTCCTGGGCCCTCCTCTCATCGGCTCTCATGGACTTAATGACCACCTCTGGGCTCATGACTCTCAAATCTACCTGCCCTGCCCCACCCATCTCCCATCGCCAACTGCCTCAGACACCTCCAACTGGATGTCCAGGAGACACCATACACTCAACATGTCCAAAAGTGAACTCATCATCTTCCCCCTAAACCCACAGCCCCACCATCCCTATTAATCCAGAGGACAGCTCCTCCTAGTCGCTCAGGCTCCTAACCCAGGAGTCACCCTGGACTCCTCTCACTCTCATCCTCACATATCCAACATGGTGCCAAGGCCTGTCAATATCACCTCCCACAACATCTTTAGAACACTCCCCCTTCTCTCCTCTGATATGGTCCTCACCCAGCTGCAGACATTCATCTCACATCTGGACTACTGCAATGGCTGCTGGGGGTCTGCCTGGCTCCCATCTCTCCCCGCTGCAGTCCACTGTCCATTCAGCCACCACAGTGATTCTTCTAAAGCTCGTGGCCAATCGTGCTGCCACCTACCCAATCCACTCCAGCTCCTGCCTCCACCTTCAAACCCAAACGTTGGCATCCAACGCCCTTTACAACCTGCCCCTCTTCCCTTTCCTGTCTCCTTACACCATCCCTCCTGACACGTCCTCTTCCATTCAGTGACCCGGCCTCCTGGCTCTCCCACCAACAAGCCCCTCCATCTCCTGGCTCTGAGCATTTTCTCTGGCTTTGCCCCCACGCCTCAAATGCTCTCCCTCAATCATCTCCTGCTCCTGGCTTCCTTCAAGTCCCAGCTAAAGTGCCACCTTCTACTAATGTGCCACCTTCCCTAATGCCCCTTCATGCCAGGATCTAAGTCTTAGCTAAACTTTTTATCTCCTTAGGGCCTAACATAATATCACACACACAGAGGATGCTTAAATAAATGTGGAATGAATGACCCACAGAGCCTAATCACCAGCTATAACATTGTTTGGTGGGAAAACTCACCCCACAATTCTGGCTTGGACCCCAGGAAGCCTCATCTCTCCTTGAAAGGAGCCTTGGTAGTGGAGGCAGCATGGGCAGTGGGAGAGGAATGGAGAGAGGAGGAGGAGGACCAAAGAGTGCATCATGTAGTTTTTCTCTGGCCTGGTATTAGTGTACTTGGTAATGTCTCATGGCATACATGTATAACAGAGGTGACAGGGGAGTGTTGATAATAATTGAGAGAAATACACCAATCTTCTAACCTAAAGAGTCACCATTTCCCACAATTCTTAGCAAGCAAATACTGTTCCTGGCAAGGAAAAAGCTGCCAACCATGCCTGGAACTTTTGGGTCTAAGTGGCAGAGCCTCCCATTCCCAAGAGATAGGGGCAAGGATTTCTCCCTGAAGGATTTCTCCCCTGCCTTCTGAGTGGGCATTCCCACACTTATGGAGCCTGGAGATACTGAGGAGGGGGATGGGAGATTATTGTGAGGCAGGAGACAGAGGGGCGGACAAAGGAGGGGCTTCCCTGGTCCTGTGAGGAGGAGGAAGAAACCTCAGGCCAGGCAGGCAGCCTCATGGGAGTTAGGCTATGGGGCCACGGGCCCAGCAGGACTCCCGGGGGTGTGGCACTGTCTGTTTGGAGGAAGCTGCCACAAGAGGTCTGTTTCTCTCAAAGGCAGAAGTGGTTCAAGTTCTAGTCTCAGACTGGATGAAGCATGAGGAGGCCCAGAGGCCGAATGTGAGCTTTTAGGAGGGCGAGGGCCGAGGAAGGTGACCCCAGCTTCTCAGCTTGGAGGAGCCAGCCTCTAGCACCCTGGGGTAGTCCTTCCAGTGTGTACCTGGCCATCCTCAGTCCATAGTAAAGCAGCCTGTAGCTCCTCAAAGGATGGGCTCCCTCCAAGCCCAGCTCTCACTGGCTTCTGGCTGAGGAGGCCTGAATGCTGAAGCCCAAAGGAGGTCCCCACAAGGAACAGAGGGGAGATCCCAGGAAGGCCAGCTCACAGCCCATTTATTTACATGCCCCAGAAGCAGCCCAGGCCTTGGAGCCAGAATACATGGATGCTAGTCAGGACTGCCACTGACCAGCTGGGGGGCCCTGGACAAACATCTGTGTGTGCACAATAGACTAGGGATGGATGGGAGAGAAGGGACGCAGGAAGAGCACCCTGAAGGCTCCGCTGAGCATCTAAGCTGGATGCTTGAAGGGCTGCAGTGGGGGAGGGGGAAGACAACGATTTTCAAGGTGGTGATGACAAGTCTTTGCAAAGGGTTAGCTGTGTTGGGGAAGGAAGGAGGAAGGGCCAAAGAGGACCCTGTGGTTAGGAGTCTGGGGCTGGACTAAAACACTGGAAGCTCAGCAAGAGGAAATCCAAATAGAAAGAAACGTATCAGCAACAGATCACAGGGAAGTATCACAGCCCAACACAAAGACCCCAGCAGAGGGTCAAGCTTACTCACCACGGCAATAACAGGGATGAGCACGCCAAGGTTCCCGGCACTGCTGGACGCCTAGGAAGGAAGAGAGCACAAACGGCACATCAGAGGACCACTGAGCCAGAGGGGGGAGGGGTGATGCAGGCTTTGGCATTCAAACCCAGGCCCTGGGACTCCAAAGCCTGTGCCCTTCCCTCTGGACAAGCCATTTGAAAACTAACAAGGAAAGAAAAATAATAAGGGCAAAAGACCACGCAGCAAAACCCCAGGTAAATGGCACCAGTCAGCGGGCCCCTCAGGCAACCAACATTCTTTTACATTCTTTAATATGTAAATATGTGCACATATGTGTATATATACGTATATGGATATACACACTTATAAACAGATATATATATATAGAAATTGAGAGATGGATGGAGCCAGAGATGGACAGACAGATGGAAGGAGAGATGGATGGATGGAGAGAGAGGGATGGATGGAGAGAGGGATGGATGCAGAGAGAGGGATGGATGGAGAGAGGGATGGATGGAGAGAGGGATGGAAGCAGAGAGAGGGATGGATGCAGACAGAGGGATGGATGGAGAGAGGGATGGATGGAGAGAGGGATGGAAGCAGAGAGAGGGATGGAAGCAGAGAGAGGGATGGATGGAGAGAGAGGGATGGAAGCAGAGAGAGGGATGGATGGAGAGAGAGGGATGGATGGAGAGAGGGATGGATGGAGAGAGGGATGGATGGAGAGAGGGATGGATGGAGAGAGGGATGGATGCAGAGAGAGGGATGGATGGAGAGAGGGATGGATGGAGAGAGGGATGGAAGCAGAGAGAGGGATGGAAGCAGAGAGAGGGATGGATGGAGAGAGAGGGATGGATGGAGAGAGGGATGGAAGCAGAGAGAGGGATGGATGCAGACAGAGGGATGGATGGAGAGAGGGATGGATGGAGAGAGGGATGGAAGCAGAGAGAGGGATGGAAGCAGAGAGAGGGATGGATGGAGAGAGAGGGATGGATGGAGAGAGGGATGGAAGCAGAGAGAGGGATGGATGGAGAGAGAGGGATGGATGGAGAGAGGGATGGATGGAGAGAGGGATGGAAGCAGAGAGAGGGATGGATGGAGAGAGGGATGGATGCAGAGAGAGGGATGGATGGAGAGAGGGATGGATGGAGAGAGGGATGGAAGCAGAGAGAGGGATGGAAGCAGAGAGAGGGATGGATGGAGAGAGAGGGATGGATGGAGAGAGGGATGGAAGCAGAGAGAGGGATGGATGCAGACAGAGGGATGGATGGAGAGAGGGATGGATGGAGAGAGGGATGGAAGCAGAGAGAGGGATGGAAGCAGAGAGAGGGATGGATGGAGAGAGAGGGATGGATGGAGAGAGGGATGGAAGCAGAGAGAGGGATGGATGCAGAGAGAGGGATGGATGGAGAGAGGGATGGATGGAGAGAGGGATGGAAGCAGAGAGAGGGATGGATGCAGACAGAGGGATGGATGGAGAGAGGGATGGATGGAGAGAGGGATGGAAGCAGAGAGAGGGATGGATGCAGAGAGAGGGATGGATGGAGAGAGGGATGGATGGAGAGAGGGATGGATGGAGAGAGGGATGGATGGAGAGAGAGGGATGGATGGAGAGAGAGGGGTGGATGCAGAGAGAGGGATGGAAGCAGAGAGAGGGATGGATGCAGAGAGAGGGATGGATGGAGAGAGGGATGGATGGAGAGAGGGATGGATGGAGAGAGGGATGGAGAGATGGACAGACAGATATGTAAGAATCCACCCACACGAGACTCCATCCCAGGCTCTGCTCTTTTCTTCTCTACCTTGATCTCATGAGCTCCCAGGGGCCCAATGACCCATGGATCCTTAGGTCTGGACCCAGTGTCTCTTATGACCTCCAGTCTCTTATCACCAGTCACCTGGATCTCAAAGTGGATGTACCACAGGTGGCTCAGACTCTTCATTACCCTTCCTTCTACACCCACCCGTCTTCCTCATTTGCCCACTTCAGGTCAAAGTCTCCTCCAAACTACTGGTTACCCAGGTTCATTCTCAACTCCTGCCTCTCCCTTATTGCACACAACAGATCCTCTTTCAAACCTCATTTCTACATCCACGATGTCTCTCCCCTGAGCCTTGATCTCCACATAAGCAGCCGCCTGCTAGATCAGGCCCCTATCACCTTGGCCTCCTAACTGGCTTCCCTGTCTCAGCTCTCACCCCACTCTGATTCTTTCTACACTTGGCTGCCGGTGATATTCCTAAATTTCAAGTCTGGCCGTGTCACCTACTCACTGATCCCCAGTGGTCCCTCTGTTGGGCATTTCAAGCTCTTCCCAAGCTGGCCCCTTACTGCCTTTCCAGCCTCATGACACATGAGTCCCCCTCCCACTCTCAGCTTCCAGCCAAATTCATCTTCTCTGCCTTCTTCACCTCCCAGATCTGCACCTATGCACCGACCATTGCCCATGCCTGGCATGCCTTCCCCTCTCTACCTCGACTTCCTGAAGTTCCAATCCAAGTACCACACTCTGATGAGGCCTTTGCTGGTCTCCCCAGCTCCTCCCCCAAGAGTTCCCAAACCTCCTGTCTACAAGTTCAGCAGGGCAGGGGACCTTTGTTCGAGCTTGTTTGGTGGTACATTGAACATCTGTCTGCTTCCCCTGTGCCTAGCAGAGAGCCTGGCTATAATGGCACTCCATAAACGCTCACGGGATAAGTGAAAATGATCCTAAGGTCAGAAGCTCAGCACGAACATGCTTTTACAGTTAGAAGCCTTTCAGAATGGCCTTTCCCAAGTGAATCGCACCCAGAAGCTGAGTTATCCCACCCTTTGGCCTGACTTTCCCATGAGGCTTCGGACATCCTGCCACCCTCTTCCTCCTCCAGGAGGCACCTGAGCCTCAGGCTAAGATGAGGAGAAATAACTCAGGCAAGGTCCCACGGCAGCAGCCCAGCAGCAGGCCCAGAGCCCAGGTCAACAGAACCTCCGGCTGTGGCTTTACTGTGTAACTGGAACATTACAGCTACGGTGTGAGGAAGGGGATGGCACGAAGCTAATCCGTGGCCCCTAAGAGTGGGAAAGGGCCTGGAGGCCGCCCAGCCCATCCCCTCAGGAACACCTAGGCTCGCCTGGTGCACTTCCAGGGAAGAGGAGGTTGCTGCCTTCCTTCTTGGGAAAACGTCCCACCTTCTGACATGTGTCATAATGAGGAAGATTTCTGGGCCGTGCAGCTCAAGATGTCCCTTATCTGTGGGATGGCTGGGCCCTCTGACGACGGGGAACATGCTCCATCTTCCTCTTTTCCAACCAATCTCCCCTGGCTTCTTCCACGTCCCTTCTGTGGCTGTCTCTGAACCTCTTCTTTTTGATCATTCCCTCCTGTCTCTATCTCCGTCTCTCTCTCTCTCCTCCACTGCTTCGCCTCAGAGCGGCTGCTGGTCTCCCATGTCCCCTATTTGGGCCCCACATGGGTCTTGGCTTCCTCCCTAGACAGGATCAAGACACCCAGCATTTTCTACCCTTGGCCCCTCACCCCACAGCTGCTACTCCCTGACAAACCCACACCCAGTATCTACCTGGATCCGACTGACCCAAAGGTGCTTAATGCTCTTGGAGAAAAGTCACACTTCTGGGCCACGTGCCCAGAGGCTGCTCCAAACGTCCCATTTTCCTCTTCCCCTTCAAGAGAGGGACTTTCTACTCCCTCTGAATTAGGTTGAAGACTACAGGCAGATGCATTCTTGGGAGGAGCCCCTGTCAGGTAGACTCCATCCCTTCTGGGAACCCATCATTCACTGGCTCTCAGACAGCACCATGTTCATTCCCCAAAGCTGCCCATCTCTCCTGAAGGCCCTGTCTTCAATGGCCCCTGTGGGTGCCCAGGGTCTGTGGTTTCTGACCCAAGATTTGGTCACTGTCAGTAACGCCTAAGACTCTTATGTGCTATCTTCTTCCCCCTCCCCCTGCTCTCCACAGGGCACAGGTCCGAGAATGAGAGCTGGAAGGAGCCTGGGGGCTCACTGCATGGGTCACCCGCCAGCCCATCAGTGTTGCCCTCGGGAGGGAAGCCAAGGATCCACAGAGGCATCTCAGTCCTGGTCTTTTGACCACAGCAGCTTTTCTGATGACCTCATTCCATGGCCAGCTTCCTGTCCTCTCCAACCCCCAAGTCTGGCTCAGACAAAATCCTAGTCCAACCAACAGTGGCTTCATCGCCTCCCCCGCTGGCGACGTAGCTCTCTTAGGACTTGACACTCGTCCCTGTCAAGTGTTAGCTCATTCCTCCCATCCTGATCTTAAGCAACCTGAGCTGTCATTTGGTGTCAGTGATCTCTCTCTGCTCTGTACTATCTGCAAACATGGCACACCATCTGTGCCTGTATCCAAGTCTCCACTAAAAACAACGGAGAGCACCAGCAATGTGCACAGATCCCAGGGCCCTCTACTGGAGACCTCCTTCCAAGCTGGCTTTGAACCCTTCATGCCTGCTCCAGTCATCTCACGGTGCAGGGATTGAGCTCACAGCTCTCTGTCTTCTCCATACGACTAGCAAGAGATGGTACTAAACATCCCACTGAAATTTGGGTCAACGCCATCTCTGGCCCTCTCACAAAGGCTGCAGAATTAGCCCAGCACGCCCCGCCATTCTGCCCACAGCCAGGAGGGCTCTCTGTGAGCACCCCCGCCTTCTCTCCCTCATCACTAATTACCTCCTTAAGGAGAGACTCAAGTATTCTGCCAGGATCATGTGAGACCGCCAAGGTGAGAACATGTCAGCCCCTGCTCAGTGAACCCCCCAGCTCTTTATCGCCTCCAGGGTCACCAGCGAGCACCTGCTCTGCGGAAGCTCATTAGCTCTGGCATCTAAGCCCCCTCACCACCTGGCCCTTCCCACCTTCCTGACCAGTCCTCAGGGACGGCCCTCTCTCCAGGGCCCCACAAGCCAGCTCTGTGTACCTCCCTCTCTGTCACCCATCTTGGAGTCGTGGCATCCTCACCTCCTCCTATGGAATCAGGAACCACCTTCCGTGAGAAGCATGCCCTGATCCACGCAGGGGTGGTGGCTTCCACCCTCCCTCCCAGATCACCTAGCACTAATTGTCCAGTCTGGGCATACCGCAAACCTTACAACGTTGCGTGAAGGCCGGCTATCATGACCACTGCTATTAGTTACTGATCTGTGAGCGGCTGTGAGCTCTTGAGGCAGTCACTTCCTGCACAGGGGCTGGGCACCGGCTCACATGGAAAGCTGCCGAGGGCCCTTCGTCCACACGTCTTTCCCACATCCGTGCCCTCGACCTGGACTTTCTCTCTCCCCATGCCGCAGCCTCAATGGCTCACCAGTACTCCCTCGTGACCACAGCCTCCCACCTCCTCGTCAGGCCCAACATGGCAGCCTGCCTCCTCCTCTTCCTCCAGGGCGCCAAAGAAAGAGCTGACAGGGTCCTTCCCCTGGGTCCCTGTGGCCTCCTGGGGTTTTTGGAGCCTTTCAACCCATCCCCAGCCTCGCTTTAGTCTCCCGACACATCCTTGTCCTGCTCTGCGGGCTGGCTCTCCACATCCTCGCAGCCCCAGGCCTGGGGGCCCTTCGCCCTCCCCTCTGCAGGGGAGGGCCTCCCCTCGGCCCTTTGCCGGACCCCTGCCCCAGCCCCTGCTCTGGATCGATTTACACATGTCTGTGTTTTGTGCCCTACACATCAGGAGCACCCTGAGCCCGGGGCTGTGTCTTTTCTATGTCGGCACCCCCACCACCTCACACATAGAAGGTACTTAACGCGCTTTATAACTGACTGCAAAGCCCTTGCTGCGTGCCAGGGGAGATACAGCCTTTAGATGGGAAATGGCTCCTGCCCTCCTGAAGTGCGCCGTCTAGGGATAATTCTTAAGTTCTTCTTTATTATTTGAATTTAAATTAAAATGCCAGTTATTTTAGCCAGTGGCAGGGCCTCAGGCATCCTGGGCAGGGTCGATCAAGTAGCCACAGGGACAGAACAAAGAGGCAAAGTAGCCAAGGCAAGAGGGAAGTGAACCTGGAGAGAGGAAGTCCTGGGTTCAAATCCTGCCTCAGACATATCCTGGCAGGATGGTCTTGGGTGAGTCATTTGACCAAGGTGCCTGCCTCACTTTTTCGCTCTGTAAAACGAGAGGGTGGGCCCCAAGGGCCTCCCAGGATGGCACAGTAGGGCCCAGGCACAGGGCGGCAGTGGGCTTACCTTCAAGGCTGGTCCTTTCTCACTGGCGCGCTCGCTGGCACGCTTCCCTTCCAGCCCCAGCTGCACAAAGAGCTCGAGCAAGTTCATGAGCAGCTCGTCCACCAGGTGCTCGTCTTGGATGTTGGCGGCAATGTTGGCCAGGGCGTTGATCACAGCCAAGGAGCAGTGCCTGGGGAAGAGGGAGGATGTGCTGACCCCCGGCACAGGGGACGGTGCCTACACAGAGGGGGCGAGCACTCAGGAAACGCCTATGGTCTGGGGCCAGCTGCAGGAACAGAGCTGCTCTGGACAAGAAGCGGCTGAGGGAAGGAGAGGCTGCCCATGGCCTCTGACGGGGAGCGTGCACAGAGCCAGCGGCTGGCCCCAGCCCCCCAAGGGGGAATGCTCTCTGCCAGACCCTTCCCTTTACACAAGCTCACGGTGATCCCTCCGAGGACAGGGCCAAAGGTGGCCAGGAGCGCGCAGTGTGACTGTGAGGAGGAAAGTGGATGGTGTGGCAGAAACAAGCAGGAAAGACTGCTGAGGGCTGACTTCATTCTTCTAGGCCCGCCTGGGGAAAAATCAGGCCAGGCTACAGAGGTTTTAGTACTGTCATCCCTAATGAAGATCACAGCAATGACTATGACCTGGTGGTTAGGGTACGGGTGCACTCTGTAGCTGGATGCCTGCCCACTTCACCCAGAAGCTAGCAGAAGGGCCAGAGGGAATGGGCACGCCGGGCACACCGGACACTGACACGGGACATGAGGGCTTCAAAGCACGTATTCACTCACTTGATATCATGACAACCCTGGGAAGGAGGTCCTACCTGTCACCCCATTTTATAGATGGACAAGCAGAGGCCAAGAGCAGTGGACCCATCTGCCCTGGCTCTGAGGTGGGAGGCCAGCTCAGCTGGGCTGGGCCCCAGTGCCCACTCTCGTTGTGTTTTCATTTTACAAGAGACTTTGTTCTGTGGCCAGCCCCCTGCAGGAGACAGAACTGGCCTGCCAGCCCAGATCCCTCTGCAAACCTCAGCAGCCTCATCTATGAAATGGGGGAAGAAGGCACAATACAGCATCCAGAGAGCCTGCCTCTGAGACCCAGGATGCCCTAGGTGCAAGTGCCCCCTCTCACACCAGCCGGCAGTGGGTGAGCAGCCCCAGGAGCAGGACTGGAGGAAGAAGCAATGGCCTCTCTGACTAATCCCTCGGGCTAAAGCAGAGCTACACCCAGGTGGGTGGCACTGTGGGGCACAAAAGAGCTTCTGCCAATGGCCACAGAGCTCCAGGACCCCAGTGTCTGCGAGGGGCTGAGCTAGGCCTCAGTCCTCTCCTTACCCACCCCGCTTGGCCTCCGCCTCAGCCCCTTGGGACATGTGAGGACAGAGTAAAGGCAGGAGCTATTAGGATGGAGGTGGGCCAGGCCAGGGGCTGCACCCCACTCCTTGCTGTGTCCCCAAGGTCACTTTGCCCCCCAATCAATTCCACAAGTTGCACCACATGCCTACCTACAGTGGCTAGCCTATGTGAGGGGCAGATCATTCAGTCTTAGGGGATTCAAGTACCCTCAAGCACTGCCCTGTGTACACTAGGCTAGGCACAGGTACGAAGACAACAAATAAAGGGATGCTCTCTGATTTGGGGGAGTGGGGACAGCAGGAGAGGGGGGCGCCTGATGTTATATACAAAAGCTGGGCGTAGAGAATCGGGGGGCTCCATGTAGGAGGTGGCACTGAGAAGTGAGCTCTGGAGAAGGCTGGGGAAGCCAGGAGGCAGCTGTGAGCAGGAAGGGAGGGAATGCTGCATGGGGAGGAGGACAGAGGGGCTGGGGGAGATGAAAGCACTAGGAGTGAAGGACCCTGCTTCCAAGTTCCCACAGGACACGTGCCGCCCGGTTCTGGGAGCCCCGATAACTGCTTCTGGGGCCCCATTTAACCCTCCCAGAACCTACTACATGACTGTACCTATAGCCGTGATCCTTGTGGTCTTTGGTGGCCGAATAGACCACGGAACTGGCCTTGACACTGATCTGCTGGAAGAGGTTCCACACCTCCTGGTAAATGTATTGCTGAAAGAAAACAGGTTCCCTAAGCCACTGGCCCCTTCCCAAAGTACGCTGAGCAGCCCCCGGGCACCACCTGCAGGGCCCTGCTTTTGTCAGAGGGTCCAGGGCCTAACCAGGGCAAGGGGGGACTCTCAGCTCCCAGAGGTGGCACCAGGAAAGTAGATGCTGGGATGGCTCCTGCCCCATCTGAGCCTTGTGTCCGTCACCAAACGTGCCCAGTGCCCACGGACAACCAGAGGGGGATGAATTCTGTGGCCACAGAAACTCCGGGACAATTTGCTAAGTGCCTGAGATTTGCACCAGCAGAGGGTGGGTATACTCCCTGGAGGGCTTCAAGCAAAGGATGGATGGCCAGTCTCTGGGTATGCAGAAGGAAAGCTTTCCTGACTGGGCAGAGGCCGAACCAGCCAGGCCCTGACTGGGGCTCCTTCTACCTCTGAACTTGTTAAAATTCGATGGGTCCAATCCTTCCAGCTCTATCGGTACAGTCCAGAGGATTCGCTTAAAGCTAATTTTCTTTTCTCAAAGCTCAGCACAAAGGTGCCCTGGCCCCGTGTGGGGATGTCCGCGCTCTGGGCCAACAGCCATCCCCTCTATTTTCTTACAGAATGCTGGCCCAATGTTAGCCTGGGAATGGACTGTGGGCTCACTCAGTCTCCCCTTCTCTCAGATGGACCAGGGCCTGGAAGGCCGGAGGGGCTGGGGAGGAGTCGGAGGGGCCAGGCTCCCGGAGGCAACTCTGGGGCCTCGTCTTTTTGCATTGCACCTCTTGGGGGCTGGGGGATCTGGGGAGCGGCCCCAGGCTCTCCGCCTTAGGAGAGCAGCTCCAGTGCTTACACTGCCAGTGATAACCAGGCAGCCCAGCTGATCGATAATGAGCACATCAAGTGGAGACGGGGGCTGGCAGAACTTCTGCTGCAGGATCTGCAGGATGGGCTCCATGACTTTGGGGGTGTCCCTCAGCGCTACCGCGATGTGTCCCAGCGCCCGGATGGTGTGGTCAGGAATCAGGTGAGCATCCCTGGGGGCAAAGGCAAACACTTAGCAACAACCACCTAGAAAGCCCAGCTCTCTAGACCAGCTCCATTCATGAAGTGTCTACTGTGTGGCCTGTCCTCAGGAACCTTACGTTCATCTCAGCTTCTTAATCCTGCAAACTGATTTGGAGGAAAAACTCCGAAAATTACACAGCAGAACCCACTTTCTGGTGCAGACAGGGAGGTCTTTCCCCCTTCAAAATGGACCCCATGACTAGTGGGGTCCCCTTCCAGACTTTCCTAGCCACCACCACCACCACCACCACCGTCATCATCTTTTACTGGACAAAACACCAGCAAGGCATTTGTGATGCAGCCAGTTTTACAGATGAGGAACCCAAGGCCCTGCCCCGAGAAGAGACATGTACAACGCCCCAGGAACGCCAGGTCCCCCCTCCACAGCCCACCACTAACACCCAGAAACAGAGGCCTCACTTGTCACTCTCCTGCGAGATGTATAGCCTGTTGGAGAGGCTGGCCAGGAAGGCCTCCACGATCACAGGATCGATTGTCAGACCAGCTTTTAGGCACCTGAAAAGACAAGGGAAGTCTCCCGAAGAAAGGGCCTTGAGGAGAGGGGCCGAGGAGGTGGGGAGCCCCCACCCACCCAGGAGACGTCCCAGAGCTGCAGGCGCGGTCAGCGGGGGACATCCTTCACGGCCTGGCTCAGCCGGGGCCCACGTGACACTGCGACAACGTGGCTTGGCCTCCGGGGGTCCTGGACGCCCTCCCCAGGCCTCACCTGCAGATGTTGTCGATGGCGATGTCCCGGAGCTGTTCATACATAGAAGGCTGGCTCTTTTTTCCCGACATCACGTTCAGCGTAGGCTCCGAGTGCTCGTTAGTGACACTGATTTTGATGTCGTTGGCGCCAACTAAAGGCAAACACGGACACAAACACACACACAGTTTGGCGCCTGCTTGGACCCCTGGCCAAGATGCAGAGTCTCCTGAACGGCCTTTGCTTTGGTTTTCGCAACTACCCCAATGTTTCTCTTGAGCAAAAAGAGGAGAAAAGAGCCACTGGGCTGACGCATTCACTTTCTGATAGCGCCTCCAACGAAAAGGAATCCAGAGCAGTGTGAGAAGACATGAGTGCGAGGAAGTGCACAGATTCCACAGAACCAAAGAAGACCTGGGCTGGGGGAGGGACAAAGGCGTGAGACAGAGACAACCAAACCCTGGGCCGTCCTAATGGCTCAGTGTAGCCAGGGGGAGGGGTCCGAAGCCTCTGTGGAGGGAGAGGAGGAGGGACACCACACACAAAGTCAGACGGCTCTTCTTCCCTCTTATACTTCCAGTCTTTATCATCAGGACAGCGGTGGGGAGGCATGGGTGGGAAACATGGGTGATGTAAAAACAACCCATCTCAGTGAGAACGCATTAAAGGGAAGGCCATCTCTGGATCTCCAAGTGCTGCGATGATTTCTGAATCGGCAGTTAGTCCACACAAGCTTCCTAAGCACCTACAAGGGCACCGGGTGCAGACCCAAGTGCCAGAGGGGACACGCACCCCGCCCTCCCAAGGGGAAGCAGTCTGCCCACTGCACATGGCCTCCATCCAGCGCACACAATGTTCTGGACAGAATCTCTCTGAAGCCTTGTGATGAGCTGGTTGGTGGACCAACCTGGCCAAGGTCAAAGAGCTGGAGCAGCTGGAGCCCTGCCTAAAATGCAGGCCTCCAGGGCAGCGTGGGGCATGGGCACTGTCCTCCCCAGCTGCAGACAAGAGGACAGCCTGGAGCTATCACTGACGGATCAAGGAAGAAGGGAGCCAGAGATGGCCTTTGAAAGACGAGGTCACACCGTCCTCCTGAAAGCTGACCGAGACCACCACGGCCACCTGGGAGGGAGGGTAAACTGAGGCTCAGAATGTGGAAGTCTCAAAGCTGGCTCATAGGAAGCCAGTATTGCAAATCTGTGCCTCCTATCTCAAAAACCAGGGCCTTGCAGGTGGGAATTGGCACAGCATTTATGAAGTGCCTACTATATGCCAGGCATCTTACCGTCTCACTGGGTCCTCCCAACAAAACCATGAAATAGCTGTGAGTAGCTTGCCCTATGAAGGCCCAGCCCCCAGCCCCGCCGATGAGCCAAGCGTGTGCACGCCGCGGGCTACGGTACCTGCGTGGTACTGGCTGTGGTACTTGTACAGCTTGATCAGCACTGGGGACGGGATGACAAGGAAGTCCCGCAAGGAAGGGGTCACTGAATGAACCACCACCGGGAACCGTTCACACAGGCGCCCGAGGCCCTATGAGACAGAGAGGTGCTGCAGTCAGCCAGGGGCAGGGCCGGTGCTCACGGAGGAGCCCCCAAAGTCTCTGGTGCCCTGCCCTGAGGACACACTGGACTGCAGAGCAACAGGCATGGAATGCCAGGGGGATGGGGCTCTGGGGAGAGCAGCGGGCAGCAACGAGGGCGGGGCGGGCTCCCGAGGCCTTCCCAGGGACCAGCTGTGGCCACTCACAAGCTCTCCAGCACAACTCCTGGTGGGAAGCAGCAGGGCCGGATGAGGCTGCCCACGCCACCACTAACTGGGCAGAATGTCAGCAGACGCCCCACCCCCTGAGGAGCCACGATAGGCTTCAGGACAGGACCAGGGACGTAGTGGAGAGAGAACCATCAGGGACCCAGAAGGAAACTTCCCTGGCCGGCCTGCACTGCTTAGTCACCAAGCAGTGATTAAGCACCTACTGGGGGCCGGGCTAAGCCCTGCAGATACAAAGGAAGGCAAACAGAAGGTTCTGCCTCGGGGGGCAAGAGGCAGAGCCCCGGCGGTAGACGTGCTCCAGGGGCTTTGAGATCTGGGGCCACGAGAGGGCTCCAAGGGGGAGCAGAGGTCCCAGGGTATAAGGACACCCCGAGTTCCCCAGGGCAGACCTGAAGGGAGAGGGCAGGATTCTGGCCGGCCACGTGGCTGCCACCCTCGGTCCGCAAGGGACTGACCTGAAGACAACAGATGAGCAGAGGCAGGTGCGCGATGATAACCTTGCTGGAGGTCTTGGACTGCAGCTTCTCGGACAGCTTGAGGCAGAGGTTTTCCGCTCCTGGAAAGTCAGAGACAGGAAAGCAGAAAACTGTGAGATCCCCCAGGGCTGCGCAGACACAGCGTGCCAGGAAGCTGGTGTGTCCATGGAGGCTACACCCAGGTCTCCTGCACCTGCCCTCCCTTGGCTGCTGCAGATCAAGGCCTGGCCCTGGCGATGGAGAACAAAGACAGAATCTCAGGACTCTTACTTTCTAGGAGGCAGATGCCTCAGTCCCAGAGACCTCACCAGGCCTCCATCCAGGCCCATGCCCAGAAGGAATCCTGCCGAGATCAGACCCAGCAAGGAGTCACAAGGCCCGGCACACTGTTGGTGCCACATAAATGCTGCTGCATAAATAAATGCGTGCGTTTGACAGAAATGCCTTCCCCTGGACACTTCGAGCCAGGGTGCAAGATCCCCAGGTGTGGAGGACAGGGAAGCACCGTCCCATCTCGCCACAGCAACAGGGGTGTGTCTGGCCTCAGAGTCAAGAAGAGCCAAGTCCAAATCTGCCCTCAGACACTGACGAGCTGGGAGTCCCTGGCCAAGTCACTCCACTCCTCACGTGTCAAATGAGGGTGACAGCAGCCCCTCCCTCCAGGGATAGCTGTAAAGGGCTTTGCACCTTCAAGGCTCCATATCATCACTGCCCTTATTTTCATCCAGAGCAGAAGTGGGAGGCAGGTGGAGGCAGTAGTGAGAGCCCTGCTGCCCTGGGTCCCAGCCTGACCACGCAGCAGTCAGGGAAGAAGAGTCTGAGGGGGCACATGGCCCCGAGGTGCCGGCCCCTTCAAACCTGGAGGTGCCAATTGAACCCTCAGCCCAAAGCGCCAGGAGCTCAGCTGCAGGGCAGCTGGGGCAGGATGGAGGAGAGTGGGGAGAGCACAGGCTCTGCGCAGCCGTGGTGCACAGGCCCATGTGACTGCCATGTTGAGTGAGGACGAATGGGAGGAGAATGGGAAGGAGTCCAGTTTGAACTACAGGGCAAATGAAAGGAGTCGGATGACCCAGGGCTGGGTGGTGCCCGACTCTGAAGGGCCTTGAAGGTCAGGAAAGGTGCAGGGCGGCCCCCACCCCACTCGGCACACACGTGTACACATGCACACCCACACGTACCTTGCTCATCCTTCACGGCCCACACCATGAGGTCCACGCAGGCTGCGTTGGCCTGGCAGCGGAGCTTCAAGGGGCTGAGCTCACTCGGGATGCGGTCAACATCATGCAGGATTTTCTGCAGCTCTGCCTGGCTAATGTTGAACTGCTCCAGCACAAAGTCATGGACCTCCTTCACGAAGGACATGGGGAGGTCTGCAAAGAGCAGGAAGTAGACAGCCCAAGTCAGGCCAAAGGCAGCGAGGTGGAGGCAACAGCACTCAGCACCATGGTCACGCTCGAGGCCTGACTGGCAGTGACCTGCCCACTTTGTAGCAACAAGGAAGCTCATCACAGACCTTTCCTTCTCAGCTCACTGGCTGTGAGAGCTGGAGCTGGAGCTGGAGGGGACGTTCAAGGGGGTGCAGGACAAGGCCTTCCCTTGGGAGCTGCGGCCCCAAGGGCAGAAGCGCCCACCGGCACGCTACGTCACGTAGTCTGTCCCTATGGGCTAGACCCTCCCGCCCCGGCCACTGCCTGGCACGTGCAGGGCCTGGGGAGAGCTGGTTCCCAGGACATGCGTAGCCCAAGGGTCACCAGCAGTGGAGAAAAAGCAGCTACTGATAACTTTTCAATGGCCGGACTTTCATGTTCTAAGTTTAGGGAGGCACAGAATTAGACAAAAAGGAAAGAAAAAGTTAACATAAAGACATGAGAAGTTTCCTGGGCCTCAACACAACCCATTCAACAGCTGTCCTAAATTTTAGTAATAAGAATCAAAATGCCCTTATCGCAGTCTAATTAGTCATGGGAGGCCACTAGGTGGCGCCATGGTGCACACAGCTCTGGGCCTGGAGTCAGGAAGACCTGAGTTCAAATCCAGCCTCAGATACTTACTAGCTGAGTGATCCTGGGCCAGTCGTTTAACCCTGCTTGCCTCAGTTTCCTCATCTGTAAAATGAGCTGGACAAGTAAGTGGTCAACCACTCCGGCATCTCTGCCAAGAAAGCCTCAATGGGGTCACAAAGAATTGGACAAGACTGAAAATTACTAAAAAACAATAGATCAGGGATGGCTGCTGAGCCTTCAGGGAAGGGGGGAAACTGTGCTGCACCCAGGCCGCCTTTGAGCCTTCTGACCACAGCCACTGAGCCTGCCTAAAGGACAGCAGCTCGGGCGGGGGGGACTTGCCGAGGCATAAGCTGGGCTGGAGGGCACGGGCAGCCTCCATCGTCTTCCAGGAAGGTCTCTGAACGTGGCTGTGGGGGCACGGATACAATCACTCACGTGTGTGGGAGAGAAAAGATCCCTGCTGAGGAGCAAGCTGGACCAGTGGCCTCAAGGGGGTGCACACCCCCTGCTTTGGGGGATGTAATGCAATTTAGATTTGAAGATCTTTCCCATCCATTAATAGGGCATGTGACTGGCTTATGTCACATGTGGTGGGAGAGGAAAAGGAAAGTGTGTCACAGGAACTGAGGGAGAGAGCAGACGTGCGCTGGCTGCGCTGTGAGTGGCTGTTGGTGGCAGGGGCCCAAGCATGACAGGGTTGTGGGATGGCGAGGCTCCATGCTGTGATATTGTGTTTTAAGTTCCTTGCTGTTATGATAAAGTGGGCTTACGGGTTTTGAGAGTTGGCTGCGGCTTGGATGGGCTGGACTTTGGCTAGTATCTGAATAAATGTTTTACTTCTTCTACCTTCTACATGGAGAGTCTCTCATATTTTACGATATAGAACCACACAGGCATATTCACAATCATCAATGATGTTGATACAGGATGGAGTCCACAGCCTCATAGAAAGAGCACCCAACACAGAGTCAGAGGCTCAGCGCAATCCTGGGCCAGTGGCTTAATTCTCTAGGCCTCACTGCCTCTGGGCTCCTCCCAGGGTCTGCTAATCCTCTGAAAGATACCCGTGGGTACCCAGAGGATGGGAAGAAGTCTGTGAATGAAGACCAGGGTTGGTTCTGGGCACAGGAGTTTAGGACAGACAACAGTCACTGAGAGAGTGCCCAGAGGAAGAAAGGTGACCAAAAATGAGAAGCACTCCCAGCCCGCGCCCCATGAGGCCTGGCTACAGGAAATAGGGACGTTTCACCCAAAAAGAAAAGCCATGAGATGAGCCTCCCGGCACTTGATAATTGGTCCCGTGCAGGGATGGCAAGGGCCCTGGTGGGTACCATGAAGAAGAAGCTGGTGAGTTTGGCACTAAGTATAACGGGAGGTCATCTAGCCAGGGCTCCACACTGGTTGGTCTGGCCAGGCAGGGGAAGTGGACTGGGCTGCCTGACCACTGAAGCCTCAGGCCACCTGGCCTGCACACACTCTCAGGCACCTGGCAGATCCAAACTAGAAGATCTTACCGATGCCTGGTGACTGAATATGCTGGTCCTGAAAGACAGCTTTGGTGCTCCCTCCGCAAGGCCTATGCCCATTAACTAGGAGAGCCCCCACGTCCCACCATCACTCACCCTTCATGTAGTTCAAGGTGTCTCTCAGCATTTTGAACATGGTGACATAGAGCGGATCGCTGAAGGTGGAGTAGTACAGATCGATGTTGGGGTTGGCCTGAAAGAAGACACAGAGATGTTAGAGAGGAAAGGAAACCAGCCCTCCTCCCCTCCGGGGCTAGGCAGGCCTGCATTGAACAGGCAAGTTCTTCCTGCTCTGGCCGCCCCACCAACCCGTGCCAGCAGGTGGACGATGCCTGAGCTACGGCTGGGGAGTCACTAGCCTGGGACATGGCTGGCACCTTCCCACATGCCATCCATCAATCCTGCCTGACCAATGAGGTGCTGGGGTCAAATGCCCATGCTCCTCTGGTCTGGCCTCCCCTTTCCTTCCTCAGACCCCTGAGGATTCTCTGACAGCCTGATCCATCGGCGGCAGTGGGTAGCAAACAGGGTGACAGAGAAGAGCCCTGGGCCCGTTGCACACCAGCTACTGGCTGAGACAGGACTCAGGCTAAGCCCAGTTTCCTCACCCTAAAAATGGGGGAAAGCTGTGACCTCTGGAACCTGTGGCCAGAAGAGGCACATGTGGAAAGCACTTGGCAAGCTTGGAAGTACCACCCAGGTCAGGCATAGTGAGGCAGGTCTAGATTAATTCTCAGGCTCTGGAGAGAGCTAATATTCTAAGGTCCATGTTCTCAGGCCCCTCCCAGCCCTGCCCTCCCCTGTTCTAAGGTCCCTCCGAGCTCCAAACACATGTGTAACCCACCTCTGTGACAGAAGTCACAATAGCATCTAAGGCTTTGAGAATAGGTTCCTCCACAATCTTCTTCACCTACCAAAGAAACAAAGGGAAAAACCAGAAGGTCAAACAAAACCAAGGGCATGGAATGCCAATGGTTACCATGTGTGGAGCCATCAGCCAGTCCCAACAACAGCCTGGCACATCATCTGGCAGGGGTTTGCTCTGATCCCACCATCGTGCGAAGACAGACCAGGGTGAGGAGGGCCCAGGAGAGCACCTACCACAGCCCCCAGCACACATGGATGATCCAGGGGCTGATCCTCAGGGGATTCTCAGCACAGGCTGACAGAGGCTCATGGAGACCCCAGAGTGGGTGAGAACAACATCCTGGGAATCCTGCTGTTGTGATCCTGTGGAAGCACCTGAGAGGCGGGGCATTGCGCATGGGGCACTCACCGCTGCCCTCCTTAAACCCACATCGGGGACTCTGGGGGTGATGGTTTGTGTGTACAGCTTTCTGCCAGTGTGTTACCACCACCATTTTCTTTCCTACTCACTATGGGCATCTCAAGAATGTCTAAATTATTTAGAGATGACATCCAATAATAACTCTCAGGAGAAAAATGAAGTTAATTACAAGAAAACTTAAGCCTAAAAGTTAAAATAAACACATGCAGAAATTCGCTTTCCCCTGAGATGGTGCACTACAATGACTCAAGTAACTTCGGTACATTCTGAGGGCAAGATTCAGACCAGTGGAGAGGGGCCTCCAGGAAGAAGGATTTTCTAACATTTGGACCTGTCCAACCATGCATGGGCTGGCTCCCATTGTCTGTCCCTCAGAGGGCTCCTGGCCTGGCGTGATGGAGAGTGCACACACACACGCGCGCACACACACACACACAGCATTTCTGAGGCCGGGGGAGAAGGAAGGAGCCCCTGGCAGGTTCTTGAGCTTCCATGATCACCCCCCACCTCCCTCATTTCTTTTTATCAAGGGACAAGAAATCAAACTCCAAGATCAGAACTGTTCTCCCAGACATCCTCATTTGTTTACATGGGTGTGTGTTAAAAATAAGCCTCAGGATACAGAACGGTTCCTAACACTTGGGGGGAAATCTGGGGTATCTGGGGCACTGTCCACTTTCTCTTAATAATTCCTTACGGCCCTGCCATTCGTGAGCAACGGCAATCCCCCCTAGTGTGGGAATGCTCTCCTCTCAGCAGCCCCAGAGGAGAAGGCAAATTCACTCCCAGTGTCTGCCTCCCTCCCACCTCCTCCCTAGAGTGAGTATCTACAAAATCTGACATTTCAAAGTTTTTAAAATGGTAACAAGCATTTGTAAGCACTTACTATGGGCCAGGTACTGCACAGAGCAGAAAGAATGTCCCTGTCCTGAAGGAGCCTCTATTCTAATGGGAGAAGAGGACACTCAAGAGGGAGACGCAAGGCAGGTGGGCAGAGTGGAGGGCACACCTTCAGGGCCCATGCCAGAAGGGCCCAGGCTGGCAGGCAGGAAAGCCAGAAGGGTGATTAGACGGGGCAGGGAAAAGGCCCCAGTGCTGAGGCTGGCGCCCAGCACGCCACAGGCACCTAATGAATGCTCATCAAGGGACTAACAGAAGAGACAGTCTGGGTATAGAACGGACAGGCCCAGGCAAAGTGACCAGCAGAGGAGAGGAAAGAATCAAGGCAATCCCAAGGTCAGGAACACGGGAGTGCCTGTGACGGACGTGGCAACGTCAGGAGGGGGAGAGAGCGGGGCCCCAGATGCTGAGACTTCTCACTCCTGTTCTGCCACAGTGTGGACACGAGTTGCTGCTGTCATCCATCTTCAGTCAGTGCTGCCATTCCTGGCAGGCGAGACCGCAGGGCCCCCGCAGAGCAGGATGGGCCCCCAAGAGTGCTCAGGAGCAAAGCCCTAGGAGGGCTCTGTGATGGATACGACTTACCAAGGTGAGGAGGTCACGAAGCATTTCCAGGGGAATCTTGTACTCAGCAGAGCTGGTGACAGGGATGAGCGGAGACACTGAGAAGCTGGAGCTAGCTGTGAACAAGTAGCATTCCGGGTCCAGCATCTGCCCCTCGGGAAACAGAGGCCCTGCAGAGGAGATAAAGGCCAGCACCTGATCAGCAGCCCCCAGGAGGGACATGGGGTGCCCTCTCCCTAGTGCCCCTGCCTCTGGCCTGGGTCCAGGCTGGGGCATCCAGGCTGGCAGCCAATGGGCATCTGTTAGACCCCGCCCTCGGGCAGAGACTATGCCAAGTGCAGGGAATGACCCAAAGAAAGGCAAAACAAACCCGAACCAAAAAACTAGACCCTGCCTCCAAAGAACTCCCAGTGCGATGTGGGGGACAGTGCGCCAATGACATTACAGACATGATGTGTTGGCAACCATTGAGCACCTACTAAGCGCTTCCCATGTGCCAGGTGGGAAGGTAAACTAAGTGCAGGGAGTCAAAGACAGCCAGGCCTACCCTCAGGAAGCATCCACTCTACTGGGGGAAGAGAGGACATTCAGGGAGGGGGCAGAGAGGAATTGGGATGCCACTCTGGGGCCTGCCTCCACATGTGCGTTCTGGGCTGCAGGGGCACAGGGCCAATCCAAGGGAAGAAGGGCACAGGTGTGTGATCTCAGCCAGAAGGCAGGACCAGCATGAAGGGGAGAAGAATCTGAAGCCAGGAGATGAAGCTCCTTGTTGGGACACAGAGGTAGACGCAGACCAGAAAGGGAACAGGAGCTGGGGGCTGGAGGATGTTAAAAGCCCAACTGGCCTTTCAGTTTGGTCCCAAAGGTAACCAGAGCTACTAGAGTTTGCTAAAAGGGGGGCAGGGGCACACGTCCAGAGCCACCCTTTAGGAAGGGCAATCTGAGCACTGAGTGGAGGATGGGCACCAAGGAGAAGCCTACTGGATGAGTGAGGCATGGGGAGCCCCTGGAAAGGAAGTGTCCAGAGAAGAAGGAAGTGTCAGGGAGATGTTCTGCAGGTAGAATCAACAGGCCCTGGCAAGTGCCTGGATACAGGGGATGAGAGGGAGGGTTCCAAGATGACTCCTGGGAGGCTGAGCCTGGGGGCCGAGACAACAGCAGGCAGGGCAGGAAAGAGAATGAGCCCCCTCTGGACCTGAGAAGCTAGAGGCATCTTACACATGCACCACTGGAGGTCAGGGCCCGAGAAGCAGACCAGAGAATCATCGGCATAGAGCTGGCCATGGAATTCATGGAGCTGGCGAGCTCGCCAAGCTGAGCAGTCTAGAGAGAGAAGAATGGAGGGCCCAGGGCCAAGTCCTGGGGGCCACCCTGACTAGCTGATTGAGTTGTGCAGACACAGTGCTGCAAATCTGAAAGAGGCTGATACCCAAGAAAAGGAGACAGCAGAAGACCACTTGGCGGCCCTTGATGAATTTCTATCGACTGGCCCAGATGAATGAGACCCACAGGTTCAGAAAGAAAGGGCAGATGTGACTGCTGGGCGAGATGTGAACGATCATGGAGAACAGGAGGGGTACCACAAGATGCGGGCAGCCAGGAGGCACAGCAGAGAGAGTGCCATGTTTGAAGTCAAGAAGTCCTGAGTTCTAGTCCAGCCTCAGATACTAACCAGCTAGGTGACCCTGGGCAAGTCATGTCACCCAGTGTGCCTCAGTTTCCTCATCTGTAGAATGAGCCAGACAAGGAAATGGCAAAGCACTCCAGTATCTTTGCCAAGAAAACCCCAAACGGAGTCACAAAGAGTCAAATAAAACTGAACAACAACTGCCACCAGAATGGAGAAGGACAAAGAAAGGGGAAGAGAATAGAATCTGCCAACTTGATGTTAACTCCTGGAAAAATGCCCCAAAGGACCACGAAAGAACTGGCTGGGAAAGCAGCAAGACAAACAACTGCGAGAGGCATGGGCCCTCAGACCAGCGCCGTGACCAGCCAGGACTGCATCCACAGACCCGTGCTGGATGTGGGCTCTGGGCACAGACTCTGGATGAAGCGCGTGACTGCACCCACAGACCCAAGCTGGACGTGGGATCCGGGCGCGGGCTCCGGGATCGGGCTCCAGATCAACCTCTAGACTCGGGTGCATGTTTTGGACACGGCTCATTTCGGACAGTCTTTGCTTGACTGTGTATATTTGTTATTTGTGCTGTTTTTTCTTTCTTTTTCAAAGGGGCAGAAAGCAGAAGGGAAAGAAAGAATGTTTTCAATGATAGGGAAAAAATTAATGTTTTTTAAAGAAATGGTTGGAAGGTGGTGCTCCCCAGGCTGGCTTCATCAAGGACAGGTCACGCCAGGCTGTTAGCTTTTCTGGAAAAGTGATCAAACCTGTAGATTATAAGGAACGTTGTGGACCAAGCTCTGGAGAACATTATCTCTAGAGGATGTGCAATGTGACCGCTCAGGAGGGGGGTGGCAGGACTGCGGAGGGTTCCCCTCAGTGGGGCAGGTCACCAATGGTACTGGGGCTCCCTACTTAACATCTACTTAACAAAACATGGAGAAAGGCCTAGATGGAAGGCTCATTCACTTGGCAGAAGGGCATCTCACGTACCAGGCTCCATGCTGAAGCACTGGGCTAGGTCTAAGAAGATACAATGCAATCACCGGGGATACATATATATCAAAAAAACCAACTCTGCACGTATAAGAGGAGGAGCAGAATACATGAAGAGAAGTTTTCCTGAAGAAGATTCAGGCTTTCTGGTGGACTGCAAGCTCAGTACGAGTCAGCAGGGACACGTGGCAGCCCAAAGGCTAACTTAATAAACATTTACTGACTGACTCAGATGAAGGTTGGGATAAATGTTCACTGACTGAAGGACCCAGGTGTGGTTAGCCTGGAAAGGAGATGCAAGGGGACATGATGAAAAGGGTTCTGTACAGACAAGGGATCAGCATGGCTCTGCCAGATGCCGAGGGCAGAACCAGAAACGATAGGAGGAAAGTTGCACAATGATCCATTTAGGCTTCAAGGCAAAATTCTCAAAGAATGAGACGTGCCCCCAAGTGCCATGGTCCCCCTCTAGAGGAGGACGTGGAGGCCTTCCTGCAGCCTCAACACCCTCTGGCTGGATGACTCGGGGTACCCACTGGACCTCTCTCCACCCATCTGCCTCCCAGGGGGTGATGAGGGAGGATCAGAGGAGTTCATTAACATGTGGAAGTGCTCTTGGCATCATGAGAGGCTCTGGTAGGGTGGGGATTCCTTCCTTCTAGGTTGGAAGAACTAGCCACTGACAGCTCTACCATAGGGGAGGGAAACCCAGGAAGAACAATGTGGCAAAACCAAGGGAACAGAGAGGAGGCAGGAAGAGGGGAAGGTCAGCAAGGGCAAAGACTGACGAGGGGCAGAGGCATCGATCCATGAAAAGGCCATTAGTATCTGGGAAGACCCTGGTGGTTGAGCAGAATGTGAGCCAGAATCCAGACTAGAAGAAGTGAGAGGGGAGAAGTGGTAAAGACTGCCAGTCGCTGCTTCTGGGAATCTAGCCTCTCTGGAGGTGGCAGGGGGGCCAGGGAGGAGCTGGGACAGAGAAGGGCTGCAGCCTGAGCATGAGGCCAGCCCTCTTTCAGGCATTCTGTGCTCTGGCCACAGAGACCAGGGGGACAGGCTGCTTGGTGTCCCTGGTTCAAAGGACAGGGCCACAGAGCACAAGAGACCCAACTGCTGACAGCCAGCACTGACTTGAAAAGACCCCCAAGGGTGGATCCCCAGGGAAGACATGGGGGCAGACCGGGCCAAGAGACACAGAGTTAGTGGCTGGGCTGCCATCTGTACCTCAGAAGGGAGTTTGTCCACATCAAAAGGAACACCGAGAGGGAGCCTGTTCAGGAGGGAAGGAGCCTTTCATCACCCAGAATGCTGAGAACCGAAATTTAAGGTGCTCACTGCCCTCCAAGGGCCTGGAGTGGAGGGGGAAAGCAGATGGGAAGGAGAAAGGCCAAGTTCTTGATGAATGCCCATCTCTGCTTATGCTTAGGGGAAAGGCACTGGAGATCAAACACTAACCATGAAAATGCATTAGTGATTTAAGTCCTAATCAGGCTTTTTTGTGAAAAAGTATGGAAAAGAAGGTTACTTTATGATGATTCTAGCAACAAGCCTTTTTAAAGAGCTTACTTACCTCTATGCAAGGTCTTAAGCTAGCAGCTGAGAAAAGAAAAAAAGAGGAAGCGTCCCTGTCCAAGAAGCTTTTCTGTCCTATGGGAAGCCATGACAAAATGAGTGCTGCTGCGGAAAGGACAGTGCTGGAGTCAGAAAGCTGGGCTTCACATGTGGCTTCCATTACTGCGCCATCTAAGCAAGGCCCAAGACCCCACCTCAGTGTCCTAAGAGGGACTGATTCCCAAGGTCCAAGCCCTAAGCGGGTCCCTACTTCCATCGGGCACAGCACAACAGATGGGCACTTCTGGCATCTCTAAGATACAGGAAGCAAATAGCCAAGAAAAGCTGAAGGAATCGGAGATGGGAGCCAAAGGGACCAGGGGGCTGCCTTCAAATGCCTGAAGTGCAGCCACACGAGGGATGGCCGGGAGCACGAGGTGGGAGGACCGGCTGCTCTGAGATCTCAGCCCATAATGCGAGAAACAATGTGAGGCAAAGAACTCTCCATCACCGGAAGGACTTAACCAGAAGTGCCCTGCTGGGTTCCTGCAGTGGGGAGGTGGGTGGATGGGATATCCTCTAGGGTCTGTGATTCTATGGAGCACATCACGGGGAAACAGAGAGCCTCATGCTAGGCAGGCAGGGCACGTGATGGGCAGGGGCTGAAGAGTTGGTCAGTGGGCAGGAGAGGGAGGACCATTCTGGAGAGGACCATTCTCATTCTGGAGGGACCCTGCAACTTTGGAACAATGTAGCAGACTCCCTCCCGGCTCTACATGGCCATGAAATGCCTTCTGAAATGTCCTCAGGCACACCCCCATGTCCCAAGGCACACCCAGACCATGGAAGTCCCAGGAACCCAGCCTCTTCCTTGGACATGGGGGCACTATGAAAACCCCACGCTCCAACTCACTGACCCTCAGGCCAAAGAAATGCTCCTACCTTCCAGGGAGTGAAAGATGGATCCTCCAGGAGAATTGGGGGCTGGCACTCCTCGCTCAGGGCTCACCTGAAATAGGGAACAAGAAACAGGATGCCTGATGACTGGAGTCCCCACAGCATCTCAGCCAGCAGAGGGTCCTCATCTGCTGCAGCCAGAAACCCTGGCCGGTCTGCCCAAGGGGGCAACCCTCTGACGGTCAGCCACTCCAGGCCAGTCCTGTGAGGGCCCAGGCCAAGTCAGGGAAGGAAAAGAAGACTTTAGTAACCCTCAGACCTCTCCTGGTTTTGAAAAGGACTTCTCTAGGGCCAGACTCAGCTGTGCTGTCCTCCATGAAGGCTGCCTCTGAGCTACAGCCTCCACAGTCCTCGTCCCTGTTCTCTGTCTCAAGATGCACGGTCTTTGCTTCCTAGAGGGATGCTGGGTGCTGCAAGCATATGACCCGCACCTTCTGCTCCCTCCCCAGTGGTGAGGAGACAGAAGACAACTGAATCAATCTCTAACTACACAGTAATGCCTGATCATCCTACTGGGGTGTGCTGCTGCCATCAACCTTGTAAAAAGCCAAAACTCCATAATGAAGGCGTAAGAAAAAAAGGCACATTCAGCGAAGAGGAAGACAGCAGACTGGTTCTTTCTGAGGATAATGTATCGATGATTGGAGTCCCCATGATCATAAAATAATCATCATGATGACAACAGCCAGGCCTGGGATCACACATGAAGTTGTGCAAAGAGCTTCACAAACATTATCTCACCTGATCCTCCCAGGAGCCCTAGAGGGGGTGGGGCCGGTACCACTATTATCTCCATGTTTGCAGATGAAGAAACTGAGGCAGAGAGGCAAAGTGATGTGCCTAGGGTCACACAGCTAGGTGCTCCCTGAGGCTGGATTTGAACTTGCAATATCCCATTCTGTAATGCCTTTCTCAATACGAGGAAGATCAAAATAACTCAAGGCAAAGAAAGCAAAGCCAGGTCTACGGGCCCACCCCGCACCAAGGGGTCAACGTGGGCAGCACACACGAAGGGATCCTGGGGAAAAGCGATGAGGAGGGGTTGGGCCCGGGAAGTGGAGACCGGCTTTCTCAGTGGGTGAAAGAATCTGGATGGATTTGTGCCTGGTGGAGGAGCTTGCTCACTGGTGAGCAGGTGAGGCCTGCCAAGATCTGCCTCTGATGCCACACAAGCCTGTGCTGGAGCTCAGGTCTTCCTACCTTACTTAGATGTGACTGCAAGGGGAGCCCCAGACGCACCTGTGAAATGCTGGAGACACTGCTGGTTTTTCTCTTCAAGGTGCCTTCCTGACACACAGTAAGTAAATTGCTGGGAAGGATGGAGCGGAAGTCATTGAAGGAGCGCCTCCGAATGCCCTCGAGCTCCTCTGGGACTTTCAGTGACTGTGGTGCGATCTGGGGGAAAAGCCTGGAGAGGAGGGGCTCGTCGGTAAGGCTGAAGCGCCCAAAGGCCCGGGAGATGCCCAGCAGGCAGGGCACTATGTATCGACACAAGTATTCTGGAATAAAAGGACACAAGAAAGATGTTTTAAAGGGAAGCAAAATCAAAATGCCCAAGAGCTGGGCCCTGCAGTCAAGTCTGGGGGCCCAGAGAAGAGGGAGCAGCCCCAGCCCTCCAGGAACGGACACTGCCTGAGGAGGGAACAGCAGGACCCGAGATCCAGGTGCCAGCCCAACCTAAAATGAGCAGAGTCAGCTCAGGCTGGGGCAGACCCTCAGCATGGGCCAGGCCTCTTGTGGGTGGTCTGTGGTGCGTCAGGCAGGAGCCACTTGCTTCAGTGTGCGCCCCAGCAACAAGCATTGACAGCATTAACCTTGCAGAAAGCAGACAGGCTGCATGGCCAGGGCCTCAGTCACAACTACTAAGCCATGAATGGGCCGTGCCAGGCCTTTGGGGAGGACTCAGTGGCGGGCTCAGGGTTCTCCCACCCTTGACCTCATTTGACTTTGAACAACCCTGGGGGACAAGGATTAGGACAAGTTTTGCTCTCGCCACTTTACAGATGGGCAGAGAAGGGCTAGGCCCCTCCAAGGCAATGCAGGAAGCCAGAACGGAACCCTGGAGCCTCCAATCCCTTAGCACCAGATGAGGGTGTTAGGCTCTCTCACACCAGTCCCCATCAGACACACGTGCCAGCTGAGCTGGGGAGAGATGAAGGGTGCCTGGCCCCACACAGGTGGCACCTTTGGGAGAGAGGCCTAGCTAGGCCTCTCTATCCAAAGTCACAGACTAGCATTCCCCGCTCAGTGCCATTTATGGGCTCTGTGAAAGTCCAACCTGCTCCTCCCATTTTGGCTGGGAGTGGCTCAAAGATGCCTGTCATGTTACTGAGAAAAGCCACGGGCTGTCGTGCCATGCCAGGGAGTGGGCCTGCCCAAGAACAGCCCAGACTGCCCTTCAAGAGAGGGGAAGCATGGGCATATCCTGACAAAGTGGGATCCAAATCAGATGCAAAAGACAAAGTCAGCAGCTACAAAAGGAGAGCTGGGACAAGTCCTAAACCATCAACTTTGTCCTTAGAGAGAGTGAAGAGGGGTAAAGGTGAGCAGTATGCCATCCCATGGAACCACGTCATTAAAGAACAACAAACATACCCTTCTCCTGTATCTCTGAAGCCTTGCACATTCCCAAAAGGATATTCAAAACATGCAGAACTGTCTCGAAAATCTAATAGCCAAGAGAACAGATAAAATCAATCCAAAGGTTAAAAAAATCAATCCCATGTTGATGAAGGGGTACAGTGGCCAGTGCTGGCCCTCTGCCCCAAGAAAGAGCAAATACACCCCCCCCACCCCCGTCCTGTTCTTCCCCGGCATTGCTTCATGTCCTCTTGGGCCTCCCCTCAGAGCCTTCTGAAGGACTGACGCACGCCGTCCCAAACGGCTGGTCATCTGACCAGACCAACCTTCAGTGGAGCTAAAGAGGCCAAAAGGAGCAGGGGCAGAGTGAGGTTAAAGGCAGGCTTCACAGAGAAAGGGGATAGCTGAGAGTGAGGGAGTAGGGACCACGCCCCCCCCCCCAGCACCCTAGGTGCAAGCACTTCAGAAGCAGGACCGTGGAGGTGGCCATGGGTTGGGGGAGCTCAGCCACCTCACGCAGCCTCCAAGGGGGTCACTGGATCGATGGACAGCACAGGGACAACCGTGGGCCAAATAAAACGTCCAATTTGGTTCGGTAGTCCACTTTGTTTAATGAGGCATCTAAAAAATGGCTGAAACTTGAACAGCTTGGGCCCTGAAGGAGAGAAGCTTCACTTACTACCTGGCCCAAAAGATCCAAGACCAAGGGGTTAAGAGTTTGGCCTGGAAGAGGACTCCTGGAGGGCAGGGGCTGTTTGGGCTTTGTTTGGCAAGCCTGGCACGGAGCAGGAGCTTTGGTCAGTCTTTGTTGGTTAGAAGATGGGGCACTCTAGGGTTTGGGTTCTGAGCTCACTACTGGCGATCTAACATCCCAGTTTGATACATGAACATTTCCTGCTCTTGGATGGGACCTGGACCAAAAGTAAGCTTGGGAAGGCGGCCATTGGCACATCAGAGAATTGTGGCAAATCTTACCTCGTTCCGGAGGGTAGAATCCCGATAGGCTACATCCGACAACAAAGTCACCAAGCTGAAACTGAAGTTCTCTGCAACGGGGAGCATGCCTACAAGACACAAGGACATCAGATGTGACCTCCAGAGAAAACTGAGACACCAATGCATTGTTGGTGGAGTTGTCACCTGATCCAACCATTCTGGAGAGCAATTTGAAGCTAGGCCCAAAGGGTTATAAAACTGTGCGTAACCCTTGACCCAGCAACACCACTACTAGGTCTGTATACGAAACAGATCAAAGAAAAAGGATCTACATGTACATAAATATTTCTTAGCAGCTCTTATTGTGGTGGCAAAGAACTGGAGTCTGGGGAATGGCTAAACAAACCATGGTATGTGATTGTGATGGAATAGTACTGTTCTAGAAGAAATGACGAACAGGATGAATTCAGAAAAACCTGGGAAGATTTACACAAACTGATACAAAGTGAAGTCAGCTGAATCAGGAGAATATCATACACAAGAACGGCAACGTGATGAACTGTGAAGGCCTCGGCTATCCTGATCAAGACAGGGATCCAAGATAACCCCACAAGACTCATGGCGACACTTGCATTCACAAGCACTAGGGTGTCTGAAGGCAGATCGAAGCAGGCTTTCTTTAAACTTTCTTTTTCTTGAGGGTTTTTTTTTGGGCTGTGTTTTCTTTCACAACATGACAAATAGGAAAATATTTTGCATGACTGCACATGTATAGTCCATATAAAACTGCCTGCCTTCTCAATAAAAGGTGGAGGGGGGAGGGAAAGAATTTGGAACTCAAAATTTTAAAAAACAAACACTAGAAATTGATTTTACGTGTAATTAGAGGAAAAAAATGAGCTGCAGATTCCCGCCCATTAGCCATCCAGGCCAGTACAGAGGCTCTGACATGGGCCCTGAAAGAAAGTTTCTGAAGAAATGTGCTAATGGCCTGCCACCAAAGAGTCAGACTCAAAAAAGACAGAGATTTAAGCTGAATATCCCAATGGCCCCTTCAAAAACTCTAGATTTAAACTAACATGGTTCTTGATATCATCCCCTTATCCGGCCTCCTGGCAGAACATCTTTCATATAGCTCATATCCTCTCAGAAACACAAGTCAGAGAAAGCAGGGTGAATGAGGATGGCAACATGGGTGACGCAGGCCACCAATGCATCACCTGGGGGCAGAGGGCAATGGGGACAACGCAGGGTCCAGAGACTGCGCACAGCGGGGTTTGCCAAAGGAACCGGGGACTTTGGTCTAGAGAAGAAAAAGACCAAAGGGGATGGGAGAGTTGTTCAAGGGTCTGCAGGGCCATCAGACCAAAGACTAAAGGAGTTAACCTTCGTCAGCTTGGGTGAACAGGGAGCAATTGTGAGCCACTAAAATGAAGCTGAAGTTACCCAAAACTCCTTAAGAACTAGAAGCATTCCAGAGTGGTAGAGGCTGCCTGTGAAAAGAAGAGAATGGGGCCTTTGAGCAAAGGCCTGCTGCCCATGCTGGGGCAAGCTCAGGGTTAACAAGACACTGGCCATGGAGCCCTCTTTCAACTCTCAGATTCAGTGACTAAGCCTGGAGACTGTGGAGTTGGTGTTTCCAGCAACAGAAACAGCACAGGGGCTGCAAGGAAATGAAGAGTGACATTTTGGACACATCAGAACCCCATGATCCAGGGGAGTCAGTACCCCAAAAACTAATGACGTACAGGAGCTACTGTCCAGGGAAGGCTGTCAGCCTCAGAGGAGCGTAGTAGATAGGCCCTGGGCCTGGAGTCAGGAAGAGCCAGATTCAAATCCTCCTTCAAACACATACTAGTTGTGTGACTGGTGAACCTCTCTGGGCCCAACTTCCTTCTCTATAAAATGGTGGTGGTGGGGACCCTGAGATCCTTCACAACTCAAAAGCTATACTCTTCTGGCCCCTAAACAATCCTGATACACAGGGTGACAATGAAGGTCTTCAAGGTTTCCTTAAACTCTCTGGAAACCAAGATAGAAAAGAAACAAAGTTAAAAAACCAAGAAAAAAAATCATCTTACCACCATTGACTCTGAAAGAAAAATCAAAATGACGTAGTTCCCATGTTGGCTTCCTTACTAGTTGACGTTTACAGCCTCAGTCTGCTGCCAGAACCAAGCTCAAAGCATCTGCCATGGTAGAAGCTGCCAGGTGCCCAATACCCTGCCACTCTCACCCCCAAAAGCAAGATGAAGCGTCATAGGGGAACTCTGTGATGCATGGAAGTACACACCTGGGAACAAGACTGAGGGGCTTATGGCACTACAATGGGATCCTGGAGATGCCAGGGTGATGAGGAAGGTCCCCAAGTGCCTCCTTATGGGAGGCAGTGGACAAGGAGTGCAGGGACAGTGAGAGGGGCATGTGTCTCCAGGTCATAGCAATGAGGACAGGCATCCATCCACATGCTCTAAGGACAGAGGTCTGAGCTATAAAATCACACAGGGGTTTAAGGAGACCATTGAGGGCCCCTGTGTGGGAATGGCCCTTGGCATGTTTATGTTTTTCAGCTATATTCAAAGAAAAATGAACAAGGCACCACCTCGTTTTTTCCGTGCAGCACTTTCTTCAATCCAATGCACTTTGGGGAGACCCCTCAGAAGGCGGAGAAGGTAGGGGATAATGTGGTCTTTGTGCTGAAAAAGAAAGAGATGAACACTGAAAAAGGAGTCAGTAGATGTATCCCCCAACCCCGGCCCCCTGTAATTACTGAGCCTGACCGATAGACTTGGGGGACGTGAGGCCTGCCCTCAATACCTGAGTCCAGGAACAAGGACGGCTGGAGGAAAATATCAGCACACAAGGGCATGAGTACCAGGGAGACCCAAGACAAGGCAGCGCACTGAGGACAGTTGGGGGTAAAAGGGGAGGCCATTCGAGGCAGAGGGAAGCAGAGACTGAAGAGGACAGAGGGAGCCAGGCAGGGAGGGCACAGGGGAAGGGTCATGTCTTCCCCAGCCAAAAACGGACGGAGAGCTGGGGAAGCAAGGGTGGGGTCTGAGGTACAGAATGGGGGTGAAAAGAAGGAACAAGGTGGACAGTCTCTGCTGAAAGAGAAGGAGACAGAGGAGATGAAGGGTGGAGGGCAGGAGGACAGACAGCAATGTCTGAAAGAGTATGAGTATGGAACATGAATCTAAAGATTTAAAAGACGTGTCTTTATTAAAATACCTATCCGTGTTTACTATTCAGACATTTGTGGAATGCTGATGATTCTTTGGTTAAACAGGACAATTTACATATTGATTGTTTGGGAACAGAAGCTCTGTAATAACAGAGTCTGACAAGCATTCGCTCCGACACTGATGATTAACCTTAAATTTGGGCATGGCTCCTCCCGCTGCGAATTCTTCACCTCAACTGGTAAATAAAAGGGCCAAATTATCACTTGGTTTTCAGATAAAATTGCAAAAATACAATGGAAAAAAGCATTTTAAATAAAATGAGTTATCTTTAACGTGCTTAAAAATTTAGTACCCTCACTAAGCCTGCATCTATTACTGAACCGTGAAAATAATGTGCACTGGATCCAAGCTCCATCGCACAAACATATACTTCTGATTTTAAGTTATTTTGATTAACCTGTTTTCTGTAACCTCATGACTCTGAGCAATACATTTCATCGTCAGGTAAATGATCACCAGGAACATGAGATCTAGTAAGAACCATACCTGTAGGTTTGACTCGACGAGAAAAATCCCCAAAGCGATGACAGCATCTCTCCGACGTTCGTCCAACTGGAAAATCCCATGAAAGTCAACTGGACACATGCAAAGCAGCTTCTCAACCTAATCAAAGGAACCAAAACACGCAACGTCATAAAGTGAAAGCCAACCCTGACTTGCACTGGATCTGAGCTACAAAGATCCATGCGGTTCCTCAGAAAAACCTGGCCTATTTCACTTGGACAATTCCATATAAGAGATCATCTCCTAAATGGATCAGAAAGAAAATCACCAAGTCTGATTAAAACCGGAGGTCAGCCACCATACTCGAAACTTTTTCCAACCCAGCAAAGGACAAGCTGAAAATGTCTATCACAAAGCAATTCCCACCACAGCCTGAGCAAGACAAGGTAGAAAATCTCACCCAACTTGGGGTCCAGACAACAGCAATGAAAGCAAAGAAGAAACAGCTACACTTCTCACCCTATCAAGTCACTATTCCCAGCAACAAAAATGCCAACCAACACTTGGTGCTGGGTAAAAATAAAGTAGAACAGTGGAACTGACTAGACAAGTGAAAATCAAAACCATAAGACTCAATATCCCAGTGTTTGATAAACTCAAAATCAAATTCCTTAGGGAAAAACCTCCCAATTTCATAAAAAATGATGGGAAAACTAGAAGGCAGTCTGGCAAAAATTAGCCTGACGCAGCACCTTATGCCGTATCCCCCATAAATCCAAACTAGATATTGAAAGATCACATCATTAGAAAACTGGAAGATCATGAACCTCTCATAGCAATGGGTAGAAGGTGTACTCTTAAGCAAAGAAGGAAGAGAGAGAATTATAGAAGATGAAATGGATAACCAACTACATAAAACTAAAAAACTTCTGAACAAACAAAATTAATGCATCTGTGTTTAAGACGGGAAGCACCTGAAAAAGAAAAAAAATCTTTCTGTCCAAGTCCTCAGGTAACAGTTTGGTATCGAAGATACACAAACCCCTACCTAACAGATAAAAAGAAAGGACCAAGAGCCATTTCCCATGAACAAACAACTCTCATAAGAAGAAATACAAACTATTCACAACCTCAAGACAGCTCAAAATCACTAATGAGAAGAGACATGTCAGCTGCAAAAACCCCGAGCTTTTGCCTCACACCCAGCAGAACGTCAGAGATGACTGAAGTCAGATGGGCGCACAGGTGCATCGTTGGTGGGAGTTGTGAATCAGTACAAGTGACTAAAATGTCCATACCCTTTGACCCAGAGATTCCAATCCTAGGCACAGATTCCGAGGAGATCATTCAGTCGGTCAATAAACATTGAATAAACATGGACTATAGGCCAGGCACTATGCTAACAGGTTGCAGATACAAATGCAGGTAAAAGTCCCCGACCTCAAGGAGCTGGCCATCTGACGGGGGAGACAACATGCAAACAACTATAAACAAACAAGTTACCCAACAGAGGAGAAGCACTGGCATTCTGAAGGGTTGGGGAAGGCTTCCTGTAGAAGGGGGGACTTTGGCTGGGACCTACAGGAAGCCAGGCAGGTCAGTGGTCAGGGCTGAAGAGGGAAAGTGTGCTGGGCCTGGGGGGCAGCCAGAGAGAATTCTGCCCAGAGCCGAGAGTAGAGGGTCTGGTGGGAGGAGGAGCAGAGCAGCAAGCAGGGAGAAGAGCTCCATTTAGACCAAAATACTTACAGCAGCACTTTTTGTGGTAGCAAAGAACCAGAAACAAAGGAGATGATGCCCACCCTTCGGGGACTGGCACATGACTGCGACAGGCATAGTACCATGCTCCAGGAAACGATGACTGCGCTTAATACAGAGAAGCATGGAAGGAGCTCCAGGAACTGACCCAGAGAGGAGTGAGCAAGGCAGGAAAACAAGGACTGCAGTAATATAAGGGCAGCCGGGGGGCCAGAGTGCACGGAGCACTGGGTCTGGAGTCCCGAAGACCCGAGTTCAAATCCAGCCTCAGATACTCGCTAGCCGGGGGATGCTGGGCCAGTCACTTCACCCAGTGTGCCTCAGCCTCCTCAACTGTAAAATGGGCTGGAGAAGGAAATACCAAACCCCTCCAGTGTCTCTGCCAAGAAAACCTCGAACGGGGTCATGAAGAGTCGGACTCGCCTGAACAACCATACAAATGGAAACAAGCATGTTACAGAGAACACGCGTGGCCCCAAAGAAGGGGGAGGAGAACCCCCCCCCACTCTTCTGCAGCAGTGACAGGCCCATAAGGGTGGAAGAGCACAGGCATTTCAAACTTTTCCAATACACTGACCAGTTTTGCTGATTTTTTCTATCCTTCCTCTTTTCTTTTCTTTAAAAGATATTCTTTGTTCCATGCCCTACTTCTCTTAGAGGGGGAGGAAAGAGGTACTATAAGATATCCAAGCAAAGTAAGAAAGGTTTCTATAAAAAAACTATTTTTAAAAACAGTGGCTGCCATTAACAAAACATTTTCTCATCCCAGAGATTCCGGATTCTCCGCAAAGCCCCACCCAGGAGGCAACGTGAGCAGCCTCACCTCCCTTTTAGGAGAGGGGAAATGATCGAAGTGACCCTGGACACCCAGCTGGGGAAGACAGAGCAGGCCCAGGGGGCTGGCGGCTTCTGGCCAGAGCCCATATCCCTTCCTTGGCCCGTCTGTGTGACAAGAACACGACACGTGAAGGAGTGCCCTCTTTAAAGGCAAATGGTCAGAAGCTGGAGAGAAGAGCAAGAAGAAAGTGAGTTTTTAAAAGAATTTTTAGAATGCAGGGACTGAGAGCCAAGGGTGAGGAAGGGAATGAAAATCAAGCAGCAGTAATTTAGGAAATGCCCACTGGGTGCGAGACTCTGCGATAAGCAGCCACTGCCGCTCTTCTCCCTCTGGACTCTTGGCCAGGGATCTCACAGCCCCACCAAAGGGACGTCCCCTGCTCACTAATACACTCCCTCCCTCCCCATCTAGATGATCAAAGACAAGGTCCTAGTCCTGGCCTTTGAGGCCCCCACCTCTCCCAACCTATTTCATTCCCTATCAGAACACCCCTCTAGCCCCAGGGGGAAATGCTAGCTTCCCCTTGACCTGGTCCTCCCTCCCCCTGCCTCACACCTGTTCCCACCACCCCTCTCATCTGGATCAGGGCCTGCCACTTCTTGGCCTGTTGTAATCCTCTTTCTTCACAAATCAGCTCAGGTGTCACCCCTTCCATGCAGCCTTCCCTGATTTCCTCCTGCTCTAAGGCAGCCCTTCCTTCTGCTCCAAATCCCACCTGCCTTTTTAGCTTGAGTTCCCCTTTGTGCCGATCACTTTCTCACTTGGATTCTATTTTTTTGGTGGATGTTGGGAGTCCCAGACTTTTGAGAGAGGGAAGGGGCCTCAAAGGCCATTGAGTTCGAATCATATGTGAAAAGGAATGCCCTGCGCCTCCCTGACTAGTGGTCATTCATGGGGTTGAAGATTCTGGGTCCCGTAGGGGAACTTGGCCTGTTCAGACAGTTCTGTTAGGAAGTTGTTTCCTTAATCGAGGGAAATGTACCCCTCTCTGGCTCCTCCTTCTTCCTGGTTCTGCTCTCTGGGCCAAGCAAAGCAAATCTGAGCCTCTTCCAGGAGGCAGCCCTTCAAAGGGTTCCATCACGGCTATCACATTTCTTGGAAGCCTTCTCAGTTTCAGGTTCCATGCTCCCTGTTCATTGCCTGGACGTGCCTTCCTGGCCTCGATCTTTGCACTTGCTCAGTCCTTTAAGCTTCCTGAGGCCAAAGACGGGAGCTTTTCATTGGCTCTTGCTAGCATTCTCAGAGCACCTTCTACAAATCAGGCTCATAAGGTCACCTGAAGACCAGCTGAAGGGACTGAGGGCTTTTAAGTCTGGAGGACACAGGACAGCCACCTTCAAGTATCTGAAGGGCCGTGTGGAGAAGAGATTAGATTATAGACTGGTTTGGCCCAGCAGAAGCGGGTGGCTACTACAGTGAGGTTGATTTTGGTGGGGTCTGCAGAGTCTGATCAGGTCACTAAATCTGAGGGGCTCCCCATCACCTCCAGGATCAAATACAAGATCCTTGGTCTGACTCCAAAAGCCCTTCAGCGCCTGGCCCCATAGAAACTTGCCAGGGTCCTTGTACCTCCATCCCCACCACGTCCTCCATGACTCACCAGAGCTTGCCTGACTCCTCATCTTTCTGCGGCCCCCTCGATGCTGGGGGTGTCTGCCTTCTGAGATTCCCCCTCACTCAACCTGTATATATATTTTATAGTTTACATATTGCTTCCCCCTCACGTTAGAATATGAGTTTCTGGCAAGCAGGGGCTGTTTTTGCTTTTCTTTGAATCTCCAAAGCTTGGCATACAGTAAGTGCTTGATCAATGCTTGGTGACTTGACTTGAACGCTTGTCAGGTAGGTTGTAGTAGTCATTGGTCTGTTGTGTGAGTTGGACTTGATGGTAACTGAGTTTCTTGCTAACTCAAATTCTATGACTATTACCACTTTTTTGTTGAGTTAGTGTTCTTGGTGAGAGATATTTCAATAGAACGGTTCAAACAAAAGTCGAGTTAGTCAAAGACTGTTCCCAAGAGGACTGCCAGGATGGCGAAAGGTCCCTCCTGGACTGGACTGTTCTCCTTGGCACCAGAGGGCCGAACCACGAGCAATGAGAAGGCGGAAAGATCAGGAAACACTAGGACTGCCACAAAGCAGAGGAGACCCCTCCATGCCGTGCCTTTCAGCGGCCTCTCCGAGGTGTCACTGGCCTGAGTCACTCTGCATTTAATATGACGTGATTTAACGGGAGATGACCACACAATTCAACAGATATTTAATAAGACACGTTGGCTTTTTTTAAAAGCAGTTACACAGTAGGTGCTTAATAAATGCTTGCAGACTTAACTTGACCAACGCAATTTGCCCAGGGTCTCCCAGCTGGTAGGTGCCTTAGTCAGGATTTGAACTCCAGTATTCCTGAATCTAAGCCCATAAACAAGGGGCCTCTGAAGCTTCTGAGGGGCAGACGATCTAACAAAGACACACGCACCACAGTGACAGAAGGTCAGGGCCACAAGCAGCATCCATGATGTGCCTACTATGTGGCAGGCGCAGGCACGGGGCCAATTCTCTCTTTTTTCTTTCTTTCTTTTTTTTGAAGGGGGGAAGTTAGAGCAATTGGGGTTAAGTGACTTGTCCAAGGTCACACACCTAGTAAATGTGTCAAGTGTCTGAGGCTGGATTTGAACTCAAGTCCTCCTGACTCCAGGGCCAGTGCTCTACTCACTGCACCACCTAGCTGCCCCAAGGGGCCAAGTCTCTAGTTCAAGGGTGGGGAACCTGCAGCTTCAAGGCCACAAGTGGCCTTCTAGGTCCTCAGGTGCAGCCTTTTGGCTGAGTCCAAGTTCTTTTATGAAGGGAATTTGTTGTGTGAAGTTTAGATTCGGTCAGGGGCTGCACTTGAGGCCCTAGATGGCCACGTGTGGCCTCGACGCCACAGGTTCCCCACCCCTACTTAGGCAAACCAGAGGAGGCAGAGACCAGGAAAGACTCTCTGGGACTCCCAGGAGCTCATTAGTGGGAAAACCTCCTGGTCCTGCAGGAAGCCATTTCCTTTGGGGTTCTGCTTCATCAAGGGCCTCTGACTAGGGAATGGCACCATCACCAGCCACGCCCAGGTGAGAGCAGCTCCTCATTCCCCATCAGGCTGCACTGATCTGGGGCCCCCTCCCCCTCAGTGGGACACTGCCCAGTCATCACTTTCCCCTCTCCCCCTACCCTTGGGTGTTGTAAGCTCCTCAAGGGCAGGGACTGGACCCCCAGCACTTAGTACAGGGCCTGGCACATAATAAATGTTTGCTGACTGACTGACAGAAGGCACGGCCCCCACTGGACCCTAAGACAGGGACCTTGCAGGGAGGAATGAGGACAGACAAGGGGTGACCTGCTGACCAGTGTGCAGAGAGTGAGTCTGAAAGGTACCAGTCATTCGAAGGAGATGCAGCCAGATGGCAAAGTTTCTCTTTATAAACTGCAGCTTCATGTCCTCATCTCAATTGTTTCTGACTCTGGCAGAGTTTTGTGATTAGCCAGACAGAACCTGTATCTCAGCTGAAGCCTGATCCCCAATCATCCCCATTGGCCAAAATAAGATGTTTGACTCCAAAGAAATACAAATAGATGCTTTAAACATCATAGCTGAAAAATAAAAATGAACAATATTGTTGCAGATTTCTAAAGAAAAAAAATGCTCTCCTTTTGAAAGTGTTACAGGGCAGAAAGGTAAGGTTTCCCTATAAAAGGTCACTGAGCTGGGGGTGGCCAGATGGCTGGTGGACGGGAGACTTGGGAACTCCAAACCCAGGGGCTCTCTGAAGAAGCAGATCAGCATAGGGGGAGAAAAGGCCTGAGCCTCAAAGCTTCGGAGACAAGGCAGCATGCCGAAAACGATTAGCAAACCGAGCCATCCCCTGGTGACTTCATGAGGGGTGTGGAACTCCTCCCAGCTGTGTGACTTCATAGGGGTGTGGAGATGCCCTCCTAAGGGGCATTCTCGGTAGGAAGCTGCCTAAGACTCAAGGAAAATAACTCGTCCATGGTCACATGGCTAATGCCTGTTGGAAGCAGGATCTTTGGGACTCCAAGGCTTTGGCCACTCAACAGAGTATGCCACCTCTCTCTGCCAAACATCCTAGGTGACAGACGTAGCACTGCAATGGCCAGGGTAGGACTGCTTTTGTATCCCCAGTGCCTGGCACATAGTAGGCCCTTAATCAGTGCTGACTGATTTGCAGCCACCCCTGCTGTCTGTCTGGAGCCAGAAAGGTAAAGACAAAGTGGTGCGGCTCTAGAGGAGCTTCTACACTAGCTGGGAAGGCCACAAGTACGTATGGAATAAATCAGAGGAAGTTTGGAGAGGATCACCCCAAGCGGGTGGATGGATAAAGCACAGAGGAAAAGAAAGTGAGCTGGAGCCACGCTGGGGACTTGGAGCAGGGCAGACACCAGGTGCCGGGGGCTCTGCCACCAGAGCTGCAGCAGAGGAGGGGACCAGGAAGAGGCCTGAACACAGGCCTCTCTCCTGACTTACCCCTTACCAACAAATCTCACTCTGGGCTAGCCCCGGGGTGAAAGGAGACACAGGACCCACACAGCATGGTCATCGGAAGCAAAAGGCCAACAAAAAGCAGGAAAGAAGGGAGAGAAATTCCAAGAAGAGGGGAGGAGAGGGGAGGTCTAGCCACCTGGTCACCGACCTAGTCAAATGCAAGCTGGCTACCAGTAGTTGAGTATTACGACCTTCACCTGGAAGTACAGCGGCACTAAGGAGCGAAGCATTTTACCAAGCAATTAACACAGTAGCTTGGGACTGAGATTCAATAAAGTCAGAAAGTCAAAACCTTTTGTTTTGGGAATGCCAGGACCCAGAAATTGGACATTGTGACCAGCAAACAGCCAACATCCCTCCTGCTTCGTGGGGAAGTAGCACCCAGAGAATATCCCATCACACACTCAGACTTCAAGACCAACCAGCCCGACTTGGCATGGCTTCTTGGCTCATCTGAGACCCCAGAGCTTGGAGATGCCTCAGCCAGTCTCAGCAGGTCCCCAAACCAGGAGCATTTACTTAGATTTTCAACTGTTCTCCCTGGATACTTTTCATGGACAATTCCCCTGAGGCCTCCACTAAGGTTCTTCTCACGGCATCATGACCGTAGGCTTCCGAAGGCTAAGACAAGTCAGCAGAGCCTGCCGAGTTGAACGGCTTCAGGCACCAACCCGTCCCTGAACAGCATGCCTCAAATCCTGGAATTCAGAGCCACTGCCAGACTGCTGGCCACCAGGCTACACTCTTGGAAGTTCATCCATTCAGGACAAGGGGGATTGTCACTTACAATAGAAGGATTACCCATCCTAACATCAGGAATGCTTGAAAGAATTAAGTATTTTCACAGGATAATCACATGTAAATTGTAAACTGTAATGGCTGTCTAAAATTAGAAACACAGGCCCTGCACGTCTGCTCTGCCAGAAATAAGAAAATCTGCACAAAGCTGATACAAGAGTCTGTGAAGCAGGCTCTCATATTAGAAACTGGTGTTCGTGAAACAGAGTTTGCGGAGGTTTTTTCTGGATAAACCTACAGAGCTCAACCATACGGCCCTCTTGCCTCACAGCCCTGTATAATCTTGTCTATCCATACGTCAATCTTCCAGAACCTTCAGGCTTCCAAGGTGCCAGATAAAGTCAGGAAAACAAAACAGAAAGCCTGGGAGATGACATCTGACGTGCTCTGATTGATTTGGTTCCCTTAATAAAAAGAAATGAGTTCTGATTGACTGGTGTCGTCTACAAAAAGGCCAATGCTTTCCGGCTGAAGTGACAAGGGAGAAGGACCCAGTAAGCAGAAGGAGGTCAGCAGCCAATGAAGGCCGGCCTGCCTGGGCAGGCCTGAGGTGCACAAGGGGCAGAGAGGCTCCATGGGCAAAGCCCACAGCCCACACCAAGCAGTATCAACAGCACTAGATGACAATCTCAGAAAGCGAGAAGAGTTCAAGTCCGTTTCAAAAAAATGTCCACGCCGATACAGTTAAAACCGCTTCAGTAGAAACACTCAACCACTGAGGACACTGGTCCAGCCAGAGTGACTCATTCTCCGAGGGTCTGGAGAACCAATAATAACAACAAAGTACTTCTAACCTTGGCTCGTTTGGGCTCCGCACTAACCCCATGAGGAGGTGTTAGCAGATGAGGCCTAGAGGGGCTCAGGACTCTGAGGTGAGGCAGGAGGTAAGCCCTCACACCCAGTACACGGCGCTGATAAGGCCAGTTCCCTGCTCTGCGTAGTGCCTTACAGATACCTCCAGAATAGACCGGGAGCTGCCCGGCTGCCATTTCAAACCTCCCACTAACTGGCTCCAATTTCCCTTCCCAGCCTTGCCTCAGACATTCGATATTATGGTCAAACTGGACTGTTCAGTGGCCCTGGCAGGCGGCCCCTGGGGCTTCATCTCCCACTAGCAATCCTTCTCACGGGGCAAAGCTCAGTTCAGAGGCCACTCTCACGATGCCCACCCCCCCCTTCAAAGGCATTCTTTCCTCAAATTACCTCAAATTCTCTTCTGAATCCCCTGAATCTCTCATGCCTGTTACACACCTACTGCTGAACTGAATATTGGGGTAAAACAGTGCAGACTACCACAATGGTGCTGGCCTGGGATTGATTCCAGCCCGAGTTCTGTAACTGCAGATGATCGGGAGGAGTCATGCGCCAGGCAACATTCAGCCCTGAGGGACAGCAGGATTCTGCCTTCTTAGCGGCCCAAGATGCATTTTCTTTTTATCAGCCACCAGCTGGTTTTGCTGGCCTGCTCTGACCTAAGAGGTTGCCGCCAAGGAGGCATTGATCAGTCTCTCTGACAGCAGAAAGTGGCACAGCATGTACTCCCAGGTGCCCCTCAGCAGAAAAACGGTATCTACACACACGTGTGGAAGATGGGGGTAGGGAAAGGAGCCTGGCCAGTCACCAGAGGTGGCCAAAAACACCCTGGCCCTGGGGTTAGAGACCAGACTTGAATGCCAGTTCTGATACCTTCACCAGAGATGAGTCGCTGGAAAGCTGGGCTTCCTTCAGCTTACTCCTCTGTGAAATGGGGGGAATAAATTATGCCGCCAGTGTTGACCTCCCAGGGATGTTGTGGTGTCTATCAATGCCTTGGAAAGCTTTAAAACCCTTGGTAAGGGTCAGCTCTTAGGGTGATTCTAACAGGGAGGGAAGGTCTCTTCATCCGTTACAGGCCAGCCACTTCTAAGGCAAAGCACTTCCATCGGGTGGTCCCAGCTTGACCACTCTAAGACTCTCCAGCCCTCATTACTCTGACCTCCCTATGCAAACAAGGGCTGCTACCTTAGCTTCTCCAGAAGCAGGAGAGAAGGTGCTCGCCCTGGGAAGAGCCCAGGCTGACTGGCCACGCCAGCATTTTTCACCAGTGTAAGGTAATAAGTTGGCATTCTGATTTATAATGCAATCTCAGCTGTCAGTCTGGTTAGTGTGAAGCAACAGCCTAGGATCTATTTGGCCTGAGTCAGGCAGTAACACATTTCACAACCTCCCAAGCTAAGGAGCCAGACCTTAGATACTGGGAACCCTGCTGCCAGTGTGGAGAAGCTCATGAGGGCCTTCCTAGAGCTGCCTCAATTTCTCCCCAGTATAAGTCTCAGTGACACACCCTCCCAACAGGCACATTTTCACTCACTCCTCCTCCATGGAACACCCTCAGGAAATGTGTGCACCAGAGGAGATGAGCTGGCCAGACTGAGAGTGGCACTGCTTCCTGTCAAATAAGACCGAGAGGAAGGCCCTGGGTGAATCCTGCTGCAGACCTGGCCCTAGGGGACAGACTAGGAGCAGTGGGAACAGGGTGCAAAGCTGGCCGTAGAGATCAGATTTACATTATCCATTAGAGTAGTGGTGTCGAACTCAAACAAAAAGGATCTCTGCAAGGCCATATACTGACCTCAAAAACCACAAACTCACATTATCTATGTCATACTGTATTTGTATTTATTTTGTTAAGCATTTCCCAATTACACTTTAATCTGGTTCAGTTTTACAGGAGCAAGTTGGACACTTCTGGCTTAGAGCAATCTTCCAATCAGAGCCACTCACAAGGGGAATGGGCTGTCTAGGCAGGTAGGGAGCTCCCCTCACCGGAGCCTTCCATGAGTCCACTTGCTGGGTCTGAAGATGAGGAATCCCTTTTCAGGTCTGGGTTAAACACAATGGCCACTGGGGTCCCTCTCAACTTGAAATTCTGTGATTCTAGAATCTATGGAAGGGCATGGACAAAAGTATGTCCCAGGATGAAGGTCAGAGAGGGGCTGCAATCTGCGCCTTTGGAGGGAGTGCTCATACTGACCTTCTAACACCCTTTCACCACAGCCCAGGGGGAATCTTGGCATTTTTGTTTCCTAAGGAAGGATTAGGGTTAGGAGAAACATCTCATTCTCCACAACAAACTCGAGCCAGAACCACAGTGTGCTGTAAGAAGAGTTCACGAAAGGCCAGCATGCTGCCACCTTCCTTCCTGAAACAGGACGTCCCTGGCAGGATCCTGGTGACCCAGCTCAGGAGTGGCCCGTCCGGCCCCAGAGCCAGGAGGCGCCAATGCTGCCCTTCCCATAACTGGTTCTCCTCCTCCTGATACGGAGTCCTGTTCTGCTCTACTTGAAACAAGACTCTCCATCCTTCCATCTCCAGGATCTCACTCCTCTTTATCTCCCATAGAGGACACATCCTGCTCCCAGCATCCTCCTTCCCCCTCCAGGGGGGTCCTTCCCTCTCGGAAAAGGGGATTTCCTCAGCACCAATGAGCAGCACCAGAAGCAGCCTACCCCCCACTCTGAGCTAGGGCCTGCTACACGCAAGGCTGTAGCTAATTCTAGACACCAAGTAAAAGAGTAAAGAATGTCACTGCCCACCTCCAGTGAAGGTCTGGCAAGTGAGGAGAAGAGCTGATGCTGAAAACGTACAAAGTGCTTCCTAGGAGAAGAGACTGGGGCCAGGGAAGGGGTGAGACACACCTGGATGCCTCCACCAACCACTAAGATCACAGAGGAGGAGCCAAGGCAGCCTGGCAGTACACTTGTCTCCCTTTCAAGCTCCTGGCCAGAGTCCAGCCACAGCCTTCCCCTGCGCCCCCAGGTCACCTCCCCAACCCCCTCCTTTCCTGAGCCCCCCTCCAGGCTGCCTGGAAGTTCTTTAGTACGCACTTACATACACAGGGATCCCAGAGGGTGCCCGAGGCAGGAGAAAGCCCTGGAAGGCAGGACCTTCATTCTGCCTTTGTCTACCGCCCAGCACAAGGCCTGGCACAGAAGGGGCATCTGACGCTCCATGCACCTGTATGATCCCCAGAGGCAGCATTCAAACCCAGGGCTTCCTGACTCCAAGGCCAGCACCCCTGAGGCTCTGCGTTTCCTAGTCTCTCTCAAGAACTAGCTTAGTACCTGGCACATAGTAGGCGCTTAGCAGGCCAGGTTGGGCTGACCAAGTGCCGTGCCCTCAAGCACTCCTCCTCCTCTCCTCCTGTCTCCTCTCTGCATCTCCTCCCCCTGTCTCTCCCCCAGGTCCCTCCTATCTCTGTCTCTCCCCCAGGTCCCTCCTATCTCTGTCTCTCCCCCAGGTCGCTCCTATCTCTGTCTCTCCCCCAGAGCTCTCCTGTCTCTGTCTCTCCCCCCATCTCTCCTGTCTCTGTCCCCCAGATCTCTCCTGACTGCCGTCTCTCCCCCAGATCTCTCCTGTCTCGGTCTCTCTCCGTCTCCCCCCCCCCACACCATCTCTCCCAGTCTCTCCTGTCTCTGTCTCTCTCCCTCTGTCTCTCTCCCGTCTCTGTCTCTCCCCCCCATCTCTCCTGTCTCTGTCCCCCAGATCTCTCCTGACTGCCGTCTCTCCCCCGATCTCTCCTGTCTCTGTCTCTCCCCTCAGATCTCTCCTGGCTCTTGTTTCTCTCCCCCTTCCGTCTCTCTCTCCTCGGTCTCTCCTGTCTCTGTCTCTCTCCATCTCCCCCGCCCCGGGATCTCTCCCGGTCTCTCCTGTCTCTGTCTCTCTCCCTTCTCTCTTCCTCTGTCTCTCCCCCCAGATCTCTTGTCTCTGTCTCTCTCCCGTCTCTGTCTCTCTTCCTCTGTCTCTCCCCCCAGATCTCTTGTCTCTGTCTCTCTCCCGTCTCTGTCTCTCCCCCTCAGTCTCTCCTATCTGTCTCTCCGCCCCCCCCCCCGCCCCGATCTCTCCTGCCTCTGTCTCTCCCGCCTCTGTCTCTTCCCCTCGGTCTCTCAGTCTCTGACAGCCGGGCCAGGGGAGGGGGGGGGGTTCGGCGTTCAGAACCCCCCCCTTCTCTCCCTCCTCCTTCCCCGCCCCTCCCCCCGGACCGGTCACCTTGTCCAGGGCCGCGGGCCTCTGCACGGCCAGCGAGCGGGCCAGTGACAAGACTGTGTTGAAGTAGAAACCACGGGCGGAGCTGGGGCCGGATCCGGGGCCGGCCGCCGCCCATGCCGCTCCCGCCGCCATGGCCCCGCCGAGCCGAGCCGCCTTCCTCCGCCTCGGCCTCCGGCGCCTAGATCCGAGAGCTCGCGCCCCTTCCTGGCCGGGGGCGCCACGGCGCAGGCGCAGGCGCAAGCGCAGGCTCTGCCTGCTTCCGGCAGGCCGCGCACGTGACCCGCTCTGTTGTCAAACCCCAGGGGCGGGGGTCCTCGGGAGGGTCCACCACAGCGGGAGGGGAGGAGGAGGCGGAAACGACCGCGACTACAGCTCGGGACTGGAGGGAACACACCTCCATGCACGCGCCTAATGGTTGGCTCAGGGGCGTGGCCGCGCACGCGCCCTGGGCAGAAGGAGCCGTTCTGGGGCATAATAGGGTGAGGTGGCGGCCGCGGTGGGGACGGTGCTGAGGTGGGGAACGGCAGCGGCGGCGGGTAAGGCGCCCGAACGCGGGCCAGGGGGTCCTGCGGGGGCCCCGAGGGCGGGAGACCCCGGGAAGGCAGAAGCTCGGAGGCCGGAGGGGAACGGAGAGGAAATCGAGGCCTGGAGAGGGGGGCGGGGCGGAAAACTGAGGCGGGGAAGGGAGAGGAGAGACCCAAGGGTCCCGCCCCCTGCGTGAGTGGAGGTGAAACTGAGGCCCAGAGGGGCGGAGGGACCGAAATGGGGCGGGGGACGGCGGGGACGGAGGCCCGGCTTCAGTTAGTGTCTCCGTGTCGCAAGTCCGTGTAACATACTATATGCACGGTACATGCAACATGCGACACATGTGGCGCATCTGTATGACAGCACACTGCACACATGGTCGTATTATATAGAAGATCCATGTTAGTGTTGGGGAGCGTCCGTGTTCCTGCTTTCTCATCTTACAGAGAGGGAAACTGAGGCCAGGAGAAGGGGACCTTGCCAGGGCCACGCAGCACGTGGGCGCAGGAGCCGAGGCCCCCTCCGGGCCTGGGCGCTTGGCAGAGTCTGGGGGCACCTCAGAGAACACCCTGAACCCCTCCTTTGCCAACAGAGGAAATAGCCCCGCCCTTGGCCTTCGACTTTAGGCCCCAAGTGTTGAGTTCCTGGGCACCTGGAAGGGAACAGCCCCCCGAAGCCTTCCCGAAGAGGGAGGGTGCTTAGAACAAGCCTGACGCACTTCACTTCGCTCTCAGTCACACACACACATACCGGAGTGTGTAAGTGAGCTCTGCCGTCTCCCCAGCTAGACCCATTGTGAGCCCAGCAATGAACCCAGCGCTCGGAAGGCCATCCTCCGCTAATTAGTGTGACACATATCCTCATAATCCCCAAGTGTGTGGAGGTGGGTGTCGATGGAAGGCTGCTTGGCAAAGGGACAGAGAGAGGACCAGACTTGGGGTCAGAAAGATCCAGATTCAAATCCTGCCTCCGATACTTGGTACCTCTGTGAACCCAAATAAGTTACTTCGCTTCTCTACGCCTTGAATAACTCCTGAGGGTTTAATTGTCTGAGTCAGAGGCAGGTTGATAACACCAGAACCCCAAGGCAGTCGATGTTGCTGGGAGTGCTCTGTTTCCCAGCAGACAGAAGTTGTAAACATCAATTCTTCCTCTCTTCCTTACTCTCCATCTTGTGGTGTGGTAGGATGATAATGTCCCTTGGGGGCAGGAGACCCGGCTTTGCCTTTGTATCCCTGACACCTAGCACACTGCCTTCTGGGTAGTAGGATTTTTTGGTCACCACACAACTTTTCCTTTTCCTCCAGCTAGATCATCTTTCAAAATAACTGCCCCAGAACCTCGCGGCTTTGTGAGCGGAACGTTGAAGAATCTCTGTGAGTCACCTGGGCAGTTCAGGCTTGACACCGCGCACCATGTCGGCATATTCCAAAAATTACAATCCGTTTGATGATGATGCGGATGAAGAAGACTTGAAGCCGGTGGAATGGAGGAATGAAGAGGACTTCTCCCAGAAGCCCAGGGAGCCTCTGGACAGACAGCAGTACCTGCGGCAGGAAGTGCTGAGGCGGACCGAGGCCTCTGTGGAGAGCACCAGCCGCTCGCTTTCCTGTATTTATGAGTCAGAGAAGGTTGGAATTGCTTCATCCGAGGTAAGGTCCCAGAGCAGATCAAGGACTGTGGCGTAAGATGCTGACGCGCTCTAGGATCAGGATTCAGCCTGTTTGAGGCTGGTCCAGGTCCTGGTTCAGCTTTAATAATGATTTGCAGTCACTGTAGCAACTATGTAAACAGAAAGTAGTGTTAATTTGCTACTGTCCAGCTTTTCAAAAGTCTCCACTAGCAGTGTGAATTCATGAGGTTTTCCTGTGATAAGAAATCACCTTGAATTGGCAGTTCCCTTGCATGTAGAGCAGGTAGGTGGAAGAATCACATCTCATTTGTTCTTTTTGGGAGGCGGGGGGACAATGGAGTTAAGTGACTTACCTAGAGTCACATAGCTAGTATGTATCTGAGGTGGATTTGAACTCAGGCCTTCCTGACTCCAGGGCCAGTTCTCTATCCTCATCTCATTTGTTTTTCAATCTCCCTGGTTAATATGTTCTAACATTTAACTCCAATAGAAGCATCTCAAATTCAAGAAAGCGAGAGGCCCTAAGACAAGCCACTGGAATGATAGAATCAACATATGCTGGAGGAACCAGGAAATGTCCTAATCACATCCATTCTCAAAAGAGAGATGTGTGTGGGTGGGGGTGGTCCTCAGAGGCTTCCTGGAGGAGGAGGCTTGGAGTGGGCGGGTCCAGAATGGGGAGGAGGAAGGGCGTTCCTTAGGAGCCTCTCACCAGGACTGTTGTAATAGCCTCCTCCCTGGTCTCCCTGCCTCCGGAGTTAGAGGAGGCATTGATAACTTGGAATGGGCCCAGAGGAGGAAGGGCCTTCAAGAGATTGGGAGGGCTAAAGACCAGGTGGTCTGTGAGTCAGTGGAGGGAGAGAGTGATGTAACAGGGACAGGCTCTCAGCCTCAAGCTATTGGAAGAGCTGGCATACGAAAGAGAGGCCTTTCCCTGGCCTCCCCCATCTTCCCTCTGTGTATCACGTACATGCCTACTCAAGGCCAGTTCAGCTGGGAGCTCTGGGAGGGCAGGGAGGGCGTCTTTCTGCCTCACTTTGTACTCCCAGTGTGTAACACACAGTGGGGGCCTAGTGCTGATGGGCTCACTGACCACAGAGAACAGAACCAGCAGCCATGAGGAGAAGGGGCAGATTGAGGCTTGCTGTCGAGCAGAGCTGACCCCAGCTGGAAGAGCTGCCTTGGGTCTCCCCATTGAAGGAGGGCTTCAGTCAGTTGTGGAAAGGATTCCAGAGGTGACCCAGGACCCTTCTAGCTCTAAGACGTGGGTTCCGTAAAGCTCCCAGGCCTCAGGAGGAGCTGAATGGAACATGACCTAAGGGCCCTCTGCACTCCACCAAGGACGTCAGCTGGTCAGGAAGGAGATGGCTCACTCAGCATTCTCCTTTAGCTCAGCCCCTTCCCCGATGCCCAGAGGCTCCTTGCTGTTCATTATATCGGCCTCTGTGCCCTTGAACACAGTCCAAAGAGTTTCAGGGCTGACTTCCTCAAGGAACAGCTGACCTGAGAGACCAACACTTCCTCAAGAAAGAAGGGGGAGGGGGGAGTCTCGTCCCGGGCCAGGAGCCAGCCAGCTTCTGTCCAGTAGATTCTAGGCAGAATCGCCTGTCCACTAGGACCTGGGGGAACTCCACTTAGGAAGTCAGCAGGGGCAGGCACAGATCATTTGAGGTCTTGCCCTTCAAATCAGCTTTTGAGCCAAAAGATTGAAAGCAGGCTGAGTGGAAGGTTTTTGTATTCCAGGTGTCCTTCTCGCCATTGCATTCATGTTGCCTGGCCCTGAGATGGCCCTTTGAGGGGCACTAAGCCTTTCCTGTGTGATTGGTCCTCACAGTGACCCTCAGGGGTCAGTACTATGGTGGTTATTACCCAGTTTGCAGACGAAGAAACTGAGGACATATTAGCAGCATCAGAGGCAGGATCAGGGCCCAGCTGTCTTCTCATTACATCAGACGTGAAGTAATGAGGACTCATTTGTTGTCCCAAAGATGTGTTTACAGAGAAAAAGTGATGCGCTTGCCCTCATCAGCTTCCCCGAGCCTGAACCTCTTCCTGGATTCCCCAGGACCACCGTTAGTCATCTGGGACTTTCCCTGGTGACCACATTCTCCCAGCGCCACAGACCCTGCCTCCACCCTGGCTTAGGCCTTCCTGACCTCTCCCTAGGTGTCCCAGCTCTCTGCCTCTCTAGTCTGTCCTTCATACCACCTTCCCTTCTCTTCTGCAGGGTCCCCTTGCCTGGGTCTCCTTCCCCGGCGTTGCCGGCCTCCATAGTCGGACCCCGGCCCGCCTTTGCTTCCTCATCATACCTACCGTGTGCCACTTTTAAGTCACAGCTCCATTGGCTTGGATTGTGTAGGCTGTTCCCCACACCTGGCGTGCGTCCTCCAAGATCCTTTCTTCCTATTTAGATCCTTACGCTTCCGCAAGCGCTCCAGGAGTCTCCACTCTTATGGTGCTGGGGCGAGGTCAGCCTGCCAGTGACCAGGGTGGCAAAGGACCTGAGGCGTGGGCATGCAGCCTGGGGCCCATGCTGCAAACACCGAGTCATTGCCCTAAATTACGGGGTGTGCGTGGTGGAAGGCCAGCTCACCTGGGCTCCACCGGAGGGCCTTCCTACTGACAGGGGACTGGCACCTCATCACAGGGAAGGCCTCCCATTGCTTTACTAAGCTGTTGAGAGAAGAGGAGAAAGAGGTGGCAAATGAGCATTCAGCAGTGTGTTCACTCTCTCTCCCCTCCCCTCCTCCTCTCCCTCCTCTCTCCTCATCTCCCTTCTCCTCCCCTCCCCCTTCCCTCCTCTTCTCTCCTTCCCCTCCCCCTCCTCTCCCCCCTTCCCTCCCCTCTCCTCTTGCCTTTCCCTCTCCCCCTCCCCCACTCCCCACAAGCTGGAGGAGCATTTTTGGTGGCATTTTGAAGGCGCCTGAGCTCTGATTCACTCGCACATCATGGCATCACAGACCTGGTGCCATGGTCCCCTTGGAGAATGAAGGACAAACAGCAGCAGCTAATGTTAGACCTTACTACCCTGGGGATGGTGAACAAGACACTGGTCTCCTGAGCCCTGATTTCCTCAACTGTGTCGTAATAACTTCCAGCACCTGTCTCAGGGATGCTGTAAGGATTGGTATCTATTGTTCAGTCGTGTCCGACCCTCTGTGACCCCATTTAGGATTTTCTTGGCAGAGGTACTAGAGCAGTTTGCCATTTCCTTCTCCAGCTCATTTGATAGATGGAGAAACTGAGGCCAAGGACCTTGCTGCCCTCCATGTCTGCTGGGGCTCTTCAATGGCCAAGTGCTGGTTTTGAAGGGAATTTTTTGTGTTGAGTGAGCCCTGTGGGATGTGAGGAGCAGAGGTCTCAGGCCAGAAGGGAGCCCGGAGGACCATCTATTACTGAGGAGGGAATGTGAGACCCAAGGAGGGGGGGACTTGCTCCGGATGGTGCAGTCAGGACTTAGGCAAGCCAGAAGCAGATTGATGTGGGTGCTCCCTACACCAGCAGTCTCTGCACCCGCCCCCTCTCTGCCCTGGACTGTTGCAGGAGAGACTTCTTCCATCGGTCTCCTTAAGTCTCTCCCCTCTTCATTTGTCCCCCAACTAGCTGCCAGATGGACCACTCCCATGGAGGACTTGTTTGAAAATGTTCAGTAACTACGTTTCAATAGAATTGGGTTTCCTTTGCCAAGTCAGCAAGCCGTGCCTGGCTCCGTGTGGCCATGGTCACGAAGAAAGGACAGAGCGGTCGCTGCTCTGACAGGGGCCTCACAGTCAAATGATTTTGTGACCAGAAGGGAGCCGTAGGTTTCACTAGATGGCCAAAAGTGGCCATGACACCAAAAAAGCTTCAGAATCTCTGCTTTGTGCAAAACCCTTAGGTGCTTATTGTACCAAGGCTAAAATGGCAGCTCTTTGTCTATGGGTGTGAGAGCTAAGCGAATGCTGGAGTCGGGGATGTCATGTAAAGAGGGTCTGGGGCCAGGGGCGTCAGAGCAGGGGCTGCAGCTGCTGTCACCTCCTACCTCAGAAGCTGGCACTGAGCTTGGGAGAAAACAGGCTCAATCAACATGGGTTGGATTTGTCAGTGGATTTCACTGAACAGAGGAACCAAGGGCCCGCAGGTGGGAACCAACTTCACATGGAGAAGGAGGGTCCCTAGTGGTATGTGACTGGTGGAAAGAGAGCCTGGTTTGGTTTTCTATTGTTGGGTCGGTCGAGCATTCCTCACATTTTCCCCTTTTCCTTCAGGCTGAAAAAACGTAGGTCTCAAACGCAGCCCCGTCTAGCCCGAGTAAGATGCCTAACCATGTGTAAAAGCAGAAGTGATTATAAAGGAGGGAGCACTTGGAAAGAATCTGAGAATAAGAGGTGTAGATAAGCTGGTGACATTGGTGCTCGGGCCATGAGACAGGGTGCCCTGGGCATTCTCTGGGCTGTCCAAGCATCTGTGAAACCATAGCTTTTAGAGATGGGCTTGAGTTTCACAAAGGAAATGACAATAAAAATGAAACTGCCAGGCCAGTAATCCACAGAGGAGGTGCCCCGTGACATGGCACTCTGTCATCAGCCTGCAGTAGAACCCAGGGTTCCTGCCTCCGCACAGCATGCCCTTTCTGCAGCAGCTAGAGGCCTGGCCAGAGGGGAAGGGCGGGGCCTGGCAGTTGGAGGCAAATGCAACAGTTTGATCTGGAATCGAGATCTGGGTTGAGGAGATGGGGGAAAGTTGACTTACAGGAAGGGGAAGAGGTGGCAGAAAGAAGGAGAGAGGAAAAAAGAAGTGTCCTCCACTGACCCTTCTGACCTAGGGTCCCACCCCTTGTGACATCCCTCAGGCATAACTAGCAGCTCTACTGGTGATCAAGGTTTTGGCAAAGTGGTTGGGGTTTAGTTTGGTTTTTTAACCTGACTGTTTAGAAGGAAGAAGGTATTGAGAACTTTTTCTCCTCATAGCTTTCTTTCAGTGACCAGATCCACGTTCCAAAAACAGCAGCATTGGCAATTCTCTCCCTACCATTTGTAGATCTCTCAGTCTGGTGACCTGTCCGAAAGGGAGATAAGATTAGGCTCCCTTGGCTTAACTCCATTTTTCTTCTTAAACATGTCTTCATTTTAAAAGCTCTTGTCACCAGAGTTCTCCCCAAATAAAACTCCTGCTACCAAAAAAGCACCAAACCCCACACATCAACCCCTTCCAAAAATGCCTGTCTCGTTGTCCACCTTGTGGCCGTTGTGCTCTGGAGCTGGGACAAGTCATTAGGCTGGTCAGTTTTCCATCTTTTCTTTGCAGCAGTGGTTCTCCTGGCTCTGCTCACTTCACTCTGCATCGGTTCATGCATTTCTTATGGCACAAGAATGCGCCATTGAGTTGCTGTGTACATAGATAGACTGCCATTGGTTTCCCCATTCCCACTTGCTAGGCCTGCTTGGTTACATGGCTTTTTGCCCATTCTCCAATCTCTCTGAAGCGATGCCTTGTAGTGGCGTGGTAGGGTCAGCTGTGCCTTCTGAGGGACCCTTGCTGGCTCCCTGCTGCCCTTTTCCAGAGCTCACAAGCCCTGTGGGGTGGTTCAGCAGCACATTGGCACCTGGGCTGTCGTTTGTGGCTCTGGGTTGGTCTCACTTGCTGGGGGCACATCGGGATCAAGTCCTGCCATCTCCTCTTGTCTCCCCACCTTGGGCTTCACTTGACCCTCTGCCACTTGGGCCTAGACTTCTGAGTTGTGGTTCATTTACTTTGGGACAGAAAAGAGGAGGGAAACAGAAGCTATATGCTTGCTTCTCCTTGTCCCCTTCACCTTACGCGGTCATCATAGATGTCCTCCACCTTCCTTTGCCTCCTCCAGCTCTGACCCTGAGCCATGGAAGGTGCTTTACAAACCTCTGAGTGCTCCTGAAATGGCAGATGTTGCTGGTGGTCTTGTTTGGGGGACAGAGGGTCTGAAGCAGAGGCACCTGTGTGGTTATTGAGCCTTGGCTACCCTGGCTTGCCTGCTGTGATAGGCCTGGCGTGGATGGCTTGCCAGCTCAGGAGATTGAACCTTGTGGGGATCCATCCCAGTGGGCCAGAGCCCCAGGGTGTGTCTGCTCCCTGCCCAGCTGTCCCACTCTTTCTCAGTTCCTCCTCTGGAGCCTTGGCACCCCATATGGCTGAGGGCATGATTGCACTGGCAGGTATAGCAGAGGGGTAGTGTTTGGTTGCTTTAGCTCGGTCTGGCCCATTTAGAGCTGAGCCTAAAGGAATTCCTAAAGGAATCTTTCCCTTACATCTCTGTGCAGAGTGAAGGGGGAAAACTGCTGTTATATCTCTAGTAGGACCCATTGGACCAAAAAACTGAATTTGATTGGGAAAAAAAAAAAGATTCAAAAAACCAAGATCCAAATGGATCTGTTCAGCCATGGGGTGAGCACCTGCGGCAAGTCATAGGTGCGCTTTCAGTAGATGCTTGAGTCTGGATTGGATTTATCTTGGTCTGTGTCTGGTCCATGATGAATCATGGGAGAGGAGACCTCAGTACTAGAGTGCCAGGTTCCTCCCATCCCAGAGCCCAGAAGCTACCTGGACATCCCCACTCAGACCTCCTCTCCGTCCTTCCCGTCTTCCCTGACCATGGCTGTTGCCTGGCTTCCCTCTTCTTCTTCCTTGCCTCTGTTTCCCACCTTGTTCCCCCAGGGCTGGGCTCATATACTCATACATGGGAGAAAACTGTTAGACTTCCCTGGGCCTTCTTCCCTCTGATTCCCAGGCCCCTGGTGTGCCCTCTGGAGACAAGTCATTATTCAATCTTTCTAGCATACTAACAAAACAAAATATGAAGCAACTTTGAGTCAGAACAGATGAGCTTAGAACAAAGGCTCTCAAGAATCAGGCTTGTTAAATGGTTAGTTACATATCAGCCGCTCCATAGGGCCACAGGAGGTAGAGTTCGGGGGCCCTGGGTTCTTGAAGGCTTTGCCCATAGAACACAAGCCTGTCAGCCTGGGAAGGCTCCTACCTGTGGCTGACCACGTGTGTCCAGGGACCAGCCTGGCCAGGCAGAGAGCTTGAGTAGGAAACTCCACAGGTCTAATGTCGGACACGATGTTTCAGAGGCCCAGAGAAAGCTTCTGAAACCCTCCCTGGGAAAGCCAAGACCCCCTGGGCCTTTCAGAGACCTGAGGCATGAAGCCTGTACATGGAGAGAGCTCCAGACTCCTGGACAGCATTCAAGTCTTCTGGAGGTTGAGAGCCACCTCCAGGGCCACAGGCCAGGGCCAAAGAATCCTCCTGTGTGGTGACCATTGGCAGGTGAAAACAGTGGACATCAGACCTTGGTTCTGCGCATTGGCTTTTCATCTGGATCAGGATGATTAGACTCCCTGCCTCTAGGCTCTCCCTATTCCATGCAACCTAGGCACAGCTGGCAAAGTGATTCTCCTGGAATGTACGTCTGACCATGTCACTCCCTATGGCCTCTTTGTTTACCTCCCCAAACCTCTCACAGAGTGGCCTCCACCTGGCTTTCTAGACTCAGGGCTAAAGCCCAAGCAGCCTTCCCTCTGTGCCTGTGCCTTGGCCACCCCCGTGCCAGGAATGCCCTCCCGCTTCTCCTCTTTGAAGACTCTCCCTCACATTTAGCTACTCCATTTTTATTTGAATTTATTTTCTTTGCATATACATATTCACATACACATCTACACAGACACACGCATGTCTTCCCTGATAGACCGTGAGCTCCTCAGGATAATTCATTGTATTTGTACCCCCAGCTCATGCTCCTGTCTGGAGCTTGCCCACGCCTCTTTGCCTCGGATCCCTATTTTTCTGTAAGGGTCAGATGGGTGTCACCTCCTCCTGGGTGGGCTGGAGTAGGCGTGGGCAGGTATCCATTCCCCTCTTCCTCACCCCTTCCTTTCCTCTAGCCCCACCCAAGCTGAAAGCATGTCCCCATCCTCTGATGTCCTGAGAGAACTTTCTTGGAGGTTTCTCCTTTGTCACCATGCCATGATGCCTTGAATGCTGTTTTCCTCATGTGTGCCTGCCTCATGACCCTGTTTTCTCTGCTTCCCCCTTTGCGCAGGTACAGTCTTGGGCAGCAGGGCCATGTGATGGCTGATCTTTGCACCCTGCACTCTGTAAAGGGGCAGAGGCCAAGTCTGCAAACAGCTCTTTAATGCCCATCCTTCAGGGCACCCAGGAACCAGTGTTTGTGGGGTTTGGGTGAGAAACCAAAGGGTTTGAGCGGTCATTGACCGTGGCCCAGGAAAGGGCCCTGGGATTCCCAACAGACTTTTCCTTAGGAACCAGGGTGGCTCAGAGAAGGAGCAGCAGACTCAGGGCCCATAGACATGGGTTCAGGCTCCAGCCGCTCCTCCTGGTTACCTCGGATTCGCCCTGGGCCGTACCCCTCCATCCACCCCATCTACAGAGAAGAGGGACGGGAGGGGCCACGGGATAGTTTTTTATCCTGGTGTCTGTGGTGCCTGGCACGGCACCTGGTCCACACTGAGTGTTCGGTCTCATGGCCTTGAAGCCCGCCAGCTGGCGCTGGGTAATCTCTTTGGGACTGCTAGGCCTCCCCAAGCCTCCGCTTCCTCACCCGCCCTCCCTGCCTTGCGGAGTGTTTGAGTGAGAGGTTCTCTTGTTTTTCTGTAGGAGCTGGTGCGTCAGCGTGGAGTACTGCAGCGCACGGAACAGATGGTGGACAAGATGGAGCAGGACCTAAAGACCAGCCAGAGGCACATCAACAGCATCAAGAGTGTATTTGGGGGCTTCGTCAATTACTTTAAATCCAAACCGGCCGAGGTCACTCCCCCCCAGAATGGCGTCATCGGCTCCCAGCCTAGCGCACGGTGAGCAGGCTAGGAAGGGAGGAGGGGCTGGGCTGTGAAGGGCTTCGAAGGCCAGGCAGCTTTTTGTATTGGCTCTGGGAGGACGGAGTAAGGGTTGACCTGTAAGTGCACCTGTGCGTCAGCAAGATCAAGTTGACGACCCCTCTCCTGCCCTGATCCAGAGGAGAGCAGGCATGAGGGGCTTTGCAGGCTCCGAATGCCAGGGCCCTTCCCTCCTGGACAATCCCAGAAAGAGTGCCAAGCCCCCGTTCCCTCATCTGTAAAATGAGGGAGTTGGATCTTTGATCCCTAAGACTCCCTCCCAGTCTAATGATTTACATTCACAGACTCGAGGAGAGAGACATTCTCTGCCCTTGAACCCCTTCCAGCTCTGACGTTCATGGATTCCTTAAGTCCCAGAGTTTTCAGAATCTGGGGGGCAATTTTACCTTTTATTCAATAACTTTGAAGGTCAAAAGAAGTGGAGTTTTAGACCTGGAAAGAACCTCATTGGCCATCAAGCCCCCTTGGAAGAAGTCCCCCCTACAGCGTAGCTGACAGGGGTGCCATGGCCTCTGCTTGAAGGCCTCCAGGGATAGGGAGCCAACTCCCTCCCAAGGCAGCCTGGTCCATGTTGGGACAGCTGGCATCAAGCTGAAATTTGTGCAGCTTCCACCTGTTGGGACCAAACAGAACAAAGGTAATCTGTCTTCGTGGCATCTCCTCAATTACTTTTATTAGGTTGGTGAGCATTTATTAAGCACCTACTGTGTGGCAGGTGCTGGGTAAACACTAAGGGATACAAAGAAAGGCAAAACCAGTCCCTGCCCTTGAGAAGCTCCCGTCTAATGGGGGAGACAACATGCAAACAACTGGACAGACATGACCTAAAGGGCAGATTGGGGGTAGCCTCAAAGAACAGCCATCTACTAGAAGAGGAGATTGCAGCTGAGGCTTGAACTAAGCCAGAGAATCTGGGAGGCAGAGCTCTCCAGGTCTGGGAGACAGACGGTGAGAGTCCTGGAGTCCAGAGATAAGAGGGTCTTGTTCTGAGGCACGGTCAGAAAGGCCACTGAGTCAAAGTGTGTTTGGCAGGAAATATGTCATAAAAAAGACTGGAAAGGTAGGAGGCAGTTGATTGTGAAGGGCAGTGCATGTCAGACCAGATTTTACATTTCCTCCTGGAGATAGGGAACCACTGCAGTTTATTGACTAGAGTGTCATGATCCAATTTGCACTTTTAGGACATTAATTTGCCAGATGAATGGAGGCTGGCATGGAAGAGATTAAGGCAGACAGAGCCCTCAGCAGCTACTGCCATGATCTAGGCCCGTGGTGATGAAGGCCTGCGCCAGCGTGGGAGCAATATCACAGGAGAGGGGGGGCGTGGGAGAGAGATGTCGAGAAGGTGACATCGACAGCCCTCAGTGCCATATTGGATATGGGGGAGTGAGAGAGAGTGAGGAGTCCAGGATGACTCTGGGGTTGGGAGCCTGGGGGACAGGGAAGGTGGCTGTGCTTTCCACAGTGATAGGGAAGTTTGTAAGGGAAGGAGGGTTCAGGGAAAAGATAATGAGTTCACGTTTGGATATATTGAGTGAGAAAATTGTTATCTCTTATATTAATACAGGGGAGATCCAGAGTCTTTTCCCCTTCTGTTTCTTCATTCAAAGCCCAGTACTTGTGGAGAGCATTACTGATAGATGAAATTGCCCAGATCGTCTGGGTGCAGAGCTTCTCGCCCAGCCCAACTAGAAGACCTTCCAAAAAGAAGCTAATCTAATTAACTGGATGGAGGAGAGATCCTTTCATATAGATGGCCAAGATGGGAGTGGTCTGGCTTGAGATGTCAGTGATCAGAGACACATACCCAGCCTTTCATTAAAATAGGCCCTCCCTTGGGGCGGCTAGGTGGCGCAGTGAGTGGAGCACCAGCCCTGGAGTCAGGATGACCTGAGTTCAAATCTGGCCTCAGACACTTGACACACTAGCTGTGTGACCTTGGGCAAGTCACTTGACCCCAATTGCCCTGCCTTCTCCCCTCAAAAAAAAAAAAACCAACAAAAAAACCCCATAAAAATAAAAAAAAAAGCCCCCCCCTTCATTATAATGTTCATTTTCTCCTTAATTATTAACCAATCAGAGTTGATTTCCACCACTAAGCATTGAGCAGCCTTCATGATTCGTCTTTGGTTTATGAGAGAAAGCCAAATGACTTTCATTTTGCTAATTATTTGCTAGCCATAATTAATAAAATTGATTATTAATTACTCAGAAATGGTCTCTCAAACCTTTCATGTGTCACATGATTTTTAAAGGTGTACAAGATATCCAGTTCAAGATGTCTAATAGGCAGCTGGAAATGTGAACCCAGAGGTCAGGGGAGAGATCAGGGCTGTATCAATTTAGATCTGGAGATGGTCATTGAAGCTGTGGGAGCTGATGAGGTCACCGAGTGAAGTACTGTGGAGGGAGAAGAGAAAGCGGGCCCAGAACAGAGTCCTGGGGAGATGTCTACAGTTGGAGAGTGGTCTGGACGAGGATTCAGCAAAGGAGATAGAAGGAGCAGTCAGAGAGGGAAGAGGAGAACCAGGATAGGATATTGTCACTGAAACCCAGAGAGATGAATCTATCAGGGAGAGGCCAAGGTCAAAGACTCAGCACTCAAGGAGGATGAGAATTGAGAAAAGGCCATTAGACTGGGCCTTGGTAACTTTGGAGGAGAGAGCAGCGTACGTGGAATGGTGTGGGTGGAAGCCAGACGAATGCCTAGAAGATGCCATCATGTTGCCCTGTCTTCTCTAGTTCGATGTCCTCGTTTTCCTCCGTCGATCCTCATATGGTGTGAGTGAGGGTCCTCCACCGTCTTGGTTGCCCTCCTGAAAACCCTCACCCTTAGCCTTTTCCTTCCAAAGCTGGAGTGCCCAGAACTGAGCTGCCTTGGTCTGAGCAGAGCCGCAGACAGGAAGCTCTGTCTCTCTTCGTGCTGCCCAAAATGGGGCTCACTCTTGGCCACCACTTCATGCTGCTGATTCATACCAAGCTAGCAGTCCACCCAAACTCCCTGAAGGAGCTCATGCGCAATGACTCAGACAGTTGAGGCACAGAGACACATGCTTTACATCCTGGATGGACACTTGTAAGATGCCCCAGAATTGGCTCATCCTGCCCTGAAAGATGGTGGGCCTCATTGCCCAAGGTCCCCCCAGCTTAAGTAAACAAGGGCCAGACTGCAATTCACTGTTCTTTCCACTGTCTCATGTCAGTTGACACAGAATAAACTTTATGTACCAGGAAAGGCTTCAATAAAATAGGATACTGCTGACATTTTTTATCTTAAATTTTTTCTTCTTTTGTTACTTAAAGACTGCAAGAAGCCATAGCCACAAGTAAGGAACAAGAGGCGAATTATCAGGCAAGCCACCCCAACCTCAGGAGGCTACAGAGTTCAGGTCAGTACAAGACCAAGATTGATCCCTTTGCAGGGGGTGGGGGAGCTGCTAAAGTCTGACAGTTGGCAGATTCCTCTCAGCTTGCCAAGGGGTATGCCCAGGCATGCCAAGAGAGGGTGTCAGGCAGCCAACCAGCTAGAGTAAGTCAAGGGCCATGTGGTCCTGGTGAGATCAGGTAGGACTGTTTGAGGACACTCTTGAGGATGGGGGGAGGGAGTAGGAGGCAAGGTTAGAGCGGCTACAGTTTAATGATTGCTAATTGCCCCAAGTGTCTTGGAGGTCACCAGCCTTCAGCCCCACTATGTGTGAGGTTGTCTGCCATTTCTGGGAGGTGTGTCCTGTGGAATGCTGATCTCTACTCCAAGCTCTTTCTAGGGAGTGAAATAACAGCCAGTGGCGATAAATTGTGCAAACATTCACAGGGCGTCTAAAGAACAGCCCTGGCCAAATGTCAGCTGAAAGAGAGAGCTGCTATCCTACTCAGGAACTCTTGGCAAGGTCTGTGATTTCAGCTGTGTACACATTCCTGGCACACCTTAGGAGCTGTGAAAACTCAGGGAAACTGGGGGAAAAGATGACAAATTCCATTTGGAACAGGCATCCCCAGTGGAGATGGACAGGGTGTTGACTGTGTGAGATCGGACCTCTGGAGAGAGACTCAGGCCGGGTACAGAGATCTGGGGGTCATGTGCAGAGAGATGAGCCTTGAATCCTTAAAAACAGATGAGGTTTGGAAGAGAAAAAGTGCAGACGGAGAAGAGGGCCCAGGTTGGAACCATGGGGGTCATGCACACTTAGTGCTTGGGGGCCAACAAAGGAAACTCAGAATCATCCGATGGGCAGAGGAATCAGGAGTCGAAGGGAGTGGGAGGTGCACATCTGGGAGGAGGGTCTGGGGGCAGTGTCTTAAGAGGCAGGAGCCAGCCAAGGTGCCATCCTCAAATAGTCTGCTGCAGCAGCTGGAGAACATGCTTGGAGAGGAAGGGAGGGGTCTGAAGTGTTTGGGAGAAGGGCCATTTGCACAGGCAGCTCCAGTGGGCATGGCTCATGCCAAGCAGGCGCCATGGACCTTGTGTTTTACTAGGTGGAAAGACAACTGTGAAAGCTTGAAACTGAGCTAAGGCAGGCACAGAGCTAGGGGAGTTGAGGGGAGCCTGGGCCCCACTTGGTTCACTTCTCCAAGGAATGACAGCTTAGACCTCCTCCTAAAAACCATCCAGTGCAGGGATACACACATTTGGTGTTTTCTTGGGCAGACTCTTACCCACGTCAGTCTGGGGTATCGGTAGAATGCTAGAATCTCAGATCTAAAAGGAATCTCACAGTGATCTCACCTATTCTCCACCTCGGACAGGAATCCCCTTATTGTATCCCCAATTCCACAGTCTCTTTGAAGATCCTGAGGGTCCCTTAAGACAGCCCTGTCCTGGGCTTCTTAGGCAGCTTGGGTCCATCAGTATGTCTTCCCTCAGCTGAGCCAGTAGCCGCCTCCCTGTATCTCCTGCCAGTTGGTCCTGGGTTCTGCCCTCTTGCTGCCCCTGGTGTGTTACACTCGTGCCAATCAAGAGGTAACTGGCAAGCCTCGCATTCCTGAGCCCCAGACTGGCCAGAGCACCAGGCCACCCCCCGGCAGCAGCCGCCTCTGGCCCACAGAGTCAGCTGAAAGTCAGACCTGGGGTCAGCAGAGTATGTGTGCTAGAGGGAAGGCATGCCAACCTCCGTTGGGAGGCCTGGGCTCAAGGCTCAGTTTCACAGGTCGTGCAGCCTCAGGCAATTGGCCCAAGCTCTCAGACCAAAGAAAACCAAAGACTTTCTTCCAGGAAGGGACCAATCTCATCCGGCCCTTTCCTGGGCTGTGACTTCCTCAACAATACCCCTCACATGGTCTCTGCTCAAACACCTCCGTGATCTTGATGATGCTTTAGCCATTAACAGATCCACCAAAGCCCAACTTTAAGGGAATCTGTGTCAGGGGCCGTGAGGGCTGTGGGGTAAGGGACGTCCGAGTGAGGGAAGGTAGCAGTACCTAGGAACAGCAGTGGGGGTAGCCCCTGGGAAGTGTCAGGCAGGGTGGGGAGCTCTGGACAGCCAGAGGCAGGAGGAAGCCCCAGCTGGGATCCATGGGGCACAGGACTGGCTCTGGGAGGGATCGGGGTCTGGGCCAGCCTCCATTGACTGGAGGAACTCTGAACGCTGGTGGTGAAAAGGGGTGGGAATGAGAGCATTGTAGTCACTGAGAGATGCCATTTCACAGGGAGTGCCTCCCTGTGCTCAGCCTTGCCCCTTCCCCCAGGGCTCCTAGGAGCGACCAGTAGGACAGCATCCTGCTGACCAAGTCACATCGCATCACAGAGATGTCATTAAGGTCCTCCAGTCCTCTTGGACCCTGTGAGCCAGTGATCATCCCAGCTTGTTTCTGTCGACTTCAAAGTTGACAAAACGTTTGATTTCTTTTTTTCCCCACAACAAACTGTGTAGATGGTACAAATATTGTCATACACATTTTACAGCTGGGGAAGCCAAAGTTCAGTAAGGTGGCCACAGCTTCCCAGGTCACCCAGCTCACAAGTTGTGGAGCCATGTTTCCAAGACAGGTCCCTCCTGTGCCCTTCCACCATGCCAGGCCTGGAGAACAAGCAGGGACTGGTGAGGCGAGGTGTAGATAGCTCCTGGGGACTGCAGACTGTTTGCATTTTTGTCCTCATCTCTGCTGTGCCTGGCAGGCAGTTGCTGTTTAAAGAGAGCGTATGGACTGATTTACTGATGCTCCTCAGAGGGGAGCCTCACTCTGCTGCCTCTCTGGTCCTGAATTGAAGACCCCACTGGAGAGGTGCTTTAACACCTGTTGTGTGCCAGGAGCTGGAGTACAAAGGCAGAAGCGAGCCTCTCCCTGCCCTCAAGGCCTTTACATGCTCTTAAGAGAAACAACAGTCACCTGTTTAGGCCTCCCCGAGAGGAGACGTGGGGGGAGGTGCTCGGAGCCCCAGGTTGATCGTGTTGCTGCTTCTTTCTCAAACAGATGTCACTGTTGGTGGGACTAGCTCTGCCGTCAGTACCGATGCCTATCCAAAGAATCCGCATCTCCGAGCCTATCACCAAAAAATAGACGACAATCTCGGTAAGCCTTCAAGCCTTCTGGGCCTTGGGGCCCGTCCATCCGCCCCCTCCCCCTGTTCTAAGAGGTCGGCTACTCAGAGCCAACTGGAGCCACCAACACTTCTTTTTTTAGTGGGGGAAGGGGGCGGCTGTGATGGTCAGATGACTCACCCAGGTCACGTAGCTAGTGAGCCTCGAGTGTCTGAGGCCGGATTTGAACTTGGGTCCTCCTGACTTTGGACCAGTGCTCTGTTACTGCACCACCCAGCTGCCCCATAAAGTACTTTGGTTGATGCTGTTCAGTCCTGTCTGACCCTTCAGGACCCCATTTGGGGTTTTCTTGGCAGAGATGCTGGAGGGGTTTGTCATTTGCTTCTCCAGCTCATTTTACAGATGAGGGAACTGAGGCAAACAGGGGTAAGTGACCTGCCCAGGGCCACACAGCTAGTCAGTATCTGAGGCCAGATTTGAACTCAAGAAAATGAAGCTTCCTGACTCCAGGCCTTGCACTCTATCCAGTGTGCCACCTAGCTGCCCGCTGCTGACACTTCTTAAGGCCTCTGCCAGGTCTGCCCTCAGAGGAGCTTACCTCTTCACCTCCTTCCTTCCTCCCCCAGCCTCAGCCCCACCTGGACCCAGCTGCATCCTGCCTATGGGGGTGCAGTGTGGGCTGGCTTGTTTGGCCTCCCCTGGGAATCACCAGCTCCACCATGGTGCCATTCATCTCCTCACCAGCAGGGCTTCCTACAGGGGAGCAAGAAAGGCAGAAGATTGAGACAAACCAGTTGTTCATCCCCTCTTCTCATGTCTCTGTTAGGGAAGGAAATGTCAGTAGGCATATCAGCTGGGCATGGAGTCAGCACTGAGTTAGTGCTTATAGAAAAGTTTGGTCAGCCATGAGCTCAGAATGCCTTGGAGTGAGCAGCTCCAATAATCACCACCACAGACCCTCTGGGTGGGATCCGTCTGTCAAACCAGATCCAGGGTCCGCTCCAAGAGTCAGCGTGATCACTCGAGTGGCAGTGAGTCACTCCATGGATCTCTAGGAGGCTCCAGGACCACTATTCTTTCGGTGCTGAGAAGGCTAATTAGAGAGCCCTGCCCTGCGGAAGCTGTGTCCCCTTTCTCAGTTGACAGAGGTGGAATGGTACTTGCATCAGGATCGGGCAGCCTATGAATCACTTCCCAGGATGCTCCGTGGCAGCAGCTGATTGCAGAGATGCTGTCCCCCTTCTTCCCACTACATCAAGTTCTAAAAATGGAAGATGCCAGAAAAGTAGTAGGTGAACTACTTCCTAATGGATCAGTGCTGAAAGAACATAGCTGGTCTTATGAGCCATACGGAGCATTAAAAACATCTGATGGTGGAAAGGATCTTCTGGCTGTGTGGAATCTAGAATCTGGAGAGTGGATGGGCAAACCAGCTCTTGAGAAGAAGCTGGAGTTAACGCAACCTAATCTCCAAAGAGAAGGGTCTTGTATCCAGCTTTACTCTGCCTTCTCACGTTTGCTCTTAGAGGTTAAACTATCCCTGCAAAAACTACCACAACTTCAAAAAGGATGGAGGCCATTAATTCCAAATGTGGCAAATCTACTGCAGAGGGCCTCAAGTATTTAGAAGCATCTCAGTCATCTCGTAGGTGATGTGGGCTCAGTCATAAAACAGTGGCTAAGTTATTTGCCTGTACCATCTACACGCTTACAAGTAATCCTGGCCCAAGCAGCAGGTTCTGGTTTCACCAGCCTAGATGTGATAGCAAGATCTCTCTTTGAACACCCTGACTTTCTTTGGCACCGTCATCAGCAAATGTACCCACAGGAATGGGCTAACACACTTCTGGATCTTCAGAAGATTGGCCAAAATCCCCATTATGGCCACAGAGGTGATGGAGCCCTTGTTAGAGCAGCTCAGCTCGACAGTTTGTCTTGGTCTTGTGGTCGTCTTCGATCGGATATGGTGATAATGCTGTAAGTGAATATTGAGGGTTTGTTCGGGATAAGATGAGCCGTGTCATGTTCATGTGCTCCTTGACTGTCGTGTCGCTCAAAGGATGCACAGATTTCATTACTGACCCAGCAGAAGATAAAAGAGCAGGTATGGCAGAATTCCATCCTCTAGTGGCCAGCATCCCCTGAACACCGGTGTTTTAGGGAATATGAAAGGACGTGATGAAGTACGAGAGCGGGAGCTAGTCGAGAAGTCGGCTCTCTCCAAGAGACCATGGAGGCTGCACGTCTGGTGGGTTGGAAGTTTCCAGTGCCTTCAAGATGTCTCTTCAGTCAATGGGACAGGATGTGACCTACTCTCAAAGTCGTGAGCCTACACAACCCCCAAGGCCAGAGTCCTAGCCACCTGATGTGGAAGCGCTAGTAGCCAGTCTAGAGAATGGACTGGCAGTTATTGAGAAGGGCATCCAGGAAGCGCATTAAGAACATCCAGGCTGAGGAGGGAATACCATACATACTCAGTTGGGTATCTTACCCCACAGGAAAGAAGAGGGAGGAAGATAAAAAAAAAAAAATAAAAGAGGGGGGGATGATGGAGGGGAGGGCAGATGGGGGTGGAGGTAATCAAAACAAACACTTTGGAAAGGGGACAGGGTCAAGGGAGAAAATTCAATAAAGCGGGATGTGTTGGGAAGGAGCAAAATGTAGTTAGCCTTTCACAACATGAGTATTGTGGAAGGGTTATACATAATGATACACGTGTGGCCTAGGTTGAAGTGCTCGACTTCTTAGGGAGGGTGGGTGGGAAGGGAAGAGGGGAGAGAATTTGGAACTCAAAGTTTTAAAAACAGATGTTCAAAAACAAAAAAAAAAGTTTTTGCATGCAACTAAAAAATAAGATACACAGGCAATGGGGCGTAGAAATTTATCTTGCCCTACAAGGAAAGGAAGGGAAAAGGGGATGAGAGAGGAGGGGGGTGATAGAGGAGAGGGCTGACTGGGGAACAGGGCAACCAGAATATGTGCCATCTTGGAGTGGGGGGGAGGGTAGAAATGGGGAGAAAATTTGTAATTCAAACTGTTGTGAAAATCAATGCTGAAAACCAAATATGTTAAATAAATTAAGAACATCCAGGCCGCCCAGGTCTGCGTGACCATCCATCCTAAACACATTGCTAATGACAACCCAACAGTGAATCTTCGGTGAGAAGTAAAGCCCTGGAGATTTCTGGACATTTTTAGCTTCCCGTTCCTTCTATCTTTAAAAAGAAAAAGGAAGGTAAAGGGCCAGTTCTTGCCTTGTTCTGTGTGGCCACAAAGCAGTGCTGCTCATCAGCCATCACAAAGCTGCCGCTGTCCTTGACGGCTGTCTGTCTGACCGATCCTGATGCAAGTACCATTCCACCTCTGTCAACTGAGAAAGGGGACACAGCTTCTGCAGGGCAGGGCTCTCTATTCAGCCTTCTCAGCACCGATAGAATGGTGGTCCTGGAGCCTCCTAGAAATCCATGGAGTAACACTGCCACTCGAGTGATCACGCTGACTCTTGGAGCGGACCCTGGATCTGTCTGAAAGGGATGCAGAGGGCGTAAGTGGGCTGCAATATATTACCATAGAGAGACAGATATGATGGAAGGCATGTGTATCAGAGTCCCCCTCAAGGAAACCTGTGGTCAAAAAGGAGTTGGGTTTGTTTTGGAGCACTGCTGGTGCTCTGGTGTCCAGAGAATGTCAGCAGAGCCCGAGAAGGGCCACCAGTCTATAGGGTAGGTGCTTTCGAGAGGTGCATGTGAGTGTTTGGACAGCAGGTAGCTGAGTTATGGTGAGTCACAGTGCGTGGATAGATGGGCCCCTTCCCCTCACCTATCGCTCACAACCAAACGTTCCAGGGCACCAGCAACAGTGCAACAGATGCACAAGCGAGTGAACATTGCCATGTGGTCTCTGAGGAAGGAAAGATTTAACTGGAGGGATCAGGGAAAGACATCTTCATAGAGGGTGTTGTGTTTGAGTTAAGTCAAATGAAATGAAAGGATCACAGCTCTAGAAATCAAGATCATTTCCTCCATATTTGACAGATGAGGAGACCAAGGACCAGATTTCAGTTGTCAATGTGTTAAGAAGGCTGTTAACTGAGTAATTTGTGCTAGGAATTCCAGTGCCTTCCACCTCCTTACCTGATTCTGAGCCACACAGCCAGTCGCCATCCCTTACAGGGACATACAGAGATTCTCCAAATTTGCGGATTAGAGAACTGAGCCTCGGAAAAGTGAAGGCATGTGCCCACAGTCACGAAGCTAGCAAGCAGCAGGTGCTCAGACAAAGGCTGGAATAAGCAGACTTTATGGCGAGAGCCCTGGGGTTCCCGTCTCAAATGGCCATGTAAAAGAAAGAAGAGGCATTAACGACTGTTATGAAGAGAGACTCAGTGTGGAGGAAGGTACCCTGTACTCTTGGGTTGGAATCATGACTCTCATACTTAATAGTTGTGTGATCCTGGGCGGATCATCAGACCTCTAGCACCCTCTGTTTCCACATGAGAGAGTTCGTTCATAGGATCAGAGGTTTAGAGCTGAAAGAGACCTTGAAGAAGTTAGGACTGGCTTATGGCGAAGGACCTTTCTGGCTCTAAATCGAATAATCACAGGCTCAAAAGGATGAAGAGGCCAGAAACCACCTGGTTCTCCCCTCTCCTGAACACAAGACCCTTCTCTGGCACCCCTAACAAGTGATCATCATGCCGTCTTTGCTCAAAGACCCCCAGGGAGGAAGAGCCTCCACTTTCCACAAAGGCAGCTGTTCCCCTCTGGGGTGACTGTTGGTTAGGAGTTAGGTTCTGAGAGCCTATTTTTGCCTTTCTGTGATCAGGGGCCAACCAGAGCAAATCTAGTCCCTCTTCCACTAGACTAAGAGCATGTCCCTCCCAAGTCATTGTTTCTTTGGGCCACGGACCATAAAATTATGGCCCTGGGGTAAGCTGAGAGAGGTTTTTGTATTTTTAAATAAAATTTTGTGCTGTGCAGCTGTATTTTCCCTAGGTCTTCCTCATATGGCTAAATCTTGAGGCCCATTAGCACCCTGGTTTCCCTTCTCTGAATAGTCCTCATCTTTTCAATGCCCTTCCCAATAGATGGAACCTAGAATTAGGCATAATATTCTCAGATGTGGTCTGAATAGGGTAAAGTACAGTGGAACTCTTATCTCCTTAGTCTGCTGATGGTAGGTGTCCCTCAAGGTTCTGTCCTGGGCACACTACTCTTACCAGTTATCACGAACTCATCTATTTTTACATCCCTGTATCTCCCAGGTCTCCTGAGATATAGCCCCATATCTCTGATCAGATCTCCCATAGGCCTCTTCCTAAGGACTGTCAAGGAGACTCCCCAGATTCAGGTATCATCTCTCTCACCCCACACACCTAGTCACTCGCTAGATCTTGTCCTTTCTCCTGTCTGGCCTCCCTTGGTCTGTGTCTCCTTGTCTCCATCCCCCGGGCTCAGGCCCTCATCACATCACGCCTTCTGACTGGTCTGTCCCCTCCGACCTGCCCGTCCTGCTCTCAGCATCACCTCAGGCAGGTCTGACCTCGCCTTCCCACTCGTCACCTTTACCCCACTCACTGAAACCCTTTTACTCCTATTATGAGAGAATATCTGGGAGGAACTTTGCACCTTACAGCTCCATAGAAATGCTAGCTCTCCCCCTTCCCCTGGAGGATTTTAATCCAGGGGATCCTCCCTCTGCTTTCTCTAAACCCTCGAGATGACTTAGCTCTCCCCAAGTCCCCAGGGCTGCGTGTCTAATACTGCCTGACATTCCTCTGTCACAAGTTGTGAAATGAGGGGCCTTTCCTCCCTCAAGGTTCTTGTCATTTCTACTTCAGCAGCCAGGCCATCCCCTTCCCTTATTTAATCCTGGCCTTATTGGGAGCTGGAGCTAGTATCTGCATGGATCAGTCTGCCGGAGCGTGAAGAGCTGGCACATTAAAATGCTGACCGTCTTTAGGAGCTTAAGTAGAAAAAGTCAACACATTTAGGTGCTTGTTCGATGCCGTGGCCCTCCTTGATGATGCTGGAGAGCCTGGAACAATCCTGTTTGCCATGGAATGAGAGTTACTGTGGTTACCATGGCTAGGAGTCCTACCTGAGCCACTCCCTCAGCTGTGTGACCTTGAGCCGAGTGCCTTCCCTCTGGGCCTCAGCTTCCCTCTGTGTAAAGTAGGGGCAAGAGATTCAATCAGTCAGCAGTTATGAAGCAGCTACTGTGTGCCAGGTACTGGACCAAGTGCTAGGGATACAAAGCAACATAAAACATGGTCCCTCTTCTCACGGTGTTCACTGTCTAGTGGGGGGAAACATAAAAACAGCATTCTTCAAACAAGATACATGAAGGGTGAATTTCAGCCAATCAAGAGAAGGAAGGCACTGGGGATTAAGAGGAATTGGGAATGGCTTCCTGTAGAAGGTGGGATTTTAGGTAGGACTTGAAGGAAGCTAGGAGGGGGAGAGCATTCCAGGAATAGAGTTGGGAGATGGAGTGTCTTGTAAGAGGAAGGGTAAGGTGGCCAGTATCACTGGGGTATATGGAAGGGGGGTGGGGGGATGATGTATAAGAAGACTGGAAAGCTAACATGATGGGGTGGGCAGGTTATGAAGAGCCAACAGAATTTTATATTGGATCGGGGAGGGGGAGGGTGATAGGGAACTACCTAGGATAGACTGGAGTGGGGAGACACATGAGGTAGGCAGACCCCCCAGCAGGCTGTTGTAGTAGTCCAGGTGTGAGGTGTTGAGGTTCTCCACCTGTCAGAGGACAGGAGGGGGTGTATTGGAGAGATGTTGCAGAGGTGACACGGACAGGCCTTGGCACCATATTGACTCCTACATGTTGTGAGCCTGGGGGACCAGGAAGGTGGTTATGCCCTCTACAGTAATTTGGAAGGTGCCTAGGGGGTAAAGACAGTAAGGCCAGTTTTGTGCATGTTGATTTAGCTAACGGATCTCCAGTTCCACATGGCCACGAGGCAGTTGTAGATGTGAGCCTGAAGAGTCTAAACTTGCTTGCTGTTTTTTCTTCTCACAGACGAGATGTCCAAGGGCCTCGGCCGCCTCAAAGACATTGCCTTGGGAATGCAGACTGAAATGGAAGAACAGGACAGCATCATTGACCGACTCACAACTAAAGTTGAGAAGTTAGACGTAAACATCAAAAGCACAGAGAAAAAAGTCCGGCAGCTTTAGAGACAATTGAGGTTTTCTGTTCATATGCCATGGAATGGCTTGAGAGGTTCTTTCCTTCCCGAGACGTTTTCCAAAACTCTGGGAGAATTCCATTTCACTACTTTAGTAAGTTACTCATTAAGCCCTGTCTGCAAGTGGTCCGACTACATGAGTCTTCTGAAAGGTTATTTAGCCTGGATGGACAGGAAGGAGGCAGCCCCGTGTGACCGATGCCTCAGATGCTTTGCTGGGATATGAAGAAAGTGACTTCACTTCTCAGTTGAATGAAAAGACATAATCATCCTAGGAAACAAGGAGAGGTTCTCACACTGCACTTTGTGAAAGTGGGAGTCCTGCTGTGCTCTTCCTCCAGAGGCATCAGACCTGAGTGGGGTCACAGGCCTCCTTTGTTGTCCCCCTTCTTGTTGGAGATGGGCTTACCTCCCCACCTGGACATTCCATCTGACAGCGGCGTCCTGCAAAGATCGAGCTTCTGAGATGGGGCCTCTCCCCTTCTGTATTTAGCTCATCTCTGTCCTCTCTGCTCCTCCCATAGGCCCTTCTTCCCCGAGCGGCAGTGGCCACGGCTGCCGTGGCTGTGAAGACCATGTGCCTTCTTCCTCAACACCAGTGACTTTGCCAGTTGAGCCTTCTCTCATATCCCCTGGCAGTCTTGGCTGACTGCCTGCCCCAGATTAGGAGCAGACTTACCCCTCTGTGCCCAGGACTGACTGGCTAAGGAGTCCTTGGAGCCCTCAAAGAGCATGTGCCATCTGCAGGCTTTTTCCCAGCAGCTCCTTTCCCAAGAACTGGACAAAAGTCTATCTTCGTACCATCTTATCCCCCTATCCCTACGCACCAGCCGTATTGGAACAAAGTCTTAGGGTGGAACTGCGTGTCTACACAATTGCAGTGCTCTGACTAATCCCTCTTCTCAATCACAATTCATACAAATCTGTCTGTTATAAAAAGAGGATTTGAAAAAATATGATTTGACTCATAAAGGGATGAGTCCACTGGCAGGAAAGAGGCAGACAAAGCTTGTGGCCAGATCTCAGCCTCAGCCGGACTTCGTCTGTTCCCTCTCCACCACAGTCCTTGTCTCTGGTAAGAATATCTGCCCCAAGACTAGGAGAATCTAGGAAGAAATCCAAGGTGCCCCAAGGCCAAGTCAGGCCAGGGGGCCACACTGTTGAGGCAGAGAAGTATCTAATTAGTATGTCTGTTAGTAATAGGTGTGCCTATTAGTAAGGATATATCAGCTGAGTTGGAACTGGCCCCTTTCTTATTGGGGCTCTGTTTCTTACAGTCTGTTCCTTGATAACCTTGACATCTTAGATAAGGGAGTCTCTCTCTCTCTCTCTCTCTCTCTCTCTCTCTCTCTCTCTCTCTCTCTCTCTCTCTCTCTCTCCTCTCTCCCTCTCCCTCCCTCCCTCCCTCTCCCTCTCTCTCCCTCTCTCTCCCTCTCCCCCTCCTTCCCTCCCCCCCTTCCTCTCCCCTCTCCCTCTCTCTCCCCCTACCTATCTAGAGAGAGCAGCTAGATGTATATGTCTCTCTCTATAGATTTATATCTACAAAGAAACACACACAGATAAACCTACCCAATGCTGAATGACACCAGCCATGTATACAGGACACCTGCAAAGAATTGTGGATCCAGTTGTTTTAATAGACCTGACTTGAACTTGTTCACTTTTTGAGCGTTAAGGGGAAGTGATTGCTTAAATAATAGAAGACACTCAGCTGGGGGAGCACCTGCCTTATTCCAGGGTAAAACCAAGTAGGAAGTCCAGTTTTAAAGCAGCTCACTTCCTGGAAGCCTTTTTCAGAGGATGAAAGCTCTCATTAAGAGAGGGAGGATTTCTCCTACCCCAGGTGCCTATTACACCTTCATGTGCTCTGTGCCTTTCTGACCTTTGGCGTTTTGACCTTTGCAGCCTTCAAAGATAGGCCCTGCTGAGCTGCAGAGAGCTGTTGTGGCCTCCTCTTGCGCAGAAGGGCTTGGGTTGTTTTCTCACAGATGGTCGTGAGAAACCCAGCAGCATGACTGTCTGGAGAACTGCAATTTCCCTAAGGTGCTCGGGCCTGGTTGCAGCCTCCCAAAGGTGACTGTGAAGAGAGAAGCCAAGTGGGAAGGGAGTTAGGACGTGGAAATGAGATTCCCGTTTGCTTTGCTTCAGACTACTATTAAGAAAGCACACCCTCCAGGTAGCCTCCTTACTTACTGGTTCTGACCAGACCAAGCTGGCTGGGCTTTGGAGGCAAAGATTCTGAGATTGCACTCAGCCACACCCTAGCTCACTTCTGTTCTAGGGTTTTTACCAATGCCTTTCTTCAACTTCCTCCACCTCACCTGTTTCTGTCTGCTGGTATTTCATTATGAAAGGGATGGGTCATTACACCTTGGGCTTGGAAGAGTGGTTTTTAAGGCAGCTAGTCACTCCTGTCTGTCAAGGAACAAAATGCTAAAAAACTAACATAGATACTTAAACACAACCTGTTCCAAGTAGACCGCTTAGAGTCCTTAAGAAGCTGGGCGACATCTAGGATAGACTTTCCAAGTGAATGTCTTTAAGTCACTTGATCACCAGTGAAGGTGCCTGTTGCGTCTGCTTGATAGCTATAGCCAAAGCACATCCCCGATGCCAGAAGGAGACTCCTGGGAGGCTTCATCATCTTATCACCTACACGCTTTAATGGAAAAGCATCTATAAATGTTTCTCCTGAACTCTCCAAGAAAGTTTGAGAGGTTTGGCTGTGCCTGGGTCTCAGGATCAGACCTGCTTGAGGGCATCAGGGAAGAATACGGGTGCTGACCGTAGGGCCCAGCCACAGGTGTGTTCCTTGCCTAAGATCCCTGGCAGCTTATAGTACAGTCAGACAGATGCAATTTTCCTCAAGGTTGCACAGGAACACAGACACCATGACAAAATAACCTTTGCAAACACCCTCCCCAAGCTTTGTTGCTCAGCCACACGCAAGGCTCCTCTGGATTTCCTGCCTTCCCTTCTTGCAGAAGACAAAGACTAACTTAACACAACACAAGGAGTCAGGCTATATTCGTTTCTATCTCCTGCCATCCTGCCTCAGTTCAACTGCTGTGCTTCTTGATTGTGCGAAGGGGTCATTGAACATGGCTTCTCACCAGTTGGGGCCCCTCCACAAAAATTACAAATGCAACTCCAGACTGAAGAGAATCTAATGTCCATAACTGGGCTGGAAGCTACCTTTCCAGAAGTGGCTTATCTTCTAGAACAAAGTGGCTGTGAGCTTTCTTATTCTTGGGTTGGGTTTGAAATAGGCTCATACCTCTCTTGAAAGAAGACTGCTTTCAACACCCAGTCAGTACAAACCTTCCTGGTCATCCTCTAGAAAAGACCACTTTGATTTGAAGGCAAGAATCTGATAGACTCAGATCAAAAGGCAGACACTTAAGGATGCAATTAATCTATCTTCAGTATCTCTAACTTGATTTTGTTGGTCTGTGATTTTAATTGTAAATGCTACCAATTTGTTACTAATCTCACATTTAACAGAAATGGAAAACCTTTCATGGAGACTTAAAAGCATTGTTTTAGCAATTTCATCTGTAAAAATTGGAATGTTGCATCATTAAAAGTGCTTACTGTACAGTGAAGAGAAGTGTTTGGCTTTTCATTGTTGGAGTCCTGGCCCTACGTTCAATAATGTGTATAATACTCAATTTGGTTTAGAAATCTATCTTACCCAACAGGGAAATAAGGAAGGGCATAAGAGACATGGGGGAGAGGTAATAAACGGGAGGGTGGATTAAGGAAGGCAGTGGTCAGAGGCAAAACAGACTTCAGGAGGGACAGGATAAAAAAAGAAGGCTAAACAGAAGAAATAAGATGCAGAGAAATCGTAACTGACTGAATGGAATGAGCTCATGCATCAGACAGAATCGGATAGCAGAATGGATTAGAAACCGCAGGGGACAGAAAGACACTGTTAAAATAAAGGCCTACTGCAGAATCTATTATGCTTCAGCTGAAGTAAAAAAGCTGAGGGCATCAAGCATGACCTCAGACAAAGCAAAAATAGACCTAGTTAAAAGAGATAATCAGAGAAACTACATTTTCCAAAAGCATACCATAGACATTGAAATGAAAAGAAAAAAATTTTACAGCAAGTTTCTCTGATAAAGGCCTCATTTCTCAAATTATATATAGAGAACTGAGTCAAATTTATAAAAATACGAGCCATTCCCCAATTGATAAATGGTCAAAAGATACGAATGGGTAGTTTTCTAAAAAAAAAAAAAAGCTATAGTCATGAAAAAATGCTCTAAATCACTATTGATTAGAGAAATGCAAATCAAGACAACTGAGGCACCACCTCATCTATCAGAAATGACACGCTAGAGGTGATGAGAGAAATAGGGACACTAATAAACTGCTAGTGGAATTGTGATGGTCCAACCATTCTGGAGGACATTTCAGAACTACGCCCAAAGGGCCATAAGACTGCATCTATCCTTTAACCCAGCAGTGCCACTACCAGGTCTGTGCCCCAAAGAAGATTAAAGAAAAAAAGAAAGGAACCTATATGTACAAAAAAAGCTTTATTTTTGGTGAAAGAATTGGAAATCGAGGGGATGCTCATCAATTGAATGGCTGAACAAGGTGTGGAATGTGATTGTGATGGAGTGCTATTGTGCTACAAGAAATGACAAGGGGGACGTTTTAAGGAAAAAAAAAACCACAAGACCTATATGAACTGATGCCATGCAAAGTGAGAAGAACCAAGAGATTATTGTACCCAGCAACAGCAATATTGTAATGATGATCGACCACGAAAGACTTAGCTATTCTGATCAATACGACGATCAAAGATCATTCCGAAGGACTCAGGATGAACTCTGAGCGCAAATTCAAGTATAATTTCCTCTTTTTTTTCTTTTTGGTAATATAGCTAATATGAAAATATGTTCTGTGTGATTTCACATGTATAATTGATACCATTTTGCTCAACTCAGCAAGTCGGGAAGGGTGCGAGAGAGGGAGAATTTAGAACTCAATTTAAAAAGGGAAGAATGTTCAAAAAAATTTTTAAAAAAATCAATCTACTCTAAGTTCCTGACGGGTAAGAACTATTTTCACAGAGTCGTAGCGATGGAATGACTTAAGGCCCCTAGATCTAGAGCTGGAAGAACCAGAGACCATTTAGTCCAACTCTTTTCTTTTACAAGTGAGGACACCGAGGCTCAGCAAGTTGCCCATGGTCACATAAATCGTCAAAATAGGAATGTGGATCCTCTAATTCAAGAGCTCTTTCTACTGCACCACACTACCTTTTTCAGAAGCTATCTCGTTCAACCAGCACCCACACAAGAAGCTGAATGCATACCCAACAGGTTGTTTTGCTTGAAGGCCCCCTGTGGGAGGGAACCCAGCACCTCCTAAGGCAGTCCATTCCAGTTTTAGATCGCTGTCATTCTTAGCAGGTTTTTACCTCTAGTAAGCCTAAAGTTGCTTCTCTGCGATCTCCACCCATCGCTCCCAGTTCTACTCTTTGGGGCCAAGCAGATCAATTCTTCCACACAACAGGAAGTCAAACATTTAATGACAGTTACCTTGTGCCTATTGTCCTCCAGGACAAACATCCGCAGTTCCTGAAGATCTAGTTCTATGGTGATCTAGAGATCAACATCATCCTTGTTCCATTTTTGCCTTTGTATTTCAAGTAGCTGTTACAGTGCAATGTAGTAGGTGTTTATCCATTTGAGCAGAAGCAGATATTGGGAAGGGAAGTTTGGTGTGAGAATTCCACTGGTTGTAGTGAGTAGAGCACTTGAAAGTGACTTGGAAGTCAGGAGATGACATCAGTCAACACCTTGCCATAGACCAGGTGCTCTCCAGACTGAGCTTCCTTTGTCTCTTGAACAGCTGAAAAACTGGATTTTTAGTCTGAACGAGAGAAGGTTTGTAAGGGAGTATAATAGAGCAATCTTCAAGGTCTTGAAGGGTCTTATTCCCTATCTGCTTCCTCTTCGCCTTCCCTCAAAGTAGGATAGATACGTAGATACATAGATACACACACCAATAGCTATTCCCCAATAGATAAATGCTCAAAGGATATAAACAAACAAAATTGAAAACTATTAATAACCACACAAAAGAAGGCTCCATTCTTAATAAGAGAAAAATCAAAACAACCCTGGAGTTTCACATCCTTTGCTGCAAATTGGCAAAGATAACAAAAGATGACAATAGTTGATGATAGAGGGTTTGTGAGAAGACAAGTGTACTGATATGTTTTGGAGGGAGCTATGAATTGGAACAAACATTGAAAAGAAATTTTGAATTAAGCATATACATTGACCAAGATAATTCCATTGCTGGGTTTATACTCCAAAGAAGCCATTGATGAGAAGTCCCCACATACACCGGAATATTTACTGTAGTACTTTTTGTGATAGCAAAGAATTGAAAATAGATGCCCGTTGGTTGGGGAACGGCTAAACAAATTTTAGCACATGAATGTAATGGAAGATTACTGTGCTGTAAGAAGTGATGAATGTGGAGAATACGGAGAAGCAGGGAAAGTTCTACATGAACTGATGCAGAGTCATCATACCCAAGAAACAATACAGACAGACATACACACTAATTAAAATAATGTCAGTAGAAAGAACAACCACACACTTAAAAAAATAAAAAATGAATGTTTCAAAAGTATAAAGAAGAAATGCTCTAAATTACTATTGATTAGAGAAACACAAAATTAAAAAAACCTCTGAGGTACCACCTCATAGCTATTAGATTGGCTAATGTGACAAAAAAAGAAAATAATAAATGTTTGAGGGGATGTGGGAAAACTGGAACACTGATGCATTATCTGTGGAGTTGTGGATTGATCCAGCCATTCTGCAGAGCAATTTGGAACTATGCCCAAAGGGCCATAAAACTGCATGCCCTTTGATCCAGCACTACCACTTCTAGGGCTATATCCCAAAGAGATTTTTTGAAAAAGGAAAAGGGCCTATTTGTACAAAAAAAAAATGTATAGCAGTTCTTTTTGTCGTAACTAAGAATTGGAAATTGAGGGGATGCCCAGCAATTGGAGAATGGCTGAACAAGTTGTGGTATATGTTTGTAATGGAATATTATTGTGCTATAAGAAATGACAAACAGGTTGATTTCAGAAAATTCTGGAAAGACTTACATGAACTGATACAAAGTGAAGTGAGAAGAACCAGGAGAACATTGTACATAGCAGAAGCAACATTGTCCAGTGATTAACTGTGAATGACTTCACCGTTCTCAGCAATACAGTGAGTTAAGACAATCCCAAAGGATTAATGATGAAGCATATTATCCGCCTCCAGAGAAAGAACTGCTGTTGTCTGAATACAGACTGAAGCATGCTATTTCTCTCTCTCTTTCTTTTTCTGTCTTTTTTTTTGTTTCAGTCTTCTTGCACAAAATGACTGATACAGAAATGTTTTACTTGATTGTATAACTTATATCACATTGCTTACTGTCTCAGGGAATGGGGAGGGGAAGGAAGAAGGAATAGAATTTGGGACTAAAAACTTTGAAAAAAATGTTTGAAATTATTTTACATGTAATTGGGGTTAAAATATCATTTTTTAAAAGTATAAAGAATAAGCATGGTTCAAAAAGACATATGAGAGGATGCTCCCAATCTACTTCTTTGTGGAGGTGGATTGCACAGGTTTTGGGACTTTTTCAGTGTATCAATCAGTTCTAATGGTTTTCCCCTCTTTTTCTTGTCTTTAAAAAAATACTCTTTGGGGGGCAGCTAGGTGGCACACTGAATAGAGCACTAGCCCTGGAGTCAGGAGGACCTGAGTTCAAATCCGGCCTTAGACACAACGCTTACTAGCTGTGTGACCTTAGGCAAGTCACTTAACCCCAATTGCCTTGCCTTTCCCCCTCCAAAAAAATACTATTTGTATTTTCATATGAGATGGCTCTCTGGGCAGGGGAGGGATACTAGAGAAAACCACAGTGATTTAAAAACAAATGACATCAATAAAACCTTTTTAAAGTAAATAAAATTAAGGGGTCGGAGCAGATGGCCTCTAAAGTCTTCCCTGCTCCAAATCTCATCCTGTAACTCTGTGGCTGGGCACTGTACCGGGCACCAAAGATACAACGACGCATGAAACGCCCTGCCTGTCTGGGAGCTTATAAACATAGGCAGACAAATAAGTAGAAACTATATTCCAAGTTAAGTTTTAAGGGGAAAGGAAGAAGGAACGTGCCAAATATGGAGGAAAGCCTTTGCAGAGGCATATGGAAAGTCATGTATAGTAGACCGCTCTGCCAGGAATACAGAGTCAGCACTTACTGTGTGCTAAGAAATGGAGGTCAAAGACTTCAACTAGAGCATGTGAAGAAGAGGGAAGAAGAATGTAGAATCCGTCATGGAAGGGCAGACGAAAGGTAGATCGCGCAGATAGGTGGTAAATGCCAAACAGGAGTTTGTATGTTAGCCCAGGGGCTAAGCCACTAAAAGCTCGGGGAGGCAAATGCCTAGGAAGATCAGTCGGTTAATTGGGGAAGGGATTGGTGACTCCTGCCCGGCAGGTTTTGCAGGAATGCATATGGCCCCTGGACCTGATGCATCCAGATCTGCTCGGATCACAGAAGCAACTGCCCATCGGAAGGCCTAAAACTCCAAGAATAAGGCAAGTTCTGCAGTGACAGCTGGGATCCCTCTAACCAGGAAATTAGACCTGCTGCTTTTAAGGGCAATTCATGTATGAGTCGCCACACTTTGGGAGAGAATTTAGCAGGTCCCTGGCTGGAAATTTCAAGCATCTAGCCAGGGGAAAAAAGCAAGAACTTTGGGCTCTTCCTGCCCACCAGCTCCTCCCTCTCCTTCACTGGGGACACCTCTTCAGCACTCTAGCACAAGCAAGGCCCCCACCCTCAGCTGAGCAGGGGGCCAACGGTCTTGCAGAGGCTGTCTGACAGACTTGGGAGGTAACTCAGAGGTCATCCAGCCCAGCACTTACAAACTGTGCAGCCAACCCTGGACAAGTCATCATCCAGCCTTTACTTGAACGGACAGCACCAGGGAGCTTACCACATCCCAAGGCAATCCATCGCACATTTAGGCAGCAATAGAATTTCCTTTAAATGGATCCAAAGTCTTCTTTCTAGCAACTTCCACCAATTGGTCCTTGCTTTGGCATCTAAAAATGACCAAAGAGATTGAGTCTAATCCTACCAAGTAACAACCTAAACCTTCAAACTAAAAAATCCCAAATTCCTTTGGTAGGTTCTCCACAGCCTTGGTTCTAAGTTAGTCCCCTTCAGCATTCCTCTTGCCCTTTCCAGGACATAGTTTAATTTGTCAACACTCTTCCTCTGCTGTGGTAGCAGAATTACATCGGGTACTCTTTCCTTTTTTGGAGGGGGGAAGGCAGGGCAATTGGGGTTAAGTGACTTGACCGAGGTCACACAGCTAGTACGTGCGTCAAGTGTCTGAGGCCGGATTTGAGCTCAGGTCCTCCTGACTCCAGGGCCAGTGCTTTACCGACTGTGCCACCTAGCTGCCCCTACATCGGGTACTCTTGACATGGTCTGACAAGGGCAGAACAGAGCAAGACCATCGCCTCCACCATTCTGGACACCAGACTTCTAAATGGATGACCCATTCTGAGGAGTGTCGAGTCATCCTGTTGACATTTTCACATGGACTGCTTTCCATCTGTGTCTCCCCCCATTACTGACTCATGCAGCTGATTATCCAGACTAAGTGCAGGTGTTATATGTTCCCAGGAAACTTTATCTACTACCTTTACAACCCACTGAGACCTTTTGGATCCCAATTCTGTCATGCAGGAGAAGTGTTTTCCCACCTTCCTAATGTCCATGAATTTGATGTTATTTCATGCAAATCACGAATAAAAATGTTGACCTTAAAGCCAAAGACAGAGCCTAGCGGCACTACACTAGAGACTTCCTTTTGGGTTTGATAATGAAACGTTAGTCAATGTTCTTTAGGTTCACTTTCAAAATCACCCATCTACATCACTCACTAATCTCCATATTGGGTACAAGAATATGGTGAGAAGCTCTGTCAAATGCTTTGCTGAAATCTGGGTAAATTAAACTAAAGAAACATTATGAAGTATCTCTCTCTGCCTTATTACAAGCATGGTGCTAGGCACTGAAAACATAAATACAAAGGTGAAGCAGTCCCTACATCTCAAAAACTGACTTTCTAAGTCTTGGAGGATACAACATGTGAACAGCTAAGTTACTAGAGGATATAATAATTGGAGGTGGAAGGTGGTATCGAGAACTGGGGGGCTGGGAACAGCCTCCTGAATGGGGAGAAAAGGGAAGGGAACAAGCATTGATGGAGCACCTACTATGTGCCAGGTGCTGGGATAAGCACTTTACAAATCTTGTCTCACTTGATCCTCACAGCAACCCTGGGAGGTAGGTGACATTATGATCCCCATTTTCCAGTTGGGGAAACTGAGACAGGTGAAGTGACTTGCCCAGGGTCACACAGCAAGTGTCTGAGGCTGGATTCGAATTCAGGTCTTCCTGACTTCAGGCCCAGGGCTCCACTGCTCTGCCTAGCTGTCTCTTAGATGACCTTTGAGCTGAGCCAATATTTGTGGAGAGCTAGAGGTTCCAAGGAGCAGTCTATAGAAAGGAATAGAAGTAGAAACGGAAATGTCCCATGTGAAGAGCCCCAAAAAAGGCCAGCGTGGCTGGGGTGAAATCAGGGCTGGGCACCAAGGCAGGCTCTCGGCCACACAGCAGCCTTGGAGCTCCTCCCTCTGTCACAACCAGAACAGAGCCTCAGCTTTCCTCTGGTGGGATTGCTCACACATCCCTCCTCCCTCCTTCTCTGGAGGTCACAGTCTCTCCCTTCTCAAAGGGGATGAGATAGGGTATCTCTGATCCTTGTCCCCGGGGGTCACTGCTGGACCATCCAGCAGCTCCTGGCTTTCTTTTTCTCATTGCTCAAAGCCCAAGCTCCCTTTGAAGCATTTCCCCATCTACAACCCACCAAGAAACATGTCTGCCTTCTGAGAAAGCTTTAAGTCTGCCTTCCATTTGTCCTCTCCCTGCCTATCCTGTCCCTTCCTGGAGGAGTTACTGTCCCACCTACTCTGTAGACATCTGGTATACCTACTGATTTACACCTCATTGGAAAGTATGCTCCTTGAGGGTAGGAGCTCTTGTTGCCTTTCTTTGAATACCCAGCACCCAACATATAGTAATATTTAATAGAGACTCCTTGACTGACCAGTGATGGCTTTGGGTTAATCTCCTCAGTGATTCCAACAATCATTGCGTATTAATGATTCGTAAGCTTTTGTTTTCCTTGATTCTTCTGGTGCCCATTACCGTATCTAATCGATCAAAATCAGTTAAGGGGGATTGGGAAAGACTTTTTGTAAAGGTGAGAAATTAGTTGGAATTTAGGGAGTCCAGGAGATGGGAATGAGGAGGGAGAATAATCTAGTCCTGGGGGATAGACAGCTAGAAGAAATGCCTCAGCATCACTAGATCAAAGAGTATATAGGCAGGGATGTCTGGTGAGGTATAAAAAGACTGGAAAGGTAAGAGAGGGGAATGAGAGCTTTGAATGCCAGTATAATCAAAATTATATTTGATCTTGGAGGCAACAGGGAGCCACTGGAGTTTATTGAGTAGGGGGGTTACATTATTGGACCTGCAGATTGCTTTAGTGGCTGAGTGGAGGATGGTCCAGAATGGGAAGAGACTTGAGGCAGGCAGATCCCCCAGCAGTCAAGGAATGAGGTGATAAAGGTCTGCACCAGGGTGAGGGCAGGGCCAGTGGAGAGAAGGGGGTGTATTTGGAGAGATGTCCTAGAGGTTGAACCCACCGAGATGTGCTGCACAGGTGAGACTGAGGAGAGATGCTCCACAAGTGAAATCGACAAGCCTTGGCAACAGCTTGGATGTGGGGGGGGGGGCGGCGCGGTGAGAGATAGTGAGGAGTCCAGGATGAGTCCTGGCTAGGAGCCTGAGGGACTGGGAAGAGAACAGTGCCCTGCACAGTAAAAGGGAAGGTAGGAGGGGGAGGAGGTTTAGGGAGAAAGAGAATGGGTTCTGCTTTGGACATGTTGAATCAATGTATCATTTTACAGGTGTACTGCCTTTGGGTCTTCTTTGACTATCATGGGAGAATTTATGGAAAGATAGGACCCGCAATGTCCCAGGAGGAGGACAGATTCTTCAAAGGGCTCAGCATCACACCGTGTGTCTGTCATCTTGGGGTCAGCCCAGCTGATGATGATGATGATAAGAAGAAGAAGAATGATAAATACTAATGACTTTTGTTTTATATAGCACCCTGAGGTATAGAAATAAATACTATCCATACATCCTCTCTTTTAATTCTCATAACAGCCATGTACTGTGAATCCTTTATAGGCAAGGAAACTGAGTCTCAGGTCAAGTGATTGGTATCCCCGTTCTCACAGCTGACATTTTAATCCTGACTGCAAGGCCTGAACTCTTTCTGCTGCATCACTCTGTCGTAACTCCTGTCAGAGAAGCCCAACACTGGGTGCTTGGCCTATGAGCGATGAAATTCCTTTGGCCATTTATTGAGGTGTGGAGAACCTGTGATCTGCGCTCATGGAAACATGGGCTGCTTTTGGTCTCTGAGTTCCCTGGCTTGGTTGAACACGTTAGTTCAATCGCTGAAATATATGGAAAGCTTTCGGTTATTTAGTACTCTTAACTCCACCAGCTTCCAAAGGGAGCTGAGATGGCACACAAAGCCAAACATTTTTTTAAATTTTTTTAAAATTTATTTATTTATTTTTAGTTTACCACACACAATTCTCCATAAGTTTGAGTTCCAGATTTTCTCCCCTCCCTCCCCCCTCCCTCCGCAATACGGCCTGGAATCTGATATAACTACCATGTATAACTTCGCATTGAATTAATTTATACACTAGTCAAGTTGTGGAGAAGAATTATGACCAATGGAATGAATCATGAGAAAGAAGAGACAGAACCAAAAAAAAAAAACAAACCCCAAAAACAAAAACAAAAGAGAAGCAAAAAAGGCGAGCATGTAATGCGCCTCAATCTGTATTCAAACTTCACAGTTCTTTCTCTGGATGAAGATAGCATTCTCCATCGTGAGTCCCCTGGAGTTGTCCTTGCACCTTTCGTTGCTGAGAAGAGCGAAGTATGTCAGGGTTGGTCCTCACAGAGTCCATATATCTGTGGCTGTGTACAATGTTCTCCTGAAAGCCAAACATTTGATACAGAATAATTACAATATAAAAGAAAGCAAAACCATTCAAAGGTAGAGAAGAAGATTCAACGTTCCACATCCTTGCCATGGTTGCTCTGGGGATCAAAGGAGATAATGGATAGATACAGGGTGCATTTTTTTTAAAATTTTTCAGTGGACGTGTGATTTCACTGGGTGGAAATGGGCTTCCCTGGTGCAGGTCAGTACTGGTCTTTAATGGGTGGTCTCAGGGAGTTTCCTGGAGGGCAGGAAAGAGTTGAATGATAGAAGTGGCCAGAATTACTCAGTTGAACCCATCTCTTCTGACTGGGATAGCTAACCTCTTCAGTCTTGGGACTCCATGTTATCACTGCCCTCTCTGCCACCTCTGATTGGAGGAAGGGGCCATGAACTTATTGTTCGGTTGTGTCTGACTCTTTGTAACCCCATCTAGGGTTTTCTTGGCAAAGATACTAGAATGGTTTGTCATTTCCTTCTCCGGCTCATTTTACAGATGAGGAAACTGAGGCAAGCAGAGTTAAGTGACTTGGCCATAGCTAGTAAGTGTCTGAGGCTGGATTTGAATGAAAGTCTTCCTGATTCCAGGCCTGGGGCTCTATCCGCTGCACTACCCAGATGCCAGGGGCAAGAACTACAAACCTTCATCTAAGGTGAGTGTTCAGCTCAGACATCTCCACATTTCTTACCTGCAAAGCTTTTCCAGAATGGTTGGGCTAGTTCACAACTCTGCCAACAGTGCATTCTTGAGCCTATTTTTCCACATTCCCCCAAGTTATTTGTAATTTTCCTTTTCTGTGAGCTTAGCCAGTCTGGCGGTAAGGTGGTACCTCTGGGCTGTTCCAATTTGCATTTCAGGGAGAGCTGACCTTCTGTGGGACTTGGCTGAGTGACTTCTCCACCATGCCCTTCTCCCCCTCCCCCTTTTCAGCTTCCTTTTGTGGATCTTCTTCTCCCCTTAGATTGTAAGCTTTTTGAGGGCAGGGCCCATCTTTCTTTTTAATTCTTCTTCTTGTAATTACATCTCTAGCTCTTAGTGCAACAACAAAGCACTTAGCCAGTTGATGAAATGTTTGTGGATTATTGACTCCAAGTTTAGGATAAAGGCCCTGTTTGTAGACCGGGGTGGGGGGGGGGAGGAGGGAGGGCGGGCAAACTCCAAATAAAGAGGAGAGACTGAAGCTCCAGGGATGAAGAAGTATCTGAAAAGGAGATGGGATGCTTTGGCCAGAGGGAAACCCTCCACATCCTCTGAGAACAAAGCCAAGCCATCTACTGCTATTTCATGTTCTCCATCTCACCTGGGCCCTTACTGCTCAGCACAATAATTTTGTTATTCTTTCCAGATCAGTTGTCCAGAACAGCCTCGATGAGGGGGGCTGCTCCAGACCTTCACTTCTCACACCCTCCTCTGAGCAGAGGACCTCACTGCCTGCTTTAAAGCCAGCCATTGCCGGCTCTTCCCCTGATTTTTTTTTTAAGGCAGTTGGGATTAAGTGACTTACCTAAGATCACACAGCTAGTGTCTGAGGATGGATTTGCTTTTTTTGTTTGTTTGTTTTGGCAGGGCAATTGGGGTTAAGTGACTTGCCCAAGGTCACACAGCTAGTACATGCGTCAAGTGTCTGAGGCTGGATTTGAACTCAGGTCCTCCTTACTCCAGGGCCGGTGCTCTACTCACTGTGCCACCTAGCTGCCCTTAAAGTAAGTTCCCTGACCAGGACCTGAGGATGGATTTGAACTCAGGTCCTTTTGACTCTAGGGTTGGCACTCTATCCACTGTACCACCTAGTTGCCCCTCTCCTCCTGATTCTGCCCCTCAGTACCCCACAATCTCATGCCCCTTTTCTCTTTCTTTGTTTCTCTCTCTGAAGGCTGAGTTTCACCTTGCCAAGCCCAGGAATCCCTTACTAAGTGCTTGTTGAAGCCTAGCCCGGAAGAAACAGGCACCATCCTAGCCTACTCCTTTGCAGAGGCAGGGGGTGCCAGGGTATGGAACATGGCATATATTTTTCAGATTTTTTTGATATATTGATGAATCTTAGTAACTCCCCCCTTCTTTCTGTTTTTTTTTCTTTAAAAATAGTTTTTGCTATATGGGACAGCTCTGTGGGAGGAGGGGGGATACAAGGAGAGATTTTAGAGATGTAAAAATGAAAGATATCAATAAAAAGATACATTAAAAAATTAAGTACTTATTAACTTCCTCTGAGGGTTCGCCCTTCCAAACATCTCTTCCTTTCATAGTCCAGTCTCTCAGCTGGCACCTCCCCCACTGCCTACAAACTGCCAAAGCCCTGGCCAAAACCCTGCCTTTGGCCTTGCCACCCCCTCAGGTGCTTGGTCCGGATCCTCCTTCCATTCCTGGCCAAACTGCCTGAGTGGTCCATACTCATTGCTTCCACTTCCTCATATCCCACTCACTTCTTGGTCTGTTTTCTCACCCTACCTCCTCATTGAATCTATTCTCTCCATGTTTACAGATGATCTTCTAACTGCTCCAATCCATTGGTTTTCCCCCTCAGTTCTCCTCCTCTTCGACGTCTTTTTAAAAATAATTTTTAATTTTAAGTATTTAAAATTTAAAATTTTTATTTTTATTTAATGTTTAATAATTTTTATTTTAAATATTTTAATTTTAAAATGTAAAATTTTTAAATAAATTTTTAAAAATAATTAATTACTCTATTTATTTTTATTGTTCAACATTAACTTTTTTAAGATTTTGAGTTCCAAATTTTTCTCCCCCTCTTCCCTCCCCCCTCCCCAAGAAGGCAAAGCAATCTGATATAGGCTATATATGTACAATCGTATTAGACATATTTCCACATTAGTCATGTTGTTAAGAAGAATCAGAACACAAGGGAAAAACCACGAGAAAGAAGGAAAAAAGAGCAAATAGTCTGCTTTGCTCTGCATTCAGACTCCATAGTTCTTTCTCTGGAGGTGGGTGACATTTTATATCATGAGCCTTTTGGAGTTGTCTTGGATCTTCGCATTGCTGAGAAGAACTGAGTCTATCAAAAGTGATCATCATACAATGTTGCTGTTACTGTGTTACAATGTTCTCCTGGTTCTGCTCACATCACTCAGCATCAGTTCATGTAAGTTTTTCCAGGCTTTTCTGAAGTCCGCCTCCTCATCATTTCTTCTCTTTTTTTTTTCCTTTGGAGGGGGGAAGGCCGGGCAATTGGGGTTAAGTGACTTACCCATCATTTCTTATGGAGCAATAGTATTCCATTACATTCAGCTTTTCCTCTGGGTAGCTTTTGATACCACTGATCACTCCTGGAGGCAGCTAGGTGGCATGCTAGACAGAGGGCTAGAAATTGAGTCAGGAAGACCGGAGTTCAAATCCTGCCTCAGATACTTCCTAGCTGCGTGACTCTGGGTGAGTCACTTCACCTCTGCCTGTCTCTGTTTCCTCATCTGTAAAATGGGGTCATAATAGCACCTTCCTCCAGGAGTAGTCTGGAGGTTTGAGATAATATTTGTAAGATGCCTAGTGTAGCACCTGGCCCATAGTAGGCACTTAATACGTGCTTTCTCCCTTCACCTTTCCCCCATTCATGAAGCCTTTCCAGAACGGCGGGCTAGTTCACAGCTCTGCCAGCAGCCTGTTTCCCCACATCCCCTCCGGCATCTGACAGGGGCAATGCCTCAAAGTTGTTGGCCTTTGCATTTCCAGGAGAACACCATCCTCTCTGGCACACAGCTTCAAAACTTCCTCCCTCTGTCTTATCTAGTCCATGAGTAATGTTCCTCCCATCCACCTGTCCTCATTTCTCCTCTCACCCGGACTATCGCCCTGGCCTTCACCTTGGTCCCCTTGCCCCAAACTCAATAAACTGCAGAAGCTCCCTATTACCTCCAGGATGACATAAAACAAATCTTTTCTGTGGCAGTTAAGGCCCTGCACAATGTCCATTCCAGCCACTCTGGCCTACTTACTGCTTCTCAGACAGAAGGCATCATCTCTTATCTCCGTGTCTTTGCAAAGAAGCATCTCTAGCCTGGAATGCTCTCCCAGTTTAGGAATCCCTGGTTTCCTTTCTTTTCCTGCCCACCACCCCACCACCCCCAGCTGCTGGTGCTGTCTCTCTACTCTATGGATCCTGTGTGTGTGTGTTCTGATTTATGTGTTGTTACCCCCACTAGAATGTAAGCTCCTTGAGGGCAGGGATTATGGCTTTTCTTTGTATCCCCAGAGCTCAGTGCAGCAATTGGCACATAATAAACACTTAATAAATGCTTGTTGATTGATTGGTTAGCTCTACAGGTATCAGTGCATTACCTTGGCTATCTGGCTTCGAGATTATCTTGTCCAGTCACTTCATTTTATAGATGAGGAAACTGAGTCCCAGAGAAGAAAGTGACTTGTCCGAAAATCATACAGGTAGTAAGTAACAAATCGACCCTCCTCCAACTCTTTTCCCATCATTCCTGTGGGTCCTACAGGAGATACTGGGGTAACTGAAGTATAAGCAGTCCAAATCTGTACTGGCTTCCTTAAGCCTACTGGATGGCAGCATGTCTCTGTGTTAATCATCCACCGAGGAAGCACCATACCTGAATTTTCCACCAGGCAGAATTCTCTTTGAACCATAAATCCAATATCCATTTCAGTCCCTTTCTGGGGAAAGTGGAAGGGTCTCCCAAAAAGCTGCTGTTTTTCCATTGGCCACCAGAGGGTAGTCAGCTGATAAACATCTCAGCTGCCTCCTCACTGCTAGGCTTCAAGCAATTTAAACTGAGCTAATAAGGTTCAGAACTTAGCTAGGGGGTGATACGAAATATTGCTTCATAGAGTGGGTTCTTCTCTCTAAAGGCATGTTCTCCACATTCAAAAGACTCAGGTGCTCAACATCCTGGGGCCATACAGTAAACTGAACATAGCAAAACTCAAAGGAAAAAGTTAACCCTTCTCTGATGGGGCCCTCTGGCTCTCCCAGATCCTCTAGCTTCAAGAGGTTGGGAGAGGAATCCTTGAACCCACTGCATCCATGGCTCATCAAAAGGAATAAAGGAAGGGTTTGTGTGTTTCCTAGGCCCCCTCCAAGGGTCCTGACCTATAATAAGAAAAGTGGGCAAAGAGAGGGAGAGGAGCCTGGCTATCTCCCCTTCCTTGAGCCTCAGTGTTTCCCTTCTCATCTTGGCCTCTGCCTAGTATCCAAATAATCTCCCCCTGGGCTAATCACCATCTCCCAGGTCTGTGGCCACTTGAGCCTTTGGCCACAGACTATCCTGCTCACAGAAATCTCAAAATCTCAATCTGAGTACTCTGGCTGCTTTATCCCTGTGACTGGGCGGGCCAACCAGGAAGTGTGGATCTCAGGGGAGGATCTGGAGGAGGGAAAGAGCCGGTTCTGGACACCAGCAATGAGATCTTTTCCTTTAGAGCCAGCAGCTTACCTGCTGCCAGATCTAGTCCCCTCAGAGAGCTGGGGCCTGGGTGGGGTGGGGGATACCAGTCAGCAGAACCTGGACTTTGCATCTCCCTGAATCACCATCATCCCTTGGGGAAAAGTAGTAATTCATAAGGGAAGAGGGTAAGGCCTGGGCTCCGGTTGCACAGGTTACTAATACATAGAGTGCTGTGGGGAAAGGGTGTGGGGGTACATGAATCAGTCATTTAGCATTGACTGAGCACCTGCTATGTGCCAGGCACTGTGCTGAGTGCTGGCATATAATGTTGGCCCTTGCCCTCCAGCAGCTCATGGTCTAATGAGGCAGACAAGGTGCAAACCACTGAGAAAGGCCAAATTAAAGAGAGTTCAGCACTGCCCCGGTCTGACTTCTCTTGGGGATCATCATTGGAGGGGGATGGGTAAGGATGTCCAGGTTCCCCAGTTTATGGTGTGCCTTTCATTACTGGTGGGAATGGGGGTGGGGCAGAGGCTTGGGTTAACCTGGACCAGCCTGGGCTCTAGGAGCTCCACAGGCACCCATTATAGGGCTGGTAGGGGATATCCTGGCCCAGTGTGGCCATAAGGAGGAGTTAGAGCCTGGAGTCAGGAAACCCTGAGTTCAAATGCAGTCTAGGCCTTCCCTAGGTAGGGGACTCTGGGCAGGTTACTTAACATCTGCCTCAGTTCCCTCTTCTGTAAAATGGCGTTAAGTAACAGGCCCTACCTTCCAGGGCTGGTGTGAGGATCCAATGAGGTATTTCTAAAGAGCCTGGCACACATGCTGGCCGGTGTTGTTCATCCTCTGTTTTGGAGGACCAAGGACACCACAGGGTAATGCCCTGACTTGTGCCTGAATTGGATTTTAGTGGGGCAGAGCTGCATCCAAGTCCAGGGCAGGACACGGGTCAGGAGGACTGGCCATGGTTTGGGTGTAGGGGATGGCCAAGCTCTGCTTCATCGTTCTATTCGCCCCCGTGTTAGGGTGGGGGGAGGTGCGATAAGGCGTCAAGTGCTGGGGGCGGCCACCCCGTAACTCGGCAAGGTTTTTGGGGCCCACGGGTCACCCTTGGACAGGTTTAGCCCGTCTGCAGGGTCTCGACCAGGTGTGGCCAAGTACGGGCGGGGAGCCACAGGTGACAGGTGGGTGACGGATGAGCAGCCCCTCCCTCCCAGGTGCTAGTCCTCCCTGAACACCCCACACATCCCGAGTGTTGGCCAGTGAAGCCCTTGGGCCACCCCAGGTTTGATTTGGGGCCCATGGCTGCTAATAAATACTGCTGCCCAGGGACAGGGCTGGGGGCATCTTAGAGCTGATCCTGGTGAGGATCGTTACTAATAAATACGGTTAAGGAGAGGGCGGGTCCTTGGGTCTCCATAGGTCTGACTACTAATATAGATGGCTGAGTTACTAGGTGAGGCCCTCAGACACCTTAGGTCTGATCTTGTTGAGGATCAACTTAGCAGCAGATGGTGGGGAGGGGGAGGGGGTCAAGGATACCTTAGGTCTGATCTTGGGGTGGATCGTTACTAATATATACGGCCGACGGGGAGGGGAGCGGGGGAGGGGGGCCAGAAACACCCAAGGTTTGATTTTGGTGCGCATCTATACTAATACATATGGCTGGACAGGGAAGTAGGAGGGCCGTCGTTACGGACCACTACGGCCCAGACGGGGGCCGCCCAGCCCCGCCCCGCGCCGCGGCCTGGACTCTCGCAGAAATTTCCCCATCTCGGCTTGGCCTTTCGAAACCCAAGGAAGAACCGGGCGCCCCGCCCCCTCCCCCCCCTCCCCCCGCCCCGCGCCGGGCACGCGCGCCGGCGCTCGCTCGCGCGGACGGGCGGGAGGGCGGTGCCGCGAATGGGCGCGAGCTCCGGGGCAGCGCGAGCGCCGATCCTCATTGGGCGCGCGGAGGCCCGGCCGGCCAACCAGCGAGGGCTAGGAGGGGTGGGGCGGGGCCGCACACGCGCAGAGGACGCCCCCGGAGAGGCTGGGGAGGTGGCCGGTCGCCCGCCATTTTGTTGCTGTGGCTCTCGGGAAGCAGGGCTGCGGCGGAGCGGTGAGGGCCGGCGGGCGGCGGGGCGGCTAGGCGGCGGCGGAGGCGCGGAGCGGCGGGGCCCGGGCCCCGGCACGCGATGGTGCGGGCGCGGCGGCGACGGTGCCGCGGGAGAGGGGTGGGCCGGGGCCTCTGAGGGCGCGAGGGCGGCGGCGGCGGCGGCGGCTGGCGGGCGCGGCGCGGGGAGCGGCCCCCTCGGCGGAGCGGCGGCGGCAGCGGCGGCGACCCGAAATCGCCCGCGGGCTTCCGTAGCCGGCGCGCGCCCCCGGCGCCCGGTGTCGCGCGGCCCCGCGGGCGGCCCGGAGCGGCGGCGGCCATGGCGGCGGCGCGCTTCGACTCGGCGGACCGCTCGGCCTGGTACGTGGGCCCGGTGTCGCGGCAGGAGGCGCAGAGCCGGCTGCAGGGCCAGCGGCACGGCGTCTTCCTGGTGCGCGACTCGTCCACTTGCCCCGGCGACTACGTGCTGTCGGTGTCGGAGAACTCGCGCGTGTCCCACTACATCATCAACTCGCTGCCCAACCGGCGCTTCAAGATCGGGGACCAGGAGTTCGAGCACCTGCCGGCGCTGCTCGAGTTCTACAAGATCCACTACCTGGACACGACCACGCTGCTCGAGCCCGCGCCCAGGTACGACCCAGCCTGCGGAGGGGGCGGGGAGCGAGCCCGGGGTGGGGGTGGGGATGGGGGGGTCCTCCAAGAGCCTCCGGGGGCTTAGGGGGAGTTCTGTGTAATTCTGCGGTTTGGATTTTGTGCATTTGAAAACGTCTTTCCGAGACAGCTCCAAGCCTCCACTAAGCCGGAAAGGCTCGGAGCGTCTTTGTGCGGCCAGGTCCCTTGGTTTGTGTGGGGGGGGCAGCGGGCTTGCCTCAGAGATCTGGCCCAAGGGGCAGGTGGTCAGCTGGTCCAGGTGCTCGGACCCCGATCCGGCCTCCGTTCCCTCCGCTCGGTGCCCCTGGGGTGACCTTGGGCAGCGGTGACTCGCCGTTTGTGCCGAGTGGGATCCCCATTTCACAGGTGGGCAGAGCCAGGCTGGGGCGGCAGAATGCTGAGAAACGCGGGGACCCGCGCCCCAGTCCGGTGTCCAGGGAGCCGCTCACGTCCCTTCTGTGCACACAGGTGACCGAGCAGGGCAGAGGCCCTGAGCCTCCTGAGCGGGAAGGGGAGGGGGAGGGGGAGGCCTCTGCTCCGGCCCCAGACCTGGCCATCTGCGTTCAGACTAGCTGACCTCTAGGAGTGCCGAGTTCTGCTCTCCTGCTGCCCCTGAGGGACCCCAGCCTGTCAGTCTCCTTGGGGCTTCCAGTCCGCCAGCGTTCATTATAAATTGCCACTCTATAGCACACACTGCCAGGCTGGAGATACAGAGAAGCAAGAATCAGTCCCTGCCCCCTAGGAGCGCCTAGGCTGATGGGTGAGGGACAAGCAAACTGAATGGACATCACATACAGGGTAAAGGGGAATTCAACTAGAGGGGGAGGCTTTAGGGGGGCTGGGAAGGTTTCTTGGAGGAGGTGGCACTTAAGGGGGGGGGGTCAGTAGTCGAGTGGACTGAGGAGGGAGAACATTCCAAACTTGGGGGAACTGCCAGAAAAAATGCCTGGAACCCAGAGATGGATGGTCTTGTTCATAGAGTAGCATGGAAAAGGCTGGAACAATGGGTGCAATGGGTGTTGGGGAATAAGGTGTGAGATGCCCGGAGAGGTCAGAGGGGGCTGAGTTATGAAAGGGCTTTGAACACCAAACTGCATTTTATGTTTGCCTGGTGTGACTGAGACAGGCAGACCCTTCCCTCCCCACCCCCAGCAGCTATGGCCATAGTTCAGACCTGAGGTGATGAGGCCTGCACCAGGGTGGGGGCAGGGTTACAGGAGAGACACTTCGGAGGTGAACTCTATAAGCCTTGGAAATGGGGGGTGAGAAAGAGTGAGGAATTGAGGTGACTCCTGGGGGGAGGGGGTTAGCGGGGAAGAGGATGAGTTCAGTTTTAGACGTGACGGCCAGTTCCAGTTGTCTAAAGAGCAGTTGGAGATTGGAGGTCAGCAGAGAGATTGGGGCAGGAAAGGTAGATTTGAGAGTCGTCGACAAGAGAGTAATAAAATTTGTGAGAGCTAGCGGAAGAGGGCCCAGGCCAGAGCTCTGAGGGACACCTGTGATCAGGTGTCATGATCTGGAGGAGGACTCAGCCGAGAAGATGGAAGGAGTGGTCAGAGAGGGATGGCCAGAAGAGGAAGAGGGAAGAGAATGCCAAGGAGGAGAGAGTGGTGGGCAGTGCCGAGGCTGCAGAGAGGCCAGGCGGAGGAGGACGGAGAAGAGTCCTTTGGATCAGGCATCTAAGAGATGGCTCGTTGGTCACTTTGGAGAGAGCAGTTTCCATTGAAGGATGAAGTTCCTAAGGAAAGTGGAAGGGGAGGCCGTTAGAGTGGGCCCCTTTGAGGAGTTTAGCTTTAGGGATGGAAGGATCTAGTGAGGACTTTTTTCAAGATGATGGAGATGTGGGCGTGTTTGTAGGCAGAAGGAAAGGAATGGGAGCTTTGAGGAGTTAGAAGAGCTGCCTTGGAGAGTGGCAGAATGAGTTGGTAAGGCAGAAAGGTTGTCTGACAGCAGTGAGGGTCCACATGAGGTCGTGTAAAAGAGTTGTAGTGAATCCAATCAGAGCAGGTTGAAGAATTTTCTCCACCTTCATTCAGCAGCACGTGTGTAGGAAAGATGGTGGCAAATGGTGAGATGACCTTTCCTCTCTTGTAAATGAGGATTTGTCAGATCTAGTCTTTCCATATCTGGAAAGGTTTTTCCCAGTTCTAAGTTTTTTGAAAGTTTTGATTTTGGAGGGCGACTTGGAAGTCCAGTGTGTTTGGACCAGCTTCCTTGGAAATGCCCTTTTCTGGTGCTGATATCTTGTCCATGGATCTCTCCTGGATTTCCCCCACTACCAGTTTTTGGAAATGAGTGAGTGAGTGATTGAAGCAAGGTTTGCTGCTTGGCCACTGACATAGATTAGATAATTGCCTGGCAATCTATGCCCTCATTTACAGGGAGGAGGTTGATTTTCAGCACCTCAGACCAGTCTCCTGGCTCCCCCCTCCAGCACTCTTTCCATCACCTGGCTTGACGTCACTACATTTCTCTGATTTTTCTTGAATGTGGGGCAGGAGAAAGAACAGTCTTTTGAGATAGAATTGAAGGGGCTGCATCAGTGCAAAGGTGCTGCTTGATGTGCTAGGGAACTGCCAGTCTTGCTCCAGGAAAGCCTTTTAGGATTTTGACCTGACTGTGGAGCCTTGGCTAAGTCCCTTAGTCTTTCCCAGCTGTGAGGGGGGGGGGGGCTCCATGGGGCCCTTCTGCCCTCTGTTCTCTGGTTCCTTGGGAGTAAGAGTGCTCCTTGAGTATTGTTTGCTGAGTGGGTTTCTTTGGGCTGGGATGGGAACGGCAGAGGCCTTCCTCAGATGAATCTCCTGCCATTCTGAAATTTGCTTTGCTGTCGTGGCCAGTACTGCTGGGATCTGAGGTATGGGTGAAGTGCTCTTTAGACTGGCAGTTGGAGACTCCACTGTCTGGCCAGTCAGCAAGCATTTCTTCAGTGCTTACTGGGTGCCAGGAAAGGTGGTGCATTGGATAGAGCGTTGTGACCCTGGGCAGATCGCTTCACCTGTTTGCATCAGTTTCCCCCCCTGTAACACGAGGATAGTAAGAAGCCCTACCTCCAAAGGTCTGGTGAGGACCAAATGCCATAAAGATTGTAAGCAGCTAAGTGCTAGATAAATGTTAGCCATTGTTATTTTTAAAGGCCAGATCCCACCTCAGACACTTACTCAATGTATGTGACCTCATCTGTGAAATGGGGATACTACTGACACCTCCCAGAGCTCTATCAGTGCCAGCTATTGTGGTTATCCTTGCTAGGGAGATAGTTAGCATACAGTTACACAGGATAGAGTGGGGAGGCCCTGACATAGGGGGGTGGGGTTTGGAAAGGCGTCTTGAAGGAAATGGCTGGACTTGGGCTGGACTCAGAAGGAAGCTTCGGGTTCAAGAGTTGGGGGGGGGAGGCAGAGAGCATTGTGAGCCTGGGGGGCAGGATGACCAGCAAGTAGAGGGGCCAGTTTGGCAGGAGGAGTAGAAGAGAGTGGGTTGGAAGCTAGGGTGTTCGATCAGCTAGGAAGGAAGGACCTGAAGACGAGTGACATCTTCTGCTCTGAAAGAGGGGAGCCTTTCAAATGGTGGTGCTGGACTCTGTGATTTGTGGCTTTGTAGTAACCAAGTAACTACTTGGTTAAATCAGATTCTAATTGTCCTTCATCACTTTCTCCATTTGGATCCCTGACTGGAGAATTTCCAAATAAAAGTAGATGTCAGTGTGCAGACACAAAATCTGGATTACCCGCTTCTCCCATCGAATTTTGAATTGGTGTCTGCATTAGGAATTTGCTCTGGGCTGGCCTGTCTGGGAAGGGCTTCCCTCTCCAGTCTTACTCCAAAAGTGCATGGCCTAATGCTGTGGCCTAATTAAAAGCTTGTTTCAGAAAACGGGGTTGTTGCACAGGGAACCTTTTTGGCAAGCCAGGTTATGGTCGGAATAGTGTAGTGCTTGTCAGCTTTACAAGACCTGTTTTCTTCACCAAAAACCCAGTGTTGTGGGGAGGGAACAGAAGGCCAGCTAAGGGACCCAGCTGGCTTCGGGGAGCATTCTGATGCAGAGGTTAGATTGCCTTGCCTCACTTGGGGTGGTTCATTTATCAGTTAGAATAGTTTGTTTCCAGAATCAAAGTTAGGTTCTTAGGGGTGGTCTTATCCAATCAGTTCCCTCCTCAAATTAGTCCAATTACCCATCTGGTGATGGGGAGCTCACTACCTCTGCATCCTCTGGGCCAGCCATTCCAGCCGGTTTGGGAGGAAGCTCTTTGTTTCAGGGAGCTTCCTCCCTGGACTTTGTATTCAATTTCAATTCAGTTCTGCAAACATTTGTCTAGCACCTGCCATGGTGAGGGAGGACACAACAAAAATGAGCAGGCCCTGGCCTCAGGGAGCTTTCATTCTACCCAGAGGAAGAACATTAACCATGTGGGGGGTGGGGATCAATTTGGGGAGGAAGTAGTTGAGACCCAGCAGCTAAATGGCAGATGAAGGAATGCCCATGGTGGAGTAGGGGGACAGCTCCTAAGTAGCTTAGTGTCTGGGGCAGGGTTGGGGGGGGAGGGTGGCAGAAAAGGGAGGTTGGAGCCAGAACATGGAGGGCTTTGAATGCTGAGCAGAGGAAGTTGGAGCTTATCCCAGAGACAATAGGGGCTGCTCTTTTCCTCTCTCCCTCACTCCTACTTCTGGCCTCTGTGGCCCTTCTGCTCTTGAAGACAGTTGTTATCCCTAAAGCTTCTCTCGAGACTCAAACAGCCCTGGTTTATTCAGGGAGACTGCAGGATCCCAGTTGGGAGCTGTCTGCCTGCTGTTCACATTGGATTAAGTATTTTCCTGACTTGTACATCTGAGTCTTACCTCCAGGCAGGCCTGGGATTGGAGCGAACCTGCTGTGGTAGTTTAATGTTACCCTGATTGTTGTCCCCAGAGCTAAAGCCTTGAGCCTAGAAAGGACTTGGACCTGGTGCAGGGAAAATATCCCAAGTTTGATGGGAGCTCAGGTGCTGTTGCATCTTTATTTCAAGGCTGATGAAGCAGAATTTTACAGAGAGCTTGTATTGCTTTGTTCTACATGTTTCCTAGATACATTAGTCAGTGAGCTAACATTTGGGTATAGAGGTGTGAAGGCCCCTCTCCTCCCTCTCACGCCATTTTAGTCTTTAAAGCCATTGCCTCAATTAGGCAACAGGCCTTTATTTATTTTTTGTTTTCAACATTCACTTCTATAAGTGTTAAATTTTCTCCCTCTCCCTCCCCCTGCCCAAGACGGCCTGCCATCCGATATAGGCTCTACATACACATTCCTTTTAAACATTTTCACATTAGTCATGTTGTACAGAAGAATTAGAAAGAATGGAAGTAACTATAGAAAGAAAAACATAAAACAAAAAAAGAAACTGGTCTGCTTGGCTCTGCGTGCAGACCCATAGTTCTTTCTCTGCATGTGGATGGCATTTTCCATCATGAGTCTTTTGGAATTGTTTTAGGTCCTTGCATTGCCAAGAAGAGCTACATCTGTCAGTCATTGAACAGTGTGGCTGTTACTGTGTACAGTGTCCTCCTGATTCTGTTCCCCTCACTCAGCATCAGTTCATAGAAGTCTTTCTAGGTTTTTCTGATGTTCACCTGTTCATCATTTCTTACTGCAAAATAGTATTACATTACCTTCATATACCACAACTTATTCAGCCATTCCCCAATTGATGGGCATCCCCTCAATTTCCAGGTCTTGGCCACCACAAAAAGAGCTGCTAGAAATATTTTTGTATGTGTGGGTCCTTTTCCCATTTTTATGCTCTCTTGGGGATACAGCCCTGGAAGTGGTATTGCAGGGTCAAAAGGAATGCACAGTTTGATAGCCCTTTGGGCATAGTTCCAAATTGCTCTCCAGAATAGCTGGATCAGTTCACAACTCCACCAACAATGTAATGTTTTCCCATATCCTCTCTAGCATTTATCATTTTCCTGTTTCGTCATTTTAGCCAATCTGACAGGAGAGATGCGGTACCTAAGAGTTGTTTTGATTTGCATTTCCTTCATCGTGATATCTTTAATTTCTTTCTCTGAAAACTGCCTGCAACAGACTTTTATTAAAGACCTACTTTGTGTGGGAGCTCTGTGATGGGGGAGTGGGGACAGAGAAAAAAGGAAATGGCCCTTGCCCTCCTTTGGGTGGGGAAGAGAATCAGATGAGATGGAACATGGTGTGATATGAATGTTTGCTATCACCTCATACGTTTACAAGGAAATAGAAAATAAACCAAATCATTTGGGGAAAGGACCTTGGGAACTGGGGAGCCAGGAAAGGCTTCGTTTTGAAGGTAGGTGTTTGAGCTGAATTAGAAAAGAAACAAGGAATCCTAAGGAATGGAGCTTCTTAAGAGAGGCGCTGCTGGCCCCCCCCCCCCCCCCCCAGGATAGCAGCTGAGGAGGGCAAGACAAAGGTGTGGTGGTGGAAGACAGAGCAGCAAGGAGGCCAGTCTGCATGGAGCGGGGATGCGGGGACGGGGGGGGGGGGGGGGGGGGGGGCCTGTGGGCAGTGAAGTAGAACATGGTGGAAAAGTTAGGTTCACCTTTTTTGGGAAAGGTTTTAAAGGCCAAAGGAGAGTTTTTGTTCCTTCCTAAAGGAGGCTGGGAGCCATTGGGAGTGAAATGGCCAAACCTTTGTTGGAGACAGTCACTTGAGCAGCTGAGGGGAGACCAGTGAGGTGATCTCACTTGTTGGGAAGAGATTTCTCAAGGATGATGGTGCCCCCTCCAAAAATAGGATGAGCCTCAGTGGCCTCATCTTCAAAAGGATACCCTCTTCCTGCTTTAAATTCCTGAATCTGTGCTCTCTCAGCTGGTATTTCTTGGACAGTTACGATGCTTTGTCTCCACTTTGAACCTCTGCAGAGAGATGCCAGAGTCTGAGGGCTACAAGATCATTACTACCACGAGGAGAAAAGGATGCAGATCGAGTTCTGAGACAACAGAGATGATTAGAACACACATGTCTGGATACCAGTCATTTCTAAGCAGCAGCAGATGGTGTTTACTTCAGGCAGGGCTGGATACAGTGTAATTCCAGCACAATCTAACAAAAGATTAGGACAGTGGCTTGGAGTTAATGAGATTCCATCTGTATCAGTGTATAAGTAAATCAGTTCACTGATTAGTGAAGGTATGTTATTATGATGGGGGTGGGGGGCGTCTATTAAGCCCCAAGTGCCAGACTCTGTGCCTTTGTATTATATACTATGCCCAGATCTTGCCCCATCAAAGGGAGAAGTTGTATGGTTTTGATAGCTGATAGGGAACAATTGTAAAAAATGGAGCGAGGTCGTTCTGCAGGTCCCAATGGCACACTGACATGAAACATTTATTAAGGGCTTAGGGCTTACTATGTCATGTTAGGCCTTGGATGCTGAATGAGCCTGTCTTGTTCAATGTTAGCAGTGATTGAACAGTGAGAGAGGCGTATTTTTGTGGGAGACACAGAACTGGAAACAGGGCTAACACGGGGGACATCCAGAAGACTCAGAATCACAATGATGCCAACAGGCTGGAGGGGAGTTCAGAGGAACCAATGTGATTTTGAAAACTCTTCTGCACCCCTATAGAGTGGGGTAGGCCTGCCTTGGTAATAGTTCTGATGGAAAAATGAAGAGGTTTTTGTGATGCACCAGTGATACGCTGTTTAAGGAGAGCCAGAGTTGGCTTTAGTCCGTCTCGTTCAGGGAGATCAGCGACGGTCGGCTGTATGTTGCTCTTGTTAAACCCCATCTGGCGGGTCCCATACAGCTGCAAAGGCCTTTTGAGTAAGGGCCTGCCAACAGTCTCTGAGGAGCAGTTCAGTGTTGGCCTTGCATCTTTGGCATCATCCTGGACTCCTCATTCCTCCCCCCCCCATGTCTAAGGTCTGTTGATTTCACCTTTGTCCCATCTCCCTAATCCCCTTCCTTCTCTCTTCTGCCATAGCCTCCATGCTCTGGTGCAGGCCCTTATCACCTTATCCCTGGACTATGGCTATAGCTGCCCCGGGTGGGGGGGGGGGTCTGTCTGCCTCAAGTCCCATCCCGTCCCCCAGTCCATCCTTCACTCAGCCACCAAAGGGATTTCCCCTAAATGCAGCTTCGGCCATGGTGTCCTCCTGCTCAGTAAACCCAGTGGCTCCCTATGGCCTCCAGGAGCAAATATAAAATGCTCTGGTTTGCCTTCAAAACCCTCCCTAACTTTGTCTCCTCCTCCCTTTCCAGTCTTCTTACACCTCACTCCCCACAATGTCCTCTTCAGGTTGTTCCATGAACAAGACCCTCTACTCTTAGCTCCCAGCTCCAGGCATTCTCTATGGTGCCCTCCAAGTCTAGACCACTCTCTCTCCTCTGCTTCACCTATTGACTCCCTTGGCTCTTTTAAAGTCCAAGCTAAAATCCCATCTTGTACAGGAAGGCTTCCCCACCCCTCTTCCAGTAATTTCCCTCCATTTCCTGTTTCTCCTGTCTGTAGCTTGTTTGTGTTTGTTTGCTTATTGCTTCTTCGGGGAGGGAGTGGGGCAGGGGTGGGGACTGTCCTTAGTCTCTTTGTATCACCAGCACTCAGCAGAGTCTGTGGCATGGCGTATAGTGGGTGCTTAATCAGTGTTTGTTAACCATTAATTGATTGGGGTAGAGAAACTGTCACAGCTGGGCTAGCCGTTAGCTTATTCCTCCTGTAAGGAATGGTGTTTGAGTTGAACAACCATTTTTAAGCCCTTCCAGGCATGGGAGGGGCCTGTGCAAAGGTTTGGAGGTGGTAGATGAAATGTGTGTGTGGGACAGCAGGAAGGCCAGAAGAGGGCTTTGGAAAGGTAGACTGGAGCCAGGTTGTGATGGAATTTCAATGCCGAACAGTGGGTAGAGTTTGATCCTGAAGATAGAGGTGAAGGATCGGGGAAGTGACCTTCCGCCCTCCACTCTGGGTAAATAAGTCCCTTGGGCCCCTGGGGGAGGATGCACTGGCTAGGTTGGCAGAGCAGTAGGCCAGGTGGAAGGTGCAGGTATGTTTTGGAGGGCCTGGCCAGACAGGGTGCCTCTGGGAATGGAGAAAGGAAACAAATCAGAGAAGACATGAAGAGAGGTTTGACAGGACTTAGAAGCTGAACTGATATATGGAAGGAGTGAGTGGAGGAGGCTCTGCCCTAGGTGCCCTCAACAGAAGGCCTTCCAGCCTCCAGTTCAGGGAGGAGGGCAGTTAGGTATCCCAGTCACTCTTCCTTTCACAGCTGAGGACACTGAGGCACAGACCTTTGTTGTGGATTCAGCGTATCCAGAGATCTTCCTACAGCACACTCAGGTGTGGCCCTACCAAGCTGGCAGAGCATTTGGAAGGAATAGTGTTGTCAGCGTAGAAGACGAGGCAGGGAATTCTGGGTTGGTAGAATCTGGCAAAAGCCATTTGGCTGTTCGATCTTGCTTGAGGGGCCTGCCAGAGATGGGGGCTTTTAGTAAATATTTATTGAATGAAGCTGGGGGTGTGGGTGGGCAGTGACTGAGTGGACATCTGACTCCCAGCTTAGCCGTTCTTTGCTTCTCAATTGATTGTCCTTTATGGGCATCTCTTCACCTCCTCGTGGATGTGCTGACGTCTGATCTTAAGCAGCTTGGAAGGGAAGGCCCTAAGTCTATCATCCTATTAATTGGATTGAAGTCCAGAGCCCCAGACAGAAGGTGCCCTCAAGGCCCAAAGGAGAAGCTGAACTTGGGGCCAGGCCTCTTCTGGGTGGAAGGAAGGGGAACCCTCTTACTGACTGGGGGCCAGCTGGTGCTGGCTATTAGAGGGGAATTGTTGTATCTAGGAAAGGGCAGATGCCCCAGTGGGGAGTCCTGTGGTAGGTGGGAGGAAAATTATGAAGGGCTCCCAGTGCTCACCTGAGGTTCAGACAGGTGAAGTGACTTCAGACAACGTCAGGGCTGTGATGAAAACCAGGATTTCCTGAATTGGTCCACTAGTCTACCCTGCCAAGAGTTGGAGAATTTGTTTGCAGACCTTTGAGCGCCTTCTCAGCTAAGAAAGACATTTATCTTTTTAAAGCTGGGGATGGCAAACTACCGCCTGCAGCCACGTCTGGCACTCTGCCCACGAGTGAAGCATGGTTTGTATCATTTCAGACAGGAGATGTTCTTTCCAAATGCAGTTTGCCAAGCCCTGTTTTTTTTTTGTTTTTTTTTTTTTTAGTAATTTTTTTTTTCTTTATTTATTTTTAGTTTACCACACACGGTTCTACATAGTTTTGAGTTCCAGTTTTTCTCCCCTCCCTCCCCCTCCTCCCCAAGATGGCATGAAGTCTCATATAACTGTCATGTATAACTTCGCATTGAATTAATTTATGCTCTAGTCAAGTCGTGGAGAAGAATTTTGACCAATTGAATGAATCATGAGAAAGAAGAAACAGAACCAAAAAAAAAAAAAAAACAAAAAAAAAACCCCAAAAACAAAAGAGAAGCAGAAAAGGCGAGCATGTAGTGTGCCTCAGTCTGTATTCAAACTTCGCAGTTCTTTGTCTCGATGAAGATAGCATTCTCCATCGTGAGTCCCCTGGAGTTGTCCTTGCCCCTTAGGTGCTGAGAAAAGCGCAGTTTGTCAAGGTTGGTCCTCACGGAATCCATATATCTGTGGCTGTGCACAACGTTCTCCTGGCTCTGCTCCGCTCACTCAGCATTATGTCGTGTAGGTTTTTCCAGGTTGTTATGAAGTCTGCATCATCCCCATTTCTTATGGCACAATAGTATTCCATCACCTTCATATACCACAGCTTGTTCAGCCATTCCCCAATTGATGGGCATCCCTTTGCTTTCCAATTCTTGGCTACCACAAAGAGAGCTGCTATAAATATTCTTGTACATATGGGTCCTTTTCCCCCTTGCGTGATTTCTTTGGGATACAACCCTAGAAGTGGTATTACTGGGTCAAAGGGTATTGCCAAGCCCTGTTTTAAAGTAGTGTGATGTCATCAGCCTGGATGTTGCTTCCGGGTTTGTACCTTACCCCTTCTCCTTTGGGGCTCTGCCCCCATTCTCCCAAAAGTTAGCCAGGTTAGCAGCACATGGCATCCACCATGGCCTGCAGAGGTGGGGAGTGGGGAGCTTTCCTGGCTTTCTCCTGACTGTCAGTCACAGGCCATGTGTCCATCTGTTATCCCTGCTTCTTGCCACCTGGCAGTCCCAACTTTTCACATCTTTCCTCTCCTTCTAGTCTCTCTTTGTCGTGTGCAACATCACGTTCTCACCACATTTCCTTCCAATGCCTGTTGTCTGGGCCATGTACATTCTCACCTCTCTGGAGATGGTAACATTTCTTGCAACAATGCAGAAACCATTGATATCTTAATAGATGCTCTTCTTTCCAGGGAAGAGATTGGGGGCCATTAAAAGAAATAACATTTTTCTAGTCAGGCACATGGTCGTTCATGGCCTTCAAATATTTGAAGAAATGTTGCCGTATGGAACAAAGATGAGATTATGCTTGGCCTCCAGACAGCTGGTTCTAAGGTTAAAAGTCACTTGGAGGTTGACTTGGGCGAGGAGAGACCTCCTGACAACTGGAGGTGTCCAGGATCACTGGAAGAGGAAGAAGGAGAGGGAGTCAGCCTCGAAGCTTTCATTGAGTGCTGACTGTGCTAAGCCTGGGACTACAAGGGAAGGGCAAGGACCCCTGCCCTCACAAAGTGGGCACTATAAAAGTTCTGAGGGGAAGGCTTGCTCCCAAGATGGTAATTCAGAGGGAAGTCATGGTAGTGAGCTCCCTGGCAACTAGAGGTCTTACATTAGAGGCTGGACAGTTACCTGGGAGAATGTTAAGGAGAATTGTGCTTTAAGAGCTAATGGACTTCTGTGGGCTCCAGGGTCCCCTGCTGCTCTGGGGTTCAAGCTCACAAAAGGGATTGGGGTAATTTGATGATGTCCAGTTTTACTTCAGAACTTAATGCTTCTGTCCTTTTACACAGAGCCGTGGTTGGGGTCTCATGTCTGTTCATTCGGGGCAAGCTTTCATTTAGAAAGGTTGGCCTGTGCTTGGGGAACCTGCCTCCTCCTTCTTAGCCTGGCCTGGTTCTTGTCCAAGGTTAGCAGTCAGGATTCTGGGGAGCTTAGTTCACCCCTTGGGCTATTAGATCTTCAGGGAGAGGTGCTATTGGTCATTCCAGGCCCGTGAGGTCTTGGAAGGGACTGCAGATTTGGGAGGCAGGACATTCAGGGATTAGAATCCCCGTGACTTAGTGCCTTGGGTGGGAGTTTGTCCCTGTATCTTCTGTCACTGACATCTAGCTAGTTCTGTTCCCTGGACCAAGCAGAACCAATCTAAGCTTCACCTTTTTCTAAGGGACAGCTTTTCAGATACTCTCTTGTATCTGTCTCCCCCTCCCAATCTTCTCCAGACTACACGTTCCCAGTTCCTTCATCCAATCCTCCTGTGCCTTTAATTTTCTCTTAAACAAAAGTTGCTATTTGCTGAATGCTGTGCACAGGAGGCCGATGGTATGATGTGCAGTCCGTTCAAGGGCAATATAGGCCTGGAATCAGGAAGATTCATCTTCCTGGATTCAAATCTAGCCTTAGACACTTTGTGTCTTTTCAGGCAGGAAGTGAGAGCCACTGATGGTTTTTGAGGGTGTGAGTGAATGTTGCTGCTGTCCTTTGCATTCCGAAGATGACTGGCTACCTTGTGAAGAAGGCCAGAAGAGAGGCTTTAGAAAGAGTCCCTGAGGAAGCTAATGAGGGCTGAAATGAGCTAGTGGGAGACATGGCCCTGGCCCTGGGAATGAGGGGGTACCCGGTGGTTTCAAAGGGGAGAAGGAAGAGCCAGAGTCCCCCACGGCTTCCCGCCTGGGGCCCTGGAGGGAATGAGAAAGAGCCCAGCAGGGGGAGATGAAACCAGTTTCTGTTCTTTTTATTTTGTTGGGTTTGTCTTGTTTTGTTTTTGTCAGTATTTTACATATTGACTTCTATTTAGCTTATTCCTAAATTAAATCATAAACTTCAATGGATTTTTTTCCAAGTGTATAATTCCTGGTTTCTTCAGATTTAGGGGGCAGATTTTCTAGTGTAGTAACAAAGTAATGAAGTTAATCATAGACTATGGATTGGAAGGGACCGTAGTGGTCAGCAAGCCCAACCAGCTCCTTCATCTTACTGTTGAGGAGACTGATGTCCACAGGAGGAGGTTGTGACTTGTTCAGGGTCACTCCCAAGAGCGGCAGCCAAGGGCCTCTGGCCTATTCCATTCATCTCTGAACTCAGGGACCCACGGATCCCGCCATACCTGGGCACCCTCTCTCCAGTCTTCTTTTCAGGATATTTTTACCTGCCCTGCTGCTGGTTCCTCTGGCTCTCCCCACTGGGTCCTACTTCTCTGGGCTGCATTCACTCTAAACATACTTGAAGACCCCACAGTGTGAGACCTGCCTTCCCTTCCAAAGGGCACATGGAGCCACATGTCCACCCGTTTGCTCCCTTTGAGTCCCAGCAGCCTTGCCCTCAATGGGCCTCAGCTGCTGGACTTGTGCTTTCACAGCTTTAAACTTCGAGGGCCCTGGGGGCCGCACGGAAGAGGGGCCCCGCCCTGGGGCCTCTCACTTCATTCCAGGCTGAGGGAGCTCTTTCAGCCAGGGCTTTCTCTTGCCCCAGCCCTCCATGCTGCTTATGGAGGTGATTCTCCATGCATCCTCCTCTGTCTCAGCTTGTTGGATGCAGCCTGTCTTAGCCTGTCAGGGAATGTGGTCTGGAATGTGCTGACCTGGACAGGAGAGTTTCCTAGAATTTAACCTTTTACGTACTAGATTTTTTTCTTACAAGAAAAAGTTATTGCCATCTTTTGTTTTTGCACCCCCTTCATTTTCTGACACCCGTATCCTCTGCCTCCTCACAATGAACATCCGTTTCCATGCTCCTTCCTAGTGGCTCAGCCCTGCTGTTGTCTCAGAGCCTCGTGAGGCCGTCCTGAGGCAGACAGCAGTACACTGTGCCGGCTCTCCTGGGGCCCTTGGCAGCTCCTCAGCTCCAGCAGTGCTAGGTCATGGTCTCCTCCTCTTCTCAGATGTTCCTCGTGTCTGTGCAGCTGTGTCCCAGGACCTGGTCGGCCCTGCCTTTGCAGGCTGCATGACTGGTAGCTTCTGTTCCCCTCAGTTCAACAAAGAACAGTGGGAATAACTTGTGATTTCTGCTACCTTCTTCTCACATCCACCCTGTTAGATATAATTATAGTCCTCTTTTCCCAGAGGCAATTGAGGGTCTGTGAGATGAGGTCCAAACCCACCCAACTCTTGAGAGGTTCGAGCTGTGATTTGAACCTAAGTCCTCCTTGAATTCAGAGCCCTCAGCCTGCGTGCTAGGAACTGTGGGATTGGCAGCAGGGGGTGGGCACAAAAATGAGAGCTCAGCGGGAGAATGTGACAAGTGCCTGAGAAGGGAGGAAAGAAAGGAGAGACAGGAAGGTGGAGTGAGTGGACTTCAGCAGGCGGGCAGGCATTGTGGCACCTCTGTAGCTGGCACACCCAGAATGGCTGCTAGCACAGGTTCTTAGATCTGCTTTACTAGGAAAGACAACTGTTTCAGGGGTCAACAGTCTCCTTTAATTACATAAAATACAAACAGAGAAAATACAGAGAAGAGAAATAAAGACCAACCATCAGGGCTCTATTGCCTGAATCAAAACAATGCTGTTACATACTTTACATCCACCACTAAATTGGGAGAGCCTGAGAAGTCAGGGAGCTCTAAACATAAGGCCACTCGACCAGGGAATCACAAGATCCTTCTCATAAATGAGCCCCCAGAGCCAAAGCTCACCTCTCAAAATATATACTCTTTCAGCTAACAGGCTCAGAGCCGGAAGGAATCACAACCCTCCTGACTCAGTGCCAAGGCGTGGAAGCTTTCTGGCAAGCAAGCAAGCTTCCCTTAATGGGCTCCACACTAGGCCTATTGATGGGTGGGGAAGGTCTTATTCCCATTATCCTTATACTCAGCTACAAAGGAAGATCTGCTTTTGGAGAGGACATTTTTTAAAATTTCATTTATTTTTACTCTCAGCCTCAGAATACCCGAGTTTAAATTAAACCTCAGGCACTACTTAGCTCTGTGACCCTGAGCAAGTCACCTTAAAATAAAAACAAACCCAAACCTGTTTGTCTCAGTTTCCCCATTTGTTAAAATTGGGATAATCACAGCATCTTACCTCCGGTTTGTGAGAATCAAGTGAGATAGTAATTGTAAGGCACCTAGCACGGTGCCTGGTGTATAGTAGGTGCTATATGAATGTTACTGTTATTTAGCCACTAAATAAAATGGGCATTTCCGTATACATAGAACTGAGCAGGAGGACTTTGCAGGTCTCTTCTGTACTTGCTTTTCAAATATGTTAGAACTTCATGTAGTTTTCAAAGCTGTCATACTTTCCTATGCTTCGTTCTGGCCTTCTCTGCTTCTTTGAGGCATCTTATTTGTTTTTTAAGATGCCTCAATAAACCACTTTTCTTTCCTTTTTTGAGGGGAGGGCCTCCCTAACCCTGTCCTCCATCTTTCCTTACCTTTCTAACCTTGCATCCCTATTGGGGAAAACCAAGGGGCCCTGCCCTGCCCCATAACAATCTATATCTGACATTGGCTGTGTCCCAAATTGCATGTGTTGTTCTGCTCCTTGAGTCCAGGCCTCTGTCTGTCAAGGGGGTGGGTAGGAGGTGTGGGGTTGGCGGTCTCACGTCTTTGTCTTTCATGTTGGTTTTTCTTTATGATGTCTGTGTATAAATTGTTCTCGGGTTCTGCTTGCTGAGACTTTAAGGGGACATTTCCAATCTGTCCCTGGGCTCCGTTGAGGCTCCTTGTGCAGTTTGTGTGTGGCTTTGTTGAGGCCTCCCAGCTTGGGAGCCCAGTGCTACTGGCTGAGGACCTCCAGGGCAGAATTGGAATCCATAGTTCCCCAACTCCTTCCCCCCCCCCACCCCCACCCCAGTTGAATGAAAAGCCCATGAAAGTTTTTGGAGATGCCCTATCACAGTCCCATTCTTTCTATGCTTTCTCCTCCCTCCTACTCTCCTCATTTATTTTCTCTCTCCACACTACATTTCTGTTAATTCTATGCCTCATCCAGCTTGGGAAAATATTCTGACGCTAACCTTGTGACCTTGGCCAAGCCCTGCATTTCTCTGTCCATTGGAGTTGGCCATGTGTGAAGTGAGGGCCTGACCTACCCCCTTCTTCTTCACCTTTGGGGGGGGGCCTGGATAGCCTGTGGATGCCTCAGAATAATGTTTTTAAATGCATAAAATAGAGGATTGCAGAGTAAACCAACTGAAGTGCAGTTACTGGAATCCTTTTAACAAGTTCACAGCCTGAACTTATATATTTTCCTGCCTGGGCTCTGTGCTTCCCCCAGGCTTGAAAAGACTGGCCTTTTATGGATTGGGCAGCAGCTCTTTTCTGGTCAGTGAAATAACCAATCCCAATTCTGGGGCGGGGAGGGAATTTTTGTTTTCTCAGTTGTTTTTATCTGTCACCCCTTGAGGTACAACTTTGTGGACCACAATGGCCTTCCTCCCTCCACTTTCCCTTTTCAGGACTTGGAACCATTACAAGCTCTTGAGGGAGCTGGAAGGCTGGGGTCCAGATAGTTTTGTTCTTACATACACCACAGCTGCTGGCCTTGATGGTGGCAAGGGAGGTCGTTCTGCCCAAAGGCGATGATAGCTGTCATCCCTCCTCCCCCCATGTTTCATACTGATGCATTGCAGCCATTTCCCATGCAGAATAGCATGCCCATTGGGTAGATTACTCATGTTTCCGTTGTCATATTTTAGATCTCTCCAGAAACATAGAATCTTATTCTCCCAAGCATGACACTAATTCTTAGATGTTTCAGTTCCTTCACAGCCCTGGATGGATGGATAGGTGGGTGACTGGATGGCCCAGTGGCCCCTTTTTGTATTGTAAGTTCAAGCTGGCCTGTGTTTGGTCCATCTGCACCGAGGCCTACTTAGTGGCCTGCTTAAAGGTTGGCCCAATTAAAAGTTTTTAACTAGGGCTCTCTAAAGAAGGACTTGACAGTTGCATTGTAATTACTCTGGTGACAAAGCCAAAATAAAGGAGCTGATTTTCATTTTAGGCCCTATTTGAAATTACCAAGTTAGTGTTTGATGAGAAGGGCTTGAAGTTTCAGTGTAGTTAATTTTTTGGCTCTTTACGAGGCTGCCTGAGGCCTTCCTATGGTTCTAGTTCTTTCTCTTACCTTTCTCCCCACCCCCATGTTGTGAGATGGCCTGAGAGTAGAAAGAAGTCTCTGCTTCACACTCCCCCCGCCCCATAAAATAGGGTTAAATAGAATCTTGAAAAGGATGTTGGGGTCTGAGCCCTCACTTTGGGGTTGTGTCTGCCGTAAAGCATTTTGTAAACAGAACTTTTTTCCTGACTCATTTTTTGTTTGAAAGATGTTCTATAACTGAATCTCTCTGGGCGTGGATTCCAGAATGGACTGAACTAATCCTGGCTTATACTTTGTAGGGAGAATATTCTCGAGGGTTCAGATTCACAAAGTACTTTGTGCCTCAGAGGTTGAGATTCTAATCCCGGGTCCCATCATTCACCCAGGAACTGGGCCTTCTGTTTGCCAGGCAGATAAAGGAGGGTGTGGCTTTGGCTTTCTAAAGAGAGCCTCTTAAATCTGGGGCCCATGGACACCAAAGGGGCCCTTGGGTGGATTTTGGGGAGGCCTAGGTGTGCTCGTTTTTCCTTGACCTGTACTGGACAGTGAGCATTTCCTTCATTTGTGAATGTGGGTAATAAGCTTTGCTTGGGGGGAGGAAGGGCATTCTTAAGCTTGGCCAGATTGTGCCTTGTCCAGGTATATATCTGTGGGCCCTTATGGTCTGTTGGCCATCTGTAAAAAAGGGAATCGAAAGTAAAACCGGAGCACAGGCTTCCAGCCCCCGGGGGAGGTGGGTGCTGTCCTTTGGTAGGCGGGAAGCTGAGGCTGCTCCTTTGTACTGACAGTGCGCAAGGAGCTGGAGACAGTCCCAGCCCAGCTTGGCCTCTGGAAACTTACTTGGCCTAAGGTGAGACCCCTGGCTCTTCAGCCTCAGCATCTTCTGCAAAATCTGGGAAATGGAGAGATTCTCTCTGAGGGCCTGTCCTCTCTCACCTCCTGATTCTGTGAAAAATGTGGCGACTTCCAGGGAGGTAGGTCGGGGTCCAGTATGGCCCATGGACTGGTCTGCTGTGGCAGCGATTTCCTCACTTTGAAGCTTTGCAGAAACACTGGGAGGAAGTAGCTCCACCGCAGTGGTCTGGCCCTTCTCTTAGCATGTCCGGCCTCTCCTCTGTATGCAGTGAACCTCCCTTTGTCCGACTCACATCCTTCGGGCCCTGTTTACCATCCACTCATCCTCTGAGGCTTCTCCTGCCTGATCCATCATGGTGTCTCCCCTCTTGGAGCCCTCCCTGTCATTCTGTACCAGCTTTCTAATGAGCTCTTTCACACATCTGATAGATACACAGGAAGTAGACAAGAAATAACGGTGCTTAAAAATTAGCTTCCTGCTCTTACATCGAGTCATAGAGTGTCCAGAGAGGGGCATCGAGGGTGGTGAAAGATCTTGAATTCCTGCCGTGTGGGGATTGGTGGACAGAACTGGGAATATGTAGCCTGGACAAGAGAAGGCTCCCTGGGAACGAGAGGCTGTCACTCGGAGGAGGGACTGGGCTCATTCTCTTTGACTTGGGGGGGGGCAGTGGGTGGAGACTGCCGAGAGGCACATTGAGGCCTATCTTGGAAAAATTAGAGCTGTCCAGAAATGGGCCAATCACCTGGAAAGCGTCCTGGTTCTTCTGCTTTTATGGCAGGGCCTCTAAGGCCCCTTTTAGTTCTCAGTATTCTGTGCTTGGGAGAAAGTAGACACCCTTTCATTATCACATTCAAATGCTTACATAGGGCATTAGAAGTTACAGACTTAATGTCGCTTGCTGCTTACAATATCCTAGGGAAGTAGACCCCATTTTAGGGCTAGGGCAGTGTAGGGTACAAAAGGTCAGTGACTTAGCAAGATCCCATGTAGCCAGTAAGTGGCGCCCAGGATGTGAACCCAGATTTTCAGCAGTAATAATGGCTAACGTTTATGTAGAGCTTACCATGTGCCAGGCACTGTGCTCAGCACCTGACAGCTCGTTTGAGCCTTCCACCAACCTTGGAAGGTAGGTGCTGTTACTGAATCCATTTTACAGATGAGGAGCCTGAGGCAAACGGGTAAAGTAACAGGATCACATAGTGGGTAAGTGTCTGAAGCCAGATTTAAAACTCATGTCTTCCTGATTCCAAGTTAGCACTTGAGGTCCAGGTCTTGAGACCTGTACCATTGCCATCATACCTCATCAGGGTGCCTAGTAAAGTCTGCCTGTGTGCGTGCGTGCGTGTGCGTGTGTGTTAGATTTGTTGTGCTTTGCAGGTAGGAAGTTACTTCATTTGGACACACCTTTGTCGATTCATTTTAAGTGTCAAGGTCAAGGTTCTCCTTGGAGGGGAAGTCCTGAGTTGAGGAGTCACAGAGAGAATTCAGGTCTTGACATCTGGGTACATGGGATTAAAAAGCTTCCTAGCTTTGTGACCTTGAATGAATAATCTTACCTCTCTGATTCTCAGTTTCTCCAAGTGAGCTTCAGTTGCTAATAGCAGTGTTTCTTATTTAGAGTCATACAGAATTCGGTTTTGCTTTGTTTTAGGTATCCAAGCCCACCTATGGGTTCAGCCTCAGCACCCAACCTGCCTCCCACAGAAGAAAATGTGGAATACGTGCGGACTCTCTATGAATTTTCTGGGAATGACCCCGAAGATCTGGCCTTTAAGAAGGGTGAGATCTTGGCCATCGTTGAGAAGCCTGAGGAGCAGTGGTGGAGCGCACGTAACAAGGATGGCCAGGTTGGGATGATTCCTGTGCCTTATGTAGAAAAGCTGGTGAGATCTTCCCCTCACGGGAAGCACGGAAACCGGAATTCCAACAGCTATGGGATCCCCGAACCTGCTCACGCCTATGCCCAGCCTCAGACAGCAAATCCTCTCCCTGCCGTCTCCAGTCCTCCAGGGGCAGTGATGAGCCCCCTGCCCTCCACCCAGAATGGACCTGTCTTTGCAAAAGCAATTCAGAAGAGAGTCCCGTGCGCTTATGACAAGACCGCCTTGGCCTTGGAGGTAAAGTAACCAAGCTTGGTTTGGGGGGGGGGTGGTGTGTGCGCTCGCGCTCGTGCTACTGGGAACCAAAGATACACAGCATTTACTTTTCCTTCCTTCCCCTACATTCTTGGTCTCCTTGATTGAGTCTGTGGGAAATTTTCATGACATCCCATAGCATTCTTGGGAGCAAACTAAGGATAGATCTTTTTATTGACCCTTTGATAAAGGCACAGCAGGGCAATAGAGGAAGAGTCAGGACTGTGTGACCTTGGGGAAGTCACTTACTTAAGGCCTCTGAGCATCAGCTTTCTCCTCTGAGTAGGGAATGGGAGCTTTAACCTCACTTGATGGTCTAAGTAAATGCTGGGCTTCAATCAGTCCTGCAAATGTTGTGCTCCAGTTTGGGACATGCCTTGGCAGCATTGGGTCCTAGAGATGGCAGTGCTTGGTCAGCAAAGGGCTTTACTGTTTGACTTTACTTTTCCTTCTTATTTTATTCACAAATTTATTTTGGGAAAGCTCTCCTTTGGAAGGCATGTCAGCGGGGGCAGGTGGGTAAGAAGAGAAGCTGGAGTGAACCCCAGCAGCCGTCAGGAGAGAGTTAAGTGGGAAGTGGTCATGAAACCATCTGTTTGACTTAGTGAAGGTGATGGTGTATCCCAGAAGAGACTTTGGGTGTCTGAACTCCCAGCCCACTGCAATGCTCCGACCCCTGGAGCCCTGCTGGACATTGCTGCTGGCTCAGAGTTTGCCTTCTCTGCCCCAGAAGGGCAGAGGGCCACTTAGTAGAAAAGAGAGGATCGGGGACCTGTCTGAGGCCAGTTAAGAGAAGCCCTTCCTGAGCGTGACCTTCCCCCCCCAGGCACTGGGAGGACTCACACCAAGTCAGAAAAGAAGGGGAGCCCTTTGACCTGAATTTAGGATCTGAGTGTAACCTGGAAGCAGGGAGAGCTCATACCGCCACGACTGCAAGGATTGGTTTTTAAGGATCTGATTTTGAATCCTTGAGACTGGCGTAAGCTCCCTCCTAGGCCCCAGGCCACATAGCTCAGAACTGGACAGCCCTTCAAAGGGGTTTCTCTGCCTCTTGTCCACAGTGGGGAGTTTTGGGGGGAGACAGGACTCAGGGAATGTAAGAGGTGGAGCCCCAAGAGTTACCAGCCTAGGGCCTGGAGGATGATGGGACTGCCTCCCAGCCAGCAAGAAGGTCAGCTGGATGGCACAGTCTACTGGTCAAAACTGACCATGAAATGTGTGGGGCTTTCACTGGTGTAGGGAACTCTCTCTTGCCAGTGTGGACCTGAAGCTTAGATGACAAGGGAATGATGTGGGCCCCAGAAGTGCTGGATGTGACTTGTCCAGGGTCATGCAGCCACTGTCAGAGGCAGGGCTGAGCCCATGTCTTCCTGACTCCAGGGACAGCTCATTCCATTTTGTTATGAGGCCTGTCTAGAAAGTTATTTTTAAGGCTTCTTTGTAATTTTATCTTGGTTAGCTTTGTCCCATTTCTCTGTAATTAGCTGTGATACTTGTATGAGGAGTCTATTAACTCGGAAGGAGACTAAAGGAGAGGTTGAGAAACTGCATCACATTGTGCTTGGGCCTGGAAGGAAAGAGACTTTGATGGGGGCAGAGGGGGTAGCAGGTGGGCCCTCCCCTCCCTGTGACTCAGAGTGCAAAGGGAGGAGGCCCCTGGCCCACATCTATATACTCAGCTTGGAGGTCAAGAGTCTGTAGTCACTGTCTACACCTGAGCCTTTCCTAGTGCAGTCCCAGTAGAGAAATACTGGGGTGGGCAGCAGGGCACTTTACCACCCACATCATGTGGCTTGGATCGAGCAAATAAAATTGCACTAGATTGCATTGAACAGCAAATAGGGGACTTGTGAGGTGTTGCTTGTGTAAGGTGAAGTGGGCACCTCGTCTTTATCTGCTGTGGATTTCACGGCACTTTGGCAGAATGGCATTTCTTCTTGCTTCAAAAGAAAAAGCCAGGATACGCTTGTATACCCTTGGGAGTGTCACAATTAGGTTACTAGGAAAACGGGAAGTGAGGTGGCAAGTAGGGCAGAGTGTGCCCCTTGAAGTCCCTGGTGCCTTTGACAGCGTTGCCCAGATTATAGCAGCTCAAGGGACTGTTTTGGAAATGACTCAAAAAACTTCATCAGAGTATTTGTGTTCAAGAAGCTGGATCGGCAAAGGCAGCAGTTCTGGAAGTGCAATCTGTTCAGGCTGTTTGTGGGAGCGTCCCTGGCCTGTTGGGCCTGGAACAGCTCTGGAGATGCAGCTCGAGCCCAGCACCAGTACACGCATATTTAAAAGTGAGTCAGGACGTGTATGTGTTAGCAGTGTCCCAGACCCTCCTAGGTAGGCTTCAGAGAAACCATGAGCAAAGAAGGGGCACCTAGGGCAGAGTTTTGGACTATAGATCATTGTCGTCATCTTCACATCCTGACAGTAAGATGCTGCCCCACTCGGGATGGTGGAACAAAGTCTGGCAGCATTGGGTCCTAGAGATGGCAGTGCTTGGTCAAGAGGTGAGATCCTGCCCACAGGCCACCCACTGCTGGCCTGCTTGTCAGCATCTGCAGAGTGGTCAGGGTTCTAGCTCCCCCACTCCAGGAGTATAGCTAGCGAGCATTCGTGTTGTGCTTCTCATTGTCTCCTCTCAGTGACCTGAGTTGTTTTCAGTTGTGTCTGACTCTCTATAGCCCCCTTTGGGGTTTTCTTGGTGAAGTTACTGGAGTGGTTTGCCATTTCCTTCTTCAGCTTATTTTACAGATGAGGAAACCGAGGTAAACAGGGTTAAGTGACTTGGCCAGGGTCACACAGCTGCTAAGTGTCTGAGGCTGGTTTTTAACTCAGGTCATCCTAACTCCAGGCCCGTCATTCTGTCCACTTGTCACCTGGCTGCCCAAACATTTTACGGATGAAACTGAAGCAGGCAGAGTTTCAGTGCTTTGCCCGGGGGCTGCCCACCTAGTAAATGTCTGAGGTTGGATTTGAATCCAGCACCACTCCATCCACTCACTACCAGGTCCATGAGCTGCCTCACTGCAAGTTCAGCACAGAAATAAGTCCGGGCCCCAAAACCTTTTTTTCCCCCCTTAACCAAATGTAATTGAGTTACCTTAGGCCTTGAGAAGTTAGCTTTCTACCCTGCCGCACCACCCCCCCCCAACAAGGTGAAATGAATGATGAGAAACCTTTTTCAGATTTAGGTCAGGTACCTCTCAGGCATTTGAAAGAGGCAGCAGATGCCTGTGCCACTAGATCTTTGGGGCCATGCTATCTTGTCCCTATGAAGTTCTCACATTCTTCTTAGTTCTCTATACTTCAGAAGTCTCCCTCTTGTTTTTATTATCTGTAAGCCATGGGCCCTTCAGGTCACACCCCTCATTATCAGAGGTTGTGACTAGCTCACCTCTCTCTCTTCAGCAGAGTCTTTTATGTCACTGAATAGAATCATGGAGTTGAGAGGGCCCTCCACTCTGACCATGTATGGCCTCTTAGTTCCCTGGACAGTAGAGGTCAATGTCCTCCTAGGGTCCCCAGCCTCGGCTTGACCATACAGGTGGTGCTTCCCTTTGGGCCGGGGAGGAGCCTAATCTATCTGTCACAAGCCAGCCCCAGGAGAAACCTCTCCTGCCTTCCTTCCTTCAACTGGTCCTCACGGCCTGGTCATCATCCCCTCCCCAGCCTGGCTCTGTTCTGACTTCTCAGGATGCTTCCACCTGACCACGATATTCTGGAGGATGGCAGGGCTGTCATTCCAGGCCACTGAAAGACCCAGGACATCACAACAATTGGTGTTTACCTGTGTTGTTTCTGTTCCAGCTGGCCAACATAAACCAGCTGGGTCCTTTTGTTAAACTTTGCCTCAGAGGATCATGGAAATGTCCCATGTTTACACTCCATCATCTGTGTCAGTGCTATCAGCTAGTGATGGAGGTTGCTTGAAACGGTACCTGAGGATTCCCACAGTGACTTTGAAAACCACATGCTGACATTATCTATGTCCAATTGTATTTTTAGCTATTTTGTTAAGTAATCTGGTTCAGACCTCCCCATGGGGGATACTGTTCCACTTCATGATTCTCAAAGATTCCACATGGCCCTGTCAGTTCATCTGTCCCAAACACAGCACGGTAAGAAGGAAGGAAGGCTGACTGAGGTAGCTGCATTTTCCTGCTGTGCATCAATTCTAGCCAGGAACTTGTGGCTCTGAGGATGCTGCGCTTCTTCCCCCCCCCCCGGCTTTAGTAAGAGACTCGTAATTCTCCATCCACATAGACAGCATTGTGCAAGGGATGAGGACAGAAATGCCTTGGACATGTTGGTCCTGCATGCTGTAGAGTTACAGCCGCCTCTAGCTGTTTCACTCTCTTGAGGCCCTCCCCATGACATGATCCGGGCATGTCAGGTGTCTTCAGATGGACTCTCTGAACTGTAGGCCAACTGTTACTGGGTGAGGAGTGGCCTTGGCCTTGCTGCTGAGCCCTGACCACAGACTCAGAGGTTCTTTTCCACTCCTCATTGTGTCTGCTCCTCAGGCTGGGGGGAGATGCAGAGCCTTCTGATCCTGTGACACTTTTTTGGGCTCATGGTCACACTCCCAGATGATGAGTCCTGTCTTTCCCCTTCCCTCCTCCCCTCTGGTTTGAATTCCCCTGGCAGCTTAATTTGGTCTCTTCTGGGATGACCATGTTCCTGTGTCTCCTGCAGTTGATCCTTCCTTGGTGACCCTGACGCCTGATTGTGCCCATTGTGGCTTCCTCCCAAAGCCCTGTCCGTTGTTTGTGATTCTCCCAAGCTCTGGGGCCCCGTTTTTCTCAGCTGTGTCAGTAGCCTGTCTCCCTCACAAAGCTTTGTACCAGATCGGGCTATTGAAAGCCATGGAAAGGATGCGTGGGCATTTCTATCGACCCATCTGCAGGGCCTCTGGTCTGTGGCTCCTGGACTGGCCCACCAGCTGCAGGCAAGGCGGGGCCTTGGCAGGGTTCTGTGAGGGAGGACTGTTGGATTCACTTTGACCTTTGTGCTTAAAAAAGTGTCTTCTGTAACATTGGCCAGTACCTAAGGTGGAACACATGCGCGTTTGGTCCTTAAGTGAGTGTTAAGTCTTGAGTCAATGAGGGCTGTGGTAAGTTTTTTATTTACTCATTTATAGTTCATAAAGAACCAGCTGGAAGCCAGGTCATGTGACTGCACCCTCTCATGCTGGGTGATTGGCTAAAAACGTGGTGGGCCTGGCAGGAAACCTGGATCCTGGTCCTGGTTTGGCCTCAGGAGGCCCTGAGGTGGGCAGGTCTGTAGCAGCGTGAGCACTGGGTTCAAACCCCAGCCCTGCCACTCAGAAGACCTTGTTCTCGCTCCTGTAGGACTCAGGTCTCTCATCTGTGAGAGTGAGATAAAGTCCTTGGCGCTGCCTGCCTTAGTTCAGTTTAGCAAACTTTGATTATGGCTCTTGAGGATGGAAGGGTCCCGGCTCTCAGGGAGCATAGATAAGGTACCAGACTGGGGAAATTGTGGAGGGAGAGAACCCAAAGGAGTGGAGAAGGGAGTTGGGGAAGACTCCTGGGAGTGAAGAAGTGCTGAAAAAGACAGGCTGGCCATGAGCAGTCCAAGAAAAGTGTTTTCTGGAAATCTCAGTGCCTCTGTTCTGTGTGGACTGTTGGGGTGATGTGCAGACAGGTGGTCTTGGTGCTGCTGCGTTGGGCTTTCAGAGTTCCTTCCGTGTCCAGGTCTGCTTGGCAGCATCAGACAGGCCTTTCTGTGGGCTCTGGGATGGTCGTGTTGTGTGGCTCAGTTCCTAAGAGTGTAGCTTCTAGAGGCCCAAGCATTAGAAACTGGGCAGTTGGAGAAGGCCACAGGCTGGGCCCCAGGGCAGCCTGCCTTGGAGGCTTCCTTTAGCACTACCAGTTGGTCCTCAATCTAGTGACATTAATTCACATTTCTGTAAGCCTTTTAAGTGGGCTTACAGCATGTTTGCCTTGTAACAGCTGTGCAGAGGACCGTGCAGTTTCTCTCTCCCTTGGGTTTTGCGTTCACTTCCAAGAAGTGAATAACAGCTTGTTTCTGGAGCCCTGTACGGTTTACAGAGGACTCTTCCTCCTAGCCCTTTAGGAGGAGCTATGATATGAGGGTCCTTATTTCCATTTCGTCCATTATGGACAAGGAAGTGAGCTCAGAAGGGTGAAGGTACTTTGTCACCTTGGAGCTAAGAAGCAGTAGACTGAGCCGGCTAGGGAGAAGATTCAAGGTGGGCCCACATAAATGATGCCGCTGGGCCCCCAGGGCCTTTCTCCCGTACTTTCCACCAGAAGTTCAGAATGTGGGAAGTGTAAGAGCTTCCAGAAATTCTTACCAGGCTAGGTCTGTGCTTTGCCCTTTATTGCTTCCAGTAGAGCCAAGGAGGCTGGGCCAGGAGAGTAATGGACGGGCCGGTTGGTGGGACCGATTCACAACTCCACCGGTGGGCTCTGCTCCGTGTGCTGGTCCTCACACAGTCCCTCCATCTACCCTCCTGCTCTGCAACTCTCCCTCGGCAGGTGTACTCACTCTTCATGCTTCAGCTTACACGGTCTCACCATAGTGGGTACTGCCTGTCCCAGTGCCAAGCCCAGCCCCTCTACAACTTAGGAGATAGCTTCAAGCCTTGTTAACAGAAAGCCATATCCCTGAATGGCCAGCACTCAGGCTGGTCCATGCACAGAGGTCTGTCTCTCGGCCCGTGTCGGGGATCTACATTGGAGGATGTCTTAGCCCTCCGTGAAAACAAAAGGAAAATAAATGAATCTTTTGAATTCCAGTGGGTCTTGGCTAATCTTTAATAACTTTTAAATCATATATTTCTTTACCTTGATGTGAATGACTTTAGATTTTTTTGTTGCCCATGATGAAACCTGTTGAGATTCCTTCAACCCTCAGAACTGTCAGAGGAGGCACAGGCCGCAGGCATTTGCCAGTGCTGGAGGACGTCTGGTTTAACAGACACCTTGAAGAGCACTTTCTTAAGAAGTTTCACTCAGTTATCCCCATGGGAAAAACCAAATGGATGAGCAGCTATTGTCAGATTATAGTGTTGTTAGACGGACATTCTGTAGAGCTTTTCTTATCTGGGGCACATAGTACAAGTGGAAAAATCAGACCCAGAATCAAATATGAGATTAGAGGAAGTATCGCATGGGAAGCAGTGGAGAAAGAAGAGGAGAGAGACAAAGAGAGAAGAAGGAGAATCACTGGCTGACGGTGAGCACGAGCAGGCTTCACTGTATTCTGTAGGGAACTTTTTGGTTGTTCTTTAGGTGAGGGAGGAGCCCAGATACTCTGGTAGCAAAACAAGGAAGGCTGGCCCATATGACCTGGGGAGATCTGGATCACTGGAAGCGGGGTGGCCCCTACTGGGAGATGATGGAGCTTGTTGGGAGAAGATGAAACCCCAGCAAGGAAAGAAGGGCTTCTCCTCCTTAGCACTGCACAGAGAGCTGGGAATGGTAAGAGCAGCAGCAGCAGGTGTAGACGAGCCTGAAGGAGCCAGTGTTTATTTTTAGGACCAAAAATGCCAGGCGCTTATAGATCAGAGCTGCAGCAGAACTGAGGTGGCATGCTGCTTGTCTAAGTGGCTCACAGGTTTTGGTGGATGTGGGCAGAAAGCTCTAGGTGAGGAGGGGTTAATTAATAGGAACTTGGGGTGGTAAAAATATCTGCAAAATGGGCTCGTGCATAGGCTTTGTCTGAAGGGAGGCCTGCTTTCTGACCTTTCCCTCCCTTGCTTAAGTCTCAGCCCCACTGATTCCAATGATGGGAATACTGGTTGCCTCCTCAGCGTTCTACCTGGTTTCTCAAATTTCAGGACTGGTCATTCTGATATTTTTTACATGTCCTCACGTGTAGGTCTGCCTAGCACTTCGCTTCTGGAAAACCCATTCCATATTTTCAGGATAAAAACAGGAGCTCTTTTACTGGAAAGTTAAGGGCTTTCTCAGGATGGTTTCAGCTCCCTGAGCCTGTCTTTGCTCTGGCCCACTGCAGGCATTTGTGGAGGCTTCCCACATGCCTGGAATGAACTCCTCGAGCTCCTCATTCCCACCTATACTTCCTGAACCTCCCGAGCTCCTCATTCCCACCTATACTTCCTGAACCTCCCGAGCTCCTCATTCCCACCTATACTTCCTGAACCTCCCGAGCTCCTCATTCCCACCTATACTTCCTGAACCTCCCGAGCTCCTCATTCCCACCTATACTTCCTGAACCTCCCGAGCTCCTCATTCCCACCTATACTTCCTGAACCTCCCGAGCACCTCATTCCCACCTATACTTCCTGAACCTCCCGAGCACCTCATTCCCACCTATACTTCCTGAACCTCCCGAGCACCTCATTCCCACCTATACTTCCTGAACCTCCCGAGCTCCTCATTCCCACCTATACTTCCTGAACCTCCCGAGCACCTCATTCCCACCTATACTTCCTGAACCTCCCGAGCTCCTCATTCCCACCTATACTTCCTGAACCTCCCGAGCTCCTCATTCCCACCTATACTTCCTGAACCTCCCGAGCACCTCATTCCCACCTATACTTCCTGAACCTCCCGAGCTCCTCATTCCCACCTATACTTCCTGAACCTCCCGAGCTCCTCATTCCCACCTATACTTCCTGAACCTCCCGAGCACCTCATTCCCACCTATACTTCCTGAACCTCCCGAGCTCCTCATTCCCACCTATACTTCCTGAACCTCCCGAGCTCCTCATTCCCACCTATACTTCCTGAACCTCCCGAGCTCCTCATTCCCACCTATACTTCCTGAACCTCCCAAGCTCCTCATTCCCATCTACACTTACTGACCTATTTCTCTTCTCTCCCAATTGCTGTGATCAGCTTCCTGAATTAAGCCCTCCCAGATTTCCTCTCTTCCCCACCTCTTACCATTCCCTCTGTTGCATTCTGCTTCTTAGCATTCCATATTTTTAATTTATCATTTATCATCAAAAGGCATTCTTTTTTAACATTGCGGACACTTCTCAGTAAACACCCAAACAATGTCTCTATCGAAGTGCATTTCCCCAAAGCCATTTACTCTTGTTACAGAGGAGGAGTGCATCCTTTCACTGGGATGGCTTGTGTTGTTGACATTGTTTGCACAGCCTTTTTGCCTCTGATTTCTTCACTCTGTATCACTTCTTCCTGTGTTTCTCTGAATTATTCCCATGTGTTTTTCCTTATTTCTTAGTCATGTTCGGTCATATTTATCCACTGTCCGTTTTGCTCGTTCATTGAACACATTTTGCTTCCAGTTTTTCTTGTCACAAATAGCATGCTGATATAGATGGACATACGTGATCCCCCCTATCGGATTGAAAGTTCTTTAAGCGTGGGGATGATCTCGTTTCATTTTTATGTCTCCAGGATTGAGCTGTCTGCGTTCCGTCTCAGGGCTATTGGGTTGCCTCCATGTATTCTGTAGTGGTTGTTAGAGATATTTGTTGCCCTGGACTGCAAAGCAGGCTTCGGGCCCAGGTCATGGCTCAGCTGTTGTCCCTCATTAAGAGGAGGAGGAGGAGGACAGGCTGATGATGGTGGCGCTCATCTCATGGGTCAGGCTGTGTTTCTGGAACAGTGTGGCTTCCCTTTCATTGTGAGTGTGACACCAATAGCTAATACTGCCCTGCTTAAAAGCACAAAGTGCAGGCTGTGCAGGGGTGGAACAAGGAAGGACCTGGCACCTTTGGAAATCAAACGTAGACCAAGGGCTTTTCCATCTCTGAGACTGGTTCTCTAGAGTTCAGGAAGGGTCAGTGGCATGACCGTTTGGGAAGTAGGTCTGCCCTCTGACAGGCCTCTTCACCCTGCACCTCGTTGGGGGCCTTCCTTTAGGTCATTGCCTAGGTGATGGGCTTTTTGGTGGTTTTGCTTCCTGCCCATTTTGACCACATGTGCTCTTGAGGGTGCGCACATCACCTTTCAGGAGTGAGTCACGGCAGTAGGTTACCATTGGATAGATGGATGAGGACAAGGTACCTGTGTACGCCAGTGGCACAGACAGTACCGTTGATAGACATTTGAAAGTGGAAGATCTGCTTATAATAAGGCTGAAAGAGTGCCACCTAGTGGTGATAGAGAGCAGCTATGGCCTTAGGTGGAGAGGAGCCAGTGGTGTTCCTGGAGATAAATGCCTGTATTTCTGTCTTTGCCACATCTACATGGTTTCCATGAGCAAGACCCACCTTTACTGGATAGCTGAAGGAAGTGGCATGTTGAGTAGGCCTTGTCAAGCTCTCCCTTAAAATACTAAAACATAGGTACTGGAGCATGTTTGAATCAATCAGGTTGGCAACTGCTCTTTCTGCTAGCTTACCTGGCCCAGTTATTTCTTAAGAATTAATGATAACCAGCTCAGCATTTGGGGAATGGATGAACAAGTTGTGGCATAAGATTGTGGTGGAGTACTATTGTGCTAATAAGAAATGCCTGGGGTGGGGTGGGGAACTTCAGAAAACCGTGGCAAGACCTATATGAACTGATCCAAAGTGAAGTGAGAAGAACCAGGAGATCGTTGTGCAGTGAAATTGTAATGACGACCAGATGTGAAAGACTTGGCCACCCTGAGCCTGCAGTGATCCAAGACAATTCCAAAGGACTCTTGGGGAAAAAGCCATCTACCTGCAGAGAGAAAACTCAGGAAGTATCATTTTCTCGCTTTCTTCATTTTTTTTTTTTTGCTTTATTTTGCTGTGTGGCTAATAAGGAAATATGTTTTACATGATTTTACATGTATAATTGATAACATATGGTTTACCTTCTCAGTGAGTAGGAAAGGGGTTGGAGGGAGGGAGAGAATCTGGAACTCAAAATTTGAAAAGAAAAGAATGCTAAAAATAAATGATGACAGAAAACAAAGGAAAAAAAAGAGTTAATAACCAAGCCCTTGCAAGGGAGGACTGTAATGGCAACCATATTAAAGAGTCAGACACTTGTGTTGGAAGCTGGCCACTGAGCCCGAAGAGTGTATGAGATTGTCCCGGGAATCATGACCATAGACTGTTAGAGTTGACACTGTCTGTGCCTGCCCTTTCATTTTACAGAACAAGAAATGGGTCCAGACATGGATCCCAGAAAAGCCAGAGACAAAATGAGAAGGGGGCCAATTTCTTGAAAAAATTTAGCATTTAATTTTTCCCAGAAAAGAACTGCTATAACTATTTTTGTTATATATAGGTCCTTTTCCTTTTTGTTTTTTTATGTCTTTTGGGATACAGACCTAGTAGTGGCATTGCTAGGTCAAAGGCTATGCCTACTTTTATAGCCCTTTGGACGTAGTTCCAAATTGCTCTCCAGAATGGTTGGATCAGTTCACAAATCCAACAACAATGCATTAATGTTTCATTTTTCCCACATCAGGGGGCCTATTTCTTGAAGCATTTATGACTGTACCTTAATTTGTAGCTGCATAGAATTAGAAACAAAAGTAAATGCCCACCAACTGTGGTATGGGAATCAGTGTAAAGACTTGTACAAACTGAGGCAGATTGAAGTAAACAGTATACACAGTGACTAATTATGTGGCACCTACTGTGTACCAGGCACTGTGCTAAGCACTTTGCAGTTATTACCTCTTTCTGCCCTCACAACTATGGCAGATAATTGCCATGACTAATACTGTTTACAAATGAGGAAACTGAGGCACACAGGTAAAATGACTTGCCCAGGGTCACATAGTAAGTGTCTGAAACTGAGCTTGGCCCTAAAGAAGAGAGGGGAGCATATATCTCTCTCCCTTCTTTGCAGAAGTAAGAAACTGGTAGGTGTAGAACATAACATTTAATGTCAGATTCTGTTGGCGTTTTGATTTGTTTTGCTGGACTATTTAAAAAATGTTTTTATTACAAGGGATGACAATGGGGAGGGGAGGGGACCTTTTTTTGGAAACAGGTTCTAGAAAGTCAAAAGGTAAGAATTTAAAAAAAAATAAGAGTGGAGGTGTTACACAGTAATAAGTGTATTCAAGAAGATTCATTCATCCCCTGCTGGTGTCACAGAAAGAGAACTCAGCTTGCATTGGACTGTCACCTGGTCTGCAGCTTAGTTGGGACCTAAGCAGCATCCCCTTGAGTCTCAGCTTGAAGACCCTCCTGTGAAGGAAGGCTTGGAACCTTGGAAGAGAGCTCCTTCTGCTTCAGAACAGCTTTTGTAACTGTCTCTCATTGCTGCTGGTGCTGGTGTTCGCATAAAACACACACATGTGCACACACACACGACCAGCAGCATGCGCATGCACACACAGAAAGGCCCAGCAGCACACATATACACACGCGCACCCAGCAGCATGCATGCACACACACACACCCAGCAGAGTAAGTTGAGTTCTTCAGCATGTTGCCAGTCTCACTCCTTCAGATACTCAGAGAAAACTATGGCCTTTTCCCCTTCCCCACCCTTCCTGTGTGTGTGCCCTCTATCACCCTCAGACTCAGATTCGGGCTCTCGTTGCCTAGCTTGTCTCTGTGGATTCTAAAACAGTGACGGATTTGAAGGGGAAACTGTGTGAAAAGTTCCTACCCCAGGACTGAAGTTGATGGTCACCAGTCTAAGTAAGAGAGGGGGATTCTGGGTGTACCATGGCCTGGGCTTCTCATTGGCAGGTGCAAAAGGTCAGCTTTACCAGGTCACCAGCAATCATAAGAAGCATATTGCTTAAGAAATCATGATCAGATGAATGCTAACTTCCTGGCTACAGTTATGCCTTCCACATCATGGGGATTAGGGGTGTGGTACCCCTCACCCCCTGCAATCTGGACAATTTGACCCTTCCCTTTGTACCAGAAAAGGTCTCAGTTCTTATGATATTAAAAGTTAAAATATGTTGATATGATACAATACTGTGCATATAATCTATGCATTTCTGAGTTTCTAAACTTTTGCTCTGCTCTCTTCCATGTATTTTTAAATGTTTCTTTGATTTGTTTTTCATTTTTTATCGCTGCTTTCCTCACAAACACCACACCCGACCCCATCCTTCCTTTGTAACAAACAAGTAGAGTCAAGCATTCTGTCCATGCACGTCACCTGCCAAGATGTGGGGATCATCGCCTTGATCAGTCAGTGAATTGTCTTTGCTATACTAAAAATCTTAGGATTCATTCGAAGGTTAATCTGCTTATTAATGGCCTAAGTCAAATAGGATGGCACTGTCTTTGTGTTTAGCTGAAAGCCTGCAGGAAGCAGCTATTTAATCACTTTTTTCAAAATAATTATGATTGTATTTTTTTTAATTTCACCTTTTATAGATTTTCTTAATGTTCAATATAAACTTGATGAAGAAATAAACTCAGATCTACCCCTGCTTGTATTTTCCTCTTTCTATTTAATTCTTTTCTAGGAATTGTCCTGAAGTCAGTATTGTTGAAAATTTGCTTTCCTCAGCTCTTACATGGCATTTTGTCCCTCTTATACAATGATGTTCTGTTCCTATGTATTCCTATCTTCCTTGCCTCACTGAGGGTGGGGTCCATGTTGGATTAGGTCCAAGTGTTCCTTGGGCCCTGCACCTAGGAATCACTTAATAGAATAATAGTTGAAATACGTAGGAAATTGTAACTTTATTTCAGTTAGTCTATTTATTGAAGAGAAAATACTGACGCTCCCTTTCTCCTTTCTGAATAGGTGGGTGACATCGTAAAAGTGACAAGAATGAACATCAATGGCCAGTGGGAAGGAGAAGTCAATGGCCGCAAAGGGCTCTTCCCTTTCACACACGTCAAGATCATTGACCCTCAAAATCCAGATGAAAATGAGTGATTTCTGTTACCCACCGTCTGCTGCTGCTGCTACTGCTTCATGTTCTGGCTCTCATTAGTAGCATCCTCTGAAATGGGGTTCCATTTTCTCTCATAGGCAAGCTTGGGAGCCTGGCCCAGCTCTCCAGCTTGCTGCCATTTGGTGGTCTTTTCTGCACATCTGGAATGCACACAGCTGGCAGCCTTCAGGCATTTGTATTGTTGCTGGATTGTCTCAGACTTAGCCAATTGTAGAACCTTTTTGGATCTTAAGCTGGTAAGCCCGAGTGGAAGCCCACAAGTAAAAGGACATTGAAGAAGAAAGGGTCTGTTTTGCCCCCACTTTGATGCTCTCTTGGACTCATCCCATGAAATTCAGTTGGAGAAAGAAAGCATTTGGCAATTAAACTTGAACTTGGTGCGTAGCTCATCCTCAGAGTGATTCTTGGTGTGCCATCTTCGTCATCTTTTTGAGGGGAAATCATGAACTCAAGGAAGAGGAGAGAATTCTTTCTGGTCACAGTAAAAGCTGAATTGGGACTTGGGGGAAGAATCATTGTAATGTGTATTTTGAACATTCATAAATGACAAGTTTTCTCGATACGAGGGATTTTGCCTGCCTCTGAGCTTCTGAAGTGAACTTTCTTTGACTTAAGGAGAAAACTACATTGAAGCCAAGACCTGTCTTTATATCATGTCTTCATTGTTGTAAATGGTAACCTGTTTTGCCACGTGCTAAACAAAAACAAAAAAAACATCCTATTTAATTCCATCTTTCCAAGAGCTAAAAACTGTAGAAAACAAACTTCAAGGAAGAATCCTACCTTTTACTTTTTCCCCAGTGAAACCATCCTGAAATCTACACACGCACACACATACACAGAGCCGTTTCATTTTATTTTTTTGGTCTGCTTTCAATGAATGCCCACTCTAAAGGTGAACCAGCAAAAACTTTCCTAAGGGAGATTGTTCTGAAAACCTAGGCATTGAATCCACCTCCACAGAAAGCGAGTGGTTTATGTCCTTGCCCTTTGAAGAGGCTGGAGAGAGCAGTCAGGCTTCAGGCTGTATGGAGGCTGCATTATCACCAGCTAGAGAAACCCAGGGCTCGGGCTCCCTCTTGGGCAGGCTTGAGCAGCCCAGGAAAGGCAGGGCACTAGTTGGCCAGACCCACTGGCAGAGCTTTGTTATGCAGGATGATCTTGTTATAGTAAAATAAAAACCCCTTGATTACATGTGGCAATAGGAAAAGGTCTTCAGACTTGGTCTCTTGCAAATAGGAGGCTTGGGAAATTTTAACACACTTAAAGAAATTCAAACTTTTAATATTGTTATCTGCCAGATACTAGTAAAGGGCAAGGCAAAAGTTCAAACAGAAAATTAGCACTGACTACAAACCTAGAAAGAGCCCCTTAATTAGTGCATTTGGTCTGCCCTTCCTACAGACTTTTTTTTAGCCTTTATATTTTTACAACTTAGAATGTGTTCTGTGTTTTTGAGCCAAAGCTCATAGACTCATAGAATGTTAGAACTGGAAGAGATGCAGCATAGAGTCCTCAGATACAACAAAACAAGGTCAGTTTTATAGATGAGGAAACAGGTCCAGAAGGGAGACTTGAAGGGATTTGCTCACGGGCCCACCAGGCTGGGCCTCCCTTTGTACCACACTGTACCACACCGCATGCCTCTCTGAGCGATTCCCTGTGCTTTCCATAGGACGAGAAGACGAGGCTGCCAAGCAGCCGGGTAGAGCACGAGATGGATGTGGGCCTGGGTGTTCCATAGGCTGTGTCTGCAACGACCTACTTCAGCCAACATTTCCACAACTACTTGAACCTATTTATCAGTCTGTCCTACTGAAAATATGCTCTTTGGTTACACTCATTCTACCATTAATATTAATATTCCACCAAAAGCCAAGGTCCAGCATGGTGTTCTCATGGAATGGCCACAGGATCAGCCTTTAATCTACTCATTCCTTTTGTGCATTCACTGCTAGACTTGGCCTTGGTCATACCTTCCAAAGAGAGGTCTCCTTACTGATCCTGTTAGTCTGAATGTGGTCAAGCCTGCCTGGTTTCTGAGAGACCAAAACTCCTCTATGGGCCACATTTAACTCCGTTTAGCATCGAGACAGTTGGTCCTCTTGAGAAGTCAGAGGGCATGCTTGCATGCTGTGTATTGAGATGAGTTTTCCTTTGACCTGCTCTTCCTAGGACTCATTTTCTTTTCCTATATGAGTTGATGTATGTAGGTCACTGTGGAATAGATCAAAACATGTAGGAAAGCAAGGGGATTCCCCCTGTATTCTTTACACTAAAATGTGTGGATTCCCAGAAGGGGGCCACACGTTTCTAGTGCTGCTGAGAATGTCCCAGAGCCCAGAGAGGATAATCCAGTATCAGTGAAGAGAAGGCTTTGCAAAGTCACTTTTCTCTCCCTCTTGTAGAATCCTAGAGGCAAGGACCCTTACAGCTGGAATGAACTTGGGAGATCATTCTCCATTCTGGAGAAGCAAGGCTGTTGAGTGGAAAGAGCTTTGGATTTGGAGCCAAGTCTTGGGTCTGAGTCTTACCTCTACTACTCTTTGGCTTGGTGACTTGAGGCAAGTCCCCTCCCCTTTCTGGGCCTTGATTTCCTCACCTGTAAAATGAGATTAGACTGTGGATAACCTCTTAGTGTCCCTTCTAACTCCTAAACAGCCTATGAGCCTAAATTGCCACCGCATTATACAGAAGGGAGCTGGGTCCCAGGAGGTGTGTGAGAGAAGATCAGAAGATCAGACCTCATGAGTCTCCCATGGTCTGGCCCGCTTCCCAGCTCGCAGGCTAGGCTTCCCGATGGCTGATGGCCCTGACGATCATCTGGGGTCCCATCTGCTGTGAAGTCTGTTCTCTGCCCTGGGAGGATTGCATGTGCTCCGTGGGCAAGCATTTCCCTTTGAGCTGCTTGGTGTGCTGCTTGCTTCCCTTCCTGCTTTGTCTGTCACCCCAAGCTCTGGATTTTCCTTGAGCCATCACTGTGGTTTATTTATCCTTTGGTTCTGTCAAGACTTGATGGTCATGAGGCTGTTTAATTCAATGCACTGTTAAAGGGCTCGTGCTCCACCTCTCATTTTTCTGTCACTTGTGGATTGTGAAGGTAGTCCCTGGGGTTTCCAGCCTCAGCAGACTCCCTGGTCCAAGGAGTTGAGGAGGGTGGTGTCTTCTGACTTGGGTAATTAGCCCCACGTGCTGGTCTTCGTGCTTCTGGCTTGGTCCGAAGGGGGACTTCTCTCCATGCATGGCTGCTTGGGTCCATGCTCAGTCATGTACACACTGGTTGGGCACCTGCTAAAGACAGTGAGAGCGTGGGAGGAACACAGAAATGGTGGATCCTGAGGCCGCCGACGTGATGCTTCCTGGCTGCATCTTGGGAAGGAGACAGCTGTTGACTTTGGTTTTAACACAGTATTCCTGGCTAACGCTTCCCGTCAATGATGTGGGGAGAGCTGCCTGAAGTCCCCCCAGGAGCCCAGGGGAAGGGTGTTCTGTGGTGCTGATTTCAGGCCCCCCACCCACCCACCTCCCCACTTCTGCCAGAACATAGGAGGTCCCCGTGCACGAGGGAGGGCAGCCTGGCTTCCGAGACAGACATCACTGTGCGTTCTCCAGCCCCCAGCAGGACAGATGATGACTCTTTCAACCTGTAACTTAAAAATCATGAACTTCAGGCAATAATATTTTCTGTGTAAGCTTTTAAAATTATTTTTGGGGGATCATAGCTTGTTTTATTTTGTGCTATAAAATTAACAGTATTAAATGACTTCTATTCTTAGAATACATCGAGTGTCTTTTCTTAACAGATTAGTGCCTTTTTATTTTCCTACTCCATTGATTCCATAGTACTGGGCCTGACATCAAAGCCAGTGTTTTCGGTGGCCTGTTTGTACACTGTCTGAATAAATCTTGCATCAACCTGCGGCACTTTGGTTTTTTTTTCCTCATTTTAGTGTCCTCGCTGATTTCCTGAGGCTCCTAGATAACACACACACCACTCTCAACCCTTCTGCAGAGGTGGCAGAGAGTGCAAGGCCACCTGGGAGGCTTGAAGACCTTCAGAGCTAGACCCTTCGCTCTGTAAAACAGGGATGGTGAGACGTGGGGCCCTTCAGGGTTGTGACACTGCCATGAACTGCTAAGACCTCAAGCCTTTTGCAGATTGACAGCAATGTCAGCTGCCCCTCATTTCCCAGGCCTGGCACATGGGAAAAGGGTGGAGCTGAGTGAGGAGCCTTGAGCTCTCACCTAGGCCGCTTCACTTGTTTCTTTCAGGGATCCCTCACAAACTCCAGAAGGTTTCCAGCTCTTGCCTCTTGCTTGTGTTCCCAGCCCCACATCTTGACCTGGAAATCATCACAGACTGGCCATGCCCATGCATTCAGGCCCACCCCTGCCTTCCTGTGGCCCTCTGGGTGCTTTGTAAACTGAAGCTCAAATATGTCTCTTCCTGCGGGCTCTGCATGCTCCTTCCTGCTCCCAGTCTCTGTCCTGGTCCACCCTGCACATGGTGCCAAATGGATCTTCGTGAATTGCTATGGTAAAAACCTCACTGGCTTCCCATTGTTTGTTTCCTTCCTCCCTGACAGAGGAGATGGAGCTCTGAACTGGAGGGTCAGGAAACAGGGTTCTGTGAGTGAATCGATTTGGGGGAGTCTCTCGGAGATGCCAGTGCTGGGAATTAAGTGAGACTGTTGAAGGAGCGAATGGGATTTTGTGAACAAAGTGCTGCTTGTATGTCAGAAAGCAGGGTTGGATCAAGTCCGGGCTATTCCAGACCCTGGATCCCCCCTGATCCCTTGTTTTTGTCCCTCACCTGGAGGGCCTTCAACCCTTCCAAATGTGACCCCGAAACACCAGCTAGCGTTGTTGATGACGTCTTTTAGTGGTCACAAACACCCCATGACGGGTAAAATTAACGTCTGGTCTGGGAGACAGAGGTGACAGTGACTTGGGAGGATGACGAGTCCTGAGGCCATTGAGTGCCGGCTCTTAAGCGATCACTGCTGGTGATCTTGGCAGGCCTTCTCAGCTCAGGGTTGGTGATCTTGGGAAATGGATTTTACGCTGCTGGCCCACATTTAAGCTTTTCACATACACTCATTGGATCGGTGCAGTAATTACCCCATTTTAAACTGATGAGACGCCTCTCAGAGAGCTCAGGTGACTGTCACAGAGCAGGGAAGTCTCAGGTCTCCATCATCTAGAGCTTCCTAGAGGCAAGTTTAGCATTTTTTCTGTTTGAAAAAGCAGTCAGTGTGAAAGCATCCTTAGAACCCTCATGGCACGGAGCTACCTTAATTTCTTTTTTCCTTTTTTGGGAGGAGCCACTTGGGGTGAAGTGACATGTCTCAGGGTCACACAGCTAGTAAGTATCTGAGGCCACATTTGAATTCAGGTCCTCCTGCCTCCAGGGCCCTGCTTTATCCACTATGCTACCTGGCTGCCCCAGCCACCCTATTTTTACAGAGTGGAACTGACCTGAGGCTTCTATCTTTCTGTGAATCCATTACAGCAGCCTGTTTCTGGCTGTCAGTGCGCTTTCTGAGCGGTTATGTTGTGTTCATTAGAAGATGTGAATTCCAGCACATCTCTGCAGTTTGGGTTAGTTCACCACAGTCTGAGCCCTCAGAGGCCATGCCCTGTCCACTTTGATGTAGATTGAATCATCATGGGACAAATGAAGCAGTAAGTTAGGATGGGATTCCTTGGTAACCCTAAGTATTTTAGGCATTTAAAAACTTGTGAGAAGTCGCCCCTAGGCTTCATCAGGCTACTATAATAAGAAAAAGGGTTAAGAACCCCTGACCTATATCATTGGTCAGATGAGATAATATAATCAACTTAATTAGCATAGGGTCTCCAGCACTGCCTCCAAGGCACACAGTCATGATAGGAACATAGACTTTTTGTGAGAGAGAGCTGGTGGTAAGCCCAAAAGAACCATCCAAGCAAAGTAACTAATGTGGAGGGAGAAATCCTTTCTGGCTAGGCATAAGGCAAACCTGGAGGAAGGCTGGGAGAGAGCGGAGGACTGGGCCACGCATGAGGACAATGTGAGCAAAGGTAGGCTACCAGAAGCTGCGAATGTGTCTGCGACATCTTGGGGAGCTTGGACTGAAATTGTGAATCTTTGTAGAGAAAGTCCCCCAGACATCCAGTGAACAGGGAATCTGAGACTCAAACGAGAAAATACCAGGTGCTCTGTAAACATTGAAGCACATTGATATTTCAAAGTAGAGATTCCCTTCCCAAACCACTGTGACTGTCCCTTGAGCATGGGAGGGGGAGCTATGGCTGCAGTCAACATAACCCTGACTGGGGGTGGCTAACGTACTGAAATATTGTCAGCCTGTGATCAGGCTCTGGAGAGGGCTCAAGTGCTAGAGCGGTGTAAGGGGAAGGGACACGGAGCTGAAGCCTCCTGGGAAGAAGGTGATGTTGGCTTCTGAGTGTGGGTGGGTGTACCCAGATTGTTGGAACTCCTGTCTTCCGGCATTAGGGTTAAGACTCCTGGAGCGGAGATGTGGTTGGAGCGGTTTGCCATTTCCTTCCCTGGCTCATTTTACAGATAAAGAAACTGAGGTAAACAGGGTTAAGTAATTTGCCCAGGATCACTCAGCTAGTAAGTGTCTAAGGCCAGATTTGAATTTAGGAAGAGGAATCTTCTGGACTGCAGGCGTGGTGCTCTGTGACGACACACGGCTGTAGGAGCAGAGACTACAGGGAGAACTACAGCTGCAGTTGCTTCCAGCTCCAGGCCCACGTGGTGGGAGGAATTAAGCGGTGGATCAGAGCAGGAGTGCAGAGCCTGCTTGGATCTGAATTGCTGTCCAGGTTGGCTGTTCCCGGGGGAAGAGGAGAGCTGGTGTGGCAGAGCTTGCTGTGTAGAAATAGCTCTGAAAACAACAGTGCAGCCCCTCAAGCTTGGGACAAAGTACTCTCTACAAGCAGTCATACTCTTACAAAAAACTCAAGGGTCAAGTAGTTGGCCGGGAACATGGCCGGGCAGCAAAAATGGACTCAGATTCAGACTTAGACTTTGGAATCTTTCTTTGGTGACAAAGAAGACCAAAACATACAGCCAGAAGAAGAACCTACATCAAAAGTCTCCAAGAAAAACATGAACTGGTCTCAGGCCATGGAAGAGCTCAAAAAAGATTTGGAAAAACAAGTTAGAGAAGTAGAGGAAAAACTGGGAAGAAAAATGAGAGTGATGCGAGAAAACCATGAAAAACAAGTCAATGACTTGCTAAAGGACACCCAAAAAATACTGAAGAAAATAACACCTTAAGAAAAATAGACTAACTCAAATGTCAAAAGAGCTCCAAAAAGCCAATGAGGAGAAGAATGCCTTGAAAGGCAGAATTAGCCAAATGGAAAAGGAGGTCCAAGAGACCACTGAAGAAAATACTACCTTAAAAATTAGATTGGAGCAAGTGGAAGCTAGTAACTTTATGAGAAATCAAGATATAAAACAAAACCAGAGGAATGAAAAAATGGAAGACAATGTGAAATATTTCATTGGAAAACCACTGACCTGGAAAATAGATCCAGGAGAGATAATTTAAAAATTATTGGACTACCTGAAAGCCACGATCAGAAAAAGAGCCTAGATATCATCTTTCAAGAAATTATCAAGGAGAACTGCCCTGATACTCTAGGGCCAGAGGGTAAAATAGAAATGGAAAGAATCCATAGATCGCCTCCTCAAAAAGATCCCAAAAAGAAAACTCCTAGGAATAGTGTGCCAAATTCCAGAGCTCCCGGATCAAAGAAAAAATACTGCAAGCAGCCAGAAAGAAACAATTTAAGTATTGTGGAAACTCAATCAGGATAACACAAGATCTAGCATCTTCTACATTAAGGGATTGAAGGGATTGGAATATGATATTCCGGAGGTCAAAGGAGCTAGGATTAAAACCAAGAATCAGGCTCAGATTCAATCTAGCTCAGCTCAGATTGATCTGGCCCGCTTGTGAAAACAAAGGGTGGGATTTCTTAAGATAACCCATTATGTCGAATCCTTAATAAACTTTCTTTTTCCTTGGAAAAAACAAAACAAAACAAGAATCACCTACCCAGCAAAAGTGAGTATCATGCCCCAAGGCAAAATATGGATTTTCAACAAAATGGAGGACTTTCAAGCTTTCTCAGTGAAATAGTGAATAGAAAATTTGACTTTCAAACACAAGAATCAAGAGAAGCATGAGAAGGTAAACAAGAAAGAGAAATCTTAAGGGACTTACTAAAGTTGAACTGTTTTGTTTACATTCCTACATGGAAAGATGATGTGTATGATTCATGAGACCTCAGTATTAGGGTAGCTGAAGGGATTATACATACATACATACATACATACATACATACATATATAGACAGGGCACAGGGTGAGTTGAATATGAAGGCATAATATCTAAAAAAAAATAAAAGCAAATTAAGGGATGAGAGAGGAATATATTGAAAGAGGGAAAAAGGGATAGATTGGGGTAAATTATCTTGCATAAAAGTGGCAAGAAAAAGCAGTTCGTTGGTAGGGAAGAGGGGGCAGGTGAGGGAGAATGATTGAATCTTGCTCTCATCAGATTTGATCTGAGGAGGGAATAACATACACACTCAGTTGGGTATCTTACCCCACAGGAAAAGAAGGAGGAAGGAGATAAAAGGGAGACGATAGAAGGGAGGGCAGATGGGGAAGGAGGTAATCAAAAGCAAACACTTTTGAAAAGGGACATGGTCAAGGGAGAAAATTGAATAAAGGGGGATAGGATAGGAAGGAGCAAAATACAGTTAGTCTTTCACAACATGAATATTGTGGAAGGGTTTTACATAATGATACACATGTGGCCTTTGTTGAATTGCTTGCCTTCTTAGGGAGGGTGGGTGAGGAGGAAAGAGTGGAGAGAATTTGGAACTCAAAGTTTTAAAAGCAGATGTTCAAAAAAAAAAGTTTTTGCATGCAGCTAGGAAATAAGATATACAGGCAATAGGGCATAGAAATCTATCTTGCCCTACAAGAAAGTAAGGAAAAAGGAGATGGGGGGAGTGGGGTGACAGAAGGGAGAGTTGACTGGGGAACGGGGCAATCAGAATATATGCCATCTTGGAGTGGGGGGGGGGTAAGAAATGGGGAGAAAATTTGTAATTCAAACTCTTGTGAAAATCAATGCTGAAAACTAAAAATATTAAACAAATAATAAGAAAAAATCACTTATTTTAATGTAATCCTTCATTAAACATTTATTCAGGACCTATTATGCACCATGAAGGCACTGTGCTAAGCGCTTGGGGTTGGGGGGGAGTACAAAGTCCCTGTCCTCAGAGTTTACTTGCTAAGAGAGATAATGTGTCCTCCTAACAGATGTGAAGGGATACATGTAAGGGTGGGAAATCTATTGATTCAAGCAATCCAATCATCCCACCCCTCTTCAGGTACCTGAGAAATTGCTTGGTCAGGTGAGAACACTTCCACTGAGTCCACCAGTCAGAGGTATCAACAAGCCACCCTACAATCTCTATGGAATCAGTAATGATCAAAGCTGTGAAAAACCCTGGATAAACTTAGGAGTGCTTGAAATCCATTGGAAGTCTATTTGGATTGGCTGAGGAGGCATTGCCGCCTTCTGGGTTTTATACAAGATGGAGAGATGGTCAATTCAGAATCCAAGCAGCTCAGTAGTGGAAGCCATTCTAGCCCGGTCCCTGAGGAAGACCTTATGAACCTTGTCTGAAGGTTTTGGATTTCTCATCGGCATCCACATTGGCTAACCTTAGCCGGTGAGCCTGGACCAGCTAGAGTCATGTGTCCTTAGACTCTCTTCGACCCTTGAGAGAAAGGAAAGTTTTGCCTTTCTTTGTGTCTGAGACACTTAGCACAATCACTGGTACACGAGGACCCCAATAACTGCCGGTTGACTGCATTGGAAGTTGAGGACGAAGCAGACATGCCCAGGAAAGCATCTTCACTATTCTTTTTTTTTTATTTAAATTTATTTATTTAACATATTTGGTTTTCAGCATTGATTTTCACAACAGTTTGAATTACAAATTTTCTCCCCATTTCTACCCTCCCCCCCACTCCAAGATGGCTTATATTCTGGTTGCCCTGTTCCCCAGTCATCCCTCCCTTCTATCAACCCCCTCCTCTCTCATCCCCTTTTCCCTTCCTTTTTTTGTAGGGCAAGATAAATTTCTACGCCCCATTGCCTGTGTATCTTATTTTTTAGTTACATGCAAAAACTTTTTTTTTTGTTCTTGAACATCTGTTTTTAAAACTTTGAGTTCCAAATTCTCTCCCTTCTTCCCTTCCCACCCACCCTCCCTAAGAAGTCGAGCACATCAACCTAGGCCACGCATGTATCATTATGTATAACCCTTCCACAATACTCATGTTGTGAAAGGCTAACTACATTTTGCTCCTTCCCAACCCATCCCGCTTTATTGAATTTTCTCCCTTGACCCTGTCCCCTTTCCAAAGTATTTGTTTTGATTACCTCCACCCCCATCTGCCCTCCCCTCCATCATCCCCCCCCTTTTATTTTTTTTAATCTTCCTCCCTCTTCTTTCCTGTGGGGTAAGATACCCAACTGTGTATGTATGGTATTCCCTCCTCAGGCCAAATCTGATGAGAGCAAGGTTCACTCATTCCCCCCTCACCTGCCCTCTCCCCTCCTCCCACAGAACTGCTTCCTCTTGCCACCTTTATGCGAGATAATCCACCCCATTCTATCTCTCCCTATCTCCCTCTCTCAGTATGTTGCTCTCTAGTCCCTTAATTTCATTTTATTTCTTTTAGATATCTTCCCTTCATCTTCAACTCACCCTGTGTCTGCTCTCTCTCTTTTACATATATATATATATATATATATATAAACACACACATATATATACACATACATACACATACATACATATACATAGATATATACATACATATACATTCACTTATATATATATACATAAACATATATATATATGCATATTCCCTTCAACTACCCTAATACTGAGGTCTCATGAATCATACACATCATCTTTCCATGTAGGAATGTAAACAAAACAGTTCAACTTTAGTAAGTCCCTTGCAATTTCCGTTTCTTGATTACCTTTTCATGCTTCTCTTGATTCTTGTGTTTGAAAGTCAAAATTTCTTTTCAGTTCTGGTCTTTTCACTGAGAAAGCTTGAAAGTCCTCTATTTTATTGAAAGTCAATATTTTGCCTTGGAACATGATACTCAGTTTTGCTGGGTAGGTGATTCTAGGTTTTAATCCTAGCTCCATTGACCTCCGGAATATCGCATTCCAAGCCTTTCGATCTCTTAATGTAGAAGCTGCCAGATCTTGGGTTATTCTGATTGGGTTTCCACAATACTCAAATTGTTTCTTTCTGGCTGCTTACAGTATTTTCTCCTTGATCTGGGAGCTCTGGAATTTGGTGACAATATTCCTAGGAGATTTCTTTTTGGGATCTATTTGAGGAGGTGATCGATGGATTCTTTTAATTTCTATTTTGCCCTGTGGCTCTAGAATATCAGGGCAGTTCTCCTTGATAATTTCTTGAAAGATAGTATCTAGGCTCTTTTTTTGATCATGGCTTTCAGGTAGTCCAATAATTTTTAAATGATCTCTCCTGGATCTATTTTCCAGGTCAGTGGTTTTTCCAAGGAGATATTTCACATTGTCTTCCATTTTTTCATTCCTTTGGTTCTGTTTTATAATATCCTGATTTCTCATAAAGTCACTAGCTTCCACTTGCTCCAATCTAATTTTTAAAGTAGTATTTTCTTCAGTGGTCTTTTGGACCTCCTTTTCCATTTGGCTAATTCTGCCTTTCAAGGCATTCTTCTCCTCATTGGCTTTTTGGAGCTCTTTTGCCATTTGTGTTAGTCTGTTTTTTAAGGTGTTGTTTTCTTCAGTGTATTTTTCAGTATTTTTTTGGGTCTCCTTTAGCAAGTCATTGACTTGTTTTTCATGGTTTTCTCACATCCTTCTCATTTCTGTTCCCAATTTTTCCTCTACTTCTCTAACTTGCTTTTCCAACTCCTTTTTGAGCTCTTCCATGGCCTGGGACCAGTTCCTGTTTTTCTTGGAGGTTTCTGTTGTAGGCTCTTTGACTTTAGTAATTTCTTCTGTCTGTATGTTTTGGTCTTCTTTGTCAGCAAAGAAAGAATGCAAAGTCTGAGACTGAATCTCGGTGCGTTTTCGCTGCCTGGCCATGTTCCCAGCCAACTAACTTGACCCGTGAGTTTTTCAGTGGGGTATGACTGCTTGTAGATTACAGAGTTCTATGTTCCACGTTTGGGGGGGAGGTGCCAGCTCTGCCGCAAGAGCACTGCTCCTTCCCCAAGGACCCCCAACCCGAGCTGGGCTTAGATCTTCAGCAGGCTGTGCACTCCTGCTCTGATCCGCCACTTAATTCCTCCCACCAGGTGGGCCTGGAGCCGGAAGTAACAACAGCTGTAGCTGCCCCACCTCCGCTGCCCCCGGGGCTGGAAGCCGAACCGTGAACTCCTTCCACTCCCGAAGCTTTTCCCACTAACCTTCTCCACAGTCTTTGTTGTTTGTGGGTTGAGAAGTCTCGTAACTGCTGCAGCTCACTGAATCAGGGCGCTAGGGCCCCCTCCGCCCGGCTCCTGGTCTGGTTGGTCCGTGCTGCTCACGCTGGGCTCTGCTCTGCTCCGCTCCCAGCTCCCAGCTCCGAGCTCCGTGTGGGATAGACCTCACCCAGAGACCATCCAGGCTGTCCTGGGCTGGAGCCCTGCTTCCCTCTGTTTTATGGGTTCTGCCGTTCTAGAATTGGTTCAGAGCCATTTTTAATAAGTTTTTGGAGGGTCTCGGTACAGAGCTCAGACTATTCCCTGCTTACGAGCCGCCATCTTGGCTCCGGCCCCCCCCCCTCCCCATCTTCACTATTCTACAAAAGCCTATGTCCTGAGTACTCCACAGGGAAGAAAGGCATTCCCAGCAACCAGGATCTGAGTTGTCTGTATTCTCTGAGCTTGAACCCTGGACTCCATGTGCTGATGTATTCTGGCGAGAGGGGGGGGTCCCACACTTTGGGGAGCAATGCTTTGAACTATATTGAGCATGTCATCATAGTAAATGCCCCTTCCTAAATGCTAATTAAGTCTGGCTGATGAATGGGTGTCAACTGACAATCTTGGGGAGAGGTGCACTCTTGGGGGCTTGGAACTATCATGCTAGAATACCTTCCCCAGCAACCCCCAGGATGTCTAGAGCCCCATACTCTGGGGCTGCCAGTACGAGAATGGCCCTAGGCACATATCCCATCCGTATATACTGAGAACACCTCAAGTCAGTACAAGATAGTTTGGGGGCAGAAGGCACCAGCAGCTGGACAGGAAAAAATTCCAGAGGGCTTCCTGGAGGAGAGGGCATCAAGTCTTGAGTCATGAAAGAAACAGGGAAACCCTAAAGGGGGAGTGGGAAAGGGAGAGCACTCCAGGTCCTGAGGCTGGCTAGAGCAGAGGCCAGAGAGGGGAGTGTCCTGAGGCAGCAGAGTCCGGAAGGCTTCAGCTCCCGTCTGACCTCCAGACACTTTCTAGCTGGGTGAGTGGGCAAGTCATTTCATTGACACCCCCTCGACTTTCTCAACTCTGAAATGGGTGTAGTAATAGCGCCCACCATGAAGGGCTGTTAAGAGGCTCAAATAACATTTTTTAATATTTTATATATATATGTGTGTGTGTGTATGTATATACACACACATGTACTCATTCCCTTCCTTACACACACATACATGTACTTATTCCCTTCCTTAGACACACACATACATGTACTTATTACCTTCCTTACACACACATGCATGTACTTATTCCCTTCCTTATGCACACACACGCATGTACTTATTCCCTTCCTCACACACACATACATGTACTTATTCCCTTCCTTACACACACATGCATGTACTTATTCCCTTCCTTATGCACACACATGCATGTACTTATTCCCTTCCTTATGCACACACATACATGTACTTATTCCCTTCGTTACACACACATGCATGTACTTATTCCCTTCCTTACACACACAGATACATGTACTTATTACCTTCCTTACACACACATGCATGTACTTATTCCCTTCCTTATGCACACACATACATGTTCTTATTCCCTTCCTCACACACACATACATGTACTTATTCCCTTCCTTACACACACACACATGTACTTATTCCCTTTCTTACACACACATGTACTTATTCCCTTCCTTACACACACACACATACATGTACTTATTCCCTTCCTTACACACACACACATACATGTACTTATTCCCTTCCTTACACACACATACATGTACTTATTCCCTTTGTTACACACACATACATGTACTTATTCCCTTCCTTACACACACATGCATGTACTTATTCCCTTCCTCACACACACATACATGTACTTATTCCCTTCATTACACACACATGCATGTACTTATTCCCTTCCTTACACACACAGATACATGTACTTATTACCTTCCTTACACACACATGCATGTACTTATTCCCTTCCTTACACACACACACACACACACACACACACACACGCATGTACTTATTCCCTTTCTTACACACACATGTACTTATTCCCTTCCTTAAACACATACACACACCTGTACTTATTCCCTTCCTTACACACACACACACGTACTTATTCCCTTCCTTACACACACACACACACACACATGTACTTATTCCCTTCCTTACACACACACACACACATGTACTTATTCCCTTCCTTACACACACACACACACATGTACTTATTCCCTTCCTTACACACACACACACACACATTCCCTTCCCTCCCCCCACTTTGCCTTTGCCCCTGTGTGAGCACTAACAAGCAGCACATTTTGTCTGCACTATAAAGTGGAGAGTCACGTAGAAAGATGTTGGAAAGGTAGGAAGGGCCAAGATGTGGAGGGCCTTGATCCTGGAGGTTAAAGGGAACTGGGGGTCCCTTAGGAAGGGGGGGATGGAATTCCTTTTAGGAAAATGGCGGCTGGTGGGGGAGGGTAGATTGGAGAAGGGGGAGACAGGAAGCAAGGCTGTGGGAATAGTCCAGGGGTGATGGGAGAGAAGGGGTTGGATGTGAGCTCTGCTGGAGGTAGGAAGGCTAGACCTTGGCAGAGGGTTGGTTGGGTGTGTGCAGTGAGGGAGGGTGTGGTGCTGTGGATAGTGTTGGGGATACTAATGAAAGCGTGACAGTGGGTCAGTCAGCATGTATGAAGCACCTACTATGTGTTCAGACACTGCTAAACACTGGGGAGACAAAGAAACCCCCATAATTAACTATATTATTGCCTTTTATTGTTATTTGATTATGAAATTCATTCGTATGTAAGTTATTAACTGTTATAAAAATATTTGTTGTTAAAGAACATAGGCAGTACCGTGCAGTAGAAAGAACCCTGGCCTCAGAGTCTTCAAGCTTAAACATGGTTCTGCTTAGAAGCTGATGAGATCTTGGACAAGTCACTGCAGTGTGGTGTGGGCAAAGAGCTCTGGCTTCAGGGTCAGAGGCTTCTGTTTCAACTCTGGGTCTGAGATTCTTCATCTGTAAAATGAAGGAAGGAAACAAGCATTTATTAAGCACCTACTGTGTGCCTGGTCATATGCCAAACACTTTACAAATATTATCAATGTTGATCCTTCGGGGTGGGCGCTATTATTAACCCTTGTTTACAGTTGGGGAAACTGAGGCAGTTTAAAAAAATTTTTTTTAGTGATTTGCCCTGATGATAGTGACTATCTGGGGCTGGATTTGAACTCAAGTCTCCCTGACTCCAGGTGCAGAGCTCCGTCCCCTTTCCAGTGGAGCTGTACCTAGGGACAAGGATCCTGTGGTCATTTCCTCTTCCCCGTGCCTTATTTATCTGTAGAATGAAGGAGTCCGACTGAGTGGCCTCTAAGACCCCTTCCAGCCCCAGCTGCCCTCTGAGCCTCAGTTTCTCCATCTATAAGATGCTCTCCCTCCTGGCCAGTACTTTGGGAACGTCAGAAGGCCGTAGAAAGGCGAGCCCCCGCCCCAGCCCCTCGCCCCTGCTAGATGGTCTTGTTCAGACCAACCCCTCCCGCTCCCAACACGGGCCACTGAGGGTCGTAGGTCGTCTGGTCCTGATGCTTCTTATTTCCGCCACCAGGTGGCAGCAGTGTCCCACTGCCAAGAGATGGCACGGCCAAGTCAGCGAACAAGGTAATTAGAGGCTTATAACCGGTTACCGGCGCTGGGAATGCAGACACAAGAAGAAAGACCGCCGGCGCCTGCCCGCGAGCAGCTTCCACTCCAGCGGAGGAAGACAGCCCGGGAAAGGCGGCCGGGGCCGGGGGGCGGAGGAGACACAAAGACCGCCGCCTGGCGCCTCGCGGGCCAGGGCTGGTCCGGGCATCGCCCGGAGGATGGAGGCTCGGGCAGAGACCCCCAGTCTGAGCGTGGAGGGGGCGCCTGCTGCGGGAGCAGGTTTCTGGGGCGCGGTGGTTCCAGCACGGGCGTTAAGGGAAACGCGAAGAGGCAACACGCAAATGGCCGATGTAAGGGACCGAGCCAGGACTGAACAAGGATGGGGAGGCGGACTCCGCGCCTCCCCCCAACCCTCTCGCCACCGGGGGCCGTGGAAGGAGTCCGATGGGAGAAGGCCCTCGGGCCCTTCGCTAGGGCTTCATGGTCTTCGCAGAAGGATGAAAAGGACGGGGAAAGGAATGTCCCGGGAGGGGGTGGCAAGAAAGGTTAGGTTACTCGTAATCGGGCAGGGGGAGGGGCCGACACCTCACTCTCACCTGAAGCGGTCACAGGAAGGACACACACTCGTAGTCGGTTACAGAAATACATTTCACTCCACAGAGAAATCGGGGAGAAAGGGAGAGACACTGGAGAATGGATTGGTATTGGGGGCAGGGGGACTGCGGGGGGAATTGCGTTAAGGGAGGGACTGACTAGTTCTAAGCAAAACAAACTCTAAGGATGTGCACAATCTTTCTGATATGGCAAGGAACGGTAACACGAGGGGGGCCCATCAACCGGGGCATGGCTGAACAAGTTGTGGTCTGTGATTGTGGTGGAACACTATGGTGCTGTAAGGTATGAGGAGCGGGATGATGTCGGAAACCCTGGGAAGACTTCCATGAGCTGATGCAGAGGGAAGGGAGCAGAAGCAGGAGAACAGATCGTACAAAGAGAACACGGCAAAGACCAATGGCTGTGAAAGGTGTGCGGACGCTCATGGGTGTAACGACGGCCGCGTAGATAAACACCCTATCCACCGCCTAGTGGAGGAAGAACTTGCGCAGAGTGAGAGAGGTCATTTTTGGACATTGCCAATGTGGAAATTTTATTTGCTTGACTACACATTTGTAACGGGGCTTTTTTTTTTTCATTCTCGATTGGGTGGGTTGGGGGAGACGGATTTTTTGCTGATTGAATATATATGTGTGTGTATGTGTATATGTACATACATATGTACATACATAAATACAATTTTTTTTAAAGAGAAAGAGCTGCTGTCCAAACTCCTCTCTCATCCTAGCTTGACCCCAAAGTGTAAGGCTTTAACGTTTCTCCCTGATGAAGTTGGTTTTATTAGATTCAGCCCTTCCATCTCTTCTGGCTTCTCCAGCCAGGTGCCCCCTCTCCTCTCCATCCTCTCCCTCCTGGGCGCTTCCCTTCTGCTGCAGCCATAAAACCCTTCCTTTAATGATAGCAGCGCCGCTGACCGTTGGCCTCTCTCTCCTCTCCTGCCTTCCCTTGCTGCTGACCCCGATCCCTCTTTTGAACCCTTCCCGAGTCATCACTCCATGACGCTGACTTCCGAGTCATTGATCTCATTGCCAGATCCAATGGCTTCCCCCCCAACCCCCCAACCTCCATCTCTGCCCTCCGAGCAGCCTTTGATATTCTTACCGTTTCCCTCTGTAAATCTCTCCTCTCTAGGTTTTGGGGACCATCCTCCCACCTGGCTGATCTTGCCCATGTCTCCTGTTCGTTCTTCCTCCGTGCCGCTGCTCTGGGGATGTCTCCTCTCTCCTCCCCCTGTATCCTTTCACCTGATGATCTCATCAGCTCTCCTGGGTTAATTATTGTCTCTATGCGGATGATTCCTAGGCCTAACCCCTCCCCCAGCTAGTCACCCATTCCACCTGCCTCTGAGGACTCCATTCCAAAGACTGTTCGCCCCTTCCCGTGTTTCCCACGGTCCCTTTCTCTCCACTCACAATCACCACAATCCTGGACAATTTCAGAATTTCAGTCACCTTCTAACTGGTCAGCCGGCCTCAAGTCTCTGCCCACTACAGTGCCTGGAGGACATATGTAAAGTGTCACCACCCAGCTCAAGGACCCCCACTGGCTTCCTATTACCTCCAGCCTTCTGCTCCCCCACCTGACTCCCCTCATGTACTCTGTATTAGCTGTGCCCCCTACCTGGCATGCTCTGCCCCCTCTCCTGGCCCTCTTACCTAGGAGTCCTTCAAGGCTTACCTCAAACTCTACAGTCTGCAGGAGGCCTTGCAGGCCCTCCAGCTGGCTGTGAATGTTTTCCCCTTCCAGGTTACACTGTCGACTTTGTGTCCGCCTTCTGTGTACCTCAATATGCTGACTCCCTGTTGGAATATGAACTCCTTGGGGGAAGGGGCTGGGTTTTTTCTTTTCTTTGTATTCCCAGGACTTGGCACAATGACTGGCACATAGTAGATATTTAATATTTGTTGACTGATGCTCCCACTGTGTGCAGCCCACTGCCTCCTAAGGCAGCCTAGCTCATTTTGGGACTGTTTGGATTGTAAGGTTTTTTTTCCTACTGAGCTGAAATCTGCCTCTCTATAGCTTTTACCCATGACACCTAGTTCCCTCTCCAGAGCAGGATGGAGATCTTTTGCCATGTCAAAAGCCAGTCCTGGGGATGGGGAGAGGGGAGAAGACTTCATTCTATGAGGATCTGTAAGCTAAGACTGCCAAGGGTTAGTTTAGTGCCGGGATGGGTGAGACGCCCCCTTCCCCTATAACCTGGAGCAGCCCCCAAACAAGGGCCATGAGGCTGCTTTGTTCCTGGGCCTGGAAAGGCTGGACTAGATTCCCCCCAGCCCTTCCCCCATCGTTCCCTCATATTAGGGGGCAGCAGACCACATCCCCTTCCCTCCCAGTCCATTCAGCTCCCGTCTTGGCATCCCCTAGCTGAAGGTTTGAGGAAAAGCAGCAGCCAGGCCAGGCCCGTTTCCTCCCAGGCCCATTGCTGACTTTAGGGTTGGGTCTGACCCCCCCCCCCCAACTGGAGCCCTGACACCCTATGGTGTCCATTTTCAGTCAGGACAGACCAGCCTTGGGCAGCAGGGCCCTGGACGCTCCTTCTGTTTTCAGGCTGCTTATGGTAGGTGTTTAATAAATGATTGTTTAATGAAACACTGAGGTTTGTGCCCCATGCTTTAGTTACCCACCCCTTCCCCATCAACCATTTATTCTGCCCAAGTGGTCAAAAGCATCTCCCTAAATTGCATCTCTGGCCTAGTCACTCCTTTGCTCTGAAGCCATTTGTGGTTCCCCATGGTCAGCAAGATAAAAATCTAACTTCCTTATAGGCCTCCATGAATGGGTCCCCAATGCTGGGCCCATTGAGCCCACCTCATCTCCCTGAATTCAGCCAGACCGCCCTCTCAGGACTCCAGGCCTCAGCCTCTGTTTCAACAATCTGGCTAGCAGCTTCTGTGGGGGTGTAAGATCCACCCACAGCCAGCACCCGGAAAGCTGCCAACAGCACTGGTTCTTTTGATCTGCTTAACAACATCTAGGTTCAGCCCGGGAGCTCAGAACAAGGGCTGGCCCAGAGTCTCAAGCCACCAGTGGTGTAAGGAGGAGCTCCAAGGAACAGAAAGCCAACCCCTGGTTTTTATATCTTTTTCAGCGTCAGGGGTGAGTCACACATGCGACTCACCCATGTGACCTAGAATTGTCACAAAGAGGTGACTTAAACCCACGTGGTCTAAAAGCCTCTGCTGTCCCAGACACATAAACTAGACCCTCCCTGGAGTTAGCCCTATCTTGGGCCCCACTTTAGTTGCCAATCCACACCCACTAAGGTTTTACACCTAATAGGGGTTTGGGCCTGGGGCATAGCACCTAGCCAACAGGACCCACCCAATCGAGCAGCACAGTTTGGTTTATTATTATCATTATTAGCTACAGACAGAGCAGGGTGCCGACGAAGGAGGGGATTGGGTCCTACCAGTGCTGGGTGTCTGTGGATTGTGTGATTGGGGCAGCAGTGGCTGGGATCCAGAAGACCCCTCCACCCAGAGAGAGCAGTGTTGGGGGATGTGAACGATTCCCTAACTCTGAGTCTCCTCCAAGGAGAGGAGGGAGGACAGGGAGGGAAGAGGGAGAAGGAGGAAGACAGGAAGAGATGGGAGAGGAAGACAGGAGAGGGAGAAGGAGGAAGACAGGAAGAGGGAGAAGGAGGAAGACAGGAAGAGATGGGAGAGGAAGACAGGAGAGGGAGAAGGAGGAAGACAGGAAGAGGGAGAAGGAGGAAGACAGGAAGAGATGGGAGAGGAAGACAGGAGAGGGAGAAGGAGGAAGACAGGAAGAGGTAGGAGAGGGAAAGAAAGGAAAGAGGGGGGAGAGCCAGGAAAGAGGGCGCTTTAGTGGAGGGACAGACAGCCAGGTGTGGGAATGGCAGAATTGCTGGGACTCGTGGTGTGGCTTAAACCAAACCTGTTGAACCTTGTCCCAACACCAGTTTCCTATGGACTAAGACAGCCCACCTCCTCAGGCTGCCGAGGCCTCATTCAAGTCAGACACATCCTCTTCTCCCCTCCTCAGCCCCTGCCTCAGCCTCCCTTTCTAGGTGCCAGGGCTATCAATAGACAGGGAAGCAGCCATGGGGCTATTATTCTTCCTTCCAGGCCTGAGTCCAGAGGGGAAGAGGACACTGCCACTCTCACCAGCAAGCATAGGAAAAGAGGGGACACTGGCCCCAGTCTGGGGTGCCCCCATGGGCAGCACCATCCAGGGAAGGAAAGGGCCGGGGCTGTCCGTGAGCAGGGGTGGGGACCAGCCACTGGCTTGACCCCACCTCCGGGCTGTAAGGAGGGTACAGGGGACCATGGGGGCCAGCCTTGTCTGGGGGAGCACAGACCCCAGGAAGCTGTCTGAGCTCTGGCTCAGCACCAGATAGCATAGGACCCGGAACCACAGGCCTGGGCCGTCGATCACTGCCGGGAACAGCTTCCCAGACGCTGGGACCACAGTCCTGGAACCTGGAAGAGAACAAAGGGGAAGTCTGAGCATGCAGAAGCCACAGGCTAGTAGTTTTGTCCCAAGTCTGAAGGCTGAGACCATTCCTCTGCATCCTCAGCTGACCTCTGGCTATCTAGAGGCAGCAAGACAGGGCTGGGTTCCTGATGGGCTTTCCCTTTCAGGTCTCAGTCTTCTCCTCTTTAAAATGGGAGCATGAGTGAAGCACTGTGGTCCGGTAGAGGGAGTGCCCATTGTGGCTGCATCAGACTACTTGTAGGGGAGACCTTGGCTAAGTCTTCTCCCTTTTCTGGACCTAGGTTCCCTCCTGGTTGGGCCAGATGGCCCTGAAGATCTGGGTCCCCTCCAGCTCCAGATCTGTGCACAGGATCCTTCAGCCAAGCCTCTCTAGACAATGACTTCTCCCCGTCAGGAGCCATCCTGCCAAACTGGCTGTCCTGTCAACCCCCGGGCTGACCTCCCCATGTGTGGTTTGGTAAAAGTCATGAGCGCACACCACCTGATTAGAAGGACCAAGAAGCTTGGGCCCAGAGAAGGGTCAAGAAAAGTCCCTTCCTGCCCTTCTCGATGGAGGTGGGGGACCACGGGGACAGAACACTACATAGTGGGCTCTTGGGCTTGTGGATGTGTTGGCTGGCTTTGCTAATTTTTACGTTTTGAGTCTTTGTTAGAAGCCCTTTGGGTGGGGGAAGGAAGGGAGATATTCATTGATGTGGGTGGAATAAAAACACTTTGTCCAGGCAGAATTGTTTTAGAGGGCTCTGTAAGCCTAAAAACTTGGGAGAAATCGGCTTGGAGAGAACTTGGGGAGCCCTTTGAGACCCTCCTGGGAGCCCCTCAGAGCTCTGTGCCCCAGGCCTCCCCCTCCCTTCCTCCCTCATGGTGTCCTCAGACGTGTGTGAGCATCAGCCTGGAAGTGTCCAGAGGGAAGGCCCCTGCCTGGCTGGCCATCCCAGCATCCCCGGCATAGCTTGGCACCGCGTCACGATCATCAGAATGGCAGCCGTCATTTACGGCACTTAGAGCTGGCAGAGCGCTTTACAAACATGATCTCACAGCAACCCTGGGAGCCCCGTGTTATGGGAAACTGAGGCAGACAGGTGGAGTGATGCGCCCAGGATTACATGACTGCTAAATGTCCAAGGCAGGATTTGAACTGAGGAGGAGCCCAGTGCGCTAACCACTACACCACCCGCTGCCTCAAGCAGTCAGTGTATTGTGGATTGAGTCTAAGCTCCTTCAATCCAAGTGTTGATCCATTCTCTCTTCCCCTAAGCTGCTGAACCTTTTCTGGGGAGGAGGCCGGGGCGGGGGCAGAAGTGCCAGGGGTCCCTACTCGGGGCTTCTTCCATCCCATCTGCTCTCAATGGCCTCCCACTGGCCGAATCCACAGGCCTGTGTCCCCGGGGTCCTGCTGAGCATCCTGCTTCCTCTGGGATCTTGTCACCTGCCTTAGCTTGGAGCCCTCTCAGGTAAGAGGAAGCTCAGCAGTGTGGAGAGTTCAAATCGTGCTTCAGACCTGAGGCAATCACTTAAGGTCCCTGGGTCTGTTTCCTCCTCTGCGAAAGAAGGAGGTTGGTGTCCTGCCGCCTGCCCCCCCCATCCCTCCCCCGCCACTGTCCCCATCTCTATCTCCTCGTTGAGGGCAGGGGCTGTTCTCTAGGTTATTAATTGTGTCTCCAATGCTCACAGTCTGGCATGCAGTAGGCACTTAATAAATGTCTGGCCTCAGCGGTCATCAGGTCCTTTTCTCCTCAGTCTCCTTCATCCTCTCCCCAGTCCCTCACAACAGCCAGGCCTGCAGGATCCCTGGACCCACTGCCCCTCCTCCTCATCTCCCCCTTTCTGCCTGTGGCCTCGATGCTCGCCCGGCTCCAGGGCCCCCCCTTAGCCCCCTGCCGGCCGCACTCTGGGGTCCCCCCAGGTGGCTCCTGATGCCAAGGTCACTGCCCTCTGCTTGGTCACATGGAGTCAAATTCTCTCAGTTTACAGATGAGGAAACTGAGGATCAAGTGGCTCAGGTCACACAGCCAGGAAGCACCCGAGGCAGGATTCAAACCCAGGTCCTTTGGATTCCAAGTCGAACACTTTCCACCACATCACAGTTGCTAATAATATTTCCCTAGCCATAAAATGCCAAAAAAAAGAACCCCACCCCAAACCTGTACTGCCTCCCCGGGAATTCTGCAGAGTGTTATTTGTGCCTGAGGAAGGGGATGAGGGGAGCATTGCCCTTTTCTTGGGGAGGGGGAGTTCACCTGTACGCAGGGTAAGGCCCAGGGGTGGGCACGGATGCTTCTCTGGCTGGCTCCTCTCTCTGGTCTGCTGGCACTGAGGCCCTGGAGAGCCCGAGGGGCCCCCAGAAAGGGGAGTATCTGCAGCTGACCGGCCCAGAGCTGGCACTGTCCTGGACCTCCACAGTCGCCTCCTTGGTCAGACCTATCCAGAAGGAGCATGGAAGAGGGAGGGAGCCCAGCTGAGTGCCCACTAGCCCAGGACCACCCACTGGCCCAGGACTTTCCACTGACTGGCCCAGAACTGCCCACTGACTGGCCTAGGACTGTCTACCGACCCAGGACTGCTCTCAAGCAGCAGGGCCAGGGTCTGCAGGATAGGTTCCCCATGTGAAGTTACTTGGGGTCTCAGTTTCCCTACTTCCATTCCTCCTCTTCCTGCCTAAATGAGCCCACCCCAGGCCAACTGAAGCTCCCCTTTCCTGGGACATATCAGACTCTCCTCCCTTATCCTTCCCCTCCTCTCAGATTGCCTCCTTCCTCCTCTTACCAGATTTCTCAGACTCTGGGTTGGAAGCAAGCTCCCCAAGCCTCTTCCTCTTCTGCCCTTGGGCCGGGCTGAGTCTGTGGGCCCTGTACAAGGGATGGGGTCTCCCCAGTCATTCTCCTTCACAGGAAGCAGGGGAAGGGAGCAGAGAGAGGGGATGGTGCACTGCCCCTTTGGTGTGGGGATGGATAGGGGCTGGCACTGGGGGCTCTCCCAAAGGGTGGCCAGGCCCCTCCTCCCCCCAGGGGGTCCCGCTTACCTTCTTGGCTTCTTCCCTTGTTCCCGGAATCCTTTTGCAAAGGGATTGTTGTCGATTTTGAGTTTAGTGATCTGAAGAAAGGAACAAAGTCAATTTTGTCATGATGCTCGAGGCCATAAGCTGACCCTGACCAACTCTGACCGTCCCACTCAGGAGCCTCCAAGCAGCACTGATCCCATGCAGGAGCCGGCTTCCCAAGGGCCAAGGACCATGTGGCTACTGGACTAGCCCATCAATGTCCCCGAGGCCAGAGCATCCCTTGCACAAGGCAGTGAACTTTGACTGGAGTCTGTATACAGCAGTGGACGAATGTGTTGTCAGCTGAGAAGGGTACGAGGGGGAGTGAGACTTAAAATGCCGGGAGGGTATGTTTTCTGGCAGAGGCAAGTGTGAGACACAGACAGCCCTGTGCTTTAGGACTATCCCATGGCAGCCAAAGAAGTATGGATCGCAGAGGGGAGAGAAGCAGGAACGCCGGGCGTGAGGGGTCCCAGATCTGGCCATGGAAGACATGGGAGGATCTGCCGCCAGCCTGGAGAGGACGGCTGCCTTCTTATGCTGCAAGGCCTCATTCTGCTTGGCCCCAGAACCAGCAAACCCACAAGGAGTGGGCTGCCTTGGGCTCCCCTTCTCTCTCCCTAGAGGTCACTAAGCAGGGGCTGAATCAGTACTCATTGGGGGCATATGGGGTAGGAAAATTCTTGGTCAGATCTGGGGGAGGCACAAGATGTTGAGTCGTGTTCAGTCGTTTCTGACTCTTCATGAGCCCGTTCGGGGTTTTCTTGGCAGAGATGCTGGAGGGCTTTTGCCATTTCCTTCTCCAGCTCATTTTATGTTTATTTAATTTAATTTAATTTTATTTAATTTAATTTAATTTAATTTTATTTTTGGGAAGGGGGAAGCGAAGCAATCAGCGTTAAGTGACTTGCTCAAGGTCACACAGCTAGTAAGTGTCAAGTATCTGAGGCTAGACTTGAACTCAGGTCCTCCTGACTTCAAGGCCACCTAGCTTCACTGTGCCACCTAGCTGCCCCTTCCAGCCCATTTTATAGATGAGAAAACTGAAGCAAACAGGGTAAAGTGACTTGCCCAGGGTCACACAGCTAGGAAGTGTCTGAGGCTGGATTTGAACTCAAGTCCTCCTGACGCCAGTCCTGGCGCTCTCTCCCCTGCAGCGCCGCCTAGCTGCCCTCTGGCTCCCATAGACCCATAATAAAGGTTACTGAAGCTGCTCGTGCTGTCTAGTCTGCTCCATCCGTGGCCCCCAAATACATTGGGTCCATGTCTTCAGGAAATCTCAGAATTTTAGAGTTAGCAGGGAATGAATGGATGAAAAGCCCTACTTAATTACTGGCTGCCAAACATGCCCTGAGTACAGTGCAAACAAAAGGCCAACTCAAGATAGTTCCTGCCCTCGAGGAGCTTATAATTGGACAGGAAGAGATGACCTACAGAAGTGAGGTGGTCAGGGGTGGTGAGCAGAACCACAGGAGTAACTGGCAGTTTTCAGCAACAGGAACTCCCATTTTCCTCCTTTTGGCTCCTTGATTTCCCTAGAGGAGCCTCTTCCAGGCCCCAGACACCTGGGCATCATCCTTAGCCCTTCTCCCTCCCCCTCCCACTGCTCTAGAACCCCAGGTCAGGGCCCTTTCCCCTTCCTATGCTGGCAGAACCTCATGGGGGGCCGGCAAGGGAGGGGGCAGAGAGGGAAGGCTGGCTACCTGCTCATTCTGATAGGCTGTGACAGAGATGAAGACCGTCTGGGGGAAGGTGAAGACTTGGAAGCCACTCCAGCAGACGTTGAAGAGGTCATCGGCTTGTACAACGAGGAAGCGGGGCTGGTAGCGGTGCATGGAATGGAGGATGATCTGGGGAGACGGAGGACCCACTAGGGGGCTGATCTCTGCCTCAAGGCTGCCTGGGAGGATTAAGCCTCTCCTCCTGGGACAGACCCCTTCCAACCTTAAGTTCTGAGAGTCTTTGGGTGGGGACACCCCATTCCCTCCCTCCTATGGGGAGAAGGAGCTCCAGCTACAGCTGGGATGCCTCAGTAGGTAGTGAGTTTCTCATCCCTGGAGGGCTTAGAGCAGAGGGTAGATGGCTACTCCTCAGGATTGCTTTGGAGGGAACGCTTGGTCAGAGAAAGAGGTTGGAGCTGTATGGTGACCAGAGGCTTCTTTTGGTCAATTCTGGGGATTCTGGGAGCAGAGATGTATGGGGAGGGAGGGGGAATGAGGAGGGAGGGATCTGCTTACATGGCCGAGCTGGTCCAGGGTGTTGTTGGTCAGTTTCATTTTGTGGAAGGACACAGGCTCCTTCATCCAGTGGCTGCCGTAGGCTGGTGAGTCCGGGTGGATGTAGGAGCGGCCAGGGAGCCGTGGCTCTGCCTTGCCCGCCACCTCCCACTGGTCTTTGCTCCACTGCAGGACACAGAAGGCCCCCGCTGAGAGCAGCCAGGAAGAATCACTGCTCTTTACAGGCAGGAGGGGGGAGCAGGCAAAGACTAGAGCAAATCTCAATGAGTCATCGAGCCCCATCTCAGAAAAGTAAACTGAGACTGGAGCACAGAAGGGCCTTACCCAATGTCCCACAGCTGATCAGGTGGGACAAGCTCAGGGGGAACACGGATCTGGGTCTCTAAGCCTAGCTGTGGTCCCTTGCTGTGACTCCCTTTCCTTTCTAGTTCTCATGCACCAGGTTCCAGCTCACCTCTCCCACAGAACCCTGCAGGGGGAAAGGGGCCCCAGGCAAGAACAGGTACCTTATACCTGAAGTTGTCCATCGGCACAAAATCTGCCAGCACCACATACTTCAAGTAGGGGACCAAGCCCGAGAGTCTGATTTTGCACTGAGGGAACATCCGCCTATGAAGGACAGAGATGGCATCACCCACTGGCTGAGGGTCTGCATGGAGTGCTCCCACCAAGGGGCAAGGGAATCATGGGAAGAAGAGAAGGCCAGGCCGGGGCAGCTGGGATGAGGGAGGGCATCCCAATAACACAGACTGAGAGTTCTGTGATGCCTTCCTTGACAGTCATCATCTTCGGACCCTCATTTTACAGAGAAGGAGACTGAGGCAGAGGCAGATGTGACCTGCCAAGGCCACAATGGGCAGTGATTGGCAGAGCCAGGAAATGAGCCCAGATCCTCTTTTCTCACCTCATCTCCATCCACTCTGCACCCTAGGACCCTCTGCCCACAGGGTTATGTCTTCATGAATCTCAGTTATTTTTAATTTTTAAAATTTTTTTCACGAATCTCAGTTTTGAGTTCTCTTTAGGGCCACGTGCTCCTGGGAGACCATATCCCACTCCTTTTCCTCCCAACTTAACCCTCAGGCAGAGTCCAGAGCCCGGCCACAATGATCTCCAAGCCTTAATCCTGGCCTTGGCCCTGGCCCTGGGCCTGTCCTGACCATGCAGCTCACGAGCTTATCCAGGGGAGTGGGAGGTGAGATTGGGCCCAGAGATGTAGATGGCTCCGTGTGGCCCCTGCCCACTGCTGGGATCCCAGGTCATCCAAAGCTTGGGGCACAGGGCTCTTTTGGGCCTTTGTTCTGGCGTCATTCCCCAGCCTGCAGGATTGGGGTTAAATGGGTAGGGGCCTCACCTGCCAGATTTGGTGATGACCATCTCTGTGCCAGCCTGGTAGAATTGGGTCCAGAGCTCCAGATCCTCCAAGGAGGCGGTGATGGGACCATGGGCCCTGGAGGCTGCTGTGCCCCTTGGGGCTGCGGACTCTGGTGGAAGCGAGAAGACAGTAGCAGACACTTAGCCAGCCAAGTCACTGGAGGACACTCAGGTCCCAGGGTCACAGACCAGCTCAGATGCAGGCTTGGAGGCTAAGTCACGCCTGGATACCACTGCCTACTGCCACATCCCAGCTGGGAGGGGTCCTCTAGCCTCTACTGCAAAACTTCAGGGAGGGGCAGGGACCAATCATTCCCCTTTGGGAGAGTTTTGGCTGTTAGGTTTTGGAGGGAGGGCCGCAACATCCCCATCAGGCCACCACAGCCCCTGGACAATGGGGGCCAGAGCCTCCTAATCACCTTGCCTCGCTCCAATCCAGGTGTCAGGGATTTTCCTCAAGCTCAGATCTGACCAGGCCCTTCCCCTCATTCTATAATGTCAGTGGCTCCCTACTATGCCCAGGATTAAATCAGCTTCTCTTGGGCCTTTGCCATAGGCTCTGGCCTGTTGTCTTCCCTTCATGCCCTGTCATCAAACTGATCCTGCTGCTCCTCATAAGAGACACTCCCTCTCCCTGCTCCATGCCTTTCATCAGCTGCCCCCACCTGTGGGCTCCTCTTTCTCCGTATTGCTTCCTCTTGGAATACCCATTTCTTACACAAGTCAGCACAGGCACCACCTTCTCCACGATGCCTTTCCTGCCCCCTCCCAAGCGGCAGGCACCCTCCCCCCAACAGTGCCAGGCATTGAAATATAAGCATGCCTGCTCCATGGGGGGCAGGGCTGCTGATTCCCTTCTGTCACAGTAACCCTAGAGCCTGACATGGGGTAGGGTCAGTACCAACTAGAGACTTAGGTTTCCAGACCTCTCTGAAAACAGCTGCACAAAACCCCTGAACCTTGGGACAGTGCACTCTCCACCCTGGAAACAGAACCCTACTTAACTTAACAAAGAGTTAAAAGTCAGACCGGAAGATGGACAAACAACAGGAAAAAAAACTCTGACTATAGAAAATTGCTATGGTGACAAGGATAATCAAAACACACTCAGGAGAAGACAGCAAAGTCAAAGCTCTTACATCCACAGCTTCCAAGAAAAATATAAATTCATCTCAGGCCATGGAAGAACTCAAAAAGGATTTTGAAAATCAAGTAGAAGTAGAGGAAAATTTGGGAAAAGAAGTGAAGGGATGTAAGAAAATCATGAAAAACCAAGAGCTTAGTAAAGGAGACCAAAAAAGGTTCTTCAGAAAATAACACCTTAAAAAACAGACTAGGCCAAATGGCAAAAGAGGTCCAAAAGCCAACGAGGAGAAGAATGCCTTAAAAAACAGAATTGGTCAAATGGAAAAGGAAGCCCAAAAGCTCACTGAAGAAAATAATTCCTTAAAAAATAGTATGGAGCAAATGAAGCTAATGACTTCATGAGAAATCAAGGAGCAATAAAACTAAACCAAAAGAATGAAAAAATGGGAGACAATGTGAAATAACTCATTGGAAAAATTACTGGCCTGGAAAATAGATCCAAGAGAAATAATTTAAAAATTAATGGAATACCTGAAGCCCATGATCAAAAAAGAGCCTAAACATCATCTTTCAAATTATTAATGATAAATGGTCAAAGGTTATGAACAGGCAGTTTTCAGGAGAAGAAATTAAAGCTATCTATAATCGTATGAAAAAATGCTCTAAATCACTATTGATTAGAGAAAGGCAAATTTAAAAAAAAACTCCGAAGTACCACATGACATCAGATTGGCTGACATGACAAAATAGGAAAATGACAAATGTTAGAGAAGATACGGGAAAATTGGAAAACTAATGCATTGTTGGTGGAGTTGTAAATGGATTTAACCATTCTGGAGAGCAATTTGGAACTATGCCTAAAGGGCTATAAAACTGTTCATAACCTTTGACCCAGCAATACCACTTCTAGTGTATCCTAAAGAGATCATAAAAATGGGGAAAGGACCCACATGTACAACAATATTTATAGCAGCAATTTTTTTGGTGGCCAAGAATTGGAAATTGAGGAGATGCCCACCAATTGGGGAATGGAGGAACAAGTTGTGTTATATGAATGTAATGGAATACTGTTGTTCCATAAGAAATGATGAAAAGGGATTTCAGAAAAACCTGCAAAGACTTACATGAATGGATGCTGAGTGAAGTGAGCAGGACCAAGAGAACATTGTACACAGTAACAGCAATATTGTATGATGACCAACTTTGATAGACTTAGCTCTTCTCAGCAATACAAGGATCTAAGCCAATTCCAAAAGGCTCATGATGGAAAATGCTGTCCACATTCAGAGAAAGAACTATGGAGTCTGAATGCAGATCAAGGCATACTATCTTCTCTATCTCTCTTTCTTTTTTGGTTTCTTGTTTCTCATGTTTTTTTCCTTTGGTTCTAATTCTTTTCACAACATAACTAATGTGGAAATAAGTTAATGCTATTGTACCTGTATAGCCAATATCAGATTGCATGCCATCTTGGGAAGGTGGGAAGAAAATTTAGAGCTCAAAATCTTATAGAAGTGAATGTTGAAGACCAAAATCAAATAAATAAAATTTTAAAAAGAAATTATTAAGGAAAACTTCCCTGATATTCTAGAACCAGAGGATAAAATAGAAATTGAAAGAATCTACTGATCACCTCCTGAAAGAAATCCCAAAATGAAAACCTCAGGAATATTATAGCTAAATTCAAGAGTTCTCAGGTCAAAGAGAAAATATTGCGAACAGCTGGAAAGAAACAATTAAAGTACCATGGAGTTATAGTCAGGATAACACAGGATTTACCAACTTCTACCTTAAAGGATTGGAGGGCTTGGAATATGCCATTCCAGAGGGCAAAGGAGCTGTGATTACAACCAAGGATCACCTACCCAACAAAACTGAGCATAATCCTTCCAGGGAAAAAATAGATATTCAATGAGATAGAGGACTTTCAAGCATTCTTGATGAAAAGACCAAAGCTGAGTAGAAAATTTGACTTTCAAATACAAGATTCGAGAGAAACATAAAAAGATAAACAGGAAAGGGAAATCCTAAAGGACTTAATAAGGTTAAACTGTTTATATTCCTTCATGGGAAGATGATATTTGTAATTCCTAAGACCTTTCTCATTATTAGGGTAGTTAGAAGGAGTATATATAGACAGAGGGCACAGGTGAATATGAAGGGATGATAGCTAAAAAATAAAATTAAGGGATGAGAGAGGAACTGTATTGGGAGAAAGGGAAAGGGGGAGGTCAAATGGGGTAAATTATTTCACATAAAAGAGGCAAGAGAAAACTTTTACTCTCATCAGAATTGGCTCAAAGAGGGAATAACATACATATTCAAGGGCAGCTAGGTGGTGCAATAGAGCACCGACCCTGGAGTGAGGAGGACCTGAGTTCAAATCTGGCCTCAGGCACTTGACACACTTACTGGCTGTGTGACCTTGGGCAAGTCATTTAACTCCAATTGCCTTGCCTTCCCTCCTCCAAAAACAAACAAACAAAAAAAAAAGTACATACCCTACAGGAAAATAGGAGGGGAAGGGGATAAGGGTATGATAGAAGGGAGGGCATATTGGGGAGGGGGTAGTTAGAAGCACAACATTTTTTGCAGATGGACAGAGTGAAAAAGATAGAATAGAATAAATAGGGGTGGGGGGGAGTAGGATGGAGGGAAATACAGTTAGCAAAGGTAACTATGAAAAAAATTCTGAAGTTTCTCTGATAAAGGCCTAATTTCTCAAACATAGAACTGAATCAAATTTAGAAAAATAAGAGCCATTCTCCAATTGATAAATGATCAAAAGATGCAATCAATTTTCAGATGAAGTAATCAAAGCTATCTATAGCCATATGAAAAAATGTTCTAACTCACTGTTGATTGGAGAAATGCAAATTAAAGCAATTCTGAGGTATTACCTCATACCTATTAGATTGTCTAAAAGGACAGAAAAGGTAAATGACAAATGGAGGGGATATGGGAAAAATGAGACGTTAATGCGCTGTTGGTGGAGTTGTGAACTGATTCAACTGTTCTGTAGAACAATTTGGAACTATGCCCAAAGGGCTATAAAACCAGGCATACCCTTTGACCAAGCAATAGCACTACTAGGTCTGTATCCAAAAAAGAGATAAAAAACAAAAAGGAAAAGGACCTGTATGTAAAATATTTATAGCAGCTCTTTTCTGGGAGTAAAGAATTAGAACTTGAGGGTATGCCTATCAACTGGGGCATGGCCGAACAAGTTGTGCTCTGTGGTTATGATGGAATACTCTTATGCTATAAGAAATGATGAGCAAGATGCTCTCAGAAAAATCTGGAAAGACTTGCACGGACTGATACAAAGTGAAAAGTACTGTGTACAAAGTAACAGCGACATTGTGAGACGACCAACTTTGTGGCTTAGCTATTCTCAGCAATGCAATGATCTAAAGGACATAAGATGAAAACTGCTCTCCATCCCCAGACAAAGAACTGATGGCGTCTGAGTACGGACTGAAGCAGACTTTTTTAACTTTATTTTTCTTGAGTATTTTTTTTTTTTGTCTAGGCTTTCTTTCACAACATGACTACCATGGATAGGTTTTGCGCAACTACATATACATAACCTATACGGAATTGCTCGCCTTCTCAAGGCGGGGGAGAGAATTCGCAAATCAAAGTTTTAAAAATAAACGTTAAAAATCGCTTTTACATGTCACTGGGGAAAATTAAATACTAAATAAAAAACAGTTAAGTAAAAAACTACATCAATAAATAAGAGAGCAAGGGAAAAAAGGTCGAACTGACAAGAGCGAGATGCTACGTGACTCACCCAGGGTCACGCAGCCCAGAGTGCTCAGAGGCTGCACTTGGAGGGCCCTGCCAGCTCCTGGCTGGGGTCCTGACTTGAATCTGTGTGCTTCTGACTCCAAGGACCACTCTCTCTTAATCAGAGCTAATCACAGCTGACATTTACACAGTGCCAGGCACCAGGCCAAGCTCTTTACAGAGAATATCTCACCTGATCCTACAACAGCCTTGGCAGAGCTGCTATTCTCCCCATTTTACAGACAAGAAAACTGAGGCAAAGAGAGGTGAAGGGTTACATAACTAATAAATATCTAAGATCAGATTTGATCTCAGGTCTTCCTAAGGCCAGGCCCAGCACTCTGTACACTGACCCACAGTGCTGTGGTGCTTCTCCTCATGTATCTACTTATCTGATGTGTTCATTCATTCTCATGCTGCATCTCCCCAGCCAAGTCAGCTGGGGGGTGGGGCAGGGCAGGATGCCACAGAGTAGGCACCTTAATCAGTTCCCCTCAGTCTGGATTGGAGGGGGATTGGGAGGCAGGGGACAGCAGCCCCCTAGCCTGGGTGAGGACCCAAGGTCACACAGCCAGTGAGGGCAGGGCTGCGTCTGCTCTTCCCACTCAGTCTGCACTGTCTGTCATCCAGGACTCTAAGGTCCTTCTGGCTCAGACTCACAGCTACTGATCCTAGCGAGGGCCTGGCTGTGGCCGCCAGCCCACTTCTCCCTGCTCAGCCTCAACCCTCCAAACAGGCTGGTGCCCTCAGGTAGAAATGGTTTCCGAAGGCCTGAGTAGCACAGGAAAAGACCATTCAAAGTTCTGACCAATGGGGCTCTTTCCCTACTCCCAAATTCAACCCTGGCCTTCCCTCCACTGAGGCTGTCCTTCATTCTGGAACTCCCAGAGTTTCTCCCCACCCAGCAACCCTGGCTTCCCTCTGGGTCCTTATGATTTTCCTTGGATTCCCCTCCCCCCCCCCACCAGGGTCTGTGTCAGCCACCTGTTCCCTCCCCATATTCAGACCCCTGATCTTCCCTGGGATTCCCCCACTTCTCCTCCCAGAGAACACCTGGAATCCCCAGTCAGGGGTCTCCCTGACCATTCTGACCTTTCCCTCCCTGCAGGAGCCTCCCCAGCTCCCGGTGACCCCAGGTTTCATTGTTGTTTGGATCCGGAGGAAAAGACCGGGAGCATGGGGAGGGGGGCGGGGAGCTGGAGAGAGACAAACTGAAGCTGGCTATCAGGAAGGGCTTCCTAGCAGAGAGCTGTCCCGAGATGGGATGGACTGCTGGGGTGGGGGGAGGGTCTCCCTCTTGGAGGGCTTCGAGACACTGGCTGACCACCTTTAGCATTCCTCTTTCCAAGTCTGAGGTTCTTAATAGCCTCAGAATCCCCCTCTTAAAATCTCTTGTTGTGACCCTGGTCCCTCCCTAGGACCATTGGGATCTACACCAATCTTCCCAGCTCTCCACCAGTGCCCATGTTCTGACCATCTCCCAGACACCCATGAACCTCAGCCAAAGACTCCCCAGCCCTTCTAATCATCTCCCAGCACCGTTGTACCTCCGTACACCTTCTATGCCTTTGGACCAAGCATAAGATACCTTCCCCCCAACTCCTTTCCTGGGTCCCCCCATGCTTCTGAGATAATCTTACCCACCCTTCTCATCCAGGACCTCCCTGTGATCCCCCCAAAGAGCCCCTCACTTCTTATGACCCAGATTTTCATTTCTTCTGATCAACCCTAGTCTCTCCCCTACATCCTGGAGTCCACCCCCAAATGTCCAGCACCCTGAGACTTCCATCCCCTCCTAGCCTGCCCTTATCTCTCCCCTACATCCTGGAGTCCCACCCACAAATGCTCAGAGAATTCCATCCCCTCCTAGCCCCTTTCACCCCTTCTAATTTTCCCAGGACCCTGTGATATCCAGTCCTTCACTCCCTCAGCTTGCCCCCAAATCCATAACAACTCCCCACCCTTTTCCATCTTTCCTTCCCCTCTCAGCTCATGCCAGGAGCCCCTGGCTCTGGACTACCCCAACATCCTTGGACTCCCCTCACCCCATTCCA